>NC_064921.1:461841536-463214536 GCF_023897955.1 Schistocerca gregaria
CCTGTCATCTCGACTGCTTGTGATAAGAGGCCGTTGGGATCCAGCACGGCGTTCCGTATTTTCCTCCCGAACCCACCGATTCCATATTCGGCTGACAGTCATTGGATCTCGACCAACGCGAGCAGCAATGTCGCGATACGATATACAGCAATCGCGATAGGCTACAATCCGGCCTTTATCAAAGTCGGAAACGTGATGGTACGCATTTCTCCTCCTCACACGAGGCATCACAACAACGTTTCACCAGGCAACTTCGGTCAACTGCTGTTTGTGTATGAGAAATCAGCTGGAAACTTTCCTCATGTCAGCACGTTGTATGTGTCGCCACCGTCTCCAACTTTGTGTGAATGCTCTGAAAACTTAATCATTTGCATATCACAGCATCTTCTTCGTGTCGGTTAAATTTCGCGTGTGTAGCACGTCATCTTCGTGGTGTAGCAATTTTAATGGTCAGTGGTGTATCTGTGATAAATGCGTAACCGGTGATGGCTTGACTTAGCCAACATAATTTTTTTCAAACCTTACTTTTAGTTGGTTGCTGCTTAAATTACGAGGACGTGCTGAAAAGAAATGTATCAGAATATCTTATCCTGTTATCAGTATCGGTTGAGATATTACAAGTTATGCCGGCTATTCGATCGACTTTCCGCTTCGCTGATGCAAGTTGGAACCTTCTGCCGCTAGAGGCCTCCGAATTGTACCGTGTAACACGGCGGTGTGTAATGTAACTGTGTCAGTGCCTGAGCAACAGGGTACTGTAATCGAATTTAGAATTCTCCCCTTCAATATACCAACGCCAGATCACACACGAGCACTGTGACATCTGCAGCAATACGATACCTTGTTTTCTCTGTCATCGATCATCCTCCATACAGTCCCGATTCGGCCCCATCCGATTATAATCTGTTTCCAAAAATTAAAGAATATCTTCGAGGACTTCACTTTGATAGTGATGGTTCGGTGCAGGCAGAGATGAGATTATGGCTCCTTCAGTAAAATCAAACTTCTTACACCGACGGTATCAACAAACTGATCTCTCGTTGGGAGACACGTGTTCGTCGTCGTGGTGACTTTGTCGAGACATAAATTTGTAGACATGAAGAATGAGGATATAGTATGTCAATAAAGTTTCTTTGATTTAAAAAGCTTTAATTGTTTTCATATATAAAAGAAAATCGGAGGCATTAGTTGTCAGCACCCCTTGTGTAAGTATTGTATTTCTAATACAGCGCCGGCCGATGCGGCCGAGTGGTTCTAGGCGCTTCAGTCGCAGGTTCGAATCCTGCCTCGGGCATGGATGTTCGTAGGTGAGTTAGGTTTAAGTAGTTCTAAGATCGAGGGAACTGATGACCTCAGATGTTAAGTCCCATAGCGCTCAGAACCATTTGAGCCATTTTCTAATACTGCAACGATTCTCAATACCTCAACTTCCGACATGATAGCGTACTACAATTCATGTAGAACCATGTGTAAGTGTTCGGTAATTCACTTTGCATGAAAATACTAAACTACGTCTTTCTGGTAGTCAAATAATCGTTATTTGCAGAAGAAGTATGAATTAGTCGACTTAGCACTGCATTAAATGATTAAATGTTGCTCATTCAGAAGTCCTAAGCCATAGAGCCATAAAAGGAAAAAAGATATGTCACTGAGGTACGGGAAACTATGCACAGAGGTATTGCTTTAATAGATACAGACTGAATGAAGGGTGGAGAGAGAGAGAGAGAAGAGAGAGAGAGAGAGAGAGAGAGAGAGAGAGAGAGAGAGAAAGAGCGGGGGGAGACCCGAGGCCGGCTGCGAACCCGACACCGCAGCTGGCGCGGTCCGCGGTTGCCAGACCGGCACATCCGCAGCCACGCCGCTGCAGTTCGCGCTTTCTGCACGCAAACAGCTCACTCCACGACCGGCTGCTAAACGTACGCTATGGTGACCGCTCGCGCGATACATCTACTGGATTCTCAAACACATCACTCGCTCTTTTTTTACTCAGTACATAGTGGAAAAAGACGCAAAGGAAAGAAATAGCACATAGTCACAAATACACTGTTTTTCCGAGCGAATGGTAAGTATTATAGGGGATGATTATACTCACAACGATGTGGAAATGTTCACACAGTTTTCAGGAGCTGTGGAGAATACGGCTACTTACAGGTGACGTGTACAGCTCTTGTGAGCAGGGCCGAAACGACGGGATGGCGAAATCGGGCACGGACGAGGTTACAGGCATACTGAGGACGCAATAAATGCCCTGAAATTTCCAAACAAGAATGACGGCCTAACAGTTTGAAACCAGCCCCTTCCTAATCGGCTTACTGGATTGGGATATAACTGACTGCGATCGCATATGTCTAATGAAACTTTACAGTGAGTAAGTCTATCGTTACCGAAGGAAAATAACACCGCTTAGTTGGAGTAATGTGTACAATAGACAGTTCTGAAGAACGAATCTATTCTAAACCTGATCAAAATACTGATGATAATTTTGAAATTGGCGGAATGTACTGCAGTCGCTCACGAACCACACGGGGGGGGGGGGGGGGGGGGGGGAAGGGGGGAGGGGGGAGATACGACGTAATATTTAATACAAAAATTACTTACAATACATAGAAAACACTGATTAGCTGAAACGCGTATAACTAAATAGTCGCCAGCCCGGGCTAGGGGAATGAATCTCCAATATCTTATGAAAGATAATGGCAAAGAAATTTCAGCAAATAATCACTGGCAACAGAAGGTTGTGACGCTTTTCCACAGCACAACAGCTCAGGAGAAAATAAATGAATCAGAAAGTACTGAGTTTGCATTTACGTATTATAAAATATTAAATTTCGGAAGTAAAATCAAATGGAGTTACTGGTTAAATAAATTTAACTAAAACTTTATGTAAAAAAAAGAAAATTACTTTCAGTAACCTCTATGGAATGTAATCCAAAATTTAGAAAAAGGCAAGCAATTTACTTTGGATTATTGAAAGATTGAATTAAGCTTACTTTAAGCTAATAGCAACTGATTTCACTTTTAATATAACAACAATAAGATACGTACCAAGCCAGCAGAAATCACTCGCTAAGCTTAACACAGAATAAATGAAATGTGCATGCTTAATTTTTGCTGTATCTTTAGTTATTAGTTTCGCCACTGAATTTTTACGTTACTATAACGGAATGAAGTTAATACTCAAAACTGCAATTTAGTTAAGCCTCAGTTATGCAATACAAGAAAGAACAGTTACCGAGGCAGAAAATTTGGACCGAAACTGGTCATCAGCAAACACACAAAACTGGCAGATCATCAAAGGAATTTATGTTGTGATCAAAGACTGGAATAAAAAAAACATTTGGCAGTAAATAGTTAAACAATTTTCGTATTCTTACGACACTCCGTGATTGCATGGATAGGAAAGGGATCCTGCCTGGTAATAACGGCTTCAAATGGCTCTGAGCACTATGGGACTTAACATCGATGGTCATCAGTCCCCTAGAACTTAGAACTACTTAAACCTAACTAACATAAGGACATCACACAACACCCAGCCATCACGAGGCAGAGAAAATCCCTGACCCCGCCGGGAATCGAACCCGGGAACCCGGGCGTGGGAAGCGAGAACGCTACCGCACGACCACGAGATGCGGGCTGGTAATAATGTCTGAGGACAATGACAATACAGGTGCCCTAAGTTTTAACTGCTGCAAGTTATTATTCAAGTTAGACATACTTTGTGAAAGAAATGCCACTGGGTAATGCCTACGTAAGTTTATAACTTTTCACTTAACAGTGTTACGATGTAGCTGTGCGGACGACAGAGCATGAAGCCGACGACGATGCTGAGCTGAAGCTGGTATAGCTGCTGGATGAGAACCCCGAGTTGTCTTCAGAGCCACAGATAATTATGGGACAGGCAACAGTTAGAATTTCAACTTACTCCGCCTGTTCACTCCTGCCGTGCTCTCAATAGTCGCAGGTTAACGAATAGCGCGCGCCTACACTGAAATGACTACAGCTGCACCCCATCTGCGGGAGCGCCCAACAAACACTTCCACACACCACGCTCTTTCATGACTCAAGCTGCTCTGCCTCCTCTCTGCTAGCATCACTACAGAGAGTCTCCATAAGCAAAGATAAACAACGGCACAACTGCTGTCATTTCGCCGTTGCTATCGATACATTTAAGTAAAGTTCCCTTGGCTATTACCCAGCAATTTACAATATTTTCATTATAAATCGAATCAATTATATACAATCAGAAATAAATACACTATTTGATCAATACGTATTAAATGTAGTTTCTGTAACGTAGTAACAGATTCAGACTCAGAAGTACGGTGCAAGTTATCAACGGATATTAAACGGCGAAAAATTTTGGCTGGTGTAGAAGGTATTTTATCTGCATTTTCGGTGTTGGGCGTTAACTAGGAGAGATACGTGAGTTCTCCTACAGTCATGTTCTTATTTTCTGCCTACGGTAAGGAGACTTTCCCTCCGCCTACTACTGCATACGCGCGTTGTAGTTACAGAGCCATTTTCATAGTGGCATTTTGGCGAAGTTGCGTCACGAAGAAACGACCACTAACCAACATACAATACGTCCAATGAGTTATGAGAAAACAGTACGCTTTCACATAGCACCCGCTCATTTTCTCACTGTTACTGCGCTAGGCTACTTAAGCGGCGGAGTGCGAATAGTGAAGTAAATACGCTACTTGACCGATGGCTTCCGACTTCTACCGATTTCTGCCGACTGAGGACTGCAGTGAGGTGCGATGGCGGAGAAAGCAAGCGAAAAAGGCAAAGGTAATATTTAAATTTACGTGTTCCTCCTACCACTGCTTTTGTTGTTTCTAACTTCCTGTCGTATAGTCTGCTGTATAAATCCAATACGTGTTAAGAATAAGTCTTGTGTGGCTTATTACTAACATTATATCAGAGCTGTTAAAAAGCGCTGTTACAGTTTCCCATTCGGCTATTTTTGAATTCTTATTTTATTTTCTTTTAAGGTATGGATTTAGAGATAGTTATCCAAACAACTAAACATATTTTAAGGTATTTACCCCAGCCAGTGACTACAGCATCATATTAAAGATGATACGAAACTATTTACTGTCGAGTTCAGATAAAAGCAGTCACAATTAGCCATCTTGTCAACAGGATACCAAACTTGACTTCAGCGACATAAGGAATGGCTTCGGAATCCAAATTAAAAGTATAATGAAAACACTATTCCGCAGAAACAATATTTTCCCAGCTTTGGCAGTACTACCAGGGACGCAGGACAGCCTGCGTGTGAGCATACCGGACTCGCGGTAGCATTTATTTATTGTTTTATTTATTCCTTTTACTGAGTTATTGCTATTAATGTTGCGCAGGCAGTGCACAGGAACAGTATACTCATTTACATTGTTTTTACCAGTAAATGAATTTTATTAAGTTCGGAGTTCAGATTGTGTTCACCATTCAAGCAGCAACCTTTAATAGTCATACTCGAAATCCTTAAATCTGAATTATTATAAATTAATCTGTTGACAGAAACTCTGTATGAGAGGCGATCAAAAGCATACCCTTTGGGGGCGTTGCTGCAGCGTATACGGCACATACTACGACAATGATACTGATATATCAGCACAGAAACGTCGCAAGAGATCAGTATGGCCTTCATGTCTTACCACAGAGCGTGCAGTAAATGCGGAAACGTGAACTATGGCGATGTTAATACCAAATACGTCCAAACGGGATTAACTTGCTGTTGCTTCTTTTTTGACTGTCGAGGGGTGACAACCTCACCGCTGAGCGCTCGTATACCCCGAAAACAACAATAATAGCTTCCTTGGCTGCCAAAGGACAAACACCAGTAGACACCTATCGGAAATGAAGAACGTGTGTATCGGGCAGCATGTCCGTCGAAAACCACCATTGTAGAAAACTGCGCCAAGTTCCACGCTGCTTCATGACAAAGCACGTTCCCATATCGCAAATGTCTTAACGCAGAGCTCAAGTGGAGGACACTTGAGCACCCGCCCTATGCAATTATCACGCCTTCGGTCCACTAAAAAGATCTTGTAGAGTCGACAGTTGTTGTCCGACGACGATGTGCGGCAGGCAGTTGCGGAATTTTTCACGCAGCAAGACCTTGGAGTTTTACCCCACTGGTATCTTCAAAATGGCTCTGAGCACTATGGGACTTAACAGCTGAGGTAATCAGCCCCTAGAACTTAGAACTACTTAAACCTAACTACCCTAAGGACATCACACACATCCATGCCCGAGGCAGGATGGAACCTGCGACCGTAGCGGTCGCGCGGTTCCAGACTGAAGAACCGCTCGGCCACTGGTATCTTCAAACTTGTACGTTGGTGAGATGACTGTGCTAATGTTCACGGCAAGTTTGCCTGATAGCATACCGTTTTTGGACTGTATAGCCTTCGAACAGAAACTACCTTATGATACAGGCGATACAAGCCCGGTTATTAGGACACCAGAATAACGACCATTACGTGAGTGGGACTGTACACACACTCTGGAACAGAAAACTGCCGTTGGAGGCTTTGCCAGTGAAACAAGACTGCAGTTTTTTGTGATACAGCTCCACATTTTGGCAGATTCTGGTTACGTTGATAAAGTGTTTGTTTGTTTACGAATTATGCATTGTAGATTATCTTTCTCCTTGTCATGAAGAGTATATACGCATTCTCAACATCAAAACATCGGATCTCATGGTCTGCCGGAATGTACACATACTTGTTTAGAAACAATCTCAGCAATGATTCTTTGCAAGTGTATTGTGTAGTGTGACTGATAAACGATTAATTGAGATGTTCCCTCTGCGAATCGTCATGTGGGCTACGTACAGAGACTTCCTTCAAGATGTACTGTACTTCTGCTAGATGAGGTTTCTTTGTCTGCAGGATGAGTCATACATATTCTTCCAGCGACATGGAACATCTGCATATTCCACTCATCTTGTAAAATATCATATAACTTCCACATCCCTAGACGATGGATACACACCGGTGATGTTCGTACACTACGTTCCCTGGACCGCACTTTATACACTCGTGCAGGTGAATAAAAGAGAAGTGTACAGAGAAATACTGTAAATAAACATTAGAGACGAAATGGTCGCTCGTCTTGGGGGAATATTACCTCTATGATATTGCGCGACTCGTCTGCAGCAGAATTACATGTAACGTTGGGAAGGTAGTTGAAAAATGCGTAGAAATGGATTGTAGAAATTCCGAAAATTTGCTTTAAACTACTATAAATTATTATTACTGTTTTTCTGTGTCAATTAACTGTTTCAATAAATGACTTATGCACTCTTTTTCGGTTTGTAGCTGTGATTTATCGTTGACATTCAAACTGCTGTAAATTCTTACGTTGTCGTCTTGTTAACTCCGTATACGAACACATTGTATACATTGTTTCCAAGAAATGAATGATAAAATTTTTCATGTAACAGCTTTATGGGTAGTAATACAGGCAGGTACCTGCGTGTTTAAGGGCCATCTAAGAACCCTTAGTTACCCAAGTAGCTTCTTAATGGATGTGGGATTTCATTATAACGTGTGTGTAAGATGAACCTTGGCGTGTATTATATGTTGCCGACTCTAAAGCATCTAATAGGGTGCACATTAAGTTATATTACCAAACAGTGACAGGGTAAAAGACGATAAATAGGCGATTTCCTAAATTCGTCGGAACCAGAGGCTCCTAACGGTGTAAATCGAGCGTAAGAATCACATGTCTTCTTCATTATTACTATTTTTATTTTATCAATTTGGGTGTGACTATCCTTGTTTTACTGATTGTTGAGCATGGAAGGCTTTGAGGCTCAACAGAAAAGATGCAGAAAGACTGTAACAATGTGAGGACGATGTTTTTTTAGAGACGCGAAAACGGATTTTAAACTAAAGTTTTTGTATGCAGCTATAACTTTAAATACATTTGTGATTATGCTAGTAAAAGCGTTCGCGCAAAAAATAAATCTTTCAGAAAGTAGGACAAAAATTTCTTACAGAGTTCGTATCTTTTAAGAATTTATGATGACTGTGCAGTCTGGTTTGCAATTTATTGACTTAATTAATACAACACAGTACAATCTGTCAGCTGACGACATCATCAGAAACTGTGATAGCAAAAAGTAAATACAGGTAAGGTACATACACTTGACAATGAACAACCATACCTAATGCTGATTGTTAGGGAAAGAAAACAATTCTGCGCCAAATGGCGCTGAAAGCATCACGAATGTAGCAAGAGTAATATCATTAATAATAAAACATAAAAGTTTGGTGGAAAGGGACAACATTTCATGAAGAAATTAGATTTTCAATTTCTTTTAATTCCAAGTAGCCTACAATCAAAATTTTACCGTACATTCCCAACATTGTCAGTCTGGCGCAGTGTATGATAACTGAAGAAAACTTTACAAGCCAAGATCCCTAAAATAAAAACATTTTATTGGATGACCAGTTTCGACAGAGAATGCTGTCAACATCAGATCTTACGCTTTAAAATTCTACAACATATTATTCATCAGTGTTGCAACTCGTTTGATATGCAATGTACAGTCTCGGTATCTGAAAATAAAGCACAGTTTATGCGTTTTCGTGAAGCTAAGAATAATCTGTGTGTTTATGAGATTTAATCAATATCACTTTAATTTTTACGATGAAATTTTTTTCAGAGAATTCCATCTTTCCCTTAAATGTAGATTTCAGCATGAAAGTCGAAACGTAGGGCGAGGAAAATTCTACAGCACAAATTGGTAATTGAACCTACGGTTTACACCTCTACTAACAACAGACGCGAAGGCCTCCGCTCTTATGGAAGCATCTTTACTATCGGTCCTTCTGACGTGTGCGATACCAGTTACTACTTCATAAGGTGCTGTCTGAATTCACTGTGTGCGACATTCTGATACGCCATTTGGGACTGTTTGTGACACATCTCTAGACGCGAATAACGAGTACAATGGTGACCTCTAAATCTTTCATTTTCTTTTTTATAATGTCAGTGAAACACTGAAACTCAATTACCCATATTCACAAATTAATTACAAAGTTCGCCGCGCTGTTAGTGATTTGATTCCATGGCGTAAGCGTGTACTAAATACCCGAACGGGGAATTAAACATTTTCAGGTATGATAATGGATGTAGCGAGTCTCCTGACACACGATCGACGCTCACGTGCGATATTGCGGACGTGCGCGTTTAATTTGACACGAAACGCGTAGAATTATTGTCGTGAAATGTGGCCTATAAAACAACACAATGAAAACCGAGCTGCGCGCTCCGCCAGCCTCTAATTAATTCATTGCCAGTTGTTACCCGTGAAACCTCGTCCAGTGATAACATGCTCGTTTGCAGTTAAATCGAAATTATAAAAGTTAGCGACTAATTTTTGGTTTTATTTTCTTTTTTTTCATTTTGTGCGAAACGCATATTGTTTCGCGCATTCAGCAAAGCACTGAACTCTATATAAAATTCACAGGCACGTCGCTGGTGCGCCAGAAGAATCGAGAATTCCCAGTGTTATAAAGTGTCTCAGATTTTTCTAATAATTTTACAAAATATTACCTGGCACTAATATTATCATTTTTGAAAGTGCTTAAGGTGCTAAGTTTCGAAGCTCGTTTTATCAGCTTCATGGTTCCATCATAAAAGACAGGCCGGAAGTATCCATTGTTAAATTTATGAAATAATATTTAACATTGTTATAAACACATACAGTGACCGCTCCCTTACACGTTGTCACTTGTAGTAAAATATGAAAAGTCATTATAACGTTGTAGTTGATATTTTTAAGCTGACTTGTTTCACATGACCACCGATTCGATGATGAAAGTCGAATACGAGTAAGCTTCAACTGAAATGGTTCATAGCATTTATGATAAAGTGGATGAGATAGTTTCTCATTTTTATAAGACTTTTGCTTTGACTAACGACATCATTTTGCAAGAGTAATTTCAGTTCGATGGATATGTTGATCTTTGTCTGTATGCATGGGTGTGTGTGTGTCTGTGTGTGTGTGTGTGTGTGTGTGTGTGTGTGTGTTTGTGTGATGGCAAAAATATCCATCATCAGAGAGAATTTTGTCGTGGATACCAAGACGCAGTGCAGTGTATAAGTATCTTAAAGCATACCGATCTTTCCGTTTCGTAAACGTTTTGTTAACTCATGCCTAACTTTATGTTGTTTTCACCAGCATCATGAACCTAGCGTCTAACTACACACAGTTCAGAAAATAATGTTCCTTTAATACTTCCATTTGATGATTAGGCAGCGGTGCTTTGAAAACTAATTAATGGTACAATAAATAATATTAAATTCAAAAAGTGACTCGCTGAATACTGTACCTACACAAACCGCCATCTGAAATGAATGGACCGATGGGATGGAATTAATTAAAGTGTAATGACATGAAATATCAGCGGAAGCCGTTCGTCATCATGAAAGATTCTACATCGGCCAATGGCGGTGGCGACAGACTAAGAGGACATTTTAGACTTTATGTGTCAACAATTGTATGTGTGCAAGACTTAAGCTCGAAATTCACCTTTGCATGGCTTGTCATTTTGAAATAACATAGCTCTCTGAAACTTGAATCATACGTAGAAAGAATTGCTACGCTATAGTACAGAAGGTTCGAATGGCTCTGAGCACTATGTGACTTAACATCTGAGGTCATCAGTCCCCTAGAACTTAGAACTACTTAAACCTAACTAACCTTAGGACATCACACACATCCATGCCCGAGGCAGGATTCAGACCTGCGGCCGTAACAGCAACGCGGTTTCGGACTGAAGCGCCTAGAACCGCTCGGCCACAACGTCCTGTCTCAGAAGGCAACTGAAAGAAGTACTTATTGAGACGAACAGAAATGACGCTTTTATTCGAAGGCAGTAATTACACTGAAGCCACCACGATTCGTGGTGGTCCCCTACATATTCAGAAAACAATGCCTGACATACTCTCATATGGTGAGAGGTGGAAACACTTAATGTACCCAGCAACATTGTCTAAATCATGGTTTTGGTGGTCGATGTGTTATCGTGTGGGAAGGCATAATGTTACGTCGGGGTACTGGCCTTCAGATCTTTGAACATGGTATGCTCGCGCGCCAATGTATTGTGAAGCTGTACTCATTCGCCACATGTGTCTCTTCAGCGGTGCCTGACTTGATTTTTAAGGATGACAATACGCGACTGCAAGGAACAGTGCAGGTGGAATAGCTGTTGTAACGCGAGGATACTGGGCGAATGGATCAGCCTCTTCTTTCCTCCAGCTTAAATCCCATCTGTCATGTGTGAGATGTGCGGTTCTATGCGCTTTAGTCAGGAACCGCGCGACCGCTACGACCGCAGGTTCGAATCCTGTCTCGGGCATGGATGTGTGCGATGTCCTTAGGTTGGTTAGGTTTAAATAGTTCTAAGTTCTAGGGGACTGATGACCTCAGATGTTAAGTGCCATAGTGCTCAGAGCCATTTGACCCATTTTTGAAAACACAGAAACATGTGAAGTACGCCGGCCGCGGTGGTCTCGCGGTTCTAGGCGCGCAGTCCGGAACCGTGCGACTGCTACGGTCGCAGGTTCGAATCCTGCCTCGAGCATGGATATGTGTGATGTCCTTAGGTTAGTTAGGTTTAAGTAGTTCTAAGTTCTAGGGGACTAATGACCACAGCAGTTGAGTCCCATAGTGCTCAGAGCCGTGTGAAGTTCATTGCAAAATTTGCAAGACTTTTTTAACTGTGCCATACTAAATCGCCGGATTGTAAGAAAATGTAATACAAAGGATGGTTAGTTGCAGTCAAAGAGGAGATGATACAAATAAATCTTCAGATGTAGCAAACGAACTGTGTTTATGAACACCACACGAAGAGGGCTAATTCGTCGCATGAAGACTGGAAGGTGCAAATGACTGAGGCTATTAGGAATTACACTATTTTAATTTTATGTACTCGTTAAAATAAATCTATGCATACGAGGAAGGTAAATGTTAAACATCGCTAGGGGAAAAGCATTCGAGATTACTTTCTTTTTTCTGCCACCAGTATTACAGCTCCAAACAGAAAGCAGCAAATGGCTGTTTCACGGAACATGGCGATAAAATTAATTCTTAAAAGCGTTAAAAAAAGTAAAGAAGTTACACCGTTCGCTCATTGGATTTTTGTTGTAAGAGTGACCCAAAAGTCCGTTAACATTTTTGAGCTGTGGCGCCATTGAATTTGTAGACCTGTCTTGCGCCACTGGCTCAGGTGTAGTATCGACTATCCCTCTTGCTGCCCCATTGTCAATATCTATGAGGAAAAGTTGGTATCTGTGGGTTGTACCCTTAGAAGGTCTTTGCTTGTCGGTATATATAGAGGGTTCGCTGGCCCGAGAGGGAGAGGGACCTAGTTTGAGGATTGGCGGTAGCGTCGCGTCAAAAGGTGGTCACGAGGTCCGAGGGGCCAAACACACGAGCTGCGCGATGAGGGCCTGCGCAGAGCGAAGATACCGGAGTACTTCACAGGTCACCGTCGACTGCAAGCAGCAGGCTGACATCCCGTCGGTTCGTTGGCAACATTCGTGTCGGACGACCGCTCGCGGCCTGGCTGCCCTCTTCTATCTGACTGTCACCGGCACCACTCAGTAACCGCTGTGACGCACCGAGGATCCATGGAACTGCTTGCTGATAAAGGGGAGTACCATTCTGTAATCCTCGTGGTGATTTGTCTCATTGTCTACCTGCCCTCCTTATTATTTCCTGGTTTGCACCCGACCCTCAGAGTTTTACTCGGTCGGCTCTTTGGTCGTAAATATACGCCGTAGTATTGCACTAAGACACTAGTTGTCTTTTAAAAGTTTGTCCCGCTATTGTATTGCCTTTCCTTTCTGGTTTGTTCCCGATCATTAATGTTCTAATGAATCAGCTCCTGGTCGAAAATACAGCCGAAACAATTGTACTAAGGTACAGGTTGTCGTTAAACAAAAGAGGGACCATGTGGTTAGATCTAGATGTTAACTGGTACAGTTCGTGGATTGTAATTACATTTTTCAGTCATTAATTATAATCTGAGCAACCTGTTGTACTAAGCTGTGGGTTGATGTGTTTGAAAGACCGGGTCATTATTGGTGTATTTTAGCTGGATCTTGCGATTCCGCTGAGTGAGTTCTCTTGTAATAAGTGTTCACAGGGAATGTTTTAAGACGTTCGTTCAGAGCAGTCTTGATAACTGTCAGTCAGCTTAACTTTGAAAATATTAACTGCAAACTGTCGCCAGGGCTTTAGTCAAAATAAGATTGTCAAAAGGGACGGGTTGGGATCCAATCGCACCTTGGTCGCCGATCGAAATTAAGAAGTTGGTTACTTTGGAGTAAGCCTTATCATTATCTTATTGTTTCCTAACCTGTTTAATCTTTAAGCACATGTGCGCATCTTATCCCCGAAACTTTCGACATACAGCTTTCAAATTAAATGTTACATCATCTTTTTTGAGTAATTGAATCACTCTTGTCATTAATGGTACTTATATCGATTTCATGTGTTGCAGAAGGGCATTTAATAAGAGAGACTGTATCCAGCACGATATTAAACACCGCTGTTTGGTCCCATAACAGGCGGGCTCCAGGTCCGGCCCTGTTGTACATTTTGCGAGGTTATTAACTCTGTAAAAAAAAGAAAAACAATAAAAATAAAACAAACCGTTATGGTTGTATACTGTGAAATAACCAGGCTGTTTGAAAAGAAAGATATATTGGTGGGCCCTCCCTCCGACATTTTCCTTCATTCCAGTAAGTACCAGGTTTCAATTTGGAAATGCACTAATTCACGGAATAAGGCAAGTAGAGAGGTAAAATTTGACGCAGAAATGTGTGAAATGACATGGGGTTTTACTGAATGCAAAAACGACTGCAAAAATGGCTAACGGATGGCGTTGGAGATAATACGTCAGTGGCGCCGCAAGGGAATCGTGTATAAAATGAGCTGTAGAGAGCGAGGGAGTCATATCATTCCTAGCCTGGCTGATAAACACCTGCTGCAGCATGGCGCCCCCTCCATAACGCTACTACTGGTTTGACAGAGCTCTTGCGCACATTGTGTGGTGAGGACCGCGTGCTGAGGCGCCACTTCCGTCATATTTGGCCTCCCAGGTTCCCAAAATTTTGGTTTTGGGGTTACCCGAAGTCGCAGGTCTACCTCAATCGTCCGATCTCATTAGGGATACTTGAAGCCAACATCCGGCGGCAGTTTCTCAACATACACTATGTGACCAAAAGTACCCTGACACCTGGCTCAAAAAGACTTACATGTTCGTGGCGCCCTCCATCGGTATTGCTGGAATTCAGTATGGTGTTGGCCCACCCTTAGCATTTATCACAGCTTCCACTCTCGCAGGCATACGTTCAATCAGTTGCCGGAATCTTTCTTGGGGAATGGCAGTCCATTCTTCATGGAGTGCTGTACTGAGGAGAGGTATCGATGTCGGTCGGTGAGGCCTGGCACGAAGTCGGCGTTCCAAAACATCCCAAAGGTGTTCTACACCACCACAGGCCGTGCGTTATTAACAGGTCCTCGATGGAGTTCAAAGATGCAATCGCCATACCCGAATTGCTCTTCAGCAATGGGAAGCAAGAAGGTTGCTTAAAACATCAATGTAGCCTTGAGCTGTGATAGTGCCACGCAAAATACCAAGTGGTGCACACTTGGTATTTTGCGTGGCACTATCACAGCTCAAGGCTACATTGATGTTTTAAGCAACCTTCTTGCTTCCCATTGCTGAAGAGCAATTCGGGTATGGCGATTGCATCTTTGAACTCCATCGAGGACCTGTTAATAACGCACGGCCTGTGGTGGTGTAGAACACCTTTGGGATGTTTTGGAACGCCGACTTCGTGCCAGGCCTCACCGACCGACATCGATACCTTCCATGAAAAACACCACCGCCTCAGGATTTTACTGTTGGCACTACACATGCTGGCAGATGACGTTCACCGGGCATTCGCCATACCCACACCCTGCCATCGGAGCGCCACATTTTGTACTGTTTTCCACTGTTAATCGTCCAATGTTTATGCTCCTTACACCAAGCGAGCCTTCGTTTGGCTTTTATCAGCGTGATGTGTGGCTTATGAGCAGCCGCTAGATCATTAAATCCGTCTATCTGTCATAGTACTTGCAGTGGACCCTAATGCAGTTCGAAAGTCCTTTGTGATGGTCTGGATAGATGTCTACCTATTACCTATTACCACCCTCTTCAACTGTCGGCCGTCCCTGTCACTCAACATTCGAGGTCGGGCTGTACGCTTTTGTGTTGTATGTGTCCCTTCACGTTTCCACTTCACTATCACATCGGAAACAGTGGACCTAGGGATGTTTAGGAGTGTGGAAGTGTCGCGTAGAGACATATGACAATAGAGATGCCCAGTCACCTGACCACGTTCGAAGTCCATGAGTTCCGCGGAGCGCCCCATTCTGCTCTCTCACGATGTCTAACGACTATTGAGATCGTTGATATGGAGTACCTGGCAGCAGATGGCAGTACAATGCATCTAATACGAAAAATATACGTCTTTGGGGTGTCCGGATACTTTTGATCACATAGTGTACCTATTGATATGTTCTACAGTACTGTTCACAACACTATCACTCGACTGCAGGTACTGTTGATGAATGAAGGCCAACATGTTGAGCATTTATCATAAAGAAGGTTTTCGTTGCTAAAAGTTAGTTATTATGCTAACTATTGCTTTTGAATCATAGAAGCGCCATATGTTGGTAATTTTATGTACTTTTTTGGTTTCTCTGAAACCTCATGTCATTTCAAGTATGTATGTGAATTTTTACCTTTCTGCCTACGTTATTCAATGAAGCATTGAAATTTCAAATGTTATCAGACTTTTGGGTCACCAGTATATTTTGTGATCTCTCAGTTCTTTCACTCTGACGCTCCATAGTGTACGTGAAAAATACATAGGTGTTCGGTCTCTATTTTACTGTAAGTGCACCATGCGACCTGACAGATGATGCACTTCTCAGGTGTCAGAGGGAAGGCTCTAACATTCCTTGTTAAACACGGCGCTACCCTCTTCGTTGTTGGCCCATTTCCTCCTGTAATTAACGTATACGATTTGTACACTATGACTTGTCACAAATGCAAAGTCTTTGTGAAGGGAAGATATACTCGTCGGGTCTGGTGAAACGGCTGCAGCCAGAGTCCACGAACTCGTAGCGCCATACGGTGCGAGAGACAAATCTTGTGTCGTTTTGCCCCACACACTGCCTTCGAAACGTTTGTTGATGGACCTAGGTAATTCCTATGCAAAGCTCCACTTATGCTATCAAGCTAAATCAGGGTCGCCAGCATCGCTTTGAAACGCGAGAGAGCGTTAAATTAGTCACTTCCGCTATACCTCTGGTTAGTGCCCTGACTCACAAGTTCGACCGCCAGATTGCACAAGAAACCCTCGTCAGTCTCTACGACGTCACCAACCGGTTTTTCTCATCTCTTCTGTAAACAACACAGGGCTACAATGCACCGTCAAAGATATAAGAAAACACAAAAGAAGTTCACACTTCCTTCAAATTTCTGTCGGATTAAAACTCAGTTTGTTAACATTAGAAGTCAACCGTTACCAAGTACGCTAGATAATACCTCCTTTTAGCTAAGAGCGATGATCAATAAGTGAGGCAACACATATTTTTCCCGGCCAATCTAGGTTAAAAATGAGCAATTTGTTGTGGGACATAATGGAATATTCCCGCTTTAGCCCCTGTAGTTTCATGAAGTTCCGGTTTTTAGCAGTCAGAATGGTGTCTGTAACGGAGCCGTGTCATTGAGTTTCTTTTAGGGGAGAACCAAAGCATCGCAGATACCCATAGGCATTTTCACAATGCCAACGGAGACCTTACAGTGAACAAAAGCACGGTGAGTTGTTAGGCGAAGCGTCAGTCATCATCGAAACAATGTCACGCTAAACTATATCCATCTACCGCATACCGCCGACCGCACAGACATATGACTGCCGCAATGTTGGATCGTGCGGACACTCTCATTCACGGTGGCCAACAGATCACAATAAAACACTTCGCTGAACAACTAGACGTCTCTGTTGGTAGCGCTGACACACTCGTCCACCAGTTGAGGTGCACAAACACGTGCGGCCGCTGGTTCCTCGCAGCCTATCAGTAGCCCATAAAGGGCAACGAAGTACCATCTTTACGCAGCCTATCAGAAGACCATAAAGAACAACGAAGGACCAACTGTACGGCATTGCTTGCACGTTAACGGGCTAATCTTGACAATCTTTTGTTGAACATCGACGCAGGCGGTGTAATATGGATTCATCACTTCGAACCGGAAAAAAACGGCAAAGTCCTCTGGGTTTCTATATAGGCTATTCTTTTTGATGTTCTCTCTCATGGTGCAACGATCATCTGTGAGGTGTATTGCGCTACGTCTGGAAACTGAAGAAACTTCAGTGTCTTCGTCGCTACAAAAATGCAAGAGAACTTCTCTTTGAAACTTCCTGGCAGATTAGGTGTGCCGGACCGAGATTCGAACTCGGGACCGTTGCCTTTCGCCGGCAAGTGCTCTACCATCTGAGCTACCCAGGCACGACTCACGACCCGCCCTCACAGCTTCAATTCTGCCAGTACCTCGCCTCCTACCTTCCAGACTTCACAGAAGCTGTTCTGCGAACCTTGCAGAACTAGCACTCCCGGATGTTGTGGAGACACAATCCGCTGCACAGTGAAAATCTCATTCTGAAACACAAGACTGCGCCCACGAGAGGAGCTCATAGAACTTCATTGGACTGTACTTCTTCGTCCACCCTATACCCTGGATCTCGCACCTTCCAGCTTCCTTCTGTTTGAGCGGCTGAAAGAAGCATTCCACGGGAAGCATATGTGGATAAAGGGGAGAGGGGGGGGGGGGGGTTATGGAGAATCGATAATGATAGCTCGTCGCATTTAACTGAGATTATGTTGACAAATAGGGCTTTGTAGCCAAAAGAGTGAGGAATAATGTGATGCATTGCAAACATGAATAAAACTGACTTGCTTTCAGAAAAAAGTGTTGCATTACTTATTGGAAGCATCTCGTACTTTCCCTTATTCTTCTAGGCGGCCACTTCCTAAAACCGTTCCGTGCACGCTAGCTAAACAGCGATGCCACCTCGAAAACAAGCGATAGTCTAAGACGTTCTCCACGACCTCGCAACACATCCTGAACTTTTCACACGTGGAGAATAACTATACTAATTTCTGACTTCCGAAATACACTTCCACATCGTCTCTGCCCCAGAGGACTCAAACTCACTGCGTACAGCCTTCCAGGGTCACCGAGCGACTCCTCGATTTTTCTAACTGTTCCCATCTCCACAACATTCTTTTCACATGTGGGCTCTGATTTTATCCTCATGGTCTCTTCGCGAGATATAAGTAGGAGGGAGCAATATACTGCTTGACTCATCGGTGAAGGTATGTTCTCGAAACTTCAACAAAAGCCCGAACCGAGCTACTGAGCGTCTCTCCTGCAGAGTCTTCCACTGGAGTCTCCGTTGGATCTTCTCTTCTGTTCTATCAACACCATCTGCTTCCAGTTGCTGACCTGCTATATTGTAGCTAAATGATAAGGGATCTTTCTTTCTATGTATTCGCAGCACACTACACTTCTCTACATTGAGATTCAATTGCCATTCCCTGCAGCATGCGTCAATTCGCTGTAGATCATCCTGCACTTCAGTATAATTTTCCATTGCTACAACCTCTCGATATACTACAGCATCATTCGCAAAAAGCCTCAGTGAACTTCCGATGTTATCCACAAGGTCATTTATATATATTGTGAATAGCAAAGGTCCTACGACACTCCCCTGCGGCACACCCGAAATCACTCTTACTTCGGAAGACTTCTCTCCATTGAGAATGACATGCTGCATTGTGTTATCTAGGAACTCTTCAAATCAATCACACAATTGGTGTGATAGTCCATATGCTCTTACTTTGTTCATTAAACGACTATATGTGGGGAACTGTATCGAACGCCTTGCGGAAGTCAAGGAACACGGCATCTACTTGGGAACCCGTGTCTATGGCCCTCTGAGTCTCGTGGACGAATAGCGCGAGCTGGGTTTCACACGACCGTCTTTTTCGAAAGCCGTGCTCATTCCTACAGAGTAGATTTCTAGTCTCCATAAAAGTCATTATACTCGAACATAACACGTCTTCCAAAATCCTACAACTGATCGACGTTAGAGATATAGGTCTATAGTTCTGCACATCTGTTCGACGTCCTTTCTTGAAAACGGGGATGACCTGTGGCCTTTTCCAATCCTTTGGAACGCAACGCTCTTCTAGAGACCTACGGTACACCGCTGGAAGAAAGGAGGGAAAATTCCTTCGCGTTGTTGTTGTTCTGGTCTTCAGTCCTGAGACTGGTTTGATGCAGCTCTCCATGCTACTCTATCCTGTGCAAGCTTTTTCATCTCCCAGTACTTACTGCAACATACATCCTTCTGAATTTGCTTAATGTATTCATATCTCGGGCTCCCAATACGATTTTTACCCTCCACGCTGCCCTCCAATGCTAAGTTTGTGATCTCTTGATGCCTCAGAACATGCCCTACCAACCGGTCCCTTCTTCTTGTCAAGTTGTGCTACAAACTTCTCTTCTCCCCTATTATATTCAATACCTCTGCATTAGTTACGACGGTTCAATCCCGCGTCCGGCCATCCTGATTTACGTTTTCCGTGATTTCCCTAAATCACTCCAGGCAAATGCCGGGATGGTTCCTCTGAAAGGGCACGGCCGACTTCCTTCCCCATCCTTCCCTAATCCGAAGAGACCGATGACCACGCTGTCTGGTCTCCTTCCCCAAAACAACCAACCAACCATTAGTTACGTGATCTACACATCTAATCTTCAGCATTCTTCTGTAGCACCACATTTCGAAAGCTTCTATTCTGTTCCTGTCCAAACTATTTATCGTCCATGTTTCACTTCCATACATGGCTACACTCCATACAAATACTTTCAGAAACGACTTCCTGACACATAACTCTATATTCGATGTTAACAAATTTCTCTTCTTCAGAAACGCTTTCCTTGCCATTGCTAGTCTACATTTTATATCCTCTCTACTTCGACTATCATCAGTTATTTTGCTCCCCAAATTGCAAAACTTATTTACTACTTTAAGCGTCTCATTTCCTAATATAATTCCTGCAGTATCACCCGACTTAATTCGACTACATTCCATTATCCTCGTTTTGGTTTTGTTGATGTTCATCTTATATCCTCCTTTCAAGAAACTGTCCATTCCGTTGAACTGCTCTTCCAAGTGCTTTGCTGTCTCTGACAGAATTACAATGTCATCGGCGAACCTCAAAGTTTTTATTTCTTCTGGATAGATGTAATATCTACTCCGAACTTTTCTTTTGTTTGCTTTACTGCTTGCTCAATATAGAGATTGAATAACATGGGGGAGAAGCTACAACCCTGTCTCATTCCCTTCCCAACAACTGCTTCCCTTTCATGCCCCTCGACTCCTATAACTGCCATCTGTTTTCTGTACAAACTGTAAATAGCCTTTCGCTGCTTGTATTTACCCCTGTCACCTTTAGAATTTGAAAGGGAGTTTTCCAGTCAACGCTGTCAAAAGCTTTCTCTAAATCTACAAATGCTAGAAAAGTAGGTTTGCCTTTCCTTAATCTTTCTTCTAAGATAAGGCGTAAGGTCAGTATTGCCTCACGTTTTCCAACATTTCTACGGAATCCAAACTGATCTTCCCCGAGGTCGACTTCTACCAGTTTTTCCATTCGTCTGTAAAGAATTCACGTTAGTATTTTGCAGCTGTGACTTATTAAACTGATAGTTCGGCAATTTTCACGTCTGCCAACACCTGTTTTCTTTGGGATTGGAATTATTATATTCTTCTTGAAATCTGAGGGTATTTCGCTTGTCTCATACATCTTGCCCACCAGATGGTAGAGTTTTTCGCGTACTCTGTGTAAAATCGAACTGGTATCCCATCAGGTCCAGCGGCCTTGACTCTTTTGAGTAATTTTAATTGTTTCTCTATCCCTCTGTCGTCTATTTCGATATGTATTATTTTGTCATCTGTGCGACAATCTAGAGAAGGAACTACAGTGCAGTCTTCCTCTATGAAACAGCTTTGGAAAAAGACATTTAGTATATCGCCTTCCCGGAACTTCTGTCAGCTCAGTGCATGTATACGGGGTCGCGGCATGCCATTTCGGCTGGGCTGCTACTCGCTTCCACCTGGCGGGCGGCCACCAGTCCGCCTCTAACTGGAGGGTCGGCCGTCGCAGCTGCGGCCAGAAGCTGGAGGCTGCCGGCTGCCGGCGCGGGGCGGGCTTCGTTATCCGCCGCGGTCTGCAGGCAGCCGTGGTCAGCTGAGCGTGCGACGCGCGCCCGGCTCGGCCCGTTAGCCCATTGTGCGGGCCAAGGACGCCGGCGGACCACGCCACGCACCGTAAAAAAGCTCGCGCTGGCTGCCCTTTCCACGGGGCGCCGTTCCTACGTAACACAGACCAGCAATCACCTCAGCCGTTACTCGGGCGCACTGCCTAACGTACGCAGATCGTGCGAGATAAAACTGCAATGCAATGACCTTTCCTCTACCGTAAGGTCTCTGCAAGTGTTTCGACCTTGTGATCTTTGCAAAATTAAATTGGCACACCTCCAACAGACTCCCAGCGTCGGCAGCCTCTAACGTAGTGATATCCATCGACGATTAGCGAGCTGTAAGATTTGCCTCAGTGGCCTCGTGTCCTACAGAACGCGTTCCCCCGACTGGAAATTGCCGTACATGCAAGCTCTGCACATTGTTTAAGCCACACACGAATATTGTGAATTAATAAATCATTTACCGTATATCAATCGCTATCAAATTACACAACATGTGAATAAATACCGTCATTTCCCGTTCACAAATCGCAATACCATTTTATATGGTCTTGCAAAATAATAATAGTCAGCTGCTGCACGAGAAGCTTTATAATTGATATATAGAGGGTCTACACAAGGGCGATGTACTTGAGGACAGTATTATAGAAATGGAAGAGGATGTAGATGAAGATGAAATTGGAGATATGATACTGCGTGAAGAGTTTGACAGAGCACTGATGGACCTGAGTCGGTGTTGACAGATGTGAGAATTACCGAACTATCAGTTTAATAAGTCACAGCTGCAAAATACTGACGCGAATTCTTTACAGACGAATGGAAAAACTGACAGACCCCGACCTCGGGGAGGATCAGTTTGGATTCCGTAAAAATA
The DNA here is from genome assembly GCF_023897955.1 of Schistocerca gregaria. Classification (NCBI taxonomy): domain Eukaryota; kingdom Metazoa; phylum Arthropoda; class Insecta; order Orthoptera; family Acrididae; genus Schistocerca; species Schistocerca gregaria. The sequence continues at coordinate 461,863,821 of NC_064921.1, forward strand.
GTGGAACACGTGAGGCAATACTAACCCTACGACTTATCTTAGAAGAAAGATTAAGGTTTCTCTGCCTCGTGATGACTGGGTGTTGTGTGATGTCCTTAGGTTAGTTAGGTTTAAGTAGTTCTAAGTTATAAGGGACTGATGACCATAGATATTAAGTCCCATAGTGCTCAGCGCCATTTGAACCATTTGAACCAAAGATTAAGGAAAGGCAAACCTACGTTTCTAGCATTCGTAGACGTAGAGAAAGCTTTTGGAAATGTTGATTGGAATACTCTCTTTCAAATTCTCAAGGTAGCAGGGGTAAAATACAGGGAGCAAAAAGCTATTTACAATTTGTACAGAAATCAGATGGCAGTTATAAGAGTCGAGGGACATGAAAGGGAAGCAGTGGTTGGGAAGCGAGTGAGACAGGGTAGTAGCCTCTCCCCGATGCTAGTCAATCTGTATATTGGCAAGCAATAAAGGAAACAAAAGAACAGTTCGGAGTAGGTATTAATATCCATGGAGAAGAAATAAAAACTTTGAGGTTCGCCAATGACATTGTAATTCTGTCAGAGACAGTAAAGGACTTGGAAGAGCAGCTGAATGGAATGGTCAGTGTCTTGAAAGAAGGGTGTAAGATGAACATCAACAAAAGCAAAACGAGAATAATGGAGTGTAGTCGAATTAAGATGCTGAGGGAATTAGATTAGGAAATGAGACACTTAAAAGTTTTGCTATTTGGGGAGCATAATAACTGATGATGTTCGAAGTAGAAAGGGTATAAAACGTAGACTGGCAATGGCAAGGAAAGCGTTTCTGAAGAAGAGAATTTGTTAACATTGAGTATAAACTTATGGGTCAGGAAGTCGTTTCTGAAAGTATTTGTATGGAGTGTAGCCATGTATGGAAGCGAAACGTGGACGATATATAGTTTAGACAAGAAGAGAATAGAATCTTTCGAAATGTGGTACTGAAGAAGAATGCTGAAGATTAGATGAGTAGATCACATAACTAATGAGGAGGTATTGAATAAAATTGGGGAGAAGAGGAGCTTGTGGCACTACTTGACTAGAAGAAGGGATCGGTTGGTAGGACATGTTCTGAGACATGAGGGATCACCAATTTAGTATTGGAGGTCAGCGTGGAGGGTAAAAATCGTAGAGGGAGACCAAGAGATGAATACACTAAGCAGATTCAGAGTGATGCAAGCTGCAGTAGATACTGGGAGATGAAGAAGCTTGCACAGGATAGAGTAGCATGGAGAGCTGCACCAAACCAGTCTCAGGACTGAAGACCACAACAAAAACAACAGTTGAAACATTTTCGGAGACAATGAAGATTAACTAAAACTTGAATTATGTAATTACGATTTCAAAAATGCTGCTAATCCAGATCGTTTTATTTGTTACAGTAGGCCTGTTTCGGCAGATACCTATCGTCAGGTTATGTGTAGGTAAATAGCATACAATTTTGCTACAATACATCTAACATCATAGCGAAGTATTAACTAGAAAACATTGTTATAAAATTTGTTACATACGTCACATGGGTTTGACATGAATACGATATCGTGGTTCTGCCCCTGCCTGTTTCTTTTGATTAATGTCTTCATTGTTCTTGGAGTAATAACGGCCGGGTATACTAGATATGACTTGTTGTCTGATATAATTTTCAACTTGTATTTCTTTCCTTTACAGCAATAATCATGTGACAGGTTGTTTGACAGGTGCACCAGCGATATTTTATGATTACAACCAGTATTGTTTATCATGCTGTAATTTCTATAATTTTTCCTAGTGGTATCATTGATGGCGTTGTGTAATCAGTGGTTGTTTCGAAATATTTTTTGTCTATGTCCGTTTTCTTGATTGATAGTTTCAATAAATTTTTAAGTGTATTTTTTATGTTTTAGCTATTTGCTCGCTACGTTTCCTTAGTGGTTAGTTGTGTGTATGTAAATAGGTTTCCATTTCTTCCAACATGTTCATTAGTGGTCCTTTGAATGTTTCGCATAGAAACTTTAGAAGAGGTGGAAAAAGAAGAAGGAACAATAGTACGAGAATATGGACTAGGGTAAAGGAATGATAGAGGAATCCGCCTAGCATAATTTTGCTCAAAGCATAATATAAATCATCGCTAACTCTTCGTTTGAGAAACATATGAGAAGAATCTATACGTGGAAGAGTGGAAGAGACTAGGAGACACTGGAAGGTTTCAGATTGGTTCAAATGGCTCTGACCAATATGGGACTCAACATCTGAAGTCATCTGTCCCCTAGAATTTAGAACTACTTAAACCTAACTAACCTAAGGACATCACACGCATTCATGACCGAGGCAGGATTCGAACCTGCGACCGTACCGGTCACGCGGTTCCAGACTGATGCGCCTAGAAACGACCACACCGGCCGGCGTTTCAGATTCATTACGTACTAGTATGATAGAGGTTTTGAGACTAGATTTAAAGTAGTAACACATTTCTGGGAGCGATGTTGATTCTGACCATAATTTATTCATTATGAACTGTATTTTAAAACTGACGAACTTGCAAAAACATAGGAAATTAAGGAGAAGATATCTGGATAAGTTGAAAGAACCAGAGGATATTGAGAGTTTCCGAGAGAGCATTAGGCATCAATTGGCTGGAACAGCGGAAAGGAATAGAACAGAAGACAAAGAATAGCTTTGAGTGATGAAATGCCGAAGACAGCACAAGATCACTTAGGTAAAAATATAAGGTCCAGTAGAAATTCTTGGCTAACACAGTACATATTTGATTTAATTAAAGTGTGAAAAACTATAAAAATTCAGTAAATGAAGCAGATGAAAGGGAATACGTACATCTAAAAAATGAGACTGACAAGAAGTGCAAATTGACTACGCAGAAATCGATAGAGAACAAATGCAAAGTTGTAGAAGCGTGCCTAACTAGATGGAAGATATGGAAGGTAGATGCTGCATATAGCAAAATAAAAGAGATGTTTGGAGAAAAGAGAAGCAACCTCTCACTATAGAGAGCTCAGATTACAAGTAAGTAGCAAGCAAAGAAGGAAAAGCGGAAAGTTAAAAAGAAAATAAAGATGCTCTATAAGCTGGAAATTAACTTGAAAACAGTTTTATAAAAAGGGAAGAGCAAGCAGATGAAGACGAGAAGGGAGATATGACACTGTGAGAAGTAGTTGATAGAGCACTGAGAGACCTAAGTCGAAATGAGAGCTCTGGATTAGACAATATTCCTTTAGCGTTATATTATTTTTGAATAATCAAATTTTCCAAGATCGCTAGCAATTCTTTTTATTACTATGACCAGTTTCGACACATCTACATTGTCATCATCAGATCTTGTAACAGTGTTAGATGTACACGCTTGTTACAATATTGAAAATATTGCGTCAGATTGTAATAAAAAATGGCAGGGAACATCAGCACGTCACAAATGAAATTACACATAAGTAAAACATGCAACACCACCATGTTCACGTAAGACACATCTTCCGAAAGACGAAAACCGAATTTCAGAAACCGTTTTCCCTTGTCGTGTGTACATGCCAAGGTCTGCAGCGGATTTGCTGTACCATCTAAATATGGCGTCTGGAAAGCAGCTGTTCCAGTTTCTGATTAGGTCAGCTATTTCTCTCCACTAAAATTTTTGAGGTAGACAGTTTTATGCTGAGTCTAATATTTCTGCTTCTTCTTCACCGCACAGTAAGTCACATCGTCCATATCAGATAAACTTGACAGTCTAAACACGTTTTCAAAAACGGTTGTGCGTTTACACAGGAGTGAAAATATATTGTGGAAGTGGAAAACCGGGAGCTAGAAACTGATTTGCAGAATCTGTTTGGGAGTGTTATACTGATTAACCACAAACAGTTGTGAAATCGGCTTACGAAATCGGGTTTTGGATGCACCGTGCAAACACATTGCGTGTTGTGATGTCCCAGCATACACTGTCCAAACCTGTCATAGTAATAAAAAGCGATTTTGGCAAACTTGATTCTTCAACAATAAATAACCTTCAGATCGTCTCAAACGACTGACACAATGTCAGGCATTTATTCCTTCAATATTATTGAAATCTTTTGGAGATACCTCATGACAGAACTATTCTATCTTGTGTGCAAGATATATGAGACTGGTGGAAACTTAAGAATGTAACAGCTGCAATTCCAAAGAAGGCAAGTGCTTCAGGAGTGAATACTACCGAACCATCAATTTAACGTCATGGTTATTAAACGCTGACACGAATTATTTAGAGAAGAATGGAAAAATTGGTAGACATCGGGGAAGATCAGTTTCGGTTCTCTAGAAATTTGGGAACATGTGAGGCACTACTGACCCTACTGTTATCTTAGAAGATAGGTTACAGAAAGCAAAACCTACTCTCATAACATTTGTAGCTTTAGAGAAAGCTTTTAACAATGTTGGCTGGAATATACTCTTTGAAAGCAGTAAGACGAATGTCGACAAAAATAAAAGAAAGATTACAGAATATAGCGAAATAAATTTTCTGTACTGAGAGAATTAGACAAGGAAATGAGACACTAAATGTAGTACATAATGTCTGCTATTTAAGTGATAAAATAACTGATGATGATTTCAGCAGAGAGGACATAAAACATGGACTGGCTGTATCGAGAAATGAACCTTTGAAAAGGATGACTTTTTTAAAACGTAATGTAAACTTAAGTTTCAGGAAGTCTTTTCTGAAGGTACTTGTTGGAGTGTAGCCTTGTACAGAAGAGAAACATGGATAATAAACATTTCGGATAAGAATTCAATAGTAGCGTATGAATTGTGTTGCTGGAGAACAGTGCTGAAGATAAGGTGGGTAGATCGAGTGATTAATGAGGAGGTTCTGAATCATGGAAAAAAGAAATTCATAGTGCAACCTGGTTAAAAGGAAGGATCGGTCGGCAGGACACTCTTTAAGGCATCGAAGACTCGACAGTTTGGCAATGGAGAGAGTTTGATGGGGTAAAACTGTAAAGGGGCTGAAGGATGAATACAGTAAGTAGGTACAAGAGGATGTAAGTTGCAGCAGTTATTTGTAGATGAAGAGGCTTGCACGAGATAGAGTTGCGTGGACACCTGTATGAAATCAGTCTTCTGACTGACGACCACAGTGGCACAGGAGGAAAATCTTTGGTTCTGTCCTTGATAATAGCGAAGACAAAAATTTTATGTTTATTTGGTTTTCGAAAAATAGTAAGTTTGTAAAGCGTTTTCAATAAATTTTGTGTTGGTGATTGGTCAAAGACGCAAGTTGTTGTGCCATCATCACGAAGATATGAAGTTCATTGATACATCATGTTCTAGACAATCATACAGAGCACAATCGCGGGTTCTGACACAAGAGCGATTTGCGGTCGCGTCTCGAACAGTGATATCATAGGGCGAGGACCTACGTTTCTGTGTCGTAGTTTACTTTCGCTGAGAAACTGACTCATTGGAAAGTGATGAGAGCTGGTGTAACCAACAATTTTGAGAAGTTTGTACAATTTTGTGACTTTCTTTTGAACTGCTGAAGAATTCCGTCTGTCATTCTGTGCTGTCGAAATTTCAGATTAATGAATATTCGTGAAATGTATGCTATTGTGAGAGCATATCAGAACTGATAACTATTGTGTAAACTTTCAAACCGTTTGTTGATTGGCAAGTGTTGCGGTGCCTGGAACGGTTCTTATCCTGGGTGCTACTGACAAGGCAACCACATGGCTGTAGGATTTTTGTATTTATTTATATTTATGGTGCGTGAAGTTCAGAACTCTCCAAAATTCTCGAGAAAATCGACGTTGAAGTTTTCCGGCCGTCTTTGACATACTAAGGGAAGTTTGGGTTTTCTGGACCGGTCGTGTGGCTATGTGGTAGAATGCTCGCTTGCCATTTTAGATTATCATGATCATCCATTTTCGTAGACATCGATTACGGTAGGAGATTTTTATCTTCCAAGGTGACAACGTCCTCACTACCATATCTTGAAATGTTAAAGATTGGTTTCATAAACACGAGGAAGAATAATATGTCTTCCGTCTTCCCTGTTCTCAGTAATAGAATTTGTATATTGTAGAACTACTGAAGCCAATAGCGTACCGCCGTAAGCATCTTTCAAGAAATCAGAAGTTTAGTAGTGATAAAAAGTACACAAGTTCATTCATCGCCGTTCATGGTCTTTTCATCGGTCCTCCGGAGGATTTCAGACTATTTTAACCGTCATTGAAGATTGTACACCATATTCATTCAGTGTTTATGTTATTTTGTCCGTCCTTTTTACGGCCGTATAAAAAAGAAAACAAAGAAGACATTAAATTAATTTGCTGGCTCACAAATGAGAATCACTGTGGCTGCAATAAGGCTAGAGGTGTACAAACTGACTTTTGCTGAATTGCGGAGAATAAGTTGGCTATACAGTGAAGACTGTTCAAGTCACTCGTGTGAGAACTTTATAATATGCATGGTTACACAATGTTACAGAAATTCTTACATTTGTGGTTTACTTGTTTTGTCCAAATCTGTGATGTGCACCTTGAAGCCTGTAGGGGAAGAGTACTATGAACGAGTGGCCAATTTGGCTTGATTTGCCATTCAGACGATGCACTGATTCATGGTATAGACATAAATCATTACCCCATCGCGTATTTTTCAAAATCCGCCGTAATGATTTTCAATCAGCCACGGAGCGAATATTAAATTACGACTATCAGATCATTTAATAAATGATGCGTTTGGACAAAAGCAATCAAATCGCAACTCTCGATTCAAAGGCACACGCATTCGCTCACAACAATGAATATCATTTATACGATTACCAAAGGATTAACACCCTGGCCAAACACGAATATTAAATACACGATGGCAGGTGCGCGTTCGGATTGATGTCTGATTTTTTTTAAAAAAGGAGGGTATAGCTTTCACAGTTGTGAATTTTTGATAAATGTGTCAGCTAGTGCCACTGATCGTATTTTCATTCGCTTTTTAGTGTTAAAACATAAAAATACGTGGGGTCATATGTTTCCTTTAATTATCTCTGATGAAAATTTTTTACTGGTTGTGGAATTTCGTGTTTTTTCATAGTTCAGCTTAAAAACAAAGCTAATTATAAATCATCGTTACTACTTTTTAACTTGAAGGCTGACAGTGAAGAAAGTTTCAGTGACATTCTGAGATTAATAGATAACATAATGCTTAATCACAATAGATGAGAGATACGTGTACACTAGGAAAAACGCCACAATCCTGGGCGAATATAAAACGCAGCTACAGCGAAGTGGAAAGCAAATGTGGTAACCTGCAAATCGTGAATGTGATTCCTCTGTCAGACGTAAAAAAAAAAAAAGCACAGATAGATGGCTGCAGTAAATGAATGACCTACACGATGAAGAAGAACTGCCCAGAGTGTGATAGAAGCGTGTGGAGGAAATAGGTGTTGCAGTACTAAGTCAAATTTCGTCAGTGAACTGATTGGATTTAGTTTAAATAAATCAGTGGAAGTCCGTGACGTACATTCAGAGTTATAACAAACTGAAAGAGGAGTAAAAGTCAGAAGTTTATTTGTGTTGCTGCACAAAATAATTAAACAAATTTCCAGAAAAGCTTTATAACCCATGTTACCAAAAAAAGGGACTAACAGAGAAACGTGAAAACAATCCTTGGATTCCCAGGTAATGTTACTCTAGACCAGAATAATCTACAGAAGATTGGAAATAAAAGTTGAAATCTTTCTGGACGAAGACCACTTTGATTTCAGAGAAGGCAAAAGTACCAGGGAAGTAATTTTGGCTTCCCCTTTTGAAATGGAAGAAAGACTGAAGGGAAGTCAGAACACTCTCTTAGCATTTGGGGATATGGAGAAGTAATACGACAATGTAAGACGTAATAAAATGTCCGTAGTTGTGAGGAGCTGGGTCTAACGTACAGAGACAGACGAGTAATCTACAGCATCCACCGTGACTAGGTGGGGGTAACAAAAGTGAAGGATAAAGAAACACAGGTTCATATGAAGAACGGTGAGAACGGTATAAGACACAGTCGCATCATATCGCCGCTGTTTTTTAACGTCTACGCCGATGAAGCAATGAAAAAAGTGAAGGAAATTTCGGAAGAGAAGAAATGTGCAAGGGAAACATATACCAATGCACACGACGTAACACTTACAGCCGAAAGTAAATAAGATTCAGACTTGTTGAAAAACATCAACAAAAAAATTGCAAAGAATGTGGCTCAAGAACAAAACAAAGGCGAAGGCAGTGAAGATTAGAAGAAAGGAAAAAGTTAATTTGCTTAGTTTCAAAATGGGAATAAAGCCGTAATGGAGGGAGTGAAAGAATTGTCTTATTTAAACTGTAAAATTACACAGGATGCCCGGTATGAGATTGATATAAGATGTAAATCGGCACAGGCGAAAAAGGATTCTTCAGCATAAGAGCTGCTTTTGTATGACATCTGGCGCACAGCATTGTACAGAAGTGGGACGTACACCGTTTGTAATCCGAGGGAAATAAAGGAACCTTTTGAAATGCGCCACTATCAAGGATTGTTAGGAATTAACACCACGACTGAAGTATGAAATGAAGAAGTACTAAAGAGAACTTGTGAGAAAATGAGTCTGTGGAAGATATTCACCAGAAGAAAAAAGAAGTGAGTTGGTTGTTTAGGACTGAACTTGGTCGCGGAAGGAGCAGCTGAGTGGACAAATAGCAAGGCCAGACAATAGACAGAATGTTGGGTAAGGTGGTTACATAGAGATTAGCACAAACCAGCCGTAAGGCTGAAAAAAAAAAGAAATTTGTTTCTGTAGACAAAAAGGGATAATTAAGAGGAATTTTAAACTGTTTAAGCAGTGTATCGATGCCGACTCAAACATAGCAAGTCGACTCTACTGTCGTAGCGCTGTAGTAGCTTGCGGTGGTGAGAAATTAAAAATCCAAGAAGGCAGATTGCCAGAAAACTCAAAATTTCATGATCACACAGATAGAAAATCTAGAAATTCTAGATGGCAGTGGTGTATTATTAAAAAAATGCAAAATGATGGAAAATTAAAAAATACATAAAAATTAAGAAAGTGAAAAGAACCTAAGTTACTGGAATAAGTTCAGTAGCATTTTGTAACTCCTCCCCACCCTCACTTAGCCTCCCCTTCAGTTCTGTTTCCTTCAGTCACATCCCACTACTTTACAGCCCATGAAAATGAAACTGCCAATCAGACTTTGACCCTGAGCCACCATCTCGGCCGAATTACTCGTATGTACCCCAAGGATCTGAAATATTTGCGTCATTTTCAGAAGTATTTATCCAAAAAATTACATATAAGTTGTAACTTGCAGTATTTAAACATCTAAAATACAGTCAATCACACACACACACACACACACACACACACACACACACACACACACACACGCACGCACGCACACGCACACGCACACGCACACACAGGCACACAGTGTTTGCGTCAAAAAACTACAGGTTAAGCGGGAGTAGTGTTCCATACTTGTTGTAACGCACACCAGATCCTCAAAATAATTAATTTCCGTATCTAAATTGCTCTACAGTGCTTATAAAGCTTCACAGTGTTAATTCAGCGGCTGAAATGTCTGTAAAAATACGTCAGTAACACAACATAAGCAATGTTTGCGACAAGTATCACAATGTTATTTTTACATACATACACACACACACACACACACTCGCATACACACACACCTATCACATAGGTGTTTAAAATATGGTTGTGAACTCTTATATCAAGTGCCCCAATCCCATTTTCATGCCAATACACATTTGACTAAAAATAAAAGACTAAAAAAATAACTTGCTGAACAGGAAGTTGACATTCCACGTAAGGCCTAAATGAGGTGATATAAGAAAACTAACCTGACCAAACCTGTAACTACAGAAAACACATTCTGGCTAGAGTACAACGCCAAGCAGGTAAGCACATAAATTGGTAGTCTGAATTGCTTTCAGCTAGTGGACAAACGTGCTTCGTTCCTTTTTTTATACTTACACTTGACGTTTCGCAAAATGAATCCATAAGTTAAATATTCACACATATAAATTGTTCTAAGATGCTTGTCAAGTATTTCTTGGCATCTCCAAGTTCAAAACTAGTGAACGTTGTTAGTATTTCAGTCTGAGGTTATGCTACTGGCGGTTCATAAAACAAACTGCAATCAGCTATCTTTTTAACAAGTTTGTAAGTATTGTTTCACCTTAGTGGGCATCAGTTAAGGTGGGACGAAGATAATGCACCCTGTTCTCCCCTATAAAATACAATTTATATTATTAAACAGCCTAATAATTTTTTATTTGTGATTTGGAATAGGGCTACTAGAATATATATATATATATATATATATATATATATATATATATATATATATATATATATATATATATATATTTTCTAGTAGCCCTATTCCAAATATGTACATATAAACCGAAATTTTGATGAATGATGCAATATGTGCCAACTGGAACTATGGTACAAAGGATCACTAAAACTACACTTCTAATAATCAAATACTGAAAAACCTCCAAATTCTAATCAAAAGGGGTACATCCAGAAAATTTAATCTTTGTCACTGAAATAAAATTATTTATCACAACAAATAACGATTTAAGAAAGTACACACACACACACACACACACACACACACATAGAGATAGAGAGAGAGAGAGAGAGAGAGAGAGAGAGAGAGAGAGAGATTGCTTATTGACGTTACTGATAAAGTTCATAGGTTAAGCATCACTTGTTGACGATCAGAGTCTGATATCTGTACCACACATTACAAGTATAATGGACCTTTCAGTTAAATATTTCCAAATTCAAATTGTGTGCACCACTTATTGAAATACACGTGTCTTGCTTATTGGCACTACTGAAGTAAATTATCGGTTTGTAGACAAGTGTAGTTCGGTTTTTGTACGAAGCATTATCAAAACACAGTACATTCATCCAAATACATAAAAACTGGCTCTCTGACACTGCAAAACACATATAATCTGCTGATCTTAGACTTTAAAGCGCACTTGTCGATGAGAATTAACAAACTGAGTCTATGCTAAGGTATTAACTTCACCTTACAATTCAAAATATGTCATTTTCTGCTGTCACATATTGGAAACTACTTGACAATTCGATGAAATAGCATTCTGAGCTATAGTAATACGCATTCATATAGTAAAAACGAGAGTTGCTATACTTTCAAAGTCACCCAAAGATTATAGCGACTCCATCCTGGGTATAAACTTCATCATGCAGTACGTGGTGTTCCCCATCTTCTATTGGTAAAGCTACATCATACTGTCAGATAGTGGAAAATTCATTACACTTCGATGAAATGTTCACTGAACCATGGATGGGGACTGTCAGTACTCAAATCGTGCTGTCTACCATTAGCAAAATGCATGTTTTATGCTGCTGTGGGGACGTTAATGGTGAGTTCTCGGGTGGGATAATAACGCTCAGTTTACTGTGTGTTTACAACTACCCCGGATAAACATACCCATACATTTTGGCATGGCCTTCCTGATATCACACAAGAAGTTCAGAATGAAGTCAAGTTCATTCTTTCATTAACTGGCAGCAATTCAGAGTGTCTGTTTAGATACTGACATACTTAGCTTAGTGTATTAAGCAACGTGTGCTTTCGGCAGTTATAGGTTTGGTCGGGTTAGTTTTGTTACCTCACGTCATTTAGGGCTGACTTGAAAGGCAGTTGCCAGTTAGGCAGTGCGTATTCGCCAGATGTTTTTACGGATGAAAATAGCTTTGTGGCACTTAGCTGGAGAACAACACTCACATTTGAGCACGATTTCGACGAATATGTTTCTGTGGAAAATAGCATTGTGACACTTGGATTGTACAAAGCATTGTTTGTATGGCTGGCGTAGTTTTGCAGACATTGTAGACATTGAACTAACACTGTGATACTTGATAAGCATCACGGAACTATTTAGATGTCAAAAATAATAAATCTGAGGATGGCTTATACCATTTATGGTACAGAGATCGAAACCTCCACAATAGCTACTGCTATCTAACCAGTAAAATCATGGCAAAAATCGTGTGTGTTGTGTGTTGCTGGTGTATTTCAAATGTGAAAATATTGCTAAATTTTTGGATAAAGGCTTTTGAACATGATACTGCTTTTTCCAGTTCCGACAGTTCGTGGATGCCGTCGTCTGTTTATCACTAACCTGTATCTTTTTTGGTGAGAGTTGTCCTCAGAGTCCCTTCATCCCTTCCTTTTTCTTACGTATCTGCTATGACTACTTTATTTTTCACTTAACTCTTAGAGCCGAGAGAGGTGACGCATTTGCGAGGCACTGGACACGTGTTCTGGAGAGTGGTGGTTCAAATTGCTGCCCAGCCATCCGGATTTACGTTATCCGTGGTTTTACTAACTCGCTTAAGGTAAATACGGGGGTGATTCCTTTGAAAAGCTGTGCTCAGTTTCCTTCCACATCCTTCCACTATCTATTCGCTACGTCTATCATAATCTTGCCGCCCATGTGAACATTAAACTCTAAATATTCAGGAGTTGTAGAAAAATATCAGCTACCAGTCACAATAAAAGGTTGTTTATTCGTCACACGGCCGGCTTCGTTCTTGCGCCCATCTTCAGGTATTTATATATTCATTTACATGTTTGTACTGTTGGTGATCACTGTATAAATACAAAAAAATTATTTGCTGGTGACTACATAAATACAAGTGGGACAACTGTAAGTGGTAAGGCAGCATTTGACGAAAATATATCTGTACTTACATCTTTTGATCTCCAACAGTACAAACATTGTAAATGAATGTATTAACACCTGAAGATGGGCGCAAGCCCGAAACCGGTCGTGTGACGAATAAACAACCTTTTATTGTTACTGGCAGCAGATATTTTTCTACAAACCCATAAATGAACAGTCACGGAGTCTGACAGCATCCACTACGGATAAAATTCATCTAAATATTCATTTCCTCTTTCATTTTAAGCATACTCTATAGTACCATATTTCAAACTATTCAGATTCCTTCCGGTCCAATTTTCTGACAGTTCGCGCTTTCTTACATGGGATGTTATCATCGACACACGCCTTTTCAAGAATTTGTATCTTATTTTTAGGCCAATGAGTTTTCGAAAGAAAATCGGGTATTTTATATAACTGACTCATCATCATCAACGTCGTGTTATTGTTTCTTCCCACGAATTCTACTTAGCAGTTTATCCAGGACACACAACTGAGTGATCGGGATTCTTAGGTGACCGTTGCAGAGATAAAAATTGCATCCACCAAAGAACTTTGAACTACTTCAGCCTGGGTCAAGCGGCATTATACCACCCCGGCCGTTCGGTGTTCAGATTGCAGTGAGGATAATGGCTAAAGTGCGGTCGCTTCGCGGTGAAGCCAAACTCGAACGAAAAGGTCGCATTCTGCGTATTTGTGTAACGCGATGCAATATGGCACAGCGCGACTGTGAGCACGCGGTCTGCCTTTTACTAAATCGAAAATTCCCCGCCGTAAATGCACTACAATGTGTTTCATTAGTGAGCTTAATGCGTAATTGCTAACAGTTATTACCAATTTGTGTGTAATTACTGCATAATACTTGCCAGCTGCTGTCGGTTATTTCTGCTGCAGCCGTACCCTCTTGTTTCTAAACTGTTATTCCACTGTTTTCGTTAATGTTTGCACAGTGATTTCATAAGCAAATATCGTAATTCAGTATCTGATAACCAGGTAGAGGGCAGTTATTCTCAAAGGGTGGATTCTTCTTTTTGTTATTACTGCGAATTACCGAAGTGACTCTGTTTGGGCTAACACGCGAGAATACGGCGTGGGAAGTACTGCATGCATTGCATAAAATTACGTGCAACAGGATTATTTCAGGCTGCAGAGACAATTGTGTAGTCGTCACATTGTACGTCCTATGAACTAACCATGGAACTTACAAAGGACGCACCAGAAATACTTAACGAAATTATATGGGTAGTGGGTTCACAGCATAATGAGAGATGAATGTCAAGAGGAAAAGTGTGTTTGCAAATACTTCGTTTTCGAAGTATTGTTGAAAGAATTTATTTAGAATTACAAACCCACGGAAATTAGTGACAGTGGCCTTATATTATATAGAAAATGCACGAAATACTCTCCCCTATTTCTCTTAACACGAAAACATTTTTGATCATAGACTGTCGCATTCTTTCAGAGAGTGGCAGACGGTAACGAATAGTTTTGCATGTTTCCAAGATACATACGCGTAGATAAACAGCCCCTGCATTTTTAATGTCCGCTGTATAATTATTTTAGATATCCTCACACATAAAAATTAGTTCAGACGACTGGCAGTGCCATCGAATTCTACCTACTCTCGTTGGAAGTATCGCCCTATGAGCCGACCCTCCCCCCCCCCCCCCCTCCGCCCCCCACAAAAAAATAATATGACTGAAATGTGTTGGAGTACTGTGAAGCGAAACTAAAGATACACCTGTTGTTGCCATCAACTTATTCGTGAAACATATGAAGAAGAATTCCCAATCTCTCTCTATCGAAGCATTAATCCCGACTTGTGGGGTCTGCTGGTTAATCGGATGTGGCATGGTAATTTTTTTTTTTAATTTTAAGGGGTGACTTGATGCCTTTAGAGCGTTTTACAGGGTGTTTCAAAAATGACCGGTATATTTGAAACGGCAATAAAAACTAAACGAGCAGCGATAGAATTACACCGTTTGTTGCAATATGCTTGGGACAACAGTACATTTTCAGGCGGACAAACTTTCGAAATTACAGTACTTACAATTTTCAACAACAGATGGCGCTGCAAGTGATGTGAAAGGTATAGAAGACAACGCAGTCTGTGGGTGCGCCATTCTGTACGTCGTCTTTCTGCTGTAAGCGTGTGCTGTTCACATCGTGCAAGTGTGCTGTGGACAACATGGTTTATTCCTTAGAACAGAGGATTTTTCTGGTGTTGGAATTCCACCGCCTAGAACACAGTGTTGTTGCGACAAGACGAAGTTTTCAACGGAGGTTTAATGTAACCAAAGGACCGAAAAGCGATACAATAAAGGATCTGTTTGAAAAATTTCAACGGACTGGGAACGTGACGGATGAACGTGCTGGAAAGGTAGGGCGACAGCGTACGGCAACCACAGAGGGCAACGCGCAGCTAGTGCAGCAGGTGATCCGACAGCGGCCTCGGGTTTCCGTTCGCCGTGTTGCAGCTGCGGTCCAAATGACGCCAACGTCCACGTATCGTCTCATGCGCCAGAGTTTACACCTCTATCCATACAAAATTCAAACGCGGCAACCCGTCAGCGCCGCTACCATTGCTGCACGAGAGACATTCGCTAACGATATAGTGCACAGGATTGATGACGGCGATATGCATGTGGGCAGCATTTGGTTTACTGACGAAGCTTATTTTTACCTGGATGGCTTCGTCAATAAACAGAACTGGCGCATATGGGGAACCGAAAAGCCCCATGTTGCATCCTCAAAAAGTACTGGTCTAGGCCGCCATTTCTTCCAAAGGAATCATTGGCCCATTTTTCAGATCCAAAACGATTACTGCATCACGCTATCTGGACATTCTTCGTGAATTTGTGGCGGTACAAACTGGCGGTGAACACCTCGTGGTTTATGCAAGATGGTGCCCGGCCACATCGCACGGCCGACGTCTTTAATTTCCTGAATGAATATTTCGATGATCGTGTGATTGCTTTGGACTATCCGAAACATACAGGAGGCGGCGTGGATTGGCCTCCCTATTCGCCAGACATGAAACCCTGTGACTTCTTTCTGTGGGGAAACTTGAAAGACCAGGTGTACCGCCAGAATCCAGAAACAATTGAACAGCTGAAGCAGTACATCTCATCTGCATGTGAAGGCATTCCGCCAGACACGTTGTCAAAAGTTTCGGGTAATTTCATTCAGAGACTACGCCATATTATTGCTACGCATGGTGGATATGTGGAAAATATCGTACTATAGAGTTTCCCAGACCGCAGCGCCATCTGTTGTTGGAAATTGCAACTACTGTAATTTGGAAAGTTTGTCTGCCTGAAAATGTACTGTTGTCCCAAGCATATTGCAACAAACGGTGTATTTCTATTGCTGCTCGTTTAGTTTGTATTGCCGTTTCAAATATACCGATCATTTTTGAAACACCCTGCAAATGCCCCTGATAAATTTGCTACACAGGTGGCATCCGATTATTAGTCAGCGTTCGAAGACGCTTACATCTCCATACCATCTCACCGTGTTAATGCTTCACTACTGACGGCAAAGTGCTCCCCGACTCCTTTTATTCTGTCGGGTCCGCCTGTCGTGACATCTAGCGATCAGATAAGCGTTCCACGAGGGTGTCCACGAGGGTGTCCACATACTTTTGATCAAATAATGCAGCACTGATACGAGTAAAAGTATCACTTGAAAAGTGTCGAGTAAGAAAAAGTATTTCTTTCGAAGTGAAAGTACTCGATACCAAAAAGTATCGATACTTTTTCTGTGACCCTACGTGCAAGGTGAAGGAAATTCGAACGACGACAACTGTGTACGTGAAGTGTGACATTTTTGGCGTTTTGAAACAACAAATAAAATTTACTGTCCAATGTACGGTTGTCTTTTTATTTGTTTGAGGAAGAAGGAAGCCGGTAACAGGGTGTTTCCCCCTAGCAGCACCCCTGCTGACAGCTGAAAGGCCACTGAGATTCGGCGAATAACGGCGAGAGATTACAGAGCATCACAGCGGACAGAGCTGCGCCGTGCTGGGGCGTCGAACGCAATAAAAGGGGCGCCGCCGCCATACTAGGAGATGCGGGCGCGCGACTGCGCGGGTTATAAAACTAATGCACAGCGGGCGGCGTCCTGCCTGCTGTGTCGCATTGCGCGCTGACAGTCGCCGTTAACCCGACAGCGATTATGCAGCAGCGTTAACTCCGCCTTTCGCTCGTCTATGCTCCCCCCCCCCCCCCCCCCTCCATGAGCTCGCATCAGGCAAACATCACGTGGGTAAGTGGCACCCGACTGGCGTCTGACTTTGGAATTATTTAAAAACACACTTGATCGCAACCGGTTCCGGCCTTTTAATCATCAGCCACCCTCAGAGTTTGTACTATGATAGCAGAGGTAAAAGTGCTATATTACATAGAGAAGTCAATGATATAAAAGTATGACGGCGATGGCCCCTGAATCGCTGTGGCGGCGTCAGTCACTGTAACTGATGCTGATGGCTAAGCGGCCACGAGTTACGTAGGGTATAGAGGGAGTACTCCAGACCTAAGGCATCGTATCAGCCAATGGTGAACGACTTACATTTACATATCGTTTTGAGTCTTCACTTTTAAATATTTATCTTTTACATTTAATTAATCAAGAAACGTGTTTGTATTCCTTTCTGGTTCATAATCTATGTTACAGCCAGCCTCATAAAATGAATTAAAATTTAGTGTACTTTTGGGCGTCGTCTAGAGGGAATACTTACCACTATAATATCGATAATTCTATGGCTACTGCTATTTATTCGAAATGAAAGAAAATGTATGGCGTATTAATACGAAACTTATACATATTGACTTATTTGTATTAGTAATCAGTATGACTTTGGTGCCGTTGGTGATCTTGCGATATTTCTCTGTGGAAGCCTTTTTGTAAATCAAACATTGATTTTGAGCACCCTTTCTTTACTTAGTCGTTTGCCTGAGAAGTAAGGCTCTGCGTTCATCACAAATTAAACTTTCCCATAACGAACGTTGGTTCCGATGTAACGAGCAGACACTTTCCACCACTACTGTTACTGCTTGACTCTGCCTCTTCCCGTTACGATCCTTTTAGTTCTAATTATTTACGTTATCAGGCTTCTTTGTGTAATTCAACTTTCGTGTCTGATTTCTCTTTTAGGTGTTTTCATTTACGTATTCTGATACATACAACTATTGATCAATTTTCACACTTTTTTTTTCTTCTGCCATACGTTTTCCCCTTTCTCCGATAAAATGTCGTTGCATTTTGATGTCATTCTGACCAGTGGTGTTATTACTACAACGATTTGAAAGTTTAACTTTAATTATAATCATCCTGTATATATGCCCATTTCGTTTAGATTCTACATAAGTTTGAGATTTTTGTAGTGATTTTAGTTTTTGCATATTTTAACCCTTTATCTCTACGTCAAATGGTTCAAATGGCTCTGAGCACTGAGGTACTCAACATCTGAGATCATCAGTTCCCTAGAACTTAGAACTACTTAAACCAAACTAACCTAAGGACACCACACACATCCATGCCCGAGGCAGGATTCGAACCTGCGACCGTAGCAGTCGGGCGGTTCGGGACGGAAGCGCCTAGAACCACTCGGCCACCGCGGCCGGCTCTCTATGTCAATACTGCTGAATTACCGTATTATAAAAATGATGTGCATTTATAAAGAAACGAGAATATATGAATGTTACCGATTTATATTTTGAACCACTAAATTATACTGAAATCTGTACTTCAATGTTACTAGAAATTGTACAAATGATCATTTGATTCACATGTCAGTTTGAACTTCTTATCTATTAATTGGCTAACACTATAACAGTGGCGTCAGAAACCATCACAATAAAAGAAAGTGGCCGGTTGTGACAAGTTTCCAGTGAGTTTGGCCAGACACTGATGGGAGCAGCAGTTCCATATGTTCTGGAGCGCCTGCGATTCTCATAAATATAGTAGAATGGTGGCAACGCTGCCAGCGTCAACTGAAATGAAGCAACATGTTTTTATTTTGCGGTAGGTGATAATAAGCAAGCGTCACACAATACATTTTCATTGTTAATTATTAGTTTAAAATCACTTTCGCCTTGGACCTGCTGCTGTGGACAAATGAACAGCCACAATATAAGTGTATCCATTGGAGCTGTAAATCTTAGAATATACAGACAAATTCAGCCATATATATGGATACTGTCTGCCAAACGAGTTCCGAATAGAAGCGTTAGTACAGAAATATTAAATTAAAACGTCCTGTCTGAACCTACAGGTTTATTGCATGTACGCCGAAAATGTAGTAAGCGATAAACTTTCATCCTTCCATCAATTTGTGTGTGTATGTGTGGGGAGGTGGATAGAGGGGAGTGTCAGCTTGAAAAGTTTCGTAAATATTTGAAGTTGTGTGTAATGTTCGTTGGAAGTCGCCAACTGTTCTCATTGTCGAATACTGGATGAATATATGAGGGCTATTCGGAAAGTAAGGTTAGATCGGATGCGAAATGGAAACCGCAGTGAAAATCCGCTCAAGCTTTGCACAGATGTATTTGGCAAGGTCTCCAGTATACCTGTCGATCGCGTCACGTCGTTCTTTTCAGTTATGAGCGCATCCTAAGCTCATAAAGATGCCTAGAGAACAGGGTCTACCGCCAAGTATGAGGGCCTGGTGAGATATCCCCTGATGTCATGCAGCCCACACAACTGAAAGCTTTTTCGATTCGAATTGTTTGATTACCCTCAGTACAGTCCGTGATTGGTTCCCTCTGAGTTTCATCTCTGCTCACATGAACCGCTGGCTATGAAAATAATACTTTGGCATAGACAACGAGCTGTAGACCAGTGTAGAAAATTGGCGGAATTTTGACGCGGGTATTAGAAAGTTGGTACAACGCTACGACAAATGTCTCCGTCAGAGCGGCGAGAGTGTACAGAAGTATCTGGAAGGTGTAGCTAAAAATTTTTTTGATTTTCAGAGTGGTTTCAATTTCGCTACCAATCACACTCACAATAGGAATATATTAAATAATAATAGCTTTCAACATACTTTACAACATTTCATATTCGTGTAAACTTTGCCACAACTTTGCAACAACTGAATAGCAGGTCACTGCAATTTAAAAAAATACGTTAATAAATAAATTATCCCTTCAGAACACCATTTTAAGACAACGAGGTTAACTGCTGGAACAGTCACATATCAACTGAACTCAGCCACAACGACCATTCATTGTGGGGCACATACGATTTAGGAGAGTTTATTGTTCCATGTAGCTATGTCTTTGCCCCGTCGGGCCTTCTATTCTGAAGGGTACAGTGTGACAATATCCATGAGGTTGTACAGACTAATTTGAAGTCGAACAAAACGTTCTCGGGCTTCCAGCCGTTTCAGACGGCTAAAATGCCACAAGGTTTCCGGCCAGCACTTCTCGACCATTATCGAAGGGAATGACTGCTAAAGGGCAGTCAATCACTTGGCAATGACCGAGAAGTGCTTGACCGAAGGCACGTGGCATTTTAACCACTTCACGCGTCTTGGTAGCTCTATAACATGTTATTTACTATTGCCACGACAAGACTCTTCGTTCCTTCTTTTTTTCTTTTCTTTTTTGAGTCATCAGTTCAATAAAATGGTTCAAATGGCTCTGAGCACTATGGGACTTAACTTCTGAGGTCATCAGTCCCCTAGAACTTAGAACTACTTAAGCCTAACCAACCTAAGGACACCACGCACATCCATGCACAAGGCAGGATTCGAGCCTGTGACCTTAGCGGTCTCGCGGTTCCAGACTGTAGCGCCTAGAGCCGCTCGGCCACTCTGGCCGGCAGTTCTCTGACTGGTTTGATGAGGCCCGCCACGAATTCCTCTCATATGCCAACCTCTTCAGAGTAGCACTTGCAAACCTACCTCCATAAATATATGCCGGATGTTTATATTCTATGTTTTCCACGACAGTATTTGCCCTCTACAGCTACCACTAGTACCATGGAAGGAAGTCATTCCCTGATATCTTAACAGATGTCCTATCACTCTGTCCTTTCTCCTTAGCCGGCAGGGTTGGCCGGGCGGTTCTAGGCGCTGTAGTCTGGAACCGTGCGACCGCTACGGTCGCAGGGTCGAATCCTGCCTCGGACATGGATGTGAGTGATGTTGTTAGGTTAGTTAGGTTTAAGTAGTTCTAAGTTCTAGGGGACTGATGACCTTAGCAGTTAAGTCCCATAGTGCTCAGAGCCATTTGAACCATTTGAACCTTTCTCCTTATCAGTGTTTTCCACATATTCCTTTCCTCTCCAATTCTGCGCAGAACCGCCTCATTCCTTACCTTAGTCCACTTAATTTCCAACAATCGTCTCTAGCACCACCCTTCAAATGCTTCTGTTCTATAATTTTCCAATTTTCCCACAGTCCATCTTTCACTACTGTACAATGCTGTTCTCCAAACGTACATTCTCAGAAATTTCTTCCTCAAATTAGAGTCAATGGTTGATTCTAATAATTCTAGTAGACTTTTCTTGGCCACGAATGCTCCTTTCGCCAGTGTTTGTCTGCATTTGATGTCCTTGCTCGGGCCGTCATTGGTAATTTTTCTGTCCAAGAGGCAGAATTCCTCAACCTCATCTATTTTGTGACCATAAATCCTGATGTTAAGTTTCTCGCTGTTCTGATTTCTGCTACTTCTCACTACTCTCGTTTTTCTTCGATATACTCTCAATCCATATTCTGTACTCATTAGAAGGTTCATTCCATTCTGCAGAACACGTAACCCTTCTTCACTTTCACTCAGGATAGCAATGTCATCAGTGAATCGAATCATTGATATCCCTTCATACTGAATTGTAATTCCACTCCTGAACCCTACTTTCATTTCCATCATTACTTCTGCGAAGTACAGATTGAACAGAAGGGGCAAAAGACTTCATCCATGTCTTACACATTTTTAGTCCGAGTACTTCGTTCTTGGTCGTCCAGTCTCATTATTGCCCATTAGATCTTGTACATATTGTATATTATCCGTCTCTCTCTACAGCTAACCCCTATTTTTCTCAGAATTTCGAACATTTTTCAGCGTTTTACATCGTCATCACTTTTTCCAGGTCGACAAATCCTATGAACGTGTCTTGACTTTTCTTTCCTAGTTTCCCGATTCTATATTGGTGTGTAGAAGGCAGGTGTGGCAGATCCGTCGCTGCGCCTGTGGAGTGAAGGTGACGCGTGGAGCGCGGCGCGGCGCGCAGCCGGTGACGCAGCTTGACAGCTGCCAAATGAACAGCCCTCAGCGGCGGCGGAGGGCTCTGATTGATTCGCAGGGCCAGGCACGGAGCCCCGGGGGACGCAGCTGTGCCGGTGCAAGGTCGGCGCAGCTGTTGCTAGTAGCCGCTTCCCGTCAGGAGCTCGCTCACTCGTCGCACGGTTAGGGGAACAAGCTGGCGGTTCAAAATAAAATACAGCAATAGGTACATAGAACTCCTGTTTTTGTAAATAATGAAATTATTCGCCTTTCACTTACACACGTCAAATTATTCGTGACGCTTGTACGCACGAAGCATTAACGTATTTGTATATTACAGATTGTTCACACTGCTAATAACACATTTCACTCTGCAACCATCAATCGCATAGGAAAAGTACATTGCTGACTGCAATTATTGGCACGAGTTTGGTAGATGGGAAACGTTCCGGAAAACACAGTCTTCACTAACTAGTCACTAACTAATGTTTAAGGTTCGAGATTTCCCGATATGTCGCAGCGCTCAATACAGTATTGATCCTGTCCACACAATTACGTGGCATTTGACGAGCGCGTCACGAATGCAATGGATTTCCGAGAAACTGTGAACCAGCCATAATTAGGCACTCTATCCAGAACAATGAGCTACGCCTCTACTTAAACTTAACAATTTCGTGAAACCCGAAGGGAAAATGCATTAAATACTACCACTGCGCAAACTGCTGTTGTATATGAACAAATTTGCAATAAGAGTTCTCATACAGTACCACTCACATGTGGATAGATAAACATTTATGTTGATTTCTAAGTAAAGGTAAAAAGCAAAGGCGAAAATGTAGTCCTCCAAAAAAATTAAGTTCTAAACTTAGTAGTATGTTTTATTGCGTTAGGAGAGAATAACGATTTGTCAAGTGCGTCGTAAAATAGCGTTTCAATCCCTTTGTACATATTATAATACGTAAAAACGTTATCATATTTTAATCAGTTTGAAAACACGACGGGAACATTCAGATGAAATAATGAAGAGATTTGAGCAAGAATTGAATACTAAACAAATGGAATATATGGAATATATGGTAGTAAACTAACTGTAATCGGTATTGCGAGACTATAACTACAAGATCTGTCATCGCAATAGACGTTCAGACGTTACAAGATGGCAGAACGAGCTCTCGAGAAATAGGAAGAATCATGAGCGAAATCTCGTATTTATGTATTAGTTACCGTTGTTACCTAATCCCTGCACCCCAGAAGACATTTTAGTCCAGTTTCACAGATTTTTTTATTATTAAACTCCACAGTGCACTGAAAACTTTAAGACACGTAGTAGACATAGTATCAACAACACTCATTAGACTGTGGGCCATTCGAAAGATCGAACAGAACCCGGAATTTTCCAACCTGTGACGTAAACTGTTCGAGTCGTGCTCAGAGACAGCCCTACACTAATGTTAGGCCCAGTGAGGGTTTCATCTTCTTGTCTTGAAAGACGAAGTTAAGTTACTGCTGCATTCTTATGTTTAGCGAATGACGTCCATTCTTGCCGAAGAATATTTCAAATTCCTGCTGCGACCAAACTCTTGGGCGAAAAGACACGATCAGAATTTCCACAGAGACGTATCGCTTTGATTAAACAACTCGCCCTATCCAGCTGCTGCGCTACACAATGTTACTGACTGGCAGTCTGTCTGGAGAGGGAACCACAGGGAAAAACTGCACTGTTTGGTCTCATAAAGTTCTACCTCTCATAGACCTACGTTCATAGACAAACGCAAATGGTGCAACATAATTGGAAGATTATTTTAAGAAGGTGATATCTTTGGTTCACTTGATAGTCTACTAATAGAAACAAAGTTACGCCTCTACAAGAAAGATCACAAACTCTCGTTCACTCTGTGGCGATCGAATCACTGGTAATTGTTCCAAATCTGGCTGTAGACAAAAATTTTCATCTTCACACTTTTAGACGGCAGGAAAAAGAAGAAGGTGACAACAAGACAGATCTGTGAACCTAAGTGTCTACTAACATTGTAAAATTAACAATTTGTATGGCTCTTCTTCTGCGTTAATTAGTTAACACTGCGGTAAAAATTCAAGCATTTTCCAGTGAACTTGATACATTTCTTATTTTCTTCCTTTATGTTCTACTTATGTGTAAGGCGAGCGAAATTGGCTGTGGGGCCCCGTACAAGTGAAAACTGTTCTTACTTCGTCTTTATGGTCCTCATGTTGCCAGCTGTATTACGAGGTTGCTACGTGTAAGCATGGAATTCCACTGTCTTTATTCGTTTAATTCCTTTGATTTTTTAAAAAGTGATCAACATTTTGAGTGGGTTTATGACAAACTTCATGTCATACTTAACTATTCCAACATGAACGTACATGTACAGGATTGTCAGAAGCTGTCTGATAAGCTTGTAATGTTGTCGCAGATGAGGTTGTGCTGCGAAATAGGTCTTAAGAAAAAATTTCGTTAAGTTGCCCCGTTTTCCAGTCAATTAGCGTTGAACGTAGTCAGTCAGGACGCTGCGCGTGCAAATAGAAGCGGCACGCCACGGACTGTGTCGTCAAACGTATGCTTCGTGTGGTTCCCTAAAGCCGAACAAGAGAGCGACACAAAAACTGGATATCGGACGGCAGCGAGGAGTGAACCCGAGCCAAAGGCTGAGTAGTCTTGTGCGCTATCAGTTACACTATGAGAACAATCGATACTAACTGTTTCTCGCGGACCTCTTGAATTGCGTTCGCAACGGCCTCCTGGGCTAACTTCAGTGCTAATTAACTCGAAAACGGCGGAATGCATCAATTTTTTTTTCTCAGCAATTATTTATCAGCACAATCTAACCTGCAACACCATTAGTAGCTTTTCAGACTGACCCTGACCATCCTATTTAAGTGCTACACCTAAATTCTCTATTATAAATTTTTCTTATTAAAATGTTAATGTCCCCTTATAATTTTTTCTCTCTACTTTTCTTTCCATTGCCAAATTACTTGCTCCCGAATGGCGCAGCCAATGTCCCAATAACTTGTCCATATATCTGGTAAGAATTATTTTCTCAGATATCTTCCAAAACATAGCGTTATCATTCCTAGAATCACAAACACCATGATACATATTACAAGCTGTCACTGTAGTTATACACACGCTAAAATTGTAAAAGGGGGGCCATTGTACCTTCTGAGAGGAAGGCAAGGCTTGTCAACTGATTCAGGACGTTGCAGAGACCACAGTGTGAAAGAAGGCAGCTCGAGATTTCTATGTCTGACGTCGACATCTCCGGAAATGAGAGACCAGCTGTATCTGATGGTAGAGGAGGAGATGAGTGTTTAACGTCCCTTCGACAACGATGTCATTACAGACGGAGCAAAGCTCAGGTTGGGGAAGGATTGGGATGTGCTGTTTCGAAGGAACCATCCCGGCATTTGCCTTAAGCAGTTTATGGAAATCACAGAAATTCTAAATCAGCATGGCCGAACGCGGGTTTGAACAGTCGTCCTCTCGAATGCGAGTCCACTGTGCAAACTACTACGCCACCGTGCTCGGTGTCTTTGATGGAGAAGGATGCAGAGGAATTGGGTTGTTTCCTTGTTGGTGGACTATTCCAGCAATCACAATGGCGTTCTGTTTTTTGGGAAACCGTGCATAACATTAAAAAGGATAGCGAAGCAAGAATCTGAACATCAATGTTGCCCATCAGAAGAGCAGCGTACCACCTAGCCACATTCGCGCAACTGGGGATATCCCGCGTAAGTGTTCCGCTCCGTCAATGAGCTCGGGAATTCAATCACTGTGCTGCGAATACAACGTATTCAGAAGCTTTAAGAGGTAAGCTGAGTTTATGAATATTTTATAGCGCAGCATTTTTTTTCGTTCTCCACCACGATAACACGTGCCGTCCTGCTGTCGCGATCGCCATGCTTATCAAGAGCACCATGATGGGGACCACTCGCCCAACATTCTGCATGGCGAATAACACTGCGCCAGTAGCCCTATTCTGAAGCAACGCGCAAATTTTTGTATTCTTTTTCGTTTTATTTTGGTAACTGCCTGTTTTTCAAAAGGACAAATATTGGCCCGGCTCGTCCAGTTGCGCAGTGTGTGGATGTTCCGTGACATTTACCCAGAGCTTATCTCCGTCCGAGGGGCGGACTGTTTGTTTACGCTGCGCAATTTTTTTCGCCGCGAGTGCTTTGGAAGGTATGTTTATTAGGGCACAGTGGCACACGCGGGCTGAGTTACAGGCCCGTAAAACGCGATGGCGGTGCGCCGTTCGCGACACTATTTCACGACTTGTAGCGGGATTAAATAATTTAAACGCTCCGGAGCGTTCATCACTGACGCCCGGCGCCCGCTGCCGAAGGAGCGAACAAAAATAACAGGCGGCCCGGCGAGCCGCCGTTTGATAGGCGCCTTTATGAGCCGGACGTAAAGTTTTATGAAGGAATTCTGTTTTAGCGCGGCTTCCACGGCGCAATTAGTGCTCCCAACGCTTTGATTAATACGCGGGGGACGCACGCCGATCAGGACCGCAGCGCTGGCGGTGGCGGTCGCGGGCGGCCGTAACTCACGCAGCTTATCACACGCAGACAGCTCCTGCTGTCACTGGCCGCAGTCGGAACACACAGTGACCGTAGCAGGTCCTCGCTCAGTGGCGTCTGCCTTCTCGTCCTCTGCGGTCAGTGACCCTCAACTCTTCCTTCGACTTAACGAAATTCGTTTCCATATCTTCTCTAGTAGGTTTTGCGTTTCCATATCTTCTCTAGTAAGTTAACTCTGGGACAGAGTTGTGAAACTACCGTGGACTTTGGTAGACTACCATAAGTAAGTGTAAACTACACTGTTCTTCGTTCATCATAATAATAACCTGATACAAACAAATACAAACGCGATGATTGGTCAGCAGCCATATCTTCCGTACAATGGTGTTGTTCCGCTCTTTGGAAGTAGGTACAACATATGTATTACATATCATATTAGTATGTCACTGTCCGCCTCGGTAGCTGAGCGGCACCGGCGCGGTCAAAGGATTACCCGCCCTCTGTAATAAAAAAAAAAGAAACTGAGGTAATGGAACGATGATGAACTTGAACATGCCCCATGGGACGTCCGCCCCGAATAAATAGAACGAGTAATCACGAACAATATGAGATAAAGGAAAAAAAGTGATTAGCGCAACAGAATGCCATGCAAAGGGGCCCAGGTTCGGAGATTTTCTCCACTCAGGGACTGGGTGTTGCGTCGTCTTCATCATTGTACCATCTCCATCGACGCGCAAGTGACGGAAGTGGCGTCAGCTCAAAAGACTTGCAATGGCCGACCGGTCTACCGTAGGGAAGGCCCTAGCTCAAAATGGTTCAAATAGCTCTGAGCACTATGGGACTTAACTTCTGAGGTCATCAGTCCCCTAGAACTTAGAACTACTTAAACCGAACTAATCTAAAGACATCAAACACATCCATGCCCGAGGCACGATTCAAACCTGCGACCGTAGCGGTCTCGCTGTTCCAGGCTGTAGCGGCTAGAACCGCTCGACCACCCCGGCCGGCGAAGGCCCTAGCCACACGACATTTCGTTATGTCACTGTGAAAGAACATTTAGACATTCTGAAGTACTAACTACCATGGACTCTTAATCATACTTAAGCTGCGTAATTTTTATTGCAAGAATCGTGTACAGTCACAGTCTCTGTAAACGCAACTTGTAGTTTGATTGTCTCGCTGTTCATACGTACTGTGAAAATGGATGACACTACTTTCTGTTTCGTAGCGAGACACGTGAGCGGAACACCGTTAACAATGAGAAACTAGTTGTTCTTAATGTTTTTCACAAGATTACAGAGAAAAATCGTCCTTGACGTTTTTAGAGAAACAGAATCAATAAAAGAACCGGTACTTCAGTTATGGCGTGCTGTAAACGGTAGCGTCGTAGAAAGTTAACTATGTGTTTCAGTCGGACAGCGGTTCGAAACTGGTAGTAGTTTATAATTCTTTTTTTTTATTCTGGTTGAATACCTAAATCGTTTAAATATGTAATTCATCAAATATATGTCAATTAACTCATAATTAACCATCATTTTCAAGAAAAATGCACGTCTTCTAGTTTCCAGTGACATATAGCACGCAAAATGCTCGCTTTCATATCGAATATACTTTCTTAATTATCGGTATTTTATAAATGATCGTTGAAGTTAAGGAAGCATTATACAGTTAAATTTGTTGGAGATAAGTGAAAAATTGAATAATCTTTATTTGAATCTGCACATTGTTCTGTAAGACAGACTGATAAGCGTCGTTGAAACATGGAAAACAATAATTTTCGCTGCGTTGAGCACACTTTACAAATACTGCATTCTTACAGTTGTCACCGCAACACTGCAATCTGAAGCCAACAGAGTTGATCTGGACCCAAGTTAAGGGATTTGTCACGAGGAAATTGAAGCAGACAAACGTACCGGAACTAATGCACGAAGCTTCGTGACACGTCACTGCCGAACGATGGCGAAATGCAGAACAGCACGTCATAAAAGAGAAGAAGAAAATGTGGAATTTTTGGTGGCTTCGGATTCTGTTGCTGATCGCCTCGGTATCAATGTTGTAATACTGAAATATACTGTATTTCTCACTGTAACACTGTCAGTGGTTTCAGTATTTAACTACATGCGAAACCCTTCAGTGGCTTCAATATTTAACAACATGGGAAATCAGCAATGGGTATTTACATCATACGTAGCTCACGCAGAAAAATTACCCTTATTAAAGCCAGGGATTTTCATCTCTCTCGTTTCTAATTACAATTGTATGTTAGGTAAGAGTGAGAGCATGTTATGTTTTCCGTCCAGTCGTCTAATAAGCGTATCGTCTGAGTTTTGACATATATTATTCCCTTCTGTTTATAAATTAAACGACATTCAAAGCTACATTGTTTCTCTGCTCGCCTCGTTTTACTTCTTTACTGCAGTTGTTCACATCTCTTGCCTGGCCAGTGCTGCCCAAGTTAAATGCACCGGTTAAGTTCTGCCGCGTACCACCCTTCAATGAGTGTACGCGAAAAGCGCCGGATGAAACGAACCCTCATTATAGTACTTGAGTGTTTTCGTAACAGATTGGCTTCCATTCCATTTGAAACGAAATCCAACGAGGTTCCAGCAAACACGGACGAATACATAGTGTAATGTTCACATGAGTTTTAATCTTATGATGAATGGAGTATAGTTTCCCTAGTAGCTTTGATCAACTAAGATCGTGCCCGCCTTACTCGTACGATGGGTGTGTTACATACGTATCGGGCGTCACATCATAATGATAGCTGTCTTTACATATGCGATCAGTGCCTTAAAAACCAAAACGGGCGACTGTTTAGAAACTTTGATATGTAAAGGGATGGGTAATCTACGGAACCTTTTATGTTCTACATAGTTAACCCCCGTCTGTTATTGAGAATGAACAGAATTTATAGCGAAATGGAAACTGTTGACATTTCATTCACGTTTTATTCCAAAATTGTTGATTTGTAATGTGTAACAGATGTTGCAGTAAAAATGAAGGAAACAATACAGATTGATCATATAGCGCTAAAAAACGCAATTTCCTCGTCAGGAAGGTAAAATAAAAACAAACTGCTAAACAAAAATATATCAAACTTCAGTACTTCATGGAACTTATATAAAAAAGCTTTCGCATTCGCCAGTAATAACAGGAATGAATAACGTTATATTAAGTGCAAAATAACAATAGTAATTTTATACACTGTAATGAAAGGCGCTCAACCGATCATGCTGATTGCTATTCATCTCCTAGCATCACAGCAATTACAGTTTAGAATTTTTTATGGTTTTTCTTATATTTATACATTTTTATATACCTCACTTGAGCTCATAATTCATCCTACATATATGATGACTCACTTGGTACAGTTTACTTTTTAACCACAGCTTTTACCGAATACTCCCCTCTTCGCTCATTTGGCCTGTCTACCATTGCCTTGTTGCCTATTACGGCACATATTTCTGCTAGTCTGTGAGGTTCAGTCTAATTTTCTTCTCCCATTCGTTTAGTCGCTTTCCCTCTTAGCCATCTTTCCACATCATTATTGCTTTGTATAACGTATGGCGCCCAGTCCGATCACTTTTGTCATTTCGCTGTTTACATTACTTCACCGTCATTTTAGACTTGTGATGGATGTTATATATTTTATTTTGTCACTTCAGCCCATAATGTACCACACACGTGACAATTTACTTAGCGTGGTCTATATTACCATTAATTTATATCACTGTTGTCACTGTTTCTATACCTTGTTCATTCATATTACTTATGTAACATTGCCTTGTTGCCCAAAAACGTCGCATATTGTCACATGCTTAAGAGTAATTTAGCCTATTGGCATTACACAGTAGATTCGTATTCTATTCTGCCCTTAGATGGAGTACTGTAAGTACTCGGACCAGTCAGTCCAGATTTTCTCTATCATCGCTGGTAACGTCAGTTTACTTGCTTGTCCACCGTAGGCGCCTGCGCCGCACCGCGTATCCAGACTTCCGGTGTGACCCTTCACACAATAGTGGTTGGTGTTGATGCTGTGCGGCTGCCCGGCGGCGGACAATGTGAGTACTGTATTTGTTCTCGGCCTCTGTTTACTTGGTCCCACCCACCTGGGCGTATATTTTTATGCCAGTCTGACTATTGGGTCGTTCCCCTTTTTTCTAGTTCCGCTAACATGCAGTGACTAGAGCTCTTGTACTGACTGGCCTGACCGTATGTTGTGTGTTACTGAATACAATAGGTAAGTTGTCTTGTTTCGGCAGTCTACTCTTATAGTTTTTACACATATGTTACATTATATTTCTGCCCGCCTCTCCTTTGTATGTTACAGTATCATGCACCTGAAAATACCGGTCGTGGTTTGAATAAATAACTAGGACAACTGAAGCGGATCTCTCTAAATTAATTAAAATTTGTGCATGTAAACTGTACTTACATCGAAAGTAACTGCTTTGGTTATATAAAAGGGTAAAAGTGACGCTTTAAACTAATTTTTTTGCTTATAAAATGCAATTTATATTCTGCGAGAATATGAAATACATAGTAGAGTAACACTGAATGATGTGCGTTTCTAATTATGTGCAAAACAAACACAAACATAAAGACAAGTCGTTGGCTCCCATTCTGTCTATTACACGTTCGCTTACGTTTCTTTCCTACCAGTTCTACCAGTACTACCGGCAGTCTTAGTACTTACTTCGTCATTTAAGTTGCGTTCCGAATCGTAGTTCTGGTAGAGCCCAACTTTACTAGGAGGGGTACAGCAGGAACATAGGAGAGAGACAGTTAGTTTCAGTCCACAGTTCAGCAGGATGCAGGAGGCTTTCGCTTTAAATGGACTATCAGAGACTGACAAAGCCTATGAAAATGAAGAGATAAACATGGAAGATGAGTGATTAATCGTCCTCCACAAATCACTGAGTTTAAACTCAACAACGATGTAAAGAACAGTATCGTATTATCTCCTCCGATATCTACCTTGTATGTTAAAGAATCAGTGAAAGGATAGTTTGGAGTGTGAATAAAAACGAAATTCAATGCTACAGGTGGTTCAAATGGTTCAAATGGCTCTGAGCACTATGGGACTTAACATCTGTGGTCATCAGTCCCCTAGAACTTAGAACTACTTAAACCTAACTAACCTAAGGACATCACACGTATCCATGCCCGAGGCAGGATTCGAACCTGCGACCGTAGCAGTACCACGGTTCCGGACTGAGCGCCTAGAACCGTGAGACCACCGCGGCCGGCGCTACAGGTGGTATAGAACTTTTTGCTGAATTTATGGACTACTTAAATATCCAGTTTAATAAGAGAAGCAAATTACTTAGCACGGAATCTGGTTTATGAGTAAACTTAACAAGGGCGAATGTGATGGAGTGCAGCGGAAGGGAGAATAATGACTTACGTAAGCATGAAAATCGTGTAATTCATGGAAGAAGAAAATATAGAATACTATTTCATAGGTAATAATGCGACAGGATATTTCTGAAGCAAGGAGAACATAAGGAGCTGATTCACACAGACGAAACAGCTTCTTCCAACATTCACCCAGAACTGCGAACGAAGTTCTGCTGGGAACAGTACTGCACGCTAGGGAAATGCGGCCCTGGGGAAGTTCCGAGAAGAAAGAAGGGATGTTACAGGTTGACATTCCTCGACATGGAGGTCAGCATCACCGGAGCACGAGGTCAGTTGTGAAACAGAGGAGGAATAATTCAGCAGTAGCGTTGTTGGATCTTCTGAGCAAACACCTGAAGTAACTTAAAGAAAAAAAAAAGATGTTGGAACCGAGTGAACTTTGGTTTGAACTACCTGCGTCTCGAGTATGAAGCTAGTGTTGTAATAACTGTAGCATTTCGCACTGTTAGGTGGGAATAAAATGAACGGAGTTGGATTGTGATATAATGGAAGACTATAATGAATTAAATGGAGAGATGAACTATTAAAACGAAAAATAGTACTCCAGTGTTTAGAAACTAATGGCAATCGGGAAAAGCTGTAAGGGGAGAAAGAAAAGGTGACCAGTCGCCGTAAATTATCTGTAATATTTCTCCAGAAAACGGAAAGTAGTGTTTGTATTCAAACTAAATATTCGATCAGACTTAAACATAACGAAGAACAAAGCGTAAGTAGTGATTAGATTCATTTTGTCAGCCGGCCGCGGTGGCCGTGCGGTTCTGGCGCTGCAATCCGGAACCGCGGGGCTGCTACGGTCGCAGGTTAGAATCCTGCCTCGGGCATGGGTGTGTGTAATGTCCTTAGGTTAGTTAGGTTTAAGCAGTTCTAAGTTCTAGGGGACTTATGACCTAATATGTTGAGTCCCATAGTGCTCAGAGCTATTTGAACCAGTTTTTTCATGTTGTCAACGACAGCAGTCTCTTAGGATCACATCGTCATGCCTTAAAGACTACCTGTTTCAAGACTATGGAGACGATATCCAGACACAGGAAATATTGTTCTCAGTCTATTGGATTGTCGAGTAAGAGTGAGTAATCCCAGACTTAAGCTATGTCTGGATGACATGTACCTGCAGGATAGTAGTTGCTTCAGAGGCTAGCAGTCTGACGACAAAATGTACATCGAAGACCACAACATTTGATCTATACGACAGATCTGCGGCAGTGCAGGTAGTGCACACATGAAATGATCTGCTCTGTAGTCACCAACGTACAAATTTGACTATAAATTAATGAAAGAAAGGGCTCTTCGTCTTCGGCTACATCTACACTACTCGAGTCACTTTATGGTGAGTGGCGGAGGTTACTTCGTGTACTATTGTCACCAGCCCTTCTCTCCCGCTCCGATTGCGAATGGTTGGCAATCCTCCGTAAGAGTTCAAAGTCTCTAATTTTATTTCAAGATCTTTTCACGAAATGTATGTTGACTCATATAGGAAAAAACAATCTCGGAATTTTAACAGTTACCCATAAGGTGATACACTGGTCTGAATCACTATTTCCATAGGCTTTGGCGCTTAATAAACTAAAAAGTGATGAAAGGCGGTGCTCATATTTGCATCTTCCCAATTTCCTTCACTCATTCTAACTGATAAGATTCACAGACTGGGCAGTAATACTCATGTATCGGTCGAACGAGGATCTTGTAAGCGACCTTCACTGTGAGGGAAGTACACCTCCCTTTCTTCCAACAGAACACGATGCGGCATCTGCCTTTCGTGTGTTTACTTTTAGGTAGCCATTCCACTGTAAATCACACCTTACGCATACTCCCATATATTTAAGTCATTTATAGGCAATCCAGTAATCAAATAATAACGGATTTTTGTTAATTTTTAAGTGTAGTGCGGAACTTTGTGTCACAGATGACTCCAACTTCAATTTGGAGCTTGGTGCTCGACCGTACTCCTCTGGGATCATAGCGGCATCTGGTACAATTACGGAAACATAGTACAAAGAAAACTGTTGGGTGGTGGCCGGATCCTTATGCGCAGAGGCATAACGTTGGCTGTGAGTGCAGTTTTCACATCTGGGTGGTTTCAGGTCTACCGCTATCTTTCAGAGCTGTGGATATGATATACTGCAACCACTTGTAGTACTTTACAGGGCTACAGTTGGCTCAGACACCCATTATGGTTAGTAAGTCCTCTCCACATCAAGTTGTCCTCTGGAGGGATATTTCTCGCCCGAGAGGATATTCAACGAATAAATTGGCCAGAGAGATGTCCAGACTTGCATAAACTATCTCTAATGTCCTTGGCAGTTAGGACTAAACGTGCCGTATTACTTGTACTGTTATTATGGAATAAATTTTCTTGTTTTGTTTAGCTGTTTAACGTACGTCTACGTTTCGAAAAGTTTTCTAGCTACACACCGCGGACAGCATGATACGCCAAAAGGCTTATGATTCATCTTTCTTTATTTATGTAACCTCTCCGATAACCTACTCAAGGAAAAATTCTTTTGGACACCAGTGTAGAACAATTAAATGAGGAAACGATTCTATGGAAAATCCTTTCCAGAAGAACCAGCAACGAGCTGTCTTGGAACTGCAGGCACCAAACGCGGATAAAATTACTAGGTAGTCGTAAACAAGAACTTAAAATAGCTGTGGGCAGCTACTGAAGGCGTAGGCCACCTATATTATTAAACCGCTATTCCGGAGCTCCAATGTTTCAGAGTGAGAGCACTTAGTGAATTTCAGCAAACTTTACACATAATTTCAAAGATTTACGAAACTTTTCGTCACTGGCATCCCCCATGTAATGATGGAAAGAAAAAATTTATGTCTGACTAAAATACACTCTTCTTGCTGTCAGGCTTCAACATCAGGCGTTATATTTTAATATACAACTTCTTGGCTACTATGTTGGCAACACCCTTTGCAGACTGTATCTGTACACATCATTCAATGAACCTGCAAAATTATATCATTGTATTACACATAGTCACAGAGATGTGACATCATAAAAAACTGAGATGTGTGAAAACTAGCTTTTGCTTAAAATGGAGCTCAAATCACCCGGACTATATTAATCCAGAGTTTCGTCATGAGAGCACTTAGCTACTTCCAACATACTACACACATAATTTGAAACCATCCGTAATATTTGTCACTATTACGCGCTTAAAGGGAAATATTTAAGACATTAACTCATTTGTAAAGGAGTCAGGCGTGGGAGGCCGTATAATACATTGGAGTTCAGTTGGTTAAAGTACTGGGTCTTATTGGTACCGGATGGTTATAGTTAAAGTGCAGCTACTTTTATTTTTTTTTTTTGGGTCATCAGCCTACTGACTGGTTTGATGCGGCCCGCCACGAATTCCTCCCCTGTGCTAACCTCTTCATCTCAGAGTAGCACTTGCAACCTACGTCCTCAATTATTTGCTTGACGTACTCCAATCTCTGCCTTCCTCTACAGTTTTTGCCCTCTACAGCTCCCTCTGGTACCATGGAAGTCATAACCTCATGTCTTAGCAGATGTCCTATCATCCTGTCCCTTCTCCTTATCAGTGTTTTCCACATATTCCTTTCCTCTCCGTCTGCGTAGAACCTCCTCATTCCTTACCTTATCAGTCCACCTAATTTTCAACATTCGTCTATAGCACCACATCTCAAATGCTTCGATTCTCTGCTGTTCCGGTTTTCCCACAGTCCATGCTTCACTACCATACAATGCTGTACTCCAGACGTACATCGTCAGAAATTTCTTCCTCAAATTAAGGCCGGTATTTGATATTAGTAGACTTCTCTTGGCCAGAAATACCTTTTTTTCCATAGCGAGTCTGCTTTTGATGTCCTCCTTGCTCCGCCCGTCATTGGTTGTTTTACTGCCTAGGTAGCAGAATTCCTTAACTTCATTGACTTCGTGACCATCAATCCTGATGTTAAGTTTCTCGCTGTTCTCATTTCTACTACTTCTCATTACCTTCGTCTTTCTCCGATTTACTCTCAAACCGTACTGTGTTCTCATTAGACTGTTCATTCCGTTCAGCGGATCATTTAATTCTTCTTCACTTTCACTCAGGATAGCAATGTCATCAGTGAATCGTATCATTGATATCCTTTCGCCTTGTATTTTAATTGCACTCCTGAACCTTTCTTTTATTTCCATCACTGCTTCCTCGATGTACAGATTGAAGAGTAGGGGCGAAAGGCGACAGCCTTGTCTTACACCCTTCTTAATACGAGCACTTCATTCTTGATCGTCCACTCTTATTATTCCCTCTTGGTTGTTGTACATATTGTATATGACCAGTCTCTCCCTATAGCTTACCACTACTTTTTTCAGAATCTCGAACAGCTTGCACCATTTTATATTGTCGAACGTTTTTTCCAGATCGACAAATCCTATGAACGTTTCTTGATTTTTCTTCAGCCTTGCTTCCATTATTAGCCGTAACGTCAGAATTGCCTCTCTCGTGCCTTTACTTTTCCTAAAGCCAAACAGATCGTCACTTAGCGCATTATCAATTTTCTTTTCCATTCTTCTGTATATTATTCTTGTAAGCAGCTTCGATGCATGAGCTGTTAAGCTGATTGTGCGATAATTCTCGCACTTGTCAGCTCTTGCCGTCTTCGGAATTGTGTGGACGATGCTTTTCCGGAAGTCAGATGGTACGTCGCCAGACTCATATATTCTACACACCAACTTGAATAGTCGTTTTGTTGCCACTTCCCCTAGTGATTTTAGAAATTCTGATGGAATGTTATCTATCCCTTCTGCCTTATTTGACCGTAAGTCCTCCAAAGCTCTTTTAAATTCCGATTCTAATACTGGACCACCTATCTCTTCTAAATCGACTCCTGTTTCTTCTTCTATCACATCAGACAAATCTTCACCCTCATAGAGGCTTTCAATGTATTCTTTCCATCTGTCTGCTCTCTCCTCTGCATTTAACAGTGGAATTCCCGTTGCACTCTTAATGTTACCACCGTTGCTTTTAATGTCACCAAAGGTTGTTTTGACTTTCCTGTATGCTGAGTCTGTCCTTCCGACAATCATATCTTTTTCGATGTCTTCACGTTTTTCCTGCACCCATTTCGTCTTAGCTTCCCTGCACTGCCTATTTATTTCATTCCTCAGCGACTTGTATTTCTGTATTCCTGATTTTCCCGGAACATGTTTGTATTTCCTCCTTCCATCAATCAACTGAAGTATTTCTTCTGTTACCCATGGTTTCTTTGCAGCTACCTTCTTTGTACCTATGTTTTTCTTCCCATCTTCTGTGATGACCCTTTTTAGAGATGTCCATTCCTCTTCAACTGTGCTGCCTATTGCGCTATTCCCTATTGCTTTATCTATAGAGTTACAGAACTTCAAACGTATCTCGTCATTCCTTAGAACTTCCGTATCCCACTTCTTTGCGTATTGATTCTTCCTGACTAATGTCTTGAACTTCAGCCTACTCTTCATCACTACTATATTGTGATCTCAGTCTATATCTGCTCCTGGATACGCCTTACGATCCAGTATCTGATTTCGGAATCTCTGACCATGATGTAATCTAATTGAAATCTTCCCGTATCTCCCGGCCTTTTCCAAGTATACCTCCTCCTCTTGTGATTCTTGAACAGGGTATTCGCTATTACTAGCTGAAACTTGTTACAGAACTCAATTAGTCTTTCTCCTCTTTCATTTCTTGTCCCAAGCCCATACTCTCCTGTAACCTTTTCTTGTACTCCTTCCCCTACAACTGCATTCCAGTCGCCCATGACTATTAAATTTTCGTCCCCCTTTACATACTGCATTACCCTTTCAATATCCTCATACACTTTCTCTATCTGTTCATCTTCAGCTTGCGACGTCGGCATGTATACCTGAACTATCATTGTCGGTGTTGGTCTGCTGTCGATTCTGATTAGAACAACCTGGTCACTGAACTGTTCACAGTAACACACCCTCTGCCCTACCTTCCTATTCATAACGAATCCTACACCTGTCATACCATTTTCTGCTGCTGTTGATATTACCCGATACTCATCTGACCAGAAATCCTTGTCTTCCTTCTACTTCACTTCACTGACCCCTACTATATCTAGATTGAGCCTTTGCATTTCCCTTTTCACCTTTTCTTGTTTCCCTACCACGTTCAAGCTTCTGACATTCCACGCCCCGACTCGTAGAACATTATCCTTTCGTTGATTATTCAATCTTTTTGTCCGAATGGGGGACTATTCCGGAATCTTTTGCCAATGGAGAGATCATCATGACACTTCTTCAACTACAGGCCACATATCCTGCGGATACACGTTACGTGTCTTTAATGCAGTGGTTTCGATTACCTTCTGCATCCTCATGTCGTTGATCATTGCTGATTCTTTCGCATTTAGGGGCAATTTCCCACCCCTAGGACAAGAGAGTGCCCTGAACCTCTATCCGCTCCTCCGCCCTCTTTGACAAGGCCGTTGGCAGAATGAGGCTGACTTCTTATGCCGGCAGTCTTCGGCCGCCAATGCTGATTATTTATCAAAATTTAGGCAGTGGCGGGGATCGAACCCGGGACCGAAGAAGTTTTAATTATGAAGCAAAGACGCTACCCCTAGACCACGGGTACTTACCAAAATTCAATGTGGGCTGTAATTATCGAATGGCAGCGAACCTTTATAGATATTCTAATGCGTTAATGCGGAACCGATTACGCTGGAAAAGAATCAGTTGCAGTTTTGTCCATCGGGTTCAAATCTCTCGCCGATAACGCAATAAAAACAAATAGAAATGTTTCTACATGTAACGGATTAGGAAATGGACGTAGGCTGAAAAGATAAAAAAAAAGGTGAGAAAGGCATAATGTTGATTTTGTTACTGACTGCTGCTTACGTAATTCGTTCAATATGAGCACCAGAGACGACGAGGAGATACTGTACAGTGCGAGATTTACACCTGGTGGCCAAAACTGGAACTGTTTGTTTCAGCGTAGATCGGTTCCGCATTAACGCATTGGCACGCCGAGTTTCGCTGCCTACGATAATTTCTGCCGACGCGTGGTCTCCGTGAC
Organism: Schistocerca gregaria; assembly: GCF_023897955.1. Taxonomy (NCBI): domain Eukaryota; kingdom Metazoa; phylum Arthropoda; class Insecta; order Orthoptera; family Acrididae; genus Schistocerca; species Schistocerca gregaria. The sequence continues at coordinate 461,902,776 of NC_064921.1, forward strand.
TCTGTGAGTATTAGGTATCTATATACACTGATCAGCCAGAACCGTAGGACCACCGACCTACTATCGGTATAATACCGTCCAGGTGGTAGCAGAGTCACTTGGCGAGAAATGATTGCTAGTCCGACACGCACAGCGCATGTAGTATCAGTGTGCAGAATGGGGAAGGCGCGCGATCCATCTGAATTTGGCCGAGGGCAAATTGTGACGGCCCGGGGGCTCGGCGCGGGCATTTCGGAAACGGCACGATTTGTTGAGTGTTCGAGGAGTGCTGTGGTGAGTATCTTCAACACACCTCACTGTGTTGGGCCACCCCCATTACAGATGTCGGACGTCGTAGGCTGGGCATGTAGGTAAATCAGGACAGGCGGCGAACTGTGGCGGAACTAACATCAGACTCTAATGCTGTCTCTGAAACACACTGTGCTCGGAACACTCCTAACGATGTGCCTTCGGAGCCGATGCCGATGCATGTGCCAATGTTAACGCCACGTCATCGGCAACTACGACTGAATTGGCCACGTGACTATCAGCGCTGAGCGTTGACGCAGTGTCAGGGCGTTGTATGGTCTGATAAATCCCGAAGCCTTCATCATGTCGATGGGAGGCCGTGAATCCGTCGTCTTCCACACCTGTACTGCGTGACGGATACAAACTGGCAGCAGCTCCATTATGCTCTGGGGAACATTCACGTGGGCATCCATGAGTCCTGTGGAGTTCGTGCAAGGCACCATGACGTGGAAGGGCTATCCTGCACTGGTTGCAAATAACGCACACCCCTTCATGACGACCATGTTTTCTGACGGCAGTGGCATTTTTCAGCAAGATTATGTGACATGTGACAAGGTCGGAAGAGTGATGGCGTGGTTCGAGGAACACAGTGGAGTTTCAGTTGACTTCCCCAACTCGCCAGATCTGAAACCGATCGGGCACATCTGCGATGTGACTGAACGCCGCGTCACAGCTCATCACACCCCTTCCCGGAATTTACGGGAATTACCTGATGTGTATGCAGATGTGATGCCAACTCCCTGCAGCGACCTATCGAGGCCTCACTGCTTCCATGCCACGACGCGTCGCCACTGTTACCTGTGCCAAATGTGGACAAACCGGCTATAAGGTAGGTGGTCATAATGTTCTGGCTGATTAGAGTATCTAAATGCAATACCCTGACTGACTGACTCATCATGCCCCACAGCACAACGCTGACTTGAAATCTGGAGAGGATGTCGAGGTCATAAAGTAGGCGTCGTTTAAGAAGGGATTTTTCGAAACTCGACTCCGGAGGGGGGGAAATAGAGGATGAAATGTTTTTTGAAAAATGTGGCTATGAAGGCAATTTTTGAAGAACTAACAAAGTATTTTTACAGCTAAATCTATGATAATTGGTATTTCCCTAAGCGGTTACAAACAAAAAGAATACGTTTTTCAGCATTTTTGGAATTCAGTCTCTAACGGGCTGAAATCAGATTTGACTGTTTCACTTACTCATCATCGCCCAGCCCAAACAGATCAGGATAGAAACTTGAAATTTGGAGAGAGTATGGATCTTATACTAGAGGCACAGTTTACGAAGGAATTGTCCGTAATTCAGTTCCTAAGAAGGTGAAAAATTTTAAGAAAGTATCTCGTTGCATTAAAAATTTGTAAAGCTAAATCTATGAAAATGAGTGTTATACTTCTCGATTTGATATAAAGAAATATATGTTAGGGAATGAAAGTTTCCAGGGAAATATCTCTATAGGAACGCAAAAGGCATGATTAAGGAAAACATTGGAGTCCAGCTACCAGAATCGCTTTTTAGTTTAAAGCACATTCGGTAAAGATCACGTTTCTATCACCTTAATTATCGTGAAAAGTTTAGAAGGTCTTGAATTTGTGAACAACATAGAGATTCGATTAAAACAAAATAAAAAGATCGGTGCAGATCGTAGAGTCTACCCGAGCCAAACAGCGGGCGCTAAGTTCTTTTAGTGATAAAGAGGAGGAAAGATAGAATAAGACATTGAACCAGTCAAAGAACCAATCATTATAAAAACGTGCAAAATTTACGCTTGGTACCGGTGATGCTCACGTTGTCATTGGTGCCGTGCTTCCCATTATAGCCGCTATTTTAGGTCACGAGGTACGATCACGCCCAGAGTGCGCTACCAGGCAGTGGACACCAAGCTACTCGTGTGTGCGGTGCGGCAGCCTGCTCCCACCTGACTCTGGAGTGTTTGGACCGGTGTGAAGGGACGCAGCCTACGAACTCAGCAGACGGACACAACAGTGCGCTGATGACGCGGCCAGATAGCGAGCGCCTCCTGGCGCCACAGCGCCCGCAGCCAGCACAAACATCGACTGCCCGCGTCCTCTGTCACGAATAACCTCAAAGGCTGGCCGCGCTAAATACTCACGTCCGTCACCTGGTGCACGCTGCCAACTGCTGGCTTGTCCTGGGCCCGAGAAACAGAGCCGTCTGTTGTCACTCCTCTCTCTCTCTCTCTCTCTCTCTCTCTTGTCACTCCCCCTCCCCCCCCTCTCTCTCCCCCCCTCTCTCTCTCTCTCTCTCTCTCTCTCTCTCTCTCTCACACACACACACACACACACAGACACCGTCTTCCATACGGCACACGTCAGCTACTCGATAGTAGAAAAACAAAAAAATTCTAAATATGTATTGAAAGATTACCGTCGAACCTCCTTGCGTAGGGATGCCAGATGAAAGTTGACGTCGTCAAGCCCTGAATGAAAATTGCGCAACGGATAACTGGAGAGGGGAGCTTGAGAGCGCTACCTAGGGAGCGTGCCCTTTCTGTACTATACTAGGCAAGGGGCTGGAGTGCTCACACGCTGATGTGTGGGTCCCTGCATTCTATATCTTCTATTTTTAAATTAATTCCTTTAACTGGACTCCTATGTGATTTTTTAAAGGTATGTTAAAGATTGATGACAACTGATTACCTATTTATTTTAAACATTATCACACGATTTTACAGCGATTGCAGCAATTTTTCCAGTTTATAGATATTACAATTTACGACTTAAAGCTCGGGTACATTATATACTAATCTGCACGCACATTTGTACGGGCAAGACGGAATTGCGTTGGAAAATGTATACCACCAATCTCTCCCAATATTTTACATGGGACATCCACTATGTGAGGAGGATAACGAGCAAACTGGGGACCGGATACTTTAACACAGGGCGTCAAATTTCCGGAATTACACGAGAACATTCATTGCCTTACACAATACAAAGCTGGAAATAAAAGAATTAGTACAAATATTCAAACAACTCTCTTCCATGCGTGAACATTGAGACAGACGCACTGAGGTCACGTCTGCTCACTTACCCGTCTTCTGTAATACTCCCAGAATATGGCGGGCACCCGCAGGTCTTCCTGGGCCCCGGTAGAGAGGGTGGTCGAAGTATTTGGCCGTGACCAACCTCTCCACCCCAAATCTGGTGACACTGGAAAGTCTTTGACTTTTACCTGCCTGTGCTGTCTCTCTGATCCCTTCCCAGGAGTAAGCTTGGCACTACTATTCTACGGAACTAGTCCCCAACTAAGATTTGGCCACGCTTTACGGAAAGGTGTGAGGAGGATTAGGAAAGTTTATGTGCAGATTCACATTCACGTGCAAGAAATGCATAATACACGACACATATAAATACGTATTATGAAGCCTGACACATTTCTTTCCATCCGTCCGTATGGTTCTGTTGCACCCACGGCCGGCCCCGTCGTGCAATAAAATTGGCGGCGGAGCCGCCTCTGTTTGTATTTCCCGGTGCGAGCGAGCAGCGAAACCTGCTGCTTATAAAGCGGAAACTACTGTACCGTTTCAATATGTGATGTCTGTTCGGACATATCCGCCGGCCGCTGTGGTCGAGCGCTTCTAGGCGCTTCAGTCCGGAGCCACGTGGCTGCTACGGTAGCAGGTTCCAATCCTGCCTCTGGCATCGATGTGTGTGATGTCCTTAGGTTAGTTAGGTTTAAGTAGTTCTAAGACTAGGGGACCGATGACCTCAGATGTTAAGTCCCATAGTGCTCAGAGCCATTTGAACCATTTGAACTGCCTTTAAAAATGGCTCTGAGCACTATGGGACTTAACATCTTAGGTTATCAGTCCCCTAGAACTACTTAAACCTAATTAACCTAAGAACATCACCTACATCCATGCCCGAGGCAGGATTCGAACCTGCGACCGTAGCAGTCCCGCGGTTAAGGAATGGAAGCGCCTAGAACCGCACGTCCATCACGGCCGACTATAATGCCTCTACAGCCCTCCATAAGTGCGTAAGTATTGCCGGAACCGGATCGATTGTGTCCCATAAACGTTCGATGCCATTAATATCAGTCGATCAGTGTGGGCAGATCATTCACTCGAACTATTCTGAAGACTCTTCGAGCCAATCGTGAACAGCTACAATCTGATGACATGGCGCATCGTCACCCATAAAAATGCCATCAATGTTTGCGAACAAGAAGTCCATGAATGAGTGCAGATGTTCAATAATCCGTTCAGTTCGACCAGAGGACGCAGTCTGTTCCACATAAACACAGCCACAACGTTATGGAACCACGTCCAGCTAGCAAAATGCCTTGTTGACAACCTGGGTCCATAGCTTCGTGGGATCTGCACCACACTGGAAACCTATCATCAACTGTAACCAACTAAACTCGGCAATCATCTGACCAGGCCACGGTTTTCCAGTCATCTAGGATCCAACCGATATGATCACGACGCCTGGAGAGGCGTTGCAGATGAATGTGCTATTAGCGAAGACACTCGCATCGCTCGTTTGCTACCAAAGCCCATTAACGCCAGATTTCGCCACAATGTCCCAACGGATACGTTTATCAGAAGTCCCACACTGATATCTGCGAATATTTCACCCTGTTATGCTTTTCTGTTAACACTGATAACACTGTACGCAAACGCCGCTGCTCTCAGTCGTTAAGTGAAGGTCGTCGGTTACTGCGTTGTTCTTGGTGAGGGGTAATGCCTGAAACTTGGTATTCTCGACACAAGCTTTACACTATGGATCTCGGCATACTGAATTGCCTAACGATTTCCAAAATGTAATGTTCCATGCGCCTAGCTGCAACTACTATTCCGCGTTCGAAATCTACTAATTTCCATCGCGCTGCCATAATCACGTCGGAAACCTTTCCACATAAATTATCTGAGAACAAATCACAGCTTCGCCAATGGATTGCCCTTTCATAACTTGTGTACGTAATGCTACCGCCTTCTGTATATGTGCATGTCGCTAGCCTGTGGCTTTTGTCATGCCAGTATATGTTAACTTCTAGCTGTGCTACCGGAATTAAGAAAGGACTCTACCAGAACTGTTGAGAGCATCATACCAGAATGAGACTAAACAGCTACTATAGGAGGTTCGTCTGATTACAAAAGAAGCTCAAGTCGAGTGCACCTAAGGCCGAAAAGAAATTTAAAGAATGTCCATCTTCGATCTATTTTAATTTTCACAAAAGACAATGTCATGCATCTGGTGGAACAGCAACGGTGTGGTGTACTACGAATTGCATCCCCGACCTGCAACCATCACTGCTGACACTTATTGCCAACAACTGAGACGTCTTGCAGACGCAGTATAAGAACAACGACCAGGAAGACTGCGTGAAGTGATGCTACTCCACAGTAACGTCCGCCCGCATTCTTCTAGACTGACAAAAAACATTATAAAGTAGTTAGGTTTGGAAGTCATTCCGCACCCGCCTTATTCGCCGATCTTACTACCTCAGATTTTCACCTTTTGCACTCTCTGTCGAACAATCTTCAAGGAACTTCCTTTCCGAATGAAAATGCGCTCCGAACATGGCTCGACGAGTTCTTCGCCTCAAAACCAGATGATTTCTGCAGTCTCGGAATCGAAATGTTACCCAGCGTGGCAGATTGTTGTAAATAGTGAAGGGGAATATATTATTGATGACTGAAGTCTCTGTTTTGTGTATCCGCTGTGTTGATTAAACTTATGGAAAAACGCCATGAACTTTTGCGCCAACCTAATACACTGTCGTCTTAAAAGACGCTGCTAAACAATGCTAGCGCACTTGCTGAAACATCGGCTTTGTTGTAGGTACGAAATGTGCAATGTTAGGAACTTGAGCAGCTGATTGACTTCCAGCAAACTGGCACGTACCTGTAGTGTTTTTAGGGTTAAAATGCGCTGTCAGACGGTTGGCGGGGTGGGGGGAGAGGCGGGGGTGGGCCCTGCTGACGTCACAGGGCGAACGTCAGCCGCGTGACAAATGCCGGCAGGCGCGCGGCGATATTTTCGTGTTGGCCGAAGCTCCCTAGGGCGGGCTCGCGTTGGGGGCGGCCGTCCGTTATAAGGGCTTTGCTGCAAGCCCTCTCTGGCCCAGCGGAGGGCCACGCACACAACACAGCGTTTGGCAATCCATTTTTATTACAATCACGCAGATGAAAGTCCGTTCCGAGCAGCGACACGAAGCTAGCACGTGGAGAAACTGCGCAAATGGCTACAAGTATATTCTCAGGGAGGCAAAGTCATCCTCAGGATCACGAGCTTCTTACTGTAGAATGTGTTCATTATGTTGTCTGGTACATACAATGAGGAGGCAAAAGTTGTGGGATATATATATATATATATATATATATATATATATATATATATATATATATATATATATATATATATTCAATTTTCCGAGATCCATAATGTCAAGCGGGCGTCGAGAATACCAAATTTCAGGCATTATCTGTCACCACACGACCGACTGCCTTCACTTAACGACCGAGAGCAGCGGCTTTTGCGTTTAGAATTGTCAGTGCTAACAGACGAGCAGCACAGTGTGAAATAGCCGCATAAATCAATCTGGGACGTACGACGAACGTATTTGTTAGCACAGTGTTGCTGGCGTTAATGGGCCCTGGTAGCAGGCGAGTAATGCGAGTGCCTGTGCAAACAGCACGACATCGCCTGCAGCGTCTCTCCTGCAGTCGTGGCCGAGTCGGTTGGACCTTAGGCGACTGGAGTCCCGTGGGCTGGTCGGATGAGGCCTGACGTCAGTTGGCAAGGTCTGATGGTAGGATTCGAATATGGCGCAAGTTGTCAACAAAGCACTTTTTAAGCTGGTAGTAGCTCCATAATTATGTGGGCTATGTTTACATGGAAATGACTCAGCCCTCTGATCCAAATGAACCGACCATTGACTGGGAATCATTATATTCGGTTACTTGAAGACCATTAGCAGCCACACAGCGATGGAATTTTTACGAATGACAGTGCGCTAAGTCACCGGGCAGCATTTGTTCACAATTGGTTTCAAGAACATTCTGGGCAAATTGAGCGAATGATTTTGTCACTCAGATCGCCCGGCATGAATCCCATTCGGCGTTTATGGAACGTAATAAAGAGGTCAGTTGGTGCACAAAATCCTGCACCGGCAACACGCTAGCAATTATATACGGCTATAGAGGCATCATGGCTGAATATTTTTGCACGGGGCTACCAACGACTTGTTGAGTCCGTGCCACTTCGAGTTGTTGCACTACGCCTGGCGAAAGGAGATCCAACACGATATTAGGAAGTATACCATAACTTTTGTCACCTCAGTGTACCTTACTCACAATTGTTAGGCCCCCGATTGCTTTTACCCTCATATTTCATCTCTAGTCGTCAGTTACATCCAGTGTCCTCAGCAAGTTAGGTCACATTTCCCATTCTTTATCGGTCCACAGAAATTTTCCCTTATCATGACAGTGGACGATCACTTTTTGTATGAGACAAAAATGTAAAGGTGCAACGTTTTCCCGCTAGGTGTTGAAGGTTTTATCATTAGTGATGTTCAGAGACAATGTTCAAACTGTTGTTCGATGAATCTTGTTCTAGAGATATTTATTACTTTCTAAGTATTTCTGTTCCGTCGCGAGATGAAGCTTTTGGTATAGGAACGCCGACAGAGTGTCCAGAAGAGCTGGTTGTCAGTTTGGCTGAAGTAGCAGCGATTGTTCGTGAAAGACGTGGATGTTTTGGGTGTGTTAGGCACTCATTATCAGGCAGATGCTACTTGTGTCTTTTAAACAACTTCACTAAAAAAATGTTCATCACACGGCAGTGTGCCTCTGAGCATCACTAGCGTCAAAATTTTCACGGCCCCTAGCGGGAAAACGGTGCACCTGTGACATTTTATAGCATAGAAAAGTTACATTTTGTCTCGCACAAACTATCTAAAATTTTGAATACGTAGTTTTTCTACGCCCTCTATATGTTAGTCAGTGGTACAGAGGAATGTCTTCGCCACAGTTATTTTATTTCATATTCACGGCACAGCTCAAATAAATTTTTAGATCTATGGTGCAAAAATTCATGTCATCCATGGCAAACCAGAAATCGGGCAAGAAATGGCAACGTAAAATGCAGTACCCACAAAAATACCAAGGAACTTCCTGGCAGTTTAGAAATTTGTGCTTTTGCTTTTCACGGGGACGTGTTCTGCCGACTGAGCTACATAAGCACGACTCGGCGCCCGCACACAGTTTTAATTTGCCAGGAGCTTCAAATCAGCTCACACTCCGCCGCAGAGTGAAAATTCCTCCTGGAGGCATTCCTCCAAGCTGAGGCTATGCCATCTCTCCGCAGCATGCTAATCCTTTCAGATATGCGAGAGAACTACCGTGAAGTTTGAGGTATAGTGGATGAGGTAATGTGGGGGATACAGGGTGTGTATTGCAGAGCTCTTGGCCGTGGAAGGCGAAGCCTCGGTTCGAGCCCCGGTCCGGCATTAATCTGCCAGGAGGTCCCATATCAGCGCACAATCCACTGCAGGCCGAAAATTCATCCTGGAAACACCATAAGACGATGTTTATGGAGCGCGTCATAGGTAAGGGAATCACTGTGTGCCAGTTTACAATGGCCGCTTACCTTTATACAGATTTTTTCTCTGAAGTCATGGCGAACAGTTTATTTTACATACACAACAGCCAAACAGGAGGAATATAAGTAGTGGATCAAGAAGGGCGAACTCATGGCATGAAGAGTGTGACGTAGGATTAGAGCTTATCGCCACTGTTGTTAAGTTGCCGAGGGGGAGAAAAAGAAACTTTCGGAACAGGAATAAAAGTTTCAGGTTGAGTTGCGGGACGAGCACCGAACTGCACTTCCAGGCAAAGTAAAGAAGATTTAGGAGAGCTGGAAAGGGCACGTTACTTTTCACAGAATTTGAGATACGGACACACAAAAGTAATGAATCGTAGAAGAAAGGCGAATAATGACGTGCTTAACATCAAAATGAGACAGATAACACTACATAAAGTGAAAGATTTGTGGTATCTACGAATTAAGAGGATTAAACATGATGCTCAAAGCAAACGAGACGTCCGAAGGTGGTTATGAGGAAGATCTCTTTATGTCACAAAAGTGGCCTGCTGGTATTAAACTGTAACCTGCGGCTGAGGCATATGCAAGTATCTATAGTTGAATTACAGGTACACATTAACTAGGATATCATGTTACTTACGAACATGATATACAGTAGGGAATTTAATCGGGATGGAGACGAGATACAGGTAAATGTTGTGGATAAAAGTTGCAAATGGCAAATAGGGCCATGCGTTTTTACTAATGGCCGAGACTTTGAACATGATTTTTAAGGTGTTTTGGAGCTTAAATTGATTTAAAAATGAGAACCCTAATATTTTATTTAAGATTTGAAAAAAGCGGAAATGTTTACGTATTATAGATTATTCAAGGTCATGACAAGGTTCAGAAACCTCAAATAAGCAAATATTTTTTTAGTTCTAGTAGGGATTAACTCGGAGTAGAGGAGGGATACCGCAAAATACAATGTTAAATGCAGACTGCAAGGGATATAAAGGTCAGGTATCAATACCAGTAACCATGATTTTAAAGACAATTATCGAAGGTCATTGGAAGATTGAGCTTCGTTTCGTAATAATCGCTGTTTGTGACGTCGGATCGGGAAAGAGTAAACATAAATTTGAACTTTATGTTTTAATTAACGTGTTTATTGGTAAAGATAAATGCATTATAGCATATAAATCTTATTGTGGCATCTACAAGACAGAACAAACATAAATAAAACGTAGATAATTGATTTACAGGTCATTGAATGAGTCCCCTGACCTCTTATTCCTTGGGATGCCCCTTCCAGATTGTATCTAACATTGTATTTTGCTGTATCCCTCCTCTATTCTAAATTAATCCCTACTGGAACTAAATCATATTTCCTTGTTTGACCTTCATCGAACTAGCCATGACGAATAATGTATCCTTTTACCCGTAAAATTTGTCGTTCTTTTCAAATCTTGAATCGGATGTTAGGATTCCCACTATAAAAAATCACTTTAACCTCCATATCACCTTGAAAATTGCGTTCAAGGTCACAGCCATTAGCAGCAATGCGTGACACTGTTGCCACGTATAACTTTTATCTAAAACATTTTGCTACATCTCGTCTCCGTACCAATTTATTCCCCATTACGGATTAAAACGGTCCACCCTGTATATGTGGAGCAATCAACAGAAGTCTGAAAAAACAATGGAAAAAGACACGATTCGAATTTTGTACGACCCTAGCTGTTTCTACTTTATTTTATGGAAGTGACTCACGGATCACATACCAATAACAAGATAATATAATGCAGGCAACAGCAGTGAAATTTTTAAGAACAGTAACAGAATGTGATAGATTAGACAGAATTAAGAGTAATAATATTAGGAATGAATTGAGCATCTATGAACTACGAAATAAAATCCGTGAAAACAGAAGAAAATGAAATGCACGCATAAAAAGGATGAGTAAAGAAATATTATCTCTCAAAATAATAAGACACAAACGCAAAGGCAGAATAAGTGGACGGATGGTTCAAATGGCTCTGAGCACTATGGGACTTAATTTCTGAGGTCATCAGTTCCATAGAACGTAGAACTACTTAAACCTAAGGACATCACACACATCCATGCCTGAGGCAGGATTCGAACATGCGACCGTAGCGGTCACGTAGTTCCAGACAGTAGCGCCTAGAACCACTCGGCCACTCCGGCCGGCGGACGATAAAGAAAACCTTCTTGTATGACAGAAGATTGTAGGTTTTAGTGTGTGATGGCGCCGTATTTCGATGCTTATTTCCTGTTATTGGGAATCTGCCATTATGTGTCCCATGTCGCAGGGCTATGCACAGGTTATGAGAAATGGAAGTGCACGTGTCAAATACTGCCGTTGCCTGTGAACCCTCCCCTCAGGCACAACAGCGAGTAACACTTGCTAACAAATAAACGGAGAGTTTCGTGTTGTTTTTTGGTGTAGTCAAGAGTAATTTGCTGCTACACATTAGAAATAAAGAAAACGAGACGAGACCGTGTGAGAAAGGGATGCAGGGTGGGGCTGGGCATGGAGTCAACAGAGGAAGACTGAGGAGCACTAGCGTGGTACGATTAAATTTAGTGCCAGCTAATAACCAGAGTTTTCCTACCGTCAAAAAATATACATATAATGAAAAAGCCAGTGAGTGGAGCCCGGCCCTGTCGTAAACACGCAATAAATATGCATCCGCGGCGTCCGTGTCACCGCGGCCGCCTTTTGTAAGCAAACAGGGCCGGCCCTTTGTTCGCGCAGTGATTGCGGCCGAGCCAGCCAGTGCACATTAAATTAAATGGACGGCGAAACGAACGAACGGAGGCTGGCGAGCGCCGGGGGCGGCGCGCTGGCAACAAAGCCCACGGGGTCGGGGTTCTTCTCTCCTCTCCTCCTCTCCCCCTCCCCCACCCCCTCCCCACCCACTCCTCCCCGCAGGACCGACGGACGGCCACCGCGCCGGATGCAAAATGCATGCACGCTGCTGCCGCCGTCGCCGCCGCCGCCGCCGCTTCTGCTCCAAATCAAATTAGCAGCCGCGTCGAGGGCGCGCTGGATCCGCCGCCAGTCCGCAGAGGTCCGGGACGCTCCTGTTCCGCCAGTTGGTGCTGCTCGGGGAATCCCCTAACAGGTGCGGCAGGCTGGGGCGGTCCAGGCTCGCGCGTGTTCACCCCAGGCGCTGAAGCCTGGGAATCTGGCGATAACCCTGGTCGCCACTGGTGGAGTGGCACTGTCGTCACGAGAAAAGGCTCGCTACGGCGGCGACATCAACCTAACCATTGCGAACAATGTATTCTGTACACACTTCTTGCCACCAAACTATTAAAGGATCATTACTTATTTTTTGACGTGTTCCAGTCATCTGTCTTAATTTTTAGGGTTCCATACGTCAATCGATAAAAACGGAATCCTCACAGGATCATTTGTTGTTCGTCTGCCTGTCTGTCTACCTACGGTCCCCTGGTGGTGTAAAAAAAAAAATTGAAGCTTCTTAGGGGTCATGGAGAAGAAATAAAAGCTTTGAGGTTCGTCGACGACACTGTAATGCTGTCAGAGACAGCAAAGGACTTGGAAGAGCGTTTGAACGGAATGGACAGTGTCTTGAAAGGAGGATATAAGATGAACATCAACAAAAGCAAAACGAGGATAATGGAATGTAGTCGAATTAAGTCGGGTGATGCTGCGGAAATTAGATTAGGAAATGAGACACTTAAAGTAGTAAACGAGTTTTGCTATTTGGGGACCAAAATGACCGATGATGGTCGAAGTAGAGAGGATATAAAATGTAGACTGGCAATGGCAAGGAAAGCGTTTCTAAAGAAGAGAAATTTGTTAACATCAAGTACAGATTTAAGTGCCAGGAAGTCGTTTCTGAAAGTATTTGTGTGGAGTGTAGCCATGTATGGAAGTGAAACATGGACGATAAATAGTTTAGAGAAGAAGAGAATAGAAGCTTTCGAAATGTGGTGCTACAGAAGAATGCTGAAGATTAGATGGGTAGATCACGTAACTAATGACGAGGTATTGAATAGGATTGAATCATGAAATTTGGCGAAAGGCAAAGACTCACAGCAAATCCGAAGGAAAAATCCGAAAACTGTAAATTTGTAAGTATATCAGACAAAATTGTTTTGTCCCTTGTTATCCGACTATGTGTCTGTCCGTCCGTTTGTTACGACCCCTTTTTCTGAGGAACCGGTAGACGTATAAAGTTAAAATTTGTGTCACATACTAATATCTACAGGCCCTTGGCGGTGTAATAAATTTAAGCTGCTAAGTCAATACTAGCAGAAAGTAGCGCCATTTATGTCACAAATACTGATATTCATCAAAACCTACAGGGTACTTTCCGTTCACCTAGAATCATGGAATTTGGCAAGAACCAAGGTTTCAGAGTTCAAGTAAAGTAAAATATCCAAAAATTGTATATTACACAAGGAAAACTTCTCTTTTGACATTTGTTATCTCACGTCAAACTTGAAATTAAAACATTCTGTAGTTCTGCATTCCAGCTGGCTGGGTCGCAACGGAGAAAGTCAGACATAAGGCAAGGAATTACTTTATTGGCCAGATGGCGTGTTCCGAATATATCCATCATCGCATTTCCAGGAGCGATTGGTGCACGTAGATATGGAGTTTCAAGTTATGTATGGAACAAACATTCTTAGACTTGGGAATCTGATGATGAATAAATTACGAAACCTTTCATACTAGCTGTGAATTCATTCCTTGACTGATTTTTCACTTTTACCATTGCGATCCAGTCAGCCTGAATGCAAAACTACTGATTATTATTATTATAATGGTCGGCTGCGTCCTGCGAGACTTTAAGTCGTTTTTATATCACTGAAATTATAATGTTCTCGAAAACCTTGGGATTCCCGGGACCGATATCTTGCCAGCGTCAATGTCGATAACAGGCAAAAATGTAGAGATTCTCGATTCCTGGAACGGACGAACTGCCTATAAACTTAATTAAGTTTGTACAGAACTCTTAGTGTGCGAATCCTACTCTCATCTGGCCACTTTATTTCCGATTATATGTGAAGAACGTTATATGTTTTAGAGTCATGTAACTTCATCTTGACACCTTGGAAACTGTAATTGTGCCAGGGGACAGTACGTTTACATGGACTGTGTTCATAAAGACTCTTAAGAGACTTACGTGTGTTCTACATTTGTTTGGGTCATATTTGACGAAAATGTATTTTTGATCCATTGGTGTACACTGATTTATTTGGCGATTACGTTTGAAAGGAACCAATCCATAGTCCCGTTGTGGCAGGTGTTCGTTCTTCATTTGATCACCCATTTTAAAAGTACGCAGGGTAAAGTCTACATAAGTTATTGAAACAGTCCGTATTTGGTCCTTGTGTAGCAGCTAGGTAGAGAGAGTGTGGGATGCCCTCTGGTTCTTCAAAGTACATACGGACTACTCTGCGTTCTGGCGACCGCATTACAAGGATTTCAATTCTTGCGCCTTCAGTTGTTATCATTACTGCGATAATAGACATGGTGATTGTTCGTCAGTATGAAGAATAAACTGTCCAGGAAAGAGAGCCCATTCAAATGGAGCATTCTCGAGCATTGTTATATCCACAAATTTCTCGAACTGCAAAGAAGTATTTATGTATAATGGCTACGTAGGTAACGACGTTGAGTAACGAAAGTAATGAGTAAGGAATACATTGTTACGTGTGTGTTTTTCGACAATAACGAACATAAACAGTAGCGAAGTTAAGTCGACTGTCACAGCCCTATTATCTGATGATGCAAAGAAGCAGGATGACAGCGCGGGAGGAAGCCATGTTGGATGGGTTTTCAGTTGGTCCCTACTGGACGGTGCGCCGCTGACTTGGCCTCTGCAGCCTGGCAGCAAGTTCGTAACCGCGGCGCAACCAACTGCACTTGAGAACTGCGGGCGTGCAGTTAATGCAGGCCAAGTTGCCACTTGCGGCTAACTCCGGGGAAACAGTTAGCGTTTCGCGCGAGATAACGTCGTAACGCTTACATCGTGCAAAACAGGGCTACTGCTTCTGGAACGGCACGCCGCGTGCCGTAACGGCCTCCCTACGTCGAGACCACCGGAGGCGCTGCCATCGCGTCGCAGCGCCGTAAGATCCGCGCAGCGCACTCGTCACGTCGACCTCCGGCGAGCAACGAGGTCTGCGGCTCCGCGGTACTACAGAGAGAGTCAGTGCTAATTGTTTACCTAGCAGGAATTTCCGCTTGTACATCTATATCTACCTATACAAGGTGGTCCATTGATCGTGACCGGTCCAAACATATCACGAAATAAGCGTCAAACGAAAAAACTACACAGAACGAAACTTGTCTAGCTTGAAGGAGGAAACCAGATGGCACTATGGTTGGCCCGCTAGATGGCGCTGCCATAGGTCAAATGGATGTCAACTGCGTTTTCTTTAAATAGGAACATCCACTTTTATTACATATTCGTATAGTACGATAAGAAATATGAATGTTTTAGTTGGACCTCTTTTTCCGCTTTGTGATAAATAGCGCTGTAATAGTCACAAACATATGGCTCACGATTTAGACGAACTGTTGGTAAGAGGCAGGTTTTTTAAATTAAAATACAGAACATAGGTACGTTTGTACATTTTATTTCGGTTGTTCCAGCGTGATACATGTACCTTTGTGAACTTATCATTTCTGAGAGCGCATGCTGTTACAGCGTGAGTACCTGTAAATATCACATTAATCAAATGGTTCAAATGGCTCTGAGCACTATGGGACTTAACATCTATGGTCATCAGTCCCTTAGAACTTAGAACTACTTAAACATAACTAACCTAAGGACATCACACAACACCCAGCCATCACGAGGCAGAGAAAATTCCTGACCCCGTCGGAAATCGAACCCGGGAACCCGGGCGTGGGAAGTGAGAACGCTACCGCACGACCACGAGATGCGGCCACCACGTTAATGAAATAAATGTTCAAAATGATGCCCGTCAACATCAATGAATTTGGCAATACGTCTAACGACATTCCTCTCAACAGCGAGTAGTTCGCCTTCCGTAATGTTCGCACATGCATTGACAATGCGCTGACCCATGTTGTCAGGCGTTGTCGGTGGATCACGATAGCAATCCTGGTGCATAGAAATATGGTACGGGTGCAATCGATGTTGCTGTAGCATTCTCAACACCGACATTTTTGAGATTCCCGATTCTCGCGCAATTTGTCTGCTACTGATGTGCGGATTAGCCGCGACAGCAGCTAAAACACCTACTTGGCCATCATCATTTGTTGCAGGTCGTGGTTGACGTTTCACATGTGGCTGAACACTTCCTGTTTCCTTAAATAACGTAGCTATCCGGCAAACGGTCCGGACACTTGGATGATGTCGTCCAGGATACCGAGCAGCATATATCGCACAGGCATTTTGATCACAATAGCCATACATCAACAAAATATCGACCTTCTCCGCAATTGGTAAACGGTCCATTTTAACACGGGTAATGTATCACGAAGCAAATACCGTCCGCATTGGCGGAATGTTACGTGATACCACGTACTTATATGTTTGTGACTCTTACAGCGCCATCTATCACAAAGCGAAGAAAATGGCCCAACTAAAACATTCATATTTCTTTACGTACTACACGAATATGTAATGAAAATGGGGGTTCCTATTTTTAAAAAACGCAGTTGATATCCGTTTGACTTATGGCAGCACCATCTAGCGGGCCAACCACAGCGCCATCTGGTTTCTTCCTTCAAGCTAGACGAGTTTCGTTGTTTGTAGTTTTTTCGTTTGATGTTTATTTCGTGAGATATTTGGCCCGCTCACTGTCAATGGACCATCCTTTATATTCCGTAGGTCACCGTATGGTGCGTGGTGGACGGTACCCTATATCACCAGTACTCATTTCCATCCGTGTACCACTCGCAGCTAGAACGATTATTTATATCTCTATGTACGCCCTAGTTTCTCTTGTCTTATCTTTGTAGTCCTTACACGATAAGCACGTTGGCGGCTGTAGAACCGTTCTGCAGCCAACTTCAAATGGAGATTCTCTAAGATTTCTCAATAGTTTTCCTCAAAAAGAACCTCGCCTTTTTTCGATGGTCCCATATAAGTTCAGTAACACTTGCGTGTTTCTCGAACCTACCGGTAACAAATATAGCAGCCCGCCTCTGAATTGCTTTTTTGTTTTCCTGTAATCCGACCTGCTGAGGATCCCAAACGCTAAAGCAGTATTCAGGAATAGGTCGCACCTGTGTCCTATATACTTTGTCCTTTACAGACGTACCACACTTCCCTAAAATTATAACAATGGACCGAAGTCGACCATTCGCCTTCCATACTACAATCTTTACATCCTCATTCTATTTCGTATCGTTTTGCATCGTTACACCTAGATATTAATTCGACGTTACTGTGTGAAGCAGCACACTACTAATGCTGTATTCGAACATTAGAGGTTTCTTTTTCCTACTCATCTGCATTAACTTAACATTTTTTTGCATTTAGAACTAGCTGCCATTCATCACACCTGTTACAAAATTTTGTGTAAGTCACTTTGTATCGTCCTACAGTCACTCAACGTCGACACTTCCCTGTACACCATAGCATTACCAGCAACCACCCACAGATTGCTGCTCACCCTGTCTGCCAGATCATTTACGTATATAGAAAATAACAACAGTCTTGCCACACTTCCCTGGGGTACTCCGGACGATATCCTTGCTTTTACTACATCGTAACATTTAACGTCGCTCTCGTTAATACACCATTCTTCTTCAACCGCTTGCTAGTTTCCTCGTTTCCCAACTCGTAAAATACCATCCTCTCCTAATTTCTTTGCGTTGCCTGTTATCTTCCCCACTAAAATTTCTGATCAGATTCCATATGGATATTCTTCAAATACGGCACTGTTAGGAAGTGTTTTCTAAAGGCATTTGTATGTAGTGTAGCCTTCTACTGGAACATCAGACGATAAACATTTTAGACAAGAAGGAAATAGAAGCTTTTGAAATATTCTGCTGCCGGAAAATGTTGAAAATTAGATGGGTAGAACAGTTAAGCAATGGGGAGATATTGAATCGAGTTGGGGGAAAAATAAGGAACGGATCGATTGGTGGGAAAAAATCCTGACCCTTCAAGAAATGTTCGATTTGGTTATGGAAGCAAGTGTGTGCATAGAAATTGTAGAGGGTAACCAAGAGACGAATATAGTAATCAGGTTCAAATGGATGTAGGTTGCAGTAGCTGTGAGGAGGTGAAGAGTCTTGCACAGGATAGTCAAGAGTGGAGAACTGCATCAAACCTGTCTTCAAGCTCTGAAACGCAAAACCCACTTGTTTTTATCATTATCTCTAACCACGATACTCTTCCGCGCCCTACCCAGCGAATATCATGCTGTCTGTAGCTACACAACCTACGCGGTTTACACTCATACTAAAATTAAAAATAGCCCTCTCCTCGAAACGCTATTCAACAGCAACGTTGTACATAATTCCTTGATTCTCTCAGTTACAATTATATGGTCTTCCCATGTTTTCCGAGCCTGCTGACTAAAGTCTTCCTAATGTTCTATCTGCACGCTCCGTTGCTAATATTCCGCTCCTTCACACATCTTTTCAATCTTCACTTTCTCAAATAATACTTTTCTAATGTTATTTTCTCCCTTTTCAGCGAAGCAACACGCCTTTCACTGTCCCCGTCGTCCTTTAAAAACAGCAACAGTGTCTTCACGTTGTTATTATCATACGTGAGCTCCGTCCACGAGTACTGGCGGTCAAATCGATACCGACCGACTTCCATGTCATACTCTACCAATGGCGTCATTGGCTGCGGTATGGAGGGGCGCTGAGGTCACGGGTTGTCAGTTTTTGTGAGCTGGAGCCGCCACTGCTCTGTCACAGAGCTTGCCAACTGGCACCATGAGGCGGAGTGTACCACGTTCCAATCTTCCCAGCAAGGAAAAATCCCTGACGGTACCGGAAATCGAACCTGCGTCATCCTGACAGCAGTCGCCTCGGCGGCCACTCAGCTGCGGAGGCCAACCCGCACTGCCATAAACCTACTTAATACATTTTTATTACCACTGAATCATAATTTATTTTTAAAGGTCTTTCAGAAGAGGAAGACAAATTTATAGTGCTGGAAACCTACGCTCACCACCACTGCAGACTTTAAAATCCACCTCGAAACGAAATACCCAGCAGCCATTCCCCATAGTCCCACCTACAAGTTATACCTGCACGTTATTTTCACGTGCTGTTGAAAATATGTATAGTGATACCATCTTTGTCGTATATTGACTGTCTTCTCTCCTTATATATTTTTATTTTTAAAAGATGTTATTCTAATACATAGTTTTCTGAACGAGCGATCAGCAAAAACACAGTTGTTTCTTGAGCCTCTTCCAGCGCGGAAAAAGGAAGTGAACTCATCCCGGAAGGTGGCTGCGTGGTCTTAGGGGAATAGAATATTCATTGTCTTCCGCATTTATCTGTCTGTTGTATTATTCAAATGGAGTTGGTTTAGTGGAAAACTGCAGCATTGCTCTACGTAATTCGGCGTACGAAATTGTAAAACGTCAATATCGGCAACATACGGTTTCTTCGCTGTAGCTTGCAGTAATAACTATTAACAAAAAACGTCAATGCAATTTGATTTTGTTTCTTATACTTCGCATTCCTTGCCAAACTAACCAAAATAAAACTCCTTACATCCACTACAGTTTCTCTGACATCCATTAACTCTGCCTCTTATCTCACATTTCCGAACTCGATACAGGGATTTATCTGCAGCAGCCATAGTTAGACGCCCGCTGACTAAACGTAACTTTATACAACATTCGTAATTTGAAGGTTATACCACAAAAGGTCGCACTACGTGGAACCCAGCGGAGGTCTGCTGCGCAGACAGCCAGAAATTTATGAAAATTGTGGAGACGCTTTTCAATCCATAATTTTCGCCTCATTCGTTGGCAGTGACGATGCACGAAAAGTTACCGATACGCGTTCCACAACTCAATTGTGTCACAGGGCGCGCTTGCTCGTATAACACTGCTTCTTCTGAGCCTAATGTCTACACCTGACGAGACGTAAATCTTGGCGTCTCGCATCCGAAACGTGCAGGGCTCTCGTTTCAGATTTCTTAACCCAAGAAACTATAAACTGAAACTGAATATTTGTGTACTGATGTACTCTATACGGCGTTATGTAGAAAAAAAGCTTAGAGATAACAGCCATTAATTTGCATTTTATTTTTATTGTCGTTATTTCTATAATTTTTTCTTGTGAGTCTGCCAGGACTTATCCTTTGTATATGCCCATACAACACTGGTCTTTCTCCCCTAATTTCATCTGTATCTTTTCTACATAATGTTTCTGCTGTTTTTCTATTTCCTTATATCCTTACAATCTTTCGTTTATTTTTCCTGATTTTCTATTTTTTATTTGTAAACCCTAAAATTAGTATTACTATGCATATGGCCTTTCTGACTTGCAATGACGCAGTTTTGCATTTCCAGAGAATGGTTTTTTTGTGGAAAATACATTTTGTTAAGTGGAATGCGAAGTACATCTTCCGTAATTTTCCTCTAACGCCTTTTCCGCCTCTTATTTATGCTCTATGACTTCACATTTTTACTTAAACTCATCTGTTATGCTGATATTTCAAAAATTTGTACATAATTTTGATTGTGGAATCCTGTTGTTTGTCACTAGTACTAGGTTTTCAAAATAGATTTATAGTCCTGCTTTTCCTGGTGCTTGTTTAGATAGTTCTGTTTTTTTTTGTCCTACCTCTCCACTACAGGGCTAAACTGCTGATATTCTGCCGATGTATTGCTCCATTCTGCGATCACTGTTTCAAGAGTACAGTTAAACAGGGATGTATCTGACTTTCATCCATGAGCTTTACTTTGGATTTTATATATTTTTTTTGCGTAATTAAGAGACTTCCTGTTGTTGGTTATCTGTTACATATTCTTTCAAGGTTTCGAATAAAGTCAGCTTCTCTATAGGGTCATAAGTCTTTTAAAATATGTACATGTGCACCAGTGTTCCTTAGCTTCTTATTGTTGTTAATATTATTATTAACGGCAGTTTACTTCTGTACATGCGTTTCCTATGCAGTGTATGCAAAGTAAGCCCCAGATGTGAATGAAGTCAGCAAGAAGTCATGAAAGCGGAATTTCATATGGTTCAAATGACTCTGAGCACTATGGGACTTAACATCTGAGGTCATCAGTCCCCTAGAACTTAGAACTACTTAAACCGAACTAACCTAAAGACATCAAACACATCCATGCCCGAGGCAGGATTCGAACCTGCGACCGTAGCAGTCGCGCGGTTCCGGACTGAAACGACTATAACCGCTCGGTCACAGCGCCTAGAACCGCTCAGCCACTCCGGCCGGCTGAATCGTAGTAGCCTGGTGTCTGTGTAAGAAATATAAAATAAGCTGCATAAGTCAGTGACTTATTAGTAAAGCCTTCCGTTATGAACGCCTCTGAATGTTTCTTGATAAACAGCAAGGGTCCGCTCAGGAAACTAGAGCTCATGGCACTGAAGACCCTGAGGAGAAGACTAGGGCCAATACGAGAAGAGGATGATACCTACAGTACCAGACACAACAGAGAACGATACCATATTAAACAAGGCATAATTACATCTATTAGGAAAAGACGACATGGGTTCTATGGATATTTGATGCGTATGAAATTGTGCAGACTAACCAATAGCATCCTCATCACTACAGGCAGAGGGAAAGCCTCCAAGAAAAAATGGATTAACACAGTGAAATCAGACCTGCAGAAACTTGAAATTACATCAGAAACTATAAGGACCGGTCCAAATTCGGACAGCTCACGCAACAAGAAGTGTTTCCAGTGTACTGTACCAGCAGAAAGAACACTGGAGCACTGGAACCAGCAGACCGAAGTGGACAGAGGAGGGGTAGCTTGCTCACAGGCAGGAAATGAAAGCTTTCTGGACTAAGAAAAAACAGAGGACCCTTGTAAGGAATCAAAACGAGTCCTACGGTTCTAAGTAGGCCCAAACGAAAATAACAAAAAAGAAGTTGTTCAGTGGCGAAAAATAGGTCCTGCGCAACTTGTCGTAACCAAGGAGATGAGAGCAGTGCTGGACGCTGGAGACGGTGTAGTGGTAGGCCGGCGGCCGGCCTCGCAGACGGTGGCGCGCTCCGCTTTAAGTGCTGACGGGCGTCGCAGAGCTCAGCCAGCCCGCGAGTTAGCGCAGACCCTCCCACGCCGTGCCGGAAGGCTTCACGGCAAAATGAAACTTTGCTTCCGCGGATCGAGCTAGCTTGTACGTTGAAGTGCACCTCCCATATATTGACATCCTTTCTGTTAATGACTGTGATCACTCCAGTGTAAGCTAGAAGACGGTCTGAACTTCATTGAATATTCTGGGATTGTCTTTCCAACTAAATGAGAGGGACTTTTTTTGTCATGCTCGTTTCGCTTCTTTTATTTATGAAGCATCTTCAGTGGCCTATAATACATATTCGTTTTTATACACTACTGGCCACTGAAATTGCTTCACCAAGAAGCAATGCAGATGACAAACAGGTATTCATGGGACAAATATATTATACTAGAACTGACAAGTGATTTTCACGCAAGTTGGGTGCATACATCCTGAGAAAGCAGTACCCAGAACAACCACCTCTGGCCGTAATAACGGCCTTGATACGTCTGGGCATTCAGTCAAACACAGCTTCGATGGCGTGTACAGGTATAGCTGCCCATGCAGCTTCAACACGATAGCACAGTCCATCAAGAGTAGTGACTGGCGTATTGTGACGTGCCAGTTGCTCGGCTACCATTGACCAGACGTTTTCAATTGGTGGAGAATATTCTGTTCAAAGTACCGTCAATGCGAACAAGAGGTGACCGAGGCGTGTAACCAATGGCACCCCATACCATCACGCTGGGTGATACGCCAGTATGGCGATGACGAATACACGATTCCAATGTGCGTTGAACGCGATGTCGCCAAACACGGATGCGACCATCATGATGCTGTAAACAGAACCTGGATTCATCCGAAAAAATGACGTTTTGCAATTCGTGCACCCAGGTTCGTCGTTGAGTACAACATCGCAGGCGGTCCTGTCTGTGATGCAGCGGCAAGGGTAACCGCAGCCATGGTCTTCGAGCTGATAGTGCATGCTGCTGCAAACGTCGTCGAACTGCTCGTGCAGATGGTTGTTGTCTTGCAAACGTCCCCATCTGTTGAGTCAGGGATCGAGAAGTGGCTGCACGGTCTGTTACAGCCATGCGGATAACATGCCTGTCATCTCGACTGCTTGTGATACGAGGCCGTTGGGATCCAGCACGGCGTTTCATATTACCCTCCTGAACCTACCGATTCCATATTCTGCTAACAGTCATTGGATCTCGACCAACGCGAGCAGCAATGTTGCGATACGGTAAACCGCAATCTCGATAGGCTACAATCCGACCTTTATCAAATTCGGAAACGTGATGGTACGCATTTCTCCTCTTTACACCTGGCATCACAATAACGTTTCACCAGGCAACGCCGGTCAACTGCTATTTGTGTATGAGAAATCGGTTGGAAACTTTCCTCATGTCAGAACGTTGTAGGTGTCGCTACCGGCGCCAAATTTGCGTGAATTTTCCGAAAAGCTAATCATTTGCAAATCACAGCATCTTCTTCCGGTCGGTTAAATTTCGCATCTGTAGCACGTCATCTTCGTGGTGTAGCAGTTTTAGTGGCCAGTAGTGTATATACAGTGTGAACATAAGAAAACCGATAAACTGCAGAGAAGGATTTCTGAATGGAAACGGAGGAATAAAGGTCCTAAGAGGATGTGTATGGAAATGCATTTTTGGCACGGTAGATCTGGCTGATGACTTAAAGTTTCTCTGACTACGTGTCGTGTGTTGCTTGCTTTTTGCAGGCTGTATGACTGACGCAGCGTACTGTAGGCAGCAGAATGGTCGGATATTTCTGTCGGGAACAAGCCGAGATGGTGTTTGTGTACGGCTAAGCAGACGAAAACTGTCGAGAGGCAACACGCCTACATCAGTTCAAGTACTCTCACAGATACCAACCACTTCGCACAACATTTCAAGCTCTTTTTGATGTCTGTGTGAGCACGCGTCCTGTCAGACAGACGAACGGGCACAGAGTTACAATGTTGTGTGGTGTCGCTGGTGTCGGTGAGGCTACTTGCTTTGGTATAGCCGTGTTGCCTCTCGACCGTTTTTCCATCTGCTTAGCTCTACAGTGACACCATCTCGTCTTGTTCCCGGCATGAATACCGCACCTTTCTGCCGCCTACAGTGCTCTGAGTCAATCACACAGCCTGCAACACACAAGTAACAAACGGCACTTGGTCACAGGTAATGCCATTCGTCAGCGTCATCTATTGTGGCAATGGTGCATTTTCGGACACGTTTTCACGGGACCATTTTCCTTCCACTTCCAGTCAGGAATCCGTCCCTGAGGTTTGTCTTTTTAATTAATGTTCACCCTGTATAATAAATTCATTATGCTGTAGTTACAAATACATTACTATGTTACGTTTCCTCATATTTTTCTCTTGTATTTCAGATTAGAATTAGCTTCTGTATAACAAGTTTTGTGGAGTTAAATCGTAAGTAACAGCAAACGATAATTTACCCTCACGTAAATTGTGTTACCAAAGCTCTTTCTAAGCTACAAAAAAAAAAAAAAAAAAAAAAAAAAAAAATGTGACGCAGTAACATATTTGTAACTACTGCTGTACATATGCATTCATTATATATATAAAGACAAACATGTATAGAGGTCACTGCAGATACTTCAGAAACAAAGGAAGCGAAAAACAAACTGCTATTCATTTATTTTGAAAGGCGAAAGATGCCTCCGTAAATTCTGAAGCAACTAAAGAACGACGGAAAACGGAATAAATTACCTTAAATAAATATATTCACGATAATTTTTTAAAGTCAAGACCGCATAGTTATACAGTCTCTTGATGGGTAATTTCAGTGCACCTTACCCTTCTTGAGATACATTTACGGTAATATTCAAATGCAGTTTATTGCAGATATCTGCAGTCAGTGCACACATTCGCCTGAAGTCAGCTTTCGGACAGGGAAGAGGAAAGAAATCTGCAGTTACCATTGTACGATTATTTTGTATTAATTCTACGTATAAGATCAATAATATATTTATAACTGTTATAAATGTTGCGTTATCTTATCCCCCCTCTCTTTCTCTTCCGTGTATATTACTTGCGCTTTCAGTAGTCATTTGTCACATGATTCTGACGTTGGAAATCTGATAAAATAAGAAATTGTAAAAGGAAATGGAGCAGCTTTCTTTATTTTGCGGTAATCTTCTGGAATATAGTATTAAAATGATCACGGCTTTAAAAATATATTGGTTATCTCTGACTTTTCCGAAGAAACGGACGCTATTCAGGAGTTTGTTGCCTGGCAACAGCCTGTAAACAAGTGACAAGCTGTTCCTTGATACGCAGTCGTTGAGCACCTGTAAGGTCTTGTATGCAGAGTTGCTACCGGCCCGGTGGTAAGTTATAAGCACTATTACACTTACTACTACAACTCCTACTACTATTATTCATTAAAGGCAACCGTGGAGCACGTAGAACATAGACTGATGATATGCTTCTTCGGTTCACATTTCCCTTCCATTCTTCTTAGTATGCATCATTCACTCTTCTGCTCTCTCTGTTCCTCTGTGAAGATTCTTCTTCTCTCGCAGTTTACAGTGTTGACCGGGTGACAGTTATTTTAGGGACCGTGTGTTCTCCAAAATTTTCTAGAATAAAACGCTTCTTTTCCGTTTCGTGTCTGAGGGTTTTGGAGTTATTCATATGTTCATTGATGGTTTTGAGTAATTAGTTGTCGTCTCCATATGTTTCGGTTCCAAAATGTTTCGAAGAATTTTTTCTCTTACATATCCATTAACTTAGTTCCTTTAAGTGCACGCAATACATTCTGCTGCGTGGAACGTTCACCACTGTATGAATGACAATAAGAAAGGTTGTAGCAGTGTTGTTTCAATTATGCTGACTAAGTGGGCAAATTCTCAGATCATCTATAGCACAATGGAAGCTGACTCAGGTGTGGTAGGCAGGGTGGGGGTAAGGAGGGGCAAGGACAGGGGCCTGAATATCACGATATGTAGAGACTTCTAATGATGAGCATAGCAGTGTGTATTTATAATACGTGTAGTCAGTTTCAGTGTTAATGTTCCAGTGCACGGCATCTTTTATAGAAAGCATTATGACGGTGATTTTGTTTTACTGTCATCCCTCCTGAAAGGAGAAAAGAAGTTACAGTAACACTGCTTCCACGGCTAGCACCCATCAGCTTAATATAAAACACAGACTTATGGGCGTAAAAAAAACTCTGATAAAATTCACTATTATATATAACTTGTCTGGAGCTACCATTCTAGTTAGTGCGCTCTGCCTGATATGAACGGAGAACGGGTGGTGTTTCTGAAGTTGGCACTGCTTGTTGTGGTACCATAGGTGGTGGTGCTAGCAAAAAGAATGTAAAAAACGCAAGAACTATGTCCACATTTCTTACTAGGCGATATTAGATGGAGGATAAGAGGAAGATTGTGCGTAGTCAATGATAAAGGTGATAATAGAAAATTTGGAATCCAGAAAAATCAATAATGTGGATTGTGAGGTAAGGGGAAGGGACTGTGGAGAGTGAGGGTAACCTGGATATCTGGAGTGAATGTAGAGGTTTATGGAAAGGGGATAAAGGAAAACTGCCGTCGGGTGATCAAATATTTGGTTTATTTTGAAATCTAAGAGAGGGACAAAAAACAATCATCGAGGCTATCGTAAGGATGTTATGGTGGGAATACTTCGACACAAGGGACCAAGAATATTTATTTACTCTACATTATAGGCCATTGCCTGTTACAAAAGGCTCTGTTTTCAGTTCACTACAGCCGGCCGCAGTGGCCAAGCAGTTATCTAGATGCTACAGTCTGGAGCCACGCGACCGCTACGGTCGCAGGTTCGAATCCTGCCTCGGGCATGGAAGTGTGTGATGTCCTTAGGTCAGTTAGGTTTAGTAGTTCTAAGTTCTAGGGGACTGCTGACTTCAGAAGTTGAGTCCCATAGTGCTCAGAGCCAACCCAATAACCACTCTACGGGTAAATAAATAAACAGAATTTAGACTGTTCTTAATAGTAGGAAGCTATGAGTCGTAGCGTTAAACTGTTGCTATCCAACGTTGAATAGTACACTTATCCTATGACAGGCTTTGTCATCTACCAACAGCTCAGTCGCGTCGGTTAGAACGTGTAGTAGAGAAGTGTTCTTGCGGCCGAACGGAAAAAAGGTCAGTTTCTTCTCAGTCAGCCGGCAAACAACATACAGAAACGTGTCGAGCAGGGTAAGGAATGGGTGCAAACTAAGAGGCCTCAGATCAGCCGTACTTTGACGGTGACCAGAACAAACAAAATTTATTTCATAAGTTACATCCATACAAATTGTAAAAACGGATGTCCGTATGTATGTATGTATGTATGTAAATATTTATATATGTGTGCATGAAAAGAAGCACCGTGGGGGTAACAACCACCCATGTATCAGTGGGGTGGGGAAGGAAAATCAGTATAGCCCATGACGCACGAAAACCCATATTTTAGTTATCCAGTACTTAAAAATGGAAGCACTTAGAGACAATAAAATTTACACACAATCTGAAACCTTTAAGAAACTTTTTCTCGTTGATGGCCGCACGAAATGAAGAAAGGAGAAAAATTTATGGCTTACTACATTTTCGCTGTTCATGTAGAAAAACTCCGAAAACCACAACGTGTTAATTTATTACTTTTTTAATGCTAACTGTATTTGTGACACATTTTGCATACGATATTCACATTAACCGCTCAATGTACCAGAAATGAAATTAAATGAAATGATCGTATGGCATTGTTGGCCGGGAAGCCCCATTAGGGGAAGTTCGGCCGCCGTATTGCAAGTCCTTTTTAGTTGACGCCACTTCGGCGACTTGCGAGTCGATGATGATGAAATGATAATGAAAGACACAGAACATCCAGTCATCACGAGGCAGAGAAAATCCCTCACCCTGCCGGGAGTCGAACCCGGGACCCCGTGCGCGGGAAGCGAAACCGCTACCGCAAGACCACGAGCTCGGACAATGTACCACAAAAGTTATATCATTGTACGACATTTAGTTAAGGAGATATTACATCGCAAACCTTTTGATGCTCGATAAACTGCCGAACCACGCTTGACGTTTTTAATTTATTACTTTTACACTACCAGTTCTATTCAGAACACATTTAACAGATAGTAGCCACATTAACACTGGATGTACCTACAAATATAGGTCATTGTACAGCACACAGCCGGCCGCGGTGGTCTCGCGGTTCTAGGCGCGCAGTCCGGAACCGTGCGACTGCTACGGTCGCAGGTTCGAATCCTGCCTCGGGCATGGATGTGTGTGATGTCCTTAGGTTAGTTAGGTTTAAGTAGTTCTAAGTTCTAGGGGACTAATGACCACAGCAGTTGAGTCCCATAGTGCTCAGAGCCATTTGAACCATTTTGAACAGCACACAGTTGAGGAGATAAGCGTTGAGCTGGGTGAAAATATAACTGCAGGGCGAAATTCTCTAGACATACACGTGAAATGTATGTACAAATGTTTGTGAACTGTTTTAAATAAATTTGAAATATTTTTGACACGTGCGTGTGTGAACAGAGCCACAGGTAAAAAGCTCATCCTTAGCCCTGGGACGATTTCAATCAAATTTGGGATACATATTAGTTACAATCTACAAAGAAATTCTGTAGCGAAAAGAACCACCAGAGCTATGCTGGCTTGGGTGTGGAGAGCGATGGGGGAGGAGGAGACGGAAAGATATCGAGGGGCAAGGAGGATACAGGAAAAGATAGGAGGACGAAGATGAGGAAGAGGAGGCAGAGAAGGAGGAGGGGGAAATGCACAGATATAGGGGATGGGAAATAGACAGAGAGGAGATGGACAGAGAAAGAAAAGAGGAAGAGAAGGACAGAGAAAGGGGAAGGAAGAGATATGCAGATAGATGGGGGAGGAGGAGATGAACAGACAGAGGGAAAGGAAAAAAACTGACAGAGAAATGGAAGGGAAGGAGAGGATGAACACTGAAAGGGAAGGGGAGGGGGAGAGAGAAGGGGACGAGGAGGTGGACAAAGAGAGGGAGAGGAGGAGGCTGATAAAGAGACATGAAAGAGAAGGTGGCATTACAGGGGGAAGGAAGAGATAAAGAGAGGAGAAATGAGCAGATTGACAGAGGAAGGAGGATCAGATTGACACAGATAAGGGGGAGGAGGAGGTGGACAGAGAGGAGGTGGGGGAAGTGGACGGAGAGAAGGTTAGGGAAGAGATGGACTGAGGGAGGGGAAAGGAGGAGATGAACTAGCGGAAGATTGAAATAAATACATCACTGGGCAATGCCACGTATATAGCTAGTATAATCATAAGTCATATTATCGTTCGACTTCAATCTCATTCCTTTAGCGTCATGCTTCCTACATTATTTTCGCTTGGATCAGAAGAACAAGTTCGTAGTAAACTCCTCGCTCACTACTGGTACCACGAAACTGATAGATTTAGAAAAAACCTGTCGCAGCGAAAGAACACAGTTAAAGATAAGAATAAATCATAACGGTCTAGATCACAATTGTTTTTATTTTCATTTCTGTTAATGATGATCTGTTTAAATTATTATAACCATCATGTGAACGAATTACTTTACCCACCCACAAGAGAAGCCGATGTTCGGTACCGTAGCATACTGCTGTAAGGTAGCCGTCGCCAACAGCTGGTGACAGTGGCTGCAGTCATGGCTGGCGATTGTAATTGAAACTGTGAGGATGGGTAGCGAGTCGTGCCTGGGAGCACTCTCTGTAAGAGCATTCCCCAGGAATGGCCATCTTGTATCCAGATGCGTATCTTCAGTATCGTTTTCGCAGACAACTTTAATTAAAAACTAGGCTTATTCTTATTATTAAGCTAACGTGCCTAAACTTAAGGAACCTGTCACATTTTTTGAAAAGTACAGAAAGCAGCCCATTCTATCAGGTACAGCACGATTCTTACTTTTCCGCTCTACGAGTTCGTGCTACTATTTTTGTTAGTATTCCTCTCGTCCCCACCCCTTCCTCCTTACACCCTTTCCTCACAAGCCGGCCGGTGTGGCCTAGCGGTTCTAGGCGCGACGGTCGGGAACCGCGCGACGACTAAGGTCGTAGGTTCGAATCCTGCCTCGGGCATGGATGTGTGTGATGTCCTTAGATTGGTTAGGTTTCCGTAGTTCTAAGTTCTACGGGACTGATGACCTCAGACGTTAACTCCCATTGTGCTCAGAGCCATTTGATTTGAACCTCACAGCACTCCTGCCCACCAAGTGCTCGTGCTCCGTTGATGTCGAAGGACCTGTATAATATAACACTGGAAGTTACTGCCTTCATTGTGAGGAGGAAGCACGTCGTAGACTGGAAAGAAGCTGTGAAGCGTTGTGGTGCGTCATTTTGTTCAAAATGGTTCAAATGGCTCTGAGCACTATGGGACTTAACTTCTGAGGTCATCAGTCCCCTAGAACTACTTAAACTAACTAACCTAAGGACACCACACACATCTACGCCCGAGGCAGGATTCGAACCTGCGACCGTAGCGCTCGCGCGGTTCCATACTGTAGCGCCTAGAACCGCTCGGCCACTCCAGCCGGCGTCATTTTGTATTCCAATGAAACCTGTTCATTGATGAACCGCATCTGTTGGGATGTACAATAGATTTTCAAGTGACTGAGACATGTCTCAAGTGGAGTAGCTCGAGAGTTCTTCGTGCGTTACGTGGCACCATCATTCAAGAGCGCTGCCAACAGCTTGTTAAAGCTTGATTTCTGTCTACCACTCTACACCAGACAGAAAATGAAGATTGATGGTCGTACGACTCACACGTCTATGCTAGCTTTTTGATTTAACGCAACGTCGGCAGCTGATATGCCAATGTAACAATTGCTTACTTATCAAGTAGAGGCTCATTTGGCTCCATGTGATAGTTAGAACTTCAAATCCTGATGCCCACCAGCGAATCTCCAATTTTACCAACCGGAATCGAATAGGGAACAGTATTCAGCGTTGCTAATAGCTGGATCACGGTCATAAAGTCGATAATAATTGCCTTGTTTTTCTTGAAAAAAGAAATGTTGTCATCGTATTTATTGCTTCCGACTTGGATAGATAACCTGGGCGTCGATAGAAAAGCTAGTGTGACGGTCGCTGCTGAATGTTAGCGCAGTCGACAACAAGTACAGTGATCAATCATGAGGGAACGACAGTACCTTCCCAGAAGCAGCGGCACAGTACGGGCAATCCCCCAGGGGGCGTGCGCACCGGAGCGCGCGGTTCGACCCACTTAGGCAATAACGCCGGGCAAAAATGTGATTTACACAAAGTGAATACTGCACAGCCGGCGGCGTAATGCCTGATTTATGATGGCGAGCCTCTAACGAGCACATTCCGCCACCGCCAGCCAGCGCTGCCCATTCTATTGTCGACGCGGCACTGCGGGGCACTCGCCCAAAAATGGCGCGAGTCGCCGTTATGGCTGTGTGGTTTCGGCTTGCGCAGAACATGTGTTATCTGCGCGTCCTAACGACACGCGCAAGCAAATTAATTTATTGCGCGCCCAATCTGAGCACGCTAATAATCTGCGCGGACGGACCGCGTAATGACTTCTAGCAGTGCCCCGTTTTTCCTGCCGCTACGCCCACACGCCGCGCACGCGTATTTTCGGTGTTATCGCTCGTTACTTTTTAATGTCATCAAACTTAAAACTGGTTTGATGTAGCCATCTATTTTTATCCGTCCTAAGCTAATCTTTTTATCTCCGTGTTCCTCCCACACTCTACACACCGAGCAATTTATTGAACACATACCAATCTCAGTTTCCAGCTACAACTTGTACGCTCTACTGCTTCTTCACTCTGAGACTCATTTTCGCAAACCTTAGCGCGTATGCAGTTAACTTGTTTCTTCTTTATCTGGTACAGGTTTTTCATAGACCTCTGGTTTATTCTTTTTCTTTCTAGTACCTCTTCGCTACGTAATTTATCTATCTTTTTTATGTTTTTTTCCCTGCTCCCATGACACTACTTTTCAAAGGCACATATTAACATCTCCAATTTTCCGACGCCACACATTTCTCTTCCACATGACTGTGCGCTCCAAACGTACAGTTTAAGGAATTATCCCTCAGACTGCTGTCAGTACATCTTGAAAGGGTGTGCAGCGTGGTTGTAACTAAACTTTGTGGAAACGTTTGCAAGGATACGCCAAACAGAAATAACTCATAAAGTGCGCTTCAACACTCCATAAAGTGTTCCAAGACCACCTCTCGTCAACTTCAACCCTTGCGAGTAGCGTGAGAGCGAAGTCAGCTAGACTGTCTGAGTCACGTGGCAAAATTTAGTGAGTAATGTGAGGTTTTTACGGATACCATTTCAGAATTGTTCGAAGTACTTTTCGGACGGGGGACCATGGAATGTTCAGCTGTCACGACACAGCTCGTGCTCTGCTTGAAGATCGCACATTGCGACCAGCGTTCTCCGCCATGGCAGCAGTAACTTCTGCAACAATTTGCGGCGCGATTGGCTGTGGGCGTCTCCTAGGAGCAATTCCCAAATCGCCAGTTAATTATGTATTCCGAATCATCTTCTTCAAGCACCGTGCGGAGGAGAACCTCTCCGTTTTCCTCTAATGTGTCAATACCCGCGGAGAGGAGCAGCACTAATGCTGTTGTTTTTGTTTCAACCCTACGTCTACGTACCAGTGCCGGCGCCTAGAGGTACGTCATGGCGCTAACACTAGTAATAACGCAAATCCTCAGGCGCAGAGTCTGAACATCATTCCTACAAAGTTAGGTACCCATAAGGTAAACAGTTTTCCGTTTACACTGGTTCGAGTAGCGTCTACCCAATTTCTTTTAATGTCTGTCTTGGTTTGTCCAGTTTCTGTAATTTCTCGAACGTACAGCAGGAGCAACAACACTTTAAGGATCAAAATGGTTCAAATGGATCTGAGCACTATCAGACTTAACATCTGACGTCATCAGTCCCCTAGAACTTAGAACCACACTAATGGCCATTAAAATTGCTGCACGAAGAAGAAATGCAGATGATAAACTGGTATTCACTGGACAAATATATTATACTAGTACTGACATGTGATTACATTTTCATGAAATTTTGGTGCATAGATCCTGAGAAATCAGTACCCAGAACAACCACCTCTGGCCGTAATAACGGCCATGATACGCCTGGGCATTTAGTCAAACACAGCTTCGATGACGTGTACAGGTATAGCTGCCCATGCAGCTTCAACACGATACCACAGTTCATCAAGAGTAGTGACTCGCGTATTGTGGCGAGCCAGTAGCTCGGCCGCCATTGACCAGACGTTTTCAATTGGTGAGAGATCTGGAGAATGTGCTGGCCTGGGCAGCAGTCGAACATTTTCTGTATCCAGAAAGGCCCGTAGAGGACCTGCAACATGCGGTCGTTCATTATCCTGCTGAAATGTAGGGTTTCGCAGGGATCGAATGAAGGGTAAAGGCACGGTCGTAACACATCTGAAATGTAACGTCCACTGTTCAAAGTGCCGGCAGTGCGAACAACAGGTGACCGATACGTGTAACCAATGGCACCCCATACCATCACGCCGGGTGATACGCCGGCATGGCGATGACGAATACACGCTTCCAATGTGCGTTGACAGCGACGTCGCCAGACACGGATGCGACCATCATGATGCTGTAAACAGAACATGGATTCATCCGAAAAAATGACGTTTTGCCATTTGTGCACCTAGGTTCGTCGTTGAGTACACCATCGCAGGCGCTTCTGTCTGCGATGCAGCGTCAAGGGCAACCGCAGCCATGGTCTCCGAGCTGATAGTCCATGCTGCTGCAAACGTCGTCGAACTGTTCGTGCAGATGGTTGTTGTCTTGCATACTTCCCCATCTGTTGACTCAGGGAACGAGGCATGGCTGCACGTTCCGTTACAGCCATGTCGATAAGATGCCTGTCATCTCGACTGCTAGTGATACGAGGCCGTTCGGAACCAGCTCGGCGTTCCATATTACCCTCCTGAACCCACCGATTCGATATTCTACTAACCGTCATTGGATCTCGACCCACGGGAGCAGAAATACCGCGATACGATAAACTGCAATCGCGATAGGCTACAATCCGACCTTTATCAAAGTCGGAAACGTGATGGTACGCATTTCTCCTCCTTACACGAGGCATCACAACAATGTTTCACCAGGTAACGCCGGTCAACTGCTGTTTGTGTATGAGAAATCGGTTGGAAACTTTCCTCATGTCAGCACGTTGTAGGTGTCGCCATCGGCGCCAACCTTGTGTGAATCCTCTGAAAATCTAATCATTTGCATATCACAGCATATTCTTCCTGTCGGTTAAATTTCGCGTCTATAGCACGTCATCTTCTTGGTGTAACGATTTTAATGGCCATTAGTGTACTTAAACTTAACTAACCCAAGGACATCATACACAGTCATGCCCGACGCAGGATTCGAATCTGCGACCGTAGCGGTTGCGCGGTTCCAGACTGACCCGCTCGGCCACACCGGCTGGCCTTTAAGGATCAGCTTCGACTCAGTAAGTACCTTTCGGTCAGAGGTAAACTCGGTTTCTCGTTGACGAGATCAAGAGAGCTGTAGATACCGGAGACCAGGGTGCTGTCTTGTTCCTTGGTTACAGAAAGCTTCCGATAAAGTTCCGCACTGTTGGCTGGTACGGGATGCCAGATGAAGTATATGAGTACATTGAGGACTTACTTGTAGTTGAGAACGCGCCGGCCGGTGTGTCCTGTGCGGTTCTAGGTACTTCAGTCTGGAACCGCGTGACCGCTACGTTCGCAGGTTCGGATCCTGCCTCGGGCATGGATGTGTGTGATGTCCTTAGGTTAGTTAGGTTTAAGTAGTTCTAAGTTGTAGGAGATTGATGACCACAGAAGTTAAGTCCCATAGTGCTCAGAGCCATTTAGTTCAGGACGTCAACCTCAAAGGGACGACAAAGGAGAACCAAACTGTGAAGAAAACTTTAGAAATGATGCAAGAAGAGATGGAAGTGAACACAGACAAGTGAAAACACATGTCTTCAGCAGAAGACAATCACTGGACTGACATCAGTCCTCTAATATATAAAGCTTTCGATCTCAAGAGATGAATCAGTCATGCGAATCTAGCTGCGGCAAAGCTGACGACAGAATGAGAAACATAGTGAGTTGTGTTTTATTCACGTAGGAGGTTTCTTACAAAATGCTCATTTTCTTGGACTATGACCTGTACCAGGTTGAAGTAGCAGAAAGGAGAAAGTCAAATGAGATGTTGGCATTTCGCCGAAGATTTCTGAAGTTATTCTGGAAGCCCATAGAGAGGCTCAGGAATCCACGTTATGCATCAAGCAGAATCAGACGTCTTGAACGGCAGGAGAGGGTTGCACGAAGAGTCAAGAGAGATAACATAATAAGCACCGTTCAGTAAATAACCCGAAAAGCTGTATGAAAGTAATGAACTTCTATAAAGTTTGTGCTTCTTCTCTGACTTTAGATGGTGGCCTAGAAATAGTATCAGATGCGGCTGATTCACCTGTCTCGCGAACGGGATGCTGGGGATCAGTGAAACAATAAATCGGCACCCCTGCAGATTTTCGCTTATGTGGAGAAGCGGAGCGTCATTAGAGTTCTGTTACCTAAGGCGTTCAGACCAATCGAAATTCCCCGACGGATGGCGGTGTAATATGGTGAAAGTTATCTGAATCGAACAAAAGTGTACGAGTGGGTAGTTTTTAAGTTCAAACGGGTAGTAACAACAGTAGAAAATTCGCCGCGTCCCTGATACTCTGTCTGTGCAATAATGGCTAACAACATTGCGAGACTTTATGAATTGACACGGGAAAACAGGCGTATAACTGTGAGTAATATTACAGCAACGATGAACATCAGTCTCGAATCAGCCCACCATATTGTTCAAGTACTGACGTTCAAGAAAGAGTGTGCGTGTTGGGTTCCAAAACAGTTGACGTCGGATATGAAATAAAGGCGCATGAATGAGTGAAGGAAGAACTGAAGTTCGTCTGCATGCCTCCCCCCTTTCTCCCTCCCCCCCACCACCCTCATATTTCCTGTATCTGGCACCTTCAGTTTAAAACATTTTCAGCCCACTGAAAGAAGCTCTTAGTGGCTCAAGGTTCGCTGATAATGAGGGAGCCCAGGCAGCTGTGCATAAGAAGAACTCTTTGCACTTAGAACTGAGAAACTCGTCCAGCGCTGGCGTAAGTGCATGGAACTTGAGGGTGATTACGTTGAAAAATAAATAAGTGTTGTTCCATTCTCGTAATAGATTCTTAAAGTTTTCCGGTTATTTATTTATTTATTTATTTATTTTTGTGTAATGCCCCTTGTACCATAGTTCATCAAACTTTCAACTCGTGTAATTAGCATGATAGTGATAAGTCTTTGCCGGCCGGTGTGGCCGTGCGGTTCTAGGCGCTTCAGACTGGAACCGCGTGACCGCTACGGTCGCAGGTTCGAATCCTGCCTCGGGCAAGGATGTGTGTGATGTACTTAAGTTAGTTAGGTTTAAGTAGTTCTAAGCTGTAGGGGACTAATGACCACAGATGTTAAGTCCCATAGTGCTCAGAGCCATTTTGAAAAGTCTTGCTTATATGGACGATTATCTTTAGTTATTTTTTCTGTGCGTCATCAGTGAATGGAGTAGAAAGGAGGACAAACTCTGGCTCTTTCTGTACCCTCCGCCACAGACTGTACCGCTCTTTGAGAAGCACCCTTTAGACGTATGATAAGAGGACGTGGCAGAGGCCAGTGGGACCTCTCATCTCTCCTTCAGCAGCAATACCTAACTTCCTGCCTGACACTTCAGTGACGGCTGGAGGTTAGCTGATCCAGCTACGTTCGAAGATAACTTAGCATCACCGAGTCGCGACGTCATCCGGCACAGGGGCCACCTCAGCTGGGGGGTATTAGCGACGATGGGGGGTACGCAAGGCCTTAACTTGTCACCGGCGCGGTCTCGTATCTACACAGGGCAAGCGGCTAGTGGCTCTTCCAGAGAGATTCTGAAGAGTTAACACGACAGTGCCAAATACCTCTCAGGCCTACACATAATCATACACTTATGACTTGTAGTCGCAGACACTGGGCCAGCCGCATATACTGGATTTCGTAAAGATTCTCAACTGTTGCCCGTATCCAGACAATTACTCTTATCGCTGAAAAGACAATACAACGTGTTTCTAAAACGAGATTACGACTTTACTTACATACAGAATTTCATTGAGAAGGCTTATGCACGTAGTAGAGTGTCATCTTATAGCAAAATACTATACGTTTCATCCCATATATTCACTTTCACTATAACTTCCACTTTAACTTTTGAAACGTCCCCTTTGAACAATTATACATGATTGTGCTTAAACTGACACACAGTAATTTTAGCGCAATGCAATCTGACTTTCAATAATCCCTACAAAAGAATGGCCCTGACTAACATTAACCTATACTTTTCACAAATCACTTACCTCACAAAAATCTTTGGTACTCGAACTACTGCAATACAGCGAGCGCCACTACTGCCAGCTAAATAAAAGATTGAAACTAATGAATGCACTAACTACTGATAGGCATAGTTAGCAAATGAAAGATTTTGTTAGAGATCAAACAATGTATTTACCTCAATAGTGTTCAAAAGTGATAATATATATATAGCAGTTCATGACATCCAGTCTTTTTCAAAACTCCTCCATTTCTCTCCCCACATCCACCACTGCTGGCGGCTCATCTCTCAACTGCGCAACGCTACGCGCTGTTAACATCCAGCTGCCCAACACTACAATGGCAGACAACAAAGCAAACTAGCCACAGACTGCACACAGCACAGCCAGTGATTTCTCATACAGAGCGCTACGTGGCGTTACCAATAAGAAAACCTAAACAGCCTACTTAACACTTTGTCTGAACGTGACTGCCATTTGTCACATTGCAAATGTCCCATCTAAAATCAGTTTTTTGCTGCTATTTATTCAGAATATTTGACATCTCTTCTGCAATTTCAGTTTGTACGCGTTCAGGTGCAGTCATTTTCCTAACACTTTCCAGACGGTTGAGGAACTCCAAGCACACGCGACGCACGAAACGTTGATTTCCTGGCACTGCGAACAAAACTCTCTCTCTCCCTCTCCCTCCCTCTCTCTCTCTCTCTCTCTCTCTCTCTCTCTCTCTCTCTCTCTCTCACTCACTCACTCACTCCATGTCAGCCTCAGAAACTCGGTGGCAACTTGCTATGACAAACACTATAACCGTTCTGAATTAAATTCTGATGTCAGGAGTAAATTGTAAGCCTACTACGAGGTTACTTGTGTTGCTCGATATGAAATTTACATTGAACCCTTGTTGCTGACTTTGTTTATTCCATCCAAAATACGCAACGACCACGTCAGGTCCTGTGAATGCTGCCACTTTGGCTTTAAACTTTTTGTCTTTCCTAGCGGCGGAACTCGGTTCAACAACAATAAGTGAATGAAACGGTTCCTATAAGATAGCTTCTTAACCACAGGATTTCCAATTTTCTGACGTTCCTAGTGGTGGAATTCGCTTCTACAACAATAAGTGAATGAAGCTTGAAATATTTTTCTACAATAAAGCTCATTAACCACATGTTTTAGTAGTCCCAATAAAGTTCTATATCTATGTGAAGTTGTAAAATGCTTTTGGAATCACGCTGTAGAACACACCATCAACAAACATCTAACATTAACTGAATACCGTTAAGCATTTACGAAACAATTTTCACTGTGTCAATGGCTTTTTACTGAAACTTATTAGCAAGACGCGTTTCGGCAGCATACTGCCAATTTTTTAACCTGTGTGCTGTAAGCAGTATCAGCGAAAGACGGCTACACAAACAAAGACGTAGCTAAGAATATAAAAATTAATCATAATATTTGCCTACTGTCATTAGTAAATTATTTTTGTCAGCTAATGTATGATTCGAAGCACGGCTTCATCCTTAGGCATTCTAAAGGTCATTGTAGGACCTTCATTACACTGTAAGCGGGGCAGAAACATATATATATTTGGGAATTTTGCTGCTTTCTTGCATGTAACATCAAAATGAGATTTCTGTCTCACGTTCTATGCACTGCAGACGTACTATACTGTTTTCGATTAAAATGAACGTTGTACACAAAACTGTAAGTTTGCAGAGTAAACTCACTGAGATTCCAAAACGCAAGAGAGTATCAGCTTTCACAAATACGCGTTCTGTCCTATTGAAAAAACTAAGGGGCTTCGGTAGCCAATTAAAACACTCTAGATGACGCTGTAGTTCGAGATGTACATTGATTAATAAAATAATCTACTGTCTTGGAAGTTGATGGATTTTATTTCATCAATTTTCTATCCACTTTACTGTCTTCGTTTGTGAATGACAGTCACTACGCCTGTTGTTGTGGTCTACTGTCCGAAGACTGGTCAGCTGCAACACTCCAAGCTAGTCTATCTTGTGCAAGCCTCTTCACCTCTGCATGAATTCTGCAACCTTCATTCATTTGAACACACTTACTGTGAGTCAAAGTTTTGTCTGCCTTTTCATATTTTATCACCACAGTACTTCCCCTTGTTATCAAATTCGTTATTCATTGGTGCCTCAGGATGCGTCTTTCAGTCATGTTGTGCCATAGATTTCTTTTCTCCCAATTCGATTCGTCACCTTTTTATTGTTTATCCGATGTTTCAATCGAAACAAAGGCATTATTCTCTAGCAGTGCATTTCAAATTTTAACTTCTCTTGTTCTCTGAACTGATTATCGCCCTTGTCTCTCTTGCATGTAAGGCTAGACTCCAATCTAATACGTCTTTTTAAGCCTTTTAAAGTCTTTTTAACAGTGAAGTTTATATTCGATGGTAATACAACATATCAAGAAAAGTTTTGCATTAGCTCGGTTCCGAGAGTTCTGAAACTTCTACAGAATAATGGAATAGAGATCAACATAAACATCATTTCCACCCTTTTTATTGCTCATGAAAACCTCACATTGCATATTGTACCACCATACAGCGAGACCTTCAGAGGTGGTGGTCCAGATTGCTGTACACACAGGTTCCTCCAATACTCAGTAGCACCTCGTCTTGCATTGATGCATGCCTTTATTCGTCGTGGCATACTATCCACAAGTTCATCAAATCACTGTTGGTCCAGATTGTCCCACTCCTCAACGGCGATTTGGTGTAGATCCCTCAGACTGGTCGGTGGGTCGCGTCGTCCATAAACAGTGCTTTTAAATTTATCCCAGGCATTTTCGATAGGGTTCAAGTCTGGAGAATGTACTGGCCACTCGTCGAACGATGTCGTTATTCTGAAGGAAGTCATTCTCAAGATGTGCACGATTTGAGCGCGAATTGTCGTCCATGAAGACGAATGCCTCGCCAATATGCTGCCGATATGGTTGCACTATCGGTCGGAGGATGGCATTCACGTATCGCAAAGCCGTTACGGCGCCTTAAACGACCACCAGCGGCGTACGTCGGCCCCACATAATGCCACCCGAGAACAGCAGGGAACCTCTACCTTGCTGCACTATCTGGACAGTGTATCTAAAACGTTCAGCGTGACCGGGTTGCCTCCAAATACGTCTCCAACGATTGTCTGGTTGGATGCATATGCGACACTCGTCAGTAAAGGGAACGTGATGCCAATCCTGAGCGATCCATTCGGCATGTTTTTTGGGCCCATCTGTACTGCGCTGCATGGTGTCGTGGTTGCAAGTATGGACCTTGCCATAGATGTCGGGAGTGAAATTGCGCATCATGAAGCCGGTTGCGCACAGTTTCAGTCGCACACTACGTCCTGTGGTTGCACGAAAAGCGTTATTCAACATTGTAGCATTGCTGTCAGGGTTCCTCCTGGCCGTAATCCGTAGGTAGCGGTCATCTACTGCAATAGTAGCCCCTGGGCGGCCTGAGCGATTCATATCCTGTCTCTCTGTACCTCCACCATGTTCGAACAACGTCACCTTGTTTCAATCCGAGACGCATGGACACTTCCCTTGTTGAGAGCCCTTCCTAGCATAAGCTAACAATGCGGATACGATCTAACCACGGTGTTGACCGTCTAGGCATGGTTGAACTACACTCAACACGAACCGTGTATCTCCTTGTTGGCGGAATGACTGGAACTGATAGACTGTCGGACCCCCTCCATCAAATAGGCGCTGCTCATGCATGGTTGTTTACATCTTTGGGCGGGTTTATTGACATCTCTGAACAGTCAAAGGGACTGTGTCTGTGATACAATATCCACAGTCAACGTCTATCTTCAGGAGTTCTGGGAACCGGGGTGATGTAAAACGTTTTTTGATGTATGTACATCTCTCTTTTTCACAAAAAAGTTTCTTGCTGTTGCCGGTCTTCATTTCGTATCCTCTCCACTTCTGCTATCCTATGCTATTTTACTGCCCAGATAAAAAAATCTTCATCTACTACTTCTGATATCCCATTTCGTAATCATATTTCGTCATCATCGCCTGAATTAATTCGATTGCATTGCATTACCCATGTTTTACTTTTGATGATGTTTGTCGTATAACCTCTTTTTGAGACATTATCCATTACGTTTAGCTGATCCTCTAACTCGTTTGCTATCTCTGACCCAGTAGCAATGTCATCTGCAACTCTCAGAGTATTTATTTTCTTCTTCCTGAACTTTGATTCCCTTTGCAAATTTCAGTTTGGTTTGTTTCACTATTTGCTCAATGGCCTGACTCAATAATCCCGAAATAGGCTACAACTCTATCTGACACCCTTCTGAATCTCTGCTTTCCTTTCATGACCTTTGACTTTTCTAGTCGTTGTCTATTTTCTATTCAAGCCTGTAGATAACTTTTCGTTCCCTGTACATTATCCCTGTTACCTGCAGGATTTCAAAGAGGTTATTCCCATCAACAATGTGAAAAGCTTTCTCTAAGTCTACAAAAACTGGAAACAGAAATGTTTCTTCGTTGAGTCTGTCTTCTAAGACAAGTCGTAGGGTCTCTATCGGCTCACACGTTTAAACATTTTTTTCGGAACCAGACATGATCTTTGCCGAGGACGCCTTTACCAGTGTGTCAGTATTATCTGTGTCAGTATTTTGCAACCATGGCTTGTTAAACAGATGGTTCTATAATATTCACAACTTACATCACAGGGATTCCTTGGTACTGAGACTAACACATTCTTCTATAAGGCCTGAGAATGATCTGCCTGTCTCAT
Source organism: Schistocerca gregaria (assembly GCF_023897955.1). Classification (NCBI taxonomy): domain Eukaryota; kingdom Metazoa; phylum Arthropoda; class Insecta; order Orthoptera; family Acrididae; genus Schistocerca; species Schistocerca gregaria. The sequence goes on from NC_064921.1 coordinate 461,945,003, forward strand.
ACACATTGCATAAGACGTGAAATAGTTTTATTATACCTGGTTCTCCCAAGCGTCTCAATCATTCTGGGGAAGGGGCTTCTACTATAGGCGACTTTTTTTGACTTCGATCTTTCAGTATTTTGTCACATTCCTTTCGCTCGGTTGTATCTCCCATCTGTCCACTACAATACGTCTACTAGCAGGAATTAAAAAACGCTTTATAACCCACTTTGATTTTTCTTTGCTTCTAGTTATTGAGGTACTGTTTAATATCTCAGCATTTGTAAAATGTTTGTATGTCATGAGACCTATAGCATCCGCCAACGTCTTGGTGAGGATAGTGCAGGCTTACGGATGATATTGAACAATGAGGTGACAAAAGTTATGGGATAGGCCTACCTCCTGAACTCCTGTTGGACCTCCTTTTGCACGTCGTAGTGCAGAAGCGCGACGTAGCATGACTCAAAAAGTCGTTCGAAGTCCCCCGCAGAAATATTGAACCTTGCTGCCTCTACAGCTGCCCATCATCGCGAAAGATTCGCCTGCTCAGTATTTTGTTTACGAGCTGACCTCTCGATTATGTCCCATAAATGTTTGATGAGATTCATATCCAGCGATCTGGGTGGCCAAATCGTTCGCGCGAACTGTGCAGAATATGCTTCAAAACAATTGCAAACAATTGTGTCCCGGTGGCATAGCGCATTGTCATCCACAAAAATTCCTCAATGTTTGGGAACATGAAGTCCACGAATGGCTCCAAATGGTCTCCAAATAGCCGAACACAACCATTTCCAGTCAATGATGGGTTCAGTTGGACAAAAGGATCCAAAGACAGCCTTCACCATTATGGAGCCGACACCAGCTTGCTCATTTCGATTTCACCAGCGCTTGAGCATCACTATGATTTCTATGCGGTGGTCTTAAAGCTCTTTTCACATCAGCGAAAGAAAGGCCATTCTTGAGCAATGCACTGGTGAGATATTTTAATTCTGCTTGAAGCAGCTCTGGTTCACAGATTTTCGTTGCTCTATCCGCCAATGTTTTTATGATGTCTCGCTTTTGGTGTGGGGGGTGGTTCGAATCCCGGTGTAGGTAACGGTCTGTGTGCGTGGGTTTTAGTTAAATTGTGTGGCCCAAGCTACCATATTCTTTCTTGAAAACTAGCACATGAAGGAAAATTAATCTTCCGCCTGCCTCCTTATTGGTAAACTGAATCTTCGGTTTGACCCCTTTCACATGCTTGTGGAAACGATCCAGTTCCTCCCTGCCACGCGGCCACAAAAAAAAAAAAAGTATCATTCACATACCGGAACCAAATATTCGGTTTCTTGTTTGCAGTTTCCAGTGCCTGCTGCTGGAATTTTTCTATAAAGAAGTTTTCTATAACCGGGCTTAAGAGACTCCCCATAGCGGACGAAATGTAGGGCTTTATAGCAATCCCTTCGACCACGGCATAATAGCCCTGAATATTTCATTAATTGTGCCAACCAGTAAGGACACGAGCCATATTGATTTATGTTGTTATTTCACGCAGTGTTGCTCTCTGTTAGCATTGAAATCCCTACGCAAACGCCGCTGCTCTCGATCGTTATGTGAAGGCCGCCGGCCACTGCTTTGCCGGAGGTGAGAGGCATTGCCTAAAATTTGGTATTGTCGCACACTCTTGCCACTGTGGGTCTTGGAATATTGAACTTGCTACTGATTTCCAAATGGAGTGTCCCACGCTTCTAGCTCCATTTACCATTCGGCGTTCAAAGCCTGTTAATTCCCGTAGTGTGGCCATAATCTCGTCGGAAACCTTTTCACATGGAACACCTGAGTACAACTGACAGCTCCGCTGATGCACTGCCCTTTTGTAGCTTGTATACGCGATATTACCTCCATTTGAGCATGTGCGTATCGGTAGCTAATGAATTTCGTTACCTGAGGGTAAACACGGAGACGAGAAGTAGCATCCATAACTGAGCCGCCCACAAGCGGCCACACTCGCCGCGGGGGCGGAGGGAAGCCGCGACCTCGGCGAGACGTACGGCGCGGCCTTCCTAATCCCCTCGATGTATAAATCTGCTGTGAGGCCACAACTCACAAATTACACCGAGCTTCGACACTAAGTCCCAAGGCTCGGCTGCCACAGAGCCCGTAACTAATGAGCCCTGTGCTCCTGTGATCCTCCCGCCGTCTGGAGTTACCTACTTTAGCTATAAACAACGACTCTCTTCACTGATAACCCGTGAAACAGATCAGAATAAATAAAGGCTTTAGTGGAAATTAAAGATGAAAGCTGTTCCATCCTACCCAAAGGGCTTTAATTGCGGCTAAACAAGGAATCTCTGCGAGTGATTATTGAACGCCTGCAAGCATGTGATACGGCCGAAGTTTTTTTCAGAAAATATCGATAGTAACAACACAATTTATCAGCATAATACAGATATATTCACATCAAGTAGGGCACAAAAAATATCTTTGTTATTCGACGCATTAAATAGTTTCACAATAATTATTTCTTTTATAGGGTAGAGTTACAGCATTGTCATTGCCAACAGTTGATAGTTTTCTTTTCCTTTTCCTCCTTCTTCTTGCTTTGTTTATGGCATGGTCATTATTTTTAGCACGTTGCCAAATCTTTTCGTATATTTGGCATATGTCGTGATTTTTCAGTGTACGTTTTCAACAGTCGAGGTACGTTGTTGCTCGGTTATGATTATTTACAGATATGTATACAGTATGTGATCCAGATTACATCCAAATTTCAGTATTGTTCTTTGTTCTTGAGTATCTGAGTTTTTCCGGTCGAATCAATTCCGTTATATATGCATTTGCAGAAGTTGTCCTGTCGGCCACTGTCAATTTATGACGAAGGAAATTCCCCTTATCATCTACGTGTCAAAAAGTAAATCTGTGGATTAATGAATCAACATTTCTACATACAAGTATAATGCGGTCGTCGGTCTCACTAAGGTGTATTTTGTGGAGTTTTTCATTGGTCTGGGATTTATCTGAGGTGATCATTGTGTACGTCTCTCTGGATGACGATCCATTTCGATCGAGGAAGTTTCCTAATCCATTTCCTGGAGTGTCCGTAGTAGGTATTCGTGGCCGTTGCGAACGACAGTCTTTTTTTCAATTCGCTGAATAGTAAGCCACCTTTGGTTTTACTTTCTGCAGCTTTGCAGATTAAATATCTGAGTGAACAAGATGCAGTTATAACGCTTCGCTCAGGTATGTCTCAGTGCTGATACATTCGCGGGCTTTTACCGAGATCAGATTCGATCCTCAGTTTGACGTCTCGCGCTAGTATTTTGAAGTCAGCATTAACGATTGTGATAGGCCTCATACTCAGATAACGTACCAAAATTATTGGTAAAATTTAGCGGAAATACTACCAGGATCCCTTTCTGTGCCTCAGAAGCTGCAAGTTTGACTTCCTCGTCCGTGATGCGTTCTTCAAGAAAGATTTCGTTTTCCGGCTTGGTGTTGTTTTCTACTTCCTGTAGTATTTTCCTGCGTAATTGTGCATTGGTATTTGCTTGTTAATAAAGGTGCGTTCGTATGGTGTATGTAACTGTTGTCCGAATTTATGGTAGACATTACCGAACGTCTTGGAGTTGCCCCATCGCACAGATCGTAAAATGTGATAGATTGACGGAATTTCATCTTAGGTCGTGTCTTTCGGTTTGGATATAAGTACACCTTGTAGGTGGTGTTGCCCAACATTCGTAACTTTTTCTTCGTATTTTTTTTATTTTTGGAGTAAGTGTCAGCGTTAAGGATATTTCAATCCGGATACAGTTCTTGAAGGCACTAATAATAACTTCCACAATCTGTTACTGACAGAAATATTTTTGTCTTAAATAGATGATAATGTAAGCGGCAATTGTGGTTTTACGTTGTAGAGCCGCCATTCCAGACTGTTGTAGTGTCTATCTTTGCCTTGAAAGATTTGCCGGCATTGCCGCTGAATCAGCTCATCAAGTTATTGAGTGATGAGAAGATTTACATTGAGCTTCCAGTATCCTCCCCCACGGTATATTGCCTGGCTGTGAAAATTAATGTAACTTCGTTGGGCACAGTGGTCGGAGATGTCAATAGGTGCGGTTCGTGATTTTGCTATTAAGCTCTGGTGTACCGAATATCAGCCCTCATGCAAAGTCAGTTAACTCGTGACGTCCAGCCAATCCTTCCACTGAATTTTGGCCATTAAGTTTACAAATGTATGTAGCGATGAGTATTGGGGAAGACGTTTTTCTTTTTGTCGGGGAAAGAGCGAGCCTACAGAGAACGGTTAGGCTGGCGACATGGGACGAAATGAGTACAAGAGACTCTCTGGAGCCAAACGGCAAAAAGCCCAAGAGTCGTGCTCGAGCAAGAGGCTATTTCTCGATGGCCAGTATCAGGGAGCAGAGTGTTATAACGACTGTTCTTTTGAAAGACCAGCCTTTGATTGAAATTTTATGGAAGCATTTTCAAACACACGATATTTATTGTTCGTTTCTGTTTCCAGGTAGTCCAAACGTTATGAGAGGGTCTAATGTTAAATTTGCAAAAATTATTACCTTATAACAAAAAAGATATGTGCATACAGGAAATAAAACTTTAAAGAGAATCTGTTTTTCATAAAGCTCGATATAAGGCTAAAATCCCGTAAATTTACAAAAAACAGTCTTTCTGAAACGAGTGAAAACTATAGCCCCGACCGAAAAATGTTTAAAAAAGGCGCCTTCGATAACTGGTTTGGGAGGGTTGTAGGTTTGTTTTCAAAAAATCGTTATATATCGAAGAATAATTAATATTTTCTTAGTTTTTCATACAAGGACTTTCTTTTACTTACTGCGGCCTATACTTTCAGTGCAAAGCAAGTGTTAGAACGTGAATGTTCATAGAGAACTCGGTTATTAACGGTTTTTTTTATATATCTCAAAACGTAACAAAGCAATCGATGCTTACAAAATAGCAGTCGAAAGATCTTTTCAAGCCATGCAACTTTGCCGATCACAGCAATAGTTTTTTACTTATTTGCGAAAACCATTTTTGCAACTTTTTTGAGCATGTTTGTCTTCTTGGAACGAGTTTCATGAATAGGAAACTCTATATAAAATTTTATTACCAATACGCTCTTACTTTTTATTTTCAGTTAATAATTTTTGCAATACGTCCCTGAACGCTTGGACTAATGATTCGTTACGATGCCACACGCATTCGTTGGAATTCTGGTACCACCTGCGCCGGCCTGGTTCAGAAGTCCGTACCACGAAGATAGCGCCGAAATTCTCGTTGCAGTATGCAGGTACAGTCTCTGTGCATAGTAATAAACGTTGGCTTAAGTTCTCCCCTAATTTCTCCTGCGATCAAGGGAATTCTGTGTGTGGTACTGCTCACAGATTATAGTATGAAGGCTTTCACGACCAAATGACATATCTGAAGATATGTTCACAGATTGTTTCATACGAAAACCATAAACACGGTACGGAATTTCTACCAGACCTCCCACGTTCACAAATTCGTTTACATGAACAGCCCGAGTGGTATATTATGTTATTTCCACTCATCTTGTAGCTGTAGAATTGATAGACAATCAAAATACAGGTAGTTTATAAATTAATTACATAAAAGTAACCTTTAATTGTGAAGAGGGTAAATAAGTTACAGAAATGTTTTATACGGTACTAAATGCAGTGTACCTCCAAGGTCTGTTCCTACCTAATACTGTTAGTCCTCGATGCACCCACTGGGTGGCATGTGCGAATGAGTAACTCCAACAGTCATCATGAAGTCGTATAACGGAGCAGAGAGTGCACAGCGTTGTTTATGCTTCCACGAATCCAGATTCACTACCAAAGTTCAGAGACAATTCAGGACTAAATATCGCAAGCCACCATCTCAAAGACATACTGTTATTGACTGGTAGAATCGTTTCACCGAAAGTGGCTGTTTTTGACACGGGGCGCCGGGTCAGGTTCGGCCGGTAGTCTCTGACATAGCAATTGAACTACTTAGGTAGTCTTACATTCGTAGTCCGGTTAAATCTACGGGGCGTGCCAGCTTAGAATTCAATATGCCTAGTGTTACAGTGTTGAAGGTATTACGGAAACGCCTGTCATTCAAGTCCTACAATTGGATCTTTTGCAATCTATAAGAGAAAGTGACAAACAAAAACGAACTGAGTATTGTGTAGAAATGTTTAACAAAATGGTGACTGAAGATGATTTTCTTAACAAAATTGTTTTCAGTGACGAAGCCACCTTTCATACCTGCCGTAAAGTGAATAGGCATTATGTGCGGATATCGGTTGAGCAGAAACCACGTAACGTAAGCCAGCTTGTACAGGACAGATGGGAGATTTGTCGTGTTAGAATAGGTAGCCACAATGAACATTTGTAAATAACATTTGAAGATTTATTGCGTTCAGTGCTGTATCAAACTTTTCTGTAAGTCATTTACCTCTTCCACAATGAGAGGTTTCTTTTGTGTAACTAATTTATGAAACCCAGTATCGCTACCTTTCTTGGTATCAAACTGATGCCGTTGACAGAGAGCATGTCTGTAGGCAATATTCTTATTAATATAAGCTGTTGCTCTTACCTGTGAACAGCCAGACTACTTTAATCTGTTAACTGAGCATCATACGTTCACCTCAATAAACCACAGAGGTCGGGTCAGTCGAGTTAATGAGCCATGTATAACATTTTATCTCAAACAGAAATCGACCAGAGGTTACTGTCATAACACTCTTTTTCTTAGCCTTTATCCCGCTGCACAGAGTCCACTGTTTTCATGATTTAAAAATTTATTTTAAGTTTGAGGCCGGCTACACTTCCTGATGCCACAGTAGCCATGGTTACCTAAGGGAGGGAAGTCGAGAGGGCCTTCTGTCTGTAAATGGTGTAAACCTTATTCTGCGTGTGTCGTGTTATCTAAGACGCACATTGGGAATCAGCCCCACGTTCGCTTAAACGAACGCGAAAAACCGTCTTAAAGACACTCTGAGACTAACCAATGTATCAGACCAGCCTCTTTAATCTGCTTCGTGGATTTTATCTGCGTCTAGTTAACCTCCCAGTTTCGCAAGCTCGTGCACTGCTCATTAGACTATACGAGCAGGTAGGGTACTACGCCAACACTGTTTTATGGCAAATCTCTGGCTTTTAATCTGTTCTTTGTTCTGCAAACCTTGCCATCCGCTCTGCTTTCCGACACATGTAACAAATTAGCGGGAAAAGGAATAAATATACAAATGAATGCGTGAGTAGCAGCTATAAGTGATTATAAAACACCGTCAAAGGCTGACAGAGAAGTGTCGGAGCAACCGTAGTGTGCGTTGTGCTGTCCTGAGCAGAAGCAGAGCCGCTATACTCAGCGCAGTATACGACCCGGCGGCTGCGATGGCACCGCGGCTGGCGTGCAATTACGCAGAAACGCACTAATCGCACCTGATTGCTCCGCCCTGAGCAAACAAACAAAGGCGCTCTATCCGCTTAGCCGCAGTTAACTGTACAAGGTTTATGGACAACTTTTAAAATATTTGGCTGGCGCTCGCTAAACAATTGCGCGAGCCAGAGAGACGCGAAAAAGGGAAGCAAGCGCCGCGGACAGAGCGGCTCTGTGGGAAGCAAGCGACGCGCTCTCCAACTCACGTGCTGCAAACCTGCAAAGCATTACCAGAGCTGCCGTAGTTAGTAGGGCAGGCAAAGTAGCAGGTAAACATCGCTCTTTTTGATGAAACTGACATTCTTATATTTGTACAACTCTTCTGCCAAATCGTTTTTTCCGGCCGAGATTGGACTAAACGCGTTCCACAGGATTGAGAGAGAGAGAGAGAGATAGAGATAGATAGATAGAGAGAGAGAGAGAGAGAGAGAGAGAGAGAGAGAGAGAGAGAGAGACGGGGTGGCTGGAGATGAGGGTATAAAAAAGTCACGTGGGGGAACAAATGAAATAGCCTGTAGATACTTCAATTAAAAAGGTGGTATCTTCATAAACGGGAGACTGAAAGTTAATTTATTCAGTTCCTCTTTTATCATACCGAAACTGACACGATGAAACAACTACAGTACTGGCTATTAAAATCGCTACACCAAGAAGAAATGCAGCTGATAAACGGGCATTCATTGGACAAATATGTTATACTAGAACTGACATGTCATTACATTTTCACGCAATTTGGGTGCATAGATCCTGAGAAATCAGTACCCAGAACAAACCACCTTTGGCCGTAATAACGGCCATGATGCGCTTGGGCATTGAATCAAACACCTGCCCATTCAACTTCAACGCGATACCACAGTTCATCAAGAGTATTGACTGGCGTATTGTGACGAACCAGTTACTCGGCTACCATTGACCAGACGTTTTCAAATGGTGAGAGATCTGGAGAATGTGCTGGCCAGGGGAGCAGTCGAACATTTTCTGTATCCAGAAAGGACCTGCAACATGCGGTTGTACATTGTCCTGCTGAAATGTAGGGTTTAGCAGGGATCTAATGAAGGGTAGAGCCACGGGTCGTAACACATCTGAAATGTAACGTCCACTGTTCAAAGTGCCGTAAATGCGAACAAGAGGTGACCGAGACGAGCACCCCATACCATCACGCCGGGTCGTACCCCAGTATGGCGATGACGAATACACGCTTCCAATGTGCATTCACCACGATGTCGCCATACACGGATGCGACCATCATGATGCTGTAAACATGGCGAATGGCAGTCGATTATTTCTCAAGACTCCAAACCAAAGAAGGTAGCGATGTTGGACGCTGGGTTGTGGAACTAAATCGACGTTCTAAGTCATCCCAAAAGTGTTCCATTGCGTTTAGGACCGGTCTCCGCCCAGGTCAGGTCAGGTCATTTCAGGGACGTTATTTCCTACAAGCCGTAGCTTCTGATATGCTGCAATATGACAGGGGAGAACCGTAAAGCTGATACAACCATAGTCTGTAAAAGGTTCCTCTGCTGTACGGAGTACACAATATTGTGAAACGTGTTCAGATCCTCAACACTTGGCGTTTTTTTAAGCACAATAACCGACGTCACCGTAACCATGTGAAACACCGCCTCATCTCTGCTTCACCGCTGGCACTACAAGTGTTGGGAGTTAACGGCGTCCAGGCAGCAGCCAATCCCAAACTCTTCCATCGGGCTGCCGGGATCTTCACTACAAATCAACGTTTCCAGTCATCCATTGCCCAGAGGCATCGCTCTTTATACCACCTCAATCCTGGATTATTAGGAAGTGCTCGTTCACTGTACTCTGGTCTTCCAACTCCCTCCGCACAATCAATGTGCTAGCTCCGCTGCTGATATCGTAGTATTTTGGAGCTCACAAATCATACGTTGCGCTAGTTTCCTGCGATTTTTATAACCACCCTTCGCAGTATCCGAAGTTTTCTACCGTCAGCAAATGAGACCTGCCTGGCCTTAATTTAGTCACAGTGACATTACCACAATCGATATGGGCAGCCTTAGAAGGGTTGAAATGTCTCTCAGGGATTTGTTGCTCAGGCTACAAGCAAAGAGTAGTCGACGTTCGAAGTCACTGAAATCTGCACACCGACCCACTCTGCAGTTACAGCTTCTTTACTGACACCACAGTACTGTCTGCCTCCTCTTGTATTGGCGATTCCGAATCTCGTAACATCTACCTAATTTTACGGATGCGCTGAAGAGCTATTAATTTGCATGTCTAAGACTGTACGAGGGACGTTCAATAACTAACGCAACACATTTTTTTCGAAAAGCATGTTGGTTGTATTCAGGATTCCAATACACAATATTATTCCCCACTCTTTTGGCTACAAAACCTTATTTCTCAACTTAATGCAAAGCGACGTCTTTACGCGACCTAACTCTGAGATCCTGTATGCCCTCATAGTACCAGTCTACTGGTCGACATCGGAGTAAAAGTCTTCCTGCATCAATAACATCCCCATCATCAACGTACTGCTTCCCGCGGAGTGCATACTAAACTGAGTCAAACAAATGGAAGTGCGAAGGGGTCGTCCTCTGTAGGGGCGAGGAACCATGTGAGCGCACACCTAGTATGTAAGCACTACCAACAGAAACGTCCAGTTGAGCAGCGAGGGGTTTGATTGTGACCAGTCGATCACTTCGAATGAGAATGTCCGCACGTTCCAGCATTGCAGGAGTCACTGCTGTTGTGCTGCCGGCCAGCACGTGGGAGATTGGACAAGCCTGCGCGACCTTGCTGCTCCGGTGACAGACGTCTCTCCTGATGACTCATCATGCTTCTGTTCACCTCCAGGTCTCCGTAGACATTCTGCAAGCGCCTACGAATATTTGTATTGCTCTCGTTTTCCCTCCAAAAACTCAGTGACAGCTCTCTTCTTGGAAACTCCGTTACAGACGCCATTTTGAAGGTTACGCTTGACACTGCCACTTATCGGAACTTCATGAAACTATTGGGGTTGAGGCAGGAATACTCTACCATGTCCCACAACGAACTCCGTATCTTTTGACCGAAACTGGCCGATAATAAAATGTGTTGCACTCCTTACTGAACGGTCCTCGTGGTATGCTTCATGTTGATTGGACGTTGTTTTTTGCTCTCCACTTTTATGGTGCCAGCAACGCAGAAGAGCACCAACGCTGCGGGAAGCGCGACCTGCGAGCGCCTCTGGCCGCGCTCCGCCCTTTTCCCGGGCCAGGTGGGGGCGGCGACCCCCGTATTTCAGGGCCGCGGGCCGGCGTCCAGATAACCCGATAAGCCGTCGCCCCGCCCAGCCCCGCCGTGCTGTCGCGTGATAGCGCCGCTGCCGCTGCCGCCGGCCGTGACGTCAGCGCAGTCACGGAACTCAGCCGCACCCGGCTGCGACCTTGCCTACTGCGGCCTCTGGTGCTCGTCACCTCTAACTCAGGAGGCTTGCTGGCTAATTGGATGTCCCGTCCCACTGTGCCCTGCGTGTTCTGATCAGCCACAGACGTTACGAATATTCTACATGTATAGCCCACAAGCCACCATACAGACTGAGTGTGTGCTGGGAGTACATCTGATACGTTACTTCCCTCTTCCTTGTTCCAGTCAGGATTGCTACGTTGGAAAAATGATTGTCGGTAAACCTCCGTTTCTGATTTTCACGCTGTCATTTCGAGAGATGTACGAGGCAAGAAGTACATTGTTATCCGACTCTTCTCGGAACGTAAGCTGTAAGAGTTTCTACAGTTTCTACACTCCATGATGCACAACACCTCCGTTGTAGCGTATTCCACTGCTGTCTCCTTAGCATCTCCGTAAACTTATCGCTGGCGAAACGATCCAAGTGAGGAAACGCGCCGCTTTTCGTTGGCTCTCTTCAGCTCTTCCATTAAACTAATCTTTTAAGGCTCTGGTAATCCATCGAGGACAATGGAACTGCAGCCGGACATGAAGTACCCGAATAATAGCACGCCCAGTTGGCCGTGCGGTCTAACGCACGGCTTCCCGGGCGGGAAGGAGCGCCAGCCCCAGGCACGATTCCACCCGGCGGACTTGCGTCGAGGTCCGGTGAGCCGGCCAGCCTGTGGATGGTTTTTAGGCGGTTATCCATCTGCCTCGGCGAATGCGGGCTGGTTCCCCTTGTTCCGCCTCAGCTACACTATGTCGGCGATTGCTGCGCAAACAAGTTTTCCACGTACGCGTACACCACCATTACTCTACCACACAAACATGGGGGTTACCTGGGTTCGGTGTGGGGTTGCAGTGAGGTGAGGTGAACTGCGGTAGTCGTTTTGAGGTTGCGGACCACTGCAGCCGTGGCGGGGACGGAGCCGCTCTGTCGTTTCTAGGTCCCGGTTAAAATAACATAACATAACCTGAATAATGTTAATTGAAACCAACATAACAATAATAAGACACTGACGAGCCAAAGAAACTGGTACACCTGCCTAATGTCGTGTACGGCCCCGCAAACAAGCAAGAGTGCCGCGACACGATGTGGCATGGACCCGACTGACGTAGTGCTGGAAGGAACTGAGACCATGAATCCTGCAGGGCTGTCTATAATTCCGTAAACGTACGACGAGGTGGAGATATCTTCTGAACAGCACGTTGCAAGGCATCCCAGATATCGCCAATAATCTTCATATCTGGGGAGTTTGGTGGCCAGCAGAAGTGTTTAAACTCAGAAGAGTGTTTCTAGGGCCACTCTGTAGCAATTCTTGACGTGTGAGGTGTCGCATTTTCCTGCTGGAATTGCCGTAGTCCGTCAGAATGCACAATGGACATGAAGGACCGAAACGATATTAGAAGGTTTCCCAAGAGTTTTGTCACCTCGGTGTATTTACTCTACGTAGGCTGCAACTTGTATGCTGTCCATGAACATGAAATTATAAAAATTAGAAATTACACCGACGTGTGGTGACAATTGCACACTACTGGCCATTAAAATTGCTACCCCATGAAGATGGCGTGCTACAGACACGAAATTTAACCGACAGGTAGAAGATACTGTGATATGCAAATGATTAGCTTTTCAGAACATTCACATAAGGTTGGCGCCGGTGGCGACACATACAACGAGCTCACATAAGGAAAGTTTCCAACCGATTTTTCATACACAAACAGCATTTGACCGGCATTGCCTCGTGTAAGGAGGAGAAATTGCGTACCATCATGTTTCCAACGTTGATAAAGGTCGGATTGTAGCCTATCTCGATTATGGTTTATCGTATCGCGACATTGTTGCTCGCGTTGGTCGACATCCAATGACTGTTAGCAGAATATGGAATCGGTGGGTTCAGGAGGGTTATATGGAACGCCGTGCTGGTTCCGAACGGTCTCGTATCACTAGCAGTCGAGATGACAGGCATCTTATTCACATGGCTGTAGCGGAACGTGCAGCCACACCTCGTTCCCTGAGTCAACAGATGGGGACGTTTGCAAGACAACAACCATCTGCACGAACAGTTCGACGACGTTTGCAGCAGCATGGACTATCAGCTCGGAGACCATGGCTGCGGTTGCCCTTGACGCTGCATCGCAGACAGGAGCGCCTGCGATGGTGTACTCAACGACGAAACTGGGTGCACGAATGGCAAAAACGTCATTTTTCCGGATGAATCCAGGTTTTGTTTACAGCATCGTGATGGTCGCATCCGTGTTTGGTGACATCGCGGTGAACGCACATTTGGAAGCGTGTATTCATAATCGCCATACTGGCGTATCTCAACCCGGCGTGATGGTATGGGGTGTCATTTGTTACACGTCTCGGTCCCCTCTTTTTCGCAATGACGGAACTTTGAACAGTGGACGTTACATTTCAGATGTGTTACGACCGGTGGCTCTTCATTCGATCCCTGCGAACCCTACATTTCAGCAGGATAATGAACGACCGCATGTTGCAGGTCCTGTACGGGCCTTTCTGGATATGTTCGACTGCTGCCGTGTCCAGCACACTGTCCAGATCTTGATGAACTGTGGTATCGTATTGAAGCTGCATGGGCAGTTGTACCTGTACACGCCACCCAAGATCTGTTTGACTCAATGCCCAGGCATATCAAGGCTGTTGTTACGGTCGGAGGTGGTTGTTCTGGGTGCTGATTTCTCAGGATCTATGCACCCAAACTGCGTGAAAATGTAATGACATGTCAGTTCCTGTGTAACGTATTTGTCCAATGAATGCCCGTTTATCACATGAATCATCTCGGTGTAGCAATTTCAATGGCCAGTAGTGTAGTTTCCATTCATATTCGTGCAAGCAGTAGTTCATCATGCAGTCCTTCATGGGTAATTAACAAGCTCGTCAAATGATGTATGTCCTTGGAATCATGTTTGCCTCGCATATCTCGGTGGCTTACACAGTATAAATAAATGCTGCAGTTGCGTTCTGATACTAAGATCTGCGGACTGCTTCGATTCCAGCGAGGACGCGGGCGGGCGCTGTGTTCAGAGATAAAAGTGGGAATATTTTCAGTCGCTGAGAGACGTCAGTGCGAGCCGCAGCGAGTATTTCAGGGCTGCGCGTGACGCAATGTGTGCCGCTCTGGTGCTGGCAGAGGAGCAGGCGCGTGGGCGGGGCTGTGGCCGCCGCTGGCTGCGACTGCATCTGGCGGGCGAGACGTCAAAACGTCGCGCTGCGGGCTGGCAGAGTACTGGCTGGCTCTGGCCGTCGAGGACACAGCTCCGTGCCCTGCTAAACAGGGGTTGGACAAAAGTATGGAAACACCGCGAGAAATGCAAGCTTGGTCATAAATGCAGATGCCAGCCGAGCCTGCAGGTGGCGCTGTGGTATTTAATTACGAATAACACCTGTGCAACGTCCTTAATGCATTGCAATTGTCGGTTGTGTCCAGAGCAGTGTTCTGTGTAATTCTGAGTGCGTTACGTCGGAATTAAGTGAATCCTAGAGTGAGCAAGTTGTTGGTGCTCTTGTGGTGGGTGCTTCCGTAGACAAGACAGCCGAAATGATATTTGTTTCAAGACTCGCCGTATCGGCGACCTATGACATACCGCGCGTGGAGGTGTACATCGAAATTTTGTTGCGGGCATTTCCGTCTTTGCTCTTCGACATTTCTGGTCGAAAAAATCCAGTTTGAAGAGGATATATCAATAAACATTTTGACCAAATTTGACATTAATATTTATAAAACATCCAGAAAAATATTCTCAAAGAACATGCTTTTTTGCGACCCAAGATAGTTAACCTCCCCTTAATGGAGAATGGAAGAGTACGGCACGTAAGGAAATGTGGTGCACCTTCTCCTTCTGCATGGCAACTCCAGCCCATTTTCTTTGTTTTTACTTTTGTGCAGTGATTAAGTCGATGGCCTCAGTCATGTGACTTCATAAATGTAAAAAATGTAGACCAAAATAGTCATAGCTATACTACTCCTGACCTCTTTTCATCTTTTATTCCTGAGCCGGAGGTGAAAAAGTGCGTCATTTTCATATAGAAGTGCGACTAATGGTAGAAGCTGAGGTATAATATGTCATTCACAGAAAGAGATGTTCCACATTCCTGATATCCATTGGTCGACGAAAAACACTCGCTGGTTGAGGTAGTTAGCAAGTAGGAAGCACCCCACTTTCAGGAGGTTTTTTGATGGCTTGTGCAGATCGGAATTGTGCCGATCCTATGCTGTCGGCAATGCGGGCCGTCGACTGGCGCTTCTAACTGCTGTGTTGAGTCGTTTACTCCGTGGACCCGTTAGGGAAAGGTTTAAATGGCTCTGAGCACTATGGGACTTAACATCTGAGGTCATCAGTCCCCTGTACTTAGAACTACTTAAACCTAACTAACCTAAGGACATCACACACACACCCATGCCCGAGGCTGGATTCGAACCTGCGACCGTAGCAGCAGCGCGGTTCCGGACTGAAGCGCCTAGAACCGCTCGGTCACAGAGGCCGGCGCGAGGGAAAGGCACGGTGCTCGCGTGACCTCCAGCGACACCAAAGAAGTCATCACGGCGCTGATGTTCTGTTTTTCATTGTACTATGGCTCTGAGTCCCGTGTGAGACGGACGCACGGCACCATCTAGCTCGATTGTAACGCATGTATAGTCAATTCATTAAGAAAAGTTGTAGTTGTACATTATAGGAAATACATTGAGTTCAACGTCTCTGAGTGTGGTATTCCACTGGAACAAGAAAAGTCTCTTTCACCATCTTGGACACAACGGATCGAAATCCGCGGGGAAGAAGCTGCGTCACGGTTCAAGGGTACTGAATAGCAAGAATCTTGCAGCAATGGTATTGTACGGCGACCGCGATGAAAAAAGGTAAGAGAAGCACAAAAGGCAGCAAAAAGCTAAAGCTATGGATCGACTACTGGACTCTTTCACCGGCCTACTCCTGACGCTCCCATCAGGGAAACATTCCAAAGCGAACATTGACATTCTGGAACAGGGTTCTGAGACTGTATTCCACGTGAACCTCTATCCGATGTAGGATGCCGGCGTGCTTCTTTTTTCTGCTGCTCCAACGGCGACAGCTTGTGCAGTGGAAGGAAGCGAATAGAACGTCCGCCGGCTCACATGCGAGCTGGCCCGCACCGATACGGACGCTGGCGCGTATAATGACGCCTTCACCTCTCCCCCCCCCCCCCCCCCCCTCTCGACCCCCGGCGGGCGTTTCTGTAAGAGCGACGTCGAATGAGTCGGGCGTCGGGGCAGCGCTTTCAGTAGCTATTAAGTGAAAGGGAGCCAGCTGACCCGGGCAGCGGAGCCGGAGAAAGAGCGGCGCGGCGCAGAGCAGGCAGCGTCGGCGGCGTGCAGTTTAATATCCAGCGGCGAGGAGAGCCGGAGCGAGACGAGGGGCGGCCGCAGATATGACTCACAGCGCGGCAGAGTCAATTTGCGAACACAAAACTGCCTCGGGCTCGCCGGCAGAACCGAGCGGGAGGGGAAGGCCGTGGGGAGGGGGAGGGGCGGGAAGGGAGACAAAAAAAAAAGGTCGTACAACATTTATTGTAGCCGTGTAAACCCATCAATCGGACGTTTACGACTGCGAGCCCCTCCCTAGCCCTGGCCCCTTCCGGCGCTGCGCGAAATAAACCGGTGCCGGTTTATGATGTTTGCCATTATTAAGAGAGACAGAGAGACAGGGCGCGCCGCGCTCGTGCCAAACCGGCGTCCCCGGAAAGAGAGGGACGCGGGACTCCTTGGGAGTGAAATGTGTGTAAGAGGACCACCCTCGCGAAGAGCAGGCGCCGCGGGGGCGAGGATTAATAGGCCGAAGGGGGGAGGTGGCCGATGTGAGCGCGATAAAAACTGGCGGCGGCAGAGCGGAGAGGAGAGGCGGCCGCCCAGGAATTGGCTTGTTACGTCGTCTAATCGCCGATATTTCCCACGACGGCCGTAATGAATAACCGAGCGTGGCGCGGCGCGGTGCGGCCTAGTGCGTCGGTCCGGCTGCGGAGGCCCGCTTTACGACCTCCGATAGCGGGCGCGCCACTTTGTGGTCCGCGTAATAAGGGTCCGCCGGCGTGCCCGTGGGGGGACCCCCGCACTGCCCCGTGGCGAATTATCAGTTTGCTACCAACTGCCAGTGTAAAACGCCTCGTATATTCCCTCCAAACGACTGCTGTCGTCTGAGCAAAAATTGATGCTCTCGTATATGGACAGCGACGCCGCCGCTCGCCCTCTAACTGCTTGTGTGTAACATGTCACAGCTTACGAGACGCATGCGTGCGTGCACCGTCATTCACATCTATATAAACATGTACATAGGTACTCCGCAAGCCACTGTACGGTGCGTGGCGGGGGGCACCTTGTAGTACTACTTGCCATTTCCTTTCCTGTTCCGCTCGCAGATGTTGTTGTTGTTGTGGTCTTCAGTCATGAGACTGGTCTGATGCAGCTCTCCATGCTACTCTATCCTGTGCAACCTTCTTCATCTCCCAGTACCTACTGCAAACTACATCCTTCTGAACCTGCTTAGTGTATTCATCTCTTGGTTTCCCTCTACGATTTTTACCCTCCACACTGCCCTCCAATACTAAATTGGTGATCCCTTGATGCCTCAGAATATGCCCCGCCAAACGATCCCTTCTCCTAGTCAAGTTGTCCCACAAATTTCTCTTCTCTCCAATTCAATTCAATACGTCCTCATTAGTTATGTGATCTACCCATCTAATCTTCAGCATTCTTCTGTAGCGCCACATTTCGAAAGCTTCTATTCTCTTCTTGTCTAAACTATTTATCGTCCACGTTTCACTTCCATACATTGCTGCACTCCTTATAAACACTTTCAGAAACGACTTCCTGACACTTAAATCTATACTCGATCTTAACAACTTTCTCTTCTTCAGAAACGCTTTCCTTGCCATTGCCAGTCTACATTTTATATCCTCTCTATTTCGACCACCATCAGTTATTTTGGTCCCCAAATAGCGAAACTCGTTTACTACTTTAAGCGTCTCATTTCCTAATCTAACTCCTGCAGCATCACCCGATTTAATTCGACTACATACCATTATGCTCGTTTTGCTTCTGTTGATGTCCATCTTATATCCTCATTTCAAGACCTGTCCATTCCGTTCAGCTGCTCTCCCACGTCCTGTCTCTGACAGAATTACAATGTCATCGGCGAACCTTAAACTTTTTATTTCTTCTCCATGGATTTTAATTCCTTTTCCGAATTTTTCTTTTGTTTCTTTAATTGCTTGCTCAATATACAGATTGAATAACAGGGGGGGATAGGCTACAACTCCTTTTCACTCCCTTCCCAAACACTGCTTCGCTTTCATGTCCCTCGACTCTTATAACTGCCATCTGGTTTCTGTACAAATTGTAGATACCCTTTCCCTCCATGTATTTTGTCCCTGCCACGTCCATGATTTGAAAGAGAGTATTCCAGTCAATGTTGTCAAAAGCTTTCTTTAAGTCTACAAATGCTAGTAACATAGATTTGCCTTTCCTTAATCTATTTTCTAAGATAAGCCGTAGGCTCAGTATTGCCTCACGTGCTCTAACATTTCTACGGAATCCTAACAGATTTTCCCCGAGGTCCTCTTCTACCAGTTTTTCCATTCGTCTGTAAAGAATTGACTTATTAAACTGATAGCTCAGTAATTTTCACATCTGTCAACACCTGCTTTCTTTGGGAGTGGAATTATGATATTCTTCTTGAAGTCTGCGTGTATTTCTCCTGTCTCATACATCTTGCTCACCAGGTGGTAGAGTTTTGTTAGTCCTGGCTCTCCCACGGCTGTCATTAGTGCTAATGGAATGTTGTCTACAAAGCGAGGGAGAAACGACTGTGTGTATGCCTCCGTATGAGCCCTGATTTCTCGTATCTTATCTTTGTGGTCGTTACACGCAATGTATCTCGGAGGCAGTGGAGTCGTTTAGGAGTCAGCTTCAAATGCCGGTTCTCCAAATTTTCTCCATAGCGTCTGTCAAAAAGAACGTCGCCTTCCTTCCACGGATTCCCATTTGAGTTGTCTAAGCATCTCCGTAGCACTTGCGTGTTGTTCGAACTCACCGGTAACAGCCCGCCTCTGAAATACTTTGATATCTCCCCTCAGACCGACCTGGTACGGATCCCATACACTCGAGCAGTACTCAAGAATAGTTAGCATCAGCATACTATATGCGGTCTCCTTTACAGGTGGACCACCCTTTACTAATATTTTCCCAATAAACCGAAGTCGACCATTAGTCTTCTCTACCACAGTTCTCACATATCCATTTCAAAGTTACTCCCAGATATTTAAACGACTTCACCCTGTCAAGTGGGACACCAGTAACACTGTATCCGAAGATTAGAGGTTTGATCTTCCTACTCATCCGCATTAGCTTATGTTGTTCCACATTTAGGGCTAGCTGCCATTCATCACACCAACTGGAATTTTTGTCTAATTCGTCTTGTATCTTCCTACTATCACTCAACTTCGACACCTTATCGTACACCATTGCATGATCAGCAAACAACCGCAGATTGCTGACCACCCTGTCCGCCAAATCATTTATGTATATAGAGAACATCAGCGATCCTATCTCGCCTCCATGGGGCAATCAGTAAGTTTTCTACTTTGGTGTTAAAAGTTCAGCCTTCCCCTTTATGTGACATCTCTTCGATGTCCAGGTAACCACAGATGCTTCGCCATCTTTGCTGGGGAAGCGTGGGGGAAGGAAGCGACTGTGACTTTAAGGTTCGATACAAGCAGTCGCCTGAAGAGCTCTAGTGGAGTGGAACTACAGGCAGCGTGGATCGCAACGGCCGCATAGGATTTGAAACTGGCCCCTCCCGAACTCAAGAAAGCGTCGATTACCACATACTAAACTTTTCAATAAATGACATTCGGCTTCGACATTCTTGCTTCGAAACTGAGCATTTGTCGGGACCTGGAAATGATTATCCGAATCCAAGAGTAGCCTCGGTTACCAAATACTACATTTTGAATAAATGGCCTTCATGATCGAGTTTTCTACTTCGAAACTGAGTAACGGTCACTACATGGTATCGGTTCCTTCGGAAAAAAAGAGTGTTGTAGAAGACTACAGTTTGATTGACTTCGACGATCAGAGCGCTAGACCCACAATACAAGAGTGGACTGAACAACAATGGTACGAGATAACGACTGTAATCTTTTCAAAGGAACCACCCCTCCACCCGATTTAAGTTGTTACGGAAAATCTAAGTTTGGACAATTGGACAGGAATGTGAACTGTGGCCATCCCACATTCAAGTCCAGTGACTTAAACACTTTGCCACCTCACTGTATCTCGATATTACAACGAACTGGTTATAAATGAGAGCCCAGAATGAACAATTATGACCTATAGATCATGTGGGAATTCCCTGAAGTAAACCTGCATTACTTTATAGGCTGTAATATTCGTATGGGCTATAGGCAGGTTTTAGAAATTCGAAACTTACGTTAAGCGGAATGGGCATTGTCTTGAAAGGAGGATATAAGAGAATATCGACAAGAGTGAAACAAGATAACAGAATGCAGTCAAATTAGCACAGACGATGCTTGCGGAGATAAATTAGGAAATACGACGCTAGAAGCAGTCAGTAAGTTTTTCTATTTGCGCAGCAAAGTATCTAGGATGGCAATAGAAAGAAAACAGATTGTGAAAAAGAGAAATTTGATAACACTGAATATAAATTTAAATGTTGGGGATTGTCCAGAACCATCTGTTGTGAGTCAGGACAATGCTGAAGATAGGATGTTTAGAGCGCGTAACTAATTAGGAGACAATGAATAGAATTAGGGAGAAAAGAAATTCGTGACACAACTTGACTAACAGAAGGAATCAGTTGAGAACACATTCTCAGACATCAAGGGGTCTCCAATTTAGTATTGGAACTAAGTGCGTGGGGTAAAAATCGTAGAGGGAGACTAAGATATGAATACTCTAAGCAGGTCCAAATGGATGTAGACTGCAGTAGGTATTCGGAAATGGAGAGGCTTCCACAGGATAGAACAACGTCGAGGTCTGCATCAAAGCAGTCTTCTGACTGAAGACCACCATCATCACAACAACATCAACAAAATAAAACCATAGAAACTTTTTTTTTTTCACTGTGAGACTTAACTGCTGAGGTCCTCAGTCCCCTAGAACTTAGAATTACTTAAAGCTAACTAACCTAAGGACATCACACACATCCATGCCCAAGGCAGGTTTCGAACCTTCGTCTGTAGCGGTCGCGCGGTTCCAGATTGTAGCGTCTAGAACCGCTCGGCCACTCAGGTGGCAAACCATACTAACTCAAATAGTAAAATCATTTAGTTCAGCACACACAACATTTGCAAGAAAAGGAGTGACTTTCCGGATAGGCTTTTGCAGATTAACATTAAACACACACTTTCTTTTTCCCATCGCTAAACGATAGGCAGAAAACGAATAGAATGATCAGAAATGCGCAGACGAGTTATTTCACACCCGAAAAGAAACAGTAAATGGGAAGTTGTGAGCCACGTGGGATTAGCCGTGCGGTCTAGGGCGCTGCAGTCATGGACTGTGCGGCTGGTCCCGGCGGAGGTTCGAGTCTTCCTTCGGGCATGGGTGTGTGTTTGTCCTTAGGATAATTTAGCTTAAGTAGTGTGTAAGCTTAGGGACTGATGACCTTAGCAGTTAAGTCTTTACGATTTCACACACATTTGAACATTTTTGAAAGTTATGACGGAAACTTTAGCCATGCCTCCCCATCAACGTCAGAGCTGGTTCCACAGCCGTTACAGAATGTTAAAAAACGCTATGTTGGACATATAGGTCTAAAAATGAAATAAATCTACGACAGTCACAAACTTCTCAATAAATTTTTGAATTCCCGGACAGTGCTAAAAACCCAGGACTGTCTGGGAAAATCCCGTACACACGATAAGCGTAGGTTTGCTTTCTATTCCCGTTGTTCATAAAATCTCTGCTAAACTCATTCCAGTATCCAAGTATTAGACCAAACCGCTACAAAGTGACGAGATCATGTATTAGCATGCCTTGATACGAGGGTCGGTCAAAAAGTAATGCCTCCCATTTTTTTCTACTTAAAAAAATTAAGTTAAGTGAAAAATTTGAATTTGGCGCCATTCCTCAAACCTTCTTCTGCAATCCACTGCAGTAGTAACTTTCTGTGTCAACAGGTGGCAGCACAGCAGAAGTTTGTAAGATGGCCGACATCGATGTTCGTTTGAGACAGCGTTGTGTGATTGAATTCTTGAATGCAGAAGGTGAAACGCCCATACGCATTCATGAAAGACTGAAGAAGGTGTATGGTGTTGTGACAGTGGATGTCAGCACTGTTAGACGATGGGTTCGTCGTTGTAAGGAAGCTGAAGGGCAAACACCGTTGACTGACGAAAAGCGGAGCGGCAGGCCGGTGAGTGCAGTGACTCCACACAACATTCAGCAAGTTGATGACATCATTCCTGGTGACCGTCGGGTGACTGCAGATGAAGTGTGTCGCATTATTTCTCTTAGTAAAGGCAGTGTGATCACGATTATTAAACAATTGGGGTACTCAAAAGTTTGTGCACGGTGGGTTCCAAGAATGTTAACCGATCAGAATAAAGAGGCAAGGAAAACAATAGCCTCCCAACACTTGCAGCGCTTCCGTTTGGAGGGAGATGAGTTTCTGAAAAAAATTGTGACCGGGGACGAAACATGGGTGCATTTTTTTGAACCCGAATCAAAGAGGCAGTCAATGGAGTGGCGTCACACAAGCTCGCCGAGGAAGAAAAAATCCAGAACTGTGCGATCGGCAGGGAAAGTTATGGCAACAGTTTTCTGGGATACAGAGGGTGTGATTCTGGTTGATTTTTTGGAGCAGGGATGCACAATAAATTCTGTTCAATAAGTCACAACCCTCAAAAAACTTAAAGCACGTCTTCAGCGAGTTCGCCCAACAAAATCAATGGTAGATGTTCTTCTTTTGCATGACAATGCAAGACCACACACCAGTCGTCACACCTCTGACGAGATTGTCAAAATTGGATGGGAAGTTTTGCCTCATCCCCCATACAGCCCTGACCTGGCACCATCAGGCTTCCATCTGTTCGGGCCACTAAAAGAAGCTCATCGTGGGATTCATTTTGAAGATGAGGACGCCGTCAAAACATCCGTGCGTCAATGGCTTAGGAAGCAGAGCTGTGATTTTTACCGTGCTGGGATACATGCCCTTGTTCAAAGATGGACCAAAACTGTAGAGATGGGCGGAGATTACATTGAAAAATGACAAAATGATCCTCAATGTTGTGGTTTTCAACCTATGTAATTGCATTTAAATTTCCTGACAATTAAACGTAGAAAAAAAAATAGGAGGCATTACTTTTTGACTGACCCTCGTATTATTGCAGCACACTCATTTCGTAATAATAGTAAGGAGTCGTACCGTCGCATCCTGTCGCAAGAAATCTACAAGTCTGTTGTTGTGGTCTTTTGTTCAAACACTAGTTTGACGCAGCTCTGAACGCTAGTACATAGTGCACAAGGTGCTTTATCTCCGTGTATCTGCTGTAACATACATCAGTTTGGACTGGCTTGCTATGGTCTTCTTTAACACGTTTGAACGCCCACACTGGCATCTGTTATCAAATTAGTTTTTACTTGATGCTTTTGTATGTGTTCTATTAACCTACGCTTTATTTTATTGAACTTTTACAAATTTCTCCCTGATTCGTATCATTGTTTTTTACTTAGTTATTTGGTATACCCACCCAATCTTCAGCATTCTTCTGAAGCAGAACATTCCAAAAGCTGCTATTCTTTTCTGGTGTGGACTGTTTATCGTCCACATTTCACTTCCGTATCATGCTACTTTCTAGACAAATCTCCTTCAAAAGACTTTTTAACACACAAGTTACTGATTTTTCTTGTCCATTGATTTCAAGTGATTCAGCCCAAGCTCATATTTCAGTTAAAAAGTAGTACATAAATTACCATAACCAAACACAGAAAATGGTGGTTTTCAAAAATGTCGTAGCCGCCATAGTAATAGATAAGTAAGTCTTATACTTTAAAGGTAGCTTGAGGGTACCCTGATGCTCTAAACATACAATTTAGGTGAAAGAGTCATTCCTTTTTAGTTTCTCTCTAAGTTGTAAAGTGACAATGACATCAAGAAATGGCTTAAGAACATTTTTTTCTAAATTCTTGTATTTACGGGAAAGAAACTTCTTAATGTACCACAGAAAGATGATTGCTATTTTGCCGAGAACTGATACGGTGAGACGGTGGACGTCTGAAAATGCAGGTTAATTCTTACAATAAGGCAAAAAAGCGACCACCTACGGTAAACAATACCATTTAATAAGAACAAATAGCGCCGTTCTCGGTTTCGAACTGACATGTTCATCATCAGATGGCATATAATGTACATACAGTTTATGCTGTACATGTGATATTTACCCGATTTTCGTTGTGACGAATATTCCTTGGAATGACGGTGTCCTGTAGCAAAACAGGACGTAACAAAACGTGCTACTTTACAGTAAATGGTCCTAATAACGAATTATGACGACGTAGACAACTTACTAAGATAAGTGCTAGTTTAGTTTTGGGTTACAGTCTTATATTAAAATGTCGTTTTACAACAGTGTTGACTGCTTTTGAAGAAGTTCATATTTCGTAGAATATAAGCAATATGGCACACCACTCTCTCTCCCTCTCTCTCTCTCTCTCTCTCTCTCTCTCTCTCTCTCTCTCTCTCTCTCACCCACCCACCCACACACACACACACACACACACACACGTAAATATTTCGGTCATAGATCTTTACAGACAAACACAGCGATTTACAAAGGCAAATCTGGTGTCTGTCAGTAACGCAAAGCGACCTTGGCTCTTATATAAGTAAGTCGTTTACGTTATTTTAAATGACTGTTAAGTTCAATCACAGTGAAGTAGTCCATTTTCTTTGATAGATTTTTGCTGTTTCGCACCACCAAGGAGCCTTCACTGCAATGTAAATGAGCTACATGTCTTTTAGGCCTGTCTTACTAGGTGAATGTGACAATACATAAAAATGTTAATATATTCTGTGTCAGTAAAGTAACGTTAGAAAATGAAGTAGGAACGTAAAAAATGACTATTGAAGATGCTTTAAAATAATGTGAAACGCGTCTGATCTAAATAAGACTTTTGTTACAGTCGCAAAGGCGGAGTTTATGCCATATTAGTTGTAAAATCAGATAACATCGGAAGTACAGCATAAGCTGTACGTTATTTTAAACATGCAAAGATGTATGGAGATGATTACTGAGTCGGTTCCTGAAAGGCCACACAAGCTATGGCGTACAACGGAAGTTAGAGTGAAATTTTTTTGCTGCGGACTTGTTTTTTCCGTCCTAGCTTCAACCTCGGATGTTACTGGTTGTGTGTATGGGCACGAAGGTCTTGCACGAACAGCTTAGCGCTCTGGAGGCAGTCTGGCGCACTGGGCTTGTCTGGTTTGTTGTAACTGAGGAGCTGCTACGCTTCGCGGCCCAGACACCCGACACGCCACGGCTCTCGTTTTCACACCTCTTTCTTCGCCGTCGGTATCACGAGATTCTCTCCTAGCGCCCTGCCATTTTCTCTTCCGTCAGTCCTTTGCAAGTTCACGTGACGTTCACAGTAAGCACACCTTTATTCCAACGTGTTCTTACTGCGTTCGGAAACAAACAGTACGCTATTTTTTCTTTATTTAATCTGATCATATACAGATCGCAGAGTCATTGTTGCTAATATGTCTTCAAATAATTTTTTAAGCATAATTTCTAACTTGAGTGTTTCATAACAACTTTCTTGCAGATAAGCGATGTCTCCTTTCAAGTTTCAGCTAATTTGAACCTACGACTGTATACTTTTTTGCGTTGTAGAGGGCCTTGTTGTTAAGAATCCGCCCCCTCCTTGCCGCTGTCAGCTTTCCGGGAGCTAGAGCCACTATTTCTCTTAGAACTTCTGCGACGAAGTCAGCCAGTTCGGCTATCAAGAAAAAATCCCTGGTAGTGTCTACAATCTAACCCAAGTTCTCCTTATGACAATCAGATGTGCTGATCGTTCACCTACGGAAACAGACACTTTACGTTTTCGCTTGTGTAGTGAAGTTGGAACTGGGAAGGCCATCAAAGAACACAAGTAAAAAATGGTTATGCCATTCTAGACTCGGATATCCCACGGGTTGGTTCAGCGACCTGTCGAACACGGTGTTCGTTTATGTGTGTGTCGTGTTTGTGACGTATGGTGATGATGAGAGAACGTGGCCGGCACACAGCCTACAGTTCTCGAATGCCACCTGGGGTGCCGCCGAGTTTAACGTCCCAATCCGACGGACGGATCACCGTCAATAGTGATACACGCTCTTACTTCATGGCACACTGAGGAGAGGTCTGGTATTTAATGCAGAACATTGACGCAAAGACTGGCGATTAGGAACTTTACGCCACCATCTCCCCTCTCCTTACCGGCAAAATACTGGTAGTGATAGTTTCATTCACCACGAGGATTCCAACTGGCTTACCTCATAGACGTGCGTTAGCCACCTCGGTCAAGGAGATATGACAAAAAGTATAGTGCAGACAAAGATTAGATCGTTGGACGTAGTCGAAGAGGATGCTAGATGGAAACGAAGAATTAAGAGAGAACCGGTTGCAATGGAGAATGCAATCGACAGAAGTTTCATGAGTCTCCAAGTCCTAACTTATCCTTACAGTTGAAACTATTCCTCGTTCCCTTTCTGACACTGGAGATTGCAAATTCGTTTTTTTTTTAAATTCTCCCTTCTGCGAAACTTAATGTATTTCTTTTACTATTTATTCAAACATGTTTCGACGACTGTGTTATCTTCTGTGCATCTCGATTTATTTCTCTAAAATATAATTCCAAGATCGTGCTTGTTTCTCTATTTTAGGCCTAAAACTATAACATTCGCATTCTGTTTATTTTGTTTCGATTGCTCATGTGAAAGTACATTAGTTGAGTAAATGCATTTCTACAGGTCGGCTTGTTTTTACAGCTTTTATCATTTGACAACATGTCATCTACAAAGTAGTGGAAAAGAGGTTGCTAATATTTGAGGATACTTTTGCTTCAGTAGATGTTGTGTGTGTCCTTTACTAACGACTAAATGAAATGGCGCAGTAGTTAATACTCCGGACTCGCGTTCGGGAAGACTACGGTTCAAATCCGCATCTGACCAACCTCATTTAGGTTTTTCGCAATTTCCTTAAGTCGCTTCATCCAGATTTTCCCTAATTTCCCTAAGTCGCTTCATGCAGGTGCCGAGAAGATCCTTTGCAAGGGCACGGCAGATTTCCATTCCAATCCCTGAAATAATCCGAACTTGTGCTCCTTCTCTAATGATCTCGTTGTCGATGAAACGTTAAATCCTATCGTTATTCCTCCCTGTAAAAACATGTGCCTTATTTATCAACTGTAATTATATACACTGTTTTCCATACTTTTCATATTTCACTCGCACCTGCTTTCACGTCATTTTTACACGAAACAAGATTTTAGTGAACACTTACATCAGTTAACTTGTTGTTCATGACAGTCTGCCTACACCATCCAAACAGGCAGAATTGTTAAAACTACATAATCTGCACATATCAGAGTCTTAAAAAATTCAGTTCGCAAATATGGGAAAAATGGAGCTTCCAACAGCAGCAAGGAGAGTGCAAAATACACTGACGGAAAAAAATCGCTACACCAAAACGTAACTAATGTAGAGTAATGAAATTTCTGGAATACATTTGTCTAGGTAACATATGCAATTAATTAACATTGCAAAAGCACAGTTTAATGTAAGCGCGAGATAAACCATTGCAACTGTGAAATGCTGGTACATTAATAACAGGTATAACCACCAGAGTGCTGAATGCAAACGCGCAAACATTCATCCATTGTGTTGTACAGGTGCCGGATGCCAGTTTGAGGGATGGAGTTCCAGCCTGTTTCATTTGGCCAATACAAGGATGGTTAAAGTTGTTTGTGGATGACACTGTAGCCGTCCTCTGATGAGTGCTCGATTAGAGACAAATCTGGCGATCGGGCGGCAGAGGCAACAGACCGACACTTTGTAGAGTATGTTGGGTTACATCATCGCTATGTGGGCGACCGTTATCCGGTTGGAAAACACCCCCTGGAGTGCTGCAATGGCAGCACAACAGATCGAATCACCAGACTGACGTACAATTTTGCAGTCATGCTGTGTGAGATAACCGAGAGAGTGCTCCTACTGTCATACGAAATCGCATCGCAAACAATAACTCCAACTACAGGTTTAGTGTGTCTAGCACGCAGACTGGTTAGTTTCAGGCTCTCCCAGGTTAGTTGCAGGCCCTCATCTAACCTCCAATTAGCCTGGACCCCGGCACGAATCCGCCCGGCGGATTTGTGTCGAGGTCCGGTGAATCGGCCATTCTGTGGATGGTTTTTAGGCGGTTTTCCATCTGCCTCGACGAATGCGGGCTGGTTCCCCTTATTCCGCCTCAGTTGCACTATGTCGGCGATTGCTGCGCAAACAAGTTTTCCACGTACGCGTACACCACCATTACTCTACCACGCAAACGTAGGGGTTACACTCGTCTAGTGTGAGAGGTTCCCAGGAGGTCTACCGGGGGCCGAACCGCACAATAATCCTGGGTTCGGTGTGGGGCGGCGGAGGGGTGAAGTGGACTGCTGTAGTCGTCGTGGCGTTGTGGACCACTGCGGCTGCGGCGGGGACGGAGCCTCTCCGTCGTTTCTAGGTTCCCGGTTAACATACAATACAATACAATACAACCTCCAATTAACCAACACTGCCATCAGAGGCACCAGGACCAGCTTTCATCAGAAAACACAACAGGTCTTCATCCTGCCGTCCAATGAGCTCTCGCTTGACACCACTGAAGCCGCAGGTGGAATACACTTTACAGGGCGCCTCGTTCGGAGGTGTCCTTGAAATAATCGATTTGTAAAAGATCCTTGTGTTACTGTGGTGTAAACTGCTGCTCAGGTTGCTGTTGCAGATGCAGTATGATGCACCAGAACCACCCGCCGAACACGATGATCTTCCCTCTCGCTAACGCCGCGTGGCCGTCCAGAGCCCACTCTTCTTGCGGCCGTACATTCTCGTAGCCCCCGTTGCTACACCCCAACAACCATGTACAGTGGCTACATTTACGCCAAGTCTTTCTGTAATATCGCAGAAGGAACATCCAGCTTCCGTATCACTACCACACGACCTCGTTCAAATTCAGTGACGCGCTCATAATGGATTCTTTGTTACTCTGAAGGCATTGTTGACTAACATCAACTCACCATGTAGATTCTCGAAAGAAACCAATGCTCACGACCGTCAGAGCGTCTAGTTAAAGCGAACCTTTTTTGTACACTCATAATAGTGCTACTACCGACACTCTTCTGCGACTGGCGCGAAATTAGACTAGACATCACCTTTCAGATGTAGAAACACGCCTACCAACTATTGTTTATGTCGCACAACTTCTTCTTGGTGTTGCGACTGTTTTCTCCTGTCGGTGTACAAAGCACGTGTCACCATGCCACGAAACGTATACTCTCATAGCCGCTTTAGGCAACGAGACGGCACAAGGTACGTAGCCATAATTCAGAGATGACAAGAACATTGTATTTTTGTTGCCCCTGCGTATTTCCTCAAGTCCTTACATTTATTTGTCGTTATAGCAAAGGAAAACACAGCGGCTGAAAATATGAGTTGGCAGCGCTAATTCGGCGATGATGCGAGCGGACAGGAAATTGCGTAGCCGTGGGCGTGACGCAGCAGCCAGCGGCTAGCGGCTGGCGGTCAGCTTCCCGGAAGCTGTGCGGTCTAGCGTCCGGCAGTGCAGGCCGCGGTTCGGCTGGGACAGACACGACCAATATATACGCTGGTCACTGTACTGCGGTGACCGACGTCTGGGCTCGCTGTGCTCACGGCGTGCGACGGCCTAGCGGCATCTGCGGGGGATGCTCCCACTGTTATCAAACACGGTGCTTACGCTCGGTACAGCAACTCTTCTCAACCTCGTTATACACTGAAACTCGTAAACCCGCCTAATATCGTGTACGGCTCCCGCGAACAAGCTGAATTGCCTCAACACGGCGTGGCATGGACTTGACTAACCTCTGAAGTGTTGCTGGAGGAAATTGACACCGTAAATCATGCAGGGCTGTCCATAAATTCGTAAGAATACGAGGGGTGGAAATCTCTTCTGAACAGAACGTTGCGAGGCATCCCACATATGATCAATGGTGTTCAAGTCTGGGCAGTTTAAACTCAGAAGAGTGTTCCTGGAGAGACTCTATAGCAATTTTGGACGTGTGGGATGTCGCATTCTCCTGGTGGAATTGTCCAAATCTGTTACAATGCACAATGGACATTAATGGATGCAGGTGATCAGACAGGATTCATACGTACGTGTCACATGACAGAGTCGTATCTAGACCTATCAGGGGTCCCATATCACTCCAACTGCACAAACCCCACACCATTACAGGAGCCTCAACCAGCTAGAAGAGTCAGTCCCATGCTGACTCGCAGGGTCGATGGATTCATCCGTACACATCCATCCGCTCGATACAATTTGAAACGAGACTTGTTCAACCAGGCAACATGTTTCCAGTCATCAATAGTCCCATGTCGGTGTTGACGGGCCCAGGCCAGGAGTAAGGCTTTGTTTAAGGCAGCCATCAAGGGTACACGAATGGGCCTTCGCATCCGACAGCCTATATCGATGATGTTTCGTTGAATGGTTACCACGCTGGCACTTGTTGATTGCCCAGCACTGAAATCTGCAGCAATATGCGGAAGAGTTGGACTTCTGTCACTTTAAACGGTTCTCTTCTGTCCTCATTGGTCCCATTCTTGCAGGATCTTTTTCGGGTCGCAGTGACGTCGGACATTTGATGTTTTAGCGGATTCCTAATATTCACTGTACACGGTGAATTGGTTGTACGGGGAAATCCCCACTTCATCGCTACCTCGGTGATGCTGTGTCCCATTGCGCATACGCCGAGTGTAACATCACGTTCAAACTCACTCACACCGTGTGACCAAAAGTATCTGGATACCTGGCTGAAAATGTCTCACAAGTTCGTGACGCTCTCCATCGGTAATGATGAAATTCAGTATGGTGTTGGTCCACCTTTAGCCTTGATGACAACTTCCACTCTCGCAGGCATACGTTCAGTCGGGTGCTGGAACGTTTCTTGGAGTTTCATGGAGTGCTGCACTGAGGAGAAGTATCGATGTAGGTCGGTGAGGCCTGACACGAAGTCGGCGTTCCAAAACATCCCAAAGATATTCTATAGGATTCAGGTCAACCCATTACATGGATATAATTGTCGTGTAACCACTCTGACACAGGCCGCGCGTTATGAACAAGTGTTCGATCGTGTTGAAAGATGCAATCAGTACTCCCGAACTGCTCTTCAACAGTGGGAAGCAAGAAGGTGCTTCAAACATCAATTTAGGCCTCTGTTGTGATAGTGTGACGCAAAACAAAACCAGGTGAGCAATCCCCCTCCATGAAAAACACGACCACACCATAGCATCACCGCCTCCGAATTTTACTGTTGGCACTACACACGTTGGCAGATGACATTCGCCGGACATATACCGGACATTCACCATACCCACACCTCGCCATCGGATCGCCACATTATGTACAGTGATTCCTCACTCTACGCAATGTTTTTCTACTGTTAAATCGTCCAATGTTAACTAACCTTACACCAAGCAAGGCGTCGTTTGGCATTTGTCGGCGTGATGTGTGGCTTATGAGCTGCCGCTAGACCACGAAATCCAAGTTTTCTCACCTCTCGCATAACTGTCATGGTACTTGCAGTGGATCCTGATGCAGTATAGAATTCCTACGTGATGCTCTGGATAGATGTCTGACTCTTACACATTACGACACTCTTCAACTATCGGCGGTCTCTGTCAGTCAAGAGAGAGGTCGGCATGTAGGCTTTTGTGCTGTACGTGTCCCTTCACGTTTGCACTTCACTATCACATCGGAAACAGTGGACCTAGGGATATTTAGGAGTATGGAAATGTCACGTACAGACGTATGACACAAGTTACACCCAAACACTTGACCACGTTCAAAGTCCGTAAGTTTCGCGGAGCGCTCCATTCTGCTCTCTCATGATGTCTAATGACTACTGAGGTGGCTGAATGAAGCACCTGGCAGTAGGTGGCAGCATATTGCACCTAATATGAAAAACGTATGTTTTGGAGGGAGTCCGGACACTTTTGACCACATAGTGTAAATCTTGATTAACTGCCACCCTAGCAACAGTAGCTGATCTAAGAATTGCGCCAGACAATTATTATCTTATGTAGGCGTCGTTGACCGCAATGCCGTATTTGGCCTGCTTATGTATATGCATCTGAACACGCATTGCTATACCAGTTTCCTTAGCGCTTCAGTGTGTGTCTCATAGCAGGTCTCTGGAGCAACGAAGCGATCTGCGTGATTGGAAAAATGCAGAGGCTATTCCCGGTCTCAAGAAGGGTCGTCGAACGGATGCACACAATTACAGGCCTAAAACGTTGGCGCCAGTCTGTTGCACAGTTTTGAACACTTGTCATACGCTTATGATGACCTTTATAGAGACCAAAAGTCTCCTCTGGGGTAATCAGTGTGAAACGAAACACAAATCCCCTTTGTGCCATCTGTGTTCAGAATGTCGCTTCCCTAAATCAGACCTTGCCAAGCTGCAGAAGCTCCGTAAACACTCCTCCCCCGACTCCACCGCTGAGGAAGGTAGTGGAGGCGTTATCGGGTGAAATATGCTAGCACTTTTAACGTTAAACTATCTGGTCGTGCGGTAGCGTTCTCGCTTCCCGCGCCCGGGTTCCCGGGTTCGATTCCCGGCCGGGTCAGGGATTTCCTCTGCCACGTGATGACTGGGTGTTGTGTGATGTCCTTAGGTTAGTTAGGTTTAAGTAGTTCTAAGTTCTAGGGGACTGATGACCATAGATGTTAAGTCCCATAGTGCTCAGAGCCATTTGAACCATTTTTTTTGAAGTATGACAGTGAGCCAGTTTCAATATAGACTATTTTCTCCGATGAAGTTTACAGATTTTTGCTGCGGAAGAAACAAAACTAACATCCAAATTGAAAGTGCCAATATGGGCTGACGTTATCGCTTTGTGAAGTTTCCGCCCTCAACTGTCACTGTGAAATGGGCCACGGCTTATTTCTATCGTGGATATTGTCATTAGCATTCCTGTCACACTAGACTATTTTTGTCGTAATCGCGCCGCAGCCATTAGGTTTACTGTCTTCCGTTTCGTCCCTGTGTTATAATATCTGATAACTGTGCAGTGAACACGTCGTATGGGCCATTTGGACAGTGAACTAACAATAATTTAGGTAGTGAAATATTCGTTGCTCTACAATAAAAAAAACTCCATATTATGAAGTTCCTGTGTTGAAGACAGAAATATGGAAGTATGTTAAAAGGTGCCACATACTTCCCTCACTTGGATGATTGATAGTAATTGTATGAATCGATAATTTGTGCAGGCAGTCACATCTTCTGCGACGACTGACAACATATAAAGCTATTGCATCTAAATATTTAAGTTTAGATGGCAGCTCATCTTGCGAGGCGTCTCTTGTAGACTTTTTGCAACATACCAACTACAAAAGTAACAGATGAGTGACATCACTGTGATACTATGTTTTATTATGGCTCATATTCGTTCGCCATGATGCCCCGATTACTCGTGGGGGTACAGTGGATCCAATTATGGCATCTATTAGTGAATATTTCAACAGGGGAAGTTATCGAACAGGAAACTAGTGCGGCATTAGCTTTATGGCGAGTTGTGAGTCGTGCGTGGATAGATCAGTCGGCAGAGCACTTGCCCTTGAAAAGCAAAGGTCCCACTTCGAATTTCGGCTCTGTACACTGTTTTAATCTGCCACAAAGTTTCATGTTAAGATGTTACAAAATGAGTTGCTTAGTACGCCTGCCTCTTTGGCGGCAGATAATACGCACATGTCCATGAATGTGCTCTGCATGCTATCTTCGGCGTCTTCAGGGGAAAACTGGTGCTGCACTTTGTTGAAATCATTTCAGTAATTCAGTTGAAGTGAGTGAAAGTGCATTCGGAAGTACGTATCTGTAGCTGACAGTTCAGTGTATGCGACTGCCATATGGAAGACAAATTTTTGGAGTGAGTAAAAGGTTTACATTTAACACCTTTTAACATAAATGTTGTCAGGCAACAATCTTCGCAAGCCGGCTCCACAATCTGCAGCCTGGCGAACGGGCCGGCTGTCTTTCAAACACTGCTGCCAGAGTTCGAAAAGTGCTGAGTCGCCATGGCGAAAGCCTCTGCACCGAACTGTGGCGAGCGTGGTTACCACACGCCGGATCCTGACGCTTACTGTCTGGATCCTGTACCAAGGTGAGCAAGCGTAAATAATAGCCACAACGAGACTTCGCAGTATCTGTCACCGATTGCTGCTTACATTGGGGACGCCTCTTCCACGCCCGCTGTTGACCTATTGTGGGCCATCCAGTCTCATCTGCACCTATGCGCTGCCTCTGCTAGTTGCTGATCTGTGGGCCGCGTCCAGTGATGAAGCTGCAGGGAACTGGCGCCTTCCAGCTGAGGCCTGGTGCTGGTTGACATCAACTGACTTCTGGGCACCTCCGATGGTAACTGGTTCACAGTCCGTGCTTCCGTGCCTCCTGCAACTGGACAGTGACCCTATCTGACAATGTCTTAAGATCGTTCATATTGGACGTCACGGATAGTAACGGCAAAACTTTTCATAAATGCATTGCAATGGCGGCATTCACACAGATAGTCTGCGGTACAGGACGATACCCGACGTAAACATCAAGGGTTGTTGGGAAGAACGTTTCCACTTTCTCCGCGCTCACTCATGTTGTAATATAGGATTTTTTTTTCTTTTGCGGCTCCTTATCTTTATTTCATTGTTTACTTTGCTTAAAGGGACCACACCCTGCCTATCTAACCCATGTTAATTTAGGCAAGTATTTGACCCATTTCTGAAAAAAACTATTTGATGTAGGACCTTAATATTTTTACTGTATGTTACATGATGCTAACAGAGCCAATTGTACTAAAATCTACTTTATACATTTTATAGTTTTTAATAAATACTTTTTTAATTTATTAAAAATATTAATTTTTTTGCAGGAAATATTTTTTTTTGAACTGCCTAATGGGGGAATATTAATGAACGTAGTACCAGAGGTGGCCTTTTATGTTATACAAAATCTCTGAAAATTTTATTCATGTAACTATGATAGTTTCTGATATAATGAGGTATATGTCCTGAAAATTTAAGTTTGCGGGAAATTGACTTTAAAGAAAAAACTTTTGAAATTTGTTACTTACAGTTAATTAAAACTGTCTTGCTGTATATGATGGCCCTTCTTTGGCTTCTAGCAGGTCTTCCAGCTTCTTTTTCACCTTCCTGGATGTTTGTCTTGCTTTCTTGGCCATATTAGATGCAGACCTGCCTGCATCGGCTATCCTCATTTTATCACTGTTGCAGCCCAGTGATCATATTTTCACCAGGATTAATTCCCAGCTTTTTCAGTACCCAACACTTTTCAATATTACCACAATTGAATGTAATAACAGCATCATGAACTCCTAGTTTCATTGTATCCATGCCTTCAAATACAGTTTTAGGAAGGCGGTTTTAAATTATGCTGTTGAAACGTTCATTTGCGTTCTGTGTCTGCCCATGCAGACATTTCCTTAGAAGGTCAGGATGAGCCAAGTCTCCGAAAATAGGTTTAATTCCTGTACTAACAGTAGAGGGAAGAGAAATGGTGAGAGCTCCTTTGATGATGCACTTGTTGAAGAATTACAAATAGAAACATTGTTGCCAGGCGACATAACCTCTTGTAGAAAAAGCTGTCGAAACCTGTTTCCTCTAAATTGTCGTTTCTTGAAAATGCCTTTACATTTCGTCATCTTCAATAAATACAGAAAACACACGTAAACAAGCACTGCAAACGTAAGTATAGCAACTACTCGCAATCACACTTGAACAAAACTAACCGCGTATTTGAAAGGGTGTTGTTTACAAACGGCAGAAACAAAAGAATACCGACCGTTGAATTTCAAGGATAGCAAACACACTCGGGAGTAAAAAAAATCCCTAACGTGCAATGTAGGGTATATAAATAT
Source organism: Schistocerca gregaria (assembly GCF_023897955.1). Lineage (NCBI taxonomy): Eukaryota > Metazoa > Arthropoda > Insecta > Orthoptera > Acrididae > Schistocerca > Schistocerca gregaria. Next base: position 461,981,033 of record NC_064921.1, read on the forward strand.
CTAAAGTATATGCAGAAACGCTACGGTCGCAGGTTCGAATCCTGCCTCGGGCATGGATGTGTGTGATGTTTTTAGGTTAGTTAGGTTTAAGTAGTTCTAAGTTCTAGGGGACTGATGACCTCAGCAGTTATGTCCAACAGTGCTCATAGCCATTTGAACCATTTTTATATGCAGAAAAGTGGGTGACAGAAAACTGGGCGTGGCAAATAAGCATATGCGATAGGAAAATGGTCTTTAAATGCTTGAAAAAATTTTTTCAGAAAAGGCTTTTCAGAGTACTTAAATAACACCTTAATCTATCGAAATATGATGAAAACCGAAAATCGATTTTTTCGACCTGAACCAAGGTATGGTCCCCTTAAGTTGTGCTCGCGTAAGCTGTCACCAGCACAGCGGTCGGCAAAGATGCAGTGCGAAGATCGATAGTAGGTGCTGAATGAAGCACGCCTGCCACGAGAGAGGACAGAGACACACTGACAACAAGCCCCCAACACCCTCTCGACAGCAAGTGTATAGGCCGCCGCCGCTGATCGGACGGTCTCACTGGCTCACATTTCCAGTTGCCGTCTGTCAGTTCACATCACAGGCTACGACGGTCCATTGCGACGAGATTAGTGTTCATAGCGGGACTTGCACTTAACCCATAGTGAGAATAGTGATACTGTTTGTAGGGGGATTATTACCGATGAGCTTGTATCACAACATATGGACTCTATTCAAGTTAAGTAACAACTTCGTTTTCTCGTAAATAAAGAACCGCGTTAATCCATGCGTGCCGCGCGGAGTGGCCGTGCGGTTAGAGGCGTCATGTCACTGATTGTGAGGCCCCTCCTGCCGAAGGTTCGAGTCCTCCCTCCCTCAGGCATGGATGTGTGTGTGTGTGTTGTTCTTCGTGTAATTCAGTTTAAGTAGTGTGGAAGTCTAGGCACCGATGACTTCAGCATGCTCCCTTAGAAATGCACGCACATTTGAGCATTTAATCGACAAGTACGTTTGTGCTGTAGAAAGAAGATACCGGTCACCCAAAACAACGTCCTCTCCTTTGCTTCATGTGTACTGACACAGTGCTAGAGGTGCGTCAGTACTTGGATGTTTCCCTGTGACAGTTCTTCCTCTAAAGAAATCAAATATCAGAAAAACTATTTAGGTTTTCCAGTATCTGCATAGACGAACGCAAAATTGTGTTGGTATGTGTATACATTATCTAAAAAAAAGGTGTGTAGAATCTTATGGGACTTAACTGCCAAGGTCATCAGTCTCTAAGCTTACACACTACTTAACCTAAAATATCCTAAGAACGAACACACACACCTATGCCCGAGGGAGGACTTGAACCTCCGCCGGGACCAGCCGCACAGTCCATGTCTGCACCGCCGCAGACCTCTCGGCAAATCCCGCACGGCGTATACATTATCTGATCAAAAGTATCCACACATCTGCTAGTGGACGTTAATATTGGTCGTGTCGATCCTTTACATTTATGAGGGTTTGAACTTTGCTGGGGATACTTTCAGTGAGGCAAATGGCTCTGAGCACTATGGGACTTAACTTCTGAGGTCATCAGCCCCCTAGAAATTATAACTACTTAAACCTAACTAAGGACATCACACACATCCATGCCCGAGGCAGGATTCGAACCTGCGACCGTAGCGGTCGCGCGGTTCCAGACTGTAGCGCCTCGAACCGCAAAGCCACCCTTGCCGGCTTTCAATGAGTCGTCTGGATGTCTTTGGGGTAAAGGCTGCTATTCTTCCTCATGAGTGAAAACCAAAGAAGGCAGTGACGTAGGACACTGTGCATGGAAATAAGTCTACATTCTAACTCATCCCAAAGGTGTTCCATTGGTTCAGGTCTGAACTTCATTACATGCATGATACGGCCCAGAAACCATATCCTTGCAGATGATACTTTATGATGGGATGCAATGGCATGGTGATACTAACAAGCATCGTCTCCAAATTCTTCAGTTCCAGTTCACAGTATACGAATCACTGAAACGTGTTCATATGCTTTTGCAATTAGCGTTTCCTTAAGCGCAAAAAGAGGACCACATTTGAACCACGAAGAAACACCCCCATAGCATACTACCGCTTCCCCTGGACGTCACTGTTTGTCCCACACCTGATGGGAGGGGACGTTATCCTCGCATTCGCCAAGCTCAGACACCCATCGCATTGCCGCAGCGTGTATCGAGACTTATCGCTCCAAATCGCTTGTATCCAGACATCCAACGTCCAGCGGCGTCGCCCTTTCACGTCTCCTCAAGCTTCGCTTTGCACTGATTACAGAAATGTGGGGCTTACGAGCAGCTGCTCGACCACTGCACCCCATTCTTTTTAACTCCCTGTCCGCAGTAATTGTGCTAGTTTGGACTTCTGGGATAACTTTCAAAGCCACGAGTGACTCCTTCCGCTGATTTAATGTGACTTTTTATGACCACCATCCGCAAAGCTCGGCTGTCCCTGTCAGCTAGTATATAAGGTCTACGTGGTATTGGTTCAGCCGTGGTTGCTCCTTCGCGTTTCCACTTCACAGTCACTTTACCAGCAGCCGACTTGGGCAGCCACGAAAGAGGTGGATTGGCCCTCATGGAAATGTTACTCATTTGACGCGGCTAGGCGACGTTCGAAATCACTAAGCTTTCCTAACTAGCCGAGTCTCGTGTTACTGTTTCTCTACTGACAACACAGTACTCCCCGTCGGTCAGTCCATCTCTCGTAACATTCAAGGTAATTCAGCTACGCTTACCTGTGGGTGTGATTCAATCCGCATCGCCTTTAATACCATGAGCAAGATATTACATTCCCTCCATCGCCACACGCAAACTATTAGTCCTACAGAAAGAATGGACAGCAACTTTTGTAGTAAATTTATTGTAGTTAAATTTTGTACTGGGATACATTTTCGCTAGAGGCCGTAACTTCTTAATTATTCAAGAACACCTTACAAAAGCAACCTTCAAAGGCGTTTTTCTTGAATAACTCGAAAACTATGAGCTCCAGCGAAAACATATCCCACTACAAAATTTAACTATATTAAAGTTCCTACAAAATGGTTGTGAGAGGTCCACCTGTTCGTGGAGCCCGATTTTGCAATGTAATTCATGAAAAATTATCTAAAATGGTTGTCGTACGTAGAAGAGATTGTATCTTTGATACCGCTGAACCAAAGATATTGCCTTAGTGGCAGAATCGACTGTAAGTAGGAACGCGTGCAGCGCAGTGGCAGTTGCCGTTGCACTCTGTCATAGGTAGGATGTATGACTTAGAGCTAGTAGCTAGCTGTCAGAATTTAGTTGTTGGTCTATGGACGCGGCATAATACAATTTTAAAAAAAATGCTGTGATGAATGATATTGTTTATGCTCACACAAAGCCAGTATATGTTAGGTCGTAGTTATTTCTATAAATGTGTAAAGCGTGTATTATTATTAGTATGTGAGGCTATAAGATTATCAAACATTGAAGTGATACTCAAAGCAACTGGAACAAATTTTTAAGGTAATGAAAATTTGTACATTTAGTTTTAAGTACGCAGCTACGTGATATGTGGATTTGGCTGATTTTTACAATACTGACCCTTGAATGTAGCAACCAAGTATTTTCCGTCAGATTTAATGCATAGATTGAGCAGATATATCCCATTTGTAATATTTTGTGTGTTTTGTAATCCTGAGACAAAGAAGTTAAATTTTGAAATCTACATTGTCAAACGATGTCAGACTTTTTCTTATGTAAAAATCCGAGTGTTTTTAATTATAACAGTAAGCGAGAATTGTAGAACAGTTGAGAAGTTCACTTATTTTGAAGTTAATGTAAAATGTTTCATATCTGATTTTGTGAATGTGAACCTTTTTTTTAAATACAATTTTCAAACTGAAGCATTCGGTCTCAGCATATTCCCCCATCAGTACCTCATCCTCTTAAATGTGTCGTGTCTACTTAAATTAAAAAAAAAATTGTTCTAAAAGAAATCTTTTTCAATCAGAAAAATATTAAAGTATTAACGTTTGTAATAGTTTCAATGTGGGCAGCTTTGCACAGCGCTGAGCCAATACCCAGTATTTTCACTAAACATTTGCAAAGAGATTGATTCATTTATCAGCCCATGTACTGATGTCATTCGTATGAAGGTATTTTATGGCCAGCATTGCGCTTTGCTGCGCCAAGATTAAATATTTTCTGTACCTTCTGTGGAGAGAGATTGAATACCAAGATTAGATCCTTTGCAACTCTAGAGTTAAGGAAAATGTCTTTCATTGTTTATTTCCACAGCGAATTTTACTAGTGTATTGTACAGGGCCATAGAACTGGCTGGGTAAATTTCGGAGGGATTGATTTCATTATGAGCATTGCGTATTGGTTTTGCGGGTTAAGTTGTTTAATTTTTTTATTACAGTAAAACTGATTAATCACACCATTTGCTCAACAACACATCACACAGTAAATATGCTTGGCACAAACATTATGCGTTTCATATTAATTGGGAAACAAACCCATATTTTTTTAAAGAACGTTACACTTTTATAAAGAACGATACGAGGTCCTGCTCATTTTTTTTCTATGAGGCTAATAGTATCGTTTCGTGAGCGACAGAATATAAACATTTCGCGCATGGTTTTCGAAGGCGTTGCGGGTTACATATGACCCAGAGTAGGGAAGCTGAATCACCATGAACAGTGGTCAGTTCCACTTTAAGCTGGGTGTCCGGATGCTTTTGATTAGACAGTACATTTCTTCTAACTAATAAAGGTTGAGGTTTTGAAATGTTTGGACGCCTTTCCTATTCTTTTCATTTTCAGCAGAGTGGAAAATTTACTATACAATCTATATCAAGTAAACCCGATGCGAATTTTACTTTGGTCGTTAGTAAGATTTGCTACTTTTGCTAGTTCCTTTAATAAATCTGATTATGATTCATTCATCCCTTCATCTCCTTAGTTCTGTACATTTCGACTTTTTTTAGATGAATGGTTCTACGATTTTCACTTTCGGCATTCAGTACTGAGCTAAGCGACGCGGCGTTATACTGCCGTCTCGTTTAGTGTGAACAAATTGCCATTTGATGGCGACTTTTGATTACATTACGTTGACAATGTGCATAAAACTTTAAGAAGAGGATGAAGCAGTATCCAGTTAGCGGCACCATGTGCATAATTGAGCCTGGTCATGGAATTACGTCAAATTTCTACGGATTTAAATTGGAGCAAGTAGAGTTGCGCTTTACGATTCGGTGGTTGCGGTACATAAACGACGGAGTGAATGGTAAAATTACCTGTAGCACTGGTAGAATTGGTATGGAAAGAAATGCAAATTAATTTGTAAGAGAGAAAACGGGAACCGACTATTTCACTTTGTTTTTTTGTCTGTTTGGTTGTTTGTTATGCTAATGATTAGAACCGCACATCAGTCAGCGTTAGTCCGTTGTGTATTTTATATCCTCACAGAATTTAAACTGCGTTTTATAAGTAATAAAAACTAGTTGATCGCGTAACTTCAGCACTTTTATTTAACCAAAGCAATTACTTTTGATGTAATTATGGTTTACATACACACACATAAAAATATACTTAATTATTGTTGTTATTTTGTGTTCAGTAGAGTTTCCTGTTATTAATGATAAATCTCAAAAGTTGTTTATGAATAACATAAACATGACACTGGACCCGCATTCGGGAGGACGACGGTTCAATCCCGCGTCCGGCCATCTTGATTTAGGTTTTCCGTGATTTCCGTAAATCGCTCCAGTGCCGGGATGGTTCCTTTGAAAGGGCACGGCCGACTTCCTTCCCCGTCCTTCCCTAATCCGATGAGACCGATGACCTCACTGTCTGGTCTCCTTCCCCAAACACTCCCCAACCCCAGCCCAACAGAAACATGTTTTGTGTAAGTTCGACGAAGTACTGAAGCGATGTTTGACGTATTTTTGATTTACTGTTTTTTACTCGTATTTTACCTTTGTTTTGAGGAAATTGGGTTTTTCAGAGCTATGTGAAAAGTCTGTTTGTTTTCGTTATTTTTGCTACAACATCCGTTTGCTTCCGTTAAAAAATCAATAATTTTCGAACGGAACCTGAATTAAACATTAAAAATTCCAGTTTTGCTATAAATACTGTTTATTTACGAGTAACAGACAGGAGAACTATGTAGAATAGAAACGTTCCGTAGGTTACTCGGTTCCAGGCATATCCTCAGTTTCTAGATGGTTCACGCCTTCCGGTTTTTAGGGGAATCTGGGAAGACATTGACCACATCTGTAAAGAAAGCGATCGTTATGAGATAACTCTTGATAGGTATGTACATGTACATGTAAAACAGGTATGAACCTAACTGACAAACCCTACTAGCAAAAGTATCAGATCCTACGTTTAGTTATGGTACTCTACGACAGCCTACGGTAGTTTTACAACTCTGGGAGCAAGTCATTCAATAACTGTAGTAAAGGCGTATGCTGTAATAAGAGTAATTACACTTGCAATTTATTTAACTTTTTGAGTTAATAAGAGTGAGGCGAAAGTGAATGGTAAGTGCACTTGTCGTGGCGAAAACGGAGTGGCGGTGTGTGAACGTTTCGTAGCACGCCTAGGTAATAAGGGGGCAGCGATCCGGAATTGGTACAGGGAGAGCAAGTCCTTAGTAATGGCGGCTAATGGAACCGGTGGCGTGCGCGCCTGGGCGTGCAGGCTGTGTCCGGTCTGGCTGCCGGCGGCGAGATGATGGGCCGCGGCTGCTCTCTTTGTGCACACAGTACTCCAGCGGCAGCGGGAGAGTGCAGGAGGCGGAGGGAGGTTTAGGGGCCGCTGACTCACAGCGCCACCAATATCTGCTGGGCGTGTCCTCTACGTTACCTGAAGGACAATGCACACTGGACGTCTGAGGAACAGGAAAGCTACGTCACTGTCGTATGACCTCGTCACTGTCATATGACCTTGGGCCCAATGGAAATTCGGACCCCGTAACGAACCTGTGACGTCACACAAGTTGCCTTGCACGACATCTATCGCAAATGCTCGGCTACAGTCGGGGTCCACAGAAGATCAGTTCTATCTACCGCTTGCACCTGGGTTCCGCATTGTGCGCGGGGCTGGCGTGGTTAAATCGGATTTGGCCCGTTAATGTGAAGGGTGGCCGGATGCCCTTCCTGCCGCCACCCCGTACCCACAGCACCCCATCTGTCTACACCTAGTGTAAATCGTGGAAAAATGCGAATGTGTGGCAAATGTCTGTGAGTCATGTAACTGAGGCGGGACGGGGGGACCAGCCCGGTATTCATCTAGAGGGATGTGGAAAACCGCCTAAAAACCACTTGCAGGCTGGCCGGCACACCAGCCCTCGGCGTTAATCCGGCGGGCGGATTCGACCCGGGGCCGGCGCGCCTACCCGAGTCCAGGAAGCAGGGCGTTAGCGCTCTCGAATAGGCTGGCGGGTCGATGCACAGATCAGTATTCCAATAAAAAGGTATCCTTTAAATTCCTTAACTTTGTCATCGGGAGCTCAAGTGTATTTAAGTGCACTGATACGAAGTATGAAACTGGCCTGAAAGAGAAGCTCGCTCCCCGCCTAGACAGTCGCTGCAGCTCGTATGGCCGGTAGTGTCACGTGCTGTAACGTACGCCACAGGGCTCACATGCTTCCCTGCCCCGGCCGGGAGATCACGAGATGCCACCCGTGACACAAAAAGTCGGAAAAATCCCCGCCAGTCCAAAAAGTTTCGAAACTAGCTAAATAATAACAGAGAAAAGTTAAGATGGTGGTTCTAATGCATCAGTTCTACGTAGTCTTCCGCCACTTGAGTGGAACGCACAGAACGTTCATACAACCATTTGAACCTCTCTTTTAAGTCCTTCTTTGTGATGCTTTTCAACTGGCGTTTCGCACTGGCTTGAACGTCTGTTCAAAGAGTTGATCCTCCGTGCGAATTTCTGCACTCTGTTGTTTTGTGGTAGGTCATGTCAACCGCGGTGATCCTGGGGAAAAGAACTTTCCGCAGTTTGCATTTCAATCAAGCGCCGGCAGGTATCTATGCTTCATTGTTTATGTTCGTGAGTGAAGATGTGCGGGACTAACTTCACACATACTTTTTTCTTCTTTGAAACATTCTCAAAAATGTCTTAAATACCTCATTTAGAGATGTTACTCCATTGCGTTTTATGACACAACATTGCCACAAGGCGGCCGTCCACCCATTGCTTAGAACTACTTGCTCACAACTGACGTGCCGAATGAACACCTGTTGTTTACAGTTGTTAGTTCGACCAGCCACTGCAGTTACGGGGCTGACGTCATTTTTACCTTAGGAATGAAATCAGTCTTCGGAACTTTCTGAAGGCACGGTGTAAAATAGAAATTAAGGCACTAGCAGTAATAGAGTTCGTTAATGAGTAAACCAAAGTTCGCAGCTGTAAACTGCAGAGAAGCAAACAATACAACGAGTGTCGTCCAAACTCTTCAAAAGACCAACATTTTCTAGCTCTAAGAAATATAATATACACAGACCCATTAAACAACATTTATGAGACTATATATTGAGCCTTTTTAAGTACGTGATAAAGTTTTTCTCTTTCTAAATTGCACTTAACAATAATAACTTTCTCCTTCAATGGAACTGAGATTTTCTCTTTTAGATGTTACTGAGAGAAAATGGTCAACAATTTTCTTGTTTGTGCACAACGCTGCTACTCCGTTGTTAGTGTGTTACAAAATTTAAAGCATTAACACTTTCAGATATGTGACCACTTTATGGAAGAACACTCATGGAAAAAATAACGAGGCTGTCATGAAACGTTTGCAGTTAGTCACGAAAACAAAGCAAACAATAATGGACTACGAAGACACAAAAGCACGAAATCGAGTCCTATAGCAGGAATGAGCGCGACAATTACAGCCTAACTTCCGATGTTAACAGGTGGCGCCAGCGTCTCACCACAAATGTAGCATCAAAATAATTATCCCTGGAAATCTTTACGTTGACGTCCCCTTCCGTCCCATCCCATTCCATTCGGTTAAATGTACCATGTGAAAGCCGCCATTTGAAATGCATTTCGGAACATTTTGATGCACCGTCCCGTCTCATTCCATTTCGCCAGCTATGAATTGGTCTTAACTCATGACGAACAGTATGATGCGTGACATCCATAACTAATTAAATATATGAGGACAGACAGGTTATCTCTACAAATACGATTTGCTATTGATCGTATGCGGGAAGCAAAAGTCTATGTCACTGAGATTCGGACCGTGGGAGGAACGTACTCTTTCGGAAATATTAACAGTAGGACACTCTGTGATGGACTACGCCTCTTTTCTAGGTCTCTCTCAAAGTGTGAAGTATGTGAGACGTTATCGTGTTTCTGGGGTGAAGTGCCTCACGGGCAAGCCAGTGGTAATTTTAAGAATAAGCGTCAAACATTCTGCTGTTCTTCACGCACCTTAAATCTGTGTTACGAACGTCATCAGGGATACTACCTGAAAGGCAACAGTGAATAGCTCATGAGCACTCTGTTTACGCATCAGATGTTTAACGCCTGTTATTAGTTAAACTCTATGGAGCTGTATCAGGACTAACACAATTTTAAAAAAAAAACAAGCAGACACACACACACACAAACACACACACACACACACGAACATTTTGTTTGACGCTTACTCACAAGAATTCCTCTGTCCCACCCTTGATACACTTGATCACAGAGGCCCATAATAACACACAAACTTCGCTGTTTGAGAGACCTACATTTACATTCCACAAACCACCTGATGGTGTGTATCTGAACATGCTAAAACTTATATTCCTTTCCATGTTCCATTCACAGTGAGGTGTGGGAAGAATAATCGTCGCTAAACCTCCGTATTAAGTCTAGTTTCTCGAAATTTCTTGTAGCGGTCATTCCGCGAGAGGTATATTTGTGGGAGGAAAGTACTCTTTCGGAAAGTCAATAGTAAGACTCTCCGTGGTGTTGAGCGTGTGTAATTCTGTTGCTCCTACTAAACAATCCCATGACAAAACGTGCCACTCTTTGCTAGATCTATCTCTCATACTAGTCCACCCACGTAAGCTTCCCAGACTGAAAAGCTTTACTCAAGAATTAGTAATATAGTGCCTTGTAAGACACTTCTTTCATGGACGAATTACATTTTATTAAGATTCTTCAGACGAATCTCAGTTTGACATCGCCTTTTTCTACTATTTGTTTTATTTGGCCATTCCACTTTTCCGGATACTAAGTACTGAGTGTGTTGTGGTAGCTATTGATTCCAACAATATGTAACCAACAACGTAATTGTGCAGTAGTGGATTTCTTCTGTTATGTATTCGTAACATGTTCAGGGTCAACAGCCAGTACCTGCGCCATTCATCAGTCCTCTGCAGGTGTTCGTGCAGTTCACTAGTCCTCTGACTTTGCTGCCTTCTTGCAGAAAACCGCATCGTCTTCAAACTGCCTCGTGAAGTTTCAAACGTTATCCACTGCATCATTTATAAATATTGTAAACAGTAACGGTACCATTATACTTCCTTGTGGTACTCCTTGGATTACCTTTACATTTGTCGATTTTGTTTCGTTAAGTGAGACGTGTTGAGTTCCAACTGCAAAGAAGTCTTGGGTCCAGTCACAAATATGGTCCGATGCTCGGCAAGCTCGAATTTTGTCACTAAAAGGCAGTGCGGGACTGTATCAAACGCCTTCCTCAAGTCAAGGAACAAGCATGAACCTGAGCACCGGTGCACACATAGTCTGATCCTCGGTGACTATCGACCTTCGCTTCCCACATCCGGCCAAGATTAAATAAAATGGGTACAGACAGCCTCTTGGTCACCTGATTTAACTTCTGTGACCTGAGCGTTGCGTGTGATAAGTCACAGCTCGTGTCCAGCAGCTGGAAGTAGCGGTATGATTCGCCAGTTATTGCTGGTACGAGTCCTTGGACTGTTGTCTGAATAAGACTACTCCTCCGGTTCCTACCAAGGATTCCGGCAGGTTTCCCGTGGTCATCAAGGGAGCGTCGCAACAGTGAAACCCTTCGCAAAGACTCTCGACTGGGAATATAGGCTGCAAGCCCTACAACACCCCGTTTAGCTCTCTGAGTAAGTCATCAAAGATGTACAAAATAAGTGCGTTATTGTCCCAGAAACAAATTAAAGTAGTTCCAACCACCTGGTTCCGACCAAGGTATTTTGGAGGTATTCCTTAGTTATCGAGTATTTCGCAGGTTTCCTTTGCTTATCAGGCAAATGACGAAACAGGATACACTATGTACGTCAGCATCTACAGCCACAGTCAGCAAGCCACTTCACGGTATGTGGAGGAGGGTATTTTGTGTCCCATTGTCACTTCCCCCTTTTCCGGTCGTGTATGGTTCGCGGGAAGAACGATTGCTGCCAAGTCTCCGTGTGGGCTCGAATACCTGTATGTAATCGAAAGTATCTCGGAACCATTGTTTAATGGGAAATTGACTGCTAGATGTCAGGAGAGGTGGACAGTACTGTGCTGTCATTGGAGAAGCAGCAACAGCAGAATAGTGTATTCGAAAGACGTCAGTGATTTCGAACTTGTACTAGTCACTGGTTGACACCTGAGGAACTAAACCCTCAGGGACATTTCGGTCCTTCTAAAGCTGTCCAAGTCGACTGTTGGTGGTATGTGATTTGAAATGGAAACGCGAAGGAACAACAGCAGCTAAACTAAGACTACGAAGACCTCACAAACTGAATGGCAGCAACAGTCGAGCGTTCGAGAAGGTGACTATAACAAACTGAATGGAATCAGCATAAGGAATCCGTCGTGAGTTCCAAACTGCTACCAGCAGCACGGTTAGCACAATGATTGTGCTTAGGATATTAAAATGAATGGGGTACAATGACCGAGCAGCTCATCGGAAGCCACACATTTCCACAGTGAATGGGATAAGTGACGCTTGTGAAGGCGTGAAGATCGAAGCCGCTGATCGTTGGATTCCTGGAAAAGAGTGATTTGGAGTGATGCAACTTGCCATACGCACTGGCAATCCGGTGGTGGGGGGGTTTGGGTTTGGGGAATGCCTGGAGAGGCAATGACTGCGTACAATAGAGAAGCAATTCAGAGAGGATGAGTGTGTCAGCATGACAATCCACCCTGCCATACAGCGGCATCTCTGTGGCAACGGCTGGTGGAGAATAATATTCCTGAAACTAACTGATCTGCTCAGTGTCCCGATCTGAACACAGTGTAACACTTTTAGAGTGAATTAGATCATAGAATTCGCTCCAGCCTCTATTGTGCAACATCACTACATTCCTTGTTTCTAGTGGAAGAAAGAGCTGCCACACCTCCACATTCAGACGTCTCACTGAAAGTGTCCCCAGTAGAGCTAAAGAGTCCTAAAATCGAATAATGGACACACCTCACATCAATGTTCACTGTTAGATATCCGAACACCTTTGATCAGCTGCCGGCCGGAGTGGCCGTGCGGTTCTAGGCGCTGCAGTCTGGAACCGAGCGACCGCTACGGTCGCAGGTTCGAATCCTGCCTCGGGCATGGATGTGTGTGGTGTCCTTAGATTAGTTGGGTTTAATTAGTTCTAAGTTCTATGCGACTGATGACCTCAGAAGTAATTCGCATAGTGCTCAGAGCCATTTGATCAGCTACCATACTTCTCTTTATGATCACCTATACCACGCTCTCGAGAGTGTATAATTTAAATATAATTATTTTGTGACTGCACGCGGAATCTATATGTACTTTTATGTTAGTTACCTCACACACATTTATTTCTAACATAAAGTATAAGATGTACACTTTCAGAACCAGACTCTTAATGACGTAGTCTTCAACGTTGGAAAGAATAACATATCCATAATATTACGGCACGGAAGTTCTCAGTACTATGTTGTGACCGTAATATTACGGACATGGCATTCTTGCCAACATTGAAGACAACGTGATATTACGTGGGTGGCATTCAGAGCGTTAAGTGGAAGATATACCAAGTACTCTCTTCGCCTAGTTATCGCAAGACCGAGTTGGATATAATGATCTCTTAAGTAGGTGCTGTGCATGTGGCTAATTGTTAAAATTTCAAGAGCGTACGGTCCTAGAAGAGACAACCAGTAGATTGCTTCCTCCTACGATTACCTCACGAAAAGTTCAAGTAGTCAAACTTAAAGAGCAGTAGCAACGATCGTTCTACATGCTCACCATTAACGAGACGAACAAGAAGGGAAGCGAAGACGTATCCTCCGCTATACAGCTTAACTTGGCTTGTGGAATGACTATGCAGATGTGTAACAGCAAATTAAAAGTCAGTTGTCGCTTTCGATGTAGTTGTTGCCGCACGGTAGTGTTCCGTATATAATCACACTGGTCTGCAAAAAAACCAGAGTAACTGTTTTTACACTTGTTTCCACGCCGTGTGGCCATAATTGTTTTCACACATCGGAATCACAACACCAAGCTTGACATTTTTATGTTCAACATTACTTAAAGCAGTCTGTTTCCTAAGTCCTGCCCATGTAAACTGCTGCAGAAGTGGAGATCGGTGGCTTTGGAAGTCCACTAAAGAACTCTTCGAATTTTTTACAGCCACACAGAAACTGTGAAAAACGTAACACCTCCGCATCAACGCAACATTTCATTGCACGATGTTCAGAGTGCAATATTCTGTCTCGTGAAAACTGGCTCTATTCTCTCATCTTACAGTAATTCTTCTTTAAAATCTTTACGCATTAGTGCGTCATCAACATATGTATAATGTTTACACCACACACGATATTCCGTCCTCGTTGCAAAACTAGTCAACATCATTTCTATTTCACCTGATGCGTCCCCTTCTACTGTTTCCTGAAGTTGACTACGTTGCTTCTTAAGGTGTGACATAAAGTCGAGCTGGAGGCTTGCCACAATGATGTACGCCCAAGTTTACTCAAGTTCCAAGTTTACATTGCTTCTACCCTGATGCGCTATTACATAGTTTATTCAAGATCTCTATTCTTCTTCGACTCTCATAAAATTTTCGTACATGTAAGGATGCATTCACCAAACGAGTACGGTCATATTTCAAGACGATGTTCGCGTACCACCAGTAATCGAAACTAGGAACTGTGCGTTCATGATGTTGTGGTCCTGTGACATAGTGCTCTGCCTGGACGTCGTTGAGTATTACGACAAAGATCGCCGGTTCTTTCGTGTTGACGTAAACTCCTAGTGTGACTTTGTTTGTAGTGGTATTCAGCGGAGAAGAAATAAAGTAACGCAGAGAAAGAAGAATGAGAAAATCATGAGGAGGGTCAGACGGAGGGAAATAGAGGCAAAGAGGGGACACGTCTGCCGACTGCTCTGTAATATGACGTCACCCGGGGCCTGCTAGCTCGGCTGTTCTTTACGACCGCCATCAGATGGAGGGTTGTTCGGCAGCGCCTGCGCAGTATTACAGCGCGCCGAAAGGGCCGTTTTATTCCCTGCACTCAAGCGACTGCTCTGCCACGGAGCGCCCCGTGCGGCTGGCGATATTTATGATCGGGAGTACATAGGCGTGCAGACCGCGAACAAGTACGCATCAATATCCAGACACTTTCTTTCGAGCCAAGGCAACAATCTTGTAACGGCGTCGATTCTTCTCCTTGGAGTGTGAAGTCGCCTTGATGGAAGTATATACAGAACATTTCGTGTCAGTCCGAAAACTTTTCGAAAGTGGGTTAACGAAAAATAAATGAAAATTAAGATGACGATTTTAAAGCTTCAAGTGTAGTACATGGTCTACTCCCACTTGCGTACAGAGCACATAACGTTCGTACAAACGCGTGAAACTGCCAGAAACGTCCTTCTTTTAAAGCTAGTGAACTCGCGTGTCAGACCACCTACCCAATACGTGAATTTCTGCACTTTTATCATTTTGTAGCAAGTTCGTACTGAAAACAACAAGTTTCCTTACCTGCGATGATTTTTCCCAGAAAAGAATTGCCGACGTTTTGCATTTCAGTCAATTCGTGGGGAACGCCCACAGTATATTTGTAATCATATCTTATGTTATTTTAATTTTTTTTAATTTTTGCATCCATAAACATCTTTGGTCATTTCTTCATTAATTTTTGTTAATGATCTGGCGATTCAAACGTGCGAGACAAACTTGGCAGACACTTCCCTTCCTCCAAACATCCCGGAGAATGTTTTGAACGCTTGATTTAGATATGTTGGTTCACTGCGATTGCGGTTTGTGACACAACAACATTGCCACACTACGGCCGCACGACCATCAACTGCATGTCTGTCGTTTACAGTAGACAGTTCAAGTTGCCGACGTACTTACTGCGCTGAGGTCGCTTTGACGCCGGGACTAAAAGCAGTCTCGGAACTTTTTGGATGATGGTGTTTCATAATCTATGACGAAAAGTGTCAAGCGTGAAAAATATACTGAAGAGTTAAAGAAAATGGCACACAAGTCTAATATCGTGTAGGGCTCCCGCGAGCACGAAGAAATGCCGCAATACGACGTGACAGAGACTTACTAACGTCTGAAGTATTGATGGAGGGAAATGGAACCATAAATCCTGCAGGGCTCTCCATAAATCCGTAAGAATACGTGGGGGTGGAGATCTCTTCTGAACAGCACGTTGTAAGACATCCCAGACGTGCTAAACAATGTCACGTCTGGGGAGTTGAGTGGTCAGTGGAAGTGTTTAAAGTTAGAAGAATGTTTCTGGAGCCACTCTGTAGAAATTATGGACTTGCGGTGTGTTGCATTGTCCTGCTGGAATTGCGCAAGTCCGTCGGAACGGGCAATGGTCATGAATGGTTGTAGGTGATCAGACAGGATGATTACGTACGTGTCACCTGTCAGAGACTTATCTAAATGTATCAGGTGTCTCATTTTACTCCAGCTGCACACGCCCCACACCATTACAGAGCCTCCACCAGCTTGAACAGTACCCTGCTGACATGCAAGGTCCATGGATTCATGAGGTTGTCTCCATACTCCTACACGTCCATCCGCTCGATACAGTTTGAAAAGAGACTCTTCCGACCAGGCAACATGTTTCCAGTCATAAACAGTCCGCCGGCCGTGGTGGTCTCGCGGTTAAGGCGCTCAGTCCGGAATCCCGTGACTGCTACGGTCGCAGGTTCGAATCCTGCCTTGGGCATGGATGTGTGTGATGTCCTTAGGTTAGTTAGGTTTAAGTAGTTCTAAGTTCTAGGGGACTGATGACCATAGATGTTAAGTCCCATAGTGCTCAGAGCCATTTGAACCATAAACAGTCCAATGTTGCTGTTGACGGGCCCAGGTGAGGTGTAAAGCTTTGTATTGTGCAGTCATCAAGGGTACACGGGTGGGGCTTCACTGCGAAAGCCAATATCGACGATGTTTCGTTGAATGGTTTTCTTGCTGACACTTGTTAATGGCCAAGAATTGAAATCTGTAGCAATTTGCGGAAGGGTTGCACTTCTGTCACGTTGAACTATTCTATTCAGTTGTCGTTGGCACCGTTCTTGCAGGATCTTTTTCCGGCCGCAGCGATGTCGGAGATTTGATGTCTTACCGGATTCCTGATATTCAAGGTACACTCGTGTAATGGTCGTACGGGAAAATCCCCACTTCATCGCTACCTCGGAGATGCTGTGTGCCATCGCTCGTGCGCCGACTATAACACCACGTTCAAACCCACTTAAATCTTGATAACCTGCCATTGTAGCAGCAGTAACCGATGTAACAACTGCACCAGACACTTGTTGTCTTGCGTAGGCGTTACCGACAACAGCGCCGTATTATGCCTGTTTACATATCTCTGTATGTGAACACGCATGTCTATATCAGACCCTTTGGAGCTTAAGTGTATGATAACAGAAGTAAAAACGTTCCAGAAAAGATGTATCCACAAAGGAGCCGTTTGAGAGAGAACTGTCCGCTCTGACTTCTAGTTAGAACAAATATATCAGAAATTTAAACATTTCGATTAAGTTTCCATCTAACTGGACCATGTTTGAAAGAATTTGCTACTCGATACAGACACGAGTGAGGTACTATATTTTTCTTTATTGCTATTTCATCTCCAAAAATGACTATGAGAACTATGGGACTTAACATCTGAGGTAATCAGTCCCCTAGAACTTAGAACTACTTAACGCTAACTAACCTAAGGACATCACACACATCCAGGCCCGAGGCAGGATTCGAATCTACGACCACAGCGGTCGCGAGGTTCCAGACTGAAGCGCCTAGAGCCGCTCGGCCACTCTGGCCGGTATTTCATCTCCCTCGCCCCATATGGATGGGGGTAGGGGGGAGAGGGGGCTGGGATTCTATAAGTGTAGTATCCCGCTTGTAGCCTACAGCATTTGCAAAAATTGTGAAGAAATGACCAATGATATTTATGGATACAAAAATATAAAAAGATTTTGAAGTATAATAAGATGTGATTACAAATATACTGAGTTGTTTTCTTCGATTGAATTCAAAATCAAAATAAAAAGTGTGACAGGTAAAGATAAAAAGGTAAAAATGGACGTTTAAAAGTTTAAAATGAAAATTTAAAGGGCAGTGTTCGTGAAATGAAGCACTGCAATGAGTGACATAGAGAGGGAAGAGAGTGGGGTACCCTGATCTGAAGTGGAAATAAGTGGGGATAGTTATAGGTGGTGGGAGGGATAATTATCTGAAATTGGAAATTTTTGGTAAGGTGTTATGGGACCAAACTGCTGAGGTTATAGGCCCGTAAGCTTACACACTACTTAATGTAACTTAAACTACCTTCCGCTAAGGATGACACGCAGACCCATGGCCGAGGGAGTACTCTAAGATAATTATCGGAGAAGATTTCATGATGTGGGAAAGGTAGTAGGTTGAAGTTGCATTGGAATGGGATATGAGTTGTGTGTAAGAGTGAGAACGTTAAGACGTGTTTGTAAAGGCACGGCGGCACACCAGGTCTTGTGACTATAGGGGAGACAATGGAGTTATAGGAATCTAGTTTGCGGATGGTGTAGGAGACGCAGAAGTGTTCGATTTGGGTGAGGGGCGACTCGAATTTCATGAGATGCTAGAGGATCCATGTGGGAGAAGGTAAGCGGATGCGGAAAGCGAGACAGTGCACTGCGTTTGAGGATTTTGCGGTTAGGGAACTATGGTAGTGTGGACATCCATGCAACGTTTGCATAACAGAGGATGTCCAGATCAGGGTTTTGTTGGTGCGAAGAATAGTAGAGGGGTATAATCGCCAAGTTTGGCCTGTTAGTAGTTTTAGTCTATTGCGGGTTGGCCCTTCTTTTGGATGGTTAGTTGCTGAGGTTTCCACGTTGGCTGGTCGAGGACTAGTCCAAAATATTTTAATGTTAGTCAACTGGATAGGACGATCGTAAGTGGTGCGTTAGAAGTCATGTGAAGTATCACATCAAAAATCGCGGGCATGCGGAACACCTTTTAAATAGGTACGAGTGTCCACTAAATTCTGGCATACAACGTATTGAAGCAGTATTGTATTTCTTGTTAAGGTGAGGCTTGGGAGAAATTTGAGACGACTTAACCGAGTGGTTTACATTTCAAGTACAACTGCACTGACCAGAAGAATATTTAATACTCAAGTCGGTGGAGCCTGGTATCAAATATTCGCAATTACAGCTGCTGGAGAATAGGCTCAGTTCCCAACCTGGCCAACGAGGTTCGTTTCCGTTGAACAATATTGCCACTTGTGGTGCACAGGATTTTAGGTCGAGCAGGAAACAAAGTCAGTATCACTCGCACTGGAAACTGACTTCTGGAGTAATGCAGTTTTATCCCTAGAGTGAATCAAGTGGGAAATGACAGCTAGAGTGAGTATATGGGGTTAGAAACAGGTTTCGGAGGGAGAACAGAAGTAAGACAGCCACTCAGAAGCTCGTATTAAAGCGGTCGTGATGGGGTGACCAGCCGGCCGTTGTGACAGAGCGGTTCTAGGGGCGGAACCGCGCTGCTGCTACGGTTGCAAGTTCGAATCCTGCCTCGGGCATGGATGTGTGCGCTGTCCTTAGGTTAGTTAGGTTTAAGTAGTTCTAAGTCTAGGAGACTGTTGACCTCAGATGTTAAGTCCCATAGTACTCAGAGACATTTGAACCATTTGAACGGGGTGACCACAAGGGGACGTCAAGAAGATGAGTGGAAAACTGTCGAGCATTTTTTTAAATTTGATTTCGGGACATGTAAACACAGCCATCTCACATTGGAAGATACGACAGTGTGTTTCGACAGTTCAGAACATTCATTAGGGCCAAGCCATACCGTGGTAGGAAGATACAGAAGCTTAGACTTGTCATGTGACGATTTTAGCGTCATTTATGACGGTACGACGATCAGGACCACACAACACATAGTCCCCGAGCGGAGAAAATCTCCGACGCGGTCGGGCATCGAGCCCGGGCTCCTATGCTTATTAGTCTGCCGCGCTGACCTCGTAGCCGCCGATGCGGGCTAAGTTTGTAACTGAGCAGCGTCGACAACCGCACACAGTGACGCATAAGGCAATGCCACACAACAGAGTGCAGGTTTACCACCCATACTCATCTTACATGGGACGTATTTTGAGACAGCGTAACTCACGACGCGCAAATTGCCCAGAATATATCTATTCAGTGTTTGACAATGAGAGAGCTCAGCGACTTCTGAAAAACTTTACGCATAAGTAAGAACCTCTTCGAAACTTATTCTCACCAACAGCCCACACAAAATCATAAAAAGAGAAAAGTTTATAGCTTACTACGTTTTCACTGGTCATGCAGTAAAACATCGGCATCAGGCACGGCGTTTTATTACTTTTTCACAATTAACTCCATTCGCAACACATTTTGCTGACGGTATCTACTTGTACGACTGAAGATACTTGAAAAATCACCTCCAAATCTTTATAAGACACATAGTTCAAGAGATATGACGTCATAAACATTTAGGAGCGTAAAAATCTACAATGTCTTCGACCATAAAGGTTCTACATGTTTGACGTCAAATATGTAACACATTAACGCATTTGTAAAGTAATCAGACATTTGAAGCTGTTTTACTTAAGTTAGTTTGATTCATTAAAGCAGTGGAAATCGAGGGATACTGGATCAAGGAGTCATTACCAATTTGCTCTGTATTTACGCATAGCGCTGTGACGCCGTAAAATAATGTGTGCGAAGTATTTCGATCCACCCCAGTGTGATCTTAAGAAATAATTATGTACGTTTGACACACCTCCTGTTCCATAGAAAAGAATATCAGAAAAGCTTCGTATGGCAGGGCATGTCAAAATCGGTTAGAAATTCATTAGCTCATACCATCACTTTTGAGAGTGAGCACTGCATTGTTCGCTGTTGTTTTACTGTTTTAGTTTTCCCATTTGCTGTTGCTATTTTTGTATAATCGTATGATTATAGACTTCTAGGTTTGTGTGACACTTTATCACGGTCAAAATTTTACCTTTCCTAAATATGGCGTGCATTACAAATGCTACGCTTAGCTTACATGATTATTTGTGAGATAATTGCTACTTTTAAGATGAAAATTACTTTCATTGTAGTAAAGAAACTGCATTTCTTAAGAATTTGTTGCGAGGCAGTGAATTCACTACTGAAATCTCGTGTGTCTTATCGTCAGATTTAACATTTCGAAAATATTCCTGATTCTACGAAAACATCAGAATATAGAATACCCGATGATTGTTTGGATAAGATCAAATGCTTTTCTGAACCGTCAAACTACGAAGCAGCCTTCGTCTCCGACAGTGGCTGAGTTCCATTGTTATAAGTAAATATTGCCTTGACTTATACGTAGAAGTGGAAATACGAACTTCAGATCACATTCTGTCTTTTTCATCAGGGATAAACTAATTTACGCAAAGCAGGAATTCTCGTCATGTGCCAGCTTTATTTTTGTTTGCAGTTTCCTGTAACAGTCGACCGAAAATTTCCGTTCGAAGGCCGTGCAGTTCAGAATAGGTACGCTAACAGGGCAACATCGCCGTGAGCAGTGTGGCGATCGTCACACCGACGTACCAGGTTAAAGATACTCGTTTGGTGACACCCAGTGTCCTGCTGCCTGGAGGAGTCCGTAGCCGCCTACTGCGCCTCCTAAACAGACACCGTTAACAGTTTCCCTCAAGCTAGGAGGCGGACCGTTAGGTTTTCTGTCTTGTTATGAGGAGTATACGCTGTAGCATTTTGTTTCCTTACTAGCGAGTTCTAATCAAATTACGTGCTTACGGAACATCGTCTCAGTTGTGCGACTGGAACCAGGGTGCCCTGTCAGAAGGGCCACAGTTCGTAGTAACTGACAAAAAACCATAGAAAATACAAAAGTTACGTCTGGTTCTCCCCAAGGAAGTGTTACAGGACCTCCGATGTTCCTAATCTATATAAATGATGTAGGAAATAATCTGAGAAGCCCTCTTAGATTCTTTGCAAATGATGCTGTCATCATCAAAGATCAAACCCATTTGCGAAATGATTTGGATAAGACATATGTTATGGTGCGAAAAGTGGCAGTTGACTCTAAATAATGCTAAGTTTGAACTCATGCACATGAATAGGGAAAGAAATCAGTTAAATTTCGGCTTCACGATGAATCACACAATCTAAAGGCTGCCAATCCAACTAAATATCTAGGTATTACAATTGTGAACAACAGAAATTAGAACGGTCACACAGAAAATGTTGTGGAGAAAGCAATCCAAAGATTTGCTTAGTAAATATAACATGTCTACTAGATAGGCTGCTTACTTTATGCTTTTCCGCCCTCTGCTAGAGTACTGCTGAGCGGTATGGGATCGTTACCAGTTAGGATTGACGGAAGACATCGAAAACGTTTCAAAGAAGCGCAGCTCGTTTTGTTTTACGGAGAAATAGGAGAGAGAATATCACGGATTAGATACCTGAGCTGGGATGGCAATCATCAAAACATAGGCGTTTACCGGTGCGGAGAGATCTTGTCATGAAATGTCAATCACCACCGCTCTCCTCCGAATGAGAAAATATTTTGTTGACGACAGCACACATAAGGAGAAACGATCATCGAAATAGAATGAGAGAAACCTGAGCTCGCACGGTAAGATTAAAGTTTTCGTTCACTCTTCCCGCCCACTGTTCGAGAGTAGAACGGAGGAGAAAGAGCCCTGAAGTGGTTCGGTGAACCACGTAACAGGCACTGATGTGTGAATGGCAGATTAGACATCTAGATGTAAATAAAATATTAGTAATAAAGAATGAAAATGATAAAATAAGTACCAAAAATAACGTACAAGAGGGGAGAAAAATGAAGATATGAAAGCCTTAGCATAAAAAGAGTAGAGCCACAATTTGCAGCTCTGCCTTGGGAGAGTCAGGAAGCACTTCGAGCGTCCCATATCTGACAGATGATCAGCGTATCAGAATAAGTGCTGACAACAGTAACGAAGGTTAACAATCCAAGGTCAGTGCAGTCGGTCTTTGGACACGAGCATCTGGAGAGAGCTGGGCGAAGTGGCAATGGACTGCGAAGGGCGAGCGAGCGTGGCGCGAGGCATTCTCAAGGTTATGCGCGGCCAGCCGAGAAATCAGCAAGTGTGCCGCCGGTGAGGCCGCTGCGGCAGGCGGCGGGAGCAGGCAAAGGGTCTCCGTGTCGCTGGCCCCAACTGTCTGCTGGGGACAGCTGCTCGCGCCGCGGCCACGTTGCACCAGCGACACCCAGGGGAAACTTGTCAGAAATCGTCGTGGAATCTCTGATACACAGTCCGTTCGGAAATTCCCGTTACATCCTTCTGGGACCTGTAGAGCGGAGTGAGTACAAAATACACTGAAGAGCCAAAGAAAGTGCTACACCTGTCCAATATAGTGTAGATCACCGGCGAGCACGCAGAAGTGCCGCAGCACGACGTGGCATGGACTCCACTAATGTCTGAAGTAGTGCTGGAGAGAAATGATATCATCAGTCCTGAAAGGCTCTTCATAAATCCGCAAGAGTTCGAAAGAAAGGAGATTTCTGAACAGCATGTTGCAAGCCGTCACAGGTACGCTCAGTGATGTTCATGTCTGGAATTGCCTGAGTCCGTCAGAGTGTACAATGGAATGAATGGATGCAGATGATCAAACAGGGTGCTTACGCACGTGTCACCTGTCAGAGTCGTATCTAGCCGTATCAGGGGTCCCATATCAGTCCAACTGCACATGCCCCAAACCATTACAGAGCCTCCACCAGCTTGGAGGGTACACTTCTGACGTGCAGGGTCCATGGATTCATGAGGTTGTCTCCATACCCGAACACCGCCCATCCGGTCGATACAATTTGAAACGAGACTCGTCCGACCAGGCAACATCTTTCCAGTCATCAACAATCCAGTGTCGGTGTTGATGCGTCTAAGTGAGGCTTAAAGCTTTGAGCCATCCAGTCATCAAGGTTACACTAGTGAGCCTTCGGCTCCGAAAGCGCACATCGATGACGTTTCGTTGAATGTTTCGCACGCTGACACTTACTCATGGCCCAGCATTGAAATCTGCAGCAATTTGCGGAAGGGTTGTAATTCTGTCACGCTGAACGCTTGTCTTCAGTCGTCGCTGGTCCCGTTCTTGCAGGATCTTTTCCGGAAGCAGAGATGTCGGAGATTTGATGTTTCACCGGAATCCTGATATTCATGGTACACTCGTGGAATGGTCGTACGAGAAAATCCCCACTGCATCGCTACCTAGGAGATACTGTGTACCATCGCTCGTGCGCCGACTTTAACACCACGTTCAAACTCTCTTAAATCTTGATAACCTGCCATTGTAGCAGCAGTGACCGATCTAACAACTGCACCACACAGTTGTTGTCTTATACAGGCGATGCTGACCGTAGTTCCGTATTCTGACTGTTTACATATCTCTGTATTTGAATACGCATGCCTATATCAGATTCTTTGGCGCTTCAGTGTATATACCATGATGCACCCTCTCTAGCTTGGATACATGCACTGATCCGATTGACAAGTTGATGATAAAGCCATTGTAACCTCTCCTTATTCAAGCAGGCCCACAGTTTTTTTTTAACTGGTCGTTGATAGCCTGGTTACAGACACCGAGACAGACGCTGCAACCCAGCGCAGGTCCACAAATACAGAGTCGGTACGGCTTGTGAGGCGCAAACGGAACGTTGATAGCAGTGCGAGTTTGTGGTGCTGTTGTAATTACTCTAATCAGCCCTTATACCGGTGATGAGAGGGAACAGAACCGGAGACAAACTGCGATGGAGTCCTAGGCGCTTGCTGACAGCCAACCCCTTGACGCTCCTCTGATTCTACATGCCTACTAGCAGGCGCCAGAGCAGCAGTATAGCCCACTTGCAGCGCTTAGGACTCTCTTCAGAGTATGTCTCCACGCACGTAGTTTTTAAAGTCCTCAATGAAAGCTGGAGCTGGTCGCACCGAGGGTGTTGCTGAACTGGGGAGTGGCGTCTTAGAGGCTTCTTTTGCCGTTTCATTCACCAATGTGTCAATGTCGCATTCCTCCATGACCACGCCACAGGAAGGTGCGAAATAAGAGGGTGAAAAATTACAAACAGCCACTTCCGCTTCGGATTGCGTTCTATATTTAATGTTTCCTAATGCTTCCACAGTGTACACCAGAGTAAAAAAAGGCAATCGCGGTGCCCTCCAGGGGGTATGATCACGTTCGGTGGAACTGCCGGCTTAGAGAAGGGTTGAATCATGACCCGCCAGGTTAGCCGAGCGCGCTAACGCGCTGCTTCCTAGACTCGGGTAGGCGCGCCGCCCCAGATCGAACCCTCCCGGCGGATTAACGACGATGGCCCGTGTGCCGGCCAGCCTGGATGTGGTTTTTAGACGGTTTTCCACATCCCCCTAGGTGAATACCGGGCTGGTCCCCACGTCCCGCCTCAGTTCAACGGTTCGCAGACATCTGAACACTTTCGCACTAGCCGGCCGCGGTGGTCTTGCGGTTCTAGGCGCGCAGTCCGGAACCGTGCGACTGCTACGGTCGCAGGTTCGAATCCTGCCTCGGGCATGGATGTGTGTGATGTCCTTAGGTTAGTTAGGTTTAAGTAGTTCTAAGTTCTAGGGGACTGATGACCACAGCAGTTGAGCCCCATAGTGCTCAGAGTCATTTGAACCATTTGAACTTTCACACTATTACATGGTTTACACTAGTCGCAGACAGTTGGGGTACACTAATTCCTTCTCGGGGGGTTGGGGGTGGCGGCAGGAAGGGCATCCGGCCACCTCTTCAACTAACATTGCCACATCCGATTAACCAAGCCGACCCTGCGTATCAAATGGTTTAAATGGCTCTGAGCACTATGGGACTTAACAGCTGAGGTCATCAGTCCCCTAGAACTTAGTACCAATTAAACCTAACTAACCTAAGGACAGCACACACATCCATGACCGAGCCAGGATTCTAACCTGCGACCGTAGCGGTGGCACAGTTCCAGACTGAAGCGCCTAGAACAACTCGGCCACTCCGGCCGGCCCCTGCGTATCCGCGGGAAAAACGGCAAACGGTACAAGCCAAAGAAAGGAAGAAAGAAGGATCGTGCGGGTGGTATCAGCACTGTCAAAGGGTTTTAGGAATGTCTTCCTGTTGCTCGTCACCCTGCGAACTGTCATTTCCGACAGCGAAATGTGTGGGAATCAACGCCGCACGCAAAGGGGTAGTTCCACTGACGCCCTTTATGCCACCTCCTGAGGTCTTTTAGTGTCGATTCTAAGCGTGTCTGAAATGTTTTCCTTGGCCAATCATAAGTAAATCGAGTGATTTCAACGCAGCGGGTCGTGGTGGTGACCTCCTTCGCAGAGGAGTCAAACGAAAGGGTGTAAGAGAGGTTGTGACGACCTTCCCATCGTGTGACGCTTCCACGGTGAGGTTGGCCTGAATTGTGGTGAACTTCGGTGCCGATATGACATCATTAACACATTTTATAGCTTTCATGAACTTCTAAGATCGGCCTCTTTCTGTTTAAGTCATCGTCGAAACAGAGGGTGGCATCGTAGGGTATTACAGTTGTAGGCAACTTTGAGTCAAATTTCAAACTTCTGCGTCGCAATGTGGGACAATTATGGCGTTTTGAAAAAGTAATCCTTTAACTGTGCAGCTATGAGATTAAACAAATAAGAACAGCGTCTTACGTAAACGACGAGTTAGCGTAGCTCGTTATAAATTTGGATGTCTATTAAAAAGCAAACGAGAAACAATGTTCATGAAACTGAAGCAGATACACCCAAATAAAATACTTTTTCATTGGTTCCGTTGCTGAAAACCTACTATTTTTGCGTCTGCTGCATTACGCCTGAGAGAAAATCCGTCCCGGTTAGTCACTGGAGAGCTAGGTGCTACGTGTATTTCTGACACATCGCAAGGCGCTTCTCTCGCGACCGCGTCTGCAGGCTGCGTGTCTGCACGGGCAGTTGCGGCCGACGACATTTCCGGTGAAGGGATTACAGGTTGTAAATCCGCTTACGGTCAGCCCAGCTGTAAAAGACAACCGTACCGCGCCGCGGGAACTTCGCTTTCCCGCGCCGCTTTTATAAGATGGAAGCCATAAGGCCGCACACAAGCGCCATGAGACTTTCCGTAAACTTTCATCTTGTCATTCCGCAGACATACAAGAAAATGGATTTGCCATATTTCGCCGTAACGTTCCCTCTGAGCAGAGGGATTCCGAGTCGAAATGACTGACACGGTGAATAAAATTTATGCCCTATCTCTATTCCAGACTGCCGGATCTGAAGAGTGAAACGGGAAAGGGAGAGACGCGTCCAAGCTACAGACGTTCAACTTCATTCCCTCCCCACCGTGCCGGCGGCTGTGGCCTAGTGGTTCTAGGCGCTTCAGTCCGTAACCGCGCTGCTGCTACGGTCGCAGGTTCGAATCCTGCCTCAGGAATGGATGTGTGTGATGTCCTTAGGTTAGTTAGGTTTAAGTAGTTCTAAGTCTAGGGGACTGATGACCTCAGATAGGAAGTCCCATAGTGCTTAGAGCCATTTGAACCATTTGAACCTTCTCACCGTAAGTTGCACTCTTCCGTCAGCTGACAAAGTAACTATTCTACATCTCTTCTGATGAATAAGTGGAATGTGCAGGGCGATTTCAAATGATTCGACGGTTTAATACACGATATTTTCAGCAAAGCCGTACGCGAATACAGAATCCTCAGAATTTAATTACTACGTCCACCTATTAACCAGTTTAATGTTTTCGTAATACAGGGCAGTTCAAAATGAATGTACAGATTACAGAAAGCTATTATTATTTAGTGCACGGCGATACATTGATTAGAATTCCAGAGAATGTAAAAGGAATTTCGGATTAAAATACAATCGAATATGGAAGTTTGCACATTTTAATCAATATCTTCCGAACTGTTGGATCTGTCGTACTGGACATGACGATTCTGTGTTTTGCTCTTGGCTACCTAGATCTGCCCCAGATAAGCTAAATTCATCAATAAACAACTAAATAAATACTCTCGTAGTGCACAGATGTAGTTAGGAGTGAACTGATAGCCGAAACCTATGGCGGCAAAATAAATCATTCACTTGCAAAAGTTCCGACTGGTCTTTTTTTCCATTCATCATTCTGCGGAATTTTGAATTCTTGGTCAAAGCCACTCGTCTTTTAGGTTCCATTTAGGTCTCTCTACCATAAGGAAGAAACGAAATTGCGTCCATGCGTTTTAGTGCGTCGTGATACTTGCCCTTGCGAAGTTAATTCTTTAACTTCAATGAGTGAGGCAGACGATTTCAGAATCGTCAAGGGATTCTGGTTACAATTCTTTGTAACAAGAATGTTACCTCTCGTTAGAAATCTGTCGTTCAGTTTACTGTACAACATTCTAGCTTAGCCATCTAAGACGTACAACGTTACCATAGGCTATATCAGATTGAAGTTTTATAAATGACGTCTCCTGGAAATCAGTTTGCCATATTATTCGAGGGCAAACATCCGCTGCTTGCTTCCCACGTTAAATCCTGTCTTGACGTAACGTATACGAATTGTAATAATGTTAACCACCGCTATCTGAAAGATTAGCACGAACAACTATCAAATTCTTTCTTTCTTTTATGTGTGACTTTGTCCTTATTTCGCGACGAATTGCCAACTGATTCGTTGAATGATCTCTGGAATCCAATAAACAGGGATACGGGACGGAAGAGTATAACAACGGAGACAAAGACTTTTCTAATTACACCGCCAAATGACGTAGAAGCCCGACTGCTGGGACAAAAATGTCTTCAAATTACGACAGCATGGGACAAGGGGGGTCTTTGCTGAGACAAAAAATAAAAAAAAAGCTCTTAGAAGATGGATCTGGGCTACTTCTCCTCGGGAGGGAGAGAAGAGGGAGAGAAGTGGAGGGGGGAGGTAGAGAGAAAAAGAGAGAGAGAGAGAGAGAGAGAGAGAGAGAGAGAGAGAGAGGGAAAGAGAGAAGGGCTATTAAAACTCGTGCAAAACTAACTGAAACGTTTCGTGCAGTGATACGCAAATGAAGCAGAGGTTGTGCAGATAATGCACTATACAATAGAGTAGTGTCGTCTTAGAAGCTTATTGTTCTTGAAAGGATATCAAAGGAAAACTATAGCTAGATAACAGAATTATCCGACGTGTAAGCGTAATGGCAATGACCTTTATTCCTTCTTTTCCTTCAAATTGTAATCAAAATTTTGTAGGTATGTATGTTTTGTTACTATCACCCCTGACACAGCTTCGGCATCGTTTTACAGCATCCCAACGATCAGAAATGTGCGCGGTGACTTGAATACAATAACTTAATATTCATTAAGAGCTAACTGTGAATCATTGCATCAGACTAACATTTTGTCAAGAGGCGACTTGATGTTACTACATATTTATTATAGAAAATCGCCTCCTCGTGTATGTTCGCACCATGTGCGGAACAGCTGTGAATGCAACCAACACTATTCGAACAGAGGTACGTAATACGAACAATAGTGGGTCTGTATTTTCCTGAAGAGGTTCTAATGACGCAATTAAGTAAGTCAGTAGTACTCATTTAAATACAGTCTGTTTTAAAACATGAAGATACAGCATAAATTTTATTCGTATATTTGTAACTTTCAGTTCATAGTGAAGTCTGAGATACTTGAAAGTAGGTGCCAGTATGCTATGCTGTGAGTATAACAAGTAACGCCGTATGTTAGATGCGTAAAGAACTATCTGCACAAATATTACCATTTTCCTGAAATGCTGATTTTATTATTTTGATGAGTAATTCTCTCAAAAGATTAATTGTATAGAAACGATTAAATATGTAGTGAAAGAAAATGCCGCATGTATAACAGATTAACGTAGCTGTACGGGAGCTGCACTGGCTAGGCAGAAACAGCTTTGAGTCCTGTCACAGCCCATGGTACCTGGTTGTTGCGTGATGTGCTCGGAATACAGCAGCAGCACGTGTTTGTGATAATAAAATAAATTCACAAGGGAAATTTACCTGTAAAATGACAATATACAGGAATGTTAGGATGATGTGATATTGCCATAAAACGAAGATGGAAGAATTGGGGTTCGCAGCTCGTGGTCGTGCGGTAACGTTCCCGCGCCCGGGTTCCCAGATTCGATTCCCGGCGGGGTCAGGTATTTTCTCTGCCTCGTGATGACTGGGTGTTGTATGATGTCCTTAGGTTAGTTAGGTTTAAGTAGTTCTAAGTTCTAGGGGACTGATGATCATAGATGTTAAGTCCCATAGTGCTCAGAGCCATTTGAACCATTTGAAGACTTGGAGATTATCTGCCACTAAAACACGACGACAACCACCCAGGTAAGTGAGCCTCTTCTCTGTAAATACTACTTTCCCAAGAAATAAGAATCTTTTTACTATCAGTTTAGGCACTACCGTTCACTAAAGTCAGTAAAATGTATCCGTGTTTTACTTGATTGTTTTTCTGCCCCACTTTCTGTTTGTCCATTGCAGTAAACAGGAAGAATCAAAAACTGAGCAGTATTCGCTGTACAAGTAATTATCTTGCTTGATTCATAATTAGTAGTTCAGATGTGTGTGTGACAAAGTGAGTGAGTATTATCTGTGCTATGACTAAGTTATTGTGTAACTCAAAATGAGATGAGCTATATCATTTGCAGACTTTCGCCAACACTCCACTGATTTCAGAATTGTCAGTACGTGCGCAACAAACAGTGTTCTTCCGTGTACTTGAGATTTAGTTATGCCGTGGTCTTGGATAGCCCGATGCACACTGTGATATTGTAGATTACGTCGGTACTATTAAATTTTGAAATCACGACAGTCTCATTATAAGCTTCTATGTCTACGTACAGGGTGACAATTGCTAAATTATACAGAAACAAACGTAAATTAGTTACAAACTATGGCGTGTATACATTTGTCACAACAAATGTTCGGATTTAGATTATGGCATGTTCGATGTGCCTGCCATCATTGGCGGTGATGTGGCGCAGACGAATAGCGAAACTCTACATGACCCGTTGATGTCCGGACATCAGTGCAGTCGATGACCTCCTGAACGGCTGTTTTCAGCTCAGCAATAGTTTTAGGGTTATTGCTGCACACCTTGTCTTTCATACAGCCCCACAAAAAGGAGTCGCATGTGTTCAGATCCGGAGAACACGGCGGCCAATCGGGAGGCCCTTGCCTGTGGCCTCTGGGTGCCCCAGAGCCACAGTGCGGTCTCCGAAGTGCTTCTCCAGGACGTCAGACACACTCCTGCTTCGGTAGGGTCAAGCTCCGTTTTGCATCAATCATATATTGGCGAAATCAGGGCCACTTTGGATAATGGGGTTGAAATCATCTACCAAAACCTCCACGTACCGTTTGGTAGCCAGCGTGCCCTCAAGGAATATCCCACAGATTATTCAGTGACTGGACACGGCACACTAAACAGTAACGCATGCAGGATGAAGGACTTCTCGTTTGCGAAATGCAGGTTCTCAGTCCTCCAAATGCGCCGATTTTGCTTATTGACGAACCCATCCAAATGAAAGTGGGCTTCGTCACTAAGCCAAACCAGACCAAACCGTACTAATCCCCATAATGCCCAGCGCCAACTGCGCAGTCTGAACGTCCTATCGCAAACCGTTCAGAAGTTATGACGATTTTATTTCATAAAATTCAAAAATTGTCACTCTATATGAATTGCCGTAAGGTCAATGTTACCTGATAAATCCTTCCGGAGATCTGCTGTCCATTGAATTCACTGGGTTATCGCTTTCGTGGATATCACGCGTAAAGTGCACGAGACAGGTATTGCACTGCACACGCTTAATGTCGTAGAGAATGGCACTTCTAATCGTACCCGGAAAGTAATTAGTGTTCAATCATAATGAGACGTGAACATGGTATTTGAGCAGTGTCCTTCTACGTAACTGAGTGGTCGGAGCGACTGACTGCCAAGTGGATCCCTGGTAGTTCAAACGGTTCAAATGGCTCTGAGCACTATAGGACTTAACAGCTGAGGTCATCAGTTCCCTAGAACTTAGAACTACTTAAGCCTAACTAACCTAAGGACATCACACACATCCATGCCAGAGGCAGGAGTCGATCCTGCGACCGTAGCGGTCGAGCTGTTCCAGACTGAAGCGCCTAGAACAGCTCGGCCACACCGGCCGGCTGATTCCCGGTAGTGCCGGGGACCTTTCCTCTGTGGGAGGATTGGAACCGGATGCGCTCAGACTCGTGATGCTATCTGAGGAGCTACCTCAGCGAGGAGCAACCGCTCCAGGTCACGAAAACTGACAACTGTCGGGACAGCGGTGTGCTGAGCCCGCGTCCCTCCATATCGCCCCGCATGACTCCACTGGTCGAGGATGACACGGCGGCCAGCACCGATGAGCCCGCCAGGGCCTGTGGACATAGTTTACCTAGAATGAGATTTTCACTCTGCTGTGCGCTGATATGAAATTTCCTGGCAGATTAAAACTGTGTGCTGGACCGAGACTCGAACTCGGAACTTTTGCCTTTCACGGGCAAGTGCTCTACCGACTGAGCTACCCAAGCACGACTCACGCCCCGTCCTCACAGCTTTACTTCTGCCAGTACTTCGTCTCCTACCTTCCAAACTTAACAGAAGCTCTCCTGCAAACCTTACAGAACTACCACTCCTGAAAGAAAGGATATTGCGGAGACATGGCTTAGCCACAGCCTGGGCAGCAATTTTAATCGGCCAGGAAGTTTGATAGTTTACCTAGTTTCCCAGTGCTTTTCGCTGAATAGATACGGTTCTGTTGCCGGCCGTTGTGGACGTGCGGTTCTAGGCGCGTCAGTCTGGAACCGCGTGACCGCTACGGTCGCAGGTTCGAATCCTGCCTCGGGCATGGATGTGTGTGATGTCCTTAGGTTAGTTAGGTTTAAGTAGTTCTATGTTCTAGGGGACTGATGACCACATATGTTGAGTCCCATAGTGCTCAGAGCCTTTGCACGGTTCTGTCTGCTAAATGTAATGACTATACGTTGAAAACAGTCCATCTGTGTTTTCTCAAATTAAGAAACTAGAAAAAGAGAGATGCGTTACCTTAGTGACTAATAATAATTCGGGGTGGCTCAGCTGGCTGCTGCATTTCCTTCGATTTGACAGCACTTTGGGGACTTGGGTATTCCTGACCTATAGTAGCAGTCCTACTGCGAAAGGCGACCTACACTTCAACGTGGAGTCCGAACCAAGCCAATTTTCGAGGTATTGAGAGGTTAAACCTTGATTAAAGGCAGACAGAAATATTGCGTGGTCCGACTGGGATTCGATCCGGCGACTTTTCGGTTTCCAGTTACACGTTATACTACTAGACCACAAGGATCGATTACACTAGTGTAATTTATAGTCTTCTTACGAGTATCTAGGACGGAAATAACTGCGTTATTTCAATGTCTCCTTTTACTCGTCTATTTGTATTTATGTTTTTGATGCCGCGAATATTCCGTAAATACTGCAGTTAAATAAGGCTATTACAGAAGACTAACCTAACGAGGCCAGACAATGAAAATTACTCTTGTAGACATATGTCTATATGTTAGCTGCTGCCATTTCAGACGTGTAAACGGAACGCATGATGAAGTACGACTGTATCGTATTTACTCTAGAGCATATATGTTAAATACATAGAGTCAAATAATTGTTTTCTAAAATACGATTCTCATGTTTAGAATATAAATTTTAAAGGAGAAATACGAAGCACAATAAAGAGGTGGTTGTCTTATTGAGGAGATACGTCCCATTTCTATAGGTGTGTGTGAGATGCGGCTGATTCAGTCAAACGAAACAATATGGCCCCAGAGACCTTTTCAAGTCTCAAACATCTATGATGTATATAAGCAGATTCAAGTGACGAATGAGATTTGTACCAAAGCTGGGATTCAAACCTGGGTCTGACGATCGCTAGGCAAATGCACCAACCACTACGCCACCCCAGCACGTGGCTGCACGGGCTACCCTAGCACGCATTGCTCCTCGGTCCAATCTGCTATTCACTTCTCAGTCGACTTGCTATTTTCCCTAAACAGCACTGCGGAGGCTCTCCAACCGTATTGGAATAACAATTGATTAAATCACCTGTGTCTGGGTTTAAAGCAGGATCTCCCGTTTCGTTCGATTATAAGATGCTATTCCAATACTGTTGGATGTGGATCGAGTTTATGGGGAATTGCAAATGGGCAGAGGCATGAATGGGAATTTGGACTCAGGAGGGAGGCGTGATATAGAAGTATGTATAAGTGTGCAAAAGCTACTGTGCCAGGGTGCGTAGTGATTAGCATCTCTACCTAGCGAACGGGTGACCTGGGTTCGAATCCAAGACTTAGTGCAAATTTTCATTTGTCGCTTCAGTCTGCATTTGTACATCATTCAGTCATTTGGAATATCGATATCGCTATAAAACTGGAAAGCAACGGGTATTATCTGTGCATAAATGTCGACCACAGAAAGATATTCTTACCTCCGTGTCTGACGGTTGCCAGTTGGTAATGCTTTGCTGCCCTATTTAGTGTACCCTCCTGTCTTCCCCCTAGCGTGTAGTTGACAAGCAAACTATGAGTAAAAACGTTTTGAGAACTCGAGGAAAGCCATCTGACGCTGAGAGTTTACGTAGGTGCGGCACCTGCGGAGCGAGAAGTGAATACGGAATCGGCGAGGAGCAGGCGACCCTACGGCGAGTGCGACAGCGCCTCGCAATTAGCCTCGCCGTCGGACCTTTCTTCAGCACGTGAACTGTGTTCCAATTCATAAACTGGATTTGTAAAACTCGCCACAAAGCGAAAGCTAAACGCTAATTTGATTCTGCGGCACAAGTTGTCACAAAAGTTTTACTCTGCGCGCGCGCTGCGATACAGCTCGATGCGAAACAGGAAGACGAGTCCGCGGCGCTAATTACCTTCTCTTTTAGGAAGGAAAATGAAAGTCTAATTTGGATGCTGATTACATAGCGCGCGCGCTCGCCCTCTGTGTAGTTTCTCCGAGGCGAGCGCAAAGCACTAACTTCCCCGCAGCGGCACGCGCAGTAAAACTGCGCAGTCAACGCTTGTCCAGCTCTGCGAAAGTCGTCCCGGCCAGCCTACGAACACACAGCACACTCCGCTACTCCGCCTTTACACGTTACTACGACGGGAAAGCGTAAGCACCGCTTCCAGCTGGCGACTAACGACTCACGGAACATTTTCTGCGGAATCTATTTATTCTCGGTTCATTGATCCATTCAGAATAACGGACAATGAAGAGCAAGCTTAGCCTACGAAACAGCGAGATTCGGCAGTTCAGAGGCGCGCTGGTAGATTTGTTACCGGGAGGTTCGATCAACACCTGCATGTAATGGAAATGGTGTGTAAAATCACAAGCGAATCCCTGGAGGGAAGAAGAAGTTGTTTGCGAAAAGACAGTTAAGAAATGTTATTTAATCCATGCTGGATATCGTCAACCAACCGTGGTAGTTGCTTACGCGGACGATGTAGGCGTAATCATCAGAAAGCGTAATTGTTTCGAGTGCCAGTGAAGATAGCAGTTTTGGGTCCAAACAATGGAGGAACGGGTCTAACCGACATCAAGTCTAAAGCGATGGCACTGTATGTCAAACGAACATGGAGCATAATGTGTAACGATCCAGGGTGCATTACAGCAAAACTATACGACATTGTCAGGCCAGAAAGTGTACAGCCATCGATAAATATACAAAAAAATAAGTTTTCAGCTAAAACACATTAGGGCGTATTATCTTAAACTAAGCTATCTCAGCAAAAAGGCTTTAAACCCCAAAAACGTTACAGCAAAGGCGAATTTAGCTGAAAGACGGAAACATGAAAGGAAAAATAACATAGAAACTAAATATGCTGCAATAGCATGGAATGTGGCCTGAAAAACATCGGTAGTGATGTTCTTTCGTCTGACGTGACAACAGCTTGGTACAAGGTAGTCAATAACATTATCATCGCTAATGAGCGTCTCTCTGCTATCGGTTTAAGTGACACTAACCTCTGCAGCAAATGCAACGTCGTTGATAGCGTGCCTCATCGTTACACATGTGGAGATCGGATTATCCACTGGAGGTGGACCAGGGAGAAAATTGTTCAAATAACAAGAACTTCAGCAAACAATGTACCGACTTACATTCTCTTCGGACCAGAAGAAAGTTACTAACCTCAGGCAAAAAATAACGCAGTTATTTGGTTAATGGGCAAAAATACAAGTTACGTTTTTAACAATATTAGGAGCGATGAACATACTGAACACAGGATGTATATGGAAAATGAATTCGAGAAAAGAATCACAATAAGAAATATGGTAACATGCTCCGAATTGTCTTCAACAGAATGGGTATAGGTTAGGAACTGGATTCCTCGTAGAGAGGGGATGGGTTGGGTCACGTTCCCGACCCTAACCACACAGATGAAAAATAAATCAGTAAACAGCAGAACAAGAATATGACGGCAAACATCTGGTGTCTGATATAAAGGCAGATCTTAAACTCCCTAAGGATGCGTTTAGAAGGCTGGAACTGACAAAAATAACAAGGCAGTGAAGGATTTTTCAATGTCGCTGTTCGGGACTGTTCTCCGGTCCACGTAATTTACCCTGGAAGGAGCACACATAAAGGATTTACTGAATGATTAATTTGGGTCTGGGAAAGAAGAGAATGTGCATGCTGAACTGCCACCAGTTGAAATGACAGTGAAAGTGCTGAATGTGTGCTAATGCTAAAGACTGAATATGATTCCTCATTCTTTGAATGCTGTAATTTATGACTGCAATTACCTGTCACCTTTTTTTTTTTTTTTTTTTTTTTAAAAAAAAGGGAACCACAACCACTCACAAATAAGAGGGCCGTTCAATAAGTAATGAAACTTTTTTTTTTTGAAAGGAGGTTGGTTTTTATTCAGGATTCCAATACACCACATTATTCTCCTCTCTTCTGGCAACAAAACTCTGTTTCTTAATACAATATCTTCGTTGTGTGCAACGACCTTGCGCCACCTTACTGGGAGGGCCTGTACGCACGCATGGTACTGGACAATGTCGGAGCAAAGGTCTTGCTCCATCAGTAACCTCCCTTTCATCCACGTTATGCGAGTGGGCCGAACAGGTGAAAGTCGGAAGGTGGGAGATCCGAGTTGTAGGGTGACTGAGGAAGAACAGTCCAATGAAGTTCTGTGGGCTCCTCCCGAGTGTGCAGACTTGTGTTACGCCTTGTGTTGTCACGGATAAGGAAAAGTTCGTTTTCATTTTTGTGACGACCAACACGCTAAGGTCGATTCTTCAGTTTCTTGAGAGTGACACAATACTCTTCGGAGGTGATCGTTTCACCATGAGGGAGGACGTCAAACAGGATAATCCCTTTAAAATACCTGGAGAGCGACGCCATGGTTTTACCAGCTGAGGGTGGAGCTTGAACGTTTTTCTTCGGAGGAGAGGAAATGTGGCGCCACTCCACGGACTGTCGTTTTGTTTCCGGTTCAAAGAGATGAGCCGATGTCTAATCGTGTGTGACGGTTTTTGACAAAATATTGTCACGGTCAGCCTCGCAAATCGCAATCAATCCCGTCCAGATGGTCCTTCATCGCTACACTTTGAAAGCACAGAACAGAACCGTACAGGTTAGCTACTGAGCTAAAACTGAGCACAGTTCTTCCCGAGGCATGCCGGTACACGACGCACGCGCCCGTTGCGGTATGCGCGCGAACTACTAATGTCTACAACAAAGCGGACCTTACTTAAAAACATGCCT
The DNA here is from genome assembly GCF_023897955.1 of Schistocerca gregaria. Classification (NCBI taxonomy): domain Eukaryota; kingdom Metazoa; phylum Arthropoda; class Insecta; order Orthoptera; family Acrididae; genus Schistocerca; species Schistocerca gregaria. Next base: position 462,018,165 of record NC_064921.1, read on the forward strand.
CGTATTTACCGGCTGATGGTGCGACTTAGTAACGTTTTCTCGGAGGAGAGGTGGTGTGGCGCCATGGATTGCAGTATTGTTTCCGATTCGAAGTGATGAACCGGCATTTTCATCGCCTGTGACGATGTTCAACGCAAAATTGTCAGGATCAGCCTCGTAAGGCTCTTTGTTGTCTTCTGTTAGGCGGTGAAGAACCCAGAGGACACACACACTTTAGTACCCGAACTGGTGGATGAGTTTGTCAGCATTACCAAAGTGACGTTGAGTCGTGGACCGAGGTGTGTGACTGTGATCAGTGGAATGAGAGTGTCCTTACGTTCCAACACTGCACGGGGTCACAGCTATTTGCGCCCGGCCGGCTCGCGAGAGATAGGACAGATTTGCGCGAGCATATTTTGCGATCGTGACAGACGCCTCGCCCACGACTCACCGTGCTTTTGTTCACTGGTAGGTCTTGACACAACGACATATAAATGTGTGAGCTCATTTTAGCTTGACATGACCTAATAGCCACAACATCTTCACTTGACAATGGCCTACGACCGAAATTGCAATCGTGAAATAAAGAAAGTGTTACAGTCACTGGCGTAAATATGATGTCTTTTATAATTGTCAAAGACCGTTCAGCGAACGCTGCTCTGCATGGACGTCCGCATCAGGCGCTTGTTCATGATGAGTGCAGTTCGTCGGCGACGGAGGCTGGAATTTGCACGCCAGTACCACACGTGGACGTCCACTGAGTGGTGACAGATGGTCTTTCAGATAAATCACGTTTTGTGCTCCATAGGACAAATGGCCGCTGGCATGTACGACTTGCAACCAAAGATCCAGGCCGTAGGGGGAATCATTATGCTCTGGGGAATGTTTCCGTGGCGTTTCTGGACGATTTTGTCGTTCTGGCAGACATGATGGATCAACATAAGTATGCATCCATCCTTGGGTTCCATGTCCACCTGTACGTGCAGCTTCTTTTTCGTCGGCAGGGTGGCATCTACCAGCAGGACAATGCAATGTGTCACATAGCTCGCAGTATATGTGCGTGGTTCCAAGAGCCACAGGTTGAGTTTACTGTACGCCTCTGGCCACGAAACTCCCCGGATTTAAACCCGTTCGAGAACCTGTGGGACCACCTCGATTGGGTCGTTCGCAGCATCAATCCTCAACCGAGAAAGCTAGCGGAGCTAGCCACGTCACTGGAGTCGGCACGTCTTCGCATCACTGTCCGTAGCTTCCAGAAGCTCACTTCCCTCTTCTTCCACGTCTCGCAGCGGTTCACACTGCAAAACGTGGTTATTCAGGCTCTTGACAGGAAATCACATTAATCTGACTGGACAGTGTATAATCACTATTTGATAAATTACGTTTAAAAATAATTAAAAGTAGATATCTCACTTATGGCGTATATGATGATACGAAGTTGTTGGCCTTCTCACCGTTTGGGGCGCCAGTGACGCTTCAACTGTAGGACGGTAGCAATTTTCCCAGCATTAGTCGCTACTGTATTTTAGACTGGGCTGTTATTGCGCGCAGTAGAAAACCATGGTGTGGATCGAACATTGATAGTAGTTATCAGGGAGGTGGAGCTCATGTAGAAACTTTCTGTATAACGAGGTTGGTTCACCGCCAGGACAAGTTTACCAATCTGTTATCTCACTTTCTTAGGGGGTGATTTATAGTCTTTCATTTTTGTTTTCGCTTCATCATAACAGAAGCTGCCTTCGTCACATTGTGTATCCGATTACTTCTCGTGTATGTTGCACTCTTTCAACTGCACCATAAATTTACATTGTGTTTCCTGTTACTTCTTTCCTGTATTGCAATATTTGAACTCCATCTTAAATTTATTCTTCGTATTCTGGTTGAGTTCTTCTTGCATCCACAATATTGGGTGCCGTTAATGATTCCATACTTGTTTTTCTTTCGTGTAAACCAGAAGCTGCTTTCCTTGCTTGATTTTATGTGGACCTACGTGTTTCTGGTATTGTTCACGAATCTGTGTGGGGATTGCTCGATTTAAGCGCATTGTAAGTATATTGCTCGTACTCTAAGTTATTTTTATTTGCATGCGTTTTACGTAGATTCTCGCATTTAATGGAGAACTGTATGTTAGCAGCTTTTGACAGTATTAATATTCAAAATTATTACTTATTTCACGGAATGAGTATGTAATGCGAATGTGTTGCTTCTTTCACTGAGTGCCATGCGTTTCACGGTGGCTTGCGCAGTATAGATGTAGATATGTACGTTTTGTATCTTGGTGAGTAGGGCTTTCTTGCAAATGCTAAAAATGCGACAGTAGTTACGCAAACATTTTCACACATTATTAACAGTGCTGCAGACCATATATTTTAGTAGAAGTTAATGAAAATTTCGGTGGCCTCCATTAAATGCAAGAGTACGTAAAACGGATGGGAATAGAAATAACGTAGAATAAGAGCATTTTACTTACAGTTTATATAAATTGAGCAGTTCACATACGGATACGTAAGCAGTAGTAAATAGTTATGAATCCACAGAATACCGTGCGACGAAACCAATTTCTGTTATAAAAAGAAATATGGGTTCATTTACCCCACCGAATATTAAGGATGAGAGAAAAACTAAGCAGAATACGAGCAACATATTTACACTGCAATTGAAGAGTACAATATATACAGGAAGGTCTTAATTACGAACATAATTTCCACTCAAAAAAAAAAGCCATTAGGGTGAAATTGCAATATAAATACACTTTGCCACCAGACTATCAGACCCACCCATAAAATCCAAATTCTGTGAATACAGATTATCGCACCATGTTTTCCCCGAATTCGAAGTTCCCTGCCAGACCACTCGGAGCGCTAATATCGGTCACACATTCTCCACCGTAACATGGCCTTTACACTTCTGATATTTTTGTGTTCTGTGGTAATTACGACCTCCCTTGAAAATGTGTGACGAATAAATGGACGAAACGTAGGGCTTTTCGAAGAAATTCGTTCAACCACGTCGTAACAGCGAGGAATATTTTAGTAAGTACATTTCCGTCCGTGAAAGTCCACATTTTACGGATGTAATTATCTTTGTGGTACAGTCTCGGTTTACAAAGAAGCCAACGGTACGAAGGTCGGCGAGCCCTCCTGCGAAGAGAGAGGAATGTGTCCGGCCAGTTTCGCAACGCGGGGGAGAAAGCGAGTCGTGGCGTGTCCTGTCACGTTTGGGGGCAGCGTGGGCTCTCTCGCTGCAGCCTGCAGCGTCTACCTGTGTACCTGAACCTGTTGCAGCGGACGTTGCGAGCTGCGCCGGCTTGCCTCGAAATTTGGCAACGCCCGCGGCGGCCGCGGCTGCAGCAGCAGAGTGGGGTAGGCGTGCCGCCAGGGCCGCCCCTCCCCTCCCCCTGCCCCCTCCCACTGCCTGTACCCCTCCCAGGGCGGGCGCGCGAATTCTGACAGGGGGCACCAACTGCGGCCATCTTGGTGCGGGGCGGAACTGCGCCCCTCCCCCTGCCGCCGGGCCACCACGGACAATTTCTGCCGGCCTAGAAAAAAATAAAAAGTCCCCTAGTTGGCTACGGATTCCCCTTGTCTGACGAGGGAGGCAGTTTACGCATTTGTCGCGCGTCGTTGATCGAGCGGTGTAAATAAACCTGTTGCGTTACGGTTGTTGTCGAGTTGTGTAACTCAGCTGGTCAGGAGAAAATGTTTTTACTAGTGTAAAACTGTACATGGCCTTTCTACCTGTCGCGTACCTTCCTAGAATGATACGCGACACAACTCGGAGAAGAGCATTATTAACTAGCGAAATAGTTTGCCTGCAAACTGAACAGCGAGCGCACACCTAAGTCACGAGAAGTTTCTCGAAGTTACGCCGTCATTACGCAGCGTGCCTTTTAAACCACTGACAATGCCGTGTTCAGATACGACCGGCACGTTCCTTTTTCGCTGGACATCGAATATCGAAATCGGTGGATGATATAACTAATACATTAGAATCTACGAAGATTGCCGTATGTTGCAGTAACGGTAGCCTGTTAAATAGTAAACTGCGTTTTTGTGTGCCGATATGGCGGAAAAAGCCACTTCCACAGACAGGATCGCTGTTCGAACTTCAATTTACAGATTATAGCAAGAAAAGAATGAGTAGGCTGTGCATAATTCTTTTTATCTGCCAGATCCAGAAGATAGATTTTATTTTTATTTTTGTAATGCAGCTACATAATTTCGTGTGCCCTGGAAGTTCTGTGAACCACCAAGTGCTTTGCAGTGAAATTTGTCTAAAAGGATTTAAAAGAAAGGAGAATCAAAATTTTCACTCGTGTTCTAAAGGTAATATTTCATAGCAAAATCTATGCATCTCCGTTTAACACATTTCTCACCTTGTTTTGCTGTAAATTTCAGTCGATACATTAGGAAGCGTCTTACGCTACACGTCTCTCGTCGAAGAATATTAAACGCCGTCGCAGAAGGTAAAGAGTACTTTAAGAACTACAGTTGCTTATGTACCAAATGTGTAGATTTGCGCATATGTTTTACGTAGGCGCAGTTCAATGCATATCACATACTTTATGCGATGTTCAGTTGTCACTTACAAACAGCATTTAGTAATATTTCCTACAACTTTTTGGTTTCTGTATTCGATTTTTATATTCATATACTTCTGTAACGCATGACTAATTTCTGTGCTTGTTTACATTTTAGAGCCTTTTATAACACTGTACAGAGAGACTTAAACAAAAATATAATATCAATAATAACAATATTATCAGTATATTATACTTGTAAATCCTTGGAAGTCGCAAGGTACACGACTTTGTTTGGACTATATTTCTACAGAGTTACTCGTACAGTAAACATCAGTAACAATCTTGGCCCAATAAAGGCTTTATTAAAATCTACTACATTCAAGTGCTCAAATTGCTGTCTCCATGCTACGTCATGTAATTACGATCAACAATTTGTGCGTGATCCTAATATTCATCTTCGTTACTGTAGTGTACTGTACGATCATTCAGTACACTTTTAAACGATATCAGAGGTGGAGTTTACCGCAACTCGTCTGGGGTGCTTCAACGAGTGGATTATTGCTTGTTTGTGACGAATAGTGATGCGTGTACAGCCCGTCATCGGGACGGATAAAGCGACTGAGAAGAAACGGGATGCGTGCGACATTTTAAAATAAATGTGAATGGGACGAAGGATGTCCGCTACAGTACGGCTGCGTTTCATTACAGAACAGTAGAATTGTCTGCATTATCACGAATTCCAAATCAGCGAGGATATACTGTTTCTGACGTTGATCCCGATGAAAGTGACATTTTACTAGTAGTTGCAGGTGAGATTTATTGGTTGATGACATAAATCTTGCATACTTTTTGACTGTAGGTCATATCATAGCGATGACACTTATGTGAATCAGGCGAGTTTTCCATTAGGTTTTTACTTTCGAGTTTTCTTTACAAGTTTTCACTGATTCATAGAAAAAACTTTAAAAATCTGTTTATTTTGCAAAAATCAAAATTCGTTTGTCAAAGTAATTTTGTCTCAATGAAACTTACGCAGGGAAATGCACGCTACAGGGAGTCTCGCTCGGAGCTGTCCTTGAAGTAACCGATGTGTAACAGTTCGTTGTGTCACCGTAGCACCAGCTGCTGCTCAAACTGCTGCTGCAGATGCAGTACGATGCGTCAGAGCTTTACGCCGAAAACTATGGTCTTCCCTCTCGCTAGTGCCACCTAGTCGTCCGCAAACCCCTCTCCTTGTGACCGTACATTCTCGTGGTCACCGCTGCCAGCAGTCATGTACAGTGGCAACATTACCGCTAAGTTTTTGTAAAGTAGCGGAGAAAGACCGCGTTCAAACTCAGTGAAATGCTGATAATGGAGTCTTTGTCACCTTGAAAGCATTCTTGACACACATCAGTTCACAACGTCCAGTGTCAAAGGTAACTAACGCTCATGACCGTTACAGCTTGTATTTAAAGAAAATCTGATAGTATATGGGACCGGTGCGAAATTGCAATAGACAACGTCTTTCAGGTGTAGAAACACGCCTACAAACTTGCGTTTATGTCCTTCTTCGTGTTGCTATAGTTTTCCGTCAGTGTTCTGTAGAGTTCGTGTGTTTACGAGAAACTGAATATAACGTGTATGTTTACGGCATTTAACCCTTGCCACTCTATATTTTTTACTGAGTTTTCGGATTTTCTATAATCCGATAAACTTTGTCCCATTGTATTCAGAAAACATATAAAGCGTCGCGCTTTCAGCATCTACATACACAGTGTTTCGTTCCGCATAATATCTACCCGTTAATATGAGCTCCATAGCTTTTCAACAGCTTCACCAGTCTTATGTTGACGATCTTGTGTGACGAGGCCACACTTACTATCGACCATGTCTTCGGACGGAACCTCAGTGGCAAAAGGACCGTGCATTGACAGCAGCGCTCATGAATTCACTTATCCAGTAATAAACACACTTGAGTTTCCACTAAGTTCTCTCAGCTCTTTCTATGACTTGGCTCGCTGCAATAAATTTGAAATGAAAATGATTTTTCTTATTGTTTCACTCGATTTCAATGACGGGTACTAAATTTGTGACAAGATCACTCGAGATAGGTGTCAACTAGCAAGTAGGAGCTGTGGCTGTTTGAATATTCGAGTAAAAGCGCTACAGGAGTTACTCTTATCAAGAGCCATAGTGCAATACAAGATTTGCCCATTGTAGCAGAAATTGATCGGGCTTATCAAACCACACCAGTATTTTTTTTCGATTTAGGACACGGGTAACATACAGGGATTCAACAAAACTATGGAAACACAGGGGTGATGTGTGATTGATCACAAATGCACAGGCTAGCCACGCCTGCAGGTGAGACTGTTGTGACCGCGCTTTGCGGCCACGGGGTTTGAGGCGCCATGTCACAGATTGCGCGGCCCCTCCCGCCGGAGGTTCGAGTCCTCCCTCGGGCATGGGTGTGTGTGTTGTTCTTAGCATAAGTTAGTTTAAGTAGTGTGTAAGTCTAGAGACCGATGACCCCAGCAGGTTGGTCCGTTAGGAACTCACACACATTTGAACATTTTGACACTGTTGCATTCGACCGCGAACGGCACCTGTAAAATGCTATTGCAAGTGTCAATCGTGGTGAGTACGCTCTTCTCTGTAGTTGCGAGTCATTATGTTTTAAGTGAAGTGGGTTCCTCTAAGTCACAACGCGGACGAAAATGTATGTTTAGTGATCGTGAAAGGCGGCCACCCAAGGCGATTCTGTCGATAAATAAAAGGAAGACACCCGAATAAGTAAATACAGAACTGAATGTCACAATCGTAAACCTTCTCAGCATCAGAACAACAAGAAAGGAGTTCCACTATCTTGGAAATTGCAGGGTGAGCTAGAATTCCAAAATCACCCATCAGTGATGCAAATGCCTGTAAAACGAAAGCGTAGTGCCGAACCTATAAAACCTGGATGATGGAGCAATGGAAGAAAGTCATTTGCTCGGATGAGTCTTGTTTCACAATGTTTCCAACTTCTGGCCGAGTTTACGTCCGGCGCACGCTGTCCCATACTTACGAAGCACGCTGCTTGCCGCCATGGATGAATCATGGTGGAGTTTGATGTTTAATTAGGCAACCATATAATGCTATTCCATGGGTCCCCTGGTTACTCTGCAAGATCACGTTACTTCCAATGATTTTTAGACCATTTTCGCTGGCCGGTCCAACCTATGATGCAACGTTGTTCCCCAGAGGTGGTGTTGTGTTCCAAGATGACATGAGCCCTGTTCACCCAGCTCGTAGGCGACTGGTTTAGTGAGCACAAGGATAAATTGTTGAATCTCCATTGGTCACCACAGTTGCCAGATATTATTGGCCCTTTGTTATCTCCATTGGAGAGAAGGGTGCATGGTCTCCATCCATCCTCATCATTCATTCATTTATTCCCGTGTCCGGTCAGCATTTCCAGAAGGTAGCAACTCTGTATGAATGACTCTCAGCTTTGTGTCTGCTTTTCCTAGAATTCGTTTTATGTTGTCATCACACTCTTCTAGGTATTTACGGTTTCTTATTTGCCTCTATTTTGCAGGGATAATGGTATTAAGATTCTCTTCAAAACCAAACAGGATCCGCGCACATCTGTTCTGAGACAACTGGAAGCTGTTTTCATTGTCAGTGGGCTTCCTACACCATATTAGGCATGTAATATGTTTTTCGGTGTTTCCATACTTTAGTCCATCCCCTGTATGTAATGCAGGTACTCTGTTCATTTTGGTACGATAGTGTAGGAACTTTCTAGACTAATGACTGGCGGATCTAGTGACACGTAAATGGTGCACAAGTAATGCCTGTTTCTCTTCTGACAGGAAAACTTATGCACAGGAAAAACTTAATAAAGTACAGAGATTCTGTTATTCCCCTGTAACTAACGTTCTATGGTTAGTAACCCCAAGAATAATTTATGTATACTTTTAACTATAAGTGTTTCTAACGCGCTTTGTGTTTCTTCTATTCTACACGAGTCTGGCTGTGATCGAAAGAAGTTTTGCTGATTACTTTGGATGTACATGGGTGGTTTGTCGTGACAGACACTTGAGTACTGTTTATTGATTAATGAAAATAATAACAGGCCGACTGAGGAGAAGAAACGGCGGCGAGGCCCCTGGACTCGTGCGGCGTCAGCCGCTCTCATTAGGGCCGGTACAGTCAGTCCTCGAAAAGCCGGAAAACATCGCATGCAAATATTAGCTTCCCGCACCAGCATGCAGGTTGCCTCTAATGACCTCATTATCCGTTCCTGCTGAGCGAAGAGGAAATGTTTGTTTAGCGGAACTTCGTGCACGAGTACTTTTCTCCGCCGGTAGGTCGTTTTCTGACCTCAAATTTAGCGAATGCTTTATTCTCAAAACGGGTCTCACGGAGAGAGGAACGCAGATGCTTTTAGTACCAGAGCGTGACACACTTCTTCATTATGTGAGTCGTTACCCGCCCTAATTGGTGTTCTTATAATATATGTACTTCCAATTTTTCATTCTTTTTGTGTACATATATCGCTAGGAACGAAGAGGAGAAGAAATCCATTACTCTTCGAATACGCTTTTGGCCAAAAATCACTGTAAACAATAACAACCGTGAATACCTAGGAGAGTGCGATGACAACATAAAACGAATTCTAGGAAAAGCAGACACAAGGTTGAGATTCATTGAGAGAAACTTAAGGAAATGTAATTCGTCCACTGAAGAAGTGACTTACAGAATACTTATTCGGCTGACTATTGAGATCCGTTGATCAGTTTGCGTCCCTTACCAAGTGGGATTAACAGAAGAGATAGAGAGAGTCGAAGGAAGAACGGCGTGTTTCGTCACAGGATGTTATAGCAAGCGCGAGAGCGTTGCGGAAACGCTCAACAATCTTCCAGTACCAGCCGTTACGAGAGAGCTTTGGTTGTATGCCATGGGAAAGGTTACTGGGAAAATCAGAGAAATTAGAGCTCATATGGAAGTTCATCAACAATCTCTCTTCTCAGGCATCATTTGTGAATGGAACAGACAAGGGGGAAAATAATAGGGGGACCAGATGTTCCCTGCTCACACACAGCGAGATGGCTTGCGGACTACATGTAGACATAGATTTAGAAACTTCACTTCCTTCGTTGTCCCACCTCTATTTGAATGAAGAATGTATCATTCTATAAGAACGTTGTATGCATTTGTGATACATAAAGTTTGTTCTTAGATATGTTTGTACAGGTTTCTATTCGCAGCAGAGACATAGAAAACCCAAACTTTAAGCCAGCCTCGGAGGTGGAGATTTAAGGTGGGACAATGGAGAGAAAAATACACAGTAAATGCTAAAATAACTTACGACGCTTAAAGGATGACAGTGAAGATGAGAATAACAGTAGAGGACCACTGTGGGTTCTTGCCCTGAGTATGGTCATGTTGGACTTCGTTTCTTACGGAAGACGTTTCGTCGCTTAGTAAAGAACAGGTTAACAAAGAGGGACAGCATAGAAGCTACAGACTAACGAAAGTCAGCGTAATCTCGCAATGCATGTGTTTAGAAATGGACACGTAAATGAGAGATAACCCTGTCACAAGTTCCTTGAACTGTTACTCACAGCTGGCCACGGTGGCCGTGCAGTTCTAGGCGCTTCAGTCCGGAACCGCGTGACTGCTACGGTCGCAGGTTCGAATCCTGCCTCGGGCATGGATGAGTGTGATATGCTTACGTTAGTTAGGTTTACGTAGTTCTGAGTTCTAGGGGACTGATGAGCTCAGATGTTAAGTCCCATAGTGCTCAGAGCCATTTTTTTTGTTACTCACAATAAAGCAGCCGCTGGGCGAGCAATAGACTTGTTGTGGGAAGCCAAAATATCACCTGTTCACATCAACAATAACGTATTCAGAGTAAAGACCAGTTCCTAGAGAGACAGCTGAAACGAATTAACAAAAATCACTATTACGAGAGAAACTAGCCATGGATCAAGAATGCGATCACAGTCACGCGGGTAGGGCAATAGAGCTTACCACGCTACATGTCGACTTGAAGCGCCGGTATCTCGCGGTGCAAACGTAGCACAAACACAACAATCGTAGTTGCACAGTACTTCGTAATTCTAAATATCACGAACAACTCGCAGATCGCTAACATAAAGCTGCTCCCAAGATAATGCAAACAAAACTCGCAACAAAATAGCGGTAACTGCAGCACGAAATACCTCGCGATGTCGACACATTTAGTAACTGCAACGGAATAGGCAGTAGAGCTACTTAAAGCGTCGGTTGATGATCTGCAATGCACTTCCGCGGTGTACGAAAAGGCCCTTGTAGCCAACCTAACAGAGACTGGAGATGCAACGTTCCTGGTTTTCTGGCCGACTTGAGCGGACAAGCTCCTGCCTTCATGTCGACTTACTCGAACTGGTGCGGATTCCCAGAATGCAGAAAACTTTGTATGTCTGTGCCACACTGTGGCTTAAACGATAGTACGACATAACGGCCAGTAAACCAAGCTAGGAGTCACCATCTTGGTCGTAACCTATATTATATAAATGGGAAGTGCCAAAATTATCCTGCCCCCTGCAACCCATGATCCTCTATGTAGACAATATCTTGGTAGTGTCCGCGGACCTGGTAAAATGAATTTAGTAGCTTTAAATGAGTTATTAACATTGATGGCTTGTTAATTAATTGGCCAACGGGTCTAAGTGTGGTATCAATTTACTCGGATTTTTTTGGGAGTTTGAATGTGTGATTAAAATTAAAAGATTAATTTTATTACTCTCTCTTCCTTTGCCGGCGGGCACAGGTTTCGGCAGACGCTGTGGCCTCACTACGTGCGTTATATGCTTGACAAAATCACTGCGTTACAATTCTCCGCAGTATGTCTTCCTGACCTAACGGACCTGCTGTTGATCAACTAAGCCAAGGCAGAGTTCCAGCGAAAACCTGAGATTCAGCCAAGTGCCGGCCGAATACTGCTTTTCATCAATACATACAATAATTTTAATACTTTGGCGCATCACGTAAATTACTTTTTGTGGATTGGTCGTAATGCCTGTTCCCATCCCGAATTTTTTCTAGCCATTTTAAGCGTTTAAAATGTTTCATTACAATAATGTTTAGCCAATGATCAAGTCGCAATTATTTTCCATGAGGCGCAAGATCCGGCAGGAATAATAAAACTACCTTGCATGGATAAAATATTTGAACATCTCTTCTTGAACATCCTCACCTCTCTATAATCTGACTACACAGAGTTTACCAAATCGGAACAGCATATTTACGTAATTCGTTCGTTTTAGGCAAGTGACACTCGGAAACCGATATTTGATCACGTTAGCAAAATAGATTCAGGTCTAAGATGTAAACATAGCAGTGGATATTGCATTCCGACTTTTAAATTAGATTTTTGTCTTCTGTGAATTGTGTAATTTCCAAACGTAGTAATGACGGGTGGCGTGAGACACCACTCCGCTTATAAGAATACGGGAGTGTAACCGGCATTAATTTCCACTCCCTGATTGTCGGTCATAAACACGACAGTGCTGTCACTGTGACGAGATTACCACTTCGGTTTTCTGAGTAATTCTTTCGTTTTTGAGAAAAATGCCACCACCTTAGTCAGAAAACCAGTGCTATGCAATCACCACAACATAGATGGAGCCAAGTTTTCGTAAGTGCCAATGTACTGATACCGGTGTACTGTGACGTGGTTGCCATCGCTGCGAGAACAGCCCAGCATAGCGTCGAGGTGCCACTCTGTAGGGAAGCAGCCTTCTCACGCCGCATAAATTCACATCAGTCTTTCCATTGTGTGCCAACCAGTCCGCTGTAACTAGCTCTGACGTCATAAATGTTGCGCAATACTTTAAAAATCAAGTAAAGGACCTGAAATGTTTCTAGCATGTCGGAAGTAATACAAAATCAATATGTATTGAATATCAGTGCATTAACTTTAACTATTTTCGAAATTTGAACGTTTTTCTGTAAAAATCATTGGCGCAACAGAAAAGAGCTAGAAACTTAAAAATTCATATGTAGATTCCGTTTGCATAATAATTTAGTAGAAACAGTATTCTGGATCTAACAAATTAAAATTTTAGTTGCAATTCATGATTTTCTGGTTTTCGTCTTAAAAATTAAGGAAGCAAGACAGATTAAGTAGGTGAATAAATAAAGCTAGGATGTTTACATTTAAGTAGAATGGAGATCCGCTATAATCATAAAGATGTGAGAAGTTTCAACAGAACAACTATAAAACTATAGCGATAGCGTATCTCCAAAGGGTAAGTTCAGAGCTCGTCTACTGCGTGTAGTGTAATTAAATTAATTCTCTCGCCCAAAATATTTGACTTAGCCACGTCAGACTTTTATTATGATTACTTACCTGTGTGCTGATTGCACATTTAAATTGACAGCTTCATTGGCCATCAGCAAAGGAAGCAATGATTTTTTTTTTTGATAACGTGAAGTGGTGCATTACTAGCCCAGCGGCTTGTCGGGACAGCGGAATTAATCAGGCGTTCACTTAGCCGTCCGCACCGCGGTTTTATATATAAGAACGCTGCGCGAGAAAGAAAGGCCCCAGTTCCCTCCAGACGATGATCAGCGCACCACCTGTGCCGGGAGTCGCGTCGCGTCGGTATCATTGCTATAAACAGCCTCGGATGCCGTAATAAGTTACTCGGGATACGCGTAACCATTAAATCGTTTTCGAGTGAAGTGTTAATTCTGGGATGACTTTACTGATCTATATTCAGTTTGCGTATGTCGTATTTTCACGTGCCGCCGCGGGACAGACATTCTACCATTATTTAGCGTGGCGTTTGATGAACATTATCATCAAATTATGGCGAGCATTCACAGTTGCATCAGCGCATTAGAATCTGAACTGCTCTGGTAGATGGATTGTGTGAATTCTTTTTGGTCTGTGACTTTCAGAATATAGTGAACCTTTTAGAGTCAATCGTTTCTGATTATGAATCCCAGACAATCTCCTAATTCCTCAGAGCTATAAGCTGTAGCTATAAGTGTATTTCTCAGTTGAAGTGGGCACTAGGAATTCTAATTACAGGCTTCACGTTTTGCTAATCACGTTCTGGTTGCCAATATTATAGTTAGAGAGCCAGTGTTGAGAACGGCAAACAACTGCATTAAATAAATCATAGGAACATTTCATTAACAATTATTTCTACCCGCCGCCCCACATATGGTACATGTGCCTGGAAATGCATCTTTTCTACATTACATTCAATCATATTAAATTCCACCCGCCGCCCCACAACTCCTACACTCCAATCGTTGTCCGCCCCGATAGCTGAGTGGCCAGCGTGATGGATTGTCGTCCTACGGGCCCGGGTTCGATTCTCGGCTGGGTCAGGGGACTGAGTGTTGCGCTGTCTTCATCATCATTTCATACCCATCCGGCGCGCAGGTTGCCCAATGTGGCGTCGAATGCAATAAGACCTGCACCAAGTCGGCCGGACCTGCCCGCAAGCTGCCTCCGGGCCAACGACGCCAAACGCTCATTTCCATTTCTATTCCATTCGTTGAGCCCAAACATTAAGTACATATCGGCCAATCCTTCATTAGTAAACCTAACCATACTTTTGTGTATCATTGTTAACAAACAAGTAACAAAAACAATCTCCTGACAGAACAGAACAGTATTGAATGCAAGCCTGAAGACGAGCAGTAAAGCGAGCATTAATGTCTTTAGCAGCATGTATTGTTCGTGAATGCAAAAAGTTTACTAAAAAAAAAAGGTACTGTCGACATCCACACTGCCGTGCAGTATTTTCAGTGCAATAAAGTACAAAGATATAGGGAGGAGGGCGATATTAACTCGAACAAATCTAAGAACGTTTTAACGAGCCACCAGAGACCAAGCATTTCTAACACCCAAATACTAAGAAAATATTTCTAAACAATCTATGAAATTATGTCGGCGGAGTTCGGATTTATCCTTTTTTTTAAATTTTCTTAATATAGCGAACTAGTCGAGAAGTTTTGTGAGTTTTGTCATCCTCGCAATGAAGAGAAATACTGATCTTTAATTCCAGTGCTTGATCAATGACTGACATATATTTCGGTGTAGTAACTTAATGTATCTAGCGAACAGAGCAGTTCACTTGAGCCTTTTGTAGGAAAGCTGAGCTAAGAATAAAATGGAACCGTGTTTGGCCTCGTTAAATGTCTCCCAGAGACAGCACTGAGTCTTTAACTTCAATCAAAGAATTTCAATAGGGAACAGCTGGTTTTTGCATGTTATGCTCGACGGCTTACTTCATTCCCTTCACGAGGGCTGCAGAACCAACGTCCCGCGGCGTTGTTTCTATAGCGTAAGAGCCGGGCGGGCGGGCGAACTCCCTCAATTTCGCAGTCGTCGTATATTTTGGACAGATAAACTTTGCCAGGTCGTTCAGGCCGCTGGTGTTTCCTCAGAAAACACGCCGCCCTCTCCCCCTGTCTTCCAAAATCAACTATTCCTGCTTTCCTGGAGTGCCTTACAAGTGACCTTCATCTGTTGCTCTAATCGGATAATCCGAATAAGTCAACAAATGTCGCAGCAACCTACGAGACGGCTTCCGCTGTACCGCGAAAGGGCTGGCCTAATTTTCCTCTGAGGCGTATCAAAGGACAGGGAGTGATTCGTGTAACGTCAGGATTCTGGCTTATAGAGAGGAGTTCCTGATTAAATGTGTTTGTAATTCAGAGCGCGAGTCCAGATCACGTATACATAAGAAACCAAAAATGTATGCAGAAATACGAGAACATTGAAATGTCGCACTTTGTTTTAGAGCGTCGCGAGTTTCTAATTGACGTCCGGTTAGTAGATTTAAATTTCATGTACTTTTTCTTATTCGTTTAAGGTTGATAATTCTAGAGATAACTGCCTGTCTTTGTCCAGTGCGAGTTACTGTTCAGTCTCTAACGACATTGCCGCTGACGGGATAAGGAAATCCAACCTTCGTTTCTCAGTACGATATGAGAGAATAATGGCTAAGTCTGCAATATTTTGTGTCCTTTGTCATCGTATATAAAATCTACAGGGTTATTAGGCCGCGGCATATTCATTTACACCTAAATCAGCATCTACAATCGTGCACATAAATTAAGGATAATGCTGATGCATAGTGAAATAATGCTCTGGTGGGCGGTTTGCCGGTTTAAATCACCTCTGGGTATGATCATGCAATGCATTTGACCTGCGGTCGTCGCACGGTGGCACTGGCAGTCAACATACGCAGAGGTGTGTTGGTGCATATCAGAGTACGGTGCAGCGAGTAAGTGTGGAGACGTTTTCAGGCGTGCTAATGGTGACCGTGTGTTGAAAATATATTGATGACGTTATGAGGGGTAGAATACTAGAGCGACTGGAGGCTGGTCACACACAGCAGGTCGTAGCACGGGCCCTCCGTGTGCCACAAAGTGTGACCTCAAGATTATGGCAACAATTCCAGTAGACAGGAAACGTGTCCAGGCGCTACAGTACGGGACGTCCACAGTGAACGCACTGACGGCAGTGCATCTTCAGCAACGAGCTCCCGTGCTGCCCACAAGGCTCGTAAGTAGTTCTTGTTGTCCTGGGCATTCTATTCCTCAACCAGTGCTGTTGACAACTGCTAGATGGATGTTGGTGCATGTGGAGGTGTTCCAATACATCTTCCCAACGCATTCAGCAGGTACACTGATGAAATTCATGTCCGGAGAACGGGTAGCCGAATCTATTCGCCGAATACCCGCTCGTTCCAAAGGCTCCTCCACTTGCCCTGTTCGATGCGGTCGCCCACTGTCATCCACAAAAATAAAGTCATCGCCCAATGCACGCTCGAATAGGCGCACATGAGGTGTCAGTACATGATCACAGAAACGTTGTTCGGTGGCGGAATGGCGTTAAAAATTTCAGAGGTCAGTCCTCCAGTCCAACATTATGTCTCCTGTGACCATAAAACCTGGAGACCCAAAACGATCATGTCCTGCCAATGGTGGGCGTAGCCTTTTATGGCGAGAAGAGGGAACACGTAATGAGCTAGAAAAATTGTCGAACATGATAGTTTCGCAACTATAGGTGTGACGGTGTGGGGAAGCATAATGTTGCATGCGCTTACTGACCTCCAAAATTTTTGGTCACGTACGTTCACCGTCGACGTTATTGCGACAATGTATTCCTTCTCGACGTGCGTCTTTCGAGGGGTCCTTCGACTCTGATAATTTTTATGGATGACACTGTGCAGTCGCACCGAACAGCGCAGGTGGAGAGCTCTTAGGACTAGACGATGTTAGAGGAATGGACTGGCCTCCCCGTTCCCCCGACTTAAATATCATTGAGCACGTTTGAGATGCGTTGGGGGGACGTACTGCAGCCCGTTCACATGCACCAACTCCTTACCAACCTCTGGGGCAGTATGGGAGCGCGTGGCAGACTACGAATTGCCGTCCATAGTGACAACACACCCTAATGAGAACCATGTCCTCCATTATGTAATTTCTACGAAACCATGATAAATCGCGGAAATAATCGTCTTTTGAAAAAAAATTGTCATTTCCTCCTATTTCATTATGTATTTCTTTCGATTGCCTTCTGTACTATACTGTTGCAGTTCTTTCTATGTGTGGTCCAAGCTTTATCGGGATATGTTACTTTGGGAGCGATACGTCAAATGAAAGTTACTTTCCTCCCGTCGGAGGTTCAAATCCTCCCTTTGGCATGGGTGTGAGTGTTGTCCTTAGCGTTAAGTTGTTTACGTAGTGTATAAGTCTAGGGACCAATGACCTCAGCAGTTTGGTCCCTTAGCAATTTAAACACATTTGAAAGTTACTTTCATCCTTACGTTTTGTGCACTGCTGTATGGTGTCTGACTCTTACAGGAAAGTATACACTTGAATTTCGGCAGTAAACCTATTCGTGATGCTTGACACCTCTCCTCTAGCGTCCGTGAGTGATTATTTTGGAGCATTTTTGTAACTCTCTCTCGTCAATTAAATGATTCCTTGACGAAACGCAGTTCTTTGGATCTTTTCTATCTCTTCTAGTTATCTTACATGGTTTTTGATGGTTATGTGTAGCCACCTATAGGAACACCATGGAACTGTAGGGGCTGAAGCGGGATATTCAACGACGTCCGACAACACATTTTGCATTTTTTCAACGAAAACTGGCCCAGAAAAAGAAGTGTTGCGTTACTTATTGAACGCCCCTACTGAAATGGAATGACTGTAAGAAAATCTCCACTGTGCCGAATTTACCTAGCACTTGTCTTATACTCGCCATGCAGTAACATAAATTATCACTATCACTATATGGTTTAATTCCACTATGCTTCGATATTTACAAACTATCTCTTACCACTAATTAGAGCTCTGTGGTTTTTATTTCAGGAACGTAAATTTTCCTGCTTCACTGACTTTACATTTACATCTGCAGCAGCAACCATTTATCAGCATTACTACCGCAAATAAATAAAGATATGAAACTGGAGCAAATACATGTAAAATTAAAGTTTAGGTCATAGTGCAAGATGTAACCAAAAGCGCCACAGCAACGTCACTTGACTGTTTCGATTTAGTATCGGCAACGTGCGCAGGATCTGTGCTCACTTCATAGATATTCCTGGAGTGTGGCTTAGGCTGCAGGCTTAGCAAGTGGTAACAGGTGTGGTTGTTGCTACCGAATTATAAATTAAATAAGTCATGGTTGCAAAATATATCACAAATTCCTTACAGAAAAATGGTTCAAATGGCTCTGAGCACTATGGGACTTAACATCTGAGGTCATCAGTCCCCTAGAACTTAGAATTACTTAAACCTAACTAACCTAAGGACATCACACACAACCATGCCTGAGGCAGGATTCGAACCTGCGACCGTAGCGGACGCGCGGTTCCAGACTGAAGCGCCTAGAACCGCTCGGCCACACCGGCCGTCTTCTTTGCAGAAGAATGGAATAACTGGTAGAAGCCAGCCTCGGGGAAGATCAATTTGGATTCCGGGAAAATGTAGGAACGCACGAAGCAATACTGACTCTCCAACTTACCTTAGGTTAAAAAGGCAAACCTACGTATATAGCACTTGAAGACTTAGAGAAAGCTTTTGAAAATGCCTAGGGGAATACAATCTTTGAAATTCTGTCAGTAGCGGGGGTTAGAAGTAGGTAGCGAAAGGTTATATATAACTTGTACAGAAACCAGACGGCAGTTACGAAAGTCGAGGGACATGACGGGGAGGGGAAACAGTGGTTGAGAAACAAGTGAGACAGGATTATAGTCTATCACCGATTTCATGTCTGCACATTAAACAAACAATACAGGAAACGAAAGAAAATTTTGGAGTAGGAATTGAAGTTCAGGGAGAAGAAATAAAATCTTTGAGGTTCACCGGTGACATTGTAATGACATGTAAAGAGCAGTTGAACACCAACAAAAGCAAAAGAAGGATAAGGAAATGTATTTCAATTAAATCAGGTGATTCTGAGGGTATTAAATAAGAAAACAAGACACTTAAATCAGTAGATGAGTTTTGTTATTTGGGCATAAAAATAACTGATGTTGGCTGAAGAAGTGAGGATACAGAATGTAGACCGGCGGTGGCACGAAAAGCGTTTCTGAAGAAGAGATATTTAACATCGAATATAGATTTAACTGTTAGGAAGATTATCTGATAGCATCTGTATGGACTGTATCCGTGTATGAAATTAAAACATGGACGATAAACAGTTCGTACAAAAAGAGAATTGAAGCCTTCGAAATGTGACGCTGCAGAAGGATGCTGAAGATTAGGTTGGTAGATTAGATTGCTTAAGTTATGAGGAGGTACTGAATAGAATAAGAGAGGTAAGGAACCTGGAGCACAACCTGACTAGAAGAAGGGATCGGTTGGTAGAACGCATTCTGAGACATCAAGGGACCACTAATTAGTACTGGAGAGAGGTGATTGAGTGTTGGGGAGGGGGGGAAGGGGCGTGGATAGTGGAGAGTCGTAGAGAGAGATCAAGAGAAGAATACAGTAAGCATATTCAGAAGGATGTAGGTTGCAGCAGGTATTTGGAGATGAAGTGACATGCACAGGATAGAGTAGCATGGAGAGCTGCATCAAACCAGTTTTCAGAGTGAAGACAAGAGCAACAAGACTTAGGCAAAGGATCGTCTTTGTGATGTCGCTTGGAATAAAAGAGCGTTGCAGTGAGGCGTGCCCCGACGTGGAGGTCCCCGCGGCTGGGTTGGGTTTCCCACGGTGGAGGGTGCTGGGCCGGCCGCTTCTTCCGGCCCAGATAGCGGCCGCCATCAATCACCGGCAGGTGTTCCGCCGGACACAGATAGCGCCGCAACCCACGCTGCAGCGCCACGCCGGACATCGAAAAATAATAACACGAGCTCCAGCTCGCGCTCCTTTCTCCAGGCACCCGGTCCCGGTGTCCTTGAGAGGATCTCGCTACGAAGTAAAACACCCCCCCCCCTCCTCGCCCACACACACAAACACCCGCTTATGCATGGCCTTTACACAGGGTGGGTTTTATGCAACCCACAACACCTTCAAATATCACGTGCAAGATTTTGATATTCTCTCGCTTGCTACCCGCAGACTATTACTCCTACAGAAAGAAAATGAGTGGGACTTCTCTGTTGGAAACTTACTGAGTTAAATTTTGTACTGGGTTACTTTTTCGTTGGAGGTCTTAGTTTCCTAATTATTTGAGAAAAACGTAAAAAAAAGTGACCTTCACACGCATTCTTCTTGAATAACCCGAAAACCTTGGCCTCCAGCGAAAAACATACCAGTAAAAAATTTGACTTCATTGAATTTCCTACAAAACAAGTTCTTCTCATTTTTTTCTGTAGCACTGTTAGTTTGCGCATAGCGAGCGAGAGAATATGAAATATTATGCATGGTTTTTGAGGGTATCGCGGGTTGCATAATATCCGTAGCGGTAAATTAATCGCCCCATATAGCGTTACCACTCCCATATAGTGTTACCACTCCACTGGTCGTTTCATACATAAATATCAGGTCCCATACGATGTATGGCTACAAAACAGTGTATCATATGTGTTAGGAGCCGGGATATTGGTTTTACATTTAGTAAATGATGCGAAAATCTTTAAGAATGCAGCCTCTCTGTCTCCCTATTTACTCAGTTTAATAATTAACTAGTAACCCTACCTCTCCTTCCAACCTCCACCCTTTCCCCCGCCCCTCTATTTTTTGAAGACTCTTTGCTCTTTGGAGACTTTAACTCCCATGTATAAATCGTCATATTTCGCGATCTGTGTGTCGTGCAGTTGCAAATACATTCAGAGGTATATGTGGGCGCTGTCTCTAAAAAGTGTTGCAAATAGAGTTACTAGTAAAGAAGTGTAAACTGAAAAGTAGTACCTTATACTGCAGTTTTACAGCACGAGCAGCAAAACTGTAGTAATCGTTAAACTTTTTTCCTTTCATCATTTCGTAGAGGGTGCCAGACATAAAAATGTTCATAAAGATTTGAAATTATGTATAAAATTTGTTGGTTGTCGCTAAGTTTCCTCGTTCTCCAATAATGGTTGCATATAGTCTGGGTACTTGTGTGCGGTGAGTTACGCTTCCTCAAGATATATACACTGTTTTTAACTGTAATATGTATCATGCTGTGTTAAATCTCTAACATATTATATCTCTTAGTGAGTTTGTTGGTTGTCGCTAAGTTTCCTCGTTCTCCAATAATGGTTGCAGATAGTCCGGGTATTTGTGTGCGGTGAGTTACGCTTCCTCAAGATATATACACTGTTTTTAACTGTAATATGTATCATGCTGTGTTAAATCTCTAACATTTTATATCTCTTAGTGAGTAGATTATGATAGCATTTTAAATTTGGTTGGTCCTGGAAGTGTTGAAACGTTCCTCCTAGTCCGCTGTCTCGGCGCTTTTGTACCGTTTGGTGAAGTGGGTGGGAACAGATTGTGGCCGAAAAGGTTTGTTATTTGCCCTTCTGCGCGAGATCTGATTCAGCATTGTTTCAGGAAACAGGTCTACTGCGCGAGATGAGGTATATTACAAACAAGCCGACTGCATGCGAGTGTTCTATTTGCTACTCGGTAATGTTTGCACTAATTATTTGGTACGACTGTTACCATTAGTCACTTTCTCCGAGTGCTGTGCTGTGTATGCCAGTTCCTACTTGTCGTATGTGACTAGTAAGTCAGAAATGATTGTAACGTTCCTGTGGAGCATATCACGTTAATGAGGACATAAGTTGGACGTTGTTTGACGTACCAAATTTCAGCCTTTAGGGTCTCTTACGATTGCAAACGAAGAAATTTTGTAATTATTATACTGATGTTGGAAAATCGGTGTTTGGTTTGCCTTTTCTTGCTCATGCCGAAGTTGGGAGTGTTTATGTTGGAAATTTAGTGAGCGTTAAACGCGAACGTAAAAATGTTTCATGTTTGGCAGATTGTTTGACGATGAACTGCATAGCCTCAGAATGTGGCTTTCCGCCCGAAATCTGGGCTTCCAATATTATAAGCTTTGACAGAACAACCAACGCTTGAGAGGCATTTCAAGAGCTTTCAGCCTTAATTTACAGAGATCACATCCACATGTATATATTTCCGTTCAAACTCAATCACCCAAATTAAACTTAATGATGGAGACAGGCCTCACCTACGTAACAATAAACGAGAAAAACATGTGTAGCATATACAAGAATTAATTTCAGAGTACATAAATGGAACGATGAGACGTCCGAATTTTTTTAGTGTTTCTTATTAATACCCTAAGGAATGAACATAGCGTTCGTCTCTTTTAAATACTTTGTCGAGTGTCCCAACACGGGCATGAGTATTTTATCAAACATTTTTAACTATACCCATCTATCCTTGAGCATTTTTCTGTAGCACCACAAATCAAAACCTTCTAGTTCCTTCTTATTTGTTGTGTTTATCGTGCACGTTTGACTTCTATGTATGGGTACACTCCTGATACATATAATGAGGTGACAATAGTCATGGGATAACGACAAGCACATATACATGTAGTGATAGAAGAGCTTACACAAGCGCAGAGCCCCTTGGCGGAGCTGTCATTTGTGCTCAGGTGATTCACGTGAAATGTCTTCCGAAGTTATTATGAACGCAAGAAGGGAAAAAAAGGCCTTAAACATGGATTGGTAGTTCGAGCTAGAAGTATGGGACATTCCATTTCGGGAATCAGGGAATTCAGTATTCCGAGATCCACAGCGTCAAGAGTGTGTCGGGAATACCAAATTTCAAGCGTTACCTCCCACCGCGGACAACGCAGTGGCCGGTGGCCGATGGCCTTCAATTAACGACCGAGAGCAGCGACGTTTGCATAAAGTTGTAAGTGCTAAGAGACAAGCAATACCGCATGAAATAACCGCAGGAATCAATCTGGGACGTGCGATGAACGTATCCGTCAGGACAGTGCGGCGACATTTGGCGTTAATGGACTGTGGCAGCAAGCAACAGACGCGAGTGCCTTTGCGAGCAGCAGAACATCGTCTTCAGCGCCACATCGGTTGAACCCTAGGCGACTGGAAAACCGCTACCTGGTCAGATGAGTCCAGAATTCAGTTGGTTAAGATCTGACGGTTGGTTTAGAGTGTGCGCAGACGTCGCGAAACGATGGACCCAAGTTCTTAATAAGACTCTCCGCAAACTAGTAGTGGCTCCATAATGACGTGGGCTATGTTCACATGGACTGGACTGAGTCCTCTGGTCCAACTGAACCAATCATTGACTACAACTGGTTATGTTCAGCTACTTGTTCCCAAGCAGTGATGGAATTTTTATGGCCGACACTGTGCCGTGTCACGGTTTCGCAGTTTGTCGTGACTGGTTTGAAAAAGATTCTGGACAAATCGAGAGAATGATTTAGCCATCCAGATCGACCGACATGAACCCCTTCAAATGTTTATGGGACATAATCGAGAGGTCTGTTCATGCACAAAATCCTCTACCGGCAATTCTTCCACTATTATAGATGGCTATGTAGGCAGCATGGCTCTTTATTTTTGCAGGGAACTTCCAGCGACTTGCTGAGTCCATGCCAGGTCGAGTTGTTGCACTACGCAGGGCAGGAGGTGGTCCAACACGATATTAGGAGGTGTCCCATGACTTTTTTCACCTCAGTGTACTTCAAGAAAAGACTTGACAATACTTAGGTTTATATTATGTGTTAAAAAACGGAGTATGTCACGTACAAGATGTCACGTCGAGTAGCCAGCCAGAAGTTCGCACTGCCTACTCTTGCCGCAGTGCGGAAACTATCACAGTCATACAAAGAATTTCTGCTGCTTCTGCCACTCCTGCTGCTAATTTCTCCAATGTCTCGATACTGTTGTTGGATTTTCATTGAGGAAGTTGCATTTGTATACAGTATCTCAATTTTACTTTATGAGAGATGAAGCAACATTTGACCATTTGCCTTTCGAATTCGAGAGGAACCGATAAGCGAGAAGTGGGAACGAGGTGGCAGGAATGTAGATGGCTCCTATTGGTGTGGGTGGTGGGAGGGGGGCTATGAAGTCGCAGGTAATCTTGGAAAGAGTGCATTATACCGAGTGACGGGTATTTGCCTGGATAACAGTTTTACCAACAAGCATGCGAATGTTTTTGCCTGCCTACAGTCGGAAGGACCTAAACAAGGGAATGACCAGGACGTGGACGGAGAACGGCGTTTACATGGTGGGCTTGTGGCGAGATAACGAAAGCGCAGGAGAATCGGTGAATGAGAGCGAGCCCGGGCAGCGATCTGCCATCCTGCCGACACGGTGGTGAGGTACTGGATAATTTCATGTGCGGTAGACGATTGTTGTCGGGTCGAGAGTACTCGGGCATTTTAGCGCATAGATGGACCTAATAATAGAGGATTACGTAGTGGTATTTGCGATCGCAGTCTGGAGAGGGGGGCGCTAAATATCTTTCCAGAGCCGGATTGGCGGTCCTAATAGCGGCGAAAATTTGATAATGTTTTGATAAATGGGCACGGAATGCAATTCTTTGGAGCAAAACTGATTAACTAATTCTGTTTGTATTCATGTGTTTCCTTCTGTGTAGATAGTTTATCATTTGGATTTCACAACCAGTTGACGTGGAATAATTTTCTTGTGTAGTGGAAACTGTGTTTGGTGTTTCAAGGAAATGTTGTGTGATGAAAGAATGTTCACAGTACATGTATTTCATTTACGCATACAGCGCTGTATTTTACTTTCTGCTCCCGAACAGAGGGCTGGTACGTGCTGTATTCATTCGACATGCATTTCTAGGCAACCATTAAGTTCGCTTTCCCTTTTGTAAATTAATAAAGTATTACTGTTCTTTCCAGAATTGTTTCTTTGGTGGTATGAACTTACAACATTCTCCGTGTACACGTTAAAAACAGAACACCTTAACTCTTACACTAGTTTGCAAAATTGGGGGACACGTAGCCTTCACAGCACTCCTTCCATTGTACTAAGAAGTCATTTTCGCGTCAGGAAGAACACCATACCATCGGAGCATGTTTTACACCCTGCATGAGCAGAAGTTCATCATATGTGAATCTTTCACAGAGAGGGAACGTCTCGCACAAGAAGACAATTCGGAAATACAATGAAGCGGTATTTGCTGTGCTTGTTTATTCTGTCTAGCTGAGCGACCATAAGTAAGTATGGGTTAGCTCCGTCTTCCTTAAGCGTAAAATCAGGCTTACTGTGATTCATTTTTATTCTTAATTTGTTCTCATATATTATGACTGATGCTACTGTACTTGTATGTTGACATTGTCGTCATAGTTTGAGAATCTGTGTTGATTATATCCGTCTCATTGCCCAACGTGTGTTCTTACATACATTGGGCAATGAGAGGGTATTGTATCGAATTCACCATAAGAACGGGTGTCGTTGCAGACGCAGCTGCTTTCAGTATGAGCTTTAGCCCATTAAGCCCATTAGAACATTTAAGCAATAATAAAGACGGTCTAAATGAACTTTCCGCTTGAAGTCTGTTGTCAATAAAGCTTAGGAACTGCCCTTCAGTTTGTAGGAGGCAGTGACTAAACTTAGATCACAACTTCACGGCTTTCAGAAGCACTTTACCAAACGATTTTGCATCGCAGAAGCGCTATAAAAGATTTCATTACTCACTGTACTGATCCAGGGGAGCGATGTGCAGTCACGCACCTGTAACAAAAAAGAAATAACCATGTAACACTGTCAATCTTGCGCACATCACACCCTAAACTCGTTTCATAAATGAGGCGGGAGACTCTAGCCACACGGCATATAATATTTGAGAAAGTAAGGAGGCCAAGAAAAGTGCCGCATCATAGCAGTATTAATACGATTTAGGATACAAAATTTCATGAAACATACTTCCTGTGGGCGGAGAGATGTAACGTATCGTTCTGCTAGGTGCGTACAATGCACATTATTTTAAATCAGCTGCCCATCCGCCAACCATCGGGATACATAAGTGAGGTCGGAGTGTTGTTTTGGTGAACTTCTTTTAACGCGTTCGACGATTTTTTTACGTCTTCTGTGTCCTCCTCGGGCATGGAAGTGTGTGATGTCCTTAGCTTAGGTAGTTTAAGTAGCTCTAAGTCTAGGGAACTGATGACCTCAGAAGTTAAGTCCCATAGTACTCAGGGCCATTTGAACCATTTTCTGTGTCCTAAAAACGATGTGCTTTTGGGCCCTTTACAGTTTACGTTATGAGGAACAAAATGTAGAGTACAGATCCGCAGAGCAGTTTGAGTTCAAAACGGTTGCCAATTTGTTTGTGGCCAAAAACTGCCCAACTCTCACCGCTTTGACCGGCTTTAGTGGAGCACAGGCGGCATAGACAGGACGGGGCTGAACAGGGAAGCTTTGTTTCTTGCGCCTGTGGCTCTGGCGTGATTACTAATGGCGCAGCGTGTATAAGCGCAGGTCTGTCACTCGCCGCGGCTACCTGCCACTAACAAACTATTGACGAAGATCGTATAAATTATCTTCGATGTTCAGGCCACGGCAAATCAGAGTTAAAACTGCTGACGAAGAAGATGGTGTTAATCTTCGAAATCATCAGTTTAGATGACTTTCTACAGGAATGCCACTGCGTACAACTTGGATGTCATATTGGCGAAAACGTTTCTATCAGTAAATCGACCAATTGAGCCAACATCGATTGATATTCATATCGCATGTTGCCATTAGTAGAATGAAACAAATTATTTTTTTAGTTTTAAAAGAAAAACCGGTTTAGCTGTTTTAATCACGGTTATGTGTCTATTATCTATTGCACCACACCAAGTTTCGAAGTGGGTGCTAATTTTCGTCGCGCGAGATTAGCCGAGCGGTCTAGGTGCTGCAGTCACGGTCTGTGCGGCTGGTCCCGGTGGAGATTCGAGTCCTCCCTCGGGAATGGGTGTGTGTGTTTGTCCTTAGAATAATTTAGGTTAAGTAGTGTGTAAGCTTAGGGACGGATGACCTTATCAGTTGAGTCCCATAAGATTTCACACACATTTTTTTGCTAATTTTCCTTCACATTTCTTGAGCCTGCTTATGCAGGTAAATCGGATTCTGAGCTGTAAGACATTCGATAGAGCGAGAGTCCTGCTTTCGACTGATGATCCCGAGCAAGCGCGAAATGGCCCTACATAGCGAGAATCCTGAGTAGCGCGGCCGCTGCCCGCAGGTACTTTTTGCATCGGGCTGTCGTCACCGCTGCGGCTGCCTGTGGTCTGCGCTGCGCTACGTTGCCCTGCCACCCGGTGTTCATCCAACATTTGAGACCGGAAGCATTGTCCTGGTGGATTAGCTAATCATTAGATCACCACAAAGTACTTTTGTGTTTGCAGTTCCTCTTCGATATTTCAAGTACTTCAAGGTAGTTGCAGAACAAATTCATGGTTGACTAGCCCTCTCATGTCAGAAAACCAAAGTAAACTTGTTTTAATGTTGATTTTTACATGTTGGATTTATTTTGTCGTGTCTTGAGTCTGTTTTATAATATTCTTTGGTGTTGCTTGTGCTAGTTTTTTTTAATCCGCACGATAAACAATTTTTTACAGTCCTTGATATTAGCATTTTGATCTGTCGCGCTCTCAACTGCAAAACTTACGAACACGTGACTCAGCAATTATAAATACAAACATTGCGACAAAAGCGAGATTTCCGACAGATGACAGCTGGCCTTCTACCTCAAGACAGTGTGCGGAAAAGGCAACTTGGTATTCAGTAAATCACAATTACAAACTCAGAATGCTTGTTAAACCGAGGACACAATATAGAGATTCGCCATATTTTACAAGCGGCATTTGCAACCAATCGCAAAATTGGCTAATGCGAAGCATTTGCCATATGAAATTGTGTCACATAATTAAATGAAGATAGCCATAAGAGGTTTTGATATTCCTTAAACAACTTAGCACAATTACTTTCACGTTTAGTATCATTGTATTTACCGCAAAATATCCCTAACATAATATAATTCATCTGTTGTTGGTGAATAATTTCATGTGGAATTCTGTTCTGACGTAGGCCACCTTTAAGAAAGAAATATTTAAAGCATTGGACTGCAATAGTGTGATTAGTTCATCAACGTCAAGTTTTGTAGAAAACTATCTAAGAAGCTATGAAATTTAACGGCAACCCAAAGTTCGGGGTAAATTACCTTTAACAGCTCGGATGTGATGATGTTTTTCGTATTTACAGCGCCAGATGAAGAAATTTGTCTTATGCTAACAAACAAAGTACTATAACAATAGATGAGATCATTACTTAAACTTAGAAAGACGTGTATGATGCTGCAGCCGTATTTCATCAATTTCGTGTTGACAAAGAGCAAATCTATTTGATAGCTCCTTCTACACCATTTATGAACTTTCGTTTAGAGTCTTCTAAGGTACCAATACCTGATTCCATATGTTACGCACAATAAATAAAATAAGAAGATTTATCATGAGCCGGTTGCCAGACAGGTGGCAGAACAGAGTGAAGCTCAATCAAAATCCGTCACAGTTTTCAAAATGTGTAGTTCAAAAATTCTGAAGTCTATGATACGTTTTAAAACGTTTCTTCAATAACACCAGAGTGTTTGATACGATTTGTAATTGCTCTAGCTGCCACGTACCCTTGATACTGCTGAGACATGCTCTCTGTGCTGTGGTTCAAGAGCCGGCCGGAGTGGCCGAGCGGTTCTAGGCGCTACAGTCTGGAACCGCGCGACCGCTACGGTCGCAGGCTCGAATCCTGCCTCGGGCATGGATGTGTGTAATGTCCTTAGCTTAGTTAAGTTTAAGTAGTTCTAAGTTCTAGGGGACTGATGACCTCAGATGTTAAGTCCCATAGTGCTCAGAGCCATTTGAATAATTTTTTTGAGGTTCAAGAGTTCAGTTGCCAGTCGGTCAGACGGCTCATGAATGACGTCATGCGTTCCTAATGCGTTCCAGACTTCAATATTCAGACCTAGAAACCACTTTAGGGAAATCGGTCGGGGGAGAGCAATTTAGTCCACATTGTATTGACACAAGGCAATGACTATTTTCCTCGAATCTCGAAGCTGTTGTAGGGTATCGGATTCTCTGTGGTATAAGGAAGGTAGTTCCAGTCACATTCAGCTTGAAGACAGTTGATTCGTTCATTCATTTACAACAGTTTACTGCGGTAATTCATATCCACTTCCAGCGGGTGTCGATCCACGGACCTCGGTGCAAAATGCATTATCGCAATGGCCCCTGGAGGGGCTACGCGCAGTGAGGCCCACTGGTGTGGCTACCTTACGAGGGAAGGATTCCCACAAGACAGTGAGGTGCAGCGTCAGCTAGTGGAGACTTCGGTAACAAACCCCCGGCCTCACCTCTGGCATTGGGGGGCGCCCATTGGATCAGCGGCATGCCAGGACTCAGTTCGACCCTCGATCAATCGATATTAGAACTTGACCCGCAAGTAAGTGACCCTGGAGGACGGTGAACAGAGATAGCTGCTCCAGTGGATGGCGGTTGAGTGGCTACGGCCTCACGGTATAACTCTGATCAACACAAACCACTGATTTTATGCCAGTCGCTGGATGGATGACCAGTATTTCTACGTACCCGGGTGGACTTGTTGGTGAGCAGACGCCCCAGGTGTCATGTATGCAACTTGCTGCTGTGCTGTCGAAGTGTTCGAGGTTTCGATAATACTGTTGCTAATTGACAAAACGGCCGTACCTGTGTACCAAGATGAGTATGGTGACGAAATTCCGAGCTATCTTCTTACGGCTAACAGCTCGATTACGGCCACGACTCCTTGTAGAGGCCTACACTGGTACGATATGGATGTGTGTAGTGTAGTGGAAAAAGGCCTTTTGAGGCACTATGATGTCACTGGGAATTATATGGAGGGTCTAGAATGTTTAGTGAATTGAATTAATCAACTGTTATGCTTTTCGTAGTTGTTAGTTTGGTGAGGTAAAAACCTCTTCCACTTTCCTGCCTAGTATCAGCACTGTTACGCACCCGAGCTACTTTTGCATTGAGCAAAGCCCTACATCGATATCTGCCACGGAATGTATTATGTACAACACGGTAGTAGTAAGTCAATGGGCCAGCAGTTTGCTGGCATCAGCTTCAGCCCTTTCTGATTTGTGTTGTCATACTACGGCTGAAACAAATGTGCATGTTATATTTCGCCGACAGCGGCGGCGGCACATCCTTGTCTGCAAGGTCAAACTGGAAACCATGTGCCAAGGCCAAGGGAGGGAGGGGAGATGAGGGGGACCGTGTATCATGCCACATCAGCATTAGCACATTCTTATGTCCAAGGCCATTCCGCGAATCATAACAGCCGCGACTTGCCAAGAGTATGGAGGGATACGGACACACACGCCCCTGCTTGACGGCTGTATAAGACAAAGTATCTGAATTTCCGAAACTTTTGTTAGCCATGTTTGCATTACAGCTTCCAAAACCTCGTTTAAGGACTGGCTCACCAGTCATGTTGGTAAGTTTGTTTATATTACGAGGATGTATGGAAACATCTGAAAGTTTATGTATTTTATCGTATTAGTTTCCTATAAGCTCTTCTATCTAAGGAAAAATGATAAATTGCTCAGCTGAGATGTGATTCAGGCAGATGACAAATACAGGTGCAGGAAGATAAATGTTTAGTTCAGTACACTGACCAGCCTGGATGTATTCTATGGAAGTTTTTAACGTCCATCTTAGCAAAGTATGGGGCAGCAAACCTTTTTTTCTGCACAAAAAGACGCAGACAGTTAAAGTATGAAGTCTCACACAAAATGCATTCTTTGGTTCACGCAAAGGTGGTTTACTCCACATTGCCCTACACCTGAGTGAGATAGCGTTGAACACTGACAGTAGCGTATCCAGGTAAAAACATTTAAGAACGAATTTCTTAAATCCACCATGATCAATTTCCCGTTATTTGCAGTCTCCAGGAAAGAGAGAACCACGTTAGAAGTATGGAAAAGAACAGCACTTTTCCGTCACACGTCTCTGATGAACTGTTTCACTCATGTACAAGTTTCTCAAGCACCAGTTGCGTTTTGTGAAATTATACAAGGGCTGAAATAATCTACGTATGGTATATACACCCTCTCTAGCGAACCAGAAAGTCTGTTTTGCGCTGCAGTTGAGTTGAGGGTTAGTGCAGCACCTCTACGGACTGCCGTTTTCGGGTCACACTGCAGACATGAGTGAGCCGGGTCGTTAGCCGAATGCTTGCGAGACTGGCCCGCACAAGCACGTCGTTATTTCTGGATCAGGCGCAGACGCAGCGGCAGCCGCGGAGAGCGCCGCCCCGCGTCCTGTGTCCCGCCTGTTGAGCATTGTTTACGCCGGTTGCAGGTAGCGAGGCCGTGCGTCGCGCCGGCTGGGGCGGCTCTCTGAACGCTGGAGATAAGGTACGGGCAGCGCCTGCATCAGCTGTCGTGACGGAATCCTCCCAAAGTAACACCGAAAGTGAACAGTACCAATACGTTCCACACGATTTTTCAGGGGTCATATCTCGTCCTCTATTTATCAAAGAGAGGGATGAATCGTTTTGGACAGCCATTGGCCTAGTGACCATTTGTATATCTATCGGAAGAACGGGGATACTTTAGCTACCCTGCACTATAGCGTCAAAATTTGAACATTACGCACCTCCACCTCCCCAGGCAAATTCAGCAAATCGGTTGCTTTGCTTTAGAAGTGTTCTAGGGTGGAACTTAGGCGACTTAAAGTAGCACTATTTGTTCATTGGCTCTTCCTGAGAAAACGTCGAAAAACCCGTATGGTGTCCTTTAGTGTGATTTCTGTGGACGGGAAGTACCAGTTGTGGGAAAGGCCACTTCTGCAATTTCTATTCATACAGACTGTCGAAATTTTTCCATATCTTCGTAACATGATGTTTTCGGGGAACTTTGAAACATTTTTCGATATCATTATCCATTGCCGAGATCCATAGGTCCAAAGTTATCGTACTTATGTACGTAAAATATGCACGTAATATCCTGTCTGAGGCGTAAATGTAGTTGTAGCTTACATAGTGAGCACATGGAAAGGTTCGTATAGGGTCATCGTAAGGGTCCTGAGGTCACCAAACTATGTTTTTAGACCACATTTCTTGACCAATAAAACTTTATGACACATTTACTATTTAACTGGCACATCGTGCCTACATAAATACACCCAAAGCTTTGCTGTTGTGAAAAAAATAGGTAACAAGGATCTTAACCTACCTGAAAAGAACTTAAAATAACTGCCAATAATTACGTAAAACTGGGAGTACTTAAAATTCAGTAAAATGTTTCTCATAACTCTTCTAAGATATAATTCACAAGCCGAGCGTTTTCGATGAATTGCGATTGATGAGCAGAGAATCCAGAAAAAATTTAAAGCAAACAATTTTGTTTTAACTTTAAATTATTCGTACTTATTTATTGTTTATATGTATCAAAGTATATAAATCTGTCAAAAAGGTGAAAAAGGTGAATGTGTTCCTCTTTAAGACTCCGACTGAGAAGTGAGGCACGAGCTGCTTCAATCCCCATCCTGCCATCCTCCCCAAAGATTTTACATCGAACATATTTGTGCTGAAAGGGAGTAGCACAGAGTGACGATGGAAGTGAGACGAGACAGTGCTAGTGCAGAGAAAGAGAGAGAAGATAGTGATGATGGTGGGCAGCGGATAAGAAAGGGAGATGGAAGAAGACGACATCAGTGGGAGATACTGATGGCCAGTGAGAGACAGCAGCAATAAAAGGTGGAAAGATACGGGTGTAGATGGTAGCAGTGAAAATGAAAAAGTGGTATGAGTGGAGACCATAAATAGGCTTGGGGGGGTCTGGACCGTACCAGACGGGCGAACTTAGATACGTTTAGGGGAGAACGCACTTTGGATCTTGGGCGTACGAGAAAAATGAGTTGCCTCCCCCGCCCTCCCCCTCCAGGATTTTTGAGCTGCTGAGGCGTGGCGGATACAGTGGCACTTGGAAAGAAATACAAATGGAAACAGTGTAAGTGAGAGAGGAGACAGTGCCAGTGGGATGTACTGTAAATCAATGGGAGAGGACGGAGACAGTTGGGAAGAGGCATATATAGACAGTAGCTGTAAGACGGAGATGCTCATTATGAAGGCTTCACTACAAAGAGAGACTGGGCAAAATGATTTAGAGTATTATAACGTAAAAGAGCTCGAACATGTTCACATGCCAAAATTTTTGGTGAGGAAGGTGGAATGACTGAGGGCAACGTGTTCCCACTTTTCTGTCAGAGTCTTTTAAAGAGGAACGTGGTCGTCTTTCTTGTGCTCCGAGAGAATCATTTTTTCGCTGGTTGCTTAGTACTGATTATCACTATCGTAGCAGTTGAAATAATTTTCGTTATTTAATTAGTATCTACTCTGGCAATATAAGCTCAGTCACTATGTTACCATAAAGAGCCTGGAGATGACAGAATGCAATGCCGACACAGGTTGGTTCTGGAATAAATCAGAGATGAAAATACTGTTGTTGGTTTATTTATTGCTGGTTCTATCACCTGGTGAGGTTAAGGGAGTCTGTTAAGTTGAAACGTCACGGGAAGCAATCCTAAGGGGTGTTTTTGCCTCACAACAACATCCCAGCTCACTCTTCGCGAGATACTTCCTAATGTGGTGTCGGAGGTGCTTTTGCTCGGTGTAGTGCAGCAAATGGACCTGGCATGGACTCCACAAGTCGTTGTAAGTCCCCTGCAGAAATATTGAACCATGCTGCACTTCGTAGCAGTCCGTAATTGCAAAAGAGTTGGCGATGCAGGAATTTCTGATCTAACTGAACTTTCGAATATGTCCCATGAATGTTCGACAGGTAGCCAGATCATTCGCTCGAATTGTCCAGAATTTTCTTAAAACCAGTCGCGAACAATTGCGACAATGTGACTTGGCTCACTGTCACCCATTAAAATTCCGTCGTTGTTTGTGAACATGAAGTCCATCAAAGGCTGAAAATGGTCTCAAAGTAGCCAAAAATAACTGTTTCTTGTCAATGATCGGTTCAGTTGGACCAGATTACCCACTCGATTCCATATAAAAAGAGCCCTAACCTTTATATAGTCAACAGCAGCTTGCACAGTGCCTTGTTGACAACCTGCCATCCATGGCTTCGTGGAGTCTGCGCCACGCTATAACTCTACCGTCAGCTCTAACCTCCCGAAATAGGGGCTCGTCCGACCGGGCCACGGTTTCCCAGCCTAGGGTTTAACCGATATGGTCATGAGGCGAGGGGATGTGGTGCAGGAGATGGTTTTAACAAAGGCACTCGCGTCGGACGTCTGCTGGCATAGTCCATTAACGACAAATTTCACCGCAGTGTCCAAGCGGATATGTTCGTCGTATGTCGCACATTGATCTCTGCGGCTATTTCACGGAGAGTTGCTTGTCTATTAGCACTGACAACTGTACGCAAACGCCGCTGTTTTCGGTCGTTTAGTGAAGGCTGTCGGCCACTGCCGTGTTCATGGCGTGGGATAATGCCTGAAATGTGATATTCTCGGCACACTCTTGACACTGTGGATCTTCGATTATTGCACTCCCTAACTATTTCCGAAATGGAATGTTCCATGCAGCTAGCTCCAACTACCATCCGCGTTCAAAATCTTTCTAATTCCCGTCGTGTTGTAATATTTCTGGCTTATTCAGCCATAATATTAGGCTCCAGGAAGCTCTTCCCAGGGCAGTGGAGATGCAAGAAGCATAGAGATGACGCAATGTGGGATGAGGTACCGGTGACAGTGGTTAGATTCGGTACCATTCCCGTGAGAAAGACCACCTGCATGATGCTGCTGCTCTGTGATTGGGTGCTGTGTTCGGTGATAGGGCGCCAAAACGTTAAACTTTAGATGCTACTATTAATTAAACCTGTCATCCAAATTACTTCATTTTTTAAATAAACATCTCTCAACAGCCAGCTATCAATCAGTCATTTCAAAATTGTTAAAATCAAAGTATTACTAAAACAAAAGACTGACGATATTACTGCCGTAGCACTTCGGTGGTGTTCGGGTCACGCCTTGCTGGCTTGGCGCGTGAAGTGTCTCGAGCAGTCCGGCTCTCCAGTTCTGACCAGTCCGCTCTCCGGTTCTGACCGTTCCAGTAGACAGACATGTTGTCTGTTATAGCAGTATTTGTTTCATGCAATTTTATTTACTACAGCTCCGACCGTCGCTAGGTACAGACATGTTGTCTGTGGAAGGTTGTATTTCATGTTATTTTAGCCAGATATAATGACTGTGGAAAGATATGTTCATTACGTTGTGATCAAGAATAGTTTCTCGTGTCTATATCAATAAAAACGCGAGTGGCATCCCAAATGAGTTATAGTTTATTCGTAGCAGCAGTTCCTTGCGAAGTTAATTTCAGGCTCAAGAAAAAGAATCCACGACCTGCGTGCTGTTTTCTGCGCTGGGGACATCATCATCATGAAGACAGCAGGTTAGTGAAGTGTACAAGAACTTACGTATTCCACACAGGGCAGTGGAAACAACTAGGCACCTCACGTGTACTGCATGCACAGCACAAATGTGCTCAGCGACACGTCATCTGCAGTAATGCAGAGGAGGTAAAGAAGGATGAAGGTATTAACACTATCTCACTTTTATTTCTTTTTCTTGCCGTAGTGTGGCCATAATCACTTGAATACAAATTGGAGCTGCACCAATGCGCTGCCCTTTTACACCACGTGTACGCGGTACTACAGCCATCTGTATACTTGCATATCGCTATCCCATGACTTTAGTCACCTCAGTGTAGGATATTAAAATTTTGCCTCACTCCCCATATTCTCCATTCTACGCCTAAAGGACTCGAGGTGTAACGTTGCCTGAACAGGGAAAGTGGAAGGTGTAGATATCAACAACCAAGGTCTCCACCGTTCCTCATCGTTGGAAGAATGGGATGCATTGAAGGGAGAATACATAGATAAGGACTAACACCTAACATCATGTTTCACTATCGCACCTTAATTTCTTCGAAATGATAAGTAAAGTATTTTTCGTAAAACAATACTCTCCACTCCAAATACGTTGCCTGGCAGTTGCATGTATGTTATTCGAGGCTATTGTTAGCTGTTGTGGGGAAATCTGTGGTGTTGGACGCGCTGGGTCCGCACGCGGCAGCGGCAAGTGCACGGCGGCGTCGCGGCGTCGCAGCGTCGCGGAGCCCTGTTGACGGACGGCCAGGAGGCGGTGACAACAGCGCCAGTTATTAATTTTTTCCCCTCTCCCGGTTTTTCCGTCTCAGCCGCGATGGAAAACACCCCCGCGCAAGGCAAACAATCCAATAATGAGTAATTAAAAGTCTAAGTCGAGTTTAATAAGTTTTTCACGAACTTGGACAGCCGACTTAAACGGTTTAATCTGGCTGAATGTCGTTTGCTTCTTCACTATCTTGCATCATAGGCAGGAGTATTAACTTCTAATTAAAAAAGTATCGTCTTACCCTGCGCCGAATTTCGTTTTCTGCGATAAAAAATATTTTTCTTCTAATTCTCGCGGTATTGTCGTACTCTCCCCCAACACTGGACAGCTTTTTTTAGTTAACACTGAATAAGATTTTGCACAAAGTTTTGAGAACTAGGCACAACAGGCGCAAGAGTCTTTGAGCGTGCCTCCTTTTATCCGAAGAACTATGGAACAGTCTCGTGCCTGGGCTCTTTTGTGTTAGCAGAAGAGCCAACACCGTGTTACGAGTGCACGCGTTGTAGCTCACGCGGGCTGGCGTAAGGACGGAAGAACTATACTGACGTGAGGTCTGGAACATGACAAGGAATGAGAATTCTGAAAGCGAACGTAATTAGTTTGATATTTAACTTTAATCCATTAATGATGAACGTCACCCTTGACGGTATCTGTTCAGAATACATTCCTGAAGATAGTAATTATAGTAACTGAATATGGCGTCTTGATAGGTCGTAGCAAATGACGTAGCTGAAGACTATGCTAAACTGCCGTCTCCGCAAATGAGAGCGTATGTAGACAGTAAACCATCGCTAGCAAAGTCGGCTGTACAAATGGAGCGAGTGCTAGGGAGTCTCTCTAGACTTGACCTGCCCTGTGGCGGCGCTCGGTCTGCAAACACTGATAGTGGCGACACGCGGGTCCGACGTATACTAACGGACCGCAGCCGATTTAAAGGCTACCACCTAGCTGTGACACCACAGGCTCAACAAGAGCTGAGAGTGATCTGCAAGAGGTACAGGTGTTTCAAAACCCCATTGAATTGTTTGAAAGTCAACAGATTAGATAATTAAGACTTTCATATTTTTCCAAGAAATATTTTCTTACTTTGTGTATGCGTTTTTGGACAGCTTTTGTAATTGTAGTTGTGTCTTAACTACACAGTTGCATTTTTTTCTTTTTTTTTACTATACGGTCATGACCAGAAGTCAGCACAATGTTGGGCACATCATTGTTAAAAACTGTAATTCGTCAGTGTTAAAAATGTGGTCAAAGAGTGGCTGATTACATATAAAACCGCCAGAGGACAAGTCTACTAGTTGGTCAAATTATGGCTGTTCACGCATGAAGTATCATTTGACTAGTCTTCTGGTGTTATACGTGAGCACCCATGCTCTCAAAAAAAATGGTTCAAATGGCTCTGAGCACTACGGGACTTAACATCTGTGGTCGTCAGTCCCCTAGAACTTAGAACTACTTAAACCTAACTAACCTAAGGACATCACACACATCCATGCCCGAGAAAGGATTCGAACCTGCGACCGTACCACTCGCGCGGTTCCAGGCTGAAGCGCCTAGAACCGCAGCCACACAGGACGGCGCCCATGCTTTGACCAACTTTTTCTATTGAAGACCTACACTTTGTAACGATGATGTGGCTAATATTCTACTTAGGTAGCGATTTCTTAGTAATCACCATTTATTAACGACGGCGTTATGGTGACCATTGTGCGCAACTACTAGTTCTTTAGTAAGCAGGGTCTGCGTTACACTTACTAACGATGGTGTCGTGGCCAGCATTACACATAGGTACTGATTCTTTATTGAGTATGATTTGAGGATGGTTCTTAGCCAACCGGAAGCGGTGATCAGCAAATTGTGATCTGATGTCTCACTGCGATCTTAAAAATTTTAAGAAACTGTACAGTTTGCTGCGTCTCCTTCATCCGGCGATGTCAGATCCCTTAAACTGTTGGAACTAGAGAACTGGGCGATTCGCGTAAGACGTAACATACCTTTTATTTTGTAAAAGGTTGAAGGTATCTAAATGAGGACTTCGACAAATAGTAGTATGGAAACAGCATACAGTTTTGCTGTGTAGCTAATCCCAACCGAAATGCCTAAGCAACTATGCTTTTTCTTAAACGGAACGATATAATTTTTAACAGTGTTCTAAATCTATTGAAAAGACGATTGCAGGAACGTAAAACTGATTCTGAAGCTTTTCGCAGTAAATACGCAAGAAATGTGCTTAAACTGGAAGGGGGTTCGTCAGGAATCGGCTACTACGGTGTTAACACCGCCAGTTTGGGTTCTCATGGCTGGCTCCATAATTGTATCGCGAATTTCGAGAGTCTCCTTGTTTCCATAAAAGCTGCTCGTTACACATGACAACGTACACATCTTTAAAATAGTTTTTCCAGGTACGGTCATCGAAAACAGATCCGAATAATCAGTCTTGTTTAATCCCAAACCAAATCCTAATCGAACACCTACGTTACACAACAGAAAATACTGCTAATAGCCACAAGTTCTTTTTTAAATTATTTTATTGTGCCATAACTAGTTTCGTCAGTTGGTAGCGTTGACTTCTTTGCAAGTTTTACTTTTGTTTCCTAAAATATAACGAAGTGCCCAGAGTTTTGCAAAGAAGTCAGTGCTACCACCTGACGATAGGCTCAGGCCCTAAACTAGCCGCGGTACAATAAAATCATTAAAAAAAACTGTGTAATTTATGAAAATGTTGGGGTGTTCTCTAACGAAACGGGTAAAATAAAACCCCTACATCTTTTTGCTCCTTCGTCCAGCAACACTGAAGGAAAAGTCAGAAACACAGCGCTCTTATCTGGCTACTAATCGTCTGCCATAACCCTCTGTACGTCTTCTTACTGACAGCAAGGACTATCTTGAACTTTTCTTTTTGTTTCTTATGCTTTACTGCAGCCTTATTAGCAAGCCTCTGCCGTCCTGATTGTATTTGTTTCTACCCATATTCACACTAACTACTATTTTCTAAAGTCCAGACAACTAATATTCTTGCGTCAGTTTTTGACTATTCTGTTGGCCTCATACCTAGCCGTTGATATTCTGGCATTATCGCCCATGCTTTTTTTGTGTATTTCACTTCCTAGTCCTTGGCTAATGTAAAGAAGGAAAGCCATGATGAAATAAGTCATTAAATGTCTTCTGTCGTATACGCAAATGATAAGGAACACTTTTATCGGTATTAAACTTGTACGGAAAAAAGAAATCAGAATTACTGTACATGTTCTGATTATCTGCATCTATAGTGCAGTGAGGACTCTTCGTGATAGCTTTTGTAGTCTGAGATGTCGTTTACGAAGAAAGTGATGACAAATGAAGCTGTAGTATAGTATTTGCATGGCCGAAGAATGTTGAAAACCCTCTCTCCGCGACTAAATAAAAACTCGCTACCATAACCTCGGACGCCGACATGCTTACGTGGTTGGGCAGCGGTTGATGGAACACTGTTTAGATGCAAGGGGTGGGAGAAGCTTTTGTAGATAGTATTTGTCTGGCAGGAGAACAAGAATTGGTGACGCCAAGTTACGTCACCAGAGTATGTATCAATGTCTGAGTCAAATTTCAAAGCTGTCAGTTGCATCTCGTAGAATGAGGCGCTCCCTATTGCGGCATTCGATAGCGGTTCGAGTAAGATTGTGCAGTGGTCCAGTCACTGGACACGGGCCTCGCATGCAAAAATAGCTGGCTCCGAAACTCAGGCTGTTTATAATGTTTAGAATTGTTCTTGTTTTCTGGTAAATAGCTGGTTGGTTCCCGTGAACAAGATGTGGCACATATCTCTTACTCATTCTTTCCGAATCCAAGCTCGTTTTCCGACAGTGATGGCCTCATCGTACACGGGACG
This sequence comes from Schistocerca gregaria, assembly GCF_023897955.1. Taxonomy (NCBI): domain Eukaryota; kingdom Metazoa; phylum Arthropoda; class Insecta; order Orthoptera; family Acrididae; genus Schistocerca; species Schistocerca gregaria. The sequence continues at coordinate 462,058,185 of NC_064921.1, forward strand.
GTGCACCAAAATCTTACTTTCTTTCATTCTGTGTTTCTCCCTCTCCCTTCTCTGCCATCATCATCAACAATATGAACACGGCACATTAGTCGCTACAAAATTTGACAGTCACTTACAGTAAATAGATCCACTTTGTACACATGATACGCAAGCATCTAAAATGAAACTGCTTGCAACGGGACATCAGTCAGATGAATAAATAACAAGAGTACCAATAAGGAAAACATAAATGAGTATTTTTTCGCTAGTACATTGACTTGTGATGTTCGCCCTTAGGTTCCTCTACTTTCATCAGTTATATGGTGTACGTCGCAGTCTAAATATGCTGACGAAAAAAAATTAGAAATAAAAACCAAGAAGAAGTTGTGCGGCATAAACGAAAATTGATAGGCGCATTTCTACATCTGAAAGATGATGTCTATTCAAATTTCGTGCTAGTCGAATATGAGAGGCGCTAGTAACGCCACTATGAGGATGCGAGTCAGATTTACTTTACATACACGCTGTAACGGTCGTGAGCATTAGTTATCTTTAAGATTGGACGTGGTGAATTGATGGTAGTCAAGAATACCTTTAGGGAGACAAAGATACCACTATCAACATCTCACTGTGTTTGAACGAGGGCTACGAGAAGTTGGATGGTCCTTCTGCGATATTGCCGAAACACTTAGCAGTAATGTAACGACTGTACATTGTGGTGGTCAGGAGAATGTACGGTCGCAAGAAGATCGGGCTCCAGACGGCCACGTGGCAATACCGAGAGGCAAGACCATCGTGTTCGACGCATGACTCTGGTGCATAGTACTGCTTCTGAACCAGGAATCTGAGCAGCACTTGGTACCACAGTGACACAACGAACTGTTACAAATTTGTTACAGCAGTGACAACTCCAAGCCAGATGTCCCGAAGCGTTCATGGCTCTGACCCCAGACAACCACCACTTGTGACTTTAGTGGTGTCAAGTGAAAGCTCAATGGACGGCAGGATAGAAGTCAGTTGTGTTTTCTGATGAAATCTGTTTCTGCCTCGATGAGAATGATGGCCGCGTGTTAGTTAGAAGGAGAGCCTAAAACCAACAGTCTGGCACACTGGACCTACACTTGAAGCTGTGGTCTGGGATGGGATTTCTTATGACAGCAGGAACACGCTCGTGGCTATTCAACGCATCCTAACTACAAATTTGTACGTCAGTCTGGTGATTCGACCTGTTGTGCGGCCATTCAAGAACAGCTTTCCCGGAGGTGTTTTCTAATAGGATAACGCTCGCATACATACCGCTGTTATAACCCAATATGCTCTACAGGGTGCCGGAATGTTGTCTTCGCCTGCTCATATACCAGATCTGTCTCCAGTCGAGTACGTATCTGACATCATCGGAACGACAGCTCCTGCGTCACCTACTGGCCCTCCTGTATTGACCGGCGAAAGGCCACAGGCGTGAAACTTGATCCCACAAACTGACTTCCGGTACCTGTAGAACACAATGCATGCACGTTTGCAAGACTTCATTCAAGGTTTTGACGATTACACTGGTTATTCATGTGCCAGCGATTCCCAGTTGCAAGGACTTATCTCGCGCTTACATTAAACTGTAATTTTTTTGATGTTAATCACTTAAATATGTTACCTACAGAAACGTATTCCCGAAATTTCATCAGTCTACATCAATTACTTTTTGGTGCTGTGATTTTTTTCGTCAGTGTAGCTTAATGCTAGACAAAATTATGTACATTTCTTGGCACTCGCTTACAACGCCTGAAAATCACAAGTAGGCTGACCCGCAAGACACTACATTGCTGCATATTTTCGACTCTCGATTAAAGCGGAAGCTTACCAGTATGTATTAAGGGACAGTCAAATGAAAACGAGACAGATGAATAAAGAAGTAGCTTTTATTCCACTGTGAGACAAGACGACTGATGCCTTCATGCAAAAATGTTTACGGTTGCCTACGGAACCATAATTGCACCCAGGCATGGATCTCTTCGTCATAAGTAAATCGGAGGCCACGAAGATATTTCTTCAGAGCTCCAAAAATATGAAAATCACATGGGGAGGGTTCGAGACTATCTGGAAAATGTGTAACGGCTTCCCAGCGAAACTTCTGCAACTTAGTCGAAACAACCTTGGCAACGTGTTGACCCACCCCCATGTTTATTGTAGTTAAGAAGCCCTTACACGTCTTCCATGCAGTACCGATCTCTGCACATGTGATTTCCTTACTTTTTGAGCACTGAAGAATGACACTTGTGGCTGTCGATTTGATTAGGACGAAGGGGCGCCCTTATCGTTACAATCATGGTTCCATGAAGGCATTGACCGCCCTGTCTCACAGTGGGATAAATGTATTAACAGTTGTTATTAACATTATTGTGAAGATTGCTTTTGAAATAACAAACGGTTTACTCACTTTTTTTCATGTGTCTACGTTTTCATATAACTGTCCCTTATAAATCAAATTTGAAATAGTAGTTTTCAGAAAATAATGCAATTTGCCATTCGACATACAGCATTTCGACAGTTCACCACTATAATTGCTATTAGAAAGTGCTTGCGACCTGCAAGTTGTAAACCATCACCATAAACGAAATGGAACCGGTGGCAGCCAGTGGTCACCTATCACAGTATTTACTATTACTGATATCACTGCAACAGGTAGTGAATGATGTCCTTCAAGAGCCGGCAGAAATAAGCAAGCAGTAAATGTTCTCTGCTGAAGGTATCCTATTTAAAGGCAGTGAAAATAAAACTGTCAGCGTACGTTTTCCATTCATTAAACATCATCCGCGATGTTGCATAGCTTATCAGTCATAGCCGATGGCGATAGTTGGCTGGTGGTTCTAAACTTACTATCGATCTTCAGTATTTTGATCCATGATCGCTTCAGAAACGAAAACACGATAGTGTCACACCGTCCTTAAACGTGAAATCTGCGTTATAATCCTGGGACTATGACTGTTGTCGTTAGTGTGGTAGAGTAGCAGATATAATTATTAATAGTAACATGTTATATTAGACACACTCTTCGGTACGTCTGCTCATAAGACATATGCTCAACGATTGGTGTTATTGATAAAAAAAATGTTTTAGAATATCTGTAGCTTGTTATACTAATAGATTTCTCCTCATGCACCTTTCGTGTTGGTGGCAAAATACAACTGAGAAAAGCAGCAACAGAACGAACGAAACAAGAATTTGAAGACCTACAGCTCAATTAATAGATATCTAGGCGATGTACAAGATTTACTCCCCCTCCCCCCTCCTCCCTTCATCCACACAAAAAGAAATAAATTTGAATGGCGGGGACTGGAGGGTTACTTACCTCCAAAAATGTTGAGGAACTCAGAAGATGCAAAAGATTCACAAAAGTACCAATAGCGGAACACACACACACACACACACACACACACACACACACACACACATACACAGACACAAACACATGAGTTCATCACGCCGACGGTGACTTATTTCAGTTCAGAATGTCGGGGAACGAGATATTTGACCTTAGACACCACATAAATACAACCTACTGTTTTAAACACAGCACAAAACAAATATAGTAACATCCCGGAACGGTATGTGTGAAGTTTGTGTGCTGACGAGATTTCTGATTGGTGCATGCAGACAGCAAGACAATAACCGCATGATTGAAAGCCTTTAGTGCAAGTTGTAAGATTGAAAATTTATCACTGGCATGATGGCTGGGGCCTATACCTTATCATAAGTCGCGTGGCACAATATGTTGTTAGGGTCTTGAGTCCGAAGACTGGTCTGAAGCAATTCTTCACGCTATTCTATCCTGTGTGAAACCCTTCGTCTGTAGCTGCTATAAAATGTGCTATTGTATTCGACTGTGGATCTGTATCTACAATTTTTATCTCCTCCGGCCTCCTTCCCCCCTTCCCTACGTACACTTCCCTCCATTAGCAAATAAAGATTCTTCGATGGCACAATATGCAAGTTCAACGTACTGCATTTCAGTGAGAATATGAAGGTAATTCAAGCTACACTTAATAAGCTTCTCTAAATTTTGGCGAATCGCGTATGACAGACGGAATACTGCAATTATTCGGTTGCATACAGATAAAAACCAAAAAATCATTAATGTAATATTAGTAGCAGTCGAGGTAGACAGAACCAACAACAACGTAGTTGTTTTGTCTACTTTCTAAATTAGGAACTACTCATAATGTTGGAGTAGAAAATAAAAGGAACACAGTTTAATAATTATGGTAATTCCTACGAAATACACAAATAAAAAAAAAACGTTATGCATCACGCCCTTTCCCAGAAATCTCGAAGATAGACGTTGGCTGTGGCTATTGTATCACAGACACAGTCCCTTTGACTGTTCAGACATGTCATTAAACCCGCCCAGAGATGCAAACAACCGTCGATGAGCAGCGCCTATTAGACGACCGATTAGTTCCAGTCATTCCACCAAGAAGCAGCTATACGTCTCATGCCTACACGGTCAATATCACTGTTCGATAGCGTCCGCATTGTTACTTCGTGCCAGGAAGGGCTCTCAATAAGTGAAGCGTCCAGGCATCTCGGAGTGAACCAAAGCGATGTTTTTCGGACATGGAGGAGATGCGGAGAGGCAGGAACTATCGATGACATACCTCACTCAGGCCGCCCAAGGGCTACTAATGCAGTGGATGACCGCTACCTTTAGATTATGGCTCGGAGGAACTCTGACAGCAACGCCACCATGTTGAATAATGCTTTTTGTGCAGCCACAGGACGTCATATTACGACTCAGACTGCGCAATAGGCTGCGTGATGCGCAACTTCACTCCCGACGTCCATGCGCGGCCCATCTTTGCAGCCACGACACAATGCAGCGCGGGACAGATGGGCCCAAGAACATGCCGAATGGATCGTTCAGGATTGGCATCACGTTCTCTTCACCGATGAGTGTCGCCTTCAGCCAGACAATCGTCGGAGACGTGTTTGAAGGCAACCCGGTCAAGCTGAACGCCTTAGACACAGTGTCCAGGAGGAGGTTCCGTGCTGTTTTGGGGTGGCATTATGTAGGGCCGCCGTACGCCGCTGGTGGTCACGGAAGGCGCCGTAACGACTGTACGATACGTGAATGCCATCCTCCTACCGATAGTACAACCATATCGGCAGCATATTGGCGAGGCATTCTTCTTCATGGACGACAATTCGCACTCCCATAGTGCACGTCTTGTGAATGACTTCCTTCAGGATAACGACACCTCTCGACTGGAGTAGCCAGCATGTTTTCCAGACACTAATCCTATCGAACATGCATGGGATAGATTGAAAATGGCGGTTTATGGACGACGGAAGCCACGAACCACTTTGAGGGATCTACGCCGAATCGCCGTTGAGGAGTGCGACAATCGGGACCAACTGTGCTTTGATGAACTTGTGGACAGTATGCCACAACGAATACAGGCATGCCTCAATGAAAGGAGACGTGCTACTGGCTACTAGAGCTACCGGCGTGTACATAAATCTGGACTAACTCCTCTGAAGGTCTCGCTGTACGGTGGTACAACATGCAATGTGTGGTTTTCATGAGCAATAAAAAGGTCGGAAATGATGTTTATGTTGGTATTTGTTCCAGTTTTCTTTACAGGTTCCGAAGCCTGCAAAAGTTTTTTGATGTGTGTCGGATGACACGTACCGCATTACTTGTATACAGTCAGACATTTTCTGTCATTTAGTAGGTGATCAAAAATTTTGTTTTAAAGACATCTTAATGTGCAATAATGAATTTCAGGTATTTTTATTTTGTACTGTAATTATGTATATCGTTGTACCGTTTGAACTGTAGTACGTAGGTACAACACAGTTCATGAGGAAATACATAAAATGTGAAGTAACAATCTAAATGACTAACTCCCTAAACAGATGTCTACAATATGATCATGGGTGAACACCACATATTATTCTTACAGCACGTTTTGGCAACAAAAACTTTGTCCTTTGAAGGTGGGCTACCCAGGAAGTTATTCAATGCCAATGAAAATATGCTAATATATTAACATACCGATTTCTAAGTGAAAATATGGCTGAGCTAATTTGTTTTAAGCTCTTGAAAATGAGTTTTCTCCAATTTAAATGCTCATCAAGCTAGATACTTGATTTTTGTTTTTAGGTCACCCTACTTATTACTTCACCACCAGGTGCTACATTTATCAATGACGTAATATCTCTAGTTCTGCAGAGCTGGATATGTTGTCTTTTTGAGATTAAGATTGTGACTATTTTCAGAAAATCTTTCGGCAACATTTTTAAGAAAATTATTTACCATTTCTTCTGTTGCTGAATGTACATATGTTCGTACTGATTACAATACTAGGTATAACAAATTAATTTCATCAGTAATTGAAACATTGCGATGGAAAAATATATATGTTTGACCTATGTATATTAAAATTGATTGAACAGTTTCGTTCATCATTTCTTATAAAACAAACGTGGTACACTTGGTGTCTTTCTTTGTAACCCATTTCTTCTTCTCTTGTCTTGAGACATGTACGATCACCATTTTGCCACTCTATGTAACTTTAGAATAATAATGTTCATATTTAAGTTTGAATATGTCGCTGTCTCATTGTGAAAGTACCTTAATCATTACTAATCATTGTAAAAATCTGTTTTGTATTTTAGCACCTTGGTTATATTGGGAAGCGAATAGTTTGGTGATGTGTCGATAACGTGCTATCAACGTGGTATTATATGCATATTTGCAACTTTTCAAGTCTAACCTGTACACAAAGTTTCTTTAATTACGAATTCTGATAATTCTTGTTGTCCAGTGCAACTTTGTCGCTTTGTACTACATATTATGAAGGACCGCCGTCACCCAACTTATCTACTGTCCAACGACGATATTTGCGCCAAATTTCAGCATAAAATAAGTCTTAAAGGTAAAAGCTCAGATCATTCTCTAGTGGGGAGTTTTACTCAAATATGACATATAGTTTAATTCGCACATTACCCACTCCCGCTGTGGTCTGTGTGATGTATCCCACTTCACGAGCCGGCCGGTGTGGCCGTGCGGTTCTAGGCGCTTCAGTCTGGAACCGCGTGACCCAGGTTCGAATCCTGCCTCGGGCATGGATGTGTGTGATGTCCTTAGGTTAGTTAGGTTTAATTAGTTCTAAGTTCTAGGTGACTGATGACCTCAGAAGTTAAGTCGCATAGTGCTCAGAACCATTTGAACCCACTTCACGAACAGTTAGTTTTCGGAGGCGCAATGAAATCACTCATTCTTGTTTTTAATACATTTTGAGGGACACATTACATACTGTCATCTGCAAAAATAAGTAATCTTGCTTACTGTATATTAGACAGAAGGTCTTTTAGATGTATGACAAACAATATAAGGCTAAAGATTGTGTAACTCCGAAAGAGATTTTCCCCCAGTCAGAACAATCTCCTTTCATTACGTTGGTGGAATTGGTAAGTGCATTTTTCCACTCTCTTTTTGTTGGATACTGTAACAATATAGTAGTATTTTTCTCTTTTTCGTTTTAGTAGAACTTTTTTTTTTTTTTTTTTTTTTTTTTTTTTTTTTTTTTTTTTTTTTTTTTTTAGAGCAAATGTAATACTTCGACTATGAAGTGTGCTATGTGTGATCAAAAGACTCACGTATGTGATGCACAAGGTCATAGTGTTTAATCGGTTTAGTAAAAAAGGTGTCTTTCTAAGGCAATATCCGTCGTTTGTCTGACAGCCGTCCTTTGTCACTTCCTTCGTTACCTTTCCTCCTCCTGGCGTCGATCTGTTAAGATGTGCGTGTCAGTGTTTCCAAGTGGAAGTGTTAATGAATTTTGTTATATGAACGGAAATAATCGGCTTGCGCGGTAGCTGTTTTGCCGTCATTGTAGCCATCTCACCGAGACAATTACGAACTGTAATGACTGCTTATAGCCTGTTATTCAATTCTTGAAGTCCGATTGCTCAGTGTGAATAAAATTGGCACTCTTAAGATATTCCAAATTTCTACATTTGACAAAAAAAGAAGGCAAGCCAGTTATTAAAACAGAGCAATGTTCTTTATCTTTTCAAACTTCAATCTGCAGACTTTTCATCAGTTTAACTCACCCACTGGAAAAATGAGAGAGTTAATTTGTTGGTGATATTGCCAATTCCATATAACCTTAATTTGTCTAGGAGGATATTGTGATTCGCTCAAATATATCAGTTAGCTCAAAGAACATACCAACCGCTGCTATTTTGTTATTTAACGCTTGCAAAATTGTTTGAATCAACGAGTAATCGGAATTTTTAGGTGAACAATTCTTTTGAAATCCAAACTGTGATTTACTAAGGATATTATTGTTGCTCAGGTGCTATACCGCTATGAAGTATAACACCTTTTGAAATATTTTGGAGACTGATGCCAGTAGTGGAACAGGTCGGTAGTTATAGACGGGATTAACAATGGCAAGCCTTACGGATTAGAGTAGTTTACGATTAGGTCTTTGGGTTATACCGTCTCTTAGGCGCTTTGAAGTTTAGCGGCGCCTGTTAATACTGCATTCAGCGTCGCCGGGTGGCTTGCGACTGGTGGTTTATTGCTTCAGGTGTTGGAGCACGGCTGCAGGAACGTGGCGTCCTTGGGAGGCACCTGTGGCAGCATTCAGCGGCCTAACGGTGCCGAATAATGTCGGCCGGCTCTCGGCGAGGCCAATGAGCCGTCGCTAAAGAGTGGGTTGGTATTTAGCGACCGGCGTTTCATCTCAAAGCCGCCGCCCGCGTGCTCAGAGGCTGCCTAGTGGCTGCGTGCTCCAGCACGCTGTTACTGCTTCTGTTTGGAAGGGGCGGGACTCATAGGTGGAACACACCGATACTTTCACACCGTCTCAATAAGCCACTCTTGCTTCATAATAGAGTCCACGCACTGCTCTGGAATATAAACACGTCTAGCTTCATCGACGGCATAGTATGGATGGTTACGATATTGCATTGCTTGTGTTATTCCGAATTACGGGGCAAAGTTCTATCGGACATGCATGCATTGTAATTCTGAATAACGTAGGCACTGCAGTATCGTATTTATCCGCCGATACTGGGCAAGAAATTTTCAGGACAAGTGTCTCCCCAGTAGGGAAATATACATAATGGATGTACCAGTAGAGGTTGTAGACTCATGGTTGACGACATATGGAAGTTTGTGTGTGGACGTGAGTCCTGCTCGGGTAGGGAAGTAGTAAAGCGACTGATTGCTATAAGCGGGAAATCCGGGTTCGATCCCGTTGCGTCACAAATTTTTCACTGTCGTCATTCCATTACACAGCTGATGTTTGTCCATATTCGCAATTATGAATATATTTAATGTAGTAGGGATGGCGATTATCTTTGAAATAATCGGTTCTGAAACAACAGTTTTTGTTTTTAATTACTATTATTTCCTGCAATAAAGATATAAATCGAACGAAGATTGAAAAATTTTGAATCTCCCTATTTCAAGACACATAAAATCAAAATATTAAATTAAATAGACAAATAAAACAAAACTTAGTCCGTCCACCATTCGGAATCGCGTATTAAAGGGTGAAAACTGGGATTGAAGAATTCTGTTTTTTGTATTAATTTGTCTGTTTACGAGCGCTACAAGCAGATGAAGTCATGTTACGTAGACACATGCAGCAGACCAGCTACTTTCTATTTTTATTGTATGCTATGAATGAATTATTGTGAAGTTTTTAATGTATTACTGTTACCATAATTTCCTTCCTCTTTTATTATTTCATAGAAATGGAAGACAAATCAATCTCTTAATCAAATGAAGCATTGTATTTAATTGCTACGTCACTTCGTAAAAATATTCTGCAATTCATCGAATGTCTCGCGACTAGTGCGAGAAACTAGAGCATAAATCAGGTGGAGGCAACTCTTGCACACTGTATGTACACGCATACCTTAAGCCGCGACACACGACAACAGGGGCATTATTGTCACAACAGTGCTGTATCAATTCTTAAGCCACGTGTTTGTTGCTCGTTTCTTTCAGCATTATTATTAAAATAGCACTGATCGCTTTTCTCAGTTTCTGTAATAACGCAATATTTCAATCCAATGCAAATATTACGAACAAAAATTACTCCTTTAAAAAAAGTTAATTCAAAACAAAAAAATTAGCACTGCTCCTAAGGCTAATTGATATTTCTGTTTTTTACTCGGTCATCAGTAGAAAAAAGACACCTCTTATAACCGAGGCCAAAGAAAACCTAAAAATTTCGGTTATTCAGAACTAAGTAAAGTATTCGTATCGGTCTGAACCGATCGATCTTCCACCCCTACGATATAGTTGCTCTGGTATACAGTATGGAAGAAATGTTGACTGGAATGTACAGAGTGGGCGAGAAATCTTCGTACCCATGAATCTTTGTTTAGCATCAAATATTATTATGTATGTCGGTAGCTACTTCTTATCAAGTGTTGGAATTCATGTTTACATGTTTTTGCAGTAGCAGTCGCAGTCGCGTTTTACTTTTTAGCCATGGCAGACTTGAGCGGTCATAGTTACACTATTGAGGAGCGATTTGTGAAAAGTGTGTGGGTGCACGAACGACAAAACACAGGGCAGAAAATGAGGAAAATTACGGAAGCATACCAGCAAAGATTTAATATGCTCCACTGCCAAAGGCAACACTTCTCCATTGGAAAATATTGTTAGTAGGCTGTTTAGGCTTTTATATTGGTAACGCCACGTAGCGCTCTATATGAAAATCACTGGCTGTGCTGTGTGCAGTTTGTGGCTAGTTTGCATTGTTGCTGCCCATTGGCTCATAATATTAGTAATATTGCAACTTCTCTGTTAATTTAGATTTACTGTTGCTTGCTTTGCCAATTTGCATTTTTTGTCATTGCTGTTTGCGTTAATTGTTTTGTGCTGCTGCATTTGCCTCGTCCCTTAGTTTAGCATCTGAGCACAGTACATTTAAGTTAGCTTAAGAGGGGTAGACTATATAAGAGAATGAGTTGCGCTGAATTGGAAGAAATGCATTGAGAAGTTTTACGAAAAAAGTACAGAAAGCAGGTATAGATAGCACTTTTTGAAATAGTAAAGAACGAAGGGAGATCTCCAAGAAGTAAAGAAAGTTTTGTTTGCAAGATACTGCAAAAAAAAACGAACCCTGTCCTTTCCCTTTCTGTTATTCCGCTAAGTGCTTGTGTACTCTTGTATATTTGTGTTCTTCCTGTCTTTATGGGTTTAGCTAATAAGATTTATGTTGTAGAATTTTTCAAATACTATGTTATTTTCTTTGTAAAGATGTTTAGACATTACTAATCCTGTTCTGTTTCAATTATCATGTATGAAATCAATGGTTCGCAAACTGTTCTCATTATTTTATGTATTTGCTTATGTCATAATTCCTGTAACACTGATGTATATGTTTATTTCTATTCTTTTGTAAAGCCTGTATTACTGCAAATGTTGTCTGTACTATTAGGTTCTTTAATGATATATTTTGTACCTTTGTAATTGTATTCTTATGTTCTAAATTTATAACTGTATAGACACCAATTCTTCAAATTGAGTTGGAGGTGGGCCGCCAGCAGTGGTGGATGTGGGGAGAGAGATGGCGGAGTTTTGAAATTTGTAAGACTGGATGTCATGAACTGCTATATATCTTATGACTTTTGATGATATTAAGGTAAATACATTGTTTGTTCTCTATTAAAATCTTTCATTTGCTAACTATGCCTATCAGTAGTTAGTGCCTTCCGTAGTTTGAACCTTTTATTTAGCTGGCAGTAGTGGCGCTCGCTGTGTTGCAGAAGTTTGAGTAACGTAAGTGATTTGTGAAACGTATAGGTTAATTTAGTCAGGGCCATTCTCTTGTAGGGATTACTGACAGTCAGACTGGTTGCACTAAAAAAAAATATTGTGTGTCAGTTTAAGCACAGTCATGTATAAATTTTTCTAAGGGGATGTTTCAATATGTACCTTTGCTTGCGGCAATGTCAAAAGACAGGCCGCTGAGTGAAAGGAAGGAGACACGAGAAGAAACTTGCGCCGGAGTCCCTGTGAAGAAGACACGTAAAAGTGCTTCGGAACCCCGTATACTGGGGAAAAGAGTGCAAGATCACATGAGAAAAAGACCTTTTCGACCGAAGTTTGTAAACGAGTTTTTTTTTTCAGATGAATGTCCCATTTAACATAGGAAATACTTTCATTTGGGCCAAAGAGAATCCTCAGTACACATTCGAGTTAAAAAGGAACCCTTCTCACTCAATGATATGAGCAGCGATAACACACAACATCTGATTGGTCCGCACCTATTTGAAGGGACTGTGATTGAACCAAATTATTTACACATGTTACAAACATGGTTAATACCTCAGCTTAAGGAAAGTGGCCTCACAGAACGCTTGTGGTTGAAGCAAGAAGGAGCGCCTTCTCACTACGCTTCTGAAGTTCTCGAGTCCCTAAATAAACAATTCCCAGGACGGTGGATGGGTCGTGGTTCATTAGCAACACTAGGTACTTCCAAATGGCCACCAAGAAGTTCTGAACTCACCAGACCTGAGAACTCGTTATGGGGAGTCAACAAGGCGCGTGTGTCTGCACGTCGTTACGCCACAAACGGAGAATTGCGCAATGCTGTTGAGGGTGCATTTCGACCTACAATACTGAACATGCTGTCGCGTGGAACTAACCAAGCGGTCCAAGGCGCTGCAGTCATGAACTATGCGGCTGGTCCCGGTGGAGGTTCGAGTCCTTCCTCGGGCTTGAGCGTGTGTGTTTGCCCTTAGGATGATATAGGTTAAGTAGTGTGTAAGCGTAGGGACTGATGACCTTAGCAGTTAAGTCCCATAAGATTTCACACACATTCGAACATTTTACTGAACATGCACAAAAAAATGTCATGAAGAAAAGGGAGGCGTGTGGAAATGTGTTTACAACATGATGGGGAACATACCGATGTACCGGACGCTTAATTCCTAATTAAGTGCTTGAGCTAAAACAAAGCAAGTCAATTAGCATTCGGCACTAGAGAGTAAGGGGACTTCTCGCTCACGCTGTAGAACCGACTTATTTGGAGCGTTAAGAAACGATTGCCACTACAATTATTTTGTATTCACAGGAAACGTTTACTGAAAAAACGGATACAGATTATATTACCGGTATTCCACCCCATTATCCATGCGCTTTTCCCAATAATCTGGCAACATCCGTACTTGCGCCGCCAATCACTCGTTGGGGGCATCCCGGCGTCACTCGCGGACAACTTGCTGGCAGCACGGTAAACGCTAGTTCACGCACAGTGGAAATGGTCTGGCGACTGCCATGTAGCCGTGAATAGCCGTGTTGGAGCAGAACGCCACGGACCCTTCTACCAAGTTGCTGAATGCATCGCCGGGGTGGTACAGTGAACTACAGTGCCGATCACCGTTGAGCGTCGTACTGAGAGAGATGCAGTTCACCAGCAGTATCACTTCGGGATCCCACAACGCAGTCGCCATCGCACGGGTAGCCCCGGCCGTGACTTATTTGGAGGAGAGTTGCTAGTACGCTTCCACTCCAAAGACCTGCGTTTCTTTTATGGAGTCTCGTGGAAGATCCATAACTCGTAGACGTTGGCCAGACGATCAGAGAACTCAGCTGGATCTAATACTGTTGCACCAACTTCTGGCATACATCTACACTCTCCTGTTTCAGCACAGTGGTGGGGGAATGGAGTAAACACCTCCTTCATCTTCAGATCTTCATGGATGATAGTATACAGGTTTCCCCGTGGCAGACCTGTTGCCTTCTCCAGTTCCTTCTCTAGTTCATAAGCAATGACTTGCCTGTGCCCCATTATGTATTGATCGAAACGCTGGACACTGTCTCGTTTACGTGCAGTTGCTGGATCCCCAGTGCTTTTGCGTTTTTCAGCACAGTTCTTGCCCTCTCTGAACTCTAATACTCAATAAAACACGGTTCTGCAACTTAATGGTGTGTCCCCCCATATGGCTACTAACCTCTTCTGGATGTCAGAAGTAGTGACTCGTTCCCTCCAAGAAACCACACCATCCACCGGTGCCCACGCTTGTCTGTTTCCACTTTCTCTCATCGATATCTACTAGCGTACAAACAAGCCGGAACAAGTTCTGCTGCAGTGCGCCACCTATGGGAAGCAGCAACTCCAGCTGGTGGCGGTAGACAATGCTTTAGTCTATCTTCACGCATACATCGACAAACATTTCAAACAGCTACTTTGGAGGAGTTAAGGTTCTCGTAAACGATCAAATGTGTTTGACAAAATTGCTCTTATCTAGCAAGCCCTTACAAGTTCAAACAATGTTTGTCACTTTAACCTCACTTTGAAGCAGACGCTGTTAGTGTTTGTGTGTATTTTGATAGTGAGAAAGGCCACAGTGCAGACAAAGCATTTCTGACGTTGACTTGGCTTTCTGTTTAAAGAAGAAGAGAAAAAAAAGACGCTGTTCCAGAGAATGGCTTAAAATATGAGATATATCCATGATAAACTGCTAAAGGAAGTAGTACTCTCAGAAACCGATGATTACAACAGTTTCCTTCTAATGGACAGTGAAACTTTTATGAACTTGTTAAAGCCTTCCTAAAAGAGCAAACTTGCCTGTCAAGTTCGTTCCTATGTAGCCACGGATGTGTCAAACAAATACGTACACGTACCAAGAAAGCTTGTTTATTTGACGTTACTTTTGGCACCAGTGTAAATGTCTAAAAAGACAGATAAAGCGTTTATATCATATCCTCTGGCAATGTGTTTAAAGAAGATGAAAACAAGACGATAGGCCAGAAATTGATTTAAAATGAGCAATATAAAACTGGAAACCCGTTAATGGAAATGTTACACGTAGAACCTGATTATTATATCAACTTTCTGCGGGTGGACAGTGAAACGTTTCCTAGTTTGTTTAGAATTACTTCGTCCTCACAGTGAAAAAGAAGACACAAGTAGGCGAAAATATATTCTCGTCTACTTAGTTCTCTAATGACAGTTCATGAAAATACCGAAATATGGGAAAGTATAGCTCACGTCTTCCGTGAAAGAACCTTCGATTTCTTTTATTTCATTCCACTCTTCTTGTATGTTACTATATGCGTAAAATATTGATTTTGTTCATAACATCTTCATGCGTAATATATGGCTCGGAAGGATATGTCACCTCTACCATTTGAGTTATTGTCAATTCTGTTTTGCTTTTATACTCGATTTTAGTTTAAAGTTTACGGGGTATTTCGATATAGATACACTGAGAATAATAAACTAAAATAAAAACATGATGTTAAATTTTACCCGCAAATTGCCCAAACCACTGGCGGAAATGCAATAATTTTAGTTCTGTATTCTAAGAACGTAATATCCTGTATATGTTTCATGACCACTGCTACGATGATTTCTGAAATACCGAAAGCAAAATAATGAGATTTAACATTGTCGATATAGGATGTGCCAACTCCCGTTAAGAGTCCCATTCTAGCCACTGTTCTCCTATCATTTATAGAGAATACCTTTTGACGGTAGAATTGAACTGAATTAGTTACGTATATTGATTAACTAGAAATGAATATTTCCGTGCAGTTTACCGCGTGTCATGTATGTGGCACGTACAGTGAAAAACACGACTGTATTACATTTGGACTTTAGTTGGCGGTACAGTCAACCGTGCTCCCTTGACCATGACAAATTTCATTTTGCGGTCAGGTATACACTAGCGCGAGACTTTATTCAATCCTATGTACTATTCCCGCGCGAAACGCCCCCACCCATTTCCACCCACACATTCACGCAGACATTGACACACACACAGGAGAGCAGTCGGCACGAACGGGCGCGACAAAATAAATAAGCATTAACAGAATGGCCACTATTTGTCTGCGGTGACAGCAATTTGCATTTGTCGACGGGGCGGCGCGCAGCGTATTAAAATTCTTGCGGGCCGTTTGGATTCGTAGCGGCGCTTTAATCACCAGGCGGTCGGCCAGACCCCGGCTGGCGTCTCGCCTACAAACTTTCGGTACCGTTTGCTTACCTTTCCCGTAATTAGTTTTTACACGGTTCGATGCCGTAAGGACTTAATTCACTAATTATGGCGCGCCGTATGGGCCCGGCGGAAGAGCACTTAGGCCGCACCGGTGTGGTGTCGAGTCACCGGAGGCAACATGTTGCAGCGCGCTAAATCGCGAATGCAAGGGTGGGCACGTGAGGCGGGAGCTGGGGGAGGGGAAGGGAGAGAGCGTGGAGTAACATGGGAGGCGGGAAGGTGGAGGACAGGGGAAGAGAGAGGAAGGGTTAAGAGAACGTGCCAGGGACGAGTAACCGCAGTTCCTAAAAACCAGCTACCCTGCAGCGGGGCGGCAAACTGCTTTCATAAACTAATACAGTCTTACAAGTATTTTAATTAAACAGTTGTTGCAGTTTCGTTGCTAGGAAACAAGGAGCAAGGAACGCCATGGAATCCGAACGAGGGGTGGGGCGAGCAGCAATAAATAGCGCACGCGGCTGGCCCGGTCTGGGTGTTGCGTATCGCGCCGTGCCCTCCAAGTCGGCCGCCTAATCCAACCAACCCTGCCCTGCCGAGGCTCCTTCTCCTCGCACCCCTTTCAATATTATTCTTGCACTTGATTCGAGGCCTGAGTTTCCGAGGGAGTTTTAAAACCCTGTGGCAGGCGTGTAGCCCATGGTCTCAGTATGTTGGGAAAGGCGGCAGATGGGATATAATTGTAGGACCTAGATACTGCAGACCCGCCCACGGGATATTTGGTACACCGCTCGTGTCTAGCAAGACATCGACGTTATTCTCTCTGATACACAAAGATATATTAAAACGCCCACTAGGCCTTCATGATTTTGACTTGGATGTAATATCCTGAAATAAATTTGAAATTGCGATCGACGTTTCCAGGTTGCTTCCCTTCGATGTAAATAAAATAGCAGACAATCCCATTTCATACCTCCTCTTTTAACTGAAAAGAACTGGGCTTCATAATCTGTCAGATTCCGTACGGCGCACTATACCTTCCGATGTAGGAATGAAATGTTACCAGAGGTATGGCAAAGACGCTTGTTGATTCTTACGTATTGCTGAATACACTTTCATCTCAAGACGGCACCAAAAATAACGAGACTTTCAGGAAAAAAGCCGTACAAACTAAAAGAACTCAAACATCGTATTGACCGTAGTAAAAACCAGCAACGCCTACAAACTGCGTCCTGTGGATAGGATCTTAGAATATTCCGTCAATCTCCCTTTAGTTTTCTTGACTGCTTAATTTAATTCGTCACGTGGGATACCGTGAATGTCACATTGAATTTAATGTTTTATTTTTATCTATTTGCTTTAATTTTCATTCTGTGGAAGCTCGTTGTCAGTGAAATAGGGTCGCTGAATGTGTCATAAAATTTGATGAAGAAAATCGACCTAGTAAAAAGTTTGACAATGAAGTCTTTCGCGACAGCACCCTTGTATAAAACCTTCCCTGACGTCTTTCCGCGTCAATTAAGAGTAAAACCTCGAGCTTTCGAGTTGGTCCTAAGGAAGACGATTGACGTAGTCGCCGAAAGCTCGATGTTTTCCTCTGAATTTACGCTTCAAGAAATCCAAGCATTTTTTATGCAATACAACATTTAGCTACGAAAATAAAATGAATACAATAATAATAATAATAATAACAATAATAATACTAAAGACAATATCATGCAGCGTAAGTATTTATTTTACAAGTCTTAGTCGACGGTATAGAAACAGCAAGGTTCCGGTCCATGCATTTTAGTAGGAACTAACCTATCACTTTCGTGAAATGATTTGCGGAAATCAAAGAAAACTCACTTCGGGTGCTCTGTATCACCAGTACCTGACGAGATGTCACTGCTTTTTCCGTTTAGTGTGTTACAGTTAACGTAATGCAGTTAAGGAGACTTAATTGAAATTAAGAAATCCACCGTGCACGTTGCACCTTGCATATCTTTATGGTGGAAAGAGCGACATTCAAGAACCCGCCGTATAGTATGAGGGTTACAGTTTGCATCTTTTGGGAAAACCGCTAATAGGCATTTCCCTCCCCCTGCGCGAGGAAATAGTTTGAACAAGTGCATGGATGTACGTAAATATTACATTTGAAATAGCCTCATAAATATTACCCATGCCATCTGCAGTAATGCTTTGAATTTTGCTTCAGGCAATGCTCGTGTGCTGTATTTTACTTTGACAATATTTCCACGGAATATCAATGTCCAATCACCGACTGCACACGTGGAAGAATAGGCTCTATGTAATACGTTGTCGGTAAGATGAGGTTGTTCATTAGTTTTCCTTTCTGGCTTGTATCGAGACTGCCTGGAAGGTTCAAAATTGTTCAGCAGTGAGCAGCAGTTGGTAGTCTACATCTTCTCTTGAGTTTGGTGCGACATCTAACCCTAGACTTCGTATGTTTGTTGCTGTGGGCAACCATTGTTGTTTGTCATGCTTCAGACTTTTCCTTTACTTCACTGTATTGGTTCTGTTGTAGTTGATCATGGCTTCTGTTACTTCACAGTAAGTACTGAGAAATGTTTTTAACGTTATCTAGCTTTGTCTCGATACAAGTGTGCGCTGATTATCTGCAGATGTTCTACATACGAGTTTCTTTGCTTATAAGATCAAGTGTGGAGCGAGGTGTTAAGTTTCCTTAGGTTTAATGAAGAATGGAAGATTAGAGTTTAACATCGCATTGACAATGGGGCGATGAGAGACTGAGCGCAATCTCGGGTTAGGGAAGGGTGGGGAAGATAATCATTCGTACCCTTTGAAAGTGTAATGAATCAAACAGTACCGAGCGCACTGTTTTGGGCTCTGGCGCCGCAGTCGACGACTAATAACGATATAGCACCCTCAGCAGCCAGGCGCTCGCGCATTCCGACGTACTTCCGCGAGGGAATGACGAAGTTCTTGGATATTGGCCACCCTTCGCTAAGCTTCTGCTTGTTGTAAGAATGCGGCAGTGCCACGTCTTCCACATAATCAGCCTCCTGACAAAGTCATTTATCCTCACAGGGCCAGTCAGTCATCATCAGACAGCTAGACTTTGTTACGAGGATCACCGTGTGTAGGAAGCTGTCGCGAAGATACATAGCCCTGAAACAGTTGCCAGCACTCTGACTGGGCCTCGAGCTGTCGACTGCTGCCTGGCCGTTGGCGGGCTTGCACTGTGCTGACATCGCAGGTCTACTCACTGGGATACAACAGCCTTCACATCTTCTGATGCCTGAACTTGGGTCTCCTGTGCCCTGCATCAGTGGGTCTGAAGCACCCAGTCACAATCGTCCATCTTCCAGTGTGGAGTTTGGGGAACTGGGTCACTTGGCCATTTTCGCCAGTACAACAGCATATGATGTAGCTAGACCTCTAGGGGCTTAGTTACACCAAACATTCATAGGGCCTGATGCAGCAGCAGTGGATGCTTGGCATGTGCTGCTGCTGATGAGGATGCCACTGTGTGGACAGCTGTGCCACAGTGGTGTATTTGCTACACTCGCTGAGATTCCAGAAACCAACACCTGTGACCAAGTATCTGTTTCTGCCTGTTATATACGTAAAGACAAGTATTTGTACATGTCTATGTCTGGGATCTCCTCGGAAATGCTTGAATCAAATTGCAATCAAATCTGGCACCGAAAAAGCATGCCTCATGAGTATCAGCACAGTGGGGTTTATGACCCAGCTCCAGTAGGAGCAGAAATACAGACAAAAACATGTTTTTCGAGACCCTGGTGTATGTGCTGCTCTGCATGACAGGTATATTGTTTGGGAACAGTATCGGCCTGTCAAATCAACCTGGTTTGCAGTGCAGCCTACATATCAGGCGAAATGCTTTTTTCCAGGCCCCCAATATGTAGGCTGCCCTGCATGACAGGCAAGTTCCGTTGGACTATTACTGGCCTCTTTTTGAACTGTGTTACAGAGGCTACATGTACCAGTGAGCTTGGTTAGGGATAGGTTGAGATGATAGCGGAGAAGATGAACAGAGTGAATGGGAAGAGGATATGATCAGAGGGAGGTAGGAGGAAGGAAATGGACAAGGAAAGGGGGAGGAAGTGATGAATAGAGAGAGTGGGTAGGACAGACACACAGAAGTGGGAGGTGAAGGGGAGAGTCAGAGGGGGGAAGAGGTGGATCCAGAGACGTGAGGAGCAGGTAAGTTCAGTAAATATATCGAATGCATGCAAGGGCGAAGATGCTGGGAAAGGCTAGTAAACAATAAAGGGCATTTGTATGCTGGGGCTGCCTCCTTCTGCTTCACACATACCTGTCATCAGTAGAGCATGTCTCACCAACTCTAGGCCATCCGAACACACTGTCACAGAAGGAACCGTCCCAGTATTTGCCTTAAGCCACATAAGGAAATCTGGATGGGCGAAAGGGGATTTCTTAATTGCTGTCCTCTAGCATGCGAGTCCAATGGGCTAAACACTGCACCACCAGCTCATTTATCCAAGCATGACTCACGAATCACCCCATAGCTTTGCTCCCTCCAGTCCTGTACCTGTCATCTAACTTGGAAGGTACTGGCCAAAGAAAAGCTGTGAGGATAGAGAAGTAGTTCAGATGGCACAGCACTTGCCTGCGGAAGGCAAAGGTTCCCAGGTTTGAGTTGGAGTCTGATACCCAGTTTTAATCTGACAGGAAAGTTCAAATTAGCGCATACTCCGCTCCAGAGAGAAAATTCTTTCTGCTTTTTCTCTTTTAGTTTTCTTAATTTGTGTGCTAAAATTACCCGAGAACTGTCTTGCTGTATACAAGGATAGTACTTTTATTACGATTAGTAACACGGAGTTTCACGATTTTCAGCCTCTGGTTTTTGCGTCTGTTGTATGGCACAGTGAGAGACGAACGAGTTTCGGTGCAAATATGTTTGCAATGAAAAAACGGGAGGGGAAATATTTTCTCTCGGTGCAGGCAGGCGGTGTTGTGTACACGGCACACACGGACCAGCACGCGAGCGATGCAAAACCGGGTGCGGCGCGATTGCCCGAGCGCTTTCAAACGAGCCGAACACTGCAAACACGCCCGGCCATGTACACGCGTGGCGCGCAACTATGGTCAGGGGAGGGTGAGGGGGGGGGGGGGGGGGCAGTTCTCTGGGCGGGCAGTTGCTGTCGAACGGGGGACATTCCCAGCCCAGCCAGGCTGCCTTTGATTCGGGCCCTCTTTCACCGCGACGTGGCGTGTTTGCAGATGCGTCCGGACGAAACAAGAGCGTACGCTGTGCAGCGCGTAGCCGCCTAAAAGATGGAGACCGGAAAGAGGACGAAATTGCCTCGATCCAAACACGTGCACATGCAGGACACCGCCGAAGTAGGGCATGTGCCCCGCGAGACTCTTCAGTCTGTAGACGTGGGAATTGTCCAAACGTAGGCTTCCATTACGTTTGGCCACCAGATTGTTTCCTGAGAACTCTAGCTCGCTTCCAGTTCCTCGACTACAAACGTTATCCCTTCAGATGTTATCCATACATTGTTCCTGCTCTTAAGACGTAATTTTGTTTTTTACTTGAACTGAAAGATTCGAGAGTGAGATCAATGATAAGATTCACTGTTGACACTGTCAGTGAAAGTGATAAACTACATGTCCTGTTGAAGAGAATCAACAGTCTCATGAGCAAAGAATGTGGACTGAGAATAAACTGAAGGAAGACGAAATTAATTTTATTGTTATTTATTATTTATTTGTTTAACCTGATCTGACAAGGGCCATCTAGGCCCTGTCTCACATCATAGTTGACTTAGAAATACCAATTTTAATATGACAACCAGTATTAAAATGATTTGAATGTCTCACGTGGCAGTGTGAGTAAATTATTTTCTGATATAGCGATTTATAGAGGCTATATCGGTTAAGAATATTTAGAAATGAGGTAGATCAGAGTTTGGAAGCGGGCTGTACAAGGCTAACGAGTGCGTACAGGGAAAATGGTAATCCTATTAACAGATATATCGTTACTCGTCCTAATGCAATGCGCGGGAATTTGTTCCGGAGTCGGGTTCCTGCTACTGAGATGGACTTCGAGAAGGTTGGGATGATGGAATGGGACAGAAATGGCGTTTCTGCCTTGTCTTAAGGTCGAGGAGAGATATGAGGGACAATGTTCGCTGATAAGATTGTGGAGAAGACAGTGGGTATGGAAATCTGTGCACCTGTCTGCACCTAGTCAGGGTAGCTGTGCATATGATGGTGAAATGTAGATTAAGAGTCGAACATCACAGATATAAGAACACAGGCATTCATAGCCAGTTACAGGCTCCGTGATCTTTCCCGGGACAGGCCTTGCAGGGTACCATTGCTGTAATCAATAACTGAAGGATAAGTGTTTGTACAAGTTCATTTTTCAGGTCAAGAGGGAAGAGCTTTTTACATTCTTGAGCATGGATTGACGCGGGTGCCTTCTTGCACAATGCAGTTACGTGTTCAGTCCAATTTAGATTTTCTTCTATTATTATTCCTAGACTCTTTGCTGAAGAAGAGAAGTTGATATTTGTCCTATTTAGTGTTAAAGAGGACAGGGATTCGCGATATTTCAGGCTAACGAGCCTAGAATGACCAACCAGTACCCCTTGAGTTTTGGATGGGTTGTGCTTTAGCCCTGTATCCTGCGCCAGTTTTAATGGTGCACACAGAGCTACAGGTTTGTAGGTTTTGCACTTAGATACAACTGGAGGTCTTCAGCATTCATGTGGTGTTTGCAACGGTACAAAACTGATGCCACATCATTTACGTACAGTTATGAAGTGTAGGGCCTATTATCGAACCCTGGGGGACTCCTGATACTACCTGCCTTCATAGTGGTTTGATGGTGCCAAATTTCTGGAGAGACGTTGCGTATGAGTAAAACCACAGTAATACCCTTGGCGAGCAATTTATGCTGATGAGTTTGGCAAGTAAAATGTCATACTAGTGAGTAGACAGTGTCAAAGGCTTTGTTGAAGTCTAATAGTGATAGTGGCCTCTTGTGCATCCACGACTTCAGATCATCCTTCACCATTATTAAGTCCAATGGTCTGCTGCGATGTTTACAGAAGCATGACTGGTTTTCGTATAGTTTGTTATTTGTAGTTAGGTAGTCTAAAAATGGTTCAAATGGCTCTGAGCACTATGGGACTTAACAGCTGAGGTCATCAGTCCCCTAGAACTTAGAACTACTTAAACATAACTAACCTAAGGACATCACACACATCCATGCCCGAGGCAGGATTCGAACCTGTGACAGTAGCGGTCGCGCAGATACTGACCGTAGCGCCTAGAACCGCTCGGTCACTCCTGCCGGCAGTTAGGTAGTCGGTTAGACAGTCGTGGGCTATACATTCTAAGGCCTTGGACATGAGGATTGAGAGAAACGAAATTTTCGGTAAACTTGACCTCAAAATTGAGGGCTATGAAGTCGCCAAAGTGAAGGAATTCAGCTGTCTTGGAAGCTAAATGACACATGATCAGTGAAGCAGCGACGGCATTGAAAGCAAGCTAGTACAGGAAGAGAGAGCATGCGTGGCCAAAAGAGTCTATTTAATGTGAGGTAGAAAGTCATGTGAATGTACCTTTGGCGCGTAGCACTGTGGGGCAGTGAATCATGGACTGTGGAGGAACCGGAAAATTAATCAAGGCGTTTTCATATATGGCGTCGTGTTGAAAATCAGTGATAAGAAATGATGAAGTCCTACACAGAATCGGCAAAGAGAGAAACATATGGGTAACAGTGACAAGAAGAACGGAGAGAATTGTAGAACAGGTGTTAAGACCTCAAGAAATAACTTCCATGGTACTTGAGGGAGCTGTAGAGGGTAAGAACTCTATGAGAAGAAGGATATTGGACTACATTCGAAAAAATAGTTGAGGACTTTGGATGCGAGGACTATTGTGAGTGCAATTTGTGGCGGATCGCATCAAACTAGTCAGACAAATGACGACACAAATAGAAAAACGTACTGACGTATTGTCATTTCGTTGAAAGCATTCTTTTAGATGTCTTTCATCATCTAAAGTGAGCTAGTAAAGGTACTGAAATGTGCCGGGATTCTGTGGGCGAATGACGCTCTCACAGAAACTCAACGTTTCGTCTGCATATGCGAAAGATATCTTCAAGGCTAGTTATAGCTTCTATGAAGGTCCAATTCAAACGCTTGTTCCTTAATGATTTAGGTATAGTTTAGTTTCCTCATGTTCCTGCGCAAACGCATTTCGTTACATGGTTTAAAAACTAGGGCACAGTTAGGTGTTGTAGTTTTACGTAATGATTTTAGTGGCTAGAAACTGTTCATTCTGGAACAGTTTTCCTGCAGGAGTACTCATTCGTCCAGAGAAAGGACTATAGCGAATTATCTAGATGATTACGATACGTCAATCCCATATCACCATTATTAACACACACTTCCCTATTTTCGTGGAGTAAGTAAGGTAATGCGACTGCAGTTTATTGTTGCAACAGCCAGAAGTTGCTCGGAGTCTATCAACAGAGAGAAAGAACTGTAAAGATGGAGGGGTCAACCGAAAACAGGAAGAGATGAACGACGACACCAAAGTAGTCCGACCACTTAACAAAAAAGGTTATTCTAATGAAGGTTATTCTAATATCTGCCTTAATCACTACTGATTTAAGTTGAAATTTCTCATTATTTAGTCATTTATCGGTAAGGGTAGGTATATGACGGTCAGGATTGATTTGTCTGAGTGACCGATGTCGGTGCAACCGAAAAATATCGGTTCCTCACTCCTATCCATATGCACCACATGAAATTTACTTACGCTGACTGTTTGATGCCATTCCTAGAACAAAGCGTCTGTCAACTGTATTTCGCAGCAGTTTCCTGACAATGCACCTCCTTTTGTTTTATTGTCCCGCTCGCGTAAGGCATCAGAAAATGAAGACGTTGTCTGTTAACTCCTGCACGAGTAAAGCAGCCATTAAGTTACGGGAAAATGCTTTATTAAGCATGAACCTATTAGAAACGGTTCTGCCTCTGTACCTTACCTACATGTGACCTAAGGCTCGAGACAGTGCACTATATAGTAGATAACTGATAGTTTAACAAAGAAACACAACGCAATGTAATTTTTTCACGTGTAGCACAAATTCTTAGAGATGAAGTTGCTTTTTCAGGCAAAAACCTAAGTAAAGAATCTTAACAAGTACGAAAGGAGGAGGAAGCAAGCAATCCTATCATACATGCTTGAAACTGACGCTTCAAATTTCGCGGACAGCTCTCAACTCCGTTTTGCGTGAGAACATGTATTTTGTCGAGCCACACACATAATACTGTTTCCATCAAGCCTTACTTTGTTTACTAGACTACAGACAAGAACTGGGATTACGGTACCTAGCATCGATGCTTCAATTACAGCTAGCTGCATTTCACAACTGAGCAAGCTGGTCAGAATATCGTTCGTTTTTGCTAGCAGAACAGATGTTTGTGCCAAGTCCAATATCACTGCAGATGCACAGATGACGAAATTCGACAATGATAATGGAGGAAATCAACTGTTGTTATGGTGAAGGAGAAATCTGGACGATGACAGTGCGTTGTTCTATGGTTAAGCGATTCATTTTCACTAATCGCACTGTTGTAGTAGCAATCGTCGCCAACCGATCGGAATGAAAATGGTGCACAATGTATAAATAGTTATAAATACGTGTAATCTATACACATTTTGTAGATTGTGTACAGCTTTAGATCGGTATACACGATTCATTGAAAATTCGACTGTTAATTCAGATTTTTGAGTAAATTGGCTCACTTGCTGATGTTACACGAAAGCTGATCTGCTAAAAATATTTTCCCAGGAGCCCAAAATCCACGAACCTCCATAACGAGAACAGAATTTATCGAGGGTCACTATGTAGCAAATGATGTCGAAGGATCTTCATCTACAGTCTTATAAAGTTCAACTGACGTCACAACTAGTGCCAGCAGACTATTTGCAATGGCGTGAAATCGCCAAATGTATACCTGAAAACCAAAATGTGAATGAGAGTTTCACGAAGAGTGTCGCCTTTAGCATTCAGGTGCATTTTTAACTCGACGGCTACGTCGACGAATTTTGCTTTCGGATTCAGCTCGACGAAAAAAATTCCCTAACACTTCAACGGCCGATACGTGCACGAAGATTCACTGTGTGTTGAGGGAGTCAGGCTTCATTTTCTCGAGAACGTCACAAGCAATGCAGTAATGGTGAAGAGTGTACGTTATCGTGACACGATGAGTTTCTTTGGCTACAAATGCAGGGAATAGACCTCGAAAACTGGTTCGAGCGGTATGGCGAGACCTGCGTTGCCACACACGAATCACGCGCGTTGTTGAAGAGGAAACTTACAGGTCTTAACCGTCTCACGCCATGCGCACCAGCACTGGCCATAAAGAGCTTGTGACATGATGGCGCTTAACTGTTACCGTGCGGTGACGCAAAATCACGAGTTTATGTGAACAAACAGAGAACGGTTCCAGAATTGAACGATCAAATCAAATGTGTAATTGCGAAACACGACCCAGAAATGAGCGAAAATGTCAATAAAATTTTGTAAAAAGAGTAATAGTTTGTGCAAAACGTTTTAGCGGGCATTTGTCCGTTACTGTTTTCCTTGGGCAAACGTAGTGGATGCTGGAGAGTTTAAAGTAAAAATATTTCAACTTTTCAAGTAACTAACTTTTTATAATCGAAATTAAAATTATGAACTCTTACTAGGAAACGATTCACAGTACAAGAGTCAAACATTCCTTTCGTCCGTAGGGCCCTCCAAACAACCAGCTTCGGATTTTTATGATCTAACACGCCAATATGACACAGTCTGGTGCGAATCCTTTAGGAGAACGACCAAAAACCCTATCAATGAATGTCAAGCAGAATAACCGCTTGCATAAGGCCCAGACGTGGACCAAGGTGTTATTGACTTGCTCCGTTTATGAAGCTGTTTCTCTTGAATAAGTAATCCAATTTTCCTGAAACTGTAATTTTTTGTTTATATGTAATATACATCACATCTACCGAGTTGCGTTTCATTCCGATAATTCTTTGGCTGTGCGTCCCTCTTTTTTTTTTTTTTTTTTGTCTTAGAGCGCATATCGGTACTTTTGCACGATACCGGGTTGTGCCACTAGAATTAATCTTTCCATAAATGTTTTATAAAACTAATTTAACGTAACTTAAGGAAAATGTGACTCACATCTGTTTAAATTACCAACCAATTATGATGTGACTTAACATTCGTAATTTTGAAAAATATTTTTGATTTGTCTTAAATATTATTAAAAGCGAAGATTATGCAAGACCAGTTTGACCTACGAATGTTCTGGATGCTTCTAGCACTAAGACTAAATATCTGTTGTGGAAAATGTTCATGATATGTCTACTGCATTGAAAGAAGTGTAAATGAAAGGTGGATATGAAGAAATTAATGAATTATACTTCAGTCACCGCCGAAAGACGACCTTGGATCAACTTCTATTTTCATTAAGATTATCAACTGCATATGAATCCTAGATGCTGACGCCACTACAAGTTAAGTAAATTCAATTTCGATATGAAGTTGTCCTTTCAAAACATATATAAAATTTTACATTCTCAGTGTTTCTCACTTATTTGCAACAAATTTGGACGTCTAACAGTGAACGTTTAATGTTAAGAGGGAACTTTATAAAGTACAGTTCCAAGTCAGGAGTTAAGGAGTCACCGAAAAACGACACACTTTTTTTTAACAAATTCCCACGGATATGAATATAATGTATTAGCTACGATGAAAACTTTGCCAAGACCTTATCGTTCACTAAGGCACCAACCGTCCAATTTGCGCCTTGACCACGCAACCCAGTTTTAGGACCTCGTCTCCATAGCGTGGCAACATTCTCTTATCAAACCATACAGCCGTTGAGCACTCAGTATCCATGTACGGGAAACGCCTTTTGCAGTTGCCTTAGCTTTCCACGCTGGAAGATATATGCCGTGGATAACTACATCTCAGAATACAGATACCAGTTATACTCTCGAATGAGTCCTCCACTCCTCAGAGTTCACAACTACAACACCCAGGTTGGCTCCCGATCACGTAACTACCCGATTTTTCAGTTCCAAAAACACTTCACGGAAGTATTTAACATAGGGGCTTTCCTGCCATCAGAGTAAGGAGAAGGACGTAGACATTACCGTTGTTCATTTCCTGCTCCATCCTACAGTTCTCCTGCAAGATGCTGCTTTCTGTTCGGACTTATAGAAGTTTCAAAAAAATCTAGAATTTCAGTCTTTGATCGCTATTTTTTTCAATGACCGGTTTCACGCTAGCTGCCCATCTTCAGATCATATATTGCGGTTACAGAGTAACTTGTAAGTACAGAACAAGTTACTCTGTAACTGCAATATATGATCTGAAGATGGGCAGCTAGCCTGAAACCGGTCATTGAAAAACAAATAGCTATCAAAGACTGAAACGCCATATTTTTAATTAATGAACGATCGCTGAAATCCCATTAAGACAATCATGTCTAGTTTTGATTACAGAAGTTCCTTTGCAATGGGTTTAAGCCACTTTCTTCGTGGATACGTTACATTTCCTGAAGATTATTCCTGTGAATCTGTCTGTCGTCTTGTTTTCCCGGTATGTGTTTTACGTGGCCATTCCACTTCAGGTCGTTCTGGATATTTAGGTATTTTGCTGTGGTTATAGCTTCAGGCAATTGTGCAATAGTGGATTTCTTTTCCTATGTATGCGCAATATGTTACATTTATTGACGTTCAGGATTAAAACTGCCAAAGTCTGCACCATTCTTCAAGTCTCTAAAAGTCATTCTGCAAAGGGAAACACCGACCCATTACCTCCTTCCCTGAAGTACAGAGTAGCTACAGAAACGGGTAAACAGGCGAGATTTGGAAATGAAATGTTAATCATGCAGTGTCTTAAGCGATACTGCATCCCATTTTCTACGAAAGTGTCAGTCGGTCTTTGCTTTGAGAGGAAGCCTACTGACGTGAGGAAGGCACAACAAATGCAACGCATGATATGCCACCCTGGCTCGCACTGACGTCAGCCGGCGTATGTGAGGTGTGGACGGTGAGCGCTCGCGGCAGTCTGCCGATCTCGTGTGTGTGCTGGAGAGGAGACGTCTCACCGCCGCCGCAGCCGCCGCCGTCTTCGGCAAAGCGCCTTAGGCTGAGGCGGCACCAGCCGCCCTTTGCGGTGCCGAGAATCAATACAAGTGCCGTGCCACGCCGACACACAAGACGCCGCCCTGCGTGCTTGAGGTGCACGCCGAGCGTAATCTGCCAGAGGGGAAACGAAAAAGCACCACCTTCAGCAAACGACTATCACAGATGAAGTTCTACTCACGCACTATCTGATTATGCGGCGTTCTGCAGTCACTGATGGCCACTAAAATTTCGTTACAAGGGAGGATAACATATCACTGAATTTGACTTGTTTTGCGTATACAGTGTGACAGGAAGGAATCACGATTAAATTTGTAGGTGATTTGGAGGTATTCACAGTGCCAAATTTACTACAAAATGCTGACAAGCGACATCACTAGATACAGAGTGGCACCAGTTCGTCTCTTCAGGTATGTTCCGGTTTTGCTTAATGATCCAGGTGGATATATCCGACGAGATTGAACGTTATCAGACTGCATTCGTCATCGTACACAGGCCAAGGAACTGTTATGGTGGTATGGAGTGCTACTGGGTACGATAAACGATGACCTATGGTTCACACAGACGGTAATTTGGCCTGCAGGAGTTAAATATCTCACGTGACTCCTGGGTCTCCTATATCTTCGTGAGCTCTGTGACGTTATCTTTCAACAAGATAACGTAGCATAGCGTGTTGTCAGTAATGTCCTGACCTACCTCGATACTGAGGTTCTTCTATTGTTGCCCTGGCCAGCACACTGCGACAACATCAGATCAAGTGTTTCTGGAGACTAGTTGCAACACTCGGCAATCGCTATCATTGTAGAACTCTGGCAGAGAGTTGAAAGTTGAAGCAGCATAATTTGGCAGCGTGCCACCCGGATAGGCATGGAATCGGACTGACTTTGGAGGACAGATGTTGTTGTTGTGGTCTTTAGTCCTGAGACTGGTTTGATGCCGCTCTCCATGCTACTCTATCCTGTGCTAGCTTGCTCATCTCCCAGTACCTAATGCAACCTACATCCTTCTGAATCCTGCTTAGTGTATTCATCTCTTGGTCTCCCTCTACGATTTTTACCCTCCACGCTGCCCTCCAATACTAAATTGGTGATCCCTTGATGCCTCAGAACATGTCCTACCAACCGGTCCCTTCTTCTAGTCAAGTTGTTCCACAAACTCTTCTTCTCCCCAATTCTATTCAATATCTCCTCATTAGTTATGTGATCTACCCACCTAATCTTCAGCATTCTTCTGTAGCACCACATTTCGAAAGCTTCTATTCCCTTCTTGTCCAAACTATTTATCGTCCACGTTTCACTTCCATACATGGCTACACTCCATACAAATACTTTCAGAAACGACTTCCTGACACTTAAATCCATACGCGATGTTAAGATACGGGTATGGTATTCCATGCAGCTTCGTCAGTCGTAGCTGCTGCCTGCTGATGGCATCCTAGTCTCTCGCCAATGGCTGATCTGATGTTATCGCGATGTATTGGCCAGAGCAAGAGTAGAGCATCCTCTATAACGCGTTCGTCAGGACAATACTGGCAACACGAGATGTTGCGTTATCTTGTTGAAAAATAACGTCACAGAACTCTCGAAGATGTAGCAGACCCAGCAGTCTTAACACGCCAGAATGTAACTGCTGAACTAGAGGTGATCGTCTTTGGTACCCAGTGCACTCCATACCATCATCATAGTTACTTGATCTGTATCGTAGTGCCTTGCGAGTGGAGGTGTCGCAGTCTCTCGACCACGCATGATCTGTTGTCGCAATGTGCTGGCCAGGAGAACAGTCGAACCACCGCTATATCGAGGTACGCCATGACAGTATCGGCAACACGTTGTGTTGCGTTATCTTGCTGAAAGACAACGTCGTAGAGATCTCCAAGGCACAGCTGAGTCACTGGCTCTGAAACGTCAAAAATGTTACTGCTGCTGTCCAAATTACCATTTCTGTGAACCAGAGGTCATCGTGTTTGGCAGCCAATAGCGCTCCACACCATCATGACAGTTATTTGGCCTGTATGACGATCGCGAAAGCACTCTGATAACGTTATATCTCCTGGGACCCTCAATACGCGGATATGTCCATCTGGATGTGTTATGCAGATCCTGAATATGTCTGAAAAGATGAACTGGCTCTGATTCTGCATCTAGTGTTGTTGGTTGTTGAATCACTCTGAGCGCGCCTCTCTCCGGTGCCATGTCAAGGGAAGCTGCAACAACGGTCAACATGCTGACAGTCGGTGCTGCTCTCGACAATTCCACTCTGAAGGCCCATTTACTAAGTGAAAGTGCATGACGTGGCTGTACGATTTTACACTGCCGAGTGGTCAATGTGTCTGTCCTCTCGAGCGCTAGTCGCGTGGACCTATTAAGATCTTGAATTAGATAGCGCTGACTGTGACCTTCCTCACGATCAATACGAGCAACAATTCCACAGAACGATCAAGTGAGATGTTTGCCCATCATACTCATTACTCTTGTGCCGACGCACACGCTATGCCCGAACTCGTACGGGACTTGGTGGATTAATCTGCCACGAGTAATGAATATGATGGCCAATCATTTACTAGGCCCACTACGAATGTAGTGGTGTGGACATGTTGGGAATGTGGGTCTCATGGGGAGCGTGCAAGGGATAAGTCCCTGCACGTGCACTAGCCTCTGTGCCCTCGGTGGCACAGATGATTAGAACGTCTGCCTTTTAAGGAGGAGTTCCCGGGTTCGAGTCCCGGTCGGGGCACTCATTTCCAACATGTCCCCAATGAAGTATATCAACGCCTGCTTGCAGCTAGGGTGTCCATTTAATTATCATTTCACTAAAATTAGGCAGTATAATACAGTATTAAAACCTGAAGTCCTGTATGCCAGTAAAATCCTGACAGCCAACACAAAAGGTGACCTAGAAAACTTATTAAAGGAAGAA
Source organism: Schistocerca gregaria (assembly GCF_023897955.1). Taxonomy (NCBI): domain Eukaryota; kingdom Metazoa; phylum Arthropoda; class Insecta; order Orthoptera; family Acrididae; genus Schistocerca; species Schistocerca gregaria. The sequence continues at coordinate 462,090,228 of NC_064921.1, forward strand.
CGAAAACCCATCAGAAAGATACTAGAGCCAAAGAAAACAGAAGAGGGCTTTAGACTACAGTCTCGTCAAACAACTGAGAAATTGTCCAACTTTGCAGCACATTAAATTTTATGGGCACTTCTCTTGGCTTCCCAAAGCAAGACTTACTCACAAATTTCTTAAATACATATAAGGACTTAAAACTATACCCTGGTTACCAGAGGTCAAAAATGGTCCTAGAAAAAGCTCAGATAAATTATTTAGATATTTTGAACAGAACTGTATCTAAGCAGAAACTTGAGGGATGAGAAGTTAAGTAGGAGAACGAAACTCCGAAGATAGCAGGAACAAAATGCACAGAGAAAATGAAGAGAACCCATGCAGAGAAAAATGAGAGCAGTGTGAAAAAAGGGAAAAATAATCAAGAAGCATTGCATCATCCAGCAGGGTCTAATCGCACATAATAATAATAATAATAACGTATTCAACTCTCCTCCACAAAACTTATATACGTTTTTGTCCCGTGGAAATAGGCCTGCAGAGCAAAGCAGTTTGTCAGCGGAGCCGTGCCGTCGCATTCCGTTGCTCGCCATGGGCCCTAAGCCTGCGCAAACTCCGTGCAACACATCCCGCCACGCGCGAGTACCCTTCTGCCGGGTGACGTTAGCGGCTTACATCGCGCCTGCCAAAGGCGGAGAGGCGAACTTCTTGCTCGCTGCTGCCACGCGCCGGCCCTATAGTGAATCGCTCGAGATACCGTCAGGAACACAGGGCAGGCAGCGAGGGTAGCAGCAGAGCCAGTGATGCGCCACTGTGGGCTGGCAGGCCTCTGAAAGCGTTGTTTCCTTTCTTCTCGCACAGTGGCTACCTTTCCTTTACGAGATGTTGGGTGCAGTCGTAAGTATACTGGTTACAGTAGGCACGTGTAACGAGTGTGTGTCTGGTGTAGAGACATATTTATACTATTAATAGCGATGCCAGCGCACATACGTCACTGTCAAGTTCGGTCACCTACACTGAAGAGCCAAAGAAACTGGTATGGGTATGAGTATTCAGAGAATACGGCGCTGCGGTCGGTAACGCCTGTACAAGACAAGAAGTGTCTTGCGCAGTTGTCAGATCGATCACTGCTGCTAAAATGGCAGATTATCAAGATTTAAGTGAGTTTGAACGAGGTGTTATAGTCGGTGCACAAGCAAAGAAACACAAGATCTTCGGGATAGCGACGAAGTGGAGATTTTCCAGTTCGACCATTTCAAATAGTATACCATGAATATCAGGAATTCGGTGAAATATCAAACTTCGGACATCGCTGCGGCCGAAAAAATGTCCTGCAAGAAAGGGACCTACGAGACGACTGAAGAGGATCTTTCAACGTGACAGAAGTGCAACCCTTTCGCAAATTGCTGCAGATTTCAATGGTGGGCCATCAGTGTCAGCGTGTGAACTATTCAACGAAACATCAACGATATGGGCTTTTAAAGCCGAAGGCCCACTCGTGTAGCCTTGATAACTGCAGGACACTAAGTTTTACACCTCTCCTGTGCCTCTCAACACCGACATTGGACTGTTGATGACTGAAAACGTGTTGCCTGGTCGGACGAGTGTGGTTTCATATTGTATAGAGCGTATGGACGTGTAATGGTATGGAGACACCCTCATGAATCCGTTGACATGCATGTCAGCAGGGGACTGTTCAAGCTGGTGAAGGCTCTGTAATGGTGAGGGCCGTGTGCAGTTGGAGTGATATGGCGCCCCTGATACGTCTAGATACGACTCTGACGGATGATACTAACGTATGCATCCCGTCTCATCACCTGCATGAATTCATGTCCATTCTGCTTTCCGACGGACTTGAGCAATTCCAGCAGGAGAATGCAATAACCAACACGTCCAGGATTGCTACAGAGTGACTCCAGAAGCACTCTTCTGAATTGAAACAGTTCCACTGCCCACCAAACTCCCCAGACATGAACATTTGGAGCATATCTGGGAAGCCTTGCAACGTGCTGTTCAGAAATCTCCTTCCTTTCGTACTCTTGCGGATTTGTGGACAGCCGCGCAGGATTCACGGTGTCAGTTCCCTCCCAGCACTACTTCAGACATTAGTGGAGTCCATGCCACGCCATGTTGCGGCACTTCTGCGTGGTCACGGGTGCCCTACATGATATTAGGTTAGTGTACCAGTTTCTTTGGCTCTGTAGCGTAGCTTAATACTCGTACCAATGCCTCTGCCATAGAATTATGAAACATTGTATGAGTACAGTGTGGGCAGTTTGCGCTCTGCTTTTTTTTTTTTTTTTTTTTTTTTTTTTTTTTTATACATCTCTACGGTTATTACGTCACATCTTCTCAATTGTTTGTCGTACAAGTACATAATTTTGCAGTTGCATCAGGGTTATAAGAGGATATTATCTGAAAATGTGGTTGGTGTCGCCGAGTACGTGTATCTAAAAGGTTCAAAATTATGTATAAAGTTCGTTGTAAGTCTTAAGTGCTCTCATTCTCAAATATAGGATAAGTATAGTCTGGGTAATCAGCGCGCCCTGAGGTACGCTGCCTCAAGACATATACACGATTTTTAACTTTAGTATTTGACTTCTTGGTGTGTGTGTGAAATCTTATGGGACTTACTGCTAAGGTCATCAGTCCCTAAGCTTACACACTACTTAACCTAAATCATCCTAAGGAGAGACACACACACCCATGCCCCAGGGAGGGCTCGAACCTCTGCCGGGACCAGCCTCACAGTCCATGACTGCAGCGCAATAGACCGCTCGGCTGATCCCGCGCGGCTGACTTGTTGGTCTAAACCTTTAACGAAACATTACACATCTTAACGAGTGGAATATGACAGCATTTTAAACTCTTAAATTCAGTCAATAATTATAAGAGGAAAAAGTCATTTCAAAAATAATCACAAGGTCTGTCAATACAGAAGTCCCACTGTGAGACAAGAGGGTCTTTTACTTGGTGGAAAAATGTTTACGGTTGGCAACGAAACCATGATTGTAACCAGACGCGTGCACCACATCGTAAAAGAAAATCGACGTCCACCAATCCCTTTCTTAAGGGCTCCAGAGATATGGAAGTCGCATGCAGAGCGATGGGGACTGTCTGGACGATGTGCAGGGGATTCCCATCGAAACTTCTGCTGCGTAGTCCAAGCAGCAGCACGGCATTTCCGTGAAAGTCGCGATGATTTTTTTATTTGACTGCTAGGGCCCGCTGCTCATTGACTTCCTGGAACACGGTGGCGCAATCAGCGCACAACTGTACGTGGATACTTTGCAAGAATCTAAAGAATGCTGCCAGCTCCGAACGCCCAGGAATGTTGACGGACTGCATCATTCTGTTGCAGGATAATGCCCGCCCGCGTGTTGCCAAGGTTGTTTCGAGTACGCAGCAGAAGTTTTGCTGGGAAGGCCTTACACTTCCTCCATAAAGTCTTAATCTTTCCCCAAGCCATTTTCATATTTTTGGAGTCCTGAAGAGAGACATTTGCGGTCGTTGATTTGTTCCCGAAGTGGAGGTGCACTTATGCGACAGTCATGGTTTCGCAACAAACCGCAAAACGTTTTTCCTTGAAGGTACTGACCTTCTTGTCTCACAGCGGGATAACTGTATTAATAGTTATGGCGATTACTTTTGAAATAATAAATCGTTTATTTATGTTTTCCTTCGATTGCCCCTTATATATAAAATATCGAAAATCCAAATCGAATTGCCCTTGGAAGCCGTTAGACAGGAAATCTGCGAGTGAAACTGTGCACCGTTTTAGCTGTTTAGTAATGTAGATTGCCGTCCAACTGAAGGGTAATCAGGTAGATTGCTCCATACTGTGTAGGATGGTGGATTGTAGTCAGGTGATGAGAAACCTTTAGTCACTGCCTCTTTCCACTTTTCAGGCGAAATATTTGGCTATAAAATGTCCTCGATTAATAGGCTTCAAGCAAGCTCCGGGTCGATTATTAGTGTACTTGCCCATTCGGTACATCGTTTATGTACACGAACATTTCAGCTCTGCAAAAAGCCTTACAGTGGTCTGTGGGTAGCCCATTTTTCTAGCAATCATAACCACTTGAAAACCTAGTTTGACTCCATGCTCTGCGTGGACCTTGAAGAAAAATAATAAGTAATGGTGGCTAAATACTTTCCTTATGAGAAGCCACCCTCATCCTACCAGTGGTGTTGTCAAAGAGTACGGATATGTGGATAGCCTTGTGTTTAGAAAATGCCTGCATAGGAGAAGAATGAGCACTTACAAACAGTACGAGGATGCAGAAGGCAATGGGAACCACAAAATTAAGGACATTTCATTAGTGCCCACAGTAAATGTGGTCTGTAATTGGAAAGATCTATATCTACGTGACCACAAGAAAGTGCCTGCCAGAGGGTTCAATGAACCGCCTTCAAGCTGTCTCTCTATCGTTCCATCCTCGAATTGCGCGGGAAAAACGAGCACTTAATTTTTTTTGTGTGGTCCCTGATTTGTTTTATCGTTATGAACATATCTTAGTGTGTAGGTGGGTGCCAACAGAATGTTTTCGCAATCGGAGGAGAAAACTGGTGATTGAAATTTCATGAGAAGATCTCGCCCCACGAAAAACGCCTTTGTTTTAATGACTGTCACTCCACTTCACGTAACATGTCACTATCTCCCCTATTTCGCGATAATACAAAACGAGCCGCGTCTCTTTGAACTTTTTCGATGTGATCCGCCAGTCCCACCTGATGCGGATCCCACACCGCACAGCAATACTCCAGAGTAGTGCGGACAAGCGTGGCGTAAGCAGTCTCTTGAGTAGACCTGTTGCACCTTCCAAGTGTTCTGCCAATGAATCTCAGTCTTTGGTTTACTTTACCCACATCATTTTCAATGTAGTCATTCCGATTTTTACTTTGTAAAAGTAAAAGTATTTAGTTGAATTTACAGCCTTCAGCTTTGGATTTCTTTTAGTACTCATGTGCACAACTTCACACTTTTCATATTTCAGAGTCAACTGCCACTTTTCGCACCACACAGATATCTTATCTAAATCATTTTGCAATTCGTTTTGGTCATCTGATGACTTTACAAGACGGTAAATGACAGCATCATCTGCAAACAATCCAAGAGGGCTTTGTCGTTAATATAGATCAGGAAGAATATAGTGCCTCTAGCACTTCCTTGGGGAACGCCGGATATTAATTTTGTTTTACTCGATGACTTTCCGTCTATTAGTACGAACTGTGACCTTTCTTACAGAAAATCATTAATCTAGACGCACAACTGAAGCGATGTTCCATAGGCACGCAGTTTGATTTGAAAACGCTTGAGAGAAACGGTGTCGAAAGCCTTCTGGAAATCTAAAACTATGGAATCAATTTGACATCCCTTGTCGATAGCACTCATTACTTCACAAGAACGATATTTTCTGAATCCGTGCAGACTATGTCTCAATAAATAGTTTTCTTCGAGGGTTTTGGAACATATACTATGTTCGAACATTATGAATGTTCGAACACAATATATGTTCCAAAACCCTACTGCAAATCGACGTTACTGACATGTGCCTGTAATTCAGCGGATTACTCCTGCTTCTCTTTTTGGATATTGGTGTGACTTGAGCAAAATATGTCAGATGATCTCTCAAGTGGCAAAAGATTTTCGGATTAGTCCCTCATTCGGATCTTCAAGAGAGGGCGGCCAAGGGGGGGTGACCACGACAAAACGTTTGATTGCCCAACGAATGGGAATCTTCCTACGAATTGGAGCAAGAAATGTTATTAGACTAAGTTGAGTAGGGAAGATTGAAAATCTAAAATTTCAAATGTAAAAGCTCAGTCAAGATATAGTGCGGCTTAATGAAGTGAAATGGGAAGAAGGATTTTTGGTCAGACGAGTAGCAGGTTGCATCAACAGCAGCAGAAACTGGAATAATGTGAGTACGATTCGCTATGAATATGAATGTAGGAAGAAAGTGAGTTACTGCGAACAATTCGGTGATAGGTTTGTCCTTATCAGAATCAACAGCCAGCCAATGCAGGCAACATTACTTCAGATACACATGTCGACGCCAAAAGCAGAAGATCAGCAGATGAATTTAGCAGAGACATTAGGTCTGCTGTCAAACACATTAAAAACCTGCTTCGTTAGTCCACTTGCATCCAACCTGAACAGATGTCCGTTGAAAAACTGAGTGATGGGTCATTGGCCATTCTGGTAAAATTCACTGTCTCAGCATCTATCAGAACTTGCTTATCTTCAAGGTGATGACATCCGATTTCAAGCAGTTGTGCTTGTTATATTTAGCTGACATCTGCGTCAGCACCTTTGTATCATCCCAGAATTCGCATCCAGTCACGTGCACCACAGCCATTCTGGGAATCCTGACATCAGCGGCAGCGCTTTCTTGTCATGAAGGCCACCCCTTCCCCTGTCAGCACCCTCCTCTCTCCCCTAGGGCTTCCACATTCCTATTCCTCCGCCCACTAGGTGGGGAGAACTGTGGGAACAGCCTTGATGATAATGTGCTCGTACTGACAGCGAAATATAACAAGGATAATTGCCAGAGAATCTGTTGCCTTGACGAATGCCTTGACCATGAAGATAAGAAAGTGCTGATGGATGATGAGTCAGTGAATTCCACCGTAATGCCCAGTGACCCACTTTTCCAATGCAGGTACTGCGTGATTATAACTAAACTTTCCCCACTTAACACGTTATAACACGGAAACTAATTACCGTATGAGGATCCGACTTGGTAGCATTAATGCTAAGGACATAGGGCAGAGAAATAATGCAGAATCCATTCAAGTGAAACACTTTTAATGTGCTGCTACGGTGCATCATACCATTACATACCAATACCAGTATTGCTACAAAAGGGGCTCAATATGGCTCCTATCAGTGTCCCGAAGAGCCTGAAAGTGCAGCAGAAGGAAGCATGTCCGTTAGTATGCTGGCTACCTTTCTTGATATGCTGCGCTTCAGATCAGTTTAGGTGTGAATGTTCACATGGTAAACCCTGTCCATGTACGCACACAACCAGAAATCACATGGAGTGACGTCAGGCGATCGTGTCGGAGAAGCATTTAGAAACCAACGGCTAATAATTCGAGCCAGCCGCTGTGGAGAGCGGTTCTAGGCGCTGCAGTCTGGAACCGCGCGACCGCTACGGTCGCAGGTTCGAATCCTGCCTTGGGCATAGATGTGTGTGATGTCCTTAGGTCAGTTAGATTTAAGTAGTTCTAAGTTCTAGGGGACTGATTATCTCAGATGTTAAGTCCCATAGTGCTCAGAGCCATTTGAACCATTTTTTAATAATTCGATTGTTTCCAAATGTGTTTCCGAGAAGCAGGTGAGCGATGTGCGGTGGGGTCCCATCGTGCATGAAAACTGTTGAGTTCAATGCATCTCTCTCCTGTAGGACGGGTATGACATGCTGGTGAAGCATATCGCAGTAAGGCTGGCCAGGTATACTGCAAGTATTTGGTCCTTGAGCGCCAAACTCTTCAAAAACGGATGAGGTAATGGCGAATGTAACTGTGAAGCCACACCGTAGAGCGACACGTTCACCATACAAAGGAACTTCATGTACAGTGATTGGAGGTGAAGATCCACACACTAGACAAATATGTGTGTTCACCTCACCCGTCAGAGAAAATTGAGCTTCGTCTGCTCATAGGACGGTCCAGGGCCAGCCCTCGTCAACTTCAATGCTTTCGAGAAAGTGCAGAGAGAAGTGAACAAGCCACTGCGCGTCCTGTGGTGCAAACTGCTGTACGATATGGATCCTGTACGGTTACCATTCGAAAATGGTTCGAGACACCTCTCGTACAGTGGATCACGAGATATTCAACTGTCGTGATACAGCACGCGCACTGCCTGGCGATCGGGAATTGCGCGAAGCGTTGTCTGCCAGAGCAACAGCGATTGCATCAACCAGCTGTGGTGCAAGTCGTCGGCCTCTTCCCGGAGCGACGCCCAGCTCTCCAGTTGATCCGAACTCCTCAATCATGTTCCGCACGGCAGATGGAGAAAGAGGACGCTTCCATAATCCTTTCAGCCGGCGATAGTCTCGAAGTGCAGTTGCAGCATTACAGTTGTTTTTATAATAGAGTTTCACCAATGACGCCCCCCTCTTTTAGTCCAATCTCATGTTGACACGTCAGCAAGTGCACTGCGACTGGTGTGCGAGACTATGAACCACGATGACTTGTCACGGCAGATGCTGGCCGTGGGTGGAACTGAACGGTGGCGCTGTGGCGCATGCAAATCATGCGCCCCATACTCTGGACATCAGTGCTACCAAGTTTGGTACTCCTACGGTAATAATAATAATAATAATAATAATAATGAGCGTGTGGCATTGGTGGCTGGGAAACCCCTCGCGGGTTGGTTCGGCAGCCGCTCCTCAAGTTCTTTAACGCCACTACGGCGACTTGCAAGTGAATGAGGATGATGGAAGACACACAACACCCAGTCATCTTGAGGCAGAAAAAATTCCTGACGCCGGCGGGAATAGAACACGAGACGCCGCGCGCAGGAAGCGAGAACGCTACCGCAGTACCAGTAACCGCAGACGGTCCTACGGTTCTTCGTTAGTGTGTTATAACGTGTTTAGTTAATTAAAACTAAATGTTACAAATAATTGCAGTTTCCACGAACCTGATCAAGAAACAAATCGAGACAATGCACAAATCCGATAGCATGCGAGAAACACAATTCCGAAAAACACGCTCTTTATGCCGCGGAGCGGCTTCCATCGGCTTCTTCCCTACACCGCAGGAGGTAAATTAGAAAAGAATGCGTGTGCAGCCGAGTGTTCTGCGACGGACGGGCGCAGCGGGCGCCTGCCAGCCGAGATTCCATTTGCCGCTCTTCCAGACGATCGAGCGGCGCCCCGCCGAGTCGCGGCTTCCGATGGCCGCCGGCGCAGCCCACGCCCGCCCCGAGGGCAAGAAGGGCAGGCGGGCAGCAGGTACAGCCGGCACGTCTGCACACGGTGCGGGGTGGCGCGGCGGGCGCATGTCGAATGGTAGGTAATTGAAGTTGTCGCCGGAGCGAATCGCCGCTGATTGGAGCGGCCCAGATCGCAGCCAATTGCCGGCGCGGCCTGCCGGTGACAGCGGTAAGCGGATTCCCCGCCGGCGGCACTGGCGTTGCCGGCCGTAATTCGTCCGCCGGCGCTGGCTTCACGGCCGGCTGGACGGCTGCCGCGCCTGCCAGTCGCACGTGCCCCCCACAGGTGCTTGCACCAGCCGCGCACACCTACCCATAACGGACGACACACACAATTACTTCGGTCAGTGGGAGGTTTTCGCTGCGGCTTCGGCTAAACGAGTCCTTCCTAACGGCAAGTCCCCCATTTACGGTGTTGTCATACACCTGACGTCGTTCTGCGAGGCGGTGTCACCTGCTAGACACAACAACAGATCTGCCCTTGTTGTTGTTGTTGTTGTTGTCTTCAGTCGTGAGACTGGTTTGATGCAGCTTTCCATGCTAACCTATCCTGTGCAAGCTTCTTCATCTCCCAGTACTTACTGCAACCTACATCCTTCTGAATCTGCTTAGTGTGTTCATCTCTTGGTCTCCCTCTACGATTTTTACCCTCCACGCTGCCCTCCGGTGCTAAATTTGTGGTCCCTTGATGCCACAGAACATGTCCTACTAACCGGTCCCTTCTTTTTGTCAAGCTGTGCCACTAATTCCTCTACTCCCCAATTCTATTCAATACTTCATCATTAGTTATGTGATCTACCCATCTAATCTTCAGCATTCTTCTGTAGCACCACATTTCGAAAGCTTCTATTCTCTTCTTGTCCAAACTATTTATCATCCATGTTTCACTTCGATACATCGCTACACTCCATACAAATACTTTCGGAAACGACTTCCTGACACTGAAATCTATACTCGATGTTAACAAATTTCTCTTCGTCAGAAACGCTTTTCTTGCCATTGCCAGTCTACATTTTATATCTTCTCTACTTTAACCATCATCAGTTATTTTGCTCCCCAAACAGCAAAACTCCTTTACTACTTTAAGTGTCTCATTTCCTAATCTAATTCCCTGAGCATCACCCGACTTAATTCGAGTACATTCCATTATCCTCGTTTTGCTTTTGTTGATGTTCATCTTATATCCTCCTTTCGAGACACTGTCCATTCCGTTCAACTGCTCTTCCAAGTCCTTTGGTGTCTCTGATAGAATTACAATGTCATCGGCGAACCTCAAAGTTTTAATTTTTTCTCCATGGATTTTAATACCTACTCAGAATTTTTATTTTGTTTACTTCACTCCTTGCTCAATATACAGATTGAATGACATCGGGGAGAGGCCACTACCCTGTATCACTCCCTTCCCAACCACTGCTTCCCTTTCATGCGCCTCGACTCTTACAACTGTCATCTGGTTTCTGTATAAACTGTAAATAGCCTTTCGCTGCCTGTATTTTACCCTTACCATCTTTAGAATTTGAAAGGGAGTTTCCCAGTCAACGTTGTCAAAAGGTTTCTCTAAATCTACAAATGAAAGAAACATAGGTTTGCCTTTCCTTAATCTTTCTTCTAAGATAAGTCGTAAGGTCAGTACTGCCTCACGTGTTCCAATATTTCTACGTAATCCAAACTGATCTTCCCCGATGTCGGCTTCTACGAGTTTTTCCATTCGTCCCTTCCATCTCCCTTGCTTTTGTTAAAATACACTGCGTAAAAGAAATAACCTTTTTTAAAACCATCCACGCAAGCGATCACTACAGCAGCAGCGTAGCGCTACCCAACAGAGGCATGTCGAAGCGGCTGCCTACCTCAGGCGCACAGGAGTGGTGGTGGTAAGTGTCTACGGGACCAAACTGCTGAGCTCATCGGTCCCTAGACTAACACACTACTTAATGTAACTTAATCTAACTTATGCTAAGGACAACACACACACCCATGCCCGACGGAGGAATCGTGTGAAGTGTTACAAAGATGGCTTGTAGCTCATTGGCTCTGAGCACTATGGGACTTAACATCTATGGTCATCAGTCCCCTAACTTAGAACTACTTAAACCTAACTAACCTAAGGACATCACACAACATCCAGTCATCACGAGGCAGAGAAAATCCCTGACCCCGCCGGGAATCGAACCCGGGAACCCGGGCGTGGGAAGCGAGAACGCTATCGCACGACCACGAGCTGCGGACGGTTTGCAGCTGATCGGGAAGAATCCGCAGGACGTTAGACGTCGGTTCGTCACTGTGGAGAAACATTGATACATTACTACACTCCTGAGACCAAACAACATTTTAATCACTGGGTTACCAAGGGAGAATCAGCACCAAAAAAGGCGAAGACCAGTCCTGCGGCCGGAAGGATTATGGCGACTGTCTTTTGGGATTTGCGAGAGATAATCCTCATCAACTATCTGGAAAAGGGTAAAACTATTACATGTGCATGTTATTCATCGTTATTGGACCGTTTTAAAACCGAGCTGCAAGAAAACGCCGGCGATTGGACCGCAAAAAAGTCCTTTTTCATCACGACAATGCACCAGCGCACACCTAAGCAGTTGTGGTCGCATAATTAATGAGAATAGCATTTTAACTCGTTTCACATGTCCGCTATTCTTCTCACTTCGTTCCCTCAGACTACTATATGTTCCCCAATTTGAAGAAATGGCTGGCGGAACAAGGATTTTATTCAAACGAGGAGGTTACTGCAGTAACTAATAGCTATTTTGCAGACTAGGACAATTCTTATTATTCGGAAGGGATCAACAAATTAGAATAGAGTTGAATAAATTGTGTAAGTCTAAAAGGAGAATATGTCGAAAAATAAAAAAGGTTTACCCCAAACGCGTAAGTAGTTTGTATTTTTGCACGGACTTTTGAAACGCCCCTCGTACACGTATATTTTTACAGTGCACAAGAGAGGTGCACAGGTGGCACCGATGGTGTCAATGTGATGGGTGATCTTAGAGGGACACTTAGCCTCTTTACTCAGGCGTGGCCGGCCGTAGAGGCCGAGCGGTTCTGGGCGCTGCAGTCTGGAGCCGCGCGACCGCTACGGTCGCAGTTTCGAATCCTGCCCCGGGCATGGATGTGAGTGATGTCCTTAGGTTAGTTAGGTTTAAGTAGTTCTGAGTTCTAGGGGACTGATGACCACAGCAGTTAAGTCCCATAGTGCTCAGAGCCAATTGAACCAAATAACCAGGCGTGTGTCAATATCGCGCTCCCTCGTAGTCACAACAGAGGAGGATGCGAAACACGAGGGCTGAAAAACCATAAGCACTCTCTACTGATTCAGATCACAGTCAAACTACTTCGAATGGTTTTGCACAATCGCTAATGGTTCCGGTCCGTACACAAAAGGAAAAATTGGACACACCGGGGGGGTTCTCACAGAAGAATTGTATCTTCCGGAAGTTGTCACCAGTGTCAGAGTTATCAAGAACGTCCTACTGTTGCACATCGCACAGCAAATTGTCGTTTTCGACAGCTAAATGACCGTAAGTGGATGGCGCAAGGGAAGGGATGGTTTCATTGTCGTATTTCGTGCCATCTCTTGAGTCCTTTTCGTCTCGATTCTCTGCGTTGGTATTTCTGAAATGTTTTCCTCGGCCAGCTATAAGAAATCTGCGTGATTTCAACGCTGGGTGACGTCGTTCTGACGTCCATCATGGAACTCCGTGAGAAGCGGTGTCATGTGAGTAACGATCGCGTGATACGTCCACGGTGGCACTGAGCAGAATTGTGACGAAATCTGGTGCCAATGTGACCTTACAACTGGCAAGAACTGAGCTACGGGCTTTCTACGGCACGTATGGAAATCTTGCCGTTTGAAACGTCGCGAGCCTATGCTTTTCAAGCATATCTAGACACACATACTAGTGACACTTTTCTCCTTGAACAAACAATCTCAATAAATTTCTTCTGTCAAGAGCAAATTGTAGGCCTGCTTAGAGGTTCTTTAGCGTATTCGGTGCGAAATTTATGCCGAACACTTGTTGCAAAGTTCGTTTCATGAAACCAAAAACGACAGCGAGCAGGCTGCGCACCAGTGAAAGTAGCCACTTTAACTGCGCATTATCCTGGCCCCTCCTAGTGACAGATGGGGTACTAATGCACTATGTGAATGAAACATGAGGTTGTCTGCTGCAAAATGACGCGTTTCTCCTTAATTACTCGAAAACCGTGTAAGTATCAAATTTAACTACATTAAAGTTCTGGTTCATTTTTTCTGTAGGTATAATAAATGGTTCAAATGGCTCTGAGCGCTATGGGACTTAACTTGTAAGGTCATCCGTCCCCTAGAACTTAGAACTACTTAAACCTAACTAACCTAAGGACATAACACACATCCATGCCCGATGCAGGATTCGAGCCTGCGACCGTAGCGGTCGCGCGGTTCCAGACTGTAGCGCCTAGAACCGCTCGGTCATCCCGGCCGGCGAAGTTGTACAATGTACATACAATTTCATAGTACATTCACTATAAATGTTCAAAAATATCTCCATCGAGTTCATTGCAGGTAGCTGCACATGTATGAACAGATTTGGTTGCTCGTTTCAGTTTCACAGGATTGTTCTTAATTTCGTCTATTGAATTCATAATGCGAGCCAGTAATGCCTCACGAGTATTGACTTTGTCCTCATAAACTATGGACCAAGTAGTTACACTACTGGCCATTAAAATTGCTACACCAAGAAGAAATGCTAATGATACACGGGTATTTATTGGACAAATATATTATACTAGAACTGACATGTGATTACATTTCTACGCAATTTGGGTGCATAGGTCCTAAGAAATCAGTACCCAGAAGAACCACCTCTGGCCGTAATAACGGCCTTGATACGTCTGGGTATTGGAGTGAAACAGAACTTGGATGGCGTGTACAGGTACAGCTGCCCATGCAGCTTCCACACGGTACCACAGTTCATCAAGAGTAGTGACTGGCTTATTGTGACGAGTCAATTGCTCTGCCACCATTGAACAGACGTTTTAAGTTGGGGAGAATGTGCTGGCCAGGGCAGCATTGGAACATTTCTTGTATCCAGAAAGGCCTGTACAGGACCTGCAACACGGGGTCGTGTATTATCCTGCTGAAATGTAGGGTTTCGCAGGGATCGAATGAAGGATAGAATCACGGGTTGTAACACATCTGAAATGTAACACCCACTGTTCGAAGTTCCGTCAATGTGAAGAAGAGGTGACCGAGACGTGTAACGAATGGCACCCCATACCATCACGCCAGGTGATCCGCCAGTATGGCGATGACGAATACACGCGTCCAATGTGCGTTCACCGCGATGTCACCAAACACGGATGCGACCATCATAATACTGTAAACAAAACTTGGATTCATCCGAAAAAATGATGTTTTGTCATTCGTGCACCCAGGTTCGCCGTTGAGTACACCATTGCAGGCGCTCCTGTCCGTGATGCAGCGTCAAGGGTAACAGCAGCCATGATCTCCGACCTGATAGTCCATTCTGCTGCAAACGTCGTCGAACTGTTTGTGGAGATGGTCGTTGTCCTGCAAACGTCCCAATCTGTTGACTCAGGGATCGAGACGTGGCTGCACGATCCGTTTTAGCCATACGGATAAGATGCCTGTCATCTCGACTGCTAGTGATACGAGGTCATAGGGATCCAGCACGGCGTTCCGTATTACCCTCCTGAACCCAACGATTCCATATTCTGCTAACAGTCATTGCATCTCGACCAAAGCGAGCAGCAACGTCGCGATACGATAAATTGCAATCGCGATAGGCTACAATCCGACCCTTATCGAAGTCGGAAACGTGATGGTACGCATTTCTCCTCCCTACAAGAGGCATCACAACAACGTTTCACCAGGCAACGCCGGTCAACTGCTGTTTGTGTATGAGAAATCGGTTGGAAACTTTCCTCATGTCAGCACGTTGTAGGTGTCGCCATCGGCGGCAACCTTGTGTGAATGCTCTGAAAATCTAATCATTTGCGTATCACAGCATGTCCTTCCTGTCGGTTAAATTTCGCGTCTATAGCACATCATCTTTGTGGTGTAGCAATTTTAATAGCCAGCAGTGTAATAAATTACAAATTTTACGAAATTACGTCTTTGCTTCTCTGGATGTTCTGGAAAACTACTGCAGATACACGTCTGGGACATGTTTTATCACATTCAACACACCAATAACAGCAAAATAAATGTAATTGTGCTTTAATTTAACATGGTGCAGTTTTACGATGGCTTCATATTAGCGAAGTTGCTAGATTTCAGGCAAAATCTTTTATTAGTCGTAATTACGTAACTAAACATTTGCGGACCTATGTTTTTACGAAGTTTTATCTTTATTTTTAGTTGTAGAATAACATATTAAGATATTAGCATTCTTTGTGACTCACCCTACATATATACATATCTGCTGTATCGAAAAGTGGTGTCTTTTCTGACATACGTACATATACATATTTGAACTGTTGAGTTCGTAGCAGACTCGAATTCCATCATCACTATCCTCTCTGAGGATGAATGAGCTTCCATCTCTGCGCAGACATTGAGGCACCCCACTGAGAGTATCCTCAGTAAAATGGCTGTGAACACTATGGGACTTAACATCTGAGGTCACCAGCCTCCTAGAAGTTAGAACTACTTTAATCTAACTGACCTAAAGACATCACCCACACCCATGCCCGAGGCAGGATTCGAACCTGCGACCGTAGCAGTCGCGCGGCTCCGGACTGAAGCGCCTAGAACCGCTCGGCCACACCGGCTGGCCAGTAGACTTCAAGCCGTTATAAATGGGAAGGGAGGATATACTCTATATTATTATCCAGTATTAAGTGTCCTTGTACTTTTGTTCAGGCAGTGCATGTGTAGTGCGTGTGTTTGTATATTTTTATGCCGATGTGATTGTTTCACAGTGGAGAGACAACGAGTTATGTGCGGGTCCTTGTTCACGCGCGCAGTCTGTTTCTCAATAAATTATTCCAGCGCAAAGTCAAGCGCCAACTGTCCGGTCGGAAACGTTACAGCAGAATGGCCCTTGAAGAAGACGTCAGCCAATTGCACATGGACCGACCCCTCTCTAGGACGACAACCCGACGGCAGCGCCCTCGCCACGAACAGGAGTCGCGCCGCATGACCGCGGCATAATTGAAGACTAGCAGTTCTACGACTTCCACAGCGGCATCAAGAATAGGCACTTGTATAGTGGTGACTTAGGAACTGTCTTACGTCTCTTTTATTACGAACTGTATATAGTGAAGGGATTTCTTGTCTGTCTGTCTCTCTTTCTTCGCGACACATCTGTATCTCACGAAGTTAAGTACTGTAACCATTTCCTTTTGTAATGAACTTCATTAATACGATTTGCCTGAACTGTTGTCTAGCGACCCGACAAAGCATGTTTCCTAGGTACCCCATGTCTGACGAGTAGGCAGTACACAACATAAATACTGATACAGATGTGCAAGGTAGTGACCACCGTCAGTCATATTTGTAATACGTATCCGATGCTTTAAGATGCGCCTAGTACGAACCTACTTTTTGTTCCAGAAAGGTAAGTGAGCCCCTCTGTGGCTGTTTCCTCGGAATACAGGAACTTTTCAGAGGGCGTGGATTCTGTAACAGAGCCGCGGCGAATGCGTCAGATGCATCTCCCCAGCGAGCGCGATCCTTATAGCTTAGCAGCCCGGTGCGGGCTGGCTGATAAGGTTCGTCACACCTGTATAGGGGCGCCGCGGGCGCGCGAGGCGACTGAATAGCGGCCAGTATGCGTTTCTCCCCAACACGACGCGCGAGGCGCGCCCCAGCCGCCCCGGCACTCGCACCGCGAAAACACGACGTAAAAAGAAGAAAGCAGGCAGGAGCGTGCGGGGGCGGCGGCGGCGGCGGCGGCGGCGCAGCTACTACTGTAGGGAGGCGCCGGAAGGGCTGCGGGCCGCCTCTATGCCGGGCTGGGCCGGGCCTCTCAACTAGATTAGCCGTGGCCGGTGCCGGCTGCCGGCTGGCGGACACCATTAGGCGATTAGCCCGCCGGCCGCAGGCGGGCGTCGCTGCCAAGTCCGCAGGGGCGGCCGCTGGACGGCCGACGGGCCGCCGATTAAAAAGGCACGGAGCGGGCGGCGGAGTTGCCGGCCAGCGGCCGCGCGGCGCCGCGTCTAATCTGCCTGAGCTGCCACTTGCTGCTAATTGCCTGTCCCCCGGCTCGCTACGCCTCACTCGAACTCCCGATATGCGCTGGTGTGACGACCGTCTCACTTCGACGGCCTTAATTCCCACACTGACCGCATGTGAGGGATTTGCCCACGCTGCAAATGGCAACATTGCGAGTTTCGGCGCGAAGTTGACGCATATCTGTGCACAGTAGAACTAAGTATAACATGTGAGGGTGCATTAGACACGTAGGATTACAGAATTACAGAATTACCTTATATTGACGGGGTAGTGCAGCATTTTCACGTGGCATGAACTCAACGAGTCGTTGGAAGCCCCTTGCAGAAATAGTGAGCCATGTTGCCTCCACAGCCGTCGATAACTGCGAAAGTGTTCGCCGGTCAAGGATTTCCTGCACGAACTGACCCCTCAATCATGTTCCCTAAATACTGGGAAGGGAGTGTGACAGGGTTGTAGCCTCTCCTCGGTGCTGTTCAATCTGTATGTTGAGCAAGCACTAAAGGAAACAAAAGAAAAGTTCGGAGTAGAAATTAAAATCCATGGGGAAGAAATAAAAACTTTGAGGTTCTACGATGACATTGTAATTCTATCAAAAACAGCAAAGGATTTGGAAGAGCAGTTGAACGGAATGGACAGTGTCTTGAAAGAAGGGTATAAGATGAACATCAACAAAAGCAAAACAAGGATAATGGAATATCGTCGAATTAAGTCGGTTGATGCTGAGGAAATTATATTAGGAAACGAGGCACTTAATGTAGTAAAGGAGTTTTGCTATTTGGGGAGCAAAATATCCGATGATGGTCGAGGTAGAGAGGATATAAAATGTAGACTGACAATGGCAAGGAAAGCGTTTCTGAAGAAGAGAAATAAGTTAACATTGAGTATAGATTTCAGTGTCAGGAAGTCGTTTCTGAAAGTATTTGTATGGAGTATAGCCATGTATGGAAGGGAAAGACGGACGATAAATAGTTTGGACAAGAAGAGAATAGAAGCTTTTGAAATGTGGAGCTACAGAAGAATGCTGAAGATTAGATGGGTAGATCACATAACTAATGAGGAGGTATTGAATAGAATTGGGGAGAAGAGGAGTTTGTGGCACAACTTGACCAGAAGAAGGGATCGGTTGGTAGGACATGTTCTGAGGCATCAAGGGATCACCAATTTAGTACTGGAGGGCAGCGTGGAAGGTAAAAATCGCAGAGGGAGACCAAGAGATGACTACACTAAGCAGATTCAGAAGGATGTAGGTTGCAGTAGATACTAGGAGATGAAGAAGTTTGCACAGGATAGATTAACATGGAGAGCTGCATCAAACCAGTCTCAGGACTGAAGACCACAACAACAACAACAACAACAACAACAACAACAACAAATATTCGGTGATATTCGTGTAATGTTCTATGGGTGGCCAAACCATTCATTTGAATTGTCCAGAATGTTCTTCACAACAGTCGTGAACAGTTCGGGTCCGGTGACTTGTATGGCAACAAGAAGCCCATGAATTGCTGTAAATGGTCTCCAAATAGCCGGGCGTAACCATTTCCAGTGAACGATTGGTTCAGTTGGACTAGAGGACCCAGTCCATTCCGTGTAAATACAACCTACATGCTATGGAGCCACCATTGACAGGCACAGTGACATTTTGAAAACTTAGGTTCATGGTTTCGTGGTCTCTGTGTCACACCCAAACCCGACCGTCACCTCTTACCAACGGAAATTTGGACTCATTCGATCAGGGCACAGTTTTCCAGGGTCCAACCGATATCGTCACGAGCTCAGGAGTAGTCGTGCTGTTAGCAAAGGCACTCGCGTCAGTCGTCTGCTGCCACAGGCCATTAACGCTACATTTCGCTGCACTGTCCTAACGCATAAGTTTGTTGTAGGGTCCACATTGAAATGTGCAATTATTTCACACAGTGTTGCTTTTCTGCTGGCACCAAAACGGCGCTGCTCTCGGTCGTTAAGTGAAGGCCGTCGTCCACTGCGTTGTCACCGGCCGCTGTGGCCGAGTGGTTTGAGGCGCTGCAATCCGGAACCGCGCAGCTGCTACGGTCGCAGGTTCGAATCCTGCGTCGGGCATGGATGTGTGTGTTTTCCTTAGGTTAGTTAGGTATAAGTAGTTCTAAGTCTAGGGGACTGATGACCTCAGATGTAAAGTCCCATAGCGCTTAGAGCCATTTGAACCATTTTGAACTGCGTTATCCGCGGTGATAGGTAATACCTACCTGTTGACACTGTGAATCAAATTTGTTCAAATGGCTCTGAGCACTATGCGACTTAACTTCTGAGGTCGTCAATCGCCTAGAACTTAGAACTAATTAAACCTAACTAACCTAAGGACATCACACACATCCATGCCCGAGGGAAGATTCGAACCTGCGACCGTAGCTGTCGCTCGGTTCCAGACTGTAGCGCCTAGAACCGCACGGCCACTCCGGTCGGCCACTGTGACTCCCGGAATATTGAATTATCTACGGTTTTCGAAATGGGATGTCCCGTATGTCTCGTTGCAAGTACCATTTCGTGTTAAAAGTCTGTTAGCTACTTTCGTGTGGCCATAATCACGTCGGAGACCGTTTCAAATGAATCATCAGAGTACAAATGACAGCCCTGCCAATGCAATGTCCTTCTATACGTTACTATCTCCGTCTGTATATGTTCATATCGCTATCCTATTACTTTTGTCACCTCAGTCTGCAGTCTGTGTCTCTCCTAACAGTCGGCACGCTTATTTTATTTCTTGTTTCGACACGTATTTGCAGTTTCGTTTCTGCAATGTGTAGCTGAAGTCAGCCCAAACAAGTACTGCTCATCACATCTTTCAATGCGGCTCCCACTGTCGATGGAAAGTGACGTCGGTTTGTTTCCCACTTCAAAGAAAACGATCTTTAAAAAATAAGTTTTACTTGCTCGTTTGCGAGAACTGTCACAAATTAGTGTAGAGCAATGTCCATTTCATAGATATGTATGAACTTTGATAGTAAAACAGGAGGAGTAATCAGTACTCCACTAGCGACTGAGCGAAGCTGTTGTATGGCGGTAGGAGCAAGTGCGGTCCAAGGTGGTGCTGTAGCTGGCGGGGTACTGGTTCCTCTTCGTGTTTTACTGTCTCTCTAGCAATACATCGATAAAATGAACATCGCACTACACTAATTTGGGACTGATCTACTGAAAAGACACGTAAAAGTCCGCTTTAAAAATCATTCGTGGTAACACAGTAAACTTGCCGTCGGCAATGCGCGTCGTATGAAGGACGTGATGACCAGTACTGGTTCGGGCTGACTCTGACTACGGAATGCATAAACAAACCTGCAGATGAATACCGAAATACCCGGGAAATCCGCCAGCCGACTCTTAGGAGGGAGACATCTTCTTCTGTCTCTGATGCACAGAAGAGCCAGAGATATTTCTCGCAACGTTTACGCTACTACGAGGTCGTTGGGTTCACCAGCGCAGGCTTTGACACCGTCTCCGACAGCATTACTTAAATACCGACGAATCACAAGCCCTCTGTGGGCTGTACGAGGCCACCATAGCAGCAGTTGTGGCAGTCAATTGCCCCCGACGAAGACGATGGAGATAATCGTTGAAAGCTCGAGAATTTATATTGAATATACGTGTCAAGAAATCTTTTATGGAACAAACGTTATCTTCGACATAAGTCGACTGACACATCTAAACTCTCTTTCTGGATCTGGTATTGCGTAGACGATTCAGTGTTTTCCAAGAAGTTTGTCTTTGAATCGAACAATCAGGAAGGTTCACGGCTGATTTATCTTCTTCTAAAGATGGGCACATCTTAAAGACCGCTGTGCCTTCCTGGTCGCTTGCGGGTCAGTATTAATTGTGACGGTACTCGCCAGCAGGCAACTTCTTGATTGAAGATTCTTCGTGCGACTCTTACGTCCATACAGTACATGCTGAGCGTAATCATACATTTTCTGGACCTCTCTACCTCTACTGTAGCTCCGCATCTCATTGGGTATTGAACTACATTGGACATATTGTTAAATGTTATACATGGAGAAAGTCTTAAATAAGGCAGGCATCAGAACAGCCTGTAACGATCCCACTACCTTCTGTGTCAACGAAAACTTTAATAAAATGTGTGAAATGATGGGATCTGAATTCCTTGAGCACTAAAACGTGTTCTGGATTCTAGAAACACTGATCTAGCACAGGAGACCACAAACCAGGTATGTGTTTTGTTCAGAACATGAGTAAGGACCGATCGGTTGCTAACAATTGTAACAGGCATGGAGTACTAATGAATGTTTGCTTAACTACTGCCTTTAGTCGGAAAGTAACTTTATTTGAATCACGCGCTGTTCCATTTTGAATGTCGTTGTTCATTCTTGAGCGATATTGTTTCTTGTATCGTCTGCATGTATATTTTGTATGGCGTCTTGAAACTGGTTTTAACGAAATCGATGTTATTCTATATAAAAGTAATGTTACGATGAAATAACCAAACTGTTTCAGTGTAGTAGATTAAGATTTCTGTTCTGAATGTCACGCTTCGCAGCATACGAAACGTCACCTCAGTGGGGAGTAAATACGTGAGAGGGAACAAAGCAAACAAGGCTTCAGGATTTGGGGGAGGGACGGAGTACTGAGCAATTCGTCGTCACTCCAGCATGCGGTGCACGGCAACTAACAGAAACGTGAAGCACCTAGAATCGGAGGAGGAAACGAAATGAAATTTCACAGCTTGAGAGGTATGTGATGTTATTTCACTTATTATGTAATCATTTAAAACATAAAATAGCTGCTGGCCACGGTGGTTTAGCGGTTCAGGCGCTCAGTCCGGAACCGCGCGACTGCTACGGTCGCAGGTTCGAATCCTGCCTCGGGCATGGATGTGTGTGATGTCCTTAGGTTAGTTAGGTTTAAGTACTTCTGAGTTCTAGGGGACTGATGACCTCAGATGTTACGTCCCATAGTGCTCAGAGCCATTTGAACCATAAAATAGCTTAGGAGGCTAAGGAAGGTAGGTAGCTATTGTTCCTGAGTTCATTTCATGACTAGACGAACATAAAAAAGTTTGTTACACAATCAAAGCATGTTGCAGGGGCTTGTGTAATATTTATACGGAGGAAAGAAGGTAAGTAGTCATTGTTCCTGAGTTCATTTCATGACTAGACCAAGAAAAGAAAGTTATTTACAGAAACAAAGCATTTTCCATGGGCTTGTGTAATATTTATACGTTTGAAAACAAGAGTTTATGCAAAGATGCCTCCATTTATCGTTGCTCACATGAATTCCGCAACTTCTGCCTACTATACACAAAAACGGTGCAACTTAACGGAAAATGCCCTTACCGCTAGTGACCCGACTCCACAGCCAACAGTAAATGTATAATTTTCTCTGGCAACACGTCAGTAACCACTTTGTAGAAATGTAACAGTTTTAAGCTTAAAGGAACTATTATATTTTATTACAAAATTTGAAAAATGTTAAACTGTTGTTTTAAATACCCTAAACAACGGACGGATGACTATAAGAGAAGGATATTCCGAAATTCCCGTTACAGACTTCTGATGCTTGTAAAGGGGTGTGAGTACATACTACTTTGAATATGAATCCAACGATGCTGCAGAGCGTCAAAGTTATAGGGGCCAGAGCCTGTAAGTGTATATATACGCAGAGTAATTGCATAATGATGTACAAACTTTCAGGGATAATGGAGACGGGTAAATGTTTCAACTTGAAATAAGAATTCCTGCTTCGGTCATGAACGAGTCGAAAGTTAGAAACTAAAATAATTCTGATACCTCTGACAGTGGAATATATGTACCGTTATTGTTGTTGCTAAGAATGTAGGGTATGGAACTTTCAGAGGTGGTAGTACGAACCACAAGAAGAAAAAATATCTAGTGAACATGAGCTCCAAATGCATCTACGATGAGCTATGAGTACTTGTTCATCTTCGTCAGTGCGAAACACATCTCCTCTAGATGAACACTAAATTCTCTAGATAGAGGACACATATTTCACAAGGCTCATAGCTCTTAAGGTACGTGTTCTACAGATCCCAAGTTGACTAGAATTTTTTTAATTTTTTAATTATTATTTTTTTGTCCATACTATTACCTCTGAAAATTGCCTACCCAATAACAACAGTACCGGTGCACGTATTCCACTATCAGAGGTATCAGAAAGGTTTTCGCTTATATCTTTCGACTCGTTCGTTTCCGGTACCGGGACGCTTATCCCAAATGGATGCATTTATCCTTCTCCATAATCCGGCGCCAGTAACTTTGACGCTCTGTAGTATCGTTTGATTACATTCACGGACATTGATTCCTATCCAAAATATTATGTACTGACTCTCTTCTATTATTTCTAGAAGAGTACAACGGCAAATTTCTCATAGCCTGTATAATAAGGGGTTCACTTGTAAGTACTTTTATGCAGAAGATTATTTTAAGCTAATGGTATTACTTAAGCTTTGCCTGGAACACACTTCAGTGAGCGGCATCTGTCCATTACACCAATTTTCTATTACACTCTACTGGCCATTAAAATCGCTACACGACGAAGATGACGTGGTACAGTCGCGAAATTTAACCGACAAGAAGGAGATGCTGTGATATGCAAATGATCAGCTTTTCAGAGCATTCGCACAAGGTTGACGCCGGTGGCGACACCTACAACGTGCTGACATGAGGAAAGTTTCCATGGGCATCGCTGTAACGGATCGTGCAATCACGTCTCGATACCTGAGTCAACATATGGGGACGTTTGCAAGACAACGACCATCTCCACGTTTGCAGCAGAATGGACTATTAGGTCGGAGACCATGGCTGCGGTTAACCTTGACGCTGAATCACAGACAGGAGCGCCTTCTGATGGTGTACTCATCGACGAACCTGGGTGCACGAATTGCAAAACGTCATTTTTTCGGATGAATCCAGGTTCTGTTTACAGCATCATGATGGTCGCATCCGTGTTTGGCGACATCGCGGTGAACGCACATAGGCAGCGTGGATTCGTCATCGCCATACTGGCGTATTAGCCGGCGTGATGGTATGAGGTGCTATTGGTTACTCGTCTCGGTCACCTATTGTTCGCATTGACGGCACTTTGAACGGAGGACGTTACGTTTCTGATGTGTTACGACCTGTGGCTCTACCCTTCATTCGCTCCCTGCGAAACGCTACATTTCAGCAGGATAATGCACGACCGCATGTTGCAGGTCCTGTACGGGCCTTTGTGGATACAGAAAATGTTCGACTGCTGCCCTGGCCAGCGCATTCTCCAAATCTCTCACCAATTGAAAACGTCTGGCCAATGGTGGCCGAGCAACTGGCTCGCCACAATACGCCAATCACTACTCTTGATGAACTATGGTATCGTGTTGAAGCTGCATGGGTAGATCTGTTTGACTCAATGCCCAGGCGTATCAAGGCCGTTATTACGGCTAGTGGTGGTTGTTCTGGGTACTGATTTCTCAGGATCTATGCACCCAAATTGCGTGAAAATGTAATCTCATGTCGGTTCTAGTATAATATATTTGTCCAATGAATACCCGTGTATCACCTACATTTTTTCTTGGTGTAGCGATTTTAATGGCCAGTAGTGTAATTGCCCCTCTGTCTGAAGGGAGAGATGGAGAATACGAGTAGGGGGTTTAAAGGACTCCTCCTGGGAGTATTCAGTTAGTTCACGTAGTTAGTTTAAAGTAAGTAAACAAACCTTCCTTGGAAATTAACTACATAGAAGAGTAAAGAAAAAGAGAGAAAAGGAAATGATAAAAATGATTCCGACAGTAAATCGAAGAACTACATTTGCCGCTCTCAAAGACGGGAGTAGATTATGTGAGTTGGTCTGTACCATTGGGGCAGGAAGAAGAATAATTGCGCTCTAATCACAGTGCGAGGCGTAGCTAATAAAAGGCAGAAAATTCAGAGAAAAGCGCGCGGTCTGCAAAAGAATTGAGCGTAAAATATGCAGCGGAATATGATGTTTCTCCCTGGTGCCGATTATGAACAATGAACCGCAGTATCTCTGGTTACGCCGCTCCCGTATTCACACACGAGCTGCAGGCAGCCTTTGGTGCGGCCCGCGGGTCGCGTTTTTCCCGGCGTAACTTAAACACAGAGCGGGACTGAGAAACACGAGGCAGCGCGGTGTAAACGCCGGAATTCCGCGCTATCAGCTGTTCTGTAGTCTCTCTTTTCAAATACACACTGGGGCAGTTCCGCTGCGCGCTTGAAACTCTTTCGGTCTACGTAAGCATCGCCATGATATACTCCACTACTGAAACTGCTTCGCATCTGCGCAAAAATAACGTTCCTCTCACCATCATGTCGATGACCACCTAGAAGATTTGTTGGGTTTATTAGTGCTTAACGCAACGGTACGCATTTTATAGTCTCCTCTAGCAAGTTTTCTATTTTCGCTTTTTAAAAAATAACAGTTGTTTGCTGTTCACTTATATTCGTTGCTCACAGACTGATACTAACCCTAATGAGATGTTAGAAGTGTTCCTAATTTCGTTTCGATTTCACAGGATACAAAGAAATAGTGTCTCTTTACGTTGAAATATTGATAGCAGTTAGCTGATACTGTCTGAAGAATTTTACTGCAGCCAACTGATGTCGGTCAGTACAGACGCTGAGCTTCGACTCAGTAGGAAAAATCAACAGTGAGATTTGCTGGGTTTATTAACGAAATTAAATAAAGTTGAGCCTTGTTTCTGACCGACTGTCGTGTCGTCCTTCCCCAGTGGCGTCATTGGATGCAGTATAGAGAGGCACGTGGTCAGCGCACCGCTCCCCCATTCGTTACAGGTTTTCTTGACGCTGCAACCGCTTCTGATCCCGAATAGCTCCTGAGCTGGATTCAGAAAGTTGAGTGCATGCCGTAGCAGTGCCTCTACGAAGGAAAAATCCTGATAGTACCGTTAATCGAACACGGGTCCCCCGAATAGCTGTCAACCGCACTGACCAGACAGCCAAGGAGGTTTAACTAGTTTATCATTAATTTTCTGCTGTTTCATAGCTAATATTTCTTCTGCTGGTGCGACCACGAGTCTTTCATTTACATCACGTATCTGTAATTCTGTGACACCGGAAGCTATCGACGAAAGTATCTGCAATATCCTGGGTATACAATCACCCAGTTAGCCATTGTGTGGACATGGAAGCTGGAAGGGACGTTATGTTTAATCTGCCCTGTACTTGATGGTTGCACTCATGGACTGCGCGACTGGTCTCAGCGGAGGTTCGAGTCCTCCCTCGGGCATAGGTGTGTGTTTGTCCTTAGGATGATTTAGGTTTAGTAGTGTGTAAGATTAGGGACTGATGACCCTAGCAATTAAGTCCCATAAGATTTCACACACATCTGAACACATTTTGAACTTGATGGTTGCATTATGAAAACATCCATACCTGTACACATGGTGCTGTGCACTTCTGAATGCAATTTATTTTGTACACTTAGGCTCTGTTCTACTGTGTATGTGGAGCTACAGTCGTCACATTATCGGTTGATCAGAAATAGTCTGAAAATATTGTAAGGGTGTTGCCGTAGGTTGTGCTCGGGAATAGCTTTAAAAGAGAAAATCGAATACGTTGAGCCCTTTCCAAGTTAATTAGCATTCAGGTTAGCCAATCACACTGTTGCAATTACTGTCAGTTGTTCTGATAGCGCATGAGAGTTCTCAGCCTTTGGCTTTGTTTCCGTCCTTACTACAGCCCGGTGTCCAAATTTTGTATCGTTCTCTTGTTCGGTTTAAGGAAACTAAACGAAGGGTAGGTTTGGCGAGACCGTCTCTGGCAGTTCGCATGAATTTGCGGGTTTAATGGCCTGATTGGCTAATTTCAATATTAATTAACTCTGAAACGGCACAACGTATGCAGTTTTTTTTCTCAACAGTTATTTATCACTGCTAGCTCCCCTGCATCATCCTGAAAGCTTTTCAGATTGTTTACTTCCATTCTGAATAATTAGAGACAAATGAAATATTTTTAACTGGCTGAGTACGATCTGTTCTTGTTTACTTACTCATTACAGTCTTCCAAAAAGAAAATAAATCACTTGTGTGTATTTTGTGAAACGTAACTGATTACATTTAGAAGCTTAAGAAATCTTCACCACATAGACAAAGTTAAAAGTACTTTTCATAATGTCAAAGTAAAATTTGTCCTTGAACAACGTTTTTAGTTTCATCTTCAGTAGCAACAATGAATACATTTTCTGAATATCTGACCTTGACCAAACAGCATAAAATTGCTCGTGGGAGAAACCTGACAGTGAAAGATTCATTTTTCAGAGCTTAATGGTCTTCTCTTGAGATTTGTTGATCGGGGACGCACACGCAATACCTTTAAGTTGAAAGCGAGATCCGTCAGGATGATTGTGTGTATGGGGTCTGAATGCTTTGTGTCCATGGTACAAGAACTGCGTATTTCTCTCCTTTTCCTGTGACTTTTTTCGCCAATTGCATTGGCAGAATCATCTTTATGCATACTCTTATGCTACAGCAAAAGAGTAATAGGCTAAATTTTCGTAGCGGTCTGATGGTGATTACAGACGCAACGCCAAGAAGGAGGCGTACAAGAAATGTTAAATTAATAAGGAAATGTAATAAATGCTAATAACTGCGAATGGTTAGCGTTTCAGCGTAACCGCATGCAGTAATTAGGAGTTAAGCCATCCACATTTTGTAAATGGAGAATGATTACATAGCCGGTTTCTCATTTGCAAATCACCCTTGAATATTGGTTCTAAGAAGACCACATCACGTCTCTTGCAAGAAGGAGAAAGGTTTATCAGCACGTGCCAGAATAGAATTCGTCAGAAGCAACATCGTTGCCAGTCGAGACTGCTGTTTATCGTTTGCGATACTGTTCGCTTTCATCGGGACTCTACAACGCCGTCCAATGCAGGATCTCACGGGCCCCACTCGGCTAGCGCCATATGGGAGAGACATATTGTTCACTCGGTCGTCGAGCACTGTAAAGACACACCGTGTGCCTCTTAGCTCTACCTACGTGGACACAAAGAGTTTTCAGTGCGTAATAGAACTGCACCAGTATAAATTTGAAAAGAGTCAGGAAATGGAATTGCTTTGCTTCAAGACAAGTACCGACACGAGCAGCAGCGCCACGAACTGTCTGTGAGGCGACCACTGTTGCAGCTTCCCTCGACGCGGCAGCAGAGAGAGGTAGAGGTGTGTCAACAGCGATGCACTCAGCGACAACTCTGGACACAGCGAGGCACCACGTCACCTTTTGAGACGAGTTTCGGTTCTGGGTATAGCATCGTGATGGATAAAAAAAAAGGAAATCATTGTCAGATTGCATTTGTGGTCATCGGATGAGACAGGACCTTGCGTGGTGGTATAGGGCTCGTTGGATAGAAACCACGATACCTCTGATTCGATAGCCGGCAAACGTATTACATTTCTGACATTTCAGTGCTGGTTGTTGTGGTCTACATTCGAAGGCTCTGTGGCGGTATCATGACAGTTACTTGCACAGTCGTGACCACCTCGATAAGGTTAGGCCGGCCGCGGTGGTCTCGCGGTTAAGGGGATCAGTCCGGAACCGCGTGACTGCTACGGTCGCAGGTTCGAATCCTGCCTCGGGCATGGATGTGTGTGATGTCCTTAGGTTAGTTAGGTTTAAGTAGTTCTAAGTTCTAGGGGACTGATGACCACAGATGTTAAGTGCCATAGTGCTCAGAGCCATTTGAACCATTTTTTTTGGATAAGTAAGGTATTTGACTGTTGCCGTATCCAGTACATTTTCCAGATCTTTGATTCAGTAAAAATATCTCCTAGTGGGTTGCTGAGGCACTAGTATGCCATTACTTACCAGGCACTACTGTATGACTGATGAGCTCTGGCATCGTGTTTAAGCAACGTGGAATGACGTATCCTTACCTGCCGACAAGCTCAGCTCGACTCGATGCCTAGCTGTCGTTGCCGCCAGAGGTGGAAGCTCTGTGTACTGATTTTCGCACCGAACATACTCCGAAACCACTTCCAAATTTACATGAAATGTGTTCGCGGTTCCGAATATGGTTAACCATCAGCTGTATAATGGAATGACGATAGTGAAAATTTGTGCCGGACCTGAACTCGAAGCCGCATTTCCCGCTTATCGCTAGCGGTCATCTTACTGTTAGGCTATCCAAGCACAACTCACGGCCAGACCCAATGTGTCTACGACCTGCACTCTTATGTATACCATATATACTCGCATGTACATGCAGGAGAGCCATTTTACTTGAAAGTCGCTTGCCCAGTATCGGTGCTCAAATACGGTATTGCAGTGCCTGTGTTGTTCAGAAGTATGATGCACTGTTCCTTCGAACATGCATGCATCCACAAATTTTCATTGTTATCATTCAATTACACAGTTGATATTTATCCATATTCGCAACTGCCAATACAGCCAATACATTTCATGTATTTCATTACGGCTGTAGTCGTCGCAGTGCCTGTTTCTTCGGACATGTATGAATGTCCGAAGGAACATTGCATTGTTTTTCGAAAAACACAGGCACTGCAATATCGTAACTACAAACTTATCCACCTTCTCTTGCTACCTTAGTGTACACGCACAATACGTAAATTTTAGTTTTTGGCTATCCTTCCTGGTGCTGCAATTTTAATATCTAACACTGTATTTTTGCAAAATACTAAGACGAATTCCTTTCAGACGAATAGAAAAACTGGTAGAAGTCGACCTTAGCGAAGATCAATTTGGATTCCGTAGGAGTGTAGGAACTCGCGCGGTGATACTGACCCTACGTCTTATCTAAGAAACAAGGTTAAGGAAAAGCAAAACTACGTTTATTGCATTTGTAGACTTGTTTATTGCATTTGACAATGTCGACTGGAATACTTTCTATCAATTTCTGAAGGTGGCAGGGAGAAAATACAGGGAGCGAAAGGCTATTTACAACTTGTAGAGAAATCATAAGGTAGTGATACGAGTCGAGCGACACGAAAGGGAATCAATGCTAGAGAAGGGAGTGAGACGAGGCTGAAGCCTATCCCCAATGTTATTCAGTCTGTACTTTGAACAAGCAGTAAATGAAACCAAAGAAAAATTTGTAATAGGAATTAAAATACAGGGAGAAGAAATAAAAACGTTGAGGTTTACCGATGACATTGTAAATCTGTCCGAGACAGCAAGGGACTTGGAAGAACAGTTGAACGGAATGGACAGTATTTAGAAAGGTGCCTATAAGATGAACATCAACAAAAGCAAAACGAGGATAATGGAATGTAGTCGAATAAATGAGGCGATGCTGAGGGAATTAGGAAATGAGACACTTAAAGGAGCAGATGAGTTTTGCCATTTGGGCAGCAAAATAACTGAGGATGGTCCAAGTAGAAAGGATATAAAATGTAGACTGGCTACGGCAAGGAAGGTGTTTCTGAAGAAGAGAAATTTGTTAACATCGAGTATATTAAGCGTCAGGAAGTCTTTTCTGAAAGTATTTGGAGAGCAGCTATGCAAGGATGTGAAACATGGGTGATAAATAATTTAGACCAGAAGAGAATGGAAGCTATTGAAATGTAGTGCTACAGAAGAAGGCTAAGGATTAGATGGGTAGATAACGTAACTTCTGAGGGGATACTGAACTGGATTGGGGAGAAGAGCAATCTGTGGCACAACTTGACTAGAAGAAAGGATCGGACACGTTCTGAGACATCAAAGTATCACCAATTTAGTACCGGAGGGAAGCATGGAGGCTAAAAAACGTAGAGGGGCACCAAGAGATGAATAAATTAAGCAGATTCAGAAGGCTGTAGGGATGAAGTGGCTTGCTCAGGATAGAGTAGCATGGAGAGCTACAGCAAACCAGTCTTTGGACTAAAGACCATAACAACAACACACTGTATTTTTGACTATGTAACCATACCGTTTGCGACAATTAGAGCAATGACTATGGGACAATGGTTTCTGCAATCGCTGATTGTGTATGACGGAGCCGAAACAGGATGTCTGAAAGAAAACTGGCTCGTATTGTGGCATGTCACGTTTAATTAAGGTCATCAAGCAAGTCAGATTTCGTATTTTTAAAATTAGTCATGTCCACAAAGAATTATTTCGAATTACGTGCTTAGCTAATTTTATATTGGCTCCGTTGTGTAATTAGGGTACGATTGTTGTCTCGAATTTGTCCTCCAGAAAGAATTCTGAAGATTCCAAAATCGTTACGGTTCTGAATAATAAAAATTCATTCGTTTTAGCTTCTGTTTTCTAAGAACTCAAGCGACTGGCCCACAATAATTGTATAAGGGGTGATCAAAAAGTTTCCGTTAGAGCGCCGTACAGTCCAGTATCAGTATGCCAGTCAGTCAAAATTGCAGTGAACATTGGGAAAATCATTCTGCCGAGGCACCTGGTTGAAGATATCCGTTTGGTAATACACCGTGTCGTGCTGCGAGAAGAAGTCGTAACTGCATGCTGCACGTCCTCGTTCGACAGGAATCGTCGATCCCTTAATGCCGTTTTTAAGGAACCGAATGTGCCATTATCTCATGACGTAGGGTCGGGGCTATAGGGCGGGTGCTCGAAGGTTTCCCACTTGAGGTGGCGTTACTGCTGTGTTACATTTGCGATATGGAGAAGTGCGTTACCATGAAGCAGCAGCACCCTTTCACGGAACTTGGTGCACCATTTCGCAACGGTGGTTTCCGAGGCACTTGTTGCCGCATACGTGTTCTCCACGGATGTGAACCAGTGTTTGTCCTCGGGCAGCCAAAATAGACTACCATCACATTCCCGCATTAACTTTTCTACCCCGGAAAGGAACGAATACCACACTAATCTCTTGCCTACATGTCTGTTCTTATACATCGGAGACGCTCTGCGTTGCATATATGCTGCAGCAACTCCCTGAAACGGTAATTTTTTACTGTCGCTTGTACAACATCCGCAGTAAAATTATTACCGCCTGCACACATGAGCTAAGCATTCTCACTGTTTGATTCGACTTCACAAACATTTCCGACTTTCTCAACCGACTTCACAAGACTCCTTACAAGTACTCTTCGTACAAAGTATCAAGATTGAAAGATGAGAGGGGTTAAAATTCTAGGCGGAAAATCTATTTGTAATTGTTTGCGTCTTTGGCAACGACACTACTTAAATTAACTTTATATGAATTTATTACGTAAATATGCCAAAATGTAGTGCAAATGTGAACAGTTTTATAAAATTTACAAAGTTATCTTTCTTGTTCATTAACTTAAAAATTAGGATAATAATGTCCAATGAAAGCAGCAATACTCAAAATATGAAATTTACATACGAGGGCGTGCTAAGAAATAATGCCTCCGAATTTTTTATGTGGAGACCCAACATTTTTATGTGATAACTCTTAAAGGTTTTTAAACAGTACAAATGTTATTAACAACCTACATCTTTATTCTTCATTGCTACATATTTATTTCTCAACATAGTGACACTGGCGTCGAATACGTTTCTCCCAACGAGAGATACATCACTGTAGAATGTTTGATTTTTTTGACGGAGTCACAACCTCACATCTGCTTTTAACGCTTCATCTCTATCAAACTAAAGTCATTGGAAGTGTCCTTTAAGTCCTGGAAACGTGAAAATCGGATGTGGCCAAGTTGGGACTGCATGGATCACGATCGATAACAATGAATCGAAAGCGTCGGAGTATTGCAGATGTCGCAGCGCTCGTCTGTGGTCTTCCGCCATTTTAATGGTGAGTGAGGTGCACTTAGTGCGTGGACAACTCTTACAGTTCACAACTCGCTGTTCCTTCTCATGCAACGTCATCGTTACGGTACATGCTGCCATGTTACACGCTCCAATTCGATGTCGTCTAGCGGCAGAGGGCAGCAAATATGTAGAAATGAAGAATGAAGAGGTAGAATATTAATAATGTTTATTTTGTATAAAGAGTTTAAGAGTTTCCACATAAAAAAATTCGGAGACGTTACTTTTCAGCACGCCGTCGTATAATAATGAAATAATAATTAAGTCAAGACGCTAAATTTTCGACAGGCGTTGATATATATCAACGGGGACAGTTGAAAATGTGTGCCCCGACCGGGACTCGAACCAGGGATCTCCTGCTTACACGGGAGACCCTCTATCCAGCCGAGCCACGGAGAGCACAGTGAATAGTGCGACTGCACGAATTTTTCCTTGCATGCTCCTCGTGAGACCCACATTCCCAAGTTAATGTCCAAACACTACATTCGTAGTGCCTCTGCCCATTACACTCATTCCTCGCGGCATACAATCTTACCGTGTCCATAAGAGTTCGGGCAATACGTGTGCATCCAGCACAGAAGAACAAAGGTCAATGGCCTGTTATCCTGGACTATATACGAAAATGGTATCTGTTCTTTCGGACATGTCCGAAAGAACAGCTACCATCTTCATATACTCGTATAATAAAGTTATTGTTTGCAAATGAAATAATCAACACCCACCAGTATCGAATTATTCCTAACGTGCATTAGGCTTGAGCACATCGTGGTTCTCACAAAGTTCAATAGAGAAAACTAGCTGTACCGCCCTATCACGATACTACTGCACTTGGCCTGCCGTGCCCATTACCTGAAACACGCGGGGAAGTTACAGTAAACGTGTACAGTGGTGACTAAGGAAAGTGCATCGCACAGTGAATGATTTCAAGACAGTTGTGCATATAATATCAAGTGGTTCAGCGTGTCTTCCTGAAATATCACGATAAGCTGACCGAAGTGCCCTCACTGCCAGGTGCTTCAAAATTGTGGTCGACTAATCCCGTCTTTATTCTGCGTCGCTGTTGTTAAGTTGGGAGCGGCGGAGGCGGCAGAGTTTGGCCGGCAGCGTGCTATCCGCAACACGTAACAGCCGTCGCGGCGTCGTCGCTGCCGCAGTGCGCAACAGACGCCGCGACGCCAGAGCCTCTGGTCACGCGACGACACGCCCACCCTCGCCCTCGTCAGCACGCAGCGGCACGGCACGTCGCGGCCCAGTAATACAGGCAAAGTGGGCCGCACGGCGCATAGCGCAGCCTTACTGCTGCTGCGCACGCCACACCAGCTGGGGTCAGAGACGTATTAACAAAGTAATTCTCTAATGCAGTATGGCAGTTCTGTGACCACTTGCAGCTGTCGAGAGTAATTGCAATTCGAGGAGCAAATAGCAGCTACAACAGCTGGAAGCTACTCAGAAGGAAATATCGCCAACTTGACCTCATACAGAGTGATTCAATTGTAATTATTTGGTGGATGTGTTTCAACCTCTGTCTTCCTCTACAGCTCAAATGCTTTGATCCTCTTCTGTCCCAGTTTTCCGACAGTTCAAATGGCTCTGAGCACTATGAGACTTAACATCTGACGTCATCAGTCCCCTAGACTTACAGCTACTTCAACCTATCTAACCTAAGGACATCACACGCATCCATGTCCAAGACAGGATTCGAACCTGTGACGGTAGCAGCAGCGCGGTTCCGCACTGAAGTGCCTGGAACTGCTCGGCCACAACTGCCGGCTTCCCGATAGTCCATTTTTCACTACCATATACTGTTGTGCTCCAAAAGTACATTCTCAGAAATTTCTTTCTCAAATTAGGGCCTATGTTTGATATTGGTAGACTTCTCTTGGCTAGGAATGTCGTTTTTGGCAGTGGAAGTCAGCTTTTCATGTCCTTGCTTTGTCCGTCACTGTTTTTTTTTCTTTTTTTTTGCCTACGTAGTATATATAATTCCTTAACTTCATCTACTTCATGTCCATCAACTCTGATGTTAATTTCCTCGTTGTTCTCATTTCTACTACTTCTCATTATTTTCGTCCTTCTTCGATTTACTCTCAGTCCATACTCTGTAGTTATTAGACTATTCATTCCATTCAGCAGATCATGTAAATCTTCTCCACTTCCACTCACAACAGCAATGTCATCCGCGAATTGAGTCACTGACATCCTTTCATCTTGAATTTTAATTCCACTCCTGAATCTTTCTTTTATTTCGATCGTTGCTTCTTCTATGTACAGATTCAACAGCGGGGGCGAAAGACTACATCCCTGTTACACCATTTTTAGTCTGAGGCCTTCGCTCTTGATCGTCCACTTATTATTCGCTCTTTACTCTTGTACATGTTGTATATTACCCGTCTCTCCCTATACCTTATCCTTTTTTCTCTCAGAATTTCTAACATCTAGTACCGTTTCACATTGTCGAACGCTTTTTATAGGGACAAATGGTATGAGCGTGTCTTGATTTTTCTTTACTCTTGCTTCCATTACCAACTGCAACGATAGAATATCATCTCTGATATCTTTACCTTTCATAAAGCAAAACTGTTGAAATGGTTGAAATGGCTCTGAGCACTATGGGACTTAACATCTGAGGTCATCAGTCCCCTAGAACTTAGAACTACTTAAACCTAACTAACCTAAGGACATCACACACATCCATGCTCGACGCAGGATTCGAACCTGCGACCTCAGCGGTCTCACGGTTCCAGACTGAAGCGCCCAGAACCGCTTGGCCACAGTGGCCGGCTCCAAACTGTTCGTTATGCAACACATCCTCAGATTTCTTTTTCATTCTTCTGTGTATTATTCTTGTTAGGAATTTGGATGCATAAGCTGTTATGCTGATGGTGCGATAATTCTCGCACTTGTCAGCTACCAATAAGTTTTATGCAACGTGCGATGCCTTAAATTTGATACTTACACGGTTTTCGAGTAATTAAAGAAAAACGCGTCATTTTGCAGCAGACAACCTCATGTTTCATTCACATAGTGCATTAATACCCCATCTGTCACTAGGAGGGGCCAGGGTAATGCGCAGTTAAAGTGGCTACTTTCACTGGTGTGCAGCTTGCTCGCTGTCGTTTTTGGTTTCATGAAACGAACTTTGCAACAAGTGTTCGTCATAAATTTCGCACCGAATACGCTAAAGAACCTCTAAGCAGGCCTACAATTTACTCTTGACAGTAGAACTTTATTGAGATTGGTTGTTCAAGGAGAAAAGTGTCACTAGTATGTGTGTCTAGATATGCTTGAAAAGCCGGCCGTTGTGGCCGAGCGGTTCTAGGCGCTTCAGTCCAGAACCGAGCGACCGCTACGGTCGCAGGTTCGAATCCTTCCTCGGGCATGGATGTGTCCTTAGCTGAGATAGGTTTAAGTAGTTCTAAGTCCAAGGGACTGATGACCTCAGATGTTAAGTCCCATAGTGGTCAGAGCCATTTGAACCATTTTTGAACGACGCAAGCTGTGTGAGTGCGTGCCCTTCTTGGAATACAGCATTACCACTGGCGAACGAACATTCTGCACCTACGTCATATATATATACGAGTACATACTCCGTACGGTGCACGTCGGAGAGTACCACGTACTGCTACCAGTCACTCCCTTTTTTGTTCCACTTGCAAATAGAGCCAAAGAAAAACGACTGTCTAGAGCCATCCGTACGAAACCTCGTTTATCTCATCTTATCTTCGTGGTCCTTACTTGAAAAACGAGTTGGCGGCAGCAGAAACGTCCTCTAGTCGGCCTGAAATGTCGGTTCTCTAAATTTCATCAATAGTGTTTCGCCAAGAGAAGGTTGCTTTCTGACCAAACCTACCGGTCACAAATCTAGCAACACGCCTCTGAATTGCTTCAGTGTCTTTCTTTAATCCGACCTCGTGGGGATCCCAAACACTTGAGAAATACTCAAGAATGGGTCACACTAGTGTACTATGCGCCGTCACCTTTATAGATGAGCTACGCTTTCTTAAAATTCTATCGCTTTGTAGCGTTAT
The DNA here is from genome assembly GCF_023897955.1 of Schistocerca gregaria. Lineage (NCBI taxonomy): Eukaryota > Metazoa > Arthropoda > Insecta > Orthoptera > Acrididae > Schistocerca > Schistocerca gregaria. The sequence continues at coordinate 462,127,089 of NC_064921.1, forward strand.
ACCTACGTATTTAATTAATGCTGTATTCTAACGTTACGAGACTGTGTTTTCCTTCTCATCCGCATTAGCTTACATTTTTCTACATATGAAGCAAGCTGTTTGTCATCACAGCAGCAAAAAATTCTGTCTAACAAACAATCCTGTTGGAGGAACATCCGCAACTGAGCATTATACCAGGGGTTGAAAATACCGCTTCAGTTGTAAAGTTCTTTTATCACACGACCGGTTTCGGAGCTCTTATACGCCCATCTTCAGGTGGGAGTCATGTTCTCTGCTGCAGGTAGCACACCGCTCCTGCAGACGTCAACCGCGGCGCTCGGGGCTCACAGCACCAAGATGGGCTTATAAGAGCCCGAAACCGGTCATATGATAGTAAAAGAACTTTACAACTGAAGCGGTATTTTCAACCTCTGGTAATTCTGCCTAAGTCATTCTGTATTCTCTAACAATCACTCAATGACGACACCTCACCGTACACCACAGGGTCGTCAGCAAACAGCAGCAAATTGCTGCAAACCCTGTCCGTCTGATCATTTATATGTAAAGAGAATAAGGACGGTCCTATCACACCGGAGTACTCCTGAGAATACTCTTACTTTGGATGGACACTCGCTGTCGAGGACAACGTACTAGGGTATAATACTTAAGAAGTGTTCTAGCCACTTCCACATATGGAACCTAGTCTGCACGCTCGGATGTTCGTCATCAGTTTGCAGTGGAGCAACGTGACAAACGCTTTTCGGCAATCCATCAATATGGTATCTGCTGTTACTCTCCATTCATGGTTCCCCTGATATTATGTGATAAAAAGCGATGCTTTCGAAAACGACTTTTCGACATAAGCATTTCTGTCTCAAGTAAATTTAATACATTCGAGCCGGCCTGTGTGGCCGTGCGGTCCTAGGCGCTTCAGTTTGGAACCCTGTGACCGCTACGGTCGCAGGTTCGAATCCTGCCTCGGGCATGGATGTGTGTGATGTCCTTAGGTTAGTTAGGTTTAAGTAGTTCTAAGTTCTAGGGGACTGATGACCTCAGATGTTGAGTCCCATAGTGCTCAGAGCCATTTGAACAATTTTTTAAATACATTCGAACCCAGGAATTATTCAAGAACTCTGCAGCAAACTGATATAAATGATATTGGTATAACTGTGTGGGTCAGTATATTCACCTTTCTTGTATTCAAGTGTCATCTGTACTTTTTTTTCATTCGCTCCGGACTTTGCCCTGGGAGAGAGATTCACGATAAACGGAGTCTATGAAAGGAAGAAGTGCTGTAAAGTATTCTGGGATTTCATCTGGACCTGTCGACTTATATGCTTGCAACTCCTTCAGTTACTTCTGTACGTCGTGGATGTCTATGTCTCTAACTGAGTCCTCCAACAGGGAGACTATCCGAAAATTAAGGGACCGTATGTTTGTACTATCCTTCTGCCTGAATTATTTCTTAAACTTGAAATGTAAAACTTCACTTTCCTTTTGCTTTCTTTTCTTGTCACCCCAGACAGGTTGACGAGTGACTGGAGACAAGATATCGACCCGTCAGTGATTTTACGTACGACCAGAATTTTATCTGTTTCTCAGCAAAACTGCACCATGGGAAGGACCTCATCAGCCGAAATGGTCATAGCATCTTTGCAGAGTAACCGTGGTCCCTTTGCGATACCACGATATGACTTCCCAAATCATCACCGAACCCCCGCCATGGATCACTCACAGTAAATAAACTCGGCCAGAAGTTGGCTACAGTGTCAAACAACAATCGTACGAACGAATGACTTTCTTCCATTGCTCCATAGTGCATGTTTACGGCTTCGACATCACGTCTTCCTATTGCGGATATTTGCACCACTGATGAGTGGCTGTAGAATTCCAACACGCCGTGCAGTTGCCAGCTTATGGAGATCCTTTCGTTCTGTTTTGGTGCTGGAAGTGTTCGCGAGTGCGTCATTCGGCTCTACAGTGATTTTTGAAGCTGTCGCTCTTTTAATTTGCGTCACAGTCGTCTTCAATGACCGCCCGTTACGGTCACTCAACACACACTTTCGTCTGCGTTGTTTCTTGGCGGATGATGTTTTTCCGCTTCTCTCTATGCGGTATGAATCTTCGATACGGTGCCTCTTGAAACACGAAAATTTCGACTACTAGATTACGGAAGCACTCACGATTTGAGCAGCAACAGTTTGCCCACGCCCGAATGCACTGAGCTCCGACAAAATGTGCTCACAACTATAGAGAACACGACTGAGACCTGCGATGTGTTGAGGACATCGCACGTGCACCGCTCGTGGTCAAAGACAACAGCACAACCGGCAGACTTGGCTAACATCTGCGTTTTTGTTCAAGCGTGCACTTCTCGTGGTCTACCCATATTTTTTGTCCACACCCTGTAGATCAGTGGGCGTAAAAAATAAAAATTACATTTCTAACTTAAGTGGAAGAATATGGATAAATGTTTTGATGACCAATGGTAAATAAGAAGGAACAGTTTAGCAATGACCTTATGACTGATGACCTTAGTGACACCAGAAGGGAAGGGACGACTACGAGTGATATTCAGCGAAGCGTTTCGTAAAATCTGTTAACGGGGTAAATTTAGTGCCCTAGCAATGCGAGGAAAACGGTCCACATATCCGTGCTCCACACATACCTGTGATACTGGTCCGAACGAGATGGAAAAGACGGAAGGAAGCCGAGAGAGCGGGGGCGTAGTATTCACTGTCTGTGACGTCATGGGCGCTGCAGCACTGCGCGCCGGCGTATAAACTCGCGCAGTCCTATCAGACGTTAATTAGTAGCCGAGCGCGAGGCTTGAACGCCAATAATTCGCCGCTGCGCTAATGCAATTTTAAGCCGGGGGATGTTCTCTATTCAGCATTTTCGCAGTTCCGCTGAATTTAATGGCGCTGCCGGCGTTTAATTCGATTGCGGAAGCGGTTAAATCTTAGGGGGAAAGGGGAAAAAAAGGAAATGTGAGGATTTTCGAGTTCATGCTTTGAGTTGCAGCTACTGTCTGTAACGCGAGAGGCCTACGAGAGCCGGGATCGATGGCGCTTACACAGGTTCGTCGGCCTCTCGTGCTTGTCCTTCATTAGCGGTTTATTTCGAGTCGATGCAGCCAGGAGCACCTAATGGGAAGTACTCGCCATGCATCACAAAGACAGATGCCAGGGACGTGGGTGGGCGAAGAGACGGAGTCATGGTACTGTTCTCCAAATGAGAGACTACAGTTAGTGCTACGAAGACCGCCTCTCAGCAGCGGCAAAGAGACGCAAAAGGCAACGTAAAACAACGGCGTAGTACGGCTACGTAATGTGTTCACTCTAGCAGATGTGTGTAGGACTGTTTCAGAACAATCAGAAGACTAAAGATCCAGATAAATAACTAGAAAGTGTGATGTGCAAAAACTTTTCACATTTCTATGCCACACTATACAGACCAACACAAAAGCCGCTTAACATTTGAAAATTCAGTATTTCACGGAATAATGTAGGCAGAGAATTAAAAATTGACAAATTTGATTGAAATGACTTCAGGTTGTATTGAAACCAAACAAAGTGCTCAAAATGACCGAAAGATGCCGCTTTATATGATACAAAATCAATAATTGGCACAAGAACTTCCTTTTTAGCAAAGACTATGTTCTTTATAACAAATGCTCAACGTGTACAGCCGTCGTACGTCATCAGTACGTGTTGTGGTAGGACAATGTTGTGAACAGCACTCTACAGCATATCGGTAAGGGAGGTGAGAAACTGCCATCAGATGTGGTTTTTTCTCTTCCATACTGAGATCGGACGATCGCGACAGACTTCCTACTTGAGCTAACCCCGACAACCGATAATCACGCCGACTGAAGTCTCGCGACCTGGGAAGCCAAGAATGACGGAAGTGGTGGTTCAGCATGTTGTGGTTGGCAGGAGAGCCAACACCGTATTAGTAAAGGAGGCCGAAATGCACGCGTTTTAGCTCACGCAGGATGGCGTGAGGTCTGGAACATGACAAGGGAATTATAATTGAGAAAACCGGGCGTAGCTGTTGGAATACTTAACTTTAATCCATTAATGACGAACGTCGCTCGTGACAGTACATGATTCACAACATCAATGGTAACTGAATGTGGCGCCTTGCTAGGTCGTAACAAATAACGTAGCTGAAGGCTATGCTAACTATCGTCTCGGCAAATGAGAGCGTAGAAGTTAGTGAACCATCGCTAGCAAAGTCGACTGTATAACTGGGGCGAGTGCTAGGAAGTCTCTCTAGACCTGCCGTGTGGCGGCGCTCGGTCTGCAGTCACTGATAGTGGCGACACGCGGGTCCCACGTATACTAACGGACCGCGGCCGATTTAAAGGCTACTACCTAGCAAGTGTGGTGTATGGCGGTGACACCACGCAGCAAGCGATCCTCACCAAACGATAAGCGCAAGAGATCTTTCACGCATGTAGCAACATGGAGTGAAGCGCCATCCTGAATAAAAGTCTTTCCTTCCAGCAGCTTTTTATCAGCCAGGTTAGGAACGAGGCGGTTCTGTTACGTATCAGCATGCCTCACACGCGACTCGCTGACATTTTATACAAGATTCTCTTGCTGCATCACTGACGTGTTGCTGTCCAGCGCAGTCGGTTCACTGGTTTTTGCACTCGTTTTTGGTTTCAATAAAACCCTTTGTTATTTCGGGCATGGGTGTCAATTTTTGCAATTTCGGCTTACATTATTCGGTGAGGTAGTGTGTTTTCAATCGTAATGGACTTTTGGGTCATCCTGTACACCATACTTACGTGGAAGTAATCCAGGGAAACCACTGAGACTGAAAATTACCGGAAAAGCTTTACTGATTAATGACCGTAAAAACTGAATATAAATTTTATTTGTGTCGTGAGGGTGACTGAGAGTCGGTCATATGTGTCATAGTACAAGAGATTTTCAGACTTTTGCTTTTACGCACATAAAAAAAAGTTCTACAGCAGTTCGGTTCCGAGAGTTCCGGAATCTGTACTTAAAATTGGAATAGAGATCAACATAAACATCATTCACGCCGTTTTTATTGCTCATAAAAACCACACATTGCATGTTGTACCAACATAAGCGAGACCTTCAGAAGTGGTACTCCGGATTGCTGTACACACCGGTACCTCTAATACTGACTAGCACGTCCTCTTGCATTGATGCATACTATCCACAAGTTCATCAAGGCACTGTTGGTCCAGATTGTCCTACTCCTCAACGGCAGTTCGGCAGAAATCACTCAGAGTGGTTGGTGGGTCACGTCATCCGTAAAACAGCCCTTTTTATTCTATCCCAGGCATGCCGATATGGTTGCACTATCTGTCGGAGGATGGCATTCACGTATCGTACAGCCGTTACGGCGCCTTCGTGACCACCAGCGGCGTACGTCGGCCCCACATAATGCTACCTCAAAACAGCAGGGAACCTCCACCTCGTTGCACTCGCTGGACAGTGTGTCTAAGACGTTCAGCCTGATCAGGTTGCCTCGAAACACGTCTCCGACGATTGTCTGGTTGAAGGCATATGGGACACTCAAGAGAACTTGATGCCAGTCCTGAGCGGTCCATTCGGCATGTTGTTGGCCCCATCTGTACCACGCTGCATTGTGTCGTGGTTGCAAAGTTGGATCTCGCCATGGACGGCGGGAGTGAAGTTGCGCGTCATGCAGCCTATTGCGCACAGTTTGAGTCGTAACACGACGCCCTGTGGCTGCACGAAAAGCATTATTTAACATGGTAGCGTAGGTGTCAGGGTTCCTCCGAGCCATAATCCGTAGGTAGCGGTTATCCACTGCAGTAGTAGCCCTTGAGTGGCTTGAGCGAGGCATGTCATCTACAGTTCCTGTCTCTCTGTATCACCTCCATGTCGGGACAACATCGCTTTGGCTCTCTCGGAGATGCCTGGACACTTTCCTGATTGAGAGCCTTTCCTGGCACAATGCAACAAGGCGGACGCGATCGAACCGCGTTACTGAACTACTGACAACACGAGCCGTGTACCTCCTTCCTGGTGGAATGGCTGGAAATGATGGGCTGTCGGACCACCTCCGTCTAATAGGCGCTGCTCATGCATGGTTGTTTACATCTTTTGGCGGTTTTAGTGACATCTCTGAACAGTCAAAGGGACTGTGTCTGTGATACAATTTCCACAGTCAACGTCTATCTTCAGGAGCTCTGGGAACTAGGGTTATGCAAAACTTTTTTGATATGTGTATATTCATAATGGTACTGATAGTAATAAATTACTGCCAATATGGAGAGTTCTGTTAAAACCAATCCTTTGCGTAGGAGATGCCTCCTTTTACGTGGAGGGGTACATTTGCAAGCTGAAATTGGAGGTAAAACGACTCCACAATCTGGCAACTCAACTATCAAGAACGTTCCTTCCAGAACTTGCTACATAGATACAGTTAGGATTATCATTAACTTGGGCCTCTCTGGTCTGTCGAGAATCTTTTCTCGGGGCCAAAGGTTCTATACAGTATCCGAGAAGAGCAGTCGCTCTCATTGTTCGCTGGTCTTTGAGAGAAAAACGAATTTTGTGGTCTAACGACGCTCACTGTGAAATCCTATGCCCAGCATCTGTGTCGGAGAACTCTAACCTTTTTCAATCAGTCGCGGTCATAACTCATTTACTGTGGTGAGAAGCTGAGCCAGCTTTTTCAGACAGGCAAAAGGGACGACATGAAGAATTTGATAGAATGGGTAAGTACCGTCCACATTCCGTTACCAATCAAACATGTGTGTGTGTGTGTGTGTGTGTGTGTGTGTGTGTGCTGTGTGTGTGTGTGAGTAAGAGAATGCGTAGTGCATTATAGATATAATATGATACAAGTGAATGATGTAAAAGTATTTTTTAGTAATATAATATACCCTAACACAAATAATGACTCACTACGAAGGAATTATCCGATTGGAAGGGAAATCAGTAGATGTGATGCATTTATAAACGAAAACAAATGATTACAGTTTCAAGAAAAAAATGGGACACTTATTCAAGAGAAGGGAGTGTTTAAATTGAGCAGGTCAACAACGCTTTGGTCCACTGTAGCCCTTTCGGAGGCAGTTATTCGGCTTGGTTCTGATTCACAGTTTTGTTGGATGTCTTCTTGATGGACATCGTGCAACTTCTGTCCCATTTTCGTCTTATATCGTCAAAATCTTCAGCTGCCTGGACGAGCCTGCCCATAATGTTCCAAAGGTTCTCAGTTGGGGAGAGGTCTGGCGACCTTGCTGTCCATGGTAGTGTCCTGGGACATAATTCTGGCTGGGGAGAGATTACATATGGGATTCCCCAAGGTTCAACACCCACTGCTGTTCCTCATATATACAAACGATCTTTCGTCACATACAGAAACTGGAGAAATGGTAAACGAAGTTCTCAGAATTGTCATTAGCTGGTTTTCTGTGAATGGTCTCACCCTCAGTTTTAAAAAGACATAACATATTCACTTCTGCACATCTAGGAGTACTACACCAGTGATGAGTGTAACACATGGTGAGGAAAGAATAAATAAAGTGAAAAACTTCAGAGTTCGAAAGGTCCCTATCGACTAGGAATTAGTATACCCACATTTGCGCCTGTAAGAATAATATATGGTGATCACCCATGATCATCTCATAGACATCTGTTTAAGCAGTTGGGCGTACTGGCTACTGCTTCACAGTATATTTATTCGCTCATGAAGTTTGTTGTAGGTAATCCACTACATCTCAAGAGTAACAATGGCGTATATAATTACAATATCAGAAGGAAAAATGACATTCATTACTCTGTGTTAAAGTTGTCTTAAGCACAAAAAAGGCTGCACAATGCTGCAAAAAAAAAAAAAAAAAATTGATCACCTACCCAGTGATATGAAATGTCAGTCAGACAGCAAAGTAAAATTTGAAAACGAACTGAGAAAGTTTCTCCTTGAGAATTCCTTCTATTCCACAGAAGAATTTCTATTTCCATAACGTTTGAAAGGCGGTGGGTAGGTATTACTAAATCGCATCAATATATATTTTCGTAATAAAAAATAAAATAAAAAATACACTCCTGGAAATGGAAAAAAGAACACATTGACACCGGTGTGTCAGACCCACCATACTTGCTCCGGACACTGCGAGAGGGCTGTACAAGCAATGATCACACGCACGGCACAGCGGACACACCAGGAACCGTGGTGTTGGCCGTCGAATGGCGCTAGCTGCGCAGCATTTGTGCACCGCCGCCGTCAGTGTCAGCCAGTTTGCCGTGGCATACGGAGCTCCATCGCAGTCTTTAACACTGGTAGCATGCTGCGACAGCGTGGACGTGAACCGTATGTGCAGTTGACGGACTTTGAGCGAGGGCGTATAGTGGGCATCCGGGAGGCCAGGTGGACGTACCACCGAATTGCTCAACACGTGGGGCGTGAGGTCTCCACAGTACATCGATGTTGTCACCAGTGGCCGGCGGAAGGTGCACGTGCCCGTCGACCTGGGACCGGACCGCAGCGACGCACAGATGCACGCCAAGACCGTAGGATCCTACGCAGTGCCGTAGGGGACCGCACCGCCACTTCCCAGCAAATTAGGGACACTGTTGCTCCTGGGGTATCGGCGAGGACCATTCGCAACCGTCTCCATGAAGCTGGGCTACGGTCCCGCACACCGTTAGGCCGTCTTCCGCTCACGCCCCAACATCGTGCAGCCCGCCTCCAGTGGTGTCGCGACAGGCGTGAATGGAGGGACGAATGGAGACGTGTCGTCTTCAGCGATGAGAGTCGCTTCTGTCTTGGTGCCAATGATGGTCGTATGCGTGTTTGGCGCCGTGCAGGTGAGCGCCATAATCAGGACTGCATACGACCGAGGCACACAGGGCCAACACCCGGCATCATGGTGTGGGGAGCGATCTCCTACACTGGCCGTACACCTCTGGTGATCGTCGAGGGGACACTGAATAGTGCACGGTACATCCAAACCGTCATCGAACCCATCGTTCTACCATTCCTAGACCGGCAAGGGAACTTGCTGTTCCAACAGGACAATGCACGTCCGCATGTATCCCGTGCCACCCAATGTGCTCTAGAAGGTGTAAGTCAACTACCCTGGCCAGCAAGGTCTCCGGATCTGTCCCCCATTGAGCATGTTTGGGACTGGATGAAGCGTCGTCTCACGCGGTCTGCACGTCCAGCACGAACGCTAGTCCAACTGAGGCGCCAGGTGGAAATGGCATGGCAAGCCGTTCCACAGGACTACATCCAGCATCTCTACGATCGTCTCCATGGGAGAATAGCAGCCTGCATTGCTGCGAAAGGTGGATATACACTGTACTAGTGCGACATTGTGCATGCTCAGTTGCCTGTGTCTATATGCCTGTGGTTCTGTCAGTGTGATCATGTGATGTATCTGACCCCAGGAATGTGTCAATAAAGTTTCCCCTTCCTGGGACAATGAATTCACGGTGTTCTTATTTCAATTTCCAGGAGTGTAAAAGACTTAGAAATGTTGGGAATATTAATGTATGTGCAAATTAATTTGCAATGTGAAAGTAAAATGACTCGTTTCACATCATTACGCTCTATCGTGCAAAATGTTACATGGAACATGCAACAGTAGCTAAATAACTAACTAAAAACGACTTTAATTGGTAACAATATTGCGTAACGAAAAAATTATTTCATAGTTCTTTGCGGTGTGCAAGTGGAAGAGCAAATTTCCAACTTATGGATCACTCTTACTTTTTAGCATAATGACTTTGAAAGTCACCATTAATTTTTTCAGTATCCGTGTTCGAATGTTTTGTCCCACATACAGCGTCCACTGCTGCGGTCTACTCCTTCCACAGCAGCTCAACTTCCCCTACCGCTAAAGTTACTGCGGTCGTTGAGTAAATGGCATTCGAGAGGTGTGAGAAACAATGACTGTGACAACAAACAGTGTTTCCCCAAATAAATTTTGCAGATGGTTGTCGTTGTTTTGTTAAAAATATAGTCACATCCTTAGCCTGTAATTTTCACTTTTTCTGGACCTCGCACACAACTTATTTCTTGTAACATCCGTTTTAATGGGAAAACTGAGCGAAATGACAAAACTATTTGGAAGCTAACGACGTAAAGCGGACTATATTGAAACTAACAACATTATTGTAGCTGCTAAAGGAGACAAGAAAACATGCGTTCTCAAAATTCCGTTTCTAATGATGAAGAATAAACAAGGGAGAAAATTATGAAGACTGTACGTGGTAAAGGGTCAATCCTTCCATCGTATTTATGATATAAAACGTTTTTAAATAGTCCCTATAAAAATTTATATTGTATGCCAATGTAACATCAGTCGATAGGGATGGCAAAGGTGGAATACAATAAATCATCGTGAAGCAGTGTAATTCCCTCAGGGCATTTATATCCAGGAAAAACTAGAAAGCATTTTAATATAGACTTGTGACGTTTGCCCACCGTACGTCGTTGAAAAAACGAGCCAAAGGAAAGTTCTGCTTTTCTCCGATACTGTTTATCTTTAACTAAAAAACCCATTTCCAGATTTTATGGCGCGCTTTAAAGGTCTTTTAGGCTCTTTTTGCTCGACAGACTGGAACATCTGGTTTTAATAGCTTTATTTTCCGTTGCTGAAACAAAGATCACTTATTCTAGTATTTCGTAAACTGTTGCGCAATTGGCCCCACTTAAAACAAAGTACAAAACATGCTCATCTATCATTCATAGATAAAACACAATCTGTTTTGTAACGACTCCTTGCTTCAGACCTATGTCACCGTTTCTGTTCACATTATGGCGTGTTGCGTCATTTCTGACTTCTGAATGCTTTACATAGCCATTCAAAACCGAAATTCCTGCCGTTATTATTTCTAGTACTCCAACGCAAATCAGTTGCAGCTCACATACGAACAAAGTGATACTCTACTACAAAATTTCTGCAATTTTGTTTACTCGCATACTTAGGGTATGGATGTAAGCCAATATTTTCATCCGAGAACTGATGATAAGATCGACGTAACCCGTCAATTTGAATTCACTAAAGAAACACTGGATCCTTAATCCATAGGTTCTAGGATTCAGAACTGAAATATCTTGCCTATATTTTCCACGGCATTCCTAATGTATTCCTTGCGGCGAATACTTTTCTAGGCAGGTCTCTCAGATCAGGCACTGAGGACTCATTTGATTTCAAAGATTAACGCCGGTGAGAGAAATACATTTGGTTTCAAAATTTTTCTTCAACATGCTGGTTAAAACTCTCTCGAATACTTAAGATAGCGAAAACATGAGATCTCTAAAATGTCACAACTTATGGGATATATATCTGTTACTGAATATACACAGCCATCCATAAAGTTTTTTTTTTTAATTCCTTAGAGAACACAGTATATGTCTCACCCAGTCTGCTTTCCTCCTTTTAACCGCATTAGTACAGTTCTTCCTTACTTTATGCTTAGCAGCACTTCACTGTGCTTCACTTAATTTACAGATTTGTTTTCTCCATTCTCCTCCAAACTCTAATCTAGAATACTTCCATTTTGTACCTTTCTCTCTTTTTCAGTGTCTAGATATCACATCTGCACAAAATACACTCCACACCAAGCATTTGACAGATGTTTTTCTTAACTGAAATCCCATTTCGTTGCGTAATTAATGTTTCTTTTTCTGGAAAGCTTGTTTTGTCTTTGCAGTTGTTAATATTATTACTTTTTCACTCGTCTACTCATAATCTAGCAAGGATATATACGTGCAAAAGTAACGCATTAAAACACAGCACTGAAACCATAATGGCACTATTTCCGTCGAATATTTAGTACTTAAATATGAATTACACAAATTAGAGCTATTTAACGAAAGAATGTGAGGAAAAGCTCTTGTTCGCTACGTATGTAAAGCAGCATATCTATTACAAAACAATGACGTAATTAGCAAAATGGTGTGAAGTATTAAGTTGTGTAAGTAGACTGATTTTTCCAATTGAGAGGTTTTTACGAAACCGAAGAAATGAAGAAGTAAGAGACACAGGAGCAGCATATAAGAATGCTTTCAGAAAGAACAACCTCGAATTCTCCTTTCGTCTGAATAGTTTATTGAAAGACAAATAAGATCGTGGTATAGACCAGCCGTGACTTTGATGAACATAACGGATGGCAGCTAAGTGTACGACCATTTTGCCTTAGGCAATGACATTCCCAACAGGAGTGGTCCTATTATGCGGGAACATCAGTGTGAAAAGCGTATTTCGCATAAGACTTAAATTTAGAACCCCTTCAGGATTTTTGAAGGATGATCTTGGTTTGGGTAAAGCGGATGTGTTAGATCAGGATCTTCAGGGACTGGTTCTTAGAGCATAACCTTACAACAATCTAGCATATCTGCTATTGCTGAACGTTGCCTAGGTACTGGTCATCCCGTGGAACAGAGAGATTCAGGCGTGCATTTCTAGATATTGGAAGCAGTTGAGCAGATGAGCTTAAATTAGCAGGTGACCTTGTACCAGACGAAAGTTTTGTGCTTAAATTCTGCTTGCAACCCTGCACCTTCGCTAATTTAAGTACAATGGGACGGAATTAATGCTGCTTGCTCCAGTGCTGGTAATTAATATTCCGTGTACTTTTCACGTTGTTGGCCATCTTTGGGTGTGTGGTTAGATGCTCACGGTGTGTGTGTGTGTGTGTGTGTGTGTTTTTCGCATTTCTGCATACGCCATACTATGGTTTTTGGTTTATTAAAGGACATCTTCTAAAAACGATGAGTTGGAACGACTATTTGCCAATTTGCCAAATCGGTATTTGCGTGTGTAGCACATTGTCAGTGGCATTTGGTGTATCCCTACAGCAATGACATGCTTGTCAGTTCATACGGTAGGATATGAAATCTGTCCTATCTAGAATTGCGCTCTACCGAAAATACGGTTCAGTGTTTCGGTAATTTACATAAATAACGTTGTAAATGGTACTATTACCGGTAGTGTTGGTAGAATTGCTAGAGAAAGAAACATAAAAGAATGTCTTTGGGAGAAAATGGAGGCCGACGACTTCTCTTTGTTTTTTTGGGTGTTTGTTTTGCAGATCATTCACTGTTAGTCCATGTGTATTTTACATCCTTACAGAATATAAATTGAATTTTATAAGGAATTAAAATTAGCTGGTAGTGTTACTTCGGCGCTTTATGTAACCAAAACAATTACTTTTCATGCAAGTGCAATTTACATGCGCAAACATAAAAAAAACGTGTATTTAATTGCTGTTGTTATTTTATACCCAAATGAACCCTCTTCATTATGATCAAAGGCAATGATTAAGAGAAACATGTTTCATATGATTTCGGTGAAGTATGATAGCGATGTTTGACATTTTTATTCTCACAATTTCTTTATTTTACCTTTTTGTGGAGAAAATTGCGTTTTCTAGTGCTATATAATAAATCTGTATTGTTTCCTCTATTTTCACTACAAAATACCTCTTTTTCACGTTACAGATCAACAATTTTCAAATAAAACCTGAATTAAACATCCACAGTTTCAGTTTCGCTATTAGTACTATTTATGCTTAAGTAACAGACTGGAGGGTAACTATGGAGAACAATAATGCTCGGTATGTTACCCGGCCCATTGCGTATCCTCACACAGTGTGAAAATGGTTCTCCGCTTCCGATTTTAGGGGAATCTGTTAAGGCACTGATAGCATACGTAAAGAAACCGGTCGCAATGAGGTAATATCCAATAGGTATGCGACACATCTCATGTACGGGTAATAAGGATACGAGCTTAACTGACCAAAGGTTCTACGAAAACTACAGCAGTCTACGCTTAGTTATGACAGTCTGTGGTAGCCTACAATAGTTTCACAACTCTAGTCCTATCACAACATATAGTTTTATGTATTCCATCAAGAATTATGACTGCCTAAAATTTAGCAGTAATAACATACACGAGAACCTACGTTCTATGTGACAGGGCAGACTTCGTATGCTATCTTATTAACTGGCATGTATGTCATTGCTATGGACATACACAATATGCCACGGACGATGGGTTATGCTTCCGAATAATGGTTTGGTAACTAAACGTTTTAAATCTTTAGAAGATTTCTTTTAATAAAAATGTTAAAACTGCGCGGAGTGCTAAGCACTCAAGACATTTACATGGTTCTCGGTGGTCGTAGCCCTGCTTGCTGAGGTTTTAGTTTTCCTTGCACGGCGCTCTCTCGTTGAATGGAAAATGGAAATGAGCGTTTGGCGACATTGGCTGGGAGACCTCTTGCCGGGCAGGTGCGCCCGCCTTGGTGCAGGTCTTATTACATTCCACGCCACATTGGGCGACCTGCGTGCTGGATGGGGATGAGATGATGATGAAGACAACACAACACTCAGTCCCTGAGCGGAGGAAAGCTTCGACCCAGCCGGGAATCTAACCTGGGCCCCTTGGACAGCAATCCGTCACGCTGATCACTCAGCTTTGGGGCGGACTCTCATTTGAATATGTGCCCTGAAAATGATGGAATGCACACATGTCGAAATATCGGCGGCTGGTGAAGCCTTATCCAGCTGTATTCAGATAAGTTATTTGAACATTTGGTACGCCGGGAGAAACACAAGTTTCAAACTATAATGTGGCGTGTCTCATATAAAAAGCCGTTCATCGGCAGTGTCACAGCTTTAGATGGGAAGATGGGTAGTGGGAAGAAGCACAGTGATCGAAACTTCGCCACCTATTGCTGTCTTCTGAAGACTGATTTCCATAGATAATTACTTATACTTGCCGGTGCATTATACTGCAGACTGGTGCAGTGCGTTCAGATGTTAAGCAGCTACAAGCGCTTCCCACCTGTGTGGTTACTGTAGCTCGCCTTTCCTCCAGCCAACAGCAGGCAACACAGATCGGCGTAGGCGGGACGTTAGGGCCGCCCCTAGGGACTTGCAGCCCATCAGGTGTGAGAGGGGCGCGCCAGCGAAAACCGAACGTTGGGATATCTCCGGCCGCAGGGAGCAAAGCCGCGAGCGTTGTGTGGCGTTGCATGGTGCGTAATGTATGCAAAGTGCATGCGATGACCGGCGCGTAATGGAGCGGCGAAGCGCGTGGCAGCGGCGCTTTCCGTTCGCCAGCTGGGAGCTGGAGGCTCCAGTGGCCAGCAACCCCGGAGCTGGTAGCCTCCTGATAACCCGGCACTGCCCGGGGCAGGCGTCGTGCCGGTGCTTCGGTAAGGCGGCTGCCCGGCGGCGCCTTTGAATTTTAACGGCGCGGCGCTTATGCGGCCTGCTGCCTCAGCACGCCACGGACCGGCAAACTGCAAATTATCTGCAGGCAGAGCCGGCGTCCTCTCGCAGAGGCATTGGGAACTGACGAGCCGAGCTGACGTTGCGGGGTGACGCGGGGATCAGTCCGCGGTGCCAGGGGGCTGCGTAAACAGAGAAGCGAGACAATATAACACCAAATTTCAAGAGCCTAATCCGAAGCCTATATCCTGTTAATGCTTGGATCACTAGCCAAATGTTGAATGGTGTCTTCTCAGCCACAACTATCACCTCTACCCTTGGAGTGGAGAAAAAAACGTTATATGAAACTTGCTGGGAGAAATGGTATGGTAGTCTGGGCTAATTTGCGTACAGATTGCGCTTTTAATCGCAGAAATGGCATTAAAGTGACGACAGTTTCACATCTCCACCCCTTTCTTCGTCCACCTACTCTGCCACCTCTCTGTAACGTGCTTTTCTTCCTCAACACTCTGTTTGTCAGTTCCCCCACTCTCTCGCCCTTTCTGTCCTTGCCCTCCTACCCCTTCTTTCTATCCATCCCCTCCTGCCTCTCTTTCTGTCCCTGTCTATCAGTCCCACCGTTTAGACTAATACAACTCGAGCACAACATGCCTGTCTTTTAGCCTAAGCATTAGAATCTGGGAAATCATTTCTTGCTGCTGTCACACAGGCTACCATGCAAAGCAGGCCGGTAAGGCTGACTGATACTACTCCAACACAGCACGCCAGGTGTACATATTGCGAACTGGTTAACGGTTTGTTTCCACTGACACATAGGCTGTCCTGCAAAGCAGGTCGATCAGGCAGCTGATACTCCTACACGATACGCCTGTCGTGCAGAGCAGCCTGTACGCCAGAGGCTCTCTATACTTATGCTCCTGTTTGAGCTAGGAAATTAGAAACCGCACAGGGCTGATACTTGTAAGCCTGCTGTTTCTGTGCCAAATTTGGTTTAAATCGAGATCCTGTACATACACACATACATACGCTGTGCTTTATAGATCTAGAAGAGGAGATAAATTTTTGCTCTGTTAACGTCACAGTGCAATCATTTAACTACTAAAAATCACCCAAAACAGTGGTACACCCCGAAACTGGTCACAAAAATTAAATTGAAATCGAATGTATACACAACTGATTGTGTTTTTGATTTGACATTTTGTATCGAACAGTTGAAGTCTTGAAACCGACCGGTATAAAGACGGACTCACAGAGATAAAAGATCTACTGTTTGTACCATTAAAAACCAAGCCAATCAAGAAACATTTATCAAAAGACAAGCTCATTTAAATATAACATCAGTTAACATGTAATAGTTTTGACATTAGGAAAATAATCAACAGCTGTGTAAAATATCTTGATACATATTGTTATTTAAATTTTTAAGAGCTCATGAAGGATATAAAATAATTTCAGAAATGCCAGACATAA
Source organism: Schistocerca gregaria (assembly GCF_023897955.1). Taxonomy (NCBI): domain Eukaryota; kingdom Metazoa; phylum Arthropoda; class Insecta; order Orthoptera; family Acrididae; genus Schistocerca; species Schistocerca gregaria. The sequence goes on from NC_064921.1 coordinate 462,143,745, forward strand.
TCAGACGACTCCACTGTGGCCTCCGCATAAAGAAAAATGAAAAAAATTTGACCAGTGTCATATACAGTGTATAATCAGAAACGTGGATCACACCTTCACTGAAATTCAGTTCACTTATTCTAATTTGACTAGTAATCCATCTGTAACAAAGGCAAGACAGATTAATGTGTAGGTGGCAATCTGAAAAAAGAGCTAATATTAATACAATTCGGCAGTAACATAAATGTTCTCTTATTGACTCATACAAAACGACTCGTAATCAATACAGTTGACGTTTCCTGTATGCATTAATATTTAAACCACTAAGAAGTTATCAGCTAAACAACCCCGAACATGATAACTTACGAACTACAATCCGAAGCACCTCAGCCTGGGAGGATTCCTTGAAAAAGAAAAAAGAAAAAAAAGTTTGTTAAATAATCTGAGCACCCACACTCCATTAATGCCACACAACTGCACTTCCAGATCGCAACGGAATCAAGGGCGTTTGCCTAAGGTAAATTGCGGAGGGCCTAACAACGCTTCAATCTGAAAATGCTATGCAAAATAACAACTATGCACAAATCACGCTTGTGGTTTAAGATATATGCTGGAAAAGAAACCATAATGCTCCGAATAACAGGTTGCCACGCACACCGAATTTCTAACACATGTGAGTACCCTTAGTATGGATACACCAAACGTTTAGCGACTGAATTCAACACCGGTTAGATGGAAGAGAGGTCAAGGCACCTATCTCACTAAAATTGCGGTATAAGAACAGTTCTTTATCTTGTAATTTGTAGGTGCAGAACACACTACATATACCACATTCTTAAGATAACATCAACAATAAGCATAGCTCTCCACAATGTCTTTCTCCTACTCCCAATGCAATAAACCATCCAGTGAGCACAATATGACCAAAATGTTCTTCTTTCCATATACTGGCCACTCTCATCATCTCCTGTATGAATACTGCTTACTGCCACACTAAGTTTCAGTTACCGCCCTCAAAACAAAGTTCCATAGTGCCCTGCACCACCACTGTATCTTCTCAGAAACCCAAGTCCACTGCCTCTAGTCCACAGCACACTGGCCGAACCCCGCTAGACTCCCACACGCCACCGGATATGAGCGTGCGCCGCTCCTATATGCGACCTGCGCGTACCGACAATCCTCGATAGATGGCGTGGTGCATACTTCCCTCTGCCTACAGAACCAATCGCAAACTTGAAATGTGCTAGCAGCCGTCACAATTCTTTGGCACGAACACCCTTCTTACATCGTAACTGAACACCATACGACAGTCACATGTCAATCTAAAAGTTTTACAGTCCTCTGTCTATCCACTAGCGCGATGCATCTTTCGATAGAAACTACAAGTTTTACTTTGACAGGACGAGCGAGCTGTGACAGGCTCTGGACAGTCAGAATGCTCTGCAAGAGGTTTCGGTTTGGGGAGCATCGCGGCCACAGTACAATACAACTCGTCTCCTGTTTCTGTTGCTGCACAACTGCCTTTGCTGGTGTTAGTCGTAGTACAAACGCTCTGTCTTGTGATATTTTCACGGTATAGCCTACATTTTGCAGTGGTATTTGCTACGCGAACGTTAGATCTTTGTTCACATTTTCAACTCCTTTAGGACATGTGGGGATCAGTAGCCGTTTCTAATTCAGTCCTTCAAGGTTTCAAGTGACTTATCTCACTGCTCTTCTTCTCGGAAGACAATGCTTCAGAAATTAACAACAATATTTCGTAGTTTTCCTTTGTCTCTTATACCCAACAATGATGTAAAACATGTGCTTTATTGAACTGGGTATTACTATGATGCATCTTTTCATGTGTATTTATTATTCTCCTCCCTGGTCCTTGTTCAATGAATCTTTCACGTGTTCTCTATCTCCACATTTTACGTTAGAGAAATATTTCTCGAAGCGTAACCCAGTCATTTAAATTGTACCCAAGACTGAGGCGAAGCAGCCTGAATTAACAATGCTCAGAATTATGTGATTTGAGAATTTTTAGCTATGCTGGCAAAATTTATGTCGCTGTGGAACTTCAACAAGACTCTTGTTTGTGGAGGCTGAGCCATCGCCATAATTCCTGCTACAATACAAGACAACGATTTTTTACAGATTATTAGCTAGTGTAGAGCACAGATGTATTTTTTAGACATAATTTCTTTACATAAACAGTCAGTAGATGCATGAGTCTACTACAGTGAAGAGTTTAATTTCAGTTTTTGTCTTGGTTAACTCTGATTAAACCTCCTTTCTTGCGATGCATTTTGCGAAAGTCATTGTCACTCTGAAACTTCAGTCTTAACAGTTGGACTGTATGTACTTACATTTGACTCATATTTCATTTAAAGCGGTAACATTTCAGGGCATAAAACCAAGGTCATAATCTCATATGAGCTTCCGCGTTAAAGGAAAATAAGGAAGTTAGGCCTCCAGTGTATTTGACACTTCATTCATCTTTGCTAAAGGAAACATTATAATATGAGGAGTTTGTGTTTAAATATATATGCGATGTGTTCAAAAATTCACAGCCCAAACTGACAGATACGATGACGAAGGCAACAGCAAATATATTTAGTTAAGGAACCACGAGTTAGATATATATTCAATGAATGTGGAGTTACCAGGAGGTCGTTGGATGTGGTAGACAATAAAACCATGCTAACTGTCTTTCAGCTCTTTGTTGCTCTGGTCATTGTTACAATAAATATACAAAACGAACACCATTAACTTCACCACAGAGCCGGTACCGGCGTAGCAGGGCGTCCCGTGTTTGATGGATAATGTATGGCGCTTTCAGTGCGTGTGTGGCTGCTGAAATAATGTTTGTAACTAATCCCTCGTCTGAGTCCACAGTAGTAGAACACACTTCAGATTCCATGTAGCCCCGGAGAATGGAAACTAATGGGGTGCATGACTCCCGGTTCTCTCCATATGCAACGCTTAATGATGTGCACTGAGACCGACAAGTTGCTCTACTGCGGTGTTGCTGTTTACTAACTCACTGCAAACACCAGGATGTCACAACATCACGTATTTCAAATAATATCTGGTGTAACAATGTTTCAGGAACATTTTTTTTTCTCTCTTTTTGTCACGGATGTACTGACGCATGCTTAACTCTCGGTCACCACACGTTTCCACCACCTTGCTGCTTAACGACGTATACTTGTTGTTCGCTCCATTGCAATATCTTTCAGTTAACGCTCGGAATTTTTTAACACCCTATGACGAGACCGTGCCTTACAATGTATACCATCAACTGATACCTTCTTTTACTCAATTTGTGCCATAAATTTCTTTTCTTTCCTATTCGATCTCCTCGTTACTTAATCGATCCACTCATCTAATCTTCAGCACTCATCCGTGGTAACGTAATTCAAAAGTGTCTGTTCTATTTTTGTGTGAACTGTTTATAATTCACATTAGACTTCCTTACAAGTAACACTCCACGTACCTTCAGAAGAAACTTCGTAAGATCTGAATTTGTATTAGGTGTTAGCAAGTTTCAGAAATGCTTTTCTTGCTGCTGTCAGTCTCCATTGTATATCTTTTCTTTTTTCCGGACAAAATAGCAAAGCTCATCTACTACTCTACAGTGTCAAGTCATAATTCATCTCAGAGGCACTAATCTCTTTTCAAGACACTACCCATTCTGTTCTACTGCTTTTCCAAATGGTTTGCTGTCTCTGACTGAACTACCGCGTCACCGACAAACCTTAATATTTGTAATTTTCTCCTTCAATATATTTTCCAAATTTACATTGGTTTCTTTTACTGCTTGCTAAATCTATCTGTGTAACATCGGGGATATATGGGGCACAATCTCTCGGCCACTGCCAAAATTGGCAACAAATTCAAATGGCTCCAAGCACTATGGGACTTAACATCTGAGGTCATCAGTTCCATAGACTTAGAACTACTTAAACCCAACTAACCTCAGGACAGCACAAACATCCATGCCAGAGGCAGGATTCGAACCTGCGACTGTAGCAGGCGTGCAGTTCCAGACTGAAGCGCCTAGAACCACTCGGCCACTGCGGCCGGCGCAATTTGCAACACACATTACTGTCTCCGTATAGGACATCACGTCAGACACATTCTATGGGTTTCAAGACAATTAAAGTATCATCTCAGTCTACGTCCCATTACAAGGATGTTTACATAGACTGCATCGGAAGTCGGAGCAGATGCTACACATATATTGAACGAATATGGATCATTATTCTTGAAATACCTGCCATACTGTTGTGATGAATTGAGAACTGACGTTGATTAGTCGGTTTAATCGGGAAGTTTCTGTTGCATAAGCCACTTTACGTGTCCCGTTTGTGTGGAATGATACTGAGCCGTCTTCTGCGATGGCGGTGGCACTCGCAGATCCTTGTGGTTAATTATTGTGCTACTGGGAAATGCCGCAACACTCGCTGAGTAATCCGATAGCCCAGGATCACCACTGTGATAATTACTGTTTCACTTCTCTGAATTACTTACGAAACGAGCGCATTTACTGCCGCAAGAGGTCACATCATCGGATGCCCTTGTACTCACACCAGGGTATGGAATCTTCTGAGCACACAGGTAGTCAACCTATCGAAAGGCTGATTCGGTGCCGTGGTTTCGAAATCTTTCACTAGCGCTACTGTTATAATGGTATTCAGCAACTTCCTGGAAAAAGTTCGTGTTAAAAATGCTTACATCAGCGGAACAGGTTGATCGGCAGCCTATTAATTGCACCTATCTCAGACCTTCCAACAATAAAGTAAAATGCTCACGTAAATTTCCTCATGGCTTAAGCGATTTCAACTGCTAAGTCATTTTCAACAGCCTATAGATCCTTTTTGGGCAGTGGCTGCCTCTGAAAGTACGGACGGTTAACATTCATGTGACGTTGTTACTAGGAGTCTCAGTACGTAGTACCGTGAGAAGCACTCTGTGTCATATATTTTTCAGTGACTCTACAAATGGATGACAACACCTACTGATTGGACTGTTGTACACAATACAAAACTGTGAGGCTGTCGCGGCCATTTGATGGCGTATTGACTGTTGTCTTCAGTCTCGGAATCTTCGACCGGTGTTTGTTTAACGATTTGTCTGACATTCCGCCAGCACGAATGGCTAGCATTGTCAAACATTAACACTCCATTGTTGATGGCAGAGCAGAGGCGAGCCTGCGGGCAGACCTGTCCTGACTACGTCAAAGGGCATTTCCGTGGTCAGTACAGGCGTGGGTCTCCCCTTGTGACCTGCAACGGTTGCTCGCTGCACCAGGGAATCCAGCAGTTTGTGAATTTCTATGGCTACCCTGAAGAAATGGGCACTGAAGTTTATCTCTACAGTGCGTGTCTGAGCATTTTATTATGTGGTTGGTCTCATACAGAGCGTGCTCCACCACGGCTGATTTCTCCACATGTCCCAAACTGCAATACCGTTTATGGTCGACGATCATGGCACTGATGACATGTACCAACAAGGATTTTCCCACGTATACATGGTATATGGTATATTCCCGACATCGAGAGAGGGCCCCTTTTGTCCTTTGCCGATCTGAGACACTCTTTGATCTTCTTGGTCAGTTTACAAATAGTTTCTATGCCTGTTTCTGTAATAAGCAAGAAAAAAAAAAGGTTCAAATGGCTCTAAGCACTATGGGACTTAACATCTGAGGTCATCAGTCCCCTAGACTTAGAACTACTTAAACCTAATTAACCTAAGGTCATCACACACATCCATGCCCGAGGCAGGATTCGAACCTGCGACCGTAGCAGCAGCGCGGTTCCGGACTGAAGCGCCTAGAACCGCTCGTCCACAGCGGCCGGCTGTAATAAGCAGCCGGTTTTGCTCGTCACTGTAGGGATGTACGTCAGAAAGGACATAACCGACGTTTCTCCTTCCGACTAATCACTTCGCTTGTGCAGATACGGATTGAGATCTCTGAAGTAACTAACACAGACCAAAGTGGGATGAGAACGAGAACTGTCTTCTGATACATAGCCAAATTAAAGCAAGGTTCCACTTCTGGGCCAGACAGGTCAACCAGGACAGACCGACAGCCGTATCATTTTCTGCTGATGGCATCATTCGGTTGTAGTATGGAGAGATATGGGTCTAAACAACGCTTTCCGGACCCTCAACGACTTTGTTGACAATGAAGCCGCTGTTTCTGAAACATGTAGATCCTCGGTTGGCATCACGAGGCCGAACGCATCTCATTCCAATCCTCTTGCCGAGGAGAAATCCCTGGCAATATCGGGAAATTAACTTAGGATCTCCGCATAGCGGACACTCATCTTCAGCACAAAGGGATCCGCTTCAGTCCTATAGGGTGGACAAAATGAAATTGGACCGGAATGCGTTTCACGAATGTTAAGACAGGCAGCCCGGCTTACATCATCCGCCCTGTGTGCAGATAATTTAAGCTGGGTTGCTTGAAACGTTTTCCGGGCCAATTTCATTTTGCCCACCCTATGTGTCTGAAGTGACTACCTTTGTGCTGAAAGTGCTTGTATTTTAAAATAAATCTTCAGTAAAGGAATCTGCATCTGTATCACGCAAGCTTTTGAATGGTGGCAGAGAGAGTGCAGCATAAGAGTATCGTTTTCCCCCTTCTAAATTGGTTTGCTGATCGTACATGGGATTCTACTGTAATAGTGCCGAATTGCTCTGGTTTTATCCTCGTGGTTTTTATGCGATATTTGTGTTGGAGAAATAACATCCTATTTGCCTCATTTTGGGATGTCCGCTCTAGGAATTTTGTAAGTATGGCTCCCTGCGAAGTACTGCGTCTCCGTGGTAGTATCACCCTCCCCCTGCATTTGTTGCGTGCTTCAGTGACGCTCTTACACTGACTAAACAAAAGCGTGACAACTCACACTGCTCTTTCTTCAGTTTTTCCCGTGTCTTTAGTTAATCCAATTCAGTAGTTTTCCCGGATCAATTAACAGTTCTCCATTAAGGTTGAGTAGGCTACCTCTTTCGCGCGTGGGTTCTTGGGGTTCTCGCAATATTTATGAGCCTGGAATCGGTCTTTCCCACTACCAATTTTGTGTGGCCGTTACACTTTACATCACTCCGGGCAGGAACTGCTGGAAACTTTATCCTATTGATTAATTTAAATGATCAGTCGCTGTTCGTGTTATCAAACTACACTGGATATTTTCGTCTATTAGCATTTATCCACTTTATTCTGTTTCATACAGGACGCTGCGGAGCTGCATTGAAGACTTTCTGGGAGTTAATAAACATGGTGTTAATTTGAGCTCCAAAGCTTGTTGTCATCTGGATCTCCAGTCACATTTCTTAACATGGATCTAACAATGCCCCTTTCCGTTTACAACTATCGTCTTCGTAGAACGATAGACGTTATCCACCGGATCTTTGAAATGTATGGAGAACACCAGCTACGCTGTCACGCTACCTTCGCATATGACGCTGGACTTCCGTTAACAACGACGACGTATAACTCGCTAAGAAGACTTCAGTCTATTCCCATACCTGTAGGACTACCCTGCACGCGCTTGTTCTATTTGCTACAGGACCGTGCTGAGCTGTACTGAAGGCTTCCTGGGAGACAAGAAACATGGTGTCAACCTGAATCCCACAATTTACTGACATGTGGATCTCAAGAAATAATGAAGGAAGCTGGGTCTTACGCGATCTGCATTTACACAAAACAAACTAATTTTTATATAGGAGTGGTTCTGTCTGTACGAGGAGACAGTACTTATTCCCCAATTTTGATGTCAGTCAGGTGCAGATCAGATTTAAGAGGGGGGGGGGGGGTGTCCTAGGAATCTGGAGCGTCATGATTTCTCCCCCCTCCCCCCCCCCCCCCCCCCCGCCGCCTCACGCAAAGAAGTAAAGGCATAAAGGCACTGCGCTAAGCACTGATGCAGACAATTTACTATAATTATATTTAGTAAAATCCAAGGCATCTGGCGTTCGTAGAATCCAAGGCATTTGTGGCTCATTAAATTGGGATGTGATGGCAAATTACATTTTTGGAGAGGAGGGGAGGCAATGAAAAATTGTAAAAGCCCCCCTTCGTAACCGAGTCTGCTTCTGCTGTCAGCGTGGTTGCATGTACAGTAGCTCTTCGCGTTGATCTTATTACCCTACTTAAAGATAGGACTTGGTCAGGCTACGTCTTTATCCATTTTCTTGGCATACACTATCGTTTCGTCGACATAGATTAAGCATTATTTATTTATTTTTTCTAATCTGCACTCTTTTATTTGCATAGCTGTAATCTAGGAATCGGAGAAACTTTCAAAGGTAAGACATTTATTTATGAATTTATTTATCTATCAGGTTCAGTTGGACCACACGAGCCGCAGCTACTTGTTCATGGAAAGTGTCAGTACATTGTTTACAGTCTGGTGATTACGAATTTTATCAACAAAGAATTAAAGAATGCCGCGCGGGATTATCCGAGCTGTCTAAGGCGCTGCCTAAATGGACTACGCGGCTGAACCCGGCGGAGGTTCGAGTCCTCCCTCGGGCATGGGTGTGTGTGTTTGTCCTTAGGATAATTCAGGTTACGTAGTGTGTAAGCTTAGGGACTGATGACCTTAGCAGTTAAGTCCCAAAAAATTTCACACACACAATTAAAGAAAAATCAATAAAAGACGAAAAAACACGAAGCATATGAAGAAATAACAAAGTCATAGAGAAACGTTTTCAAATACTGTGATGAACTGTTGAACAGATTAGAACAAGTGTTTCAAATTGGATCTCGATGCTCTCAGTTCCGCTAGACCACTACTGCAAATATCTGCTGAATAGTGAACACCTTTCTATGCGGTACTTAGGGAAGTGTTATCCAAAAAAAATACTATTTTTATTTCTAGTTTTGATTGAATGAATGTTGCAGTTTCTTGTGTATAAACCAATAGTACCAATAACAAATGAGATGGTGGAATATGTGTACAGGGATCACACAGTTACAGTTCCGAGATATTTGAACAACTGCCTACACGAAGTTCGCATACCGACATCGTTGACTAGTCTGGCCATCCTCCCCTGTACTAAGAAGGTTCTCTGTAAATACAGTTATCCTAACGCCATACGAAAGTAAGAGTGAGAGAATTTTTCGCGTTACAGTTTCAGAGAAAGTGGAGGTAAGTCTTATTCAGGTTTTGCACTAGATACTTCCGACAAAGCTCTCAGTCCTTAGGATTTAAAATGGTTGGCTTCACTATCTGACCACCTTCGGACAGTAAAATTTCGCTTTTTACATAATTTTGCGTCATAAACTGTATGCATGGCTGTTTGTTGCAGTAAAGCGTTAATCCGTTGCGTGAAAGGCAGGCATTGATGTTACTGACACCCGTGCTTTGCTCTTCTTCAGTGAAGCAGTGACCTGATCCAAGAAAGTGTGCCACATTATTAACATATATGTTTGTGGCATAGGCAACAAGTATGACAGCGTATCGGCTCTGTGGCTTCCATCGAAACAATGGGGCGTAGGCGGATGCCAGCAGATCGGCAATAAGGCGTCAGGGGACGCCGTATATTTACTAGCGTGTCAGGGGACGGTAGATATTTACTTCTGCATCGAGAGTGTTTCCATAGACAGGCACGCAGGGAGAAGCGGCACGCAAAAGGGGGGAGAAGAGTCGCAAACGTATTTCTTTTCGCAATGCCGCTCGAGAGTAATGGATCTTTCCCAGTGAGGCAGCACTCGCATTATAATACGGTATTCGCGCCCGTTCTGCGGGGAAGATACCGTTTTGTTCTTTCGACGCCCATAAATCTAACCCAGTGGCAGGACTCTGCAATTCTTTGCAAAACGAAGGAGGGTGGATGAGAAGGGAACGGGAAGGAAGTCGGGTGCCGGAGGGTGGGTTTGGGGTAGGAGGGGGGGGGGGGAGGACACAGAGGCGATTTACAGACGAGGCCGGCGCGGTTCACCGAGGAGAGCGCGCGGCGGCCGTGGCTGAGTTATTGCCCGCTGACACTCTGCACGGAGACCAGGCCACGCGATGCTATCGCTGACACACATTACGCAGTCCGGGCCAGCGGCAGACGGCGGGTGCCGGAGAGGCGGAGAGGGGTGGCGTGGGGGGGGGGGGGGGGGTGGCAGCTTTTCCGCCGCTGCGGTGTTCATTGAACCTGAATATATAGTATGCAGATGAGCATAGTTTTGATCCCCCAGTGAGGCCGGCGGCGTGGCGGCATTTACATGTTGATGTATTCATGGGGCGACTCTGGAGCCGCGCCGCCGCCCCCCGCTGCTGTCCCCACCGAGTGGGCGAGCGCCGCGGAGCGCAGCGGCCGGCGCCGGCGATCGATCGCGGCTCGAACCGGAGACCACTTAGCGCCAAATTATGGCGCGTGTCGCACCTCTCGGCGACGCCGCGTCGACGGCGCAGCCGGCGGGCGCCGCCGGGCTCGCTCCTGGGGCTAATGCCGTCACTCAGCCCGCGACGGGACGCGCGGCCGCGGAAACAAGCGGCGGGAATTAAGCGGCGCCGGATTTGCATACTTGCAGGGGATAAAATTACGAGCAACTTTGTCGGCGTCTTTCTGGTTGCTTCCCCCCCCCCCCCCCCCAGGGATCTGAGAGCCGCCACGTGCCGACAAGCGCGCATCAACAGATGCGTGAAGCGAATTTCGCTTCAAGAAACGGAAGTCGTGTAAGGGAAGGTCAAACGAAAACGACACAGATGAAAAAAAAAGGAAGTAAACTGTTAATTAATCCAAAAGTAATCGTCATAACTGCTAATACAGATTGTACCCTGGCGTGCACCTCGTCGTCTGAAGCAAATCAAGGCCAAGAATTTCTTGAGGCCTCCCAAATAAAAGAAATCATGGAGAGAGATCGGGACTGTATTGAGGATGTGTAAAGGCTTCTCACAGAAACGTATGCAGCGTAGTCGGAACAACTTTGGCAACATGTGGACGGCCCTTAGCCTGCATTAGAATGATGTCGTCTGTAAACGGTCCTCGGGGTTTCGACTTGACGACGCACTTCAGTTTCTGCAATGTGTTGTGGTCCACGTACCTCTGTGTGTTAATTGTGGGGTCGTGTACAAGAAAGTCAGTCAGCAGTGGACACTTGTACGAGGCTATTCATAAAGTAAGGTCCGATGGGGTGAGAGATGGAAACCCCAGCGAAAATACGATGAAACTTTGCACAGATATGTTGGGCAGTGGCTCTAGTATGCTCATCTATCACATCACGTCGCTCTTTCTAATTCTGAGAGCACATTGAGCAAGTAAAGATGCTTAGAACAACAATCTCGCTCCAGTACGATGACTTGGTGAGAGATTTCGCGTGATGTCATGCAGGCCACATAACATAACTGTCATAAGTTTTCTTCTGCATGACAATGCTCGGTCGCACTCTGAAGGGGCAATGATGATGCTCCTGCACTACGATGGGAAGTGTTTGATCACCCACAATAGAGCCCGTAATTGACTCTCCCTGAGTTTCATCTCTGCCCACACGAACCGCTAGCTATGAAGGCAACGTTCTGGCACAGACAACGAGCTGTAGACCAGCGTAGAGGATTGGGAGGAAACACAGGCTGCTTGCTTCTATGACGAGGGTATTGGAAAGTTGGTACAACGCTACGGCAAATGTCTAAATCAGAGCGGCGATCATGTAGAGAAGTACCTGCAAGGTGCAGCTAACTGTTGCAAATAAAACATTTTTGATTTTCACAGTGGTTTCCATCTTACGACCGATGGAACCTTACTTTCCGAATAGGCCTTTTAGTTAAAGAAAAAAGTCGTTATGACTTTCCCGGAACTACCGTGCACGGCTATGGATAGTTTCGGCGGCGGTGAATCCATGTGGTTCCATTGCTGGCTCTGATGCTTGCTCTCCGGCTCAAAATGATGACACCATGTTTCATTTCCCACGGCAGGACAGGGAACAATATTCTTTATCGTAATACTGTTCCAGATGGTGCAGTGATGTCGACATTCTATTCAACGTCTGCTCGTCCGTCAGGCTGTGGGGAGCCTCCTGTCCACTTATGATGCTGTGAGGGTACCGTGACTCATATCCAACAAGTGAATGTCTTCCACAGTTCACCGTCGGCCATTTCTGAAGGCAGCACCCACCGCAGCAATGACAGGAGGGGTAATGACACGATGAGGCTGTCGTGGTGGACTGCTGTCTTACTATGACACCCGACATTCTCGACTCGCAAATACACACGCACGTGACCTACTGTGTTCGCCATACACAGCAGACATTTGGGCATGAATTTTTCTTCCTGACACTCCTTCCAAAATCAAAAGCCACAGTTCACCTCGTTGTTGCTCTTTCGCGGCCTCCACATTGAAGCCGAACTCACACACGACTCGCTGACTTCACGTCGAACATTTCTAGCAGACAAATGGCACGGCGGTGAACGTTCGCGCAGTTCCCTCCTGATTCTAAAAGAAAGGCATTTCTAAGCAAACGCCTACTTGCCTTCCCAATGTCTGCGCCGTGCTGTTTATATAGTCAGTCTCGTCTTCATTTGACTGCTCATTATATACGTAAGCTTGCAGTAGCACTTCCTAGATTTTTCGGTGTGCAGCGTGACGCTAGAAAAAATCCGAATGATACTGTTAAAATGTCATATGTATCCATGCCGTGTCATTCTTGTAGAGTCGTGCTGTACGGCGTTTGGATCTTTGTGGTCAGGAGCACCGTCAGATTTGTAGGTTCTGCGGCTCTCGTTGGTGCTGTTGGTAGGTTTCCGCCCTCTGTTGGAGGCCAGACCGTATCCTTTAGTTGGCATGGTTCCGGTTGTTTGTCTTCTTCTCGTGTTGACTGACGCCACTTGGTTTCGCTAGTGGCAGTAGCGGTGGTTGTCGGTATGTAGTAACTGTTACTCTATCCGTGTCGTGTGAGTGGAGCAGTTTGGTAGGGACTGAGGAGCAGCCAGGTCTGCCGGGACCGCTGGCGGTGCGCATGGACTGCCGGATGGAAGGGCTGTGGTCAAGAGGGTGCACGACCTCGTCGTAAACCAGAGCCAACAGGCTTTAAGATGAATGCATTTCAATTCAACTAGACAAACCTCCACCATTGTGACATCTCACGATTATCCAGTGACTTGGGTTTGTGCTGCTGCTCGTAATATCGTCGAGGCGAAGAGCAGCGAGTGAGTGCTTGGGGAAAGCGGATCTGATAAGTTTTCCTCGACTTCTTATTACTATTGACTGCGTTCAGCTTGTTACAATTTGTTAAGTTCAGCCAGCGGTATTTTTGCTGCCTGTTGGCCGTCAACTCCCCAGTTACCTGCCCTGGGGGTTAGTGTATGCACGCCTGTGTACGTTTCCTCGCCTTGTCGCTACTGTCCGGTAGGGCGTGTAGTTTTGACAGCTTTCTTGATTCTAAGCCGGTTGGTGATTTTTCCACTCTGATGGTAGTGATTCCTTTCTCGTTCCGGGCTCTCTAAGCACAGTATTCTAGTGGAGTAGTGCAGTCCGCCGGTTCCGGCTTTCGCGTGTTGTTCCATTCTTGCATTTGGTTTATCGGACGTCAGGCAGCTTCAGCAAGACTGTCATTAGATATTCTTTAGACTGCCACCATCTTGTGAAGTGAATGCAACTCTTGGCTGCCTATCTCATCGCTCACGTCAGACCTGTAGGGAAGGGCGGGCATGATGGTCACTGCGGGTTTGACTTCGTGAGTTTGTGTTGCGATCGTACGGAAACCGCATAAAGGCGTCACTCGAAACGTCGTTTGTGACGCGTAGTCATTTGAAGGACCAGGGATATAGGCTGTCTCTCAGGCACGTTTTGTGTTGTTCTTAGCGTCTCTGATCTAAGGTTAAGTTTTCACTTCATGTAAATGTTACAAATGTAGTTTACATTTTACGTTTTGCTAACGTAATTGTGTTGACGGAGTCATTACCTAGCGACAATCCCATGCCGACGAATGTTTGATTGGAGGCCGTCGCCAACTAAAAACAGTGGCAAGGCAAGAGTCTATGAACGAGAGTGAGGCTGAAGGACATCTGAAATAAGGAGTGAGAACGACATTCTGCATAAAGAATGAATGGCGAGAAAAAACGGAAAGTACAAGAAATCGAAGACGACTGAACCATTCAGAAACGTGTGAGCACTGACGGCAGTCTTAATGAATCGCGGGATCAGTACCCTCGCATCAAGCGGCGAGGAATGTAAGGGGGTGCGTAACTCAGCAGGGGACAGGCGTGGCGTACTGCAGGCAGGCCAGGCGGGCAGCCGCGCTACTTTGCGGCGCTGACCCCGGCTGGGCTGTAATCAGGCACTGCCCGGCGGCGGCGGCGGCGGCGGCGGCGGCGGCGGGGGCCCGATAAATCGGCGCTGATATATTCATGGCGACGGGGCCACGCCATCGATCCGGCCCGGATTCGCGTCCACTTACCCTGCCATCTGCTATCTACACGCCGCGCCACAGCGCACACAGGTTGGCCAGAATAATATGGGAGCCCCGGTAAAAAAAAACCGCGGTTCCAGAGCGTGTTTCCTTACTTAACAATAAACGCAATGAACTTAACTGTTGTTGCCGTAGTGACGTAACATCTACGGAATAGCTGGGAATCAACAATAGATCTGCGTTAATTGAGGTGGTGAGCTCATCCTACGGACTTACAGTGGAGGTAAGACTCCGATGCCTCTTCCATGGGTGTAGCCGTATCGTCAAGTCCTTAGGTCCTCTATATGCTGTTCTACCAGTTTATTAGAATTACACCGAGGTGGTAAAACTCATGCTGTACCTCCTAATATCGCGTCGGACATGCTTTTCGCCGGTGTCTTGCAGCAATTCGACGTAGTATGGACTCGACGAGCCGTTGGAAATCCACTGCGAAAAATATTTATCCATGCTGCGTCCATAGCAGTCCCTAACTTGTGATGCAGTTGCAGGATGTGGGTACGAACTAATCTTTCTATTATGTCCCAAAAATGTTCGATGGGATTCTGAAACCTGGTTGTCAAGGGAAGGAAGGATTCTGTTACGATTGTAACGGCGCCATAATCAGTTATTACTGGTTGCCTTTTACAGTTACACAACTTATTTTAAACCAGTAATTCCAGACTCTGCAGTAAACAAAAATACCACACGTTATTAATGAAGTAATAAGCAATTGTGTAAATAATAGTGTTTTCAGTGAGTTACAATTTAGCAAATCACCATTAAATATAGATACAGCAGATAATGCTTTAAAAACAAGCCACTGTGATCTGGGCAGAAAGTCTTACACAACAGGAACGGCAATAAATTAAGAATTATTAAAACTCACTGCAACTTACAAATTACAGATATTGAAATATTAAAGGCAACTAGCCAAAAAAACCCGGCAGAACGCATCAGACGCCAGAAATGGCAGTAAATAAGGTTTTAAAGGCTTACTGCGTAAACACAAATGCCAAGTTAGAATTTCAAGGCAGTGACCACAGTCATGGCTGAAGGCCGTACACGCGAAGAATCGCAATAAATTAAGATTTGTTTAAGAACTCTCTCCAATTTACAACTTACAGGTATTTAAATATTAAAGGTAAGTCGCCACAAACACAGCAGAAGGCATCAGACGACAGGAATGGCAGTAAATAAGGTTTTAAGGCTTACTCCTAAAATACAAATAACAAATTAGAATTGTAAGGCAAATGACCACAATCACGGCTGAATGTCTTACACGCCAGGAACGGCAACAATATAAAGAAAATTAGAAACCTGCTGTAAAACAGCAAAGGTTAATTAAAAAACAAGCAAGTGATCATCAAATGGATGAAATAAGACGATGGTAAACATTGTAACACAACCCTTAACATCCACTGAACACTACACTGCTAGATTTATTCCAGAAGGCGATCATAACTAATAACTAGACATATATAACCTTTAATGTAGACTTTGCAAGGTATTGTAATAAATAATACAATAATAAAACACAAGGACCAATACATAAGTTCCTTAAAGGGTACTGAGGCAGATTATACCCGCAGAAGGCATGGGCTGAAGCAGCGTTACACTGAACTGCTGGCCATCTGACGTCCTTTTAGAAAACACATGTCTTACAAGAACCAAGGGGCCACAGACGGTGCTCCAGGAATCGACCTCTGCTCAGGTTCGGCAACAAACACTTTCGCGAGCGATGAGATAGGCAGCTAAGAGTGACATTCACTTCACAAGATGGTAACTCAGACTAGTTGCAGTCTACCGAATGACTAATGATAATCTTGCTGAAGCTACCTGACGTCCGATAAACCAAATGCAGCGATGGAACAATACGCCAAAGCCGGAACAGGCGGTCTGCGCTACGTCCGCAGAATACTGTGTTTAGAGCGCCCGGAACGAGAAAGGAATCACTACCCCTAGAGTAAAAGAATCACCAACCGGCCTACAATCAAGAAAGCTGTCAAAACTATAGGCCTTACCGGACAGCAGCGGCAAGGCGAGGAAAAGGGCTCTGCCGTTACATATACTAACACCCAGGGCAGGAAACTGGGGCGTTAGAGGCCACCAGGCAAGAAAAATTACGGCCGGTTGAACTTAACAAATTGTAATACGTTGAACGCAGTAAACAGTAGTAAGAAGTCGAGAATAGCTAATCAGATCCGCCTTCCCCAAGCTCTCCACTCGCTGCTCTTCGCCTCGGCGACAGTACGAGCAGCAACATGAACGCAAGTCACTGGAGAATTGCGAGATATCACAATGGTGGAGGTTTCTCTGCTTGGACTGAAATGCACTCATCTTAAAGCCGTCTGGATCCGGTTTATGACGAGGTCGCACACCCTCGTGACCACAGCCCTTCCATCCGGCAGTCCATGTGTGCCGCCAGCGGTCCCGGCGTGTTCTGGCACTGCGCGGACCTGGCTCCTCCTGAGTCCCCAACCGAACTGGCCTACTCAATCGACTCGGAAAAACTCCAAGTAGCCGAACATAACCATTTCCAGTCAATGATGGGTTCAGTTTGACAAGGAGACTTTGTCCATTCCAAGTAAATACACCCCACATCATTACAGAGCCACCACCAGCTTGCACAATTCCTTGTTGATATTCTGGTTCCATGGCTTCGTGGGGTCTGCAGCACACTAGATCCCTACCATCAGCTCCTACCAGCTGAAATCAGATTCATCTGACGTGACCACGGTTTTCCAGCCGTTTCGCTCAACGACATACAGCAGCGGCGTTTGCATATAGTTGTCAGACTAATAGACTACGAAGGGTCATCCAGTGCGTTCTCCGTGGTGTCCGTGGTGAGAGATAATGGCTGAAATTTATTTTTCTCGGCGCACTGTTGACACTGTTGATCTCAAAATATTGAATTCACTAACGATTTCCGAAATGGAATATTCCATCCTTGTACCTCCAACTACCATTCCGCGTTCAAAATCTGTTCTTTCCCGTGGGCCATAATCAAAACGGAAACCCTTATTTTTTATTCTTATTTTTTATTCTTGTTTTAATAATTTAAAAAAATAAGAAATCTCTCTCCCTCTCTAATACACACACACACACACACACACACACACACACACACATATTCAGAAAACAGTTGGTAACACTTAGAAAAACAAATGAATCTCTGTATTAAAAAGATGGCAGTTACAATGATGTGTAACGAAAACAGTGAACTGTAAGATGTCCACCTGGTTGCCAGATGAGAAAAAGCAGTTTGCTTGGATGCAGTGAATCAGAAGTTACCTGTAAGTACCTTTCCATTTTGTAAAAAAAACATTAAGGAACTGTTTTAAATCTGTAACCAATGTGTAAAACGGACAAATCATGTAATATTTCAGGACACCCACTGAAGATGCCTTGTAAAAAAAGGCGAAACTAGTCTGGGTGCATAAACAAAAATAAAATTTTGGTGTGCAGCATGCAAAAGGGATTTTCTTTAAAACAACTGCAATTTATATACAGCTGCTGGGAAAATGGCCACTACAGGAAATGATGAGAAAGATAATGATCACGATGATGATGATGATGATGATGATGATGTCTTGACAGTAGTGCTAAATTCCCAAATTTGAAAACACCGTCTGGCTCTTCACAGTCTAACAAATGGAAAGCCTGTGAGAGTTCCCTAATTCAGCAAATAAATCCCTGCACCCACTTAGGAGCACTGCGTCGTGTGTCTCGTCATAATGGTCAACAGCTGAGAGATTTGTCAGTAGCGCATGACCTCGCGTTTTTCGATTTTCCCAAAGCAATTTGTTTGGAACCTTACTCGTGACACTTTAGAACACCTTACCCTTGCATGCGCAGAGACGCATATTGCAAACAAAAGATACATTTTGTTCTCAACATGATGAAGAACGAAGGAAGATTGGGGTTTAACGTCCTGTCGAAGACGAGGTCACCAGAAACATAGCAAGGGAAGGATGCAGAGAAAACTAGGAAACCATCGAGATATTTTCCTAAAACAGCTTAATGAAAACACGGAGGATCTATAACGCAGACTAAAATTCAGACTGAATGTATCCAACTATGAAGCATGATGAAGGGTCCCTAATGACGGCTGTGACTAAACAATGGTTCCCAATAACTCTTTGCCTACCTTCGAAGTAAAGCTGTCGAGCAAGGTTTAGGAAATGATTTTAGGCCACCGTGGTCATATAATAGCGGTGACAGTTGGTGAATACAGATTTTCAATATACAAATATTCCACCACAAAGCTATAAATGATCTAGATTAGCCAGAAGAACATGATGATAAAATAAGTCTTACTGACCCCCCTCCTAGACCACCGAACTTTATTCTATTAATCAACTAGCAGAGTACCCAGCATTGGCCACGTATGTTTTTATTCCAATTTTCTATTAGTCCATCTACTCCTATCCACGCTCTCTGCCCATTTCTTTCTGCTCCTAGCTCTCCTCCTTTCTCTGCCCACGTAGTCCCCTCTCCTCTCTCAGTCCATTTCAAAAGGATTGCAATTATGTATAAAGTTTGTTTCAGATCAATAAGTGCTCTCATTCTCAAATAATGGCTGAATGAAGTATGGGTACCCTCGCACCATTAGCGGCACTAATCTTCACCCCCACTCCCATTCCTTTCATAGGTAGGTGGGTCTTACCCCCACAATAATTCCTTTCAGGCAATGAATGGTAAGTGTACAAAGTTTGGTTAAAATCAATCAAGTGGTTTCGGAGGAAATGTGGAACATGCATACATAAAGTTCATCCGTACATTCTGTATAATCATTATATAATAATTATTATCTTGCAGCAGATGTCAAAAAATGGAAGAGTTTGTTGGCAAGAGATGATATAAAAACCCAGAGACCATCTTTATTTACGAGTATATCACGCTGTTCACGAGATAATCATTCTGGTTCTTGTTCATAGTAACCTGCGTGAGTCGGCTCCAGGCACAGCAGAAGAAACATGCCCAGGACTTGATAGAGCGACCTCCAGTCTGAAGTGCAACCTCCTCAAACAGCTTGTTAAACTTCACATTGGGCTGCTAGTGCCCTCGACGCTTTGCATCGCTTGTAAACAGACAAAATCGTGTCTCCTTGGACAATATTACACATCCAGTCAGTTTCATTAGAGTTTTTGTGTTATACGGCCATTGGAATGTGCAGCGTTATGTGACTCTGTTAGCAATGTCATTTTGCGATGTATCAGACGAAAAATGTCCATTGCCTACAGTTTGCTTCACAATATTGGCCCTAAAACGGTAGTTCCTTTCCGCAGTTCTGTCATGTCTCTCCGCCGTCTTATCTTGTTGTGCAGATTCTGTACATCCGGATGGTACACACACACACACACACACACACACACACACACACACACACCACTTCAGGACAGAGACTTATTTCAGCTGCAGAGGGTCAGATGATCGCCAAGAAGCTACCAATTCTACCGCCTCCAGCAACTCCCTGAAACGACCACTGTGATCTTTGAAAATGTTAACCAAAATTTTGTCCAGTGAGGTTATCTCCCTTGGCGAGGTCGGAAGGACTTTGCCTATCAACATCCGAAGGACAGTGTATTGTCCATGCTGACGGGTAATGTAGGATGAAAGGCACGTGCTTCAGTAGGACTGCAATTTTGCGTAAGAAACGTCGACGTCTACGTAGAATTGTAAAACCATCATAGGCAACGGTAGACTACGGCAGTTTTTCCAGTACCTTCGGTCAGTTAAGATCGTAACCACGTCACACGTACGTTAGGAGCGTTGCATACCTGTCAGGAGTCACCTCTTTTCAATCGCTCTGTTTGCGCATGTGATCAGCGTCTTACTAAATTCCACTATAAATAGATAACAGTGAACCGTCTAGAAACTGAGTGAAGAGGGTATATAAAGGGCTGCGTAACCTACAGAATATTTTTGTTCTACGTAGTTATGCTCCTATATGTTATTTGTAAGTAAATACTATTTATAGGAAAACTGAAATCATCAAAGTGTAGAATGATTAGTTGCGGGTTTGTACCAAAAATTGGGATACTGTAGTAAAAAAAAAAGAAAAGATAACATATACATCAGTTTGCCAAAAGAAACGACCGATTTCCTTCCACATACTTGACACAGTCCAAGCTTGTGCGCCGTTTCTAAAGACCTCCATGTCGACTGAACGGTAAGCCCAATCTTCCTTCCTTCCTTCCTTTATGTTTTGGCACTTAAACTGTAGGACACTTGCATCAAAACCACTGGCTGACAATTATTTAACTAAATGGAATAAAATTGTCATAACTTCTGAACGGTTTGCATTACTACGTTCAAACAGCTCGGTTCCGCGGGGCATATTGGGAATTAGTATCGTTTGGCTTAGCGACGAAACCCACTTTCATTTGGATGGGTTCGTCAATAAGCAAAATTGGCGCATTTGGGGGCAGAGAATCTGCATTTAGCGATTGAGAAATCTCTTCCCCTGAACGGGTGACTGTGTGGTATGCAGTGTCCAGTCACGAAATGACCGGTGCGATATTCATTGATAGCACGGTGGCTATCGAACGGTACGTGAAGGTTTTGGAAGATGATTTCATCCTCGTTATCCAAAGCGGCTCTGATTTCGACAAGATGTGGTTCATGCAGGACGGAGCTCGACACAACCTAAGCAACATAGTGATGTCCTGCAGGAGCGCTTTGGGGACCTCAGTCTGGCTCTGGGGTACCAAGAGTCCACTGGCAAGGGCCTCGACTGGCCGTCATATTCTCCAAATCTGAACACATGCGACTACTTTTTCTAGGGCTATGTTAAAGACAATGTGTATAGCAATAGCCTCAAAACTATTGCTAAGCTGAAAACAGCCATTCAGGAGGTCATCGATGTTCCGACACTTCAGCGGGTCATGTAGAATTTCGCTATTCGTCTATGTCTCATAGTCTCCGAAGGTGGTAGTCATATTGAATATGTCGTAACATAAATCCGAATATCTGTAGCGACGTTTACATGTTGAATAAAGTACACTCCTGGAAATTGAAATAAGAACACCGTGAATTCACTGTCCCAGGAAGGGGAAACTTTATTGACACATTCCTGGGGTCAGATACATCACATGATCACAATGACAGAACCACAGGCACATAGACACAGGCAACAGAGCATGCACAATGTCGGCACTAGTACAGTGTATATCCACCTTTCGCAGCAATGCAGGCTGCTATTCTCCCATGGAGACGATCGTAGAGATGCTGGATGTAGTCCTGTGGAACGGCTTGCCATGCCATTTCCACCTGGCGCCTCAGTTGGACGAGCATTCGTGCTGGACGTGCAGACCGCGTGAGACGACGCTTCATCCAGTCCCAAACATGCTCAATGGGGGACAGATCCGGAGATCTTGCTGGCCAGGGTAGTTGACTTACACCTTCTAGAGCACGTTGGGTGGCACGGGATACATGCGGACGTGCATTGTCCTGTTGGAACAGCAAGTTCCCTTGCCGGTCTAGGAATGGTAGAACGATGGGTTCGATGACGGTTTGGATGTACCGTGCACTACTCAGTGTCCCCTCGACGATCACCAGAGGTGTACGGCCAGTGTAGGAGATCGCTCCTCACACCATGATTCCGGGTGTTGGCCCTGTGTGCCTCGGTCGTATGCAGTCCTGATTGTGGCGCTCATCTGCACGGCGCCAAACACGCATACGACCATCATTGGCACCAAGGCAGAAGCGACTCTCATCGCTGAAGACGACACGTCTCCATTCGTCCCTCCATTCACGCCTGTCGCGACACCACTGGAGGCGGGCTGCACGATGTTGGGGCGTGAGCGGAAGACGGCCTAACGGTGTGCGGGACCGTAGCCCAGCTTCATGGAGACGGTTGCGAATGGTCCTCGCCGATACCCCAGGCGCAACAGTGTCCCTAATTTGCTGGGAAGTGGCGGTGCGGTCCCCTACGGCACTGCGTAGGATGCTACGGTCTTGGCGTGCATCTGTGCGTCGCTGCGGTCCGGTCCCAGGTCGACGGGCACGTGCACCTTCCGCCGGCCACTGGTGACAACATCGATGTACTGTGGAGACCTCACGCCCCACGTGTTGAGCAATTCGGCGGTACGTCCACCTGGCCTCCCGGATGCCCACTATACGCCCTCGCACAAAGTCCGTCAACTGCACATACGGTTCACGTCCACGCTGTCGCGGCATGCTACCAGTGTTAAAGACTGCGATGGAGCTCCGTATGCCACGGCAAACTGGCTGACACTGACGGCGGCGGTGCACAAATGCTGCGCCATTGGACGGCCAACACCGCGGTTCCTGGTGTGTCCGCTGTGCCGTGCATGTGATCATTGCTTGTACAGCCCTCTCGCAGTGTCCGTAGTAAGTATGGTGGGTCTGACACACCGGTGTCAATGTGTTCTTTTTTCCATTTCCAGGAGTGTATGTGCACGCCGTAGTTTGTAACTAATTTACGTTTTCTCATGTAGTTCTATAATTGTCACCCTGTAATTGCTTTGGCGGTCGAAGTGGCCGAGCGGTTCTAGGCGCTTAAGTCACGAACTGCGCGACAGCTATGGTCGCAGGTTCGAATCCTGCCTCGGGCAAGGATGTGTGTGATGTCCTTCGGTTTAAGTAGTTCTAAGTTTTAGGGGACTGATGACCTCAGATTTTAAGTCCCATAGTGCTCAGAGCCGTCTGAACCATTTTTTGTAATTGCTTTGTTTACATGAAAGTGCAGAAGTTATTCTGTTAACTAATGTTTATTATTTATGAGGTACAATTTATATTTTGGAACAATATAACGTACACACTGGCCTAACAAACATTGAAAGACGTACGGGTTTAATTGTGTCACAGAAACAAAAAACAAAGAGAAGTTTTCGCCACCTAGTTTCTTTCTCACAAATTCGGTTATCTTGGATAAGTATGAAAGCTGAAATAGTGAATTAAAATTTGAGGCAAAGCTGGGACTCCAACCCAGGTGTCCTAGTTACCAGGCAGATGTGTTATCCAATACACCACTCTGGCATTGCGGCTAACGCACCGGCACATATTACCCTACCCCAGTGCCCTCCCTGACACAAACTTCATTTCACGCCTTCGCTCATCTTGATTTTTCCATCGTAGGTCGCCAGTGCTACCGAGGCTCTCTAATACAAGAATAGCACCCCATGTTAGTAAGCAGAATATCCAGGTTTAAGTCCAGACCTTGGCAAAAAAATTTAATTTATTGCTTTGACTTCTATCCTTATCGAAGATGAAGTTGAAACTCAGTATGTCTCCAGGGGAATGTAATCCCAACATGCATCCTACGACTTACCACGTCATCTATGTACTGTAGCAAAACTACTGAACTGCATTTTTGGTACAGCGCAACTCTACCGAGAACGAATTCAAACATGCGCTACAGTGCCGCACACGTTCTGCAGCGCGCAACGCACCGGGTAAGCTCCCGCTCGGGCAAAGCAGGTTCTCATTTCTCACAGGGATACGCAATTTAGATTCAAATTCAATATTACTGCTTCCTCGGCTGAAATACATTTGTGGTCCTCGGACTGTATAAGTGCTGTACGCACGTTTTGCCGCCTGGGCTTCACGAATGCATGGCGCCTCCCACGCCCGGTCCAGGGACGGCGTTCCAGTCCACGCCCGAAAGCCGCGCTGTCTTCGGAAGCTTCACTTCCTTACCTCCTCTGCCACTGCCTTTTTTTTCCTTCTATTTTTTTCATTTAATCCCACTCGCAGCCGGGACACGGGATCGCAATTAGTCCGGGCAGAATAATTGCGTTTTAAAGCCGGTGCGGCGAGGTGCTGCGCGTTTGTCACGCGGCAGGTTAAGCCCGCGCGGCGCGCATAAATTCGTTTGATTGTATTACGTATCGGATCGCAGCTGGCGGTCGCGTTTATTTCGCTCATTTGCATGGCGGCGCGCGCCAAATAGCGAACAGATTTGTTTAGCGCTGCGCCGCGGCGCGCCCGTAATTTCGGAGCCCGTCGGAGCCGGAGCCGGGCTGTGGCAATTAGGAGCGAGAGCGATCGGCGGCCGCGCAGTCTCAGTTTATGCAGCGCACACAGAACTGCACACTCCCCCGCCACCTCCACCTCGACGGGACCTGCCCGGGTAGCGCCGCTTAATGAAAACGCCCGCGGGCGGAGAAGTCTAAGTGCGACGTCCCCGCGTCCCGCTGTGGGTACTGCCGCAATGAAGGTGCATCTCTAAGACACCCGTTTGTTTGTTTCATAATTAAAGGCGGAAACTTGCGGGAGAACTAGCGCGTTATCAACGCCCTCTCTCTCCCTGTCTGTTGCAGGTTTGAGCCCAAGGTAGAGAAGCTAAGTGCGTAAATGCTGTTCCAAAGGCAAATGAAACTTTATGCTTCCAGAGACTTTTTCAAGGCTGAGACAAATATAAGCAGGCTGAAGCAGCGAATAAAAATTTATACCAAGGCCGGGATTCGAACCCAGGTCTCCTGTTAACTAGACAGATGTGCTAACCAGTACTCCACCCTGGCACAGTGGATCCGCACAACTGCATGGATTAGCCTAGCACATCTCGCTCCTCAACCCAAATTCCCAGCCGAGTGATCTGGGGCGTGAATGCAAATATGGACTGAGGAGTGAGGCATGCTGTTATAGTACATGCACGTGCACAGAGTCACTGTGCCAGGTGGTATAGGGGTTAGCGTATCGGCATACTCAGCGGGAGACCTGGGTTCAAATCCTGGCCTTAGTACGAATTTTCATTCATTGCTTCAGTCTATTTATATACAGGGAGATGATAAAGTTAAACTTTCAAAACGCTGTCGAAGTAACACCACTGGTCAGAATGACGTCAACTTGCAACAGAATATTACCGGAGAGTTGGAGAAAAGTACGGGAGACGAAAATAAAATAGTGTGAAAACTGATGAATAGATGGCGCTGTATGTGTTTGAATGCACAAATGAAAACACCTGTCATACGCACGACCCATTGAAAGTGGTATAAACACGGTGGGTACACGGTTTTTCCTCCTTTCGCGTCTGCGGCTTTCGCTATGACTGTCTCAATGCAGGATCGCGGTCTGCTTGTAAAGCTGTATTACAAGAATGACGACTGTACACTCGCCGCTCTGCAGAAGTTTCGCACACTGAAGGCTTTGAAAAAAGGCGTTGGTCCGATGACTGCCATGGGGCTGGAAAAAATGATTCGGAAATTCGAAAAGATGGGTTCTTTTGTTGTGCAACCTGGTAGAAGGACGAATCGAATTGATACGACGTCAGTGAAAGCAGTGGCCACAGCAGTGCAGGAGGAGACGAGACGTGTAGTGCACCGAGAATTGCCAGAAGATTGGACATATCCGTGAGCACGGTGCTTAAAATACTACGAAACATCCTTCTTTGCTATCCATTCCAAATTACCCATGTGCACTAGTTGCTTCCTGTTGATCTGCGAGCAAGAGAGATCTTTGCTTTAGAATTTCTTGCTCGCATGGAAGTGAACAATGATTGGCCGTGGAAGAATTTGTGGACAGACGAAGCCCACTTCCATTTGAGAGGATATGTCATTACACAGAATTGTCGAATATCGGCAACGGAAAATCCACACGCAAATCGACCAGTACCACTTCATCCTTAAAAGGTCAGTGTGAGGTGCGGGTTTACGGCATCTTTTATCATAGGGCAATATTTTTTCGAAGAGACAGGTGCTTCAGGTCCTGTTACCTGTACGGTCACTGGTAAGCGCTATGAGTGTCTTTTGCGTCATTCCAGCTCTCCAGTAGCGTGGATGTGCGGGTGGGGTCATTTTTATGTAAGATGGCGCACCTACGCACATTTCAAATCCAGTTAAGCAGGTGCTCAAACGCCATTTCGAAAATGCGAGAATTATCAGCCGCTATTTCCCTACAGCCTGGCCGTCCCGATCAACTGATCTTAATCAGTGTGGCCTCGGGCTGTGGGGCTATCTGAAAGATGTTGTGTTCAGTGTTCCGATTGCCAACTTAGCTGCATTTGAAGGCACCCATTGACAACACATCCTGAACGTGACACCGGAAACACTTCGATCAGGTGTGGAATACGTTGATTCTCGATTTCCACTTGTTGCAGAAAACGATGGACTGCATATTGAACATGTTTTGCGCCAGTCACACGGAAATTAATAATCCGATTGGATTTTGATTGATGTCTTTTATGCGGTTTTTGGCCTCTGGCGAATTAAAAACCGATGTGCATGATGCATTTTATGCCGTTTTTGACATCAGGACAGTTAAGAAACGATTTTTCCCATCCGATGTGATATGACCTTGCCATGGTGTATGGCACACTGGTCATTACAGTTTGTTTAACTTCAAACGTACACCTTAGGCATTGTTGTATGATTTATTTATCATTTGTAGTCTACCACTATTAAATTATGATGCTTACAGCATAATCTATTACTAGATTTTTTAACTACTTACTTTTATTCTGCCATACGTTTTCACCGTTCTCCGATAGTGTTCCTTTGCAATTTGAAGTCATTTTGGTCAGTGGTGTTATTTCTACAACGGTTTGAAAGTTTAACTTAACAACCCTGGACATCGTAGATGTTTGAAACTAGAAAAAGTTTCTGGAACTATGAAGTTTCATTGGATTAAAGCACATCTACCAGTGTTGCTGGCAGGATCCTCCATTTTATCCGGTAGTGAGGTGCTACTCAAATACTGTTGGAGAAACTCAAAGTGA
Source organism: Schistocerca gregaria (assembly GCF_023897955.1). Lineage (NCBI taxonomy): Eukaryota > Metazoa > Arthropoda > Insecta > Orthoptera > Acrididae > Schistocerca > Schistocerca gregaria. The sequence continues at coordinate 462,170,774 of NC_064921.1, forward strand.
TACAAAGATTGCTATTTTACTTTAACTGTTCGAATAGTAAAATTATGCGACTGACAAAAGACAATACAGTAGTAATCCACATTTACAATACCAGTAGGTCACTAGTAGAATCAGACAACTGAGTCAAAAACCTGGGTGTAGTAACTTGTTAAGATGTGGAGTACAGTGATCACATAAGGGGCATGCTTTCGTGACGAACTAATCGCTCACTATTTTATTTTCACACTTCCTACATCTATACTTCTAAAGACACGTTATGGCGTGTGGGGGAACTTATGTTCCCTTGTCACGCCGCCCTTTCCTGCTGCAGTCGCAGACGCAGTATTACTTCAAATCGGAAAAGGATTTCACTCAACACCATCTACTGCTTATTAACGTAGTACTATAATATGAGGTATCGAACTAAATTTTTGGTAAGCCTCCGTGTGTGTTCGATCTCTCTGATTTTACCTGCATGGTCTTTTCGCGGTCTATACGTACGCTCATAGGCTGAAACAATGTATCGGTTGACCGTTATCGGAGAATCCGCCCATGCAGTATTGGCAGTAAAGAATACCATGATTGCCAACGGCTCTTTTGTAAAGTCTGCCACTAGAGTTGGATGAGCATTTGTGTGACGCTTTCGCATTTACTCGATAAACCCGTGACGAAACTCACTACTCTTCTTTGGATCCTCAATCCTATTTCGAATGGATACCAGACTGATGAGCAATATTTTTAAGTCTTGCTCGAATGACGGTTTTGTAAATTACTTCCTTTGTAGTTGGACGACCCTTACTGAATCTTCATTTACTGAATCTTAATATACTGAACCTCAGAATGGCAGCGCTTTTCCTGAATTTAGTGTTAAGTGGTCCTTCCACTTTCATTCGCTCTGTACACAAATTCCAAGTTATTGAATGAATTTTTAAAAATATTTATTACATTTGAGAATCAAAATATTTTATACCAGTCACTTAATTTAGTTGTATGATGATCGTCTTCAAAACCTGAGTACAAAAAAATTTCGTTCACACACTGATACTGTGTCGCAAATCGTTTAACGAACATGACTCCTTCCGGTGCTCCTTCACCAAACGTCTAAACCATCCAAGAATCCTTCGCCACTAACGCTGGCCAAAGCATGTGCGCCGCCGTCTTTTAGCGCATCAAATGGAGCTTGTGAACTAACACAGAAGGCTAAAAACGCTAGTGCGCTTGTTTCACGGTCGGCCAAAAGCAGACTCGCTGAGCGTGCAGCTCCCACATACTGCAGCTGGCGGACGAGGCAGGCGCGTTGCGTTTTCGCGCTGTTGTAAACACGGAAAGCGCCGGCCGGAAAGTAAAATTTTAGCGGAACATTGTACGGCGTACATGGTCTGAGCGCAGCGCGCTGCAGATGGGGCCCGTCGCATCACAGTGTAGATGTGGATGTGGCGTGGGAAACGCCGCTCCGGACGCACAAAAGGCCTGGCTTCGAACCCCGGAACCCCGCCTCCACGCACTCAATGGGCCGGCAACCTGCGGCACCTGCCCACACACACACACACACACACACACACACACACACACACACACACACACACACACACACACTCGTACACATAGATAGAGAGAGAGAGACAGGAGATAGTGGGGATAATGTAGAGGATTTATTGCTCGACGTTAATACTAGCTGTAGAGTGTAATTTCTTCACATAACTTTACCACAGGCAGTCATATCACTCACGTATGACAGTGATTACTTACTTATTTAGATGTTAGTTAGACCACTGACGCCACGACTCAGATTATATAAAATGATTCAAATGGCTCTGAGCACTATGGGACTTAAATTCTGAGGTCATCAGTCCCCTAGAACTTAGAACTACTCAAACCTAAGTAGCCTAAGTACATCAGACACATCCATGCCCGAATCACGATTCGAACCTGCGACCGTAGCGGTCGCGCGGCTCCAGACTGTAGCGCCTAGAACCGCTCGGCCACTCCAGCCGGCAGATTATAAAATCTGCATCTATCTACACTATGTGATCAAAAGCATAAGGACACCAGTAGGTAATGCGGAATTGACCATTATGTCACGAGAGGCAGTGCCACGAGTATAAGAGAAGATTTGGAGGGGGTAGGGAGGGGAGTATGGTGCTGTCGGTAACAGCAGAATGGGTTAGTCAGGAGCGCTGAGCACCTCGAACGTGGAGCTGTCAAGTAGCAAGTCCATCAGGGATATTTGAACCCTTTTGAAATTGCCCATTTCGACTAATGGTGATATGGTTGTGAAGCGGAAGCACGAAGGAACAACCGAAGCGAAACCAAGACCAGGCAGGGGACATTGTAAAAAATGAATAGAAACAGCGTAAGAAATCACACTGAAATTCCAAAATGCTACCAGAAGTCCAGCCAGCACAATCACCGTGCGTAGAGAGCTAAAAGGAATGGAGTTCTATGGTGGAGCAGCTCCTCGTATGGCCCACATTTCTGCATTCAATGCTAAATGGCACCTGAGTGACGCACTGGACAGTGGATGATTGTAAACGAGTGATTTGGGCAATGAATGGTGCTATACTCTATGTCAAACTTATGGAAGGCTTTGCGTTTGGTGAATACGTGGAGAACGTTACATGCCATCTGATGTAGTGTCAACAGTGAAGTACGGATGATGTGGTGTTAAGGTAATGGGAGTTTTTTCGCAGTAGAGTATGGTCCTTTATTGTGCCGAAGACAACGCTAAATACGAGACGATGTGAACAAAGTCTATAGCACTGTGTTCACGTACACCATAATTATTGTAACATCATGTCCACGTACACGTACACCATAATTATTCTCACACCATGTCCACGTACAGGTACACCATAATTATTCTAACACCATGTCCACGTACACGTACACCATAATTATTCTAACACCATGTCCACGTAAATGTACACCATAATTATTCTAACACCATGTCCACATACATATACACCATAATTATTCTAACAGCATGTCCACATACACGTACACCATAATTATTCTAACACCATGTCCATGTACACGTACACCATAATTATTCTAACACCATTTCCATGTACACGTACACCATAATTATTCTAACACCATGTCCACATACACCATAATTATTCTAACACCATGTCCACATACACGTACACCATAATTATTCTAACACCATGTCCACGTACACGTACACGTACACCATAATTATTCTAACACCATGTCCACGTACACGTACACCATAATTATTCTAACACCATGTCCACATACACGTACACCATAATTATTCTAACACCATGTCCACGTACACATACACCATAATTATTCTAACACCATGTCCATGGACACGTACACCACAATTATTCTAACACCATGTCCATGTACACGTACACCATAATTATTCTAACACGCAGACATTTGGGGTTAGCTCGTCTGGTATGAAACGTTCCTGAGGGTCTCCATTGGGGGACGAACCGAACAATAAGCTTGGGTTCGGTGTGGGGCGGCGGTGGGGTGAGTGGGCTGCTGCAGCCTGTTGTAGGATTGTGAACCACTGAGGGCTACGGCAGGACGAAGCATCTCCGTCGTTTCTAGGTCCCCGGTTTAATAGGTACATACATACTAACACCACGAGAAATGCGTGATTGAACATCTTGAACACAAAAGCAGATGCCGACAAGCCTACAGTGTTGCATTCGACAACGAGTGACATCTGTCCAATGCCCTCAATACACTGCAAAGTTTCAGTTGTGGTCAGAACAGTCTTCTGTGTATGTTTCAGTGCATTATGTCGCAGGTAAGTGATTTCGAAGGTGGGCAATTCTTGGTTGATACTCGCGGGGGGTTCTTCCGCAATCAAGGTAGCCAAAAAGTTTGGCGATTCCAGAGACATAAAATCGAAGAATTATATCGCATACAGGGAAAGAGAAAAAAAATCAGTCACCAGCTCACAACGCGGACGAAAGTGTATGTTGAGTGATCGTGTGATCGTGACAGACTTCATTGAACAGGAGTGTGACCAAAATTAAGGGGACATATCAACACCAAAACAAAAAGGCGAGAGCACCATTAGTAGGTTACTGCAGAGCGGCAGTTGCGTAAGAGTGGCGCAACTATCGCTACTTGAATGTGTACTGGTGTTAGTCAAGAAGGCCTTTAAGGCGATAAAGACTACATTATCAGTATCTCACGGAGTTTGGACGAGGTCGTGTAATTAGGGTAGGAGAAGCTGAACATTCCTTCCCCAATGGTGGAGACAGACTTGGCAGAAATATTGCCATGACTGCTGGCAGCGGTGATCATGAGAACGTACGGTGGCAAGAAGACCGGGCTTCGGACGGCCATGTGGCACTGCCGAGAGGGAAGACGACGTGTTTGGTGTATGGCTCTGGGGGATCGTACTGCATGTGCAGCAGCAATTTGAACACACAAAGAGCGTAGCTAGACACACTGTAGTTTGCATTCCACTGGCTCTAAACTACCGACATTTGCGACTTCCGTGGTGTCAAGTGAAGGCTAATTGGAGGGCAGGGTGGAGGTCAGACGTGTTTTCTGATAAAAACTGTTTCGGTGCCAGTGACGGACGTGTGCTGGTTAGGAGGAGGCCAATTAAGGGCCTGTGGCTAACCTGACTGCGTGCTAGACACACTGGACTTACATCTGGAGTTATGATCTGTGGTGTAGGAACACTGTCTTGGTTACCCTACGTACTGTGACTGCAAATCTGTACGCCAGTTTGATGATTGTTGTGCTGCATTGATGAACAGCATACCAGGCGGTGTTTTACGCTGTTGAAACCCAATAAGCTCTACAGAGAATCGACATATTGCCCTGGCCTGCTAGATCACCAGGATATGACTCCGTAGGAGTTTTGGCGCGGAAAGATTTGTTTCTTTATGCTAACCTTAAAGTGATAATCAGTCCAAGTACTTGCCTCTTCTTTCGATACAATTTTTCACACAGCAATACAGCTTATAAATGTATAGTAGAGGTGCGCTAAGAAGGAAAACAAGAAAAGAATAGTGGTGTATTTATAGAATACCGGAACAACGAACGCAGAGTGACGTGCAAGGACAGAGGCCTTATGTCAGGGAGGCAGAAGCGCAATTGCTGTATCTTAGTTTCCACCTCCTATAAGTGTCAGTATTCTGTTAACTGTTACATTGTTATTTTGTAAACAGAAATCCGAAAATAATATAAGTATACGAAAATTGTTCAAATGGTTCAAATGGTTCAAATGGCTCTGAGCACTATGGGACTTAACTTCTGAGGTCATCAGTCCCCTAGAACTTAGAACTACTTAAACCTAACTTACCTAAGGACATCACACATATCCATGCCCGAGGCATCAAACTGGCGGTCGCTCGGTTCCAGACTGTAGCACCTAGAACCACTCGACCACCCCGACCGGCTGAAAATTGTTATGTTACTTGCTTTCAAAGAGATGTTTGCTTTCTTTTTCTCACCTTACATTACGTTATTCTAAGAATGTTTCATATTTTTACGGCAATAGGTACAATATATCATTTCCAAATAAGCTTGTGTTATGATGAAATGTGTGAAAACGAATGACACTAGAACTTTAACATTATTGGTTTTCGATAGGAGCCATTACAAATTTAGTACCACTAATTAGATTTACAGTCGAAACAAAAATATACCTAGTACGATGTCTTTGTAATAAACAGAGCGTGTATTTGTGTCTCACGTAACTGAATGAGGCTGGGACAATATTGCGACGTGACATGGATGTTTCGTGTTGCTTAGGGACACGAAAAGTCCTACGCCGTCACACATCCACATTAAAGAAAACAATACTGGCTCCCTGGAAAACTAATGACTCACTGGACCTAATACTTTGGGTAGTGACTTAGATATAATAATTTACGACTGCCTTCATATTTCTGATCACTAAGGTTCCGCAGCAACTAAAAAAAGTTTTAGTAGGCTGCTATACCTTGTTTACCGGTAGCAGCGGGCAATAAAGCAGTGCAGGTATTTACTACGTCGCCAGACACCTATAATTTTGCCTTTTATTCCCCTTCGGTATTACTCTAAGTTATTTTTGTCGTTGACCACTGACCTGCAATGTGCGTGGCGTAACTTGAACCGGTATCAATAATTTGCACCGGTAATTGCAGAGGTTCCAGCTTAAATACGTGTGTGTCTGGAAGGTATACGTTTTTAGCCCTACACACATGGCAACTTTCTGTACTATTTCACCCCTGATTTTCTTCCACTGAAACGGGAAAAATGTGGTTAATTAATGTATTACTTGTGTCCTGCCTAAGTAGGATCCAACACAGCCTGAGGAAGTTGTTGTCTAGTCCCCCCGTTTCTCAACCTTTTTGCCTTTGGTGTGCCCCAAAGTACCTTTTAAACTTCCGCGTCACCCCTAAATGTGATTTTTTCGTAGAAAAAAAAAAACAGACCCATAATTTACACGTACTTGACGTCTGTTGCCAGTTGCCTTTCAACAATGATTTTTATTATTGAAAGGATATGATATACAGATTTTACAAATTTATTGCTCCAAAATACTATTTGGGGATAAATTTTTTGTGGGGTACATATTTTTGCTGCGGAAGATTAGAAGATATCAAAAACCTCACGATACATCTGACACCTATTTGTGACACACCAATATGTCGCGATACACAGCTGAGAAACACACGTCTTGTCATTATTTCAGATCCGAACCTGAGGACACAGTTATCTTCGTGTTATTTGGTCATGCCGAATTACTGGGTACATCGTTGTGTTGTTTGATTATGAAATGAAAGAGAAGGAGAGAATAAACCATCGTGTGGATGCATAACTTACTCACTGTAGCAGTATGTTGTAGACCGGAGAACTGCAGGCACCTGTCCCGAGGACACTCGCTACCAACGATCTCACATTCCCTGATCGCATGAGGTACTTCAGGCTCTTTGCGTCTACGCAGAATATGACGATAATGAACTATTAATACAACGAGGCACATGACACTACCGATCAATATTAGGGAAAAGAAGTCTTGCATTAGTTCGTAAATAAAGTATTTACTACCCTGTTTGTGATTCCAATAGATGCCTCGTACTTCTATATGTAAATTAGTTTATATTTTGAAACAGCATCAAGCCTCGTTACAAAACTGGATCTGGTGCGTAGTTTTTAATTTTGCCAGGCGTGTTTATTTCTTCATATACTTCTGTAAGGAAAAGAACGGCTGAAAAAAAAAACATCTTGGTTACAACTAAACTGGTCCGCGCCACATCTTTTTCCCCACGGTTGATGGTCCATCGAAGTATCCAGAAGAATCTGCGAAGTTGGGAAAAATCGGAAAGAGGAAACTGCCAGATAGAAACTTTGAGTCTGGAATTGTTTATTATAAAAATGTTTTAGGATGCAATGATGGTAAGACGATCTCTGCAAGTATCGAAAGTCAGACATCAAGTTCAAGACCACTACGTTTGCTTCACATTACTGCGGAGATTCAGCGACGTTTCTTTCATTTCTCTTCTACGGAAGCCCTGACCTTTAGCCTTTCACATAGGTGTTGGCAAGCCACCAAGAAGGAAAATGTTTCGAGCATTTTTGGACTGAACCACTAGGGACCATTGAGAACCATTCCACGAAATTTGAACGTGATCAGAAGTGTGGCGTCAATAGTTACGATGCCACAACGTAGGTGCACGCTCTCGTAAGTTGGCACTACGAGAGAAGACTGACCACGCCGACCACAGCGCCCTCTGGCCGACGCTGAGGAACTCAGGGAGTGCCGTCTTGATTTCTCCCATTTTCATCAAGAGCAGACGACCTAGAAATATCGCTTCTACTGCCGAATGGGCTAGCTTCCTATCGAGACTTTGTATTGGTTACGTTCAGTTGAAGTCTGGACAGCAACGAGTATTTGTTAGTTTTGAGATTATACAGAACAGTCATACTAGCTTCACAGGATTAGACATGGACTACGGCTTCACACATACGTGCTCATCCTACCCAAAGTTATGTATGCATTTGATATTTACTTGTGTTTTTGACTCTATTAAAAGTGTAAAGTTACATGCAGTGCCGAAGTGCTTCACCTTTCCTGCTCCTCCTCGCTTCCTTCACTCTTGGCTTACATTACAGAAGCAGTTCACAGGAACAGACCCACACACCGCCTATTCAGGCAGTATACAAAACGAAGCAATAAAGGGTCCTTGTACTTTTTCAGTGCACCTGTTTCACGCTCTCTGTGGTGTGATCACGATGAGTTGCAACAGTGATGCAGGCGTGAATAAAATGGCAAAGAGTGTCTCTAAAACCTACCAGTTCGGCAAAACTCTCAATGACACCAGCCCAAGTTATTGGTTACTTTAAAAATGTACCCCCTACAAAGAAAATCTGTGAAGTAGCCCGAAGTGCCTGCAGGTTCAAAATGGTTCAAATGGCTCTGAGCACTATGGGACTCAACTGCTGTGGTCATTAGTCCCCTAGAACTTAGAACTACTTAAACCTAACTAACGTAAGGACATCACACACATCCATGCCCGAGGCAGGATTCGAACCTGCGACCGTAGCAGTCGCACGGTTCCGGACTGCGCGCCTAGAACCGCGAGACCACCACGGTCGGCGCCTGCAGGTAGGTAAGCGCTTGACACACCTCCGTGGCCAGTTGTCTGCCTGTAGGGGCCTTGGCATATTTCACAGGTTTTCACTGTAAAGGTACATTTTTAAAATAATACATGTGGGATAAATAACTTTGCTGTTGGAAATTCCCCACCAATATTTGATTGAGAACTTCTGACCCTCTTCGAATCCATATGTTTCACTGTTCTGTCATCACCATCTCCCAATGAATAAAAGCCATATGTGGCAAATACTCAAAGTGTGTCCTGGCGACAAGAGAGTTGGAACTTCACTAGTGGCACCTATTTATATACATCTTACGCAAAATAGATACATATTTCAAAGTTTTACTGTATTTCATTTATGGAACACAGCCTGGATCAGTTTAGAGAAGGAAGCGGCGAAGTTTTCTGCAGGTCCGCCCATTATTTTGCAGGGAAATGCTCGGGCGCATATGGCACAAATTGTGACAGATTTGAAACTGCCTAGGCAAAGGTACCGAGCTCGAGTCCTGGTCTGGCACACAGTTTTAGTCTGCCGGAACGTTTCATATCAGCGCATACTCCGCTGCAGAGAGAAAATTTCATTCTATGATAGATTTGTTCGATCGATGGGGTTGAGAAGTCCTGTACCATGCACCATTCTCCCCGTACTTAAGCTCGTGTCACTTCGGCTTGATTAATAAACTGAACGGAGCATTTCATGGTATTCACTTCAGAATTGTTACACAGGTTGGCCAGGCAGTAAACCACTCCAGTCGATATATCAACACAAATGGCACTGCTAAGGGTATTCTACGATTCTCAAGTAGCTGGCAACAGGTAATGCACAATGCAGGTGATTTGTTCGAAGGCTAGTAAGACTTCCAGAACTGTAACTATAAGAGGCAATGGAAAATTTCAATTTGAGGGTATTGCTACAGAAGATATGCGACGTAAATGGCTCTGAGCACTATGGGACTCAACTGCTGTGGTCATTAGTCCCCTAGAACTTAGAACTACTTAAACCTAACTAACCTAAGGACAGGATTCGAACCTGCGACCGTAGCAGACACACGGTTCCGGACTGCGCGCTTAGAACCGCGAGACCACCGCGGCCGGCATATGCGAAGTAGCGTGACTGGCAATGGATTAGTGTAACATTCGTGTCTTTACAAAGTGCGTGCTGTAAATGCAGGAACGAGCACTATGGCGACGTTATTACCAATTGTTTCCAAACAGTACCAAAATGCTCATACTATTTTCTTGGTTGCCGAATCACACAAACACCGGCAGATATCCATCAGACAACGAAGAAATTGTATGGGGCAGTATGTCTGTCGAAAACCACCGTTGTGAAAATGCACCAAGTTCCATGCTGGTCGCGATTCAACACAAGACGCCAGTCGATCTGAGAGGCCCGTCGTACTCATGTGGAAGACACGCGAGCACCCGCTCTATAGCCTTGACGTCTTCCCAGGTGATCATCACGCCTTCGGTCCCTTAAAAAAGGCCTGGATGGCTCTACGATTGCTGTCGGACGAGAACGTGCAGAACTCACTTACGGACTTCTTCATGGTGTTTTACGAAGCAGACACGTTCAACCTGGTGCGTCGGTGGGGTGATTGCTTCAACGCTCAGGAACATTTTTCCTTATTGGCATTACCTCTATCAAAGATCCAGACCTCGTTTTTAGGAGACGGGCATATCCTTACGCCGCACAAAAGTAGAATTCACAGCTCTTTTGGTTTAAAAACAGTAAAATTGTTGGAAGCACATGAAGTAAAATGCTGGATTGACTAAACCGTGCAATCATCGCTACCGAAATGGGAGCAGGGGGAGAGGGGGGGGGGGGGGGTGGAGAAAGTAAACCAGGCAGGCAATTCCGCAAGCCGCATTTCAGAGATTTACATCAAAATCGGAACACGTTTGGCGTCTCGTACTCGATGTTATTCGTTTCACATGGCGATGACGTGAAAACAGAGTTACGTCATTACCAGAAACGTAGGACTCGACGCGCCACAACAGAGTAAAACTGTTTTCATAAACCGTTTACGCCTGTTAACTCAGCCGCTTTCGGATGGCAGATCATTTAAAATACACTGCCTGTACGATACGTTATTGCCTTCATTTTATTTACCGGCGCTCAGTAACTGGCTTTATTTTTCGTTATGGAAATCGGGAAACTCGGCGGCGTATTTATTTGACAGCTCGGGTCGCAACGTTGCTCAGTTGGCGGACAAGGAAGACCGGTTCTGGCTGCCGACGAGGCGTGGCCGGAGGAATTAGGCGAGTGATGGAGCGCTTTTAGCGAGGCTAATCAAGAGCGGAACGCGATGAAAGTAATTATTTACGTTATTTGCATGCCTCGTGTCGGTCGCGCCGAGCAAAAAGAGGGGTCCGTGATACGCGCCTCGCTGGTCAGCAGCTGGGCCGCACAGTAGTCGCGTGCTTGTTTCTCTTTCACTTTTTTTCCCGAATGTGAGCCGAGGTTAGCCGAGGCGACCCGATGCCAGTCAGCTGCCACCGTCCGAGAGCGAATGCAGTGATCTCGACTAACGACTCATAATGCAAACGACGGTTGTGTCACTGCTGCGTTCGCGTCGCGAGAGGGCTTCCAGAGATGTCCGGCGTCTTCATCGCGTGTTCTCGTGCGGGTGGAATGCCCGAGGCGCGGGACCAACAGGTCGCGGACGGGCCATTATCATACGGCCAGTCACTGCTCGACTCGCCTCCTGGAGGAACCGGTTTTTCAACTGGCGAGAGACCGCGTCGGCGGACCGGGGTCCCCGTAATCCAGTTCTGCTGCGGTACAGGTCCGTCGGGAGACCGAGAAACTGGAACAAGGCTAGCAGACACGCGTGAATTACGGTTTAGTTCTGCGAACCCGAAAAAGGAGCGACGTTAAGACTCATTCGAGTTATACAAGCGGTGGAAACGGTAAGAGAACTGCGAAATGAAACTCGGTGCTACCTGTTAATATGGAGACTAATCGGAACAGTGAGATAAGTGGCCTTTCCTGGAAGGATTCTACAACTGTCGCACACCAGGAATTTGCTATCTATCTACCAGTACAGTGCAGCTTGTGATGGTTTACGGAGAGTCTATTCGCGTTGATAGACTTCTTCGAATAATAGCGACAGCGAAGTACCAACAAGTGCTACTCAGAGAGTAAGGAACGGTCGGCCGCGAAATGGAAAACACCTCTGCACAGATCTGTTCGACCGTGTCTCTAGTGTGCCTGTAGATAGCTTACGACGCTCTTCTCAGTTCTGAGCGCACACTGATCACATAAAGATGCCTGGAACTAATGTATGGATCCCCGCTGTGAGGTTTCGGCTGATTTCATGCAACCCCACATCAAGTAACTGTCATGCATTTCCTTCTTAATGACAGTTCTTTGTCACACACAGCAGGGCAACGAGGACGCTCTTTGCAGAGTTTTCGATGGGAAGTGTTTCATCGCACACCATTCAATCCGATGTTGACTATCTCTGAGTTTCATCTGCTCACGTAAACCGCTGGCTATAAGAATAACATTTTGGTGTAGACAACGAACTGCAGACCAGTGTAGAGGATTGGCGGAAAGGACAGGCGGCTGCGTTCTCTAACAAGGGTATTGGAAAGTTTATACAGTGCTATGACGGATGGCTATGTAGGAGGAGCGAATAACTGGAAACGGTAGCTAACTGTTGAAAATAAAACAGTTTCGATTTTCACTGTGGTTTCCATTTCGCGACGAATCATTCTTACTTCTAGAATAGCCCTCGTACAATAGGCAGGGAAGGATTATATAAGAGGAAACTGAAGTCAGATAGTTCCTCTTCTGTATGGTATGAGATAAGTGCATAGTTTTAAACATTTTTATTCTCAAGTAACAACGGAGAGAGTGATAGATAAGATCTCCGCAAGAATAACATTTTAAATAGTGACGTCAGAGGGGTTTGGAAGATGTGCGGTATTAGATAAGGAAACAATTTAGCACAGAGGCTTAGTCGACAACGAACAAAAATAACAGAAACGTAATAATGACAATCTAAAGAGAATAGTTGGAAGATATATGAGAGGCAGTGAAACGAAAGCGCGACATGTAACCCACTATGAGACAAGACCGCCGATGTCTTCATGGGAAATTGTTTGCAGTTGCCTACGGAACCATGATTTTACCGAGCCGTGCACATTTTCATTAGAAGCAAATAGACGGCCACAAATACTTTTTTTCAGGGCTCCAAAAAGATCTAAATCGCATGGGGAGAGAATGGAAGTCTATGGAGGATGTTTAAGATTTACCCACTGAAACTTCTGCAACGTAATAGAAAGAATTTACGCACCATGTGGGCGCGTCCGTACAGTTCCGATCTCTCCAGATGAGATATCCATGTTTTTGGAGCCCTGAATAAAGACATTCGTGGCTGTCGATTTCCTTCGGAAGAAGAAGAACACGCCTGGGTTCAACCACTGTTACATGGGCAACCACAAAGATTTTTCCATGAAGGCACTGACTTTCTTGTCTCATAGTGCAATAATTGTATTAACGGTTATTGTGATAACTTTTTAAAGAATAAACAGTTCATTGCTTTTTATCCAGTTGTCTCGTTTTCATTTGATTGCTTGAGTTACTAGCGTCTACATTTAAATCATTTTGTTTCACGTCAGGAGAAATCAACTGTAATGAAATATCCGCGTTAATATGCAGAAGAAATTTCTGAGAATGCACGCTTGGAGAACAGCATTGTATGACAGTCAAACATGGTCTGCAAGAAAACTGAGAAAAAAGAGAGTCGAACCTTTAGGGAGGCAGCGTTATAGAAGAATACTGAAAATTAGGTGGAATGATAAGACAAGAAACTACAAGGTTTTCCGTAGCATCGTCGAAGAAACAAACATTGGGAAAAACTGACAAGAAAACTGGACAGGATGTTAGGACTTGTGTTAAAGCATCAGGAAATCAACTGCATTGTACTAGAGGGCGCTGTTGAGAGGAAAAATTGTAAAGGAAGGCAGAGATTGGAATACTTGCATCAAATAGCCGACGACCTTAGGTGTAGTTACTACTTGGGTAGAAACTCCCGTCCCATAGATCATACCCTCATTCCTTTTTCGTAACTGCATTTTTGCCATCAGGATACAGCACAATCTGGGAGGATTTCTGATGAATTCAACTGCGAAGAGCACTCTGCACTATTGGACTTCATTCGTATGTTGCTGGGTAACAGTGAACTGCCTACAGCCGGGACGCCTCGCTGTCCGCGGTGTTTTATTGCAGCGGTGGGGGGGGGGGGGGGGCTAAACTCTGTTGTCGGCGAACAAAAAGGCCAGCCGGCGCTGGAGGAAGAAGGCAGGGCGCGGCTCGCCGTTTGACCCGCGGCCGCTCAAGATGGGGAAGAGCCGAGGAAGACGCTTGCTGGCTGGCTGGCTGGCTGGCTGGCTGGCTGACTGGCGGACTGAGCTGGCCACGCCGCTGCGCGGTATTTACCGAGCGGATCCACTCGGCGCGGGCCGCACCGCGCCGCAATCGTTATACAAAGGAAGGAGAGGGTTTTATCTTGCGGCCGCCAATCAAAGAAATAAGAGCGCCCTCTCGCGGGCTCTTGTCTTGGGCACACAATGGGGAAAACAGAGGGGCGGCCGGGTCACCGGAACGGGAGTGCGCGCTCGGCCTAAAGCCGCAGTCGCAGCCGCAGCCGTCGCAAGACGGGGGGATCTACGACCTGCCACATTACTCAAGCCTGCACGGTTATTGAAGAAGTTCCCTTTTCGGACACATTCTAGTAGATCGTCCACTTTTTTTTCGTTGTGTAATGTTGACTTAAGGAGGTGAAGTTGTTCTCTAGGAGTGTCGCTTCTTCCTCAGAAAGTGCAAGGAGCTTGCGTACGTCTCTTTTACTAATATTGGCATATCGAAACGGAAAACGCAGGTACTGCATCCGCATACGGTCACTGCGCTGAACTATTGTGTTGCGATCGAACAGACACTTTAGCAAAGCGCCAAGCTAAAGTGCAGCTGTTCTTCATTCACCGATTATTTGCAGTCACAATTCTCTTGACCTGTTTACAATGACTTTCATTTCTTTATGTTCTACTAAAGCCTCTCTACGTGTATTCAATATCTGAGGCATCTCCTTCAAGCACTGACAAGTACCACTCTTTTTCTCCGTTACATTCTCCTTCTGCCGTCTCCTCTGATCATTCACCTTATTAGCTTATCTTCTCGTTACTGAAATAGTTCTTTTTTCTTTTGTTTTAGTCACCTACCGTCTGACTGATTTGGTGCTGCCCCTAAACTATTCCTGTACTGTGCCAATCTTCCATCTCAGAGCAGCACTTGCAACCCACGCCCTCAATTATTTGGGGGATATATTTCAGTCTCTATCTTTCTCTGCAATTCATACCCTCTGTAAGTCCCTCTACAACCATGGAAGTTATTCCCTGACGTCTTGATAGAAGTCCTCTCATCCTGTCCCTTTTTATTATCAGTATTTTTAATGAAGTTGTTTTTTCCCCGGTTCTGCAGAGAACCTCCTCATTCCTGACTTCATCAGTGCAGCTACTTTTCAACATACCAAATACAAACTAGTCGATCGTTCACGGCCGGCCGTGCTGGCCGTGCGGTTCTAAGCGCTGCAGTCCGGAACCGCGGTACTGCTACGGTCGCAGGTTCGATCCTGCCTCGGGCATGGGTGTGTGTGATGTCCTTAGGTTAGTTAGATTTAAGTAGTTCTAAATTCTAGGGGACTGATGACCTCAGATGTTCAGTCCCATAGTGCTCAGAGCCATTCGAATCATTTTTTTTTTTCGTTCACAAGTTGCTTCGTCAGGTAACACGGACTTACAGAGGTGCGGCTTGCGGCAGCACAGTCCAGTATAGCATTGCAGTGATAAGTAAATTCCGCAGTTTTCCGAACTTATCTGGAGGGCAATACATCGCTAGTGGCTTCTGAGGTAAAAATTCTTAAATTTTTCTTCCCTGAGGCACACCTGAGCGGATGTTTTGCGAAAAGCCTGGGTGGTCTCAGTGGTATGAATACGAGACGGTTTAAAGCCCTCTGTTGGACTATAGGTTGCACAGAATTGCTCGGCCGAAAACTGTCCTGTTTCCGTTGTCCGTTCAAGTCGGCATTTACCTTCGAAATTCTAGCGTAGAGACCGCATGTCTCCTTAATATTACTACCATGACGAATCTGTGCATCCCGATGCAGATGTGTGGAGCCGCTGTTTTGCTGGCTCCAGTGTGGGAATATTTATGAATCTTACACGCCGGATGTTGTTAGCCAATTAGAGGGGCCAGCATCATCGGCGTTGTGACGGCAGTAGGGCAATTGGGACAGCCAGGCCGAGCGTTACGGCACTCGTGTACGGCACGGCTCGCGAGCCGCATTCATGTCCACCCGTGATTTAGAGGCTATGTGTTTCATTTCAGACACAATTACGTGAATAAATATTCACTTTTGTACCGACAATTAACGGCAATTTATCTAATTGTGACACAAAGAAGAGTAAATAAATTAATAAGCTAAATCCAAGGATTGTATTTAGTTCTAGAATGAGATTTTCCCTCTGCAGTGGAATGTGCGCTGATTTGAAACTTCTTGGCAGATTAAAACTGTGTACTGGAGCGAGACTCGAACTGGGGATCTTTACCTTTTGCGGGCAAGAGATCTACCATCTAAGCTACCCAAGCCCGACTCACGACCCGTCCTCACAGCGCACACTCCGCTGCAGAGTGAAAATGTCATTCTGGAACCATCCCCCAGGCTGTGGTTAAGCCATGTCTGCGCAATGTCCTTTCTTACAGGAGTACTAGTTCTGCAGGTTCGCAGAAGAGATTCTGTGAAGTTTCGAAGGTAGGAGACGAGGCAGAACTGAAGCTGGGAGGACGGGTCCTGGGTCGTGCTTGAGTAGCTAAGATGGTAAAACACATTCCCGCGAAAGGCAAAGGTCTCGAGTTCGACTCTTGGTCCGGCACACATTGTTAATCTGCCAGAAAGTTTTATATTTACTTCTTCCCTACAATAGTTTTGGTCAGGCGGGCCTAATTAATAAATATGATCGATTACTCTTCTGCGTAACTGTGTGGTGCTCACACTGTGACAGTTTTCCATTGCATAACAGGAGCCCGTACGTGGAACATTTCTTAGACAGCGACATTTTGCCAGTCAAGGTATATTTTAATCACGCCGGTACGAGAACAGTTTACAAAGTAAGCCCTTTTGGGAAATGTTTCCATCCTTGGCCCGAAAGCCAATTATCATGACCTTTTGCGCGTCAGGTAAATGGCTCCATTTCCGCATTACGTCAACGACTGCACTGTTTTCCGTGTCCCCCTCGAGACGCTTCATATACCCTCCACTGCTGGCGCTGCGTTGTTATTGCACGCTGACGCAGAACATAGACAGTGGTCATATTAACGTGACTGGACTGAGTATGTTGTTTCCTTCTGATACGGTAAATAACTAAATAAATGTATTTAGTAATTCGCCACTGAAATGTAAAAAAAAGAACGAGTGAACTGGTCACGTGTGCTGGCAACTGCGTGGTGTGCCGCCAGCGCAGCCGCGCGATGCGCCGGACAGCGGTCGGCGCGTCACAGAGCGCCCCTTTGTGCAGGCTACCCGCCGAGCGGCTATTAATCAGCGCGCTATCTGGGACGCCCGCACAGCACCGCGCACCCTCCGCCCCGCACCTCGCAGCCGCGTGGCCCAGGCAGAGGCGCCGGCACCTGGGAACGCCTCGCTTATCTGAGCAGACTCCCAGATTGCGCCATTGGCGAGCTCCGCTTGTTTGGCGGGCGCATTAATTGGCCGTGGAAATGCTCGCGCCGGCACAGTCGTTTATTGCTGTTTCAGATTCGTCTCCGGGGGGCAGGAGGAGAATGGGGAGCTGGGTGGTGGGCGTAGGACGGTGTTCCCATTCTCTGCCGACTTGGCCGCTGCTCTCACAGGAGGAAACGGCGGGCGTCGAAGAACACAGGCGTAGCTCGCGGACGCAGCATAAAACAATGGGAGCACTGGGTAACGGTGTTGGGTAAATTGCTGTAATTAACGCTGCTCCGGCCGGCCGGCAGCTCGGGTAATTTCTGCCGTAAGAAGATAAACAGCTGGGCCCGGTCCGGGCGCCCGGGCTGCGCGCTGCCCTCCTCATTTATTCAGGGACAAAACTTTGCAGCGGAGCGCTCGAGCGATTTTTCTTTAACGATGTTTGGGAAGGCAGGTGGGCGATGCAGTCTGTTTGTGACGAGATCACAGCCGCCGCAGCTTCTGCCATCATCAGGAGCCAGTTATTTTTTGTTTTGTTTTGTTTTTATTTGTCTGGGGTGGCCGTTTTTTTTGTACCTGTTACTGTGCTGACGTAAATTGCCAGCCTCATTAACGTTGGCACGGTCTTGATTAATTGCCGAAATTGATTTACAATTATCGCTCCCCAATGTCAGCTAACGAGCATTTGAAGACGGTGAGAAGAGGAAACCCACACGCAGTATAATTTAACTCGATAAATCACGTTCGATCCTCGTCTTCGTTACCTTTACTATTGCATCTTGTAGAGATATAGAAGTTCCCTAGTACGACAAAGATCTTTCACGCGTACAAGATGCATGTACGCTATATACACTGACGGAAAACAAATTAAAACAAGAAGTTAATGTAGAGTAATGAAATTCCGGGAACACGTTTGTCTAGGTAACATATTTAAGTGATTAACGTTGCAAGATCACAGGTTAATGTAAGCATGAGATGAAACACAGCAAATGTGAAATGCTGGTAGATTAATGACAGGTGTAATCACTAGAATGTTGAATGCAAGCACACAAACGTCCATGCATTGCGTTACACAGCTCATGTCAGTTTGTGGGTTGGAGTTCCATGCCTGTTGCACTTGGTCGGTCAATACAAGGACGGTTTATGCTGCTCGTGGATCACACTGGAGATGTCGTTCGATGATGTCCCCTATGAGCTCATTGAAGACAGATCTAGTGTACAAGCTGGGCACGGCAACAAGTCGGCACACTAAAGCATCCTGGGTTACAAAAGCGGCACGTGACCGAGGGTTTTCCTGTTGGAAAACACTCCTAGAATTCTGTTTGTAAATGGAGAAATCACCAGACTGACGTGCAGAGTTGCAAGTAGAGTGCGTGCGATAACCACGACAGCGCCCTCCTGTCATACCAACGCACACTCCAGACCATAACTTCTGGAGTAGATCCAGTCTGTCTATCAGGCAGATAGGATAGTTGAGTCCCTCAACTAGCCCCCTTCTAACCAGGACAGCCATTACTGCCACCGAGGTAGAACCAGCTTTGAACAGAAAACACAACAGCCTTCCATCCTACCGTCCATTGAGATCTCGCTCTACACCAGTGAAGTCGCAAATAGCAGTGGTGTGGAGGCAGTGGAATGCACGCTAGAGGGCGTCTCACTCGCAACTATCCTTGAAGTAACCGATTTGTATCAATTCGTGTCGCTATGGTGCCAGATGCTGCTCAGTTCGCTGCTACAGATGCAGTGCGACGTGCCAGAGCCGTACGCCGATCACTAAGGTCGAGAGATCTTGGTAGCGCCATGTGGCTTCCGAAGCCCGGTCCTGCCACCGCACAGTCTCGTGATCGTCACTGCCTCGCAAACATGCACAGTCGCAACATTCCTGCCAAGTCTTTCTGCGATATCGGAGGAGGAACTTCCAGCTTCTGCGTAGCTCTATTACTCCACCTCTTTCAAACTGAGTGATGTGCTGATAATGGTGACTTTGTCGCCTAAAGGCGTTGATGACTAACATCAACTCACCACGTCCAATCTCAAAGGTAGCTAATGCTTATTGACTGTTACAGGGTGCATTTTGCGCAAGCCTCATTTGCAACCCCATAGTGTGCTAACTAGCGCCACACTTATGCCTCTCGTGCTAAATTTGAGTGAACATCATCTTTCAGATGTAGAAACATGCCTGCCAACTTCCGTTTATGTCGCACAATTCTTCCTTGGTGATGCGATTTTTGTTTTCTCGTCGGTGCAGTTAACAAACGCGTTTATTACAATGATGTTTTCGTTTAATGTAGACCACAAATATTTTGTCTGTTTTTATTTGTTATATTTACGTCTATGCTTCACGTGTCATGTGTTTGTCACGTGGTCGGATACATTACCCACGTTTTCGACAACCGTCTATTGCAACAAGAAGCCTGAAGCTATACCAAACCTCCTGTGAATATTACGATCATATAAAAAAATAAATGGGCAAGTACTGCATGCCTTTAAAAATGTATTCTATGCATTTCTGATCACTGTCGAATCAACTTCTTTTATAAGGAGTAAATTCAGCTATTTTATTGCTTGGCCATAATTTACATATATCGATAGAGGAAATACATAATATGAAAGTGCTTTATAAAAATAACTAAATTCACTGATCGATGGCCACTGTCTTATATACCATAGATGATTATTTCATTAGTGTAATCCTATGGTGTATTAAAGTTGAATAATACGAATTTTTGCCCGCATCTCGTGGTCGTGCGATAGCGTTCTCGCTTCCCACGCCCGGGTTCCCGGGTTCGATTCCCGGCGGGGACAGGGATTTTCTCTACCTCGTGATGGCTGGGTGTTGTGTCATGTCCTTGGTTAGTTAGGTTTAAGTAGTTCTAAGTTCTAGGGAACTGATGACCTAAGATGTTAAGTCCCATAGTGCTCAGAGACAATTTTTTAATACGAATTTCAAGTCACCACCGAAACCAACGGTTCACCGACTCCGTTGACTGTCTGTTTAGACGGCACCGCTGGTTCTGTGGACAATGGAAATATCAAAACCTGAATTTTCCGAAGATTTCTTCCTCAAACGACCCGAATCTGCAGATATGCAAGAAACTAAGGAAAAACACTGAAACTGTCAGATGCAGCTGCGTTGTTGGTTGATCAGTACCCGGTCGGAAGATTACAAAATATATTGTTTATAAACGTTTTGTATTTAATAGGGTTCGGTTGGACCACATGCTGTTCTCTCTGGTTTTTCTCTTTTCTTTTCTGTTTTTGTAAGAACGTCTAAGTTCCCTTGTTCCTGTGAATCGCTTCCTAATGTTCCCTATTAATCTCTCAACAAATGTTGGTCCTTTCAGTTTGTGCAGGGTTCCATCTCCTTAATTTACTATATTGTTTGCAATTTCTTCCGTATTAATCTGCAGTTCATAGCCAATAAATTGTGGTCGAGTCAACGTCTGGTCTTGTAAAATCTGGTTTTGATTCTGTCTTACCAATACGTTGTCTATCGGAAGCCTTGGGAAATCCAAGGTGTCTTCCACTTAAACAACTTTCTTTCAAAATTCTTAAACCAAGAATTAGCAATGGTTAAATTGTACACTATGTATGAAGAATTTCCTCAGAGGGCGTACACTTACGTTCCTTTCCCCATTCCCCATTTTGGGACTTTTTCCTTTTTCTCTTCTTTTTCCCATAATCGAAGTGCATTCCCCATAACTGTTAATTTCCACCTACCTTAACTTTCGGAGCTATCTCTGAAAAGTAAGAAATGAAAGATATGGAACCTGGGTAAGTTGAAATATTCAGTAGGTGCAAAGAGTTTCAGAGATACTATCAGTCAGTAGTTGAATGAAACAGGGGAAAGCAATAAATGAGAGGATTAATTGGTATCTTTAGGAGATGTTATAGTGGTAGCATTCGCAGCGTTTGCTGTATTTTCTGTTCTTATAATAAACTTACGTCGTTTGTTTCTTTTTGTGGCAGTAACTTGCATCGTATTGAAGACATTGAGATATTTCCATGCGCACTGGGCTATGTATTCGGTCAACTAGTATTACAGACACAACATTGGATTGTCAATATTTTAACGTATAGTTGAAATACGAGAGCGTGCTGGAATGTAACGGCTGTGGATTTTGTATTCCGTTCACAAATTAGTTTGAGGTATTAAATCTCTTGCACATTACTCGCCCGTCTGTTTTTTTTTAATATAGTGTGTAGTGTGGACTGAAGAGATCATCCTTGATGACTTATTCTTGTAGGATGGGATGTAAGGATAAAAGGAAAACACTTTATTTATTACACATTCAGTTAAGCTTGGGCACGTAATGGGTCCTTTAGCCTGCTGTGTTTGGTGACGTCTATCTCCTGTGGAGGGTGAAATGTGTCAAGGCTGTTATGGGGGGTGAAACGTTATTTACTTCGGTACTCGATACTTGTGTCATCTTGCAGGGTTTACCGTTCCTACCGATTCTAATTGTCGAACTTCGTCCCTAAGGGCATCGATCTTGTCAAAAACTCGTAGAGCCTTGTCAAGGACCTTCTCTTGTATAGTGGTCTCGTGGAGTGCGGTGCAGATGTCGACGTTTCTTGTCCACCACGAAGCTCCTGTGATCCATCGATAGCAAATGTTTTGCAGCGCTTGGAGTTTGTTGTAGTTGGAGACGCACGTAGCTCCCCACGAGGTGGAGCCATACAACATAGTGGGTTCCATCGTTGCCTTATAAATTGGAGTATAGTCTTAGGGTTGAGAACCTTACTTTTCAGAAATGGAATCAATGACCTGGCCATCTTATGGGCTGCCGTCTTCTTATCGTCAATATGCTGCGTAAAGAGTAATTTTTTGTCAAGGTAGACACTGAAATACTTCACTCCCGGCGACCATGGGATAAATTGGTCAGCTATTTGCAGTCTGTCGTTCAGAACTGGTTTCCTCCGTGTGAAAAGAACGGCTGCCGTCTTCGTCGGGTTGATCGTTATCTTATTTTGCAGCGCCCAGCGTTCCATTACAGCAATTTGCGTTGCATCCTAGCGATTATCTGGTCCAAGTGTCGTCCAGCTGTCAGAACGGCCGTATCGTCCGCATAAAAACGCGCCGTAACAAGGGGGACTGTTGGGATGTCATTTATATATAAATTGAAAAGTAGAGGCGAAATGACAGAGCCCTGCGGAATTCCTGCCGAGATCAGTTTCATTTCTGAGTTTTTATCGTCGACTCGGACATACAGTTTCCTGTCCTGCAGAAAGCTGTCTATGAGTCTAATATAACAATCCACAATAGGGGTAGTGCGATGCAGTTTGACGATAAGGTTGGGCCGCCACACCTTATCGTAAGCTTATTCGATGTCAAGGAAGACACCAATCGTGAAGTGCTGTTTGTTGTATCCTTCTTGTATCCGTTCGGTGATCCGTAAAAGTTGATGTTCGGCAGATAACTTGTCCTTGAAACCGAATTGTTCGGGTCGTATAACATCATGCGCTGTAAGCGTGTCATGGAGCCTCTGCAACAGCATTCTCTCGAGCCCCTTGCCAAGGATCGGCAAGAGGCTAATTGGCCGGTAACTGTTGTGTTCTGCTGCGTCTTTCCCTGGCTTGGGCACTGGAACTACTCGAGCCGTCTTCCATGCCGTAGGAAGATATCCCTGCAGAAGACAGCTGTTGAGAATTCGGGTAAGGAGCACAGTTGGCTTCCTGGGCAACTGTTTCAAATCGGTGTTGCCTATGGAGTCGTTGCCCGGCGCATTATTCCGAGTCTTCCGGATAATTTTACGGATCTCTGCTGGTGTGGTGAGTTGTGGGCGGCTCTGCAGAGTCGCAGTACGAAAAGCAGTCCATTATGCTGTGACGACGGCTTCCTCTTCTTGCAGGCGGACGTCGTTCACGGGGGTCGCCGGTGTAGACATCTGTTCTTGGTAAGTCGTAGCATACAGCTCTGTCTGGGCGAGTTCGTCATAGAGGAGGCCATCTGATCCTCTGATGGCTCGTTTAGGTGGCCGCTGGTGTCGTATGTTCTTGACTACCTGCCATTCGTTCTTGGTTCGAAGTAAGAATTCATCCATCTTATCTTCCCAGACCTGCTGTCGCCACTCGGCCGCTCTCCTGTGCAGTTCTCGTGTGAAGACGTGTGTTTCTCGTCGATCGATCGGGTTTCTATAGCGGAGCCAACGTCGCCTGCTTCTGTTTCTCTGTGTCTTCAGTTCTTGGAGTAGAGGCGGGAACTCGTCGAAAGCTACTACAGGGTAGGCCGTGTGAGTAGTTGCCCTCTGTTTGGCTACATTTATCTTCTGCGTCAAAGTTTGTACCGCGATGTCGATGGCTTCCGGTGCTGAAACGTCCTGTGTCAGGCAGACATTGTTGTCAAGATATGCCCGAAATTGACCCCAGTTCAGAGTTTGTGAGGTTGGGGGCGGAAGGTTGGCCGTTGCGTTTTCCACTATGCTGATCACAGGTCGGTGGTCAGACGAAAGATCGTCGACGGTGCGGAGCTGGAGGTTCGTCTCAATATTTTTGATGACAGCAATATCTAGGACGTCTGCTTCTTGCCGATCGACGTAAGGAATCCGTGTGGGCTCTCGTGCGCCATGGACTGTGATACCTAGTTCATCTTCCATGGCAATCAAAGTTCGTTCACGAGGGCTCGTACGCCGAGAATTCCACGCGATGTGATTGCTGTTAAGGTCACCTCCTAGGAAGATTTTGTCAAAATTGGAAAAGATACTCCGTAGGTCATCTGGCACCATGTTTTTACCGAGGCTGTTGTACGCCGCAATGAAAGTGGTGTTGCCTGCCGCCGATCGAACCGTTACTGCTGTAGCCTCCAGATGTTGTAGGTGTGTTAGTGTTTCATGATGGTACCGCAGTTCCCTTTTAAGCAGAACTGCGGTCCCTCCACCTCGTTGGCCTTGTCTGTCCGTTCTATAGACGTACATGTTACGAAATCTGAGCTCAGTTGTTGGACGAAGATGCGTCTCCGATACAAGTGCGATGTCGATTTTGTGACGTTGTAAGAATTCAGTGAATTCTGTTTTCTTGTGCTTCATTCCGTTGGCGTTCCATATACAGATTTTCAGGTTTCTCGTGGTCCCAGGGCGATCCATCTTGTTCCAAAGGCCTTCAATACTCTTTCAATTAAAGAAAGTATCCCCACCAGTTGTTGCTGCACGGCGGTGAGAAGTTTCGCGACATCAGGGAGCGTTGGAACTATGGATTCCATCAAATGAGCTGGTGAGACGTAGGTTTCCGGTTCCGGTCGGCGTGGTGATGCTGCGTGGGCGTATGAATAATGCTGGCGGTGCTGTAGAGGTGGAAGTGCTTCAGGAGGAGGCTGTGTTACTGGCTGTCGTGTCGACACCGGCTGTTCTTGTGGTGTTTGCTGACGGTGGGGGGGAGGGTGTGGCGTCAGGTTGGAGTTCCGTATTACACGAGTCCTCCGCTGAGAGGGCTGCGGGGAAGACCGTTGTCTGTACTTCCTGAGAAGTTCCTGGTACTTCTGGTAGCCACGCCATGTGGCAGGACGGTCGTTTTTACAGTTAGCACATTTCGGCGTAGCCCCTCGGGGATGAGTACATGCTGAAGATCGGTGCTGCCCTCCACATCGAACGCAGCGAGCAGGCAAGCTGCAATAATTAGCTGTATGTTCGAAGCGCTGGCAGTGGCGACATTGAACAGGTCCTTCTTATCTGTTGTAGGTTCCAATAACGACTTTAGTATATAGAAGGTATTTGATGTCATAAATCTTGTAGTTTTCCTTTTGGGCTGGCAACGTGCCATAGTAAGCATCTTGAGGTCGTAATTCCTTCGTGTTGTCGTCTCGATTTTTAAACTGATGGACTTTGGTGACAGGGAAACCCTTCTCTATCAGGGATTCAGTTCTTCCTCCGTAACTTCGGCAGGTAGACGTTTGACAAACACTTTGAGGTCCTTGTCCTCCGCGGCCTGATGCGTAAAAAAGTGGATGTCATTCGACACAACGAAATTGATGGCCCGCCGTTGATCTTCATAGAAGTCAAAGTGATATTTGATCCGGTCTCGTTGGTAGATGACCTTAAGACTGCCGTCAATATTCGCTTTCAGCGTCTTGTTGAGTTCCATGTAGTTCCATCTGTCCCTCTTTATCTGCTTCGAGATTGACATCACTCGGCTGGTCCATACGTTCTGGAGCATCTGTTGTATCTTCCGTCGCAATAGCCGCATAACGGTTGGAAGTTTTCAGTTCTTATGGACGTTGTCGCTTCGGAGAGTTGTTCTGCTTAGGAGAAGCGTTGAGTCGTTTTCTTTGGGGAACTAGTGTAAAAGCGCCCTCTCCGTCGGTGGGCTGCATGGTACAAATTTCTTCAGAGGAGACTCCCTCCATTTCGTCGTCGTCTTCTGGTGGAGAAAATTGTTCCACGTCGTCTGCTTGTTCTTCAGACTGTGAAGGAGGAACTGTACTAGTGCGGTTGTCTTATACTTCCTGACTTTGCGGAATCATGTGTTGTATTTCCCGTTGTTGCCGATCGTTCTGTGTTAGCTGATGCCTCTCGTCACAGGGGTTCGACGTACGTTGTCCTCCGCTCTGCATTCGTGTACCGCTCCTCGTGCTCCTGTCCTCATTATCTTGCCTGACAGAATCCGTTGTCGTTGCAGGGGTCGTCGCCACTGTATCCGTCCTGTTGGGAGCGGCCGCCGGGGCGGTCCCCACCGACCAGCCAGCGGCCGGCCCCGGTGCGACCGAGCCGGCTGGCTCGGACGCGCGTTCCGTTGTCCGCACTCAACTGGCGGCCGTCTGTCCCGCTTTGCTGGCGCAAGTTGAAACCCTCTGCCGCTAGACGGCTCTGAACTGTAGCCTTTAACGTGGCGGCGTGTAACGTAACTATGTGGGTGCTTGAGAAATAGCGTACTGTAATCGAGTTTCAAACTTCAAAAAACGTGCCTCCAATTTAAATTCGTAGTTGAGTTAGAGCTGTGACGGTGATGATTGTCTTGACATTAGTGATGCGCGATGTCTGGCTGGTCGTGCTCGTGATGAAGGAAACAGTCGTGCTAATCTAGACGTGTGCGACGGAGCTTGGAGCGTTTCCAGGACTTACAGAACGCCTTGGAAGACTCCAGTAGTGTTGAATCGGTGCAAGAGGTGAGGCTGTCGCTCCGTCAACGAAGTCAAGCATTCTGCAGTGACGGTGTCTACAAACTAGTCTTTCATTGGGAGAAGTATGTTCGTCGGCAGGGTGACGAAGTTGCGGAACAAATATGTTGTTGTTGTTGTGGTCTTCAGTACTGAGACTGGTTTGATGCAGCTCTCCATGCTACTCTATCCTGTGCAAGCTTCTTCATCTCCCAGTACAACTGCAGCCAACACCCTTCTGAATCTGCTTAATGTATTCATCTCTTGGTCTCCCTCTACGATGTTTACCCTCCACGTTACCCTCCAATACTAAACTGGTGATCCCTTGATGCCTCATACCATGTCCTACCAACCGATCCCTTTTTCTAGTCAAGTTGTGCAACAAACTCCTCTTCTCCCCAATCCTATTCAATACCTCTTCATTAGTTATGTGATCTACCCATCTAATCTTCAGCATTCTTCAGTAGCACCACATTTCCAAAGCTTCTATTCTCTTCTTGTCCAAACTATTTGTCGTCCGTGTTTCCCTTCCATACATGGCTACACTCCATACAAATACTTTCAGAAACGACTTCCTGACACTTAAATCTGTACTCGATGTTAACAAATTTCTCTTTTTCAGAAACGCTTTCCTTGCCATTGCCAGTCTACATTTTATATCCTCTCTACTTCGGCCATAATCACTTATTTTGCTCCCCAAATAGCAAAACTCCTTTACTACTTTAAGCGTCTCACTTTCTAATCTTATTCTCTCAGCATCACCCGACTTAATTCGACTACATTCCATGATCCTCGTTTTGCTTTTGTTGATATTAATCTTATATTCTCCCTTCAAGACATTGTCCATTCCGGTCAACTGCTCTTCCAAGTCCTTTGCTGTCCCTGACAGAATTTCAATGTCATCGGAGAACCTTAAAAATTTTATTTCTTCTCCATGGAGTTTAATACCTACTCCGAATTTTTCTTTAGTTTCCTTTACAACAAATATGTAGACATGAAGAATAAAGATGTAGAATGTTAATGATGTTTATTTTACTTTAAAAGATTTACTAGTTTTCACAGAAAAAAATTGGAGCCATTACTCGCACGACCTCGTGCATGCTAGCTAGATTATTGTCAGCGAGGCACATGGATAGGGTTAAGATCACGTTTGATACTACATGTTGTGTTGCGAAAACTTATGTGTGAGTCATTCAATGAGTGTTGTGTTTTTACCTAAGATTGTGTAGTCATAATTCTGAGGAGAAAATAATGAGTATCGGAGGCAACACATCGGGCCTCCAGTTTCCACTAAGTTGTTTAAATCTAGATTGCAGCCTCGATAGATGTTTGCGAATACAACAAAAACTGTTAGTGGGTAGTGAACGTAATTACAAATCGTAAATATTGATTGGATGTGGCAAATCCTTCCTAATCAAGATGAAGTCGACGCCCTAAGCGCGGCTGCCAGCGTAACTGTGCGGTGGTTCCGGTTGTCTGAAGTTAGGCGCCTGCTACACATCTCTCGTACAGTAGGGAAAGAGATTTCTTTCGACCCTCTGCACGTAGTTTCCTCCTGAGTTCCGTTTATTCTCGAAAAAAGGAGAAGGTTTTAAGGTTTCTAGGTTTCTTCTTTATCGAATTCTTTAGTCTCAAATGCGGTAGAACACTATTGAACCCTCGCCGCTCAGGAGAGAGTAAATTCCAGGTAGGTATACGACACTGAAGTAAAGTCGCTATTTCAATTTGGGCTCGTTCAGACATTTCAGATCACATTCTTGCTAGCGAACTTAACTAGCCTGCCAAGAATTAGAAGCAGAATTGTTATTTGTCGGTGTTGGTGTTTTCCAAACCAACACGTTTCATGTTTACTTCTAAATGCGATTGAGGTCAATGTGTAGCGGAACAGGAGAGTTGTCAAGGGAACCAGCTGCTGCTGATAGCGAACACTATAAAACATGTGGAAATTTCGATTTGCTGCTGCCACAGCAGATTGCAGTAAGTGTACAACTTGACAATGACTACAGTAGAGAGTCATTCCGATCTTTCACCTACTATTTCTAATTGATCAAATCGAATAAGTCTTTTTACTAAGAATTCCAATTATCTACTGAGCTTTCGTTATGTTGTAGAATAGTTTTCATTGTACACAGAATTTGCCGGATAACAAGGTTAGTGTCCACTGAGTTCGAAGAAACGTGAAAAAAAGTCTCGGATAATTTTATTAAGAACTTGTGCTTCGTAAAACACAAAAAACTATAGTTTTCTCTTCAACTCAACTAAATAGATCAATGCTTTTTTTGTTGGCGTGCAGTTCAAATTTATTCTGTGGGTCCGCTGCTCTTCCTTATTTTTGAAACACTAAACGTCATTTATCTCTTCATAGCTTAGGTGATATATTTAAAGGTCGGCGAGAAATAGTCTTTCAGACGAGGTGCTTGATCTACTCACGTCATTCCTGACAGACCTGAACGTTATTGAAACAGACGAAATTTTTCTGTCCGGGATACAATTTCAAACTTATCAAGCTACATTCCGAAAACTATAGAACTCACTGAAGTACTTTTTTTCGTTAATTCTCGAGAGTCATAGCTCGCCAAAGGAACTTTCTCAAGTTACATATCGCATAACGGTTAGTTCGTGTAAGTCCGAAGTTAAAAAAAATAAGTAGCAACTGAAACTCACTTGTGTAGGTGTCTACAATGTCGTGATGTATAAAAATATATGTTTATTTTAATTAGAGTCATAGTTATGTTTCTTGCTGAATTAGATGAAATTATTTGGTCTGGAAAAGTTTCCTGCTTGAGAAGTGTCAGGCACAATCTTTTGAGCAGCGGAGGTGCCAATACAATGGAACCTGAGAATATCAGGGTGCCATTGGTGTATCGGCAGCTGCGTCAGTCAAGCCTGCTCAATGTCTGATACCAGCTTATTTGAATATGACTTGTATTTGTGTTAATCTCCACAAATTCTCTTCTCATTTGAAGTGCGCGCATCGTATTTTAACAGAAGTCGTAAAGCAATACATGTCTGTTTTTCACTGTGAGTTCAAAAACGGCTCTGAGCACTATGGGACTTAACTGCTTAGGTCATCAGTCCCCTAGAACTTAGAACTACGTAAACCTAACTAACCGAAGGACATCACACACATCCATGCCCGAGGCAGCATTCGAACCTGCGACCGCAGCGGTATCGCGGTTCCAGACTGTAGCGCCTAGAACCGCTCGGCAACTCACTGTGAATCACACGGTGTTAAGAGACTCAGTAAAGAGGGAAAGAAATATCTCCGCATCTTTGATTCAGAGAGCATCATAAATGAAAGACAAAGTGGCCACAAAAACCTGCCGGATACCCTGCTGAGCTCGACAATGGTAATGCGACTACTGGTGAACCAACCACTGCGCAGGTACGCCACGCTGTGGGTGGGCAGCGCCTCTGCAACAGCTGCTGCTGCAGCGACACACGCACGCACAAGCGCGCGCGCGCACACACACACACACACACACACACACTCGGCGACATTGATGGAGCGGACGGCTCGTGTAGGGCTCGCAGGGGCGGAAATATCGCCGATCGCAGAGCGGGCGCGCGCGCCCCGCGATGAATGGGACCCCGTTGACACCACATTAATTAAAACAACTGCAACAAAGTTTCGCCCGGCGCCACCCTAACTTGATTTCACGCCCGCTTCCAGCCGGACAAACAAAACGCCATCGCATCCAGCAGCTAGTTCACTGTCTATCTGAACCACCTGCGCTCGTATTTGTCGGGTATTGTCTCTCTGGTTTTACCATGTCTCCCCTGTCCTATTGTGCTTATATGGTCTTATGGATGCCAGAAGTCTTTTCACACGATTTTCCCTGGTGTGGTCTTCTTGTTCAGAGGCGTACATGTGTTACCAGTGATCCGAAATACCGGCGATCTGTAATGATGCCTCTGAAATTTGGTAATATGCCCAATGTACACTGAGGTAACCTCACAATATCGTGTCGGACATCCTTTACCCGGTGTAGTGCAGCAGCTCGACGTGGCAAGGTCTAAACAAATCGTTGGATGTCCGCTGCAGAAATACTGAGTCATGATGCCTCTGTAGCCGTCCATAACTGCCAAAGTGCTGCCGGTGTAGGATTTTGTGCACGAACTGACCTCTCGATTATATCCCATAAATATTCGATGGGATTCATGTCGGCAAATTCGCTAACATTGCCCATAATGTTCATCAAACCAAAGGAAAGCAATTGTGGTCCAGCGATATGGCGTATTGGTTCAAATGGCTCTGAGCACTATGCGACTTAACTTCTGAGGTCATCAGTCCCCTACTACTTAGAACTACTTAAACCTAACTAACCTAAGTACATCACGCACATCCATGCCCGAGGCAGGATTCGAACCTGTGACCGTAGCGCTCACGCGGTTCCACACTGTAGCGTCTAGAACCGCACGGTCACACCGGCCGGCTGTGGCGTATTGTCATCCGCAAAAATTCCATCGTTTACTATCAAAAACAGTCTTGATCACAATTTATTTATTACGGTGATCCGTTTCGGCCACAACTGTGGTCATACTCATTGGTCTGAAGATGACCACAGTTGTGGCCGAAACCAGTCACCGTAATAAATAAATGGTGATCAAGACTGATTTTGATAGTGGATATTTGCAACACATTGAGCACTGTTCACTCCCACAATGTATTCAAAAGTAATTCCATCGTTGTTTCGGGAACATGCAGTCTACGAATGGTTGCAAATGGTCTACAAGTAGCCGGACATAACGATTTACAGTCAAAGATGGGTTCAGCTGGACCAGAGTACACAGTCCACCCCATGTAACACAGCCCACAACATGGAGCCAACTCCAACGTGCATAGTGCCTTGTTGACAGCTTGGCTCCATGGCTTCGTGCGGTCTGCGCCACACTCTGACCATATCACCAACTCTTACCAACTGAAATCGGGACTCATCTGAACAGGTCGCGGTTTTCCAGTCGTCGAGGGTCCAAACGGTGTGGTCACTAGTCCGGCAGAGGCGCAGCACGCGATTTCGTTCTGTTAGCAAAGGCACAGGCGTCTGTCGTCTGCTGCCGTAGTCCAAATTTCGCGGCACTATCCTGTAAGCATTCGTTTCTTGTGTGTCCCACATTTATTCATGCGGTTGTTCCACTCAATGTTGCTTCTCTGTCAGCACTAACAACACTACGCAAACGTAGCTGCTCTCGGTGGCTAAGTGAAGGTCGTCGGCCACTGCGTTGTCGGTAATGAGAGGTAATGCTTGAAATTTGGTATTCTCGGTGCACTCTTGACACTGTGGAGGTCGGAAAATTGAATTCACGATTTCGGAAATGGAATGTCCCGTGCGTCTAGCTCCAACTACCATTCCGCCTTTAAAGTCTGTTAATTCCCGTCGTGTGGCCACGGCCGCGTCGGAATCTCTGTCACATGAATCACTTCAGCACAAATGACAGCTCCACCAATGCACTGCTCTTCTATACCGTGTACACGTGGTTCTGCAGCCACCTGTACATGTGCATATCGCCATCCCGCGACTTTTGTCACCTCAGTGTGTACTCAGGGTGGTGCCCGAGATACCGGACCCGACGACTAGATTTCTCACAGTTTCTAAGCTGTTCCTTTCATTAGCTTATTTGTTAATTCTGTAGTATCTAGTTATTCTATGTTTATCTATTTTTTGTTTCTACTCAGGCCGGGCAAGAACTGGTCCGTAATTGGCGAGCAGTCTGTACTGGTGCCTGTTTTTGTGCTACATCCTGTACATGTTGTTTTCTGAGGATGGTTCAGTTTCTAAAGCGCTCATACCAAAATAAATCTTTCTGTTTTAACGATTTTGCCACTCACCTCTGCAACTTTCCTCGTAACTACAGCCTGACTCTCCTTAGTATAGGGGCTAATCTGGGAGGCGTTAGGGATATAGTTGGAAATGACATCCCCATTCCTATCCTTTTCCCGAAACCATTTTACTAATAGCGTTTATCCACCGGTTCGTGTGTTTACAGGTAGGACCGAGAAACCACATGAAATAAAGAAGATTTGGATCAAAGATCTTTGACGTATAGGTTTCGAAAGCATACTTAGGAACACATCAAGCGGGTGGAAAAATTCTGTCTGTACTGGTGTTTTACTGATATGCCGGCGAACAATCAGCACCAGTTCCGCCTAAATCTTTGAGAGTGGATTAAAGCGACCACTTCGTAGGAACAATGATTTTTCCAAACACTTCACAGGCGAGGAAGAACTCCACCAAGTGCGGGTGACCCTTCCTCCCCCGTCGGAAGACGTGCCTTTGGATATACGAAGGATACTGTGGCTACTATATGATGGTGTTACAGCTCACTTCCAGATTCCCATGCGAAGTTATTTCGACATCTACTCCGACCACAGATTGAGGCCGAACTGATGCCGATGGTTCGCTGCCACTATGCTGTTAAAACACTAGTACAGACAGAACATTTCCACTCTTCTCCGGTGTTCTAGTCTGTGCTTTCAATCATTTAACCTTGCACTGTCAAAGATCTTGAATCTCCCTCATCATGTGAGTGTACCTCCCTTGGATCGCATTTCCGACCTTATACTATTTGACCTTCTTTGGTCTTTATCCTGTGCAGTTTGTCCCCATTTAGTAAAATCACACTGTATTTGCGGAGGGGTGGGCCGAATCAGTGACAAACTGTGAATATCCTGCCCATCCGAAAGAAACGACAGGTTAGTGGGTCACTTCAACTGCAGTCAGGAATAGTTCAAAGAAAGGAGAGTGTAGGAGTAAAATAATATCGCATAAATGGTTGAATACGCAAGGCAGATTGTAGAGATTGTTTTATATAGTAGTTAAGCAGGGATGAAAAACTTATCACAGGACAGGAAAAGATGAAGGACAGCAAAAATCGGTCCGAACAAAAACGGAAAAGATGTGATACACACCACCATCGTCAACTAACAACGCATACGATGCTGTCTTTTTCTATCGCCATTCAACATTCAATGATGGCTAAAGAACACCCAATAATGAGTAAACGCTGTCCACTAGCCGACAAAAGCCATCCACTAATGGATAAAGAGCATCCACTAATATATAAAGGGCACGTACAGATTTCTCCGCAGGTTACGATCCCCGGCTATATGCTTCCACCTTGCTCATCTGTGTTTTCTTATGACATTTACGTACCTTACAGTAAGTATTCGCCTTGACCTTATCTTGTCCAGCAAAAAAATCTTATTTGATCCATCTTCCAAGCATTCGCTTTGCTGTATGTTGCGCACATCTCAATTTCATTTGTGTCACAGAAAAAATTACTTTTCCCGTGTCAGTTAATTTTGCGACCCTTCTGGTTATTTTTCCCATCTTACCTAGAAACGCCAATCATGTGTTCCTACTAAGTTCTCTAAGCAAGCTCTAATTGTTGGACAGTTTCCCCGTTCAAAGTCAGTCTCTCAGGGCCATAAGTCAAGATGTGTAGCTGTAAGATTTTTGTCTCAGACACATTAGAAACTTAGTTTTGTATACTCGGCTTAGTTCATCAAAAACTTTTCGCAGACCTAGTGTTAGATACCTGATGATGTGACCAACTGCAGCGACAATTCAGTAAATGTATACTTAGTGCGTCTATATCAGGCGTTTACTCCTGCTGGTGTACATTATTTTGCACGTTGTCACTCTTTAGACCGACCAGTCATTGTGCTTGAGTCTGCAATTCACTGCATTTATTCAAGGACATGGCTAACTATCTATACATCTATGCTGTCAACAAGTTATTTAGGATGCTGCTCCCAACGCCTGACAAGCCATTAATATGTAGATTACGCGAGCCTGTGACGCTCTCTCGTGTCACTTCCAATTTCATCTTTTTCCTGATGAGCATTTGCCGTTCAAGACAACACAGTTTAAAAGACAATAGCGTGCCTGTGTAAACAATCGTAGTTAAATTTGTAAACGTGGGCTTCCACGGCCGTTGTCACAGTCAATAAAATTCTTGTGGGTTTGTGACCGCATTCTCAACTATAAAATACCAACGTTTCGGCGACTATTGCAAGACGCCTTCCTCAGGGTGTATTGCTAACTGAATAGGCGCTGGTTTCATTATATACTATGGAGGAGTGCTGTTCTTTTATTGCTCTTTGCATTCCGTCTTGTCATTGGCGGAAACAGGCGTTTTCCATTGGAGTTTCCTTTATTGCTTGCCATTGGCGGAAATCGGCGTATTCGAAATTGAGCGGCTACTGCAGCGTAGCGCTGTTTACTAACTGCCTAGAATCGTCTAGGAAGCGTCATCACTCTGTGTACTCTCCGCCGCTGTGTGTATGTAGGCGAGTCTGGGGGTCCAATAGGCACAAGGTTATCTGAACACGAGGGACATATCCGTCTCAAACAATACAACAAATCAGCGGTGGCAGAACACCAGGAACAGTGCAGGATGAAGATTGAATTTCGAGAGGCCCATCTATTGGCGAAACACCCATTTATAGCTTGAGGAGGAAGATCAGAGGGGCTATAGAAACAGTCAAGCCACCCGACAACATGAGTAGAGAAGACGGATACCGACTCCCAGCGTCTTGACTGCCAACAGTGACAGCTTTGCCGAAGGACAGCTCTCGCAAAGCTTTAACAGCCGCGCAGGAGGCCACAGCGGCGGAGGGTACACAGTGCTGGCCGCCCTAGCCGATTCTAGGCAGTTAGTAAACAGCGCTACTCTGCGGTCTCCGCTCAGTTTCCTATACACCGATTTCCACCAACGGCAAGCAATAAAGGAAACTCCAATAGAAAACGTCTATTTCCGCCAATGACAAGACGCAATGCAAAGACCAATAAAAGAACACCTAATACCCTTCCTCCTCACCCTTATCTCCAATGACAGCACTCCTCAATAGTATATAAATACTTAAACTAGCGCGCATTCATCAATTAGCAATATATTTAGAGGAAGGTGTCTTGCAATAGTTGCCGAAACGTCGGAATTTGATAACTGATAATGCGATCGCACACCCAGAAAAATTTTATTGACAGTATTTAAATTTCTTTATGCAGAGTCGGATTAGAATACACCGTATATATCAGTTTGCTACGAGCACATATGAGCTTTTAATCAATGGTGTAAGTACTTTTTAAGACATGGTTGAAGTATTCATTGATATACGGTTTCAAAAACCTGATACTTTTCTATTTATCTAAAGGCATTGAGTAACTTATCAAACTGAAGCACACACTGAATAACACACTAGCGAAGCAAACCAAGTAATTTGGTGGAAGAAGGCGATATTCTTCTTGCAAGAACTTCCTCCGAGGATTTTGACAATTATCAACCGAAGGGCGACTCTAGATGTATGGTGCTTTTTTTTTAATAGCCCATACTAGTGACACAGACGATTAGAGCTATTGTCATCCACAAGGAACGCTGCTGTTCCCAGTGTTCACAATAAATACAATGAAGTGAAAGTGAGTAACGTTGGTGCTGAGTATGTTACACCATGTTTTTGAGATCGGCATAGACGCAGCAGCAGATGTACGCTTAAAAACTTAGTAAACAGCGCTACGTTGCAGTCGCCTGTCAATTTCCTGTACGCCGATTTCCACCAATAGCAAGCGATAAAGGAAACTCCAATGGAAAATTACAGCTTAAACGGGGCTCAGTGAGTCAAGATCTGCCTTGCGCCTTACACACAATCAAGTGAGTACCCATATGAAATGAAATGATCGTAAGGCATTGTTGGCCGGGAGGCCCCATGCAGGGGAGTTCGGCTACCGTATTGCAAGTCCTTTATAGTTGACGCCACTTCGGCGACTTGCGGGTCAGTGATTATGAAAATGATGATGAAGGACACACAACACCCAGTCCCCCGCCGGGAATCGAACCCAGGCCCCTTGCGTGGTAGGCGGAAACGCTACCGCTACGCTACGGAGACGGACATGAAAGTAAATCATTAGTCAATTCCCAACCACCGAAATGTACCAAAGAAAGAGACACGCTTCTGACATGGGCTGAAATATAGTAATTCTAAACAACTTCATTGGCAACACGGGACGATTATGCGCAATCAGTTACAAAATGCTATAGTGTATACTAACTTCATTTTCTCCTGTCATCGACTGCTAACTGCTTTATGAATCCTTAATGAAGAATAGGTGACATTTCGTCTATTTTAAAGTGCCTGGATCACTTGGCGCTCTCTTGTAATTATTTCACTCATTATAATTCTATTGGTTAGAGTGACAGAAATTCCAATAATTATTATTTTGTAATGTGAAGAAAAATTAAAAGCACTCGAAATCAAGCAAGTCTATTTTTATAGAAATTTACTTACAGAAATACTGTCGCAGGAAAAAAACTGCAAATTCGGAGCCAAACGTACCTGCGAAATAATACATAATGATTAAACGCACTTTCAGTAGCAGCAAGTAAATTTTGAACTATAAACTAAGTAATCTAAACAAGTGAAACACAAAAATGATCCACACCGATGTTCCTAAATTTTCATTAGACCAGTCGGTATTTTCAAAGAGATTTGATTAAATTTCGAAAGTGTTGTGGAAATAGTGTGTTCTTTTTAAAGAAATTACAGTGAAATACATGAAAGTTCATTACACTTAATTTACTGTTGTATTGTTTCCGTTTTTTATTTATTTTTTTAATCAACAGTTCTCTGTTCAAGTTTCGCTGTTTAAACTGGAGTAGTAGGAAACATAAAGAACTTATTTTCTTTTACCAAAATTTTAAGGACTGGGAAAAATTATGTTTTATGTCAAGTATTCGGTCTTAATAAAGTCATGACAGATATTGACATTATTGAACTACGGTCTCCCAGGAAAAAAGAATATACATTTATGATAATTCCAACACTAGGATGACTGGCATGAAAGAATCCGAACTCTCAGCATGTGTGGGATAGTGTGCTGATAGCTAACTTATTGACGTTCCTCAGTTTCTTACAGATAAGATCATAAAAGGGATCATAAATGACTGAGCATTTAAGTGATACGAAAATCTGTCAGTGAAAATCTGCAAAACGAGGAGATATATTAATCTGTGAGAAGAGGGCGTACCATACCGTGACGTCCTCGGTCGAACAGGCCATACAGTTACGACAGTGAACCGTGTGTAAAAACAGTTGATAGAAGAGCTTCGTGCACAGCCTAATAGACCACACTATGTGTCTGCAGCGCGGGATGGCCGCGGTCTGGAGTACTCTAACAAGTACGAACCCTTCTGCAACGACGATCAAACACCGTCGTTTGCAGATGGCTGGACTTCCGGTGTTTGTGTCATTCTGACACCTTAGGTCCTCCAGCGATCAAAAGCACTTTAGACCGTAACGTGCACGCGAATGTGTTAGTGGTATATTAAATAGCTAAATGGAGAGAAAGCAGCATCAAAAATGTAATGCTCTGCAGTGATGGGAGGCCTCCAGTTACTTAGCTGGTTAGTTGCTTGGTTAGTTCCATGTGTCACAAACAATATTCTCGATAAACGGGATGGTGTGGTATATGACAAGTCATGAAATGATTGCTTACAGAACTGAATAAAGCAGTTGGACATAAATATGGAAACAAAGCGAGAAATACATACTTGACATAAGTGAAATATGCCAGCCAAGACTGCTGCTTGCGCTGCTGTGTTTGACTGCGAATGGCACCTGTGCAGTGTCCTCACTAACTTGAGAGTGTGAGTCGTGGTCAGAAAAGTGTAGTTGCGAGTGCACTATGCCGGAGCTCAGTGAATTTGAACGTGTTGGTGCTTGTACGGTGGGTGTTCCCTAACCAGGTCAGCCGAAGTGTTTGCTGTTTCAGGAGGCACCGTATCGAAGATTTGTACCTCATACAGGGAAAGCGGATAAGCGTCATCCGCTAAGTCACAACGTGTTGAGTGATCGTGACGGACTGCAGTTGAAGAGATTGTGGCTAAAAACAAGAGGACGACAGTCACTGAACAGAATGTCTCACCCATGAACCCTATCAGCACCAAAACTATATTTTGGAAGCTGCATAAACTGGGAATTGCATTTGAGCTGTTAACTACAAATGCAAATGCTCCGAACAGGAAAGCATGTTGCGGAAGCCATAAACCCCGCACTATGCAGCAATAAAATAGTGTAATTTTATCGGATAGGGGGCACAGGAGAGCCAACCGTTTCTAGTTTTTCAGTATTTCCGTGAAGTTCTCTCGTCGATCAGAAAAACCTACATTCGTGCTGATCTTTGTATGCGTTCAGTACTCGCTGTTAATCTGTCGTTAGGAGTCCTGCATATTTGAGCTATATTCTAGGATCAGAAGCACGTGTGTTTTGCAGGTTTATCTCTTTTTCAATATCCTAACCACGGCCCGAAGTCAGTCACCGCCTTACCTATCATTGATTCTATGTTCACTCGTTACTCTGCTTTCGTACTCACAGGATACTATTTCACTGCTTTTTCTGTGTTATTCAGCTATACATGACTTAAATAAAATTCAGTCGTCAGTTGCATATGTATTTTTATTTCACTTTACCGGTTTCAACAAGTTAATTTGTCATCTTCCTAATTCTACAAAATTTGGAATGTTATAAATCTTTAGGCCTTGGTTACACATGTGTGTAAAATATAAGACGTATATGCTTTTATATATGTTTCTTGCTGCTCACATTATACTTTGATATATCTGTGGCTGTGACTTAATTATGTAAATTATCAATCTGTAACTACAATACTCACAAACTGTATGTACGTTGGTGGACATATCATGGCATTATGCTTTTGTTGTTGTGGTGGTCTTCAGTGACTGGTTTGATGCAGCTGTCAGTGCTACTCTATCGTGTGCAAGCTTCTCAATCTACCAGTACCTGCTGCAACCTACATTGTGCTGAATCTGCTTAGTGTATTTATCTCTTGGTCTCCCTCTACGATTTTTGCACTCCACGCTGCCCTCCAATACTAAATTGGTGGTCCCTTGATGCCTCAGCACATGTCCTGCCAACCAATCCCTTCCTCTAGTCAAGTTGTGCCACGAATTTCTCTTCTCCCCAATTCTATTCAGTATCTCCTCATTAGCTATGTGATCTATCCATCTAATCTTCAGCATTCTTCTGGTACACCACATTTTTAAAGCTTCTATTCTCATCATGTCTAAACTATTTATCATCCATGTTTCACTTCCATACACGCCAACACTCCATACAAATACTTTCAGAAACGACTTCCTGACACTTAAATCTATATCCGATGTTAACAAATTTCTCATCTTTATAAACGCCTTCCTTGCCGTTGCCAGTCCACATTTTATATCCTCTCTACTTCGACCATCATCAGTTATTTTCCTCCCCAAATAACAGAAGTCATCTACTACTTTAAGTGTGTCATTTCCTAATCTAATTCCCTTAGCATCACCCGATTTAATTCGACCACATTCAATTATCCTCGTTTTGCTTTTGTTGATGTTCATCTTATATCTTCCTTTCAAGACACTGTCTATTCCGTTCAACTCCTCTTTCAGGTCCTTTGCTGTCTCTGAAAGGATCACAATGTCATAGGCAAAATTCAAAGTTTTTGATTCTTTTTCGTGGATTTTAATTCCTACTCCGAATTTTCGTTTTGTTCCTTTTACTGCTTGCTCAATATACATATTGAGTAACATCGGGGATGGGCTACAACCCTGTATCACACCCTTCCCAACCACTGCTTCCCTTTTATGCCCCTCGACTCTTATAACTGTCATCCGGTTTCTGTACAAATTGTATTTGACCCCTGTCACCTTCATAATTTGAAGGAGAGTATTCCAGTCAACATTGTCAAAAGCTTTCTCTAAGTCTACAAATGCGAGAAACGTAGGTTTGCCTTTCCTTAATCTTTCTTGTAAGATAAGTCGTAGGGTCAGTATTGCCTCACGTGTTCCAACATTTCTACGGAAGCCAAACTGATCTTCCCCGAGGTCGGCTTCTACCAGTTTTTCCATTTGCCTGTAAACAACTCGTGTTAGAATTTTGCAGCCGTGACTTATTAAACTGATAGTTCGGTAATTTTCACGTCTGTCAACACCTGCTTTCTTTGGGATTGGAATTATTATATTCTTCTTGAAGTCTGCGGTTATTTCGCCTGTCTCATACATCTTGCTCACCAGCTGGTAGAGTTTTGTCAGGGCTGGCTCTCCCAAGGCTATCAGTTCTAATGGAATATTGTATACTCCCGGGGCCTTGTTTCGACTTCGGTCTTTCAGTGCTCTGTCAAACTCTTCACGCAGTATCGTATCTCCCATTTCATCTTCATCTAAGTCCTATTCCATTTCCATAATATTGCCTTCAAGTACATCGCCCTTGTATAGAACCTTTATATAGTCGTTCCACCTTTCAGCTTTCCCTTCTTTGCTTAGAACTGCTTCTCCATCTGAGCTCTTGTTATTCATACAGGGGGTTCTCTTTTCTCCAAAGGTCTCTTTAATTTTCCTGTAGGCAGTATCTATCTTACCCCTAGTGACATATGCCTCTACATCCTTACATTTGTCCTCTAGCCATCCCCGCTTAGACATTTTGCACTTCCTGTCGATCTCTTTTTTGAGACGTTTATATTCATTTTTGCCTGCTTCATTTACTGCGTTTTTATATTTTCTTCTTTCATCAATTAAATTCAATGTTTCTTCTGTTACCTAAGGATTTCTATTTGCGTTCGATTTTTTGCCTACCTGATCCTCTTCTGCCGTCACTATTTCATCCCTCAGAGCTACCCATTCTTCTTCTACTGTATTTCTT
Source organism: Schistocerca gregaria (assembly GCF_023897955.1). Lineage (NCBI taxonomy): Eukaryota > Metazoa > Arthropoda > Insecta > Orthoptera > Acrididae > Schistocerca > Schistocerca gregaria. The sequence goes on from NC_064921.1 coordinate 462,211,853, forward strand.
TCCCCCGTTCTTGTCAATCGTTCTCTAATGCTCTTCCTGAAACTCCCTACAACCTCTGGTTCTTTCAGTTGATCCAGGTCCCATCTCCTTAAATTTTCTCATTTTTGCAATTTCTTTAGTTTTAGTCTACAATTCATAACCATAACATTATGTTCAGAGTCCACATCTGCCCCTGGAAATGCCTTAAATTGAAAACCTGGTTCCTAAATCTCTGTCTTACCATTACATAATGTATCTGGAACCTTCCAGTGTCTCCAGGCCTCTTCTATGTATGAAAACTTCTTTCATGATTCTTGGACCAAGTGTTAGCTATGATTAAGTTATGCTCTGCGCAAAATTCTACCAGGTGGCTACCTCTTTCATTCCTTACTTCCAGTGCATATTCACCTTCTACATTTCCTTCTCTTCCTTGTCCTACTATCGAATTCCAGTCCCCAATGACTATTAAATTTTCGTCTCTCCCACTATCTAAATAATTCCTTTTATCTCATCACACATTTCATCAATCTCTTCGTCATCTGCGGAACTAGTTGGCATATAAACTTTTACTACTGTGGTAGGCGTGGTCTTCGTGTCTATCTTGGCTACAGCAGTGCGTTCACTATGCTGTTCGTAGTAGCTTACCAGCACTCCTATTTTTTTTATTCATTATTAAACCTACTCGGGCATTACTACTATCTGATTTTGTATTTATAACCCTGTATTCACCTGACTAGAAGTCTTGTTCTCCTGCCACTGAACTTCAATAATTCCTACTATATCTAGCTTTAACATATCCATTTCCCTTTTTAAATTTTCTGACCTACCTGCCCGATTAAGAAATCTGACATTCCACACTTCGATCCGTAGAAAACGTCATCCTGAATAGGCCCCTCCAGGAGATCCGAATGGGGGACTATTTTACCTCCGGAATATTTTACCCAAGAGGACGCCATCATCATTTAACCATACAGTAAAGCTGCATGCCCTCGGAAAAAATTACGGCTGTAGTTTCTCCTAGCTTTCAGCCGTTCGCAATACCAGCACAGCAAGACCGTTTTAGTTAATGTTACAAGGGGAGATCAGGCAATCATCCAGACTGTAGTCACTGCAACTACTCAAAAGGCTGCTGCCCCTCTTCAGGAACCACACGTTTGTCTGGCCTCTCAACAGTTACCCCTCCATTGTGGTTGCACCTACGGAAATATACACTCATCAAAAAAAGGTTTGCATCACCTCGGTTCCGAGAGTTCCGGAACCTGTATAGAAAATAGGAATAGAGATCTACATAAACATAATTTCTGCCCTTTTTATTACTCATGAAAACCATACATTGCATGTTGTACCACCATACAGCGAGACGTTCAGTGGTAGTTGTCGAGAGTGCTACACACATCGGTACCTCTAATAGCCAATAGGACGTCCTACTGCATTGATGCATGCCTATATTCGTCGTGGCATACTATTCACAAGTTCATCAAGGTACTGTAGGTCCAGATTGTCCCAATCCTCCACGGCTATTTGGCGTAGATCCCTTAGAGTTGTTGGTGGGTCATGTTGTCCATAAACAACCATTTTAAATCTATCCTACGCATGTTCGATAGTGTTCATGTCTGGAGAACATGCTGGCCACTGAAGTCGAGAGCTGTCGTTAATTTGAAGGAAGACATTTACAATATGTGCACGATGGGGGCTCGAATTGTCGTTCATGAAGACGAATGCCTCGCCAATATGCTGCCGATATGGTTGCACTATCGGTTGGAAGATGGCATTCATTTATCGTACAGCCGTTACGGCAATTTCCATGACCACCAGCGGCGTACGTCGGCCCCACATAATGCCACCTGAAAACAGCAGGGAACCTCCACCTTGCTGTTCTCAGTGGACAGTGTGTCCAAGGCGTTCAACCTAACTGGGTTGCCCTCAAACACGTCTTCGACGATCGTCTGCTTGGAGGCACATGCGACACTCATCGGCGAAGAGAACATGATGCCAATCCTGAGTGGTCCATTCGGCATGTTGTTGGGCTCATCTGTACCGCGCTGCATGGTGTCGTTGTTGCAAACTTGAACCTCACCATGGACGTCGGGAGTGAAGTTGCACATCATGCAGCCTATTGCGCATGATGAGTCGTAAGAAGATGTCGTGTGGCTGCACCAAAACAATTGTTCAACATGGTGGCGTTGCTGTCAGGGTTCCTCCGAGCCATAATCCGTAGGTAGCGGTCACCCACTACAGTAGTAGACTTTGGGCGGCCTGAGCGAGGCATGTCATCGACAGTTTCTGTCTCTCTGTGTCTCCTCCGTGTCAGAACATCATCGCTTTGGTTCACTCCGAGACGCCTTGTTGAGAGCCTCACTGGCACAAAGTAACAAGGCGGACGCGATCTAATCGGGGGATTGACTGGAACTGATCGGCTATTGGACTCCCTCCGTCTATTAGCTGCTGCTAATGCATGATTGTTTACATCTTTAGGCAGGTTTAGTGACATCTCTGAACAGTCAAATTGACTGTTTCCGTAATAAAATATCCACAGTCAACGTCTATCTTCAGGAGTTCTGGGAACCGGGGTGCTGCAAAACATTTTTTTTTATCTGTGTATATATAACAGTTGCTAAAAAATAACAGGTATGAATGAAATAATATTTCACGATGTGACTGGGTATTTGTGCAGCTTGTTTAAAATAAAATTTGCTTACAGATAACTGTATCATTTACAAAAATCTGCCAGGTCATTAATATACACTGTGGACAGCAAGCGTCACAACACACTTTCCTTCTCTGGAGCACTCATGATTTTAGATCTCCGTCTGTCGATCACGTTCTGTTCAAGGTAACAGGGTGCATCCGTCATGCCATGGAATCCTTAACTTAGCCACAAATTTCGTTTTAAAACTAATATGAGCGTCGTTATTTTCGGCAATATGGTTTCACGTTCGTCATTTACAGTTTTGTACCCGTAACTGACTATTTATTTATATTAAACAATTCCTCACTATTATAGTAGAAACTGATAAGGAAAAATGATCTTCAACTGAAAACTCTTCTATTTTCTGACAGACATTTCGCTTCCATTTTTATGGGGACAAATTACCGGAGAGTTTATCTGAGTTGTTCGATCTGTACGCCAGATCTTGCCACTGAGGCAATTTAAAATGTAGATTTCCTTCATACACGTACAATTTGAGTCACGTAGGGGAAAGATGAGCTCCAAGAAATTTCTGAAGTTTTGGTATTAAGAATGAAGCTCCTCATTCGAAGTTTTGGTGAATTCAGAGTACGACATGTGTGATTAAATCACACACATTTTTTTTTCTTTTATTATTGTGGAGAACTGCATGTTTCAAGTCCCCTTAGTGTCAAAACTCTTGTAGGTCGCGGTTCTCTAGCAAACTTTGTTTGTGGTGTGTAGCTTCGCACACAAACTGGAAATTTTTTAAAAAAAATGGCTCAAATGGCTCTCAGCACTATGGGATTTAACTTCTAAGGTCATCAGTCACGTAGAACTTAGAACGAATTAAACCTAACAAACCTAAGGACATCACACACATCCATGCCTGAGGCAGGATTCGAACCTGCGGTTGCAGACTGTAGCGATTAGAACCGCTCGGGCACCCCGGCCGGCGGAAAAATTAAGATCCTCGACGGATATACTAGATGTAACAGAATTATACCAATGAGATTGTAAGGGTTGAACAGTGTGCCTCGAGGAGAAAACTGGGACACATGGCGTCTAGCGCATCATCGCCTGTGGGAGAGAACAGCTCTGCCCACATTCCGTCGCTGAATGGGCGCGTGTTTGTTGCCAAATGGTTGCTACTACGACAGGAGTAGAATCCTATAATTTCGATGCTCTGTTGCGTAGTTGGTTGTGGTGCAGAATATTTGTTTTTACTCTCAATTTGTTCTTCTAAACACACTCTGTATCGGCTCGTAATTTGTCGGTATTATGTTTTTATACACTGTATATGTATGTATCTCTGCTGGTCACACGCCACTAGCGTAGACGCTATAATTACAAAACATGAGGCCTTTTCACCATAATGAATTCTCATATCCACATGCCATTTGTATGTTGTCATGTATGTAATGTCTGTTACTCAGTTCACTTCAGCCATATGCATTCTTCCTGGAGTTTCATGTTTCCACAAACTTTAATACAAATAAATAAATGTGAAGTAGATCGAAAATCGGCGGGTGTTAAGATTCGAGATGAAAAAAGGAAAATAAATTAATAATTTTACAAAACTAACAATCCATAGACTGAAGAAACGTAAAAGGTAATAGAAATCCGCACATTTACACTGCAATTTTTTCTTTTTTTTCCGAGACAGTAAACAAATTTGTCAGAACATGGAAAACTCGTTAAATGAAGCATGAAAGGAGAGGCCGCTATTAATTTTATTGCTGTGTTGTAATTAACTCGGCGGCGGAGAGAAAAAAAGCGTGTTAAATTATGCAAAGCTTACAGGCTTTCTCTGACATATGCGGACGCTATTTGTCAGGCATCAAATGAAACTCTGACAGTCGGTTTAAATTACAGCGCCATTCGCAAGAACAAAAGCTGCCCCTAAACCGCAGACTTAATTTACAGAATACGTGGAAACAACATTTTCTCATTTCGTACTTAATGGACGCTCGGATTTTTTGATGAAATGATACCACGGAGACAATACGATGATCGAGGAATTAGTGCCACTTCGGGACCATATCTGACGTCACGCAGTCCAGGATTTCGAAAGCGCACAGTGTTACTGACGTGACGCTCCTGAACCTGAAAGCGTAATTTATAGTGTATTCTATATGCCACATCTCTGAAAATCGAAATTTCTATAGTAGAATGGACATTAGCCTTTGACAACAAAGATACTGGTTTGCAAAGTAAATGGACGCTAATGGCGAGCATACCTTTGTAAGTAATGGTCACCTGAGTCTCAGCATCTAGATACCTATCATTAACGGGCAGAAACGTCTTATTATTCCAGGAATTTTGAAGTACATCTGTAGGCGGATAGTTTACTCACACAGAACGCGGAAGTTATAGTGTATGATCATACTGAAGTAAAAAGTTAATTCTCCTTTTTCAAAGTTAAAATGTGCTTCTTAATTAGAACCAAAGCACTTTTCCAATAAACAAAATGTTACAGGTAACACTACTGGCTACAGATTTCGGTTTACTCTTTTTAATCAAACACTGCAGATTTAAACATAGATAGGTACCTCATATAGATGTATATACTGATCGTACCGCCTCAATTTTGAAAGATTTTTCGCCTTTGATGTTGAAATCATGTTCGCTGGAGCGCCCTATTGGGAAGCAACCTATTGAACAGTATTTAATATAAAATAAATCGAATCCCCTCTACTGAAGTACACTGAAGTCAAAGTGTCAGCAGTATTAAGATAATACGGAGAAACGGCACGGTAGGTTTGGTATATATAACCATTGTTTCTTCGAGTTACACCACTCATAGTATTACACCCTCCTCCTTCCTCTATGTCACATGGTGTATACTTATTTCTTGATTGGAAACTGATTTTAAATTTATATTTTGAAAAGCGTGCTGCAGTTTTTTTTGTACTGTGCATAACCTCTATTACCGAAGGTGCACCTTGGGAAGAACGGTTTTTTGCATACATAGTATTCACGGTTGCTACGTGAGTCCTAATGGCCGTCTGAAGAATAATCATCGATTCTGCGCTGAATGAGGCTGCTTTTAATGTTCTAAGTGGGTTTTCAGAACATATTACGTTTCTTAATTCGTCTGGTAGTTCACATTTTTTTAGCATTTCTGTAACATAGTCTCGTTACTCACACAAGCATCATTACTTCGTATTCTTTCTTTGTGTGTCCTCTGTATCAGATACTGATTCAACATGCTATGGTGCCCAAGGAAGAGAGCATTATTCAATTATTGGGGTTGTGGTTGTTAGCCCTGAATAATGTAAATTCAAATCAAAGTTTGCCATTTTCTCACCTTCCGCTGAATAAAAACCGCCGTCCCGCTTCGCATCCCTAAGAGTTGTTAGTCACAAATATTAGTATGAGGCGTTAACTTTGATTGTATAATTACCCATTCACCTCTTTACCTTTGTGAATTCGCAAGTTTAAATTTCTGTACATAAAGAGCTTGTTCTCTATAACTGCAGCAAACAAATATTATTAAGATGTGACGGAGTATTGTCATAACATACATCGAATAACTGTACCCCATAGATAATCACCATCACAGGTTTAGACTGTAACAGACACTATTAATTTAGTGGTATACACTTGTATGGAAAGTAGTAAGCAGTACACAGGGATAGGTTTACTTATATAAGAAAAAATATATTTCTATTAATATAGGTCATGACAATATATAAGCTGGCCCTGGCCATCATAGTTCATTTTATTTGGTATAATCAGTCTTCTGGCTTGTTTTGTTCGATACGGATCTCCACGAATTCCTCTCGTACGCCAACGTATTCATTTCAGAGTGGTATCTAAACTCAGGTACTTAAAAATTATAGGAACATACAGTGACTGGAGTATGTCCAACAAATAATTGTCTTCTACACCTTCGTCACGTGCTGTGTAAATTTTTTATTGATATATTAACACAAGTCCTGTCGTCTCTTCTTCTTGTCAACAGGTTCCTCTCGCTGCCGATTCTGCAGAGATCTCCTCAAACTTAACTTTTCAGGACATCTGATTTTCAAAATCCTTGTATCGCACTACATTTACGAAAGCTTCAATTGCATTTTTTTATGTTCCGCAGTCCATGATTGACTTGCAAAAGTGCTGTGCTCCAAGTAAACATACTCTAAAGTTCTCAAGTTTAGTCCTCAAATTAAGACCGACGTTTGGTACTAGAAGATATTATTTGGCCACGAATCTCCTGTTTACCTTTGCTAGTTTTAACTTTATGTCCTCCTTGCTTCGAATATCATGTGCCATTTTACTTCCAAGATACCAGAATTCCTCCACTTCATTTGGTTCATGTTCTGCAATTTTGATGTTATGTTTCTCACTAATCTCGTTTCTGGTAGTCTTCACTTTATTTTTTCTGTTTACTCTCAATCCATAGCGGTTGCACAATAGATTTTTCATTCCATTCATTAGAATCTGCAATCCTTCTTCACTTTCACTGAGGAAAGCAACATCACCAGCGAATCTTTCGATTCTTACCATTGAAATTCTTTCGCCCTGAATTTGAATCCCATTCCTGGCCCTTTCTTGTACTTCCGTGATTGCATTGACGTTACACAGAACGGGCGAAGGACTACATTCCTGTCTTACACCTATCTAATCCGAGCTCTTGTTTCTTGGTTTCCCATTCTTACTGTCTCCTTTTGGTTTTTGTAGATACTGCACATTATCAGTCTTTTCTTGTAGCTTGTACCAATAATTCTGAAAATTTCGGTACCGTTTTACGTTCTCGATCACATTTTCTAGACCGTACGAAAGTATCTTGATTTTTCTCAAGACCGCTACGGTCGCAGGTTCCAATCCTGTCTCGGGCATGGATGTGTGGGATGTCCTTAGGTTAGTTAGGTTTAAGTAGTTCTAAGTTCTAGGGGACTGATGACCTCAGATATTAAGTCCCAAAAGTGCTTAGAGCCATTTGAACCATGTGGCCGTTACTGCCCATGAAATCGCAGTACACCGGCTACACAGTTGGCTGCAGAGCTTGCAGTTGCCTCATGAATTGCTGTTTCCCGACAAACTGTGCATCGGAGCTTCAGAACAGCGGGATTTATAAAGCCAGACGTCCGACCGTGTGCATAACTCTAACACCAGAACAGACAGTCCCGCATATTGTCGAATTGGAAACATCAAACCACAACCACATGTTCGCCTTCTCAGAGGTGCAGGTAATCCACACTACTCATTATTGACGTCCGCATTCGAGCTGATCTGGTAGGTGACTTTTTTTAAAAGTGAAGATATCTGTCGTATGGACTGGCCAGTAGGGTCACTGCGTCTGCCTGGGACGCGTTAAGGAGGCGAAATGCATCCAGTCAGCCTTCACAAAGGACACTTCTAGACCTCTGCACCACTCTTGCTGAGGAATCGGATCGACTGCCAAGAGAGCTCTTGAACCATCTCGTAGAGAGCACGCCACGTTGCCGTGCAGCATGTGTGGCTGTTAGGGGTAACCATATCCCCTATTAAAAATTTATTGTTTTGTGGAAGAGGTTTACCAGTTGTGTTATTTTCTTACAGATGTATATCTTAGCTATTAGAACTCTTCTAACATTTATGTTCCTGCCACTGCTGTACGCCAAATATCTTGCGATTAAGCTGAAGCTTTTCAGAAGTCCCTCCGACACCCTGATAGGGCAATGTGTTCTCTTTTCGAAGTCGTGCTCAACATTTGGATACTATTATAGTTACGGATTATATATATACAGTTAAACGCAAAGCGGAGTGGATGTATTTATCCTCTCCGTTCCTTCGGTCTACACAAGTGGACATTCACTCAGTTTTTCTCGGTAGATAGGGGTATTTTTCCGCTTATAGACCAATGCTCCGAGAGTGTGGACAGTCTAGTTCTTAGGGTGCAAGACCTCGTGTGGAACGATTCGTGTGTTAGTTTGAAGTTGATCGTACACCTGGTAACCATGGTTACCATGGTTACCGTGAACCGGGCAGATGAGTCCTGATTTCAGTTGGTAAGTACTGGTAGCAGGGTTCGAGTGTGGCATAGACCCTACGAAGTTATGGAGCCAACTTGTCAATAAGGTACTGTGCAAGCTGGTGGGGTCTCCATAACGAGGTGGGCTGTGTTTACATGGAATGGACTGGGTTGTCTTCCAACTGAATAAATGTTTGACTGCAAATGGCTATTTTTGGCTATATGGAGACCATTTGCAGCCATTTGCAAACTTCTTGTTCCCGAACAACGGTGGAATTTTAATGGATGACAGTGTACCATGTGACCGGTCCACTTTCCTTCGCCAGTGGTTTGATACACATTATGGACAGTTTGAGAGACTGATTGCGCCACCCAGATCGCTCGAAATGAATTCCATCAAGTAATTTATGGGACATAATCGAGAGATTGGATCGTGCACAAAATCCTGTGCGGGGAACGTTCTCGCATTTATGGACATCTGCACAGGCAGCATGGCACAATATTGCTCCGGGAGGCTTCCAACGACTTCTTGAATCCATGCCACACAGAGGTGCAGTGCCACGGCGGGCAAAAGTAAGTCCGACACGATGATTATTATTTTCTTTCATTTGTAACTTTCTTTTGTAGCATCGTCAGGAACCTGTATTGGAAACTATTCAAATATAATTAAAAATATTAACTTAAGCATAGCATTTTCAATGTACATTGCCAAATACAGTTTACTGTTTCAAACAAAAAATGTATGTTTCTAGATAAAATACTGTTATTGAAGAAAGGGGAATGAAAATACAAAGCAAAAACTACCATGAAACTTCCTGACTGTTTAAAACCGTGTCGTGGACAACGACTCGAACTCGGGACTATTGCCTTTCGCGGGCAAGTGCTCTACCAAAGGAGCTACCGATGCACGACTCACGCCCCGTCCTTACCTCGTCTCGTACCTTCCAAACTTTACAGAAGCTCTCCTGCGAACCTTGCAGACCTAGCACTCCTGAAAGAAAGGATATTGCGGAGACATGGCTTAGCCACAGCCTGGGTGATGTTTCCAGAATGAGATTTTCACTCTGCAGCTGAGTGTGTGCTGATATGAAACTTTCTGGTAGATTAAAACTGTGTGCCGGACCGAGGCTCGAACTCTCATTCCCAAAAGCTTACATTTTCACGACAATTGGGACCTGAGGTTCACATATGTGGACTTCCATTTATGCCTTAATGAATGTGGTTTTTTTTTGTATTTTTTTTTTTTTTTTTTTTTTTTTTTTTTTTTTTTTTTTTTTTTAAAGGGAGTGAAGAGGTGAAATGGGAGCCGCTGAATGCCAGATATGGTATTTCCGCTGTCGCTCCAGCAGCCGAGTTGTGAAGAACGGTCAGGCCCCGCCGGTGCAGCGCTGGCCGCGTCCTCTGTGTTGGCGCCGTTTCCGGCTGGCGGCTGCCCGCGGCGCAGAAATACTCCGCCTATTTTCAGAGCGAAGCCCACGAGCCAGATTCATAATATTCACTGACGCACCTGCTCATGCCTCGTAATTACCTCCGGGAGAGCGGGGCCAAGGCACGCTAAACTGGCAGGCGACACGATGCGTCGCGACGGGCAACGCCGCGGCTGCGTGGGACGTCGCGTCGCAGCCGCGCCTGCTGGTCATTGACCAACATGGGTATTTCTGGCGGTCATTTGCGTACTCTCGTTACCAGGAGGACTCTCCTCTGCGTTGCAGATACTTAACGATGAGGAGTGGAATTTAATGTCCCATTACGAAGATGCCATTAGAGACGAAACCGAGCTCAGATTGGAGAAGGGTTGGGAAGGGGACGCAGCCGCGACATTTTAGTGGGACCAGACCACCATTTTCCTTTAGCGATTTAGGAAAAATACGGAAAACATAAGTCTCTGTATGTCCATCTTTTTAGAGATGGTTGCCGGGCTCGGCTGTTCGATACGGGATGTCGAATCAAACACCTTCCAGCCGTCTAGTATCCAAACATATTTTATTTGTCTACCAGTTTCAGTGTTTTACTTCGCCATCTTCAGGTTCCTGACCGACGTGTAGGAGGACTCTACCTCGGTTCTGATCCAACCAAGGGCCAGCAGTACTGGTACTAGTAGAAGTCTGCTATAGCGATCGCTTCACTTGAAGGTTGTCTCACAGTCGGCAGAGCAAAAATCTACTAATACCAGTATTGCTGGCCCCTGTTTTGATCAGAACCGAGGTAGAATATTCCTACACGTCGGTCAGGGAAGATGGCGAAGTAAAACGCTGGAATTGGAAGCCAAATAAAATAAGCTTGGAAACTAGACGACTGAAAGTTGTTTATTTTGACATCCTGCATGGAAAACTTGAGTGTTGATGGCTGGACGGGGATTTGAATCGCCGACTTCTCGACTCCGAGTCATAGCACCTCAACAGTGGTTCGTACATGGAGTGTGGAGGAAGCAGATACACTTCTTGACCAAAAATAGTGAAGCAGCCAAAAAACATGGTGGAATACCCGTGCAACTTTTTACGTGTACAGAATGCCAGTGGATATATAAATCATTAGAGTCGTAACTCGCTGAGACAGGTAGAATGGTAACCAAAGTGCATTAGTTTTATTTGTGTTTATGCTCCTACCAGGCCTAGTGAGGTATATAAGGAACACCAACAGAGTGAGATGTTGAGTGATCACTGTGAAAAAGATGCCGCATACTCGTGTGAAACAACGTCATTTCAAATCTACATCTAAGTGATTACTCTGGTATTCACAATAAAGTGCCTGGCAGAGGGTTCAATGAACCACCTTCATGCTGTCTCTCTACCGTTCCACTCACGAACGGCACTCGGGAAAAGCGAGCACTTAAATTTTTCCGTGCGAGCCCTGATTTCTCTTATTTTATCGTGATGATCACTTCTCCCTATGTAGGTGGGTTCCAACAGAATGTATTCGCAATCGGAGGAGAAAACTGGTGATTGAAGTTTCATGAGAAGATCCCGTCGCAACAAAAAACGCCTTTGTTTTAATGACTGCCACTCCAATTCACGTACGATGTCTGTGACACTATCTCCCTTATTTCGCGGCCGCGGTGGTCTAGCGGTTCTAGGCGCTCAATCCGGAACCGCGCGACTGCTACGGTCGCAGGTTCGAATCCTGCCTCGGGCATGGATGTGTGTGATGTCCTTAGGTTAGTTAGGTTTAAGTAGTTCTAAGTTCTAGGGGATTGATGACCACAGATGTTAAGTCCCATAGTGCTCAGAGCCATTTGAAGCATTTTTCCCTTATTTCGCGATAATACAAAACGAGCTGCCCTTCTCTGTACTTTTTCGTCGTTTTGATCATCTGATGACACCTGATAGAGTTATAAAGGGGCGTTAATGCTATTCTCCTTCTTGTTGCATCATCGAATCATGTACTATCCGGATTTGTGCGGCATTTGGATGCAACGCTGGAACTGAGATGACATTTATGGGCAGATTAAAATTGTATCCCAGATCGTGACTTGAACCAGCAACCTTGCCTTTCGTCTGAATGCTCTTGCCAGCTGAGCTACCCAGACACGACTCACAACGTGCCCTCACAGCTTCACTTCTGACCGCACCTCTCAACTGTGCTAAAAGAGCAGGTATGAGCAGAGATCCTGTCAAGTTTCAGAAGAGATACCTGTAATTATGAAGGTGAGTCGTTACTCGTACCTGCATACTTCCAATAGTAAGAGCACTGAGGCGAAAGGCAGAGTTCCGGGTTCTGATCCCGGTGCGGCCATTAATCTTCCAGGAAGTTTCAAAAAAGTGCACCCTCCACTACAGAGTCAAAGATTCATTCTGGAAGAATTAATTTACTGCCAAGGACTATGTTGTGGATGAATAGAATAAATTATCTAAATCGCGACTTTCCGTCACCATAGAGATGGCTATCGTGATTTGGTTACTCTTTTGAAATGTTTGTTAACTGAAAAAATTACACGACTTTTGCACTGAATTATTGGTTTAACTTTTGGCAGCAATCATCCGGAGATCATATTACTGGCATCGCTTTATGGTCACAAAGTATTACCTCTTGAAATACATGCAACGTGTACACTTGCATACATGCCAAATGAAGGGAAATTTACAGTGAGCTGGCCAATCTAAATCTCATTAACATTCCGTTATTTTCTGGGCCTCAACGTTGGTGACGACCAGATGCTGGCAGGCGAGACTTTAAATTCTTCTTCCACTAACACTCCGGACAACATCCACGATGAAACTGTTAAACACCCAAATTTTCGTCTATGTCAGCTCAAACTAATGCCTAATGCGTAATGCCTAGCAAGGTGGCTTTCGATACTAGGAGGTGAACCCGACCTGTATCTGACCCACCTGGCGGATTAATGACCGTTGACTGGCGCGCTGGCCAGCCTAAGTGTGGTTTTTAGGCGGCTTCCCTCGCTAGTTTAGGCAAATGTTGTGCTGGTCTCCAAAGTCTGTCTCAGAATGCGGTACACAAACAGTTAAGATACGATCACACAGCACAAAATTTACACGATTCACAGATGGCATCCGCGACTTCTCTCCATTAGGTTATTTGACGACAGTGGCATCAGGAACGGCATCAATCACAAAGTTAAATTGTAAAATAAAATTTGTCAAATACTGAGAAGTGGACCCCGTATTACACGAGATAAACGCTAGGGAGAAGAAGAGGCCAAAGTGACAATTTCTGGGTCTGGCGCTTAAAGTATGTTATGTAGATCCTGTAGATCTAGAATGCAGTTATTTTCTTCGAGTGCGGCAGTACCTATATAGGTAAATGTGCTCTGCCCAGTGTCTTTCCGCTGACCAGATTTCATCCTCGAAGAGCGGTTCTTCAGGGTTTGCTAAATACCCTGTAGAGTTTGCTAATAGCTTCGCATTGGACACATTTCTCCAGGTTTTGGAATAGGAAGACGTCAGGAGACACCAAGTCTATGAAGACGATGGATTTTGCAACAACCTGTACTTCAAAATTCCCAGCTTGCCCATTGCCAAATCAACTTTTTGGGCGGATGAACTGTTACTGTACTATCACCATAAGCGTTCTTTATTTGCCTATAAATTTCAATAAACCGAACATTTTGTGCCTTTAGAAAACGAGTGATCCTACGCACTTTGCAGTTTGTGATATTTTCAATGGATGCCGGTCTTTCTAAAGGTTACACAACAAAGAGGCGTAATCGCTCGGGAACAAAACTGGGCTCACACTGAGATGTGGGAAGGAGCTAACTGATTACCACTGGAATCACGTTAGTAGGGGGATCTGCACTGGATGTGGTGCGCAGTCGTTCTTCACCTTCTGCATGACCCTCGAATATCCAATCCCAACATGTTTAGCAACGTATTGCAAAGCTTTGCGGTGTTCGCCAGTCCCTTATAAAGTTCCGAACTCCAGTCACAAATCTAGTCCGAAAATCGGTACGATCGTATTTTGTTCGTTGTATATTGCAAAGCAAAGAAGAAAGTAAGTGTAGAAGGTGCATAACCGCGTGGCCCTCCCTCTCGTCTCGAGTGCGCTGTAAAAGCAAGTGTTTGCCGTAACATATGAAACCTGCTTTCAAGATATAGGTGCAGTATAAAATTTCTCGTGTATCTTCCGCCAAATAGCTTTCCTTCGTCTCGGAGATGGCGAGGAACTCTGCACTACGCCACCGAGACGTCACGTGTGTGTGTGTGTGTGTGTGTGTGTACACGGGTCCTCGCCTTTGCTCGTTGCCTTAAACGAAGCTTGGCTCCAGCGGGGATCAGCTACAAACTGGTGTGTCAGCGTCGCAGCCGCGCTGCCCAGGATTCCGGGTCACGTGCGCGCCGTCGGCAGACGGGGACAGTGGCTGCCGTCACAGGGGCGGCGTCGCCATGCTGGCGCCGTCGACGTGTGTGTTCGCGAGATGGGGCGCTGCGGCGACTGTGTGCTCAGCTGGGGACTCACCAGCCGTCGTCAGCAGAGCGTCCCCTCCTCCCACGAGACAGCCAAGACGTGCCGACTCTAAAACTGGCTCTCTCCTAATGAATTACCGCCCACCCGCTCCGCGGTCCTACGTGTTCGGAGCGTAAATTTACTCAGGGAATCCCAGCCCAGACTGCACTCAATCAGAGTATACATTTTCCACTGAATCTGAGCACAGAGGCACGAGCATCCTTGCATAATCGCTTTGATATGTCAGGCATTCTTCGCTCTTCAGCCGCATTTAAATCGTTATTTTACACTTCAGGCACGTTTGTAGGCGGCAGGGAAGTTTTGAAAAAGTGTCACATAAAACAGCAAACATACTGATCACTTAGAAACATACAGTTTTCTCCATTTTATCGGAACTGGATCGCAATTACCATAAATCAAAAATGGTTCAAATTACTCTGAGCACTATGGGACTTAACATCTGAGGTCATCAGTCCCCTAGAACTTAGAACTACTTAAACCTAACTAACCTAAGGACATCACACACATCCATTCTCGAGACAGGATTCAAACCTCCGACCGTAGCGGTCGCTCGGTTCCAGACTGAAGTGCCTAGAACCACTCGGCCACACCGGCAGGCTACCACAAATCAGTATACCTTCACTTAGAGGAAATCTTTTGAGTGTCTAGCGTACATAGATCTTTTGTGTAGTGGGATTTACGAATGGAACGATTATTTCGTTACAGGATAAATGCATGACACAGCCTTGAATAGTCACATACAGTGTGATTCACCTGCCCATACCTACGGGTTTTCTGCATCCAAAAACGCCTTCAAAACCCACGTGCGACATTTACATATCCTCTCTCTCACTATGTGCAAGCTACCAGTCTTACAGAAAAAAAATGAACGGAGCATCTTTGTGAGAAATTTAATGTAGTTAAATTTCTTACTGAGATAGGTTTGCGACTGATGCCATGATTTTCAAGTTATTACAGAAAAACGCGTTTGTAGGTAGCTTTTTAGGATTTTCTTGAATAACACGAAAACTACCGCCTCTAGCACAAACGTATCCCGCTACAAAATTTAAATACATTAAATTTTCTACAAAAACATTTTCTTTATTTCTTCTGTAGAACTAGTAGCTTGCGCATAGCGAGCGAGAGATTATGAAAATGTAGCACGTGGATTTTGATGGTGTTGGGTGTTGCATAAGATCCATAGGTACGGGCAGCTGAATCATCCTGTGTAGTTCCTGAAGTACATTGGATGGTACAAGTGCTATACTAGGGGCATTATATTAATTGCGTTGTCAGATTTTCCCGAATGGTTCGATAGTAAAAAATAAAACTATCCAATAACGTTACAAGGCGATAATAACTAAAAACGAAAATTCTGTACCCATCAATACGACGTTTTCCGTAGTTTTATTGCAGCAAATGGTATCAATAATGATTCGTTCTCGAGACGTTCAATGTGCTGGTACTTTAAAGAGCGTATATTTATGGGGTACAAGATAAAACGCACCGAATATGGGCTTCTACCGAACAAGACGAGTAGAATATGGCGTCTTGCTTTGGGAGCCTCAAACCTTCCACCTGTCGTGTCGGGAGCGGTATTGCTTCCTACTGCTTCTACTTCACGTAACATATCGAGGAAATATTGCAGAACTCATTTTATGTTTCAAGCAAGGAAATGGCTCCTGAAAGTGAAATAGCAGGAAGCGACGTCACAAAATTCGTAGACCGCCACGTACACGCTAGCTAAGCTAACTCGTCCCGCGTGCCGACGACTTTACAGTAGAGCGTGTTTCCACGCCGTCATCGGCGTACTCTACTGCTAGCTGTCCCTGCCACTGGCGCGTCCTTGGGAGATCAGGGACCCTGCGCGGACGCGGCGCCCGCTGGGAGCAGACGCCCAGCCCGTCCCGCACAATGGACGCGGCTAATTACGGCCGAGACGCGGCATCATTAGCGCAGACGGCGCGGACAGCCGCGACACGCGATCGCCGTCTCCGTTCCTCCCTCCCTCCCATCCACCTCCTCCTCCCCAACCAACGGCTTTCTGCGCTGATGCAAACAACGCGCTCAGACGACCACACTAATCTCTCACAGTTCCCACGCAACATGCGCAGCGAAAGTCACACAGCGAGCTCACGAACCACAGAAGTAACTGACTGTCCGATTTTTCACTATCGCTTCTAGAGTTTGAATCAGATACAAAAAATAAAAATTAGTCAAAAATTAATAAAATCATATACACCTATTATAGCGTACAGGTACTAGGGTAGTTCAATTAGTAACGGAAAACATTTTTTTCTGAAAGGAGGTTGGTTTTATTGGGGATTTCGATACACCACATTAATCCTCAGTCTTTTGGCTACGAAACCGTATTTTTCAACTTTATTGGCATTCAATGCGACGGCCGTACGACGTCTTACTAATAGGTCTTGTATGTACCCATGGTACCAGTCTACTGCCGGCCGATGTGGCCGAGCGGTTCTAGGCGCTTCAGTCTAGAACTGTGCGACCGCTACGGTCGCAGGTTCCAGTCCTGCCTCGGGCATGGCTGTGACTGATGTCCTTAGGTTAGTTAGGTTTAAGTAGTTCTAAGTTTTAGGGGACTGATGACCTCAGATGTTAAGTCCCATAGTGCTCAGAGACATTTGAACCACTGTGTACTACAGCAAAATTTAATCTAAGATCAATACTCGATCGGCCTTTTTACAGCATATACTCTCTTCTGCTTAACAGTACTCATTACGTGCTGGAAGTGGTGCCTTATGCAACTGATAATCCTTTTAGCATGATTTCATTTTACTGTACGCCAGTACAGCCGTAACAAATTATAAGTAGGCCATGGACTTCCCATCATTATAGGACTAATAACTGTAAGATTCCATAATAGCGGCTTCCAGTAGGAGACACGCCTAGTTACGAGTTAACAGTTGTAGAAACGTAGTTTATCTGCTGATTTGAGTGAGCGAGCGAGCGAGCGTAGGACTACCTTCGTGACGTACGCGCCGCGGCCTGCCTTTGTCGTAGGCCTCGGGACGCGCCGTACTTAAGTTTGCGGAGCATGTGAGCTCGTATTGGTTTACATTGCGACTTAGCCCGTTCGCGGGCTTCGCACGCCGGCAAAACGGCAAACAAATACAGGAAATCGACACTTCGTTCCAGCTTTTGTCCACAATATGCACGACCAACAGCTTTAGACGTGGAACGTTTCCTCCACTAGGGGGCAAAGATCCCACCATCGGAACTTCCGGGTATTCACCTAGCGATTGTCGGTAACACAGATTACGTTGAAATGATCAATGATGTTGCGTGCGGGCGCCTATTAAACTTGACCAAAATGGGACTCTGGTAACGGCAGTGTCGTCAAAGTGGAACATGCAGGATTACATCTACATCTACATGGATACTCTGCAAATCACATTTAAGTGCCTGGCAGAGGGATTCATGGAACCACCTTCTCAATCCTCTATTATTCCAATCTCGTATAGCGCGAGTAAAGAACGAACACCTATATCTTTCCGCACGAGCTCTGATTTCCCTTATTTTATCGTGGTGATCATTTCTCCCTTTGTAGGCCAGTGTCAAAAAAATACTTTCGTATTCGGAGGCGAAAGTTGGTGATTGGAATTTCGTGAGAAGACTCCGTCGCAACGAAAAAGGCATTTCTTTTAATAATTTCCAGCCCAAATCCTGCATCATTTCTGTGACACTCTCTCCCACATTTCGCGATAATACTAGGTATAGGCGATAATATTAGGCATTAGAACTTTTACCGTGTTTGAACTGCCATTCGAGGTAAGGATGTCATAGCGGCTTTCCGGCCAAACGGCAGTGTTCATGATCATAAGACAGATCTTAACGGGGTGCTTCACGTCACAATTGATCTGCGCAGCCATGTACCGTCTTATCTGACCAGCAGTGGTTGTCGGGACATAATCGTTTACGACGGACAGCGGCGTACTTGTTCTGAGTATGGGAAAGAGGGCCACATAACATCTGAATATCTGCAGCGACAGATAACGCAACTATAAAATGGAGGAGTGATACTTCTCTCGTCCTCTACGATACTTCCGACCACATACGCGACGGCGCATAAGCCGACGCCGGCCGCCCGACGGCTCTCGGAACCACGTGAACAGCTGATGGATGGGTAGTCTTCTGTCCTTCGTGAACCGGTTGCGGACGAGATGACTGACGATATTACACTCTTCTCCTCAGCTTCGATTGCTCTTCCGGCCGCGCCAGTGGCCGACGCTGATGTCTGACGTGACTCTTTGGACGATTGTTTCTTTCCTTCCTGATTGGCACGACTCTCTCCGGCCTTCGGATGCGGAAGTGCGATCGCATAAGCAACGATCCCTTAAACGACGAAAGGAGGCGCCGTACGAGGTAGGACGGGACTCCTCTCCCTGTCCAGATGATACGTTCTTTATTGAGAAAATCAATGTTCCAGCGTCTCAGATCGTGAACGAAGGCGTCGTTAGTGCGTCTCTGGAACGGCGGCCCTCACCAGCTCTCACATCGACGGAACACGATGTCCCTGCCTCTGAAGTCCCTACGGAAGAAGGAACGATAGCACCCGATCTGGCGATGTCAGCAGGCGTCGAATATGTGGTTTCCGTGGCCACGGACTCACAGCTGACCTGTAGCGAGGGCTTTGAAGAAACAACAGATCCCGTACAGGAGTCTCCGCCGTTACCGGGCGGCGACCTGCTGATGTCAGTCAACTTTTTCGCTGACCGGGGGGCGCCAGCGCGTATCGTCGGGTGATCCCGTATCCTCACAGCACCGACTGGTGGGCCCTACTCCGGTAGCTCCACGCACACTGTATCGCGACACTAAATACCAACGGCGTCCGCACGCCAATCAAGATCCATCTCCTGAAAGAAATGATATGGGCTTCGGAAGTAGACGTTGTACCGTCACAGGAGTTTCATATAGCAGTGCTACAACGGATATCAGGGTATGACTTCTACGCCTCTCACGTCGAGCATCTTGGCTGTCTGTGTACCCGAAGGCAACTTGATCGATAACATCATGTTTTACCTGTCTGCCAGCGGTATAGCGTTTACGACTCTCTCCACTCCTGTCAATAATATCTATGCGCCTTCTGGTACCAGCCATCAACATGAAAGGGCTCGATTTTATACAGAGAAGACTGCCCCACCGTTCTTTGGTTGACATGAACATCTTTTCTTTGCAGGGGACTGCAATCTTTTTGCTGTGGATGCCCCCTGTAAATGAACCTTTGTGCAGTATCGCTACAGACTCTCATAGGCCTGCTGATGGCGCAGTTTTTCTCGGCCGGAAAGACCAATACCCGAATTTTACAAAGTGCCAGGAGTTCCTCCTCACTGCCTGCGATCGAGCCCTACGGCATACCTGGGAAGTACGGCGCGCACGCTCCCCGAGATGCCCGTTCCACACGAGCCATTCGGCAAGTCGGTCACGCCGCATTTTTGTCTGTCGTGGGCTAGTTGATACGATGGCCGATGAAGAACGCTGGTCTTTGGCGTTTCATAAGTTCGCAGCACAGCAAAGTAATGTTGACTGATACTACAAGACCTGATCAGTCAATCACACAGACTGTTGGCCCTAGAACTACTGGAAAGGGTACTGCCCCTCTTTAGTAACCACATATTTGTCTGGCATCTCCATAGGTACTCCTCCGTTGTAGTTAACATCATACTGCTGTCTGTATCACTGAAGGACTCAAGCCAGCCCCACGTTAGTAATGTCTGTCGTTCACGATACATAAAGTCACTTAAATTAGCCCTAAGATATTAGCTATTTACTACGCCGTATTACATGTTCTTCAGCACGAACAGCGACTTTGCGTTGTATGATAATTCGAATTAGTTCTTTGTGGGACTTTTCTTCAATTGACGCATTCCCTTTCTCATCCCAAGCAATTACTAATAAATAAATACGTTAAAACAGGTCAAGTAAGTGTAATCAAAACCCAAAAAACAATGTTATACACTGACAGTTTGCATTTGGTGTTGGCAACATGCACAGAACAAAACGCTTACACCAGAGATATTGCTGTTCAATATAACGCGCAAACGCTGCGGCCACCGGTAAACAGGCGACGGATGCAACAAAGCGAGGAGGGCGTGGTCGCTGGGTGGGTGTGCAGTTTGCCGAGGAAGTAATCTTGTGATGGAATTTGGTGCGGCGAGAGATGGGGAAGACGACACTAATCCGACGACGCTCGGGCCGCTTTATTACGGCTGGTCCCGAGGGAGACCGCGGTCGCCCATCGGAACTTCACTGCCATTGCTTCAGTTACTCGATCCGACCCGTGTTATACGAGGGCCGCGCTACAAAAGGACCTCAGACCTTTCACTGTAACCAGATCGCATAAAAGAAAGGAGCCGTTAAATAGAAACGGCGGCTGCCCTCCAACTGCGGCCTCGCGGATTCGCCGGCAGGAGGACGAGAAGAACTTCGTTGAGGCTAATTTCCCTGCAGGACACTGCCTAATGAGAGCTCCAAGGTGGAGGCGGTACAGGTGGAGGCGGTATTTACGGATTAATGATCGAGTTTTGTGATTCTCATCAATTCGAGATCTAACTAGTGGTAAATATTTCACCTAAACTAGGATCCATAATTTCTATCACGATCAGGAGGTAGAGAAAGAAGACCTGAAACATATCGTGCACTCACGGGAGCTCCGCCTCAGAAGAGCAACATTTCTGCCACGGAAAGGGCCGCACTACGAAACTTACGTCTTACCAGCTGATAAGGGAGACGCAGTCTCGCTGTTTGCATGTGAGGTTTATAAACAGAAGATTTATAACTTGTTGAATGAACCAATGTATCGGAAGACTGACAAAGACCTCACAAGGAAAGTGGAAAGGAAAACGTCAACCCTGCTAACTTCTTCTTCTATTCCTCAAGAAGTGGCCAAAATACTACGACCTCATAGTTTTTTAAGGATAGTAAGTAATATGTATACCAAGTTTGGTTGAAATTGATTCAGGTGTTGAGTTATTTTGTCTGTGCCTTAGCTATGCACTCACCAGTCACATATATTTAACGCATATTTTAGCCTGTATCTCTAGCGAATTTCGCCCTGTTGTTTCTTTTTCATGCATCTCTGTTTATGATGACAACATCTTTCCTGAACTGTGTCTCGTACGATGATATAATTTTGCACGTAGATTCAGTGGTTTATGCGATAATTGCCAAGAAAATGTGTTGCAAATAAAAGTAATATTAAAGAAGTACTAAATTAAGGCGTCGTGTCTGCTGTTAAACGAAGAGCGAAAATATGTTCAGCTATAAACTATTTCCTTTTATCATTTTGCGGACGTATCAGCGAGAAAAATCTCGTAAACGCCTGATCCAACAGTGTTCCTTTCCAGGCAGTAGGCCTAAGTAATATGTGTAGTAAGTTTGGTTGAAATCTTTCCAGTGGTTTAGAAGATGGTGTGGAACATACATACATACATATATTTTTATGTGGATTTATTTTTCGGTACTTTAGTGAGAAAGTATTGGCTTTGAATGTCTGCATTTGTTGAGTTATAGCTAGTAGTGACATAAGGTGATCGTTTGCAAAGATACTAGTTATAGCTTGCAAATTGCTCGAAATATGCGTTTGTGCCCGAGTTTCAGATGTTCAGCTGCACCTTCACTATCACCGCTATCTCGTTGTCACTCCCCCTTCCCTTCTTTTGTGTGTCCACCACGCCGTCGTCTGTGCAGGCCATTTTACTTTGTGTGCAGTCTACTTCTCATATCGTAGTCAATTAAATACACTGAGGCGATAAAAGTCATGGGACACTTCGTAATGTCGTTTCGGGCATCCTTCTGCCTGGTGTAGTGCAGCAACGAGACGTGGCATGGACTGAATAAGTCGTTGGAAGTCAACCTTCGCAAACACTGAGGCATGCTGTCTCGATAGCTGTCCGTAACTACGAGAGTGTTGCTGATATAGGATGTTGTGTACGAACTAACCTCTCGATCATGCCCCATAAATGTTTGATGCGATTCATGTCGGGGGATCTGGTTCTACAAATAATTCGCTCGTATTGCCCAAAATGTTCGTCAAACCAATGGCAAACAATTGTGGCCCGGTGACGTGGGGTGCTGTTGTTGTTTGGCGGCAAAATTCGCTTCCTAAGGACACTACTCCAGCCTCTATCGCCTCCAGCTTCACGACCTTCCCATGGTACTTCGTGATAGTACCTTTGTATACACTGATGGCTCTTGGACTGACCATGAGGTGGTGTGCCTTCGTCATTGGCACACTCCTCAGTATTTAGAGCCGAGCTCTTCACCTTGTATCAGGCCACGGAGTACATCCGGCGACACAGCCTTTCCAGTCGATGATCGGTTTAGTGTGACCAGAGGACCCATCCAGTTCCACGTAAACACAGACCACACCACTATGGAGCCACCATCAGTGGCTTGTTGACAACTTCGCTCCATGGATCTCGGGATTTGCGCCACACTCGAACCCTCCCATCGGCTCTTACCAACTGCAATCGCCACTCGTCTGACCAGACCGCAGTTTTCCAGTCGTCTAGGCGCCAACCAGTATGGTCACTAGCCTATGCAAAAGTAATGCCAGCGATGTCGTGTTGTTAGCAAAGACGCTCGCGCTGGTTGTCCGCTGCCATAATCCATTAACGCGAAATTTCGCCGCAATGTCGTAACGCATACGTTGGTCGTACGTCCCACATTGATTTCTGCGGTTATTTCACACAGTGTTGCTTGCCTGTTAGCGCTGAAAAGACTACGCATACGCTGGTCGTTAAGTGAAAGCCTGAAAGCCGTCGGTCAGTGCACAGTCGTGGTGAGGTAACACCAGAAAATCTCGGCCGACTCTGCAGATCTCGGAATATTGAATTCCGTAACGGTATCCAAATTGAATGTCTGATGCATCTATCTTTAACTACAATCTCGTGTTCAATGTCTGTTAATTCCCGTTGTGCGGCCATAATCACGCCGGAAACGTTTTTATATGAATCACTTGAGTACAAATGACAGGTCCGCCTATACACTGGGTTTTTGTACAATAGGTACGCGATATTACGGCCATCGTTATCCCATGACTGTCATTACACAATATGTGACACCTCTCTTCACAATTTAACCGCTTGGTCAGACTAGTTGAAATAAAGTTAAGTGCCTGTTACAACCATAGGAGCAAATGGCACTGTGCGCTGCAGCCCACACGTAGAATAGCTGCGTCCGGAGTCCACCAGGTGAGACGTTAATAAGCAGCACACGTGCGCGCGATCACACGGTGGCCACGGGCGCCGACTGTGACGAACAAGTGGCCAGAGCGAGTGGTCGGCGCAGGACGGGGGCGTCATTAGCAGTCACGTGGCAGGCAGAGTCGCAGTCAGAGTGTCAACCGGAGGCGGCTATTGACGGCCGCTGACAGGCGCCGCCCTAATGGCGGCGCGGCCCACGGCCCTCATTCACGGACTCGCTTCGCCAAATCCAGCCGCCCGACAGCCGAGCGAAAAATCCCGCCGCTCCCCCTACCGGGAACAAAAAACAAGCGCCCAAGGACGGCGGATCTGCGGATGAAAGCTATTTGACGTGTATGGTTGCTCTTCACTGGACTGTTACAGTTTGGTTGTGGACTTTCGTGCGGTGGACAGCAATTTATAAACGCATTTTATGAAATTTTTTATTTTTGTCTTTATGTAATTGGTTTTATTCGTTATCTGCCGATCCAGGGAAAGTGTATACAAACTGTTAGTCTACAGTATATCGTATATTAAACACAGATATTTTAAAATTAAATCACTCTCATTTCAGCTTCGTGATATAGTTGTTACAATTTAAATATCACCAGTCGAAGTATTGTTACTGTTTACTATTTAGAATATCCCCATAGCAACTGTGAATGATTGTTCGCAGGCGCTGAAGACATACCTTCGTATACATTGAGCATCGAGACTGGAGCAATTGGAAATTGAAAATTTGTGGTAAGGTCTTATGGGACGAAAGTACTGAGGTCATCGGTCCCTCGGCGTACACACTACTTAATCTACCTTTAATTTACGCTGTGGACAACACAAACACCCATGCCCGAGGAAGGACTCGAACCTCCAACGGAAGGAGCCGCGTGGGCCGTGAGAAGGCGCTTCACACCGCGCGGCTATCCCGCACGGCTATCCTACGACGTCAAGAGCGTACCTGTACGTTATCCCGCTTACTTAGTGCTGGTTGTTCAGCCCCGTCTACATGTCGCAACTTTTATGGTCGCTTCTAATTGATAGGGCAAGAATTTACTTTGAGGGTGAAGACCTCTCTGGACTTAAGTTCCCTCTACCTTTGTGACTGCTTTATATTTGGATATCTCTTCCCCCCCCCCCCCCCCCCCCCCCGCCTTTCAGAAACCGGTCAATAATGACATAATCCATCGCGTACAGTTTCCGAAACAATTATATTACACGTACTTTTAGAAATCTTGTTCTTATCGAATTCTTGAGGAAGTTATATCGTTGTTCCTGATATCAAGGACACATTAATATCTCACGGGTTCGGTCTGCCCCGTCTCACTTGGCAGGCCCGGAGCTTGGGAGGGGGGGGGGGGGGGGGGGGGGGGGGGTTGGGAGGGGGCGACAAACCAGGGTATTTGGCCCAGGCGACAATTTCAGGTGGCACCAAATTAATATTCTTGAAGAAAAAAAAAAAACTTGTTTCACAAAGCGCCTATCATTCAGAGCATGTTGGTCTATTGATCGCTCATATGATTTTGAAACGTGTCTCAGTTTCTTTTGAACATTTTTCAACACATTCTAAGTTGATTTATGAATGCATCATAAGTTGATTTTTGAATGCATGCCTAGGTTACATGATGTCTCTGCCAGGGGAATCCCCGTCGCATCAAGAAATAAAAAATTTCTCCGCAAACCAATGAGAACGAGCTGTACGAGCTGAGCTAACTCAAACGGGTGAACACCAATCGCTGTCTGTTTATGTGGTTGACTGGCTGGGCGTATGATCAACATTGTTATAATAATTAGCGAAACCCATCGACTGAGACTAAGAGAGTGGAAATAAACGACTAACACCAACAACAGGTAAAAAACATTACGTATTACCTTCTTGGTGTATCCAAGAAAATCTTTGTCAGATCGCTACAGTACTAAGGGACAGTTGTACAGTCCACTGTTAGCAGCCGCTAAGATTCTATACTCGGAATAGTTCGGGAGAATAAACGCGAGATGATTGAACTAGTGATACTGGTAGGGTTAGCCGAGTAAACCAGACAATACGTTTCGGCAGAGGTATGAATAGCTACAGAATTAGTGATGACAAGATTGCTTGTTAGAACGAGGAAGAGGAACATCGCATAAATTACGTGGCAGAATATGACGATTCCAAAATTATAAAAAATATTGTTACTACTACTTTTGATCTCATTCTTGAAAAATGGAGCGTATGAACGAAATGTGAAACTATTTCCCAACATGAAACTTTTTGCTCGTATTAGGTGCAAATGACAATTGATACTGATACTTTATCAATTATATTCTGTCGTGATTTTTATGTACAGTCGTGGACAAAACCAGCGAGACCCCTCGCCTTTTCGTTATGCTGATCCGCACAGCTTTAAAGTCTGCTACACAGCATAACCGGTAAGGCGACGAAGTGCTACCAACATACCGTAAACAGGCGTGAAATTGAAAAACTATCCGAAATTTGTCAGACTGTTTTCAATCATGTGTAAGACTACATTAATGCTGATTAGTGTGTTAAACACAACACGTAAATATAAGATATAAATGAAAGAAGAAACGCTACTTAGTATGACCTGTACTAACAAAAATGAATTTCAGCTTATCGAGATGCCGGCCGCGGTGGTCTCGCGGTTCTAGGCGCGCAGTCCGGAACCGTGCAACTGCTACGGTCGCAGGTTCGAATCCTGCCTCGGGCATGGATGTGTGTGATGTCCTTAGGATAGTTAGGTTTAAGTAGTTCTAAGTTCTAGGGGACTAATGACCACAGCAGTTGAGTCCCATAGTGCTCAGAGCCATTTGAACTTATCGAGATAACATAACTGTTTTAGTAAGATAAAGTACCACAGATCGTTACGAATTAGCAAAATATTATACGCATTCGGCCGTGAAATGGTCTGTGTCTACGTTCAGACCAGTCATACTGGATTACCGTTGCTGAACTACCATGAAAGTGCGCAAATTTAGCAATGCGTGAAGATTCATAACGAAATTCAGTTAAAAATCATTCAGTGCCACACTTAAGTCAATTCAGTTATTGACATAAGCGGAAAAAGTAGGCAGTAACAAGTATGAAATTCTACAAGAGTTTCATATCGACATTCACAGATCGCTGAGTGGGAATAAAGGTAGCAATAAAACGTATTGGGGGCTCGAGAATTTCTTAAAATTCCTTTACTAATAGTCTATCTGCCTCCATCGAAATTAGAACTGAAAACGAACAAGACCTCTCTAACAGTAGCAAACAGCTTTCACTACGCTAGCAGACAACCCATGCAAACAGCCCTCTATTATTACCCCAGACATGAATAAGCCGGAAATTTCGCAATGAAAATGGCAAAATGATCTGCAGTTTCTGTTACAAAGAGCTGTCTGGATTCAAAAACATGAATTGTCTATCTTCATGTCACCGCTTATGTGACAATCGTTCTGGATGTTTATCGAAATAACAAAATACTGTTATTAGCGAGTAAATTTAGTAGCATAATTCTGCACCACCCCAGGAAATAAACGGCGACGTAGCTGCCAAACGTATTCTACAATGTTTCGAACTCTCCATTAGACGCGCCACAGCCAGGAAACGTTCATTAGCCGAAGTGTTCCTTAAGGTAGCTAGCAATGGGAATGGTCGCACATCTAAAACGCGGTGGCATTAATAGTGGGATCTGAATTACCACGTGTATAGGCAAATGGATTTTATTTGCATTCCTGTAAACGTGATTTGGATCGAAAGCATAGCTACGATTAATATGCTGATGTATCGACTGCAACTGAAACATTTCCATTAAAGAGTGGGGGAATTATTATGTGGCTCTCATCTTCAGTAACTTGGTAGCTATTTTCGTTGTTAGGATTTCGTCACATAAATCGGTAAAAATGGAATCCTACTAATCTCATTTTCTTGTCCGTCTGTCTGTCTACCAAACCCTTAAAACCCGTTTTCCTCGAGTAAGGGTGGACATAATAATAGGAAATGTATCGCACTTCCTGCGGTATTCGGTCCCTTGGTGGTGTAAAAAAGTGAGCTATGTCAACGCGATCTAAAGATACGGCCGTTTAGGTAAAGAACATTTACGCGAAAGGTCAAAAATGGCTCTAAGAATTATGCCCCCAAACTGCTTAGGTCATCAGTCCCCTAGATCTAGAACTGCTTCAACCTACCTATCCTAACACACATCCATCCCTGGGGAAGGATTCGAACTGACGGCGCAAGGAATCGCGCGGTCCCCGATATGACGCCGTTGAGCGCACGGATATCACTCGCCGGCAAGCTGTTGATATCATCTGGTGTTACTAAAAAGTTATTCACTTCTGGTGAATGATTTTCTGCGCAGTTCATTTAAGAAAGAATAACTAAAATAAATTTGATGTTACGGAAGAAAAAGGACGCCTAATTCATTTCCCCTTGTCTTCGTAGATGATGTTGGATTCTCAATCTGAGCGTACGTACTATCCATAACCACACTTTAGATCCAACTCATAGTCACAGATAAGCGAATACAACACATTGGCTTATACTTGAGGTATTTCGTTTCCCACGAGGTGGTGGCAGACGATGCTGTGGCGTCTTCGAAGCTCGAGTTTCGCCAGTGCTAGCTATCTCAGCACATCAGCTGAGCGAACTTGCATAGTATGTTGGTAGCACTTCGTCGCCTTGCCTGTTATGCTGTGTAGCAGACTTTAAAGCTGTGCGGATCAGCATAACGAAAAGGTGAGGGGTCTCGCTCGTTTTGTCCACGACTGTACATGAACTAGATAGAAGTGACCATTTGTGCCAAAACAGTCTCGCTTATTTGACGTGTGTTTACAATTGCTGCAATACTAGAAAGGCGTGTTTCGTACTGTCTAGCAGACAGTGATAAAACAGACGTAATCAAATAGAAACCACACCATTCTTGGGTAATATACGTATTAACAGGTTTTTTCAGAATTAGACAACGACATTTTGATTTTTCATGTAGCAAAACGTTTGACGAACTTTGTTGAGGTAATAGATTCTTTCGCAGGAAAGAAAGCATGAGGTAGTAAAGCTGTAAAAAGTTCACAGAGGAAGAAATGCTGGGACCTAAGGATTGAAGAAAGTCTACTGTTTTCCTTATCTCTGGCTTTCACTGGTTTCATGTTCCCTATATTTAATTTTATGTCACACAAAAGAGAAAGTTACTCGCTAGTAGGCACTAAAGAGATAAAATTTTCTGAAGAATTCTTATTCTCCCGGCCACAAATAATCCCACCCAGAGTTAACTGTGCTCGCATCTCGTGGTCGTGCGGTAGCGTTCTCGCTTCCCACGCCCGGGTTCCCGGGTTCGATTCCCGGCGGGGTCAGGGATTTTCTCTGCCTCGTGATGGCTGGGTGTTGTGTGACGTCCTTAGGTTAGTTAAGTTTAAGTAATTCTAAGTTCTAGGGGACTGATGACCATAGATTTTAAGTCCCATAGTGCTCAGAGCCATTTGAACCATTTTATTTGAATTAATTGTGAGTTTTTTTTAAGGGTGGAAGGATGACAGACCGACCGACTGAAAACAGGAGACGCACCACAGGACATTTTAATTTACAGAGTCCTGAATGCAGGTGTGATGGCATCCATTACAAAATATACACGTTCGAATTCCACAGAGTGAAATACAATGACCTGCGATATAAGAATGCTGCGTGAAGATGCATGGCACTGCAGTTTGGTACACTTATTACCAAATAACGTGTCTTACATTTCCTCTAACATGTATGTTTTATATATCAACCTCTTCAGAAAGATGTGTGATACAGAATGAACATATTTTTCAAAAATTGATTTAAAAGAACCGTTTTACCTGTGGAAACGAATTTTTTAAAGGTAGCTGTATTAATGTGTAATGCCTTCTTTTCAACAGTTGAGAGATCTGTGGCACATCTGACCATCGTAAGTCAAAAGTACTGAGAGAGTAAAGAAGCACTGATCGTAAAAATTCTTTTTCAGACAAACCGGAAACTGTGCTTTGAAAGAAGAAATAATATTTACTTTGCCAAAAGCTCTCCAAACTAGTTTTAATCTTCTGTGGAAGTGAAGTGTACTGCTGCTTGTATGTCCTAATGATCAGCTTTTCAGCGCAACTGCCAGTGCTAGGTGGCTGTAATTACAGTGCAGCGTCTCACAGACATCCAGTGTGGGCTGTAATTACCGTGTGGCAGCGAAACTTGGTAGATATTCTAAAGCGTTAATGCGAAACCGATTTGCGCTGCAAAATAATTGGTTTCAATACTGGCCACCACGCTCAAATCTGGTGCTGTGAATGCAAGAAGGAGTCTCGTGATGACTGGGTGTTGTGTGACGTCCTTAGGTTAGTCAGGTTTAAGTAGTTCTAAGTTCTAGGGGACTGATGACCATAGCTGTTAAGTCCCATAGTGCTCAGAGCCATTTGAACCATTTTTTTTGCAAGAATGATCTGTTTCTATATTTCATTGATTAGGGACGGGACGTGAACAGAAAAGGTCAAACAAGTGAGAAAATCATGCTGTTGGTTTTATTATTAACTGACTCTTACACAATTTGTTCAATATGAATACCGGAGACGTCGACGAGACGCTGCATCCGTAAAATAACGTGATCAGTAGTTGCTCGCAGCAATTCCGGCGGAATCGGAGCAAAGTGTTCCTTTAGTCACAAGGATATAGATCAGGAAATCTTACAGGCCATGAATCTGAAAACCTCTGGAGATAACACTTTTGTGGAAGATAGCATTAAGCAAATCTTTCACGAGGCGAGCGACATGAGGTATTGCCCCATGTAGCATGGAAACATTGGTCTTCGCAGTTGCATTTTCGAAAGCGGGAATCACATGCTGTACAAGGAGACCTCGGTGACGTACAGACGTCACGGTACACGTGACAGGCCCTCTGCGTTTATTCTCTTCAAAAGAAGAACGGATCGAGATTTACGCTGCTCTTGAATCCGCACCACACAGCCAGCCACACACGGCGAGTGCAGTCGCTCTTCCTGTACAACGCATCGTTTTATAGTACCCCAAATTTGGCAGTTCTTTGTCTTTACTGCATCTTGTAGTGTAAAATGTGCCTCTTTATTCCATAGAAGAAACCGAAGAGCAAATTTAGAATGTATCTACGGATCATCAGGTTTTAATTACAGCACCGTGGATCTCGGGCGGGTACCGGTGTAAAGTAGACTGCAAACTTTTCTGTACTCTTGATCATGGGATGGGCAATTCTCGAGAGACTGCACGAGCACACGTGCTGCATGGTCAGTTGCAGCGACAGCAACCTCGTCAATAACTTCCACCTAGATAGGACGCCTTCCGCTTCCAGGTGTTTCCGAATTTCATTATCATATTCTTCAAAGCATTTACGGAGGTTAGATTGTCCCCAAACGTTTCAGTAGGCGATACTTCCTCAATTCAGCACTGTAATTGCTGCCGTTCACATAAAACGGTTTCACTAACAGCGCACGGACTCTCTCGTCGGTAACCGTACTGTTTACTCACGTTGTGACTTGTCAGCGTGGATGTGATGCCGCCATACAAACAGTGTGCAGCGCCAGATTTTCAGCTGATGGACAAAATTGGAACTAATATTTTTCCAGCGTAAATCGATTCCGCATTAATGCATTTGGATGTCTACCATGTTTCGCTGCCATAAAATAATTACGGCTCACACTGGACCTCCGTGAGTACTTTAATTATAACCACTCGGTACCTTCTCCTACGCCTCTTACACTTTTCTAAGTGGTATGGGTACTTTACCAGTGAAAACTCGACGGACTAACGGTGCAACACATTAACCATATTTATATAGCGTACAAGCATAGATGTAACGGATAAAATGTGGATCAAGAGGGCCAGCCGTTGTGACCAAGTGGTTCTAGGCGCTACAGTCTGGAGCCGAGCGACCGCTCCGGTCGCAGGTTCGAATCCTGCACCGGGCATGGATGTGTGTGATGTCCTTACGTTAGTTACCTTTAAGTAGTGATAAGTCTAGGGGACAGATGACCTCAGATGTTAGGTCCTATAGTGCTCAGAGCCATTTGAACCTTTTTTTTTTTTGGGTCAAGAAGTTCCTAGGATACGGCCATCGCAGGAGCGGCGGCTGCTAGGTGTCCTATAAGCTTCTGTCGACACAAGTTTGCAGTGACAAAGGGAAGTTAGAGTAGTGCTCTAATCGGGCACTCTCATTTACCGGGCGGATCCCTACAATCTACAGCCAGTAGCGCACCTATCCAATCACGCCTATCTCTGCAGTTCCGACCATCATCCCATCTTCCAGTTCGAGCTCACATGGTCGTTGGACAGCAGTTTCCATTAAAATGCTGATGGTCTGGGATACCTAGAACAGTTTCATCAGTGAAACAAATTAAAATGATAGACAAAATAGTCACCACGACAGCAGAGAAAACCTGTGGGTGTTGTTAGTAGCTGCAGACATAGACGGAGTTTAAGGTCTTTTGTAGTATTAATTTTTCATGATTAGTGTTGATTGTTGGTGACTGAAGCAGTTATGATGTTTCTTTAATTGCAGTAATGACATTATTTCCAGCAACAATAATTGAGATCGAAATTTGCTGGCTGATTAAAACAGCGTGCAGGACTGAGACTCGAACCTATGACCTTTCCTCGCGAGATGTGGAGGAGAACTGCGAAATTTGGAAGATAGGAGAAGGGGTACTGGTGGAAATAAGGACGGATCGTGAGTCGTATGTGGAAGGCTTAGTCGATGGAGCACTTGGTCGCGAACGGCAGAAGTCCCAGTTTCGAACCTCTGTGTTCAGTACTCACTTTTAATCTACGAAGAAGTGGCGATTCAGCGCAAACTCCGCCTCAGAAGGAAATTTCATTCTGGGACAACAGCGATTTGTAATACAGATCCTAGCTGCTTTTAATTATCTGTATGTAAGAAGTAACTAAGAATTTATAGCCAGGGCATCGAAGTTGTAGGGACAGGATACACTGAAACTCAGAAAAAGAGTTTGAAATGACACATGAAGTAGGTTCGAGGACGATCACGAGATTTCCCTTAAGATAAAAGAATACACCGAGTTTGAAAACAAGGTTCACAATCATGTAACTGTGGCAGTCCTCAGCGGACTGAGACAAGAGAATTTAAAAAATAAAAGATGAGTGAGATGTTTTGCCAAAAATCCAATAAAGGAATCATTGGCATAAATAATGAATATGATGGAAATGAAGTTTAAGCTGTGTTGTGATACAGACTAATTCAATTCAGAAACTGTCTGAAATAATCATTACATTGAGATTAAGCAAATCCACTCGAAATCCATTTTCCTGGGACAAGAGGCTGGAGTCACTACGTGAAATTTGGAAGAGCAAAACAAGAGTACTGGAGGACTGAAAGTTGAGTCTGGCCATATTGAGAGCCTGCTTTCCATTTTTCGCAAAAATCGTCAATAATTCATACTGGGAAATTACATCAATTTTGTTTCTAGAAAAACTGGACAATAACACTTCAAAAACAGTCTGTTATCAGCTTACATTCCATTAGGAATGTGGCCGGCTGAAGTGGCCGTGCGGTTCTAGCGCTACAGTCTGGAGCCAAGCGACCGGTCCGGTCGCAGGTTCGAATCCTGCCTCGGGCATGGATGTGTGTGATGTCTTTAGGTTAGTTAGGTTTAATTAGTTCTAAGTTCTAGGTGACTGATGACCTCAGAGGTTAAGTCGCATAGTGCTCAGAGCCATTTGAACCATTTGAACCATTAGGAATGTGGGTGCACTCAAATACTGTGATATGACTTTCAAATGATGGAGCACAACAATCAGTCGCCCTTTGACGGAAGTGAGAATTACAGGGGACGACGTACTAGAACATGCATGGATACTATGAAATGGTGAATTGATAATGGCTAGGAACTACCCGAAATCTAGATATGCCGAATGAAACCTGCAAGAAAAGAACGACTGATTGCTGTGCTCTGATTAGTTAACTAATTATACATTTCATAAATCATTAGCACTATTTCTATTAAAATGATTCGGAACGACTCAATTTACAAACAATGCGTGCGTGCAGTTTTTGTGTCCATGGCTGCATGTTTGTCATTTGCATATTAGTGATAGCATAATGGCCTAAATGTAATAAAAATGAACGTGAGTGTCTTTGATTATACGAGGTGCCGGGGTGGAGAAAAGTGTGTACCTCTTTAATTCTGAAGAATTTTGCATGAGAACGAGACATGCACTCGACCCTCTCCTTACCTACCACCTAATTAATTATGCTCACAACGGTAATGAAGGGAAATCATGGTGGACCCTGTTAGTTGGTAAGGTAAGGAGTGCACACTCATAATAATTTAATAAAAATCGTAATCTACTCAGAGAAAAAAAATAATAATTTTATCATAATAAACAACAGGAAATGGGATTCTGCATATATCTACGAAATGATATGTGGCTTAAATATTGCAATGAGATTTATTATAGATCAGAACATAAAGGCTCATAATTATCGACACAAACAATAGGTTAAAGAATAGAGTATAATGAACTATTATGGGAATAAGAGTTGACTCGAGAACAAGGGCTCCTACTCTCTGTGATGCAATTGCTTGACGATAATGACTGGAGGTCCTAATCAATCAAATATTACTCTCTCGACTATATTGCAGTATCGCGATTAGTAGTGACTGCTCACATGGTATGACATGGAGAAACAAGCAAGGTGGACTTGTGGCAAAGCGAGCGCGTGTGCTGCTGAAGACTTCAGTACAAAATTGGTAGGTCCTACAATGCCAGGGCCGCAAAATACTTTACCAGTCCCGAAATTTGTAGCAGCTCGTCGGTAGGCAGCTTTCTGATGATGTAGGCACCGACGTTTGGTGTTCAGCAACTCTGTTTCAACCCCTCGCCTCGAAGGCTGTCCGTTAATTCTAAGTTCTTCCGAAAAAAGTGCGACTAAGTCGCAAGACCGTCTGACTCCGACGATCAGATCCCGAATCCCCTGCGCCGGCTCAACGCAAGAGCAAAGCCAATATTGAAAAAACCGCGAATCAGCATTCAGTGCTGATTCCAAAATTCCCCCACACTGTCTCAGAACGTCATTCGCGCCAATAGCGACCGTTCCCTCCAATTTCGAGCAGGGCATTATGACGTCAACTAGCCTAAGTTGAACAATCATGCCACTGCTATTCAGCTGAGGCACTGACCTTGCCGTTTGACCGGCTACGGAAACAACATGCCTAGACCACCGGCCATCCGGCGCCAGACAGTCGCACCAGCAGGGCACGGTCCACAACTATTCTCAGAGTCCAGAGGACAATGCAGTCAGTCGGTGCCAGGAGTCTTCATTCCGGACGCGCCGTAACGGTAAACACATAAACTGCGGCGACTCTGACGTCTCCAGGTTTTTTCGCCCTGCATACAATAGGCGAAACTCGACCGACGTCAGTCATTCCGCCAGGCGCTTAAGCCCATTGTACGAACCCCTCAGGATTCGGGGAAGTGCAGCCTCCAACCGGAAATGCAGTGTGCCGCGTCCTCCGACGTCCACACAGAGAAGTAACCCAGCATGCTTAGGAATCAAGTGAAAAGTATTTTTGAGCTCTCAGTACAAATACTCCCACTACAATAACCTTATTCGGCCTGTTACCACCGTGCAGTGACATAGAAAATTAATAAAATTGATGCAAATGAGAGAAGACATGCAAAAGAGGGCATGGAACCTCTCAATAGTACTATTGATATACCTTCCAGGAGAGCCGTACTTGTTAAACCGACGCTCCCGGGACGGGGAGGTGCGCCGGCCCTGATCGATTCCGCTCGGCGGGTTAATGAAGAGCGCCGGTGTGCTAGCCAACCTGGATGTGGATTCTAGGCTGTTTCCCACATCCGATTAGGTGAATACTGGGCTAGTAACCAAGTCCTGCCTAGTTACGCGATTCACAAACATTTAGTAAACTTTAGCACTCTTTCACATGAGTAACACAGCACACAGACTGCTGGGGTGCACATACTCCGTGACGGGTAACGGTGTGGCGACAGGAGGGGACCCACTAAATCAACTGTACCAAATCCGATGGCAACGATGCCAACCCCGTGTAGATGTGGGACAGAGGCAAAAGAAAAAGAAGAAAAATAGTACTCATGATATAAAAGTGAAACATTCATTTAACAACGAATTAAAAAATGGTTTAAAAGGCTCTGAGCACTATGGGACTTAACTTCTGAGGTCATCAGTCGCCTAGAACTTAGA
This sequence comes from Schistocerca gregaria, assembly GCF_023897955.1. NCBI lineage: Eukaryota > Metazoa > Arthropoda > Insecta > Orthoptera > Acrididae > Schistocerca > Schistocerca gregaria. Next base: position 462,247,750 of record NC_064921.1, read on the forward strand.
ACTGCTTAAACACACAGCTATGCCCGAGGCAGGATTCGAACCTGCGACCGTAGCGGTCGCGCGGTTCCAGACTGTAGCGCCTAGAACCTCTCGGCCGCCCCGGCCGGCAACATCGAAGAAACCATTTGTCTCTACTAAACTTCATAAGCTGCTAGAGTTACAATAAATATTCATTTAGCGAAAAGAAGGATATGCCAGAAAGAAATGATCTCGGACTTAGAAAAAAAATTATCTTTGTTACCAGTCAGATAGTGTGATTGGGAAAATGACGAAAAATTTTTGTGGCTGTATATTGAACTTGTTTCTTCGACTGTAACAGATTTAATAATAAGTAAGGATATTTATTTCGTCTCATATTGCGGAGGACTGCGGTCACGAATATGTAATGGGTGACTTTTCAATGCTTAAGAAGAGTTTACAGACAAACTGCAAACTAAAATGTCTCCTCCATATCTTTTGTTTGGCCAAAGGATCAGTCAGCATTTATCGTCAAAGTTTCTTGTTTACAGGTACGACTTTGGAAAATGCCTGGGGTCGTAAAAGGCAGCCTTCGCGTAAAGGCAGCCTAAGTATTCTCACGCACTGTGCAAGTGCTAGAAAAGTGCTGCACGCTGAACCCGCAGCAAGTACGGTCTTTACAGAGTTACGAAGCTCTTTTGTCTGGTTCACGACTCAAAGTTCGCAGGGATTTTTCGACGAATGTGGTTCGTTTATGCAAAGCAGCTTTTTTAAATCTCTATAATGTCAGTTTCGACAACGACAAGTGGGCGTAGAAACCATTAGACAAATTGTTTCTCCGATGTATATTCTTTCTTTTAAACATAAATTGTATACTCTACAGTATGCTGTTTTGATTTCTTCCTCGCCGTCAGTTTTGCAGAAAGCAGGAACGTTGTATTTATGGCTTATCGGCTTTGGTCCGTAGTAGGCTGTAAGGCGACTTTTTAATCGTGCGATTAGCTAATTTCGACTACTTGTCATTGTCAAGCACCTGTAAAACCAACTTGGAAACTCACTACATTGTCTGCATACATTGCCATGTATAAATAACAGCCGGCTGGGGTGGCCGAGCGGTTCTAGGCGCTACAGTCTGGAACCGCATAACCGCTACGGTCGCAGGTTCGAATCCTGCCTCGGGCATAAATGTGTGTGATGTCTTAGGTTAGTTAGCTTTAAGTAGTTCTAAGTTCTAGTGGACTGATGACCTGAGTTGTTAAGTCCCATAGTGCTCAGAGCCATTTGAACCATTTTTACTGCACTGAGGTGTGAAAGTGTTATTTATACGTGGCGATGTATGCAGACAATGTAGTGAGTTTCCAAGTTGGTTTTACAGGTGCTTGACAGTGACAAGTAGTCGAAATTAGTTAACCGCACGATTAAAAATTACATTACAGTCAACTGCGGACCATGTTTACGGTTATTAAACATCTGGAGGCTGCGAATCGCCACAAATACAAAAAAATATCGGCTTATGATTTGCTACTCCTATGGAGTATGAATCGTCTGATACTTTGTAAACCTACCCATCCACAGATTAAAACTATGTGAAATACTGTCATTGAAGTTACTATCCTCACCCATCCATGAGTTGGGGAGGTGTCTGTCATTCTTTGTATGCCAGTGATCCCATCCGATTTACCGAATTCCCAATTCAGATTTCGTTTGCAGTAACAATAAATAATGATGAAGATCAGAGAGAGGGGTAACAGGACAGAAGGGAGAGGGGGTGGAAATGGACGTACAGAGGTGGGAGGTGAAGATGGCAGAGAGAGGGGGTAGAAGGTGACGCACAAAGAAAGGGGGGATCGAGGAAGGTATCGATAAAGAGAGGGGTGAAGAGGGGATGGAGAGGAGAAGGGAGGGGTAGGAGTTCATGTTGTATATACAAGTCCCATACATACAGCTCCGAAGCAATGCCGCGTTCGCTCGTACAAAAATAAAATCTAAGATAGTATCAAACTTCTGGAACGTTTCAGCTCAAAAAAGCTCTGAAGAAATCGTAAAAAAAAAATCGCGAATAGCTCTTGATTCGTAAACAACAATTGGGCATCTCGCGTCTGTCTTCTGCAGAGATGCTGCTGGAAATGACAACCATCTTGGCAGAGTATGGGAGCAGGGTCCATCGTGGGGCTGCGAGGAGTTCGCTGACGCACTGAGAGCCGTCAGGCTTCCTTCTTAGAGTACAGGTAACAATATCGATAGGAATTATTCATTCATACGTTCAACTTGTTCAGAACGGTTATCAGAAATCACAACCGGCGTGGTCTAGTATCGGAGATGGGGCGAATACGGCACTGCGAAGTGTTCGTTGACTGACTGCCAGCGGTCAGGTTTTTTTCGTGGACCTCAGACGGTTATATTGATGGACACTGTTCAATCATATGCTTAACTTGTACAGAACGTCTGTTGGAAATGACGGCCAGTGTGGTCGAGTATCGGAGCAGGGTCGATTACGGGACTGCGATGCGTTCGCTGACGGACTGAGGGCTGTGTGGTTTTTCCGAGCTGGCACGCAGTCCGGCGCTTTTTTCTAGCCAGTGTTTGCTTTGATTCGGCCGCAAAAGCCGGTGCGCCCCCGGAAAGCCGCAGCGGCTGTTTTTGTTCTCGCTCCATAAATTAGCATAGTTTTTGTGGCGCCAGTACTTGGTGCAGCCGCACCGCCAATTTGCGGCCACGGGAAACAGGTGAGCGCGCGACCCACAACTCCCCTTTACGACTGGCACGTCGCCCGCCTGTTGACTGCCCGCCAGTGGAACGTTTCATTGCGCTCTGCCTGCCCCACTCCTACACAGCACTACAAGCTTTCCAATACAGGTCGTGTAGCCGAGTATACCCATGAACTTCACATACGTTACTGAGAAATTAACAATTCTAGAAAATTTACGTCTATCTCTTTAAGTTTTCTTACTTATTATTCTATGGCAAAATAGCTACGCACATTTTTTTACAGAATGAACCCCAAAACTTCTACTTAGGTCTGCCAGCAGGGAGCTATTACAAAGACTCATTACTACCCCACCTGGTGAGTAGGGATCGCATTTTCATGCAGTCATTCCTCTTTGTAGTCGAAAAATAAGTTTCTCTCGATCTGTCTTTAAACTACTTCTCTTCACACATTTTTGAAATGTATTATAGTGCAAATAAGAACATGTTTTGGGTGTGGTGGGTAAGTGTAACAATTTCCAAAAATATCCACAAGTGATGTGTAAAATTCATTAAAATTGAGAATCTTTATAATGACAATCATGAATGTATTTTTAATTATTTTTGGAGATTTGTGGTAAGGTCTTAAGGGACCAAACTACTGAGGTCATCGGTCCCTAAGCTTACACACTATTTAAACTAAAATTAAACTAACTTACGATAAGGACGACACATACACCAATGCCCAAGGGAGGACTCGAAACTCCGACGGGGGGAGCCGTGCGGACCGTGACAAGGCGCCTCAAACCAAGCGGCTACCCCGCGCGGCTTTTAATGAGTTTCTATTCCTTCAGATCCGTCCGAGACTCACTACGTTTTAGGGAACTGGGAAAGCAGAGACGAAACTACACACACCATAAAACTTTTTGCATCACCACGGTTCCGGGAGTTCGGGAACCTGTACAGAAATTTGGAATAGAGATCAACATAAACATCATTTGCCGTGCGCAGTGGGCGCGTGCTTAGAGGTGTCCATCTCACGAACTGCGCGGCCCCTCCCGCTGGAGCTTTGGAGGTTCGATTCTCACCCTCGGGCATGGGTGTATGTCTGTTGTTCTTAGCATAAGTTAGTTTAAGTTCGTTTAAGTACTGTGTAAGTCTGGAGACCGATGACCTCAGAAATTTGGTCCATTAGGAATTCACACACATCCGAAACATCATTTCGGCCATTTTTATTGCTCATGAAAACCACACATTGCATTTTGTTATACAGCGAGGCCTTCAGAAGTGGAAATCCAGATTTGCTCTACGCACCGGTACTTCTAATACTCAATAGCACGTCCTTTCGCATTGATGCATGTCTCCATTCGTCGTGGAATACTATCCACAAGGTCATCAAGGCGCTGACGCTCCAGATTGTCCCACTCCTCAACGGCGATTTGGCGTAGAGCCCTCGGAGTGGTTGGTGGGTCACATCGTCCATAAACAGTCCTTTTCAATTCATTCCAGGCATGTTCGATAGGGTTATAGTCTGGAGAACATGCACACCATTGTGCCTTTATCCTGAAGGAAGTCATTCACAAGATGAGCACGATGGGGGAGCGAATTGTCGTCCATGAAGACGAATGCCTTGCTAATATGCTGCCGATATTTTTGCTCTATCGGTCGGAGGATGGCATTCACGTATCGTGCAGCCGCTACGGCGCCTTTCATGACCACCAGCGGCTTACGTCAGCCTCACATAATGCCACCCCAAAACGATAGGGAACCTTCACTTTTTTTTTAATTTCCAATTCATTATATTTATACATAATAACCCACTTCCTAATTCGATTAGTGGGTCATAGATTGATACAGTATTATGTTGCAGCTATTTACAATATGTTTAACAATATTACAATGTACTCTGCTACGGGCTATTAACTATGTTACTAACAATGTGACTGATGTACTACTACGGGCTGCACTTTGCTGCACTCGCTGCACAGTTTGTGTAAGGCGCCTCCAAACGCGTCTCCGACGATTGTATCGTTAAAGGCATATGCGACACTCATCGCTGAAGAGAACGTGATGGCAGTCCTGAGCAGTCCATTCGGCATGTTGTTGGGCTCATCTGTACCGCGCTGCATGGTGTCGTGGTTGCAAAGATGGACCTCGCCATGGACGTCGGGTGTGAAGTTGCGCATCATGCAGCCTATTGCACACATTTTGAGTCGTAACACGGTGTCCTGTGGCTGCACGAAAAGCATTTTTTCAACATAGTGACGTTGCTGCCAGTGTTCCTCCGCGCCATAATCCTTAGGTAGCGGTCATCCACTGCAGTAGTAGTCCTCTAGAACGGCCTGAGCCACTCATGTCATCGACAGTTCCTGTCTCCCTATATCTCCTTCACGTCCGAACGACATCGCTTTGATTCATTCCGAGACGCCTGGACACTTGCCTTGTTGAGAGCCCTTCCTGGCACAAAGTAACAATGCGGACGCGATCAATCCGCGGTATTGACCGTATAGGCCTTGTTAATCTACAGACATCACGAGCCGTGTACCTTCTTCCTGGTGGAATGACTGAAACTGATCGTCAATCGGAACCTCCCTCTCTAATAGGCGCTGCTCATGGATGGTTGTTTACATCTTTGGGCGAGTTTAGCGACATCTCTGGACAGTCAAAGGGAGTATGGTGTGATACAATATCCACAGTCAACATTTATCTACATGGGTTCTGGGAACCGGGGTGATGAAAACTATTTTGACGTGTGTGTCTATCAGATTCTGCAACATGACTCTGAGATGATACGCAGCAGCAATGTTTGCTGTTAAAGTTTAATATAAGTAACGATCCAAAAGTACAGTCCGGAATCGGCAAGAGAATCATGAAAAATCGCCGTGAGCATTGACACAATCATTTCACCGACGTACCAGGCTGAAGACACAGTAAGACACAGTATCCTGCTGCCTGAAGACATCCGTAAGTGCCTGCTGCAATTCCTTGTCCGATATGAATCCTCGACCCTTCAAGGTATTTTTTAAGAGACCGAAGTCATGATAATCGCATGGGGACAGTTCAGGACTATAGGATGGGTGCTCTAGATATTTTTCGTAACTTATGCTTTCTGACATTGCGATATCAGAACGTACATTGTCATGTAGCAGCAACATCATTCCACAGCGGTGGTTTCCGACCGACATGCTGCTCCATACACATACGTCATTTACCGACGGATGTGTACTGGTGTTTCTCCTTTGGCACCTAAGACAAGGCTAACAACACGTTGATCATCTGTAGATGCATTCGCTAATAACGACGCCATAGTTCACGTTTCCGCATTTACCATACGCAGGTCTGAAGGACACGAACACTAAACCGTTGCCTAAATGTCGGTGCTTATATACACACACGGAGGTCGTACTGCGTTGCATATACTCTGCAGCAACGCCCTCAAACTGAACCTTTTTGATCGCCCTTATATTTAAGTCCTTGCTGTAGTTTTAACTTCATTTTCAATACCATGCACAACTGTCGTTTCAAAATAAGTAGTGTTTTTGAAAATCCTTACTATTTAATTACTCGGACTGATACGCACAATACTGATGAATGCACTTCGTCACATTTTAGAAGGCTTCCTTACAAGAATTTTATTAATTAATAATGTGACGTCTTCGGATTGATAGTTACTAGTATTTGCTGCTTGGACTATATTCGTTTTGATTGTTTGTGACACCTAAACAGAAAACGAGTTGTTGTTGTTGTTGTTGTCTTCAGTCCTGAGACTGGTTTGATGCAGCTCTCCATGCTACTCTATCCTGTGCAAGCTGCTTCATCTCCCAGTACCTACTGCAACCTACATCCTTCTGAATCTGCTTAGTGTACTCATCTCTCGGTCTCCCTCTACGATTTTTACCCTCCACGCTGCCCTCCAATGCTAAATTTGTGATCCCTTGATGCCTCAAAACATGTCCTACCAACCGATCCCTTCTTCTAGTCAAGTTGTGCCACAAACTTCTCTTCTCCCCAATCCTATTCAATACCTCCTCATTAGTTACGTGATCTATCCACCTTATCTTCAGTATTCTTCTGTAGCACCACATTTCGAAAGCTTCTATTCTCTTCTTGTCCAAACTAGTTATCGTCCATGTTTCACTTCCATACATGGCTACACTCCAAGCAAATACTTTCAGAAACGACTTCCTGATACATAAATCTATATTCGATGTTAACAAATTTCTCTTCTTCAGAAACGCTTTCCTTGCCATTGCCAGTCTACATTTTATATCCTCTCTACTTCGACCATCATCAGTTATTTTACTTCCTAAATAGCAAAACTCCTTTACTACTTCAAGTGTCTCATTTCCTAATCTAATTCCCTCAGCATCACCCGATTTAATTTGACTACATTCCATTATCCTCGTTTTGCTTTTGTTAATGTTCATCTTATATCCTCCTTTCAAGACACTGTCCATTCCGTTCAACTGCTCTTCCAAGTCCTTTGCCGTCTCTGACAGAATTACAATGTCATCGGCGAACCTCAAAGTTTTTACTTCGTCTCCATGAATTTTAATACCTACTCCAAATTTTTCTTTTGTTTCCTTTACTGCTTGCTCAATATACAGATTGAATAACATCGGGAAGAGGCTACAACCCTGTCTCACTCCTTTCCCAACCACTGCTTCCCTTTCATGCCCCTCGACTCTTATTACTGCCATCTGGTTTCTGTACAAATTATAAATAGCCTTTCGCTCCCTGTATTTTACCCCTGCCACCTTTAGAATTTGAAAAAGAGTATTCCAGTCAACATTGTCAAAAGCTTTCTCTAAGTCTACAAATGCTAGAAACGTAGGTTTGCCTTTTCTTAATCTTTCTTCTAAGATAAGTCGTAAGGTCAGTATTGCCTCACGTGTTCCAACATTTCGACGGAATCCAAACTGATCCTCCCCGAGGTCTGCATCTACCAGTTTTTCCATTCGTCTGTAAAGAATTCGCGTTAGTATTTTGCAGCCGTGGCTTATTAAACTGATAGTTCGGTAATTTTCACATCTGTCAGCACCTGCTTTCTTTGGGATTGGAATAATTATATTCTTCTTGAAGTCTGAGGGTATTTCGCCTGTCTCATACATCTTGCTCACCAGCTGGTAGAGTTTTGTCATGACTGGCTCTCCCAAGGCCGTCAGTAGTTCTAATGGAATGTTGTCTACTCCGGGGGCCTTGTTTCGACTCAGGTCTTTCAGTGCTCTGTCAAACTCTTCACGCAGTATCGTATCTCCCATTTCGTCTTCATCTACATCCTCTTCTATTTCCATAATATTGTCCTCAAGTACATCGCCCTTGTATAAGCCTTCTATATACTCCTTCCACCTTTCTGCCTTCCCTTCTTTGCTTAGAACTGGGCTGCCATCTGAGCTCTTGATATTCATACACGTGGTTCTCTTCTCTCCAAAGGTCTCTCTAATTTTCCTGTAGGCAGTATCTATCTTACCCCTAGTGAGATAAGCTTCTACATCCTTACATTTGTCCTCCAGCCATCCCTGTTTAGCCATTTTGCACTTCCTGTCGATCTCATTTTTGAGACGTTTGTATTCCTTTTTGCCTGCTTCATTTACTGCATTTTTATATTTTCTCCTTTCATCAATTAAATCCAATATTTCTTCTGTTACCCAAGGATTTCTAGCAGCCCTCGTCTTTGTACCTACTTTATCCTCTGCTGCCTTCGCTACTACATCCCTCAGAGCTACCCATTCTTCTTCTACTGTATTTCTTTCCCCTATTCCTGTCAATTGTTCCCTTATGCTCTCTCTGAAACTCTGTACAACCTCTGGTTCTTTCAGTTTATCCAGGTCCCATCTCCTTAATTTCTCACATTTTTGCAGTTTCTTCAGTTTTAATCTACAGGTCATAACCAATAGATTGTGGTCAGAGTCCACATCTGCCCCTGGAAATGTCTTACAACTTAAAACCTGGTTCCTAAATCTCTGTCTTACCATTATATAATCTATCTGATACCTTTTAGTATCTCCAGGGTTCTTCCACGAGTGAAAGATCTAAATTACTACAATATTAAAGGCATGTAAAATATTTAGTCAATTCTTTCACCATCTGGATAACAGTAAATAAAATAAAACATGAATATAAAATCCGAGGAAAAGTGTAGTTATTGTAGAATGATTAGGTGAAATTTCTAACAAGTCTGTAATTATATTACATCGATTTTCATTCTAATATTGGACGAGAAATCAATGTAAGCGTCAGCAAAAGGTGCGGCACAGATTTTACCAAGCCAATCTTACCACAATGTATTTATCAGCAGCCAGGAAACGTGTTACACCGTAACCAAAATGAAATTCCACTTGGGAATTTTCTAAGCTCTTCAGTCCCTCCGTGATAACCTGCAACGTGCTTTATGTTAAATGTTTGACTTGCTGTATCTTTTCAATCTAGTTCAGAGGGGAAACAAGTATAATGTATGTAACAAAAGTAATGGACTTCATATCTCTGCATGGCTGAATAGACAACCTGTGGCGTGCCAAACTTTTCGGCGCACTACGTTTCTGGAAAGCTGAGTGTCGTTAGGTGAGTCTGTGTTATTTTTAAGCAGTGTCTTTACTGTTTTACGGCCAAAGTAGTACATGTCCCTACATAGCTCTGTTTTATTTTTCTGTTTGAGTGTCACAGGGCGAGGGCAGCAGAGATCAGCACGGTATACTTCTTTACCAACGGGTCTGTTTAGCGCCAGTCGCGGAAGCACCAGCAGCCGGCAGTCAGCCGCAGAAGAAGATGCCGCTGGATTTGCCAGTTTCTCCGATATTTTACTATCATGCGTTGTTAAGGAAGAAAAGAACTGTATTATTCTAAATGAATCAAATGTTATGAGACTGTAAACCAATTGGTCTATGACCATCTGCCGAAATATAACGTCTGTTCGATTAGCCTAACTGTTACTAGCACTTAAAGTATTACATCTGAGTCGTCTGAGTGCTTACTTCTAAAGAATATAAGGAAGGTGAGCCACAAGACTTTTTACCTACAGGGATACAGCGTGGTAAAGAAAGGGTCGAATATTTTGAGAGGTCGTAGCAGCCAAGACAAAAAGTCCAGTGAACACAAGCTGTAAAACGCATACTTTAAGAGTTAGAAGCATTTGTTCAATAGAACAGACGTGTTTTACAATAGCGAAGGTGAACAAGTGTTCATAACCCTTAAGGTATACATGTTAGAGACAACGTTTATTTGACTTTTTTGTCTTGTTTGGTACTACCACTTCTCAAAATATTCGCCATTTTTTTTTTAATTTTCTGTTAAAGACAAGTGACAATTGTAATACAAAATTAGAGAAAAAATTTCAGCGAAAATGTAGGAAACCTTTTAATGACTATCGTTTGATAATTGAATTTACATAAGGTGACATACCAGGGAAATAATTTTGCAGCGGTTAAAGCTGTTTTAACAAAACGTAGGAAGCGAATAATCCTAGTTATATATTTTAACTCTCCATTTTTACGAATATACAATCGATCTGCAATCAGGAACCAAATTTGCATACTAGACAAAAATTCAGTAATAACACGTTGGATTCAGTACACCATCTATGGATTAACTTTGGAGCACCAAAGTCAGATATTCACGGTACGTATCCATAACTTAAAGAAAACTTCAACAGACAATAATAAACGATTTATCAGCAATAAATTTTCTTCTCGCACACGTTCGGATAGCTGAACGCGTTAGTGCTCAGTATCCGGCACTCCGTGATGCGCACCGACCTCGGACTGAATTTGCCCAGTGGATTAACGACGAGACTCGGAGTGTCGATGAGCCTGGATGTAGTTTTCAAGCGGTTTCCCACATCCCACTACGTAAAAATCAGTCTGGGTAGCACGTCTCCCCTCAGATACCTGATGCACAAACATTTAGAAAACGACGTTATACTTAAAAACACGTTTTATTTTAGACGCAGACAGATGAGGTGCACGAATTTCCTCCCGAGAAGAAGGGTGGTGCCTGGAAGGGCATCCGGGCACACGTAGAAGAAGAACAGTGTTTTCCTTCTCCCATTAGCTTATTCTACGAGAGCCGGCCGCGGTGGTCTAGCGGTTCAGGCGCTCAGTCCGGAACCGCGGGACTGCTACGGTCGCAGGTTCGAATCCTGCCTCGGGCATGGATGTGTGTGATGTCCTTAGGTTAGTTAGGTTTAAGTAGTTGTAAGTTCTAGGGGACTGATGACCACAGATGTTAAGTCCCATAGTGCTCAGAGCCTATTCTACGAGAGACTATGAAGAACTAGTGATGATAGGTGTAGAAAGAAGGCCGCAAATATAGCTATGAAGAGAGCTTACGGGAAAATATCGGAACCAACGTAGTGAACACGTCATAGGGACAGCATACACTCTCTTATTACTACTGCATTGCCACTGGACCTGGTGGTAAACTAAACTGTTCAAAAAATGGTTCAAATGGCTCTGAGCACTATGGGACTTAACATCTGAGGTCATCAGTCCCCTAGAACTTAGAACTACTTAAACCTAACTAACCTAAGGACATCACACAACTACACTGTCCAGTGACAACAATGTGACCAACTGTCAAAAGACTGAACAGCTACATTTTGCAGGTCGGACCGCAACGACACGTCCAGCAAGAGGGTCAGTGAGTTTCTTGTACCGACAGCCATGTCGACCCCAGTGCCTCGGCGAGCTTTGCTTCGTATCTCGGCTGAGGATCCACACGGTGCGTACACCCCGGTCGAGGTGGTCCTATATATTCTCAACAGGGTGTTAATCGGGAGAGTTTGGTGGGAATGGTGAGCTGTGGCTGGTTTATGCTATACGTTGGATTAAACCTTGGTTGTTATTCTGTGTTTAGTCTCCCGCAGTTATCACGATTATGCTGTTATCCTCTCTTTCCGCAGGTGGCAGCAACGGCGTGTACCGACATTCGCACCTTGGACTATTTTTGGCCTGGCGCTTATGTTTTCCAGCTGGGCAGTGTGTGGGCAGTTTTGTGGTTGGCGTGGAGCAGCGAGGAAATCTCCGCGGTGCGTAGTTTAGCCAAGTCTGCTGGCGGCCTCTATACAGTGTTGGAGTGTGTGGTGCTGTTCCCATAGCTACGAGGTTCGTGGTTCACCTATCCTGGACATGGAAGTTGAGTTTTGATTTAGTATACCAGCAAGACACGACTGTCCACATTGTGCCTTTTGGAGTTCGTTGTCGGCTGTTGGGATATTCGTGAGAGCCTCAATGAGCGTTTTCAAGTTGGCAACTTTTAGCCACTCTCCTGTGTAATTTAACTGTACTTGGTTATTTGGATTGAAGTGCACCAATGGAATCTTATGCTTCGTGGCCGTTAATGTTCCGATTACCTGCCCTGGCCGTTGACGTAAATTCAGGCAGTGTATTTTCCTCATCGTGTTGTAGTTGTCCATCATGGTGTGTAGTTTGACAGCTCAATGTATAATTGGTTGTGGGCGCCAATACCTTCTACGTTGTTCCATTGAACTTCCTGTTACGCGCTTGTCGGGTGAAGTGGAGGTTATCTTGTCGGTGGGTCCGTTGACTGTCTGTCGGTTGGGTTGTCGTCGGATCGTCAATGGTTGGGCCGACTGCCTGTCGCACCTAAGCGAGCGTTAGTGTTTGAATTCCAGGCCGATCCTCGGAACTTCTGAGCGCCCTTGGTTGTACTGCAATTTTTTGTTTGTTCTTGTTGTTTGTACTTGTATGGCTTCTAGCCGATTTTTAGATTAATGTTGTTTTGTCCTTAAGGCGTCAGATGGTCTGGGCCTTCAGCCTAATTTAAGAACTGTCTTCCGTAAAGCCTTTGGCATTTTAAAAATTAATGTTATTGAGGATTAAGTGTTGGGTCTTCAGTCGATTTTGAATTTGTTTGCTCTTACAGTGTCAGATTATTTGGGCCTTCAGCCTAATTAGGGAACTGTTTTAGGATAAGGCTTTGCTTTTTAAATTTCTGATTTTGGTTGAGCTTTAAATTACTGGGTTTCAGCCGTTCTTAAATTAAAGTGGTCTTGCCCTTAAGGCATGAGATTTTACGGGTATTCAGCCTCTCACTAAGTAAGTTCCAAAACTATAGCTGTGTTTTTTTTAATTTCTTGGATCTTGTAATGTCTGATAAAATACAAGGTTTTATGTTCGAGCGTAACTGAAAGCCTCTTATTTTGGCCCCTTTCCACAACTTAAACTACCTGTCCTGTCCTGCGGGTTTAGCAGGGCGTCTCAGATGGGAGTACGGTGAACTTGCCCTGGTGCTCTTCGAACCACCCACGAGCTGTGTGACACATCGTTTTGTCCTGCTGGTAGATGGCATTTTGCCGAAGAAAAACAAACAGCTTTTAGTCGTGGACATGGTCCCCAAGGATAGGTGCATAATTGTGTTGGTTCATTGTGTCTTTCAGAATGACAACATAACCCAGGGAATGGCACAAAAAACATTCTCCCTCCTCCTTCCTGGACACTCCCGACTATTGTTGCAGTGTGTTTGCTTTCACACGTATCACACCGAACACGCCAACGGCCATCTGTCCGACAAGCATGAAACGTGATTCGTCTGAAAATGGCACCTGTCGTCATTCAATTAACATCCATTTGTGGTACTGTCAAGGAAATCCCAGACTTCGTCAACGATGAACAGCAGTCAGCTTGCGTGCATGAACCAGGCCCTTACTGCGGGGGCACACACGTCGAACCGTTCGCTGAACGATCGCTGATGAGACTCTGTTGGTAGCCCGTTTATTTGGTTCATTTGGGTGGTCAGTCGCTCAACTGCTGCACGTATAGTCGCCTGTACGCCTCTCCGCAGCCGTTATTCACCACTGTCACCTGGTCCGTGGTGTACAACAGCTGCGTGGGCACCGGTTTTGCATAGCGCCGCTTAGTCATGCAACAGTGTTTTTTGAGCACGGCGGCACGTGAACAGTTTACAAACTTAGCTGTTCCAGAAATGCTTCTATGCTTGGCCCGAAAGCCAACGATCTCGTAGGTTTGGACCTCACATGAATCGCCCCGTTTCCACAGTACGACAACGACTGCACTGTTTAGTGGGTCCTTCCCTCCTCACACGTTTTATGTTGACTCCATTGCTAGTGCTGTCAGATGCAGTCTGTAAATGGTTATTGCACATTGAATTAGAACATAGGCGGTGGTCACATTATTGTGTCTGGGCCATGTAGAACCTAACAGTACAAAGAGAATGCTACTTTGGTAACACAAATAACCCATCTCAGTTTCTTAGCGGAAAAAGCTGCGGCTGATCTGCTGCTGCAGTTGGATTCCAATTCCGATCTGGCAGAAAGTGTATTGAGCCAGAAAGAGGAAAAAATGATAGGAAATGAGCACTGCTGCCCTGAGTGAAATTCGAAATTTTCACTCAGCGCAGTATAATAATAATAATTTCGTGTGGGTCAACGGTCTGCTGCTGGTATATCATTTGGGTATCCCTAACCTGCAACAATAATTTTACTGGGGAAAAGGAGACTTACATTTTAACCTGGAATCCGATAGACGTGTTGGTCCAGGCACGTCAAGGCTAGTTTAAAAGCACAATAAAAATCTCCGTATTTCGACCTATATTCGAGCGCGCAACGTTTCGGTTTCCAGGCAGGCGCTTCACAACTAGACAACCAGGTCCGCCTACTCTGGCGAGGAGAAGTCTCCAGCAGTGGGATCGACTTTTTGAAGCGATCTATACAGTGACGAAAGTAAAGTGTCCGAGGTATCAAACCAATGGTGCGTCGTTCTTCGTGAGTAATGGACGAAAACCAATTTCGGAATTTTGCATGATGCTCTAGAGTTTCAGTAGTTACCAACACACTGTTTGATAGTGTATTGAATAAGGTACAAGCCTCACCTGCAAAAGGTACTAGTTTTAAATCTCGTCAGGTGCTTTGATTTTTATGTTATTTCTAAACATTTATTGTTTTATCATTATTGTCATTATTCAGTTAATTGGTTTAAACGTAATTTTTCTTATTTGAATTCTCCTGTCACACCTTTTTCAAATGCTCTCATTTTTTCTTGCTGTCACTCTTTTCCTACTTGCAGTATTTGGATTTAATTATTAAGAAACAAAATATGAAATAATTTGTGTATGTTGACTGTGCTATCTTGTCAAAAATGTGATTTTAACTACAAGATGTACATTTTTTAGACGATAATCGTCGTACAAACACTGAAAACATAAATCCTTATTGCACTATGGACAAAATAACGCAGATGTAAATTCAAACGAAAGAAGGGATTATAAGTGAAATGATGAACAGAGATAATGAATGCAATAACAAAGATGAAAATATAGTGTGTTAAAACGGAATAAATTAAATCGAAGTTAAAAGATAAAAATAAAATCACATGAACAAACTTTCAAAGTGGAAAATAGGGATAGGAAGAAAAATGAGAGCAAATGAAGAATTTAATACGATATTAAAGTGACGTGGCAAATGAATTAAAATAAAAAAGTGCATTTTAAAAATTAACTAAATAATAATAATGGTGATTAAAGTCATCTGGAAAAAGATTTAAAAACAAAAAACAAAACAAAAATTCGAAGCACCTCACGAGATTCAAACTTATATTAAAATGACGTGGCAAATGAATTAAAATAAAAAAGTGCATTTTAAAAATTAACTAAATAATAATAATGGTGATTAAAGTCATCTGGAAAAAGATTTAAAAACAAAAAACAAAACAAAAATTCGAAGCACCTCACGAGATTCAAACTTACATTTTTGCTTGTGAGACTGGTACATTAACCATCACACTATCCGATAGTTTGTTGGTTATTAATTTTTTAAAGCTGTAGACCATCACGCGAAATTTCAAAAAACTTTTCTCGTAGATTACTCGGAAACAAAGCTCCATCAAAGTGAATGGCTGCAGGGTGCGTCAATTGGGATGCGTCAATTGGGACCTTAAACCTACTTCACTATAAATGCTTTCAAAACACTGATAACATTGCTTAGGGACCGCTCCTTGCGAAATGTGAGTGAGGCCATGTAACAGTGTTCCCTCCGTATCGTACAGTGATTACACCCTTTCGCCACTGTCAGAGATGAGTAATCGGGGTAAATTATACCCATAAAAGAGGTTTCTTTAAATATCTAGTAACAACCGGAATAGTTAAGTAAACATTGTTCCGTTAGTTTCCTTCGTTATCAACTCAGACGTTACTGTACCGCAGCAGCCACTGAAGTCGATGGAACGTTAAATTCTAACCGTTTTTCCTTTTCTTTCGTCTCACACTGTCTCTGACGAATCTACGAGTACATATCTGTTCAGTCGGGTTAGGGACAACAACGTAATGAATCTAAGAGTGAATCTTGCAAGGCCGATCGAATGTGGATGACGTTCCTGTCGCGTCAATCCCAGAATATGACCTGCAAAGTGTTCGGGGGCTGAGCACGCATCCCGCAGGCAATAGTGACAACTATATCGAGGGACACAGCAGCCGGCTGCTAGCAGCAACGGCTTTTTGTCGCCGATGAACGACTCCAGCCGGGCGGATGGCGCTGTTCTGTCCTAGTGGAGGAAATGCATAAAAATTGCCCCGTTAAATTTTTTAATGTTGTCCTCTTTTGTGCTGCGAACAATGCCGTGGATTCTCTGCGTTCGTATTATTTGCGTTTTTCTCCGGCAGCTGGCGGTATATTTGAGTCGCGTAATTACGTCGGCAATTTTACTTATTGCCATTCAGTAGCGCCTCGGCCATGAAGCGAGTACACGCTTCTAGCCGAATATAGGCGTGGCTGAAACTCACGGCTCGGTGTAGCGATAATCATGTGCGCTATTACACAAATGGAGGAAAAGACCAGAGCGAACTGTCGCTGATGCAGAGTGAATAGAATATTTGACAATCTGCTGACGTTGTCACATGCTACTCATTCAGGCTTTCGAAGAAGTGATACTGCTTTTTATTTTTTAGAGTATCAGATATAGTTGCTGTATTTCGACGGATCGAAACTTAAAGTCTAGTTCAATAATAATCATTGGTAGCAGTCAACCGTAATGTTCGTCCTACAGAGAACTCAACAACGCGTTTCGAGAGACAATGCTCTCACTGTCTGGTTGTAAAAATAAGTTCATGTGGTTAAAACAGTAGGAAGACTATCAACACAATTGTGGCGATCAGGCAATAAAATGAAATAAAGATATGCTGCACTATGGCCCCGTCTTACATTAAAATCGACGACTTTTTTTCCGTAGCCGTCTCATCTCACGTATCACACTGCTGATCCTTTGTGGACTCCAATAGTGTCGAATTGACGCTGAGGCAGAGCTCCAGGGTTTGTTGTGAACTGACATGTTCGGGATGATACTGCGTAGACGCAGCTATTGGCTCAACCCTAATGCTCTTCTTTGGTCGTAACATTTTCCCCATTTTCTAAGTGTAGGTCGTCATCTTCTAGCTACTTCGCTAAAGTGGCAATGCGAATTTATAACTGCGCATCTGTGTTAAAATGATTCTACATAGGCGTTAAGAAATCTCATTCCGATTTCATTACCTCGCGCATTCAGAATATCGCCTGTTATTTTTCATGTATGGCGATCTCCAGTTCTTCCAGGAAGTCGAGTTTTCTCCCTTTCTTTGTAAGTATAATATTTCCGAGTGATATTTTATTTCCTTGAGGGAATGACATGTTTCGTATACATGAATCACAACAGCTGATCTGTTTTAACTACCCGGTCTGAAGACATCTTTATGTTTCTTGCATCTGACCTAAAATGTTCTTCCTGTCTGTCCAATACACTTCGCTTCACAGGATGGGCACAGAATTTTATAATTTCCTTATCTTTCTAACATATTCATCTTTTTTACGGACGCCACGTTTCAGGTTATACCTCACTAGACTGTTTGTCTGAAACGCTATTTTAACACCATACGGTTTAAAAATATTCGCGTCTTTTTGCAAGACAGTTCCATATTACGGCATAGTGACCCTTTTCATTGTTTCTTCGCTAAGTTTATTCTTTCTGCTCTTATTATCTTGACGCAGCAATTTATTAACAATATTTACACTGTAATCATTATCAACCGCTATCATCTTAACGGCGTTTAGTTCCGTCTGTATATCCGTCCTTCTCACTGGCTTGTTGACTGTCTTGCGCTAAACTATGGAAGGCAGGTTCTTCATAAGCCTGTGGATGGCATAAATCATTAGAAATCACAGCATCAGTCGCTGTAGATTTCCTGTTAACGGTAAACGATGCTGTTTGCCCTGCCTTTTAAGGTGCAAACCGAGAAATTGCAAACTCCTGTCAGCTTCGTGCTCAGCAGGAAACTCAATGCTTCTATGGGCGTTGTTGTTCTTTGTTACTACTTCTTCTATATCTCCCTCAGAACCATTAACAAGTAACAACATATCGTCTAGGTAACTGTTATTATAGAACAATTTTATCCATAATGAGGTGCTCAGATTTTAAAATTTTATTTTCTAGGTCATCGATAAAAAAGTCAGCCACAGTCTCTGACATGCTGGTCCCCATGGCTAGATCATTGTTTTGAATATGTAGTTCATAGTTAAAAGCCAAACAGTTGAAACTTGTAATCAACTGTAAAAGTTCGTAGAGTTAAATGGTCTCTTGAGTTGAATTTTTACTTTACTTAAGGAAACTTTTCCTTGTTATTTCGATCGCTTTTTTAAATGGAACATTGGAGTATAGATTATAATATATAGTGAAACCAAATGGGAAGAGTCAATGATTGGTTTCTCCTTAATTTCGTCAATCGGACCCATAATATGATGTACTGGACAGCTGTTTTCAGAAGTATAAGTATTTTTTGAGAAGTTTATCAAGCAGTCTAATTACAGATTGGTTTGTTTCTACAGTACACTATTGGATGAATTGGATGGTGTTCCTTATGTATCTTCATTTGTCACACAAATAATAGTTGTGAACACGTGGTGCACTTTACCGACGCAGTTTGACTACACCACAACCCTCCAAATGTTGGGTAGACATTCGTCACAGAGAGCATCAGTCTCATCATCAGACGTCTGATCTCAGCTACTGGATAAAGGCCTGCCCTCAACTTCTCCATGTCTTACGGTCTTTAGCTGTGTGCTTACATGGTTCCTAATGTCATCTACTCAGCTTTTCATTAAACTGAATCGACATCTTGCTTTCCCATATCACCTGGAATCCAGGAAAGGACTTCCACATTCGCCTAGCTACAGTACAAACTTTTTTCGTTTCTATTTCATATTTACTGCATTCATGATTACGTTATCCAGTTTTGAATGTTGCCTGCTCCATCCTACTCCATTTGTTTATTTTCGTGTCTCTCAAGGTAAAGAAGAGTATTTTATGAAATTTTCCTTAAATGTTCCTCAAATTTAGCTAACTTTCTTTCTGCATCTTGTGAATGGAAAATGGAGGCAGGCATATCAAGCAAACTTATAGTACTCTTAAATACAGCAAAGGGTTTTACATGGTTATACGTCAATAGAAACAGCAATAACATTGTCTGATACATTATGCTGAGCAGCCAAAACATTATGAACAATGTCCACCGCGAGATAGTATACTTATATAGTGCCAGGAGGCTATCTTGAGCTATATAAAATCACAGGTCACTCTATAAGGCATAAATGGGATGTAGGGCGTAAGCTTTAAAGGGTTTGCTAACTCAAAGGTAGTGGAAATTGTGTTAGTTTATTAAGCTACAATCGCTTAAGAATAATTTTAGATTTGTCTGTGAAATATTACCATAAAACGTAATCAAAAGTTACTAAATGTGGGCCGCGCGGGATCAGCCAAGCGGTCTAAGGCGCTACAGTCATGGAATGTGCGGCTGATCCCGGCGGAGGTTCGAGTCCTCCCTCAGGCATGGGTGTGTGTGTTTGTCCTTAGGATAATTAAGGTTAAGTAGTGTGTAAGCTTAGGGACTGATGACCTTTGCAGTTAAGTCCCATAAGATTTCACACACATTTCTTGAACTAAATACGGTGGTGTAAGATTATTTAAAATTCTAGTTATTTCCGAAGTAATGTTACGCTACTTAATTCACATCGTATCACGAGTGACAATATAAATTGTACTAACTATAGTCACTGTAGACACTTTCTTTATACGGCCGTAACGATGTCCTTGGCTTTCCATTACATTATTCGCGGTTTAAGCAAAGAATGATTGATGGAAAATGAAGACTCCTCCTCAAATAATATGATGAATTATGTAGGTAGATACTAAAATAAGAGAGTGAAAAGCACGAATTTCTGAACGATGTGCTACTGGGTGCACCGAACAGAAGCCCTCATACATGTTATGTGCATGCAGTCGTCCTCTTGATTTAACTACAACGACAAACGCTTAACACGAAACTAAGGGTCAGGAATATTTTCCTCTTCAAAAGAATTTCTTATTACACGATTCATGTGAAAGAGAATGTAGTTCGTTTGCCTTCTAAATTTTTCTGAACAGTGAAGGTCTGTATACACAGTTTACCAATTTGTTTGGGGAAAAAATATATGTTTGACAAATTATTCGATGTCGTCCATAGGCTCTTCATTTCGTCGTTCGCTGCACATGTAAATAACTGCACATACTTTTCGTAAGTTCCGCACAGGGCAGGACAGGAACTTTAATGTTCTCAAATACGCAGTCCTCGTCGTCGCCGCCTGCAGCAATGCGATCTTTTAAATGGATTCCAAACGGTCTTATAGGGCCATGTACATACGAGTACATCAGCACTGAGTCGAACAAATTCATCCAGTGACGCCGCTACAACAACTGTCGATTTGTATGTCATGAGAAAATTAATTTGCAGTAGGGCCTACTTGTGTTTCAAATTCAATAAAAAAATAAAGAAAATAAATGTAAAACCCGAAACAGTTTCTGCACAAAATTCAGTGATATCGACACACACATAACCAAATTCAAAACCTGACAAAGTAGGCGCAGACAAATAGTAACTTAGCAGTAGTGACAATCATTACTTACATCTCTCGGTGTAGATGAAAAAATTGCCCAACTGTGAGTAGGTCTCGTGCACTGTGGGTTCTGTATAAACTTTATTATATTTATAGACAATTGATCCACCCCGGGAATAGAGAATCACGACAATTTTTCTTCCTTATTAACACCTATACTGCTAGATATCGGTCCCGGGAATTCCGAGACACTATCAAAATCTCTACAACCGTTATGAGACTAACGTAGACAGAAATAAATGTGCAGAGGACTTCAGTTTATGTATGTAAATTGAGAAGATTTAATGAAATAATTTTTATTTACTTACTAAAACATGACTACAATTTGTATTTTATGTTTGCATGTAGTAATATTTTTCTATTGTGGTTTTGAAAGATGATCAATGTAAGTTGTAATGACCAAAAGGTACACTATGTGTTCAAAAGTATCCGGACACCTGGTTGAAAATTATTTACAAGTACATGGCGCCCTCCATCGGAAATGCTGGAATTCAATATGGTGTTGGCCCACTCTTAGGCATGATAGTTTCCACTCTCACAGGCATACGGTCAATCAGGTGCTGAAAGGTTTCTTGGGGAATGGCAGTCCATTCTTCACGGACCCTGCCAAAGGTGTTCTGTAGGATTCAGGTCAGGACACTATGCAGGTCAGTCCATTACAGGGATGTTATTGTCGTGTAACGACTCTGCCACTGGCCGTGCATTATAAACAAGTGCTCGATCGTGTTGGAAGATGAAATCGTCATTCCCGAATTGCTCTTCAAAAGTAGGAAGCAAGAAGGTGCTGATAGTGCCACGCAAAACAACAAGGGGTGCAAGTCCTGTCCATGAAAAACACGACAACACCATAACACAACTTCCTCGGAATTTTACCGTTGGCAATACACACGCTGGCAGATGACGTTCACCGGGCATTCGCCATACCCACACCCTGCCATCGGATCGCCACATTTTGTACCGTGATTCGTCACTGCACACAACGTTTTCCCACTGTTCAGTCGTCCAATGTTTACGATCCTTACACCAAGCGAGGTGTCATTTGGCACTTACCGGCTTGTTGGGTGGCTTATGAGCAGCTGCTCGATCATGAAATCCAAATTTTCTCACCTCTCGCCTGTCATAGAACTTACAGTGGATCCTGATGCAGTTTGGAATTCCTGTGTGATGGTTTGGACAGATGTCTGCCTACTACACATTACAACCCCCTTCAATTCTCGGCGGCCTCTGTCAATCAACAGACGGGGTCGGCGTGTACGCTTTTGTGCTGTACGTGTCCCTTCATGTTTCCACTTCGCTATCACATCGGAAACAGTAGACCCAGGGATGTTTAGGAGTGTGAAAATCTCGCGTACAGATGTATGGCACAAGTGACACCCAGTCACCTGTCCACGTTCGAAGTCCCTGAGTTCCGCGGAGCGCCCTATTCTGCTCTCTCACGATGTCTACTGAGGTTGCTGATATGGAGTACATGACAGTAGGTGGCAGCACAATGCACCTAATAAGAAAAAGGTGTGTTTGGGGGTGTCCGGATACTTTTGATCTCATAGTGAATGTTTTATGCGACATAATTGCAAATTAACTATTTTCGCTGTTTTTTCCCTTTACCTTTACAGTGAAACATTGCTTCTTACCAAAATTCATGATTCTAGGTTAACGGGATGAACCCTATAGGTTTTGATGAATGAATTTTCGAGTATATGTGACATAAACGCCCGTATCTTCTGACTGCATTTACATAGAAGCTCAATATGCAACATAGGTTTCACCGTGATACTTCACCCGACCCAGAGAAAGATCCTTAAAAGGAAGACGGGTAACTAAGCGATCGTACAGGGGTTCCGTTTTTACTGATAGACGTATGGGACCACAAAAAGGGAGATAAGTCAATAAATATGGGTAGCAGGACGACAACAGAAAGCAGCTACGTTTGTTCGTTCCAGAAGCAAAATCCTTTCGTAGTAACGATCGTTTTTTCGCTTTAAAAGAAAAGAAATGTATGAGACTGGCCGAGTTTTCCTGTTAAACGTTTTTCACTTTATTGGGACTTACAGTATGAAGATTTTATTTATCCAAAAAATATACGCTTGAAACAATAAGGTTTTGTTGTTCTTTATGTAACGTGGCGAACCGGGGGTCTCCATCAAACTGTGTGATATGATTTTCAAATCGAGGCTGAAAACCAAAAATTCGTGTATATTAGTCCGATGAGAGAACTGGAGGGAACTCTTTAACTTCGTCTTACTCTTTATTAGCTATTGTACTGTACATAGATTTGGAAGGCCGGAGCCGCCGACGCAAGGAAATGTGAAGAAAGCGACCACCGTGATTACGGGAATATTGTGGTTCTCGCAGCACAAAGACGCGATATTTCCGGCAACATTGCGGGGTTCCGCCCCTGTTGATATAGGAGTGCCCTAGCTTGCTGTAGCGGCGGGAGGGAGGGAGGTGGCGTGTAAGGGGCAGAGTTTTAAGGCGTTCTCTACGGCTTGCTGGTGTAGCGGCCAATCCCACGCGGGAAATTGTGCCGGAAGCGAGCCGTGTCGTTGTTTCCGAGGAGGGGCGGGCCAGCCGGCGATATCGCGACAGCGACAGCGTCGCTGCCTTGGGCAAGGAGTGTTGGTGGGTGTCGGCCTGGGGGAGCTGTACTCTGCAGGCCGCACCACGGAATGGGAAGAGCCGGCGGCTACGTGCGTCTTTCTGGCGCGGAGGCCTGCGTCCGTCACAGAAGCGTGAAATCCTCGCGTCAGATCTACATCTGGCCACGTGCTCTGCAGTTCATTGGGAAGTGCACGACTGAGGGTACTTCAAATGGTAATGCATTTCGGGCTGCTACCCGTTACAGTCGGGTGTGTAATTAATCTAATCTTGTCCTCACAATCCACAGGGGAGCGATACGTAACAGGCTGTAGAATATCTCTAGATTCTTCACTGTCGTTCGAACAGACCTAAACGAATTCTCGACTTCATTACTCAAGGGGAGGCTTTTGTGTAAAACACTTGTATTGGGAGCGAAGTACGGTTCGATTTTATCTCTTAGAGATCGCGATCACTAGAGATGAAAAGGTACCATGACGATGGACAGACTTCATATCTCCCGTCAGTGCAACAGTAGTGGTAATAACACGTTTGTGACAGGTACCTGGAGGCTATAATTAAAGTGCAGCTTCTTACACTTGTCCAGAGTGAATGGCAAAAATAGTCCAATGCGACAATGTGGATCCGATTAACGCTGGGAAAAATTTAGTTCCACTTTTGGCAACCCGGTGCAAGTCTGGCGTTGTGAACGCTAGAAAGACGTTCGGAAATGTTTCCGTATGTAGTGTATTAGGAACGGGATGTGGCAGGAAAGGTCAACAAGTCAGAAAGACATACTGTTGATTTTATTGCTAATCGCTGCTTACACATTTTGTTCAATATGAGCAGCGGAAACATTTAGGAGATGCTGCACAGTGCAAGATTTGCACCTGGTGGCCGAAATTGGAGCTAATTTTTTTCCCAGCATAAATCGGTTCCGAATTAACGCATTAGCTTATCTACCAAATTTTGCCGCCATACTATAATTAGCCGCGCGGTGTAGCCGCACGGTCAGGGGCGCCTCGTCAGGGGCGCCTCGTCAGGGCCCGTGCTGCTGCCCCCCCCCCCCCCCCCCCCCTCGGAAGTTCGAGTCCTCCCTTGGGTACGGGTGTGTGTGTGTTGTCCATAGCGTAAGTTTGTTTAAGTTAGATTAAGTAGTGTGTAGGCTTAGGGACCAATGACCTCAGCAGTTCGTTCCCGTAAGACCATACCACAAATTTTGCAAAAATATACTGTAATTACAACCTACACTGGATCTCTGTGCGTAGCTGCCCTGTAATTATAGCCACCTGGTACGTTATTTCAAATGGTGCTGCAATTAAGCAGCCTGTATTCGTAATACACAAGTTTAAGCACGAAACCAACAATATGCCTCGTAAACTTCACGAATACTTAATCTTACATGACACCTATTCATTTTCCTTCTGTCATCCACTCACCGGAAAGGATGCGTAACGTCTCAGTCTCGCCACATGTGAGGGATGGAAAACTTTATTCCAAATTCATGAGGAACGTGATAGCTTCTTATGGAGTTACGTTTTTTGGCTCCGCTTTCTCGCAACCGCGAATTCACCTTGCAGGCTTGCTTAGGCTGCGGGATACGTTACAAATCAAGCTAACACCAAACATTTAACCAACATTTCATAACTGGCATCATGTTTACGCCAGTGACTGTTAAAGTTTTTATTTCCACTATTGCAATTAAGTACAGATGCTTTGGCTTTAAGCCATGTCTACTTCATACAAGCTGACACATTTATATGTGTGTATATAACAGCAAATGACAACGACATAAATGTGTCAGCCTGTATAAAGTAGGCATGGCCTAAAGCCACAACATCTGCACTTGATAATGGCCTATGGCCGAAACTACAGTAGCGGAAGTAAAAAATTTAACAGTCACTGGAGTAAAAATGATGTCTTTCAATCAAAAATTTAATTTCACAAAATAACTAAAAAGAATATTGAACAAATATTTTTAAAAAAAACTTTTCTCCATTTTCTGCTCTACTACCGAGTCTGCGTGACGTCACGTACCCAGGTCTGCGATTAACTCTAAACGTGAAATGAGTAGGAGCCGAGATCAAGTGTTTGTCAAGAAAAACTGACCTATTTGTGGGTTATTGTATTTGAACTTGCGTACAACCCAAATATGCTGTTTATTTCTCCCAACTCCTGCCGGAGGCTCGAGTCCTCCCTCGGGCATGTGTGTGTGTATTGGTCTTAGTATAAGTTAGTTTAAGTTAGTTTAAGTAGTGTGTAAGTCTAGGGACCGATGACCTCAACAGTTTGGTCCTTTAAGAACTGCCACACATTTGAACATTTAATTCTCCCAAAACGAGCTGAATTTTTTATTCTATTCTCAATATCAGTCGCTGTACTACCTCTCACGCCTGGTGGTGCATAAGTAGCTATGCCATTGGGTGAGAAACAGCTTGCTGTTATCGAGATTCAAACCGCAGAAAACGTGCCTCCACTTGCTGGCCATAGAAAAATGAATGCTGTGTACGGTGATGACTGATGTGATGTGCGACATCTGCAACAATCCCACGCCTTAGACTCACTGTCATCGATCATCCTCCATGCAGTGACGGCTGGGCTCCATCCGATTTTTATCTCTTTCCAAAACCTGAAGAACTGTGATAGTGATGAAGCGATGACAGCAGAGGTGAGTTTGTGTTTACGTCAACAAAGTTAAACGTTCTACAGTGACAGTGTCAACAAACTGGGCTCTCATCGGGTGAAATGTGTTCGTCACCATGGTTACTACGTTGAGAAATAAATATGTAGACGAGAAGAGTGCTGATGCAGAATATTAATAACGAGTGTTACATTTAAAGGCCTTTAATGAGTTTTCACAGTAAAAATTCGGAGGCCTTACTTTTCAGCATGTCCTTGTGGTATCGCGTTTCTCTTATAATCACAACATTTTTGATGTAATTTGTTGTGCAAAATTGTCGGGGAATGTGACGTCAATTCATGAAACAAGTCTTTTGAAACGAGAATTACGCGAAGGAAACAGTTTGTAGTCCTGTGCAAACAACCATTTCGGAATTCCCTCCAAATTATTTAGGAGAACCACTTGAAATCTACTTGATGATGATATGACGATTATTTTAAGCCGACCGTTTCTAAATATGAACGAAAGAAGTCTAGGCGTTAAAGCCCCGTCGACGGTAATGTCATTCGAGACGGAGGCCGAGCTCTGATTGGGGAAGGACATCAGCCGTACTGCATTTTAAAATAACTGTCTTGGCTTTCGTCTTAAGTAATGTAAGTAAGCCACGGGAACAGTCTAACGGTCAGAATACATACAGGGCTGAATGCGTCTTCAGTTTGTTAGCTTTGGTAAGTCGAGAACGGTTATAAGTGAACCGTCGGGATGTAGTGTGCGATCAGTTTTTCTTTCCAAGCGAGAACCCGGGGGAACGTGAGAAAGTGAGTTATGACTACCAGCGTCTCCCAAGAGAACATTGCTTCCAATTAGCGCTCCCTTCTCGTCCTAAGAGGGAGGGGCTGCTAAGAGGAAGATATTCTTTCATAGGGCCAAAATTTGTGAGACGGTGAGAGGGTTGGGCTGTTGGTTGGTTATCTGTGGGACTGTGTGTTGCGAATGAAGTATACGGATCGTGAAACTTTGCACCTTTGATCAGCGACAACGCTCTTACCATTTCTATACGTTGGAGCAAGTGTAATAAGCCAATTAGGTACTTCAGACTGCCACTTTCTCTGACTACGTTTGCTAAAGTGAAGTTCTCATCAAGCTGACTGTTAGTTTGAACAGCGCAGTACCTGTACTAAGTATTGTCCTTGTTGGAAGTGGTACGCTTTCGCCTTCCTTTGATCTCTGAACTGACTTAACCCAGGCAGTTACAGGCGCTCCTAAATTAAGAGTATTTTCCGAACCACAATGCCGCATGGCATTTTTCACATTAAAAAGTTATTGACACTAACAGTTACCTGCTCGTTTGTGAAAGTATCTACGTTTTTAAAAATTCGCCTAGATGGAATCACGAAATGAGAAAAATACAATTTAAAGACTGATACCTGTACTTAATAAAAATGACTTCCATCTCGCCAGTTTTCAGAAAATGATTGTTTATCGTCGTTCCTGCCCCGAGGCATACATTACTGTATCTTCGTTCTATTTCATTGAACAATAAAATTAATGTAAAAATCTTTGATGGTGCGGACCACTCACAGCATATTAAGAACCTTTTTCTTCATTCTCAGTATTTGCTATTGAGTACACCTCCCGGAAGTTGGTAAAATATCTACATTCTTAGAAAATAACATTTTACTACCTCTCCATGGCATTGCTAACCTAGCGGGCCGTAGTCATCAGAGAGGATCCTATGAGATGCTGCCCTTCTTAATGTAACGTTACGTAAAATGCAACGTGGACGCGGTGAGAGCGTCTAAGTGGCATATCGCTAAACAACAGAAAAGTATTTGGAAACTGCTCGATTATAATCCTTGTACAAGGAACGTCATTAAATATTTCTTTATTTTGTTAAGTGATTTCAACGTATTCTTAGGTAATAGTTATCGATTCCTCCTCTATCGCTGTCTTATTTGATTTGTGTCCGCCCCTGGTAGCTGAGTGGTCAGCGCGACGGAATATCATACCTAAAGGGCCGGGTTCGATTCCAGGCTGGGTCGGAGATTTTTTCCGCTCAGGGACTCGGTGTTGTGTTGTCCTTCTCATAATCATTTCATCCCCATCGACACGCAAGTCGCCAAAGTGGCGTCAACTCGAAAGACTTGCTCCAGGCGAACGGTCTACCGGACGGGAGGCCCTAACCACACGGCATTTCCGTTTCCATTTAATGTGTGTTCACTTATAGCGATCTCGAAATCATCACATTACTACATCTCAAAAGGCATGACTCCTATAAGTTGGCTGATTCAGGAGAGAGACCACCAAATAGCGAGGTCATCGTTCCATCGGATTAGGGAAGGATGGGGTAGGAAGTCGGCCGTCCTCTTTCAAAGGAACCATCCCGGCATTTGCCTGAAGCGATTCAGGGAAATCTCGGAAGACCTAAATCAGGATGACCGGACGCAGGTTTTAACGGTCGTCCTCCCGAGTGCCAGTCCAGTGTGCTAGCCACTGTGCCACCTCGCTCGGTATGGCTCCTATAAGAAAAGAACAAGAAGAAAACCAGAAAGAATCGTAAAGGGCACCGCGGTAAACTTCTATCGTTCTACGACGTTTTACGAAGTATTTACTAAAAAAGGAAATGTGTAATGAAAATAAGTAATTCGCAGTTAATTTTAGACGCTATCGAGCGAAATACTGTAACTTCGAGACAAGTGGAATATTCAATGTATTTAACAAAGAAGTAATTTCGCCGACTGCTTGCACGCCAGATTTATTTGCAGATTAAAACGAGAAATGAATCCGAATCCTATATTTGATGGAAATGGCAACGATACGAGCTATCACCAAGTGCTTTGTGAAGAAAGAATAAGAAGGACGTGGGCGCGTAATGAGGAGGAACGAATGAGTGCTGTCTCTGTCGCTTAGGGCAGCGTCCGGCCTTTAGTATAAGTACGACCACGGGAAGAAGGAAAAAAATCCAACTTATTTTGCCACTCGAATGAATTTCTCTGAAGACTTTTTTACTGTCGATAGCGGCGCCATTTAATCAAGCCATGGGTTATAAGCAGGCAGCCCGCCCTCTTCCTCCCGGCAGGGCGGTTTACGCGGCAGTCGTGAGCCTGCCTCTCAGGACACGTTCCTTTCTTCATTTCTCTTCCAGTGACCTCACATTTCTGTGCAGGCTGTGCGTGCCTACCAAGTAAGTGACACTACAAAGTTGATTTCGTTTACTAGGATTTTATGAGTGTAGATCCAACATTTCAAAGTTAATAAAACAAATAACGTTCGTTTCTTATAGCGATATGTACTTAACATTAATGTACTCGCAAATCTATACGTGTAGTGTAGTATATTGTGGAACACGTTATCGGTAATTTCATTCGCCACAGATTATATAACCAGTGCAGCGTCAATCAAAGAAGAATGTACTGTTTACATGGTAAAGGATGAAGCAATTTTACTTTTTTGGTTTTCCGAGTTTTATTTTCATCGTCAGAGAATATCTTTTTTGTGATTTGGTAACTGTTTGTGCTCTATGGTCAGTCGTTACAGAATCTGGGTTGGGAGACGATCTCCCACATTACAATAACTTACTACAATATAACTAGCGAGCTTACCAGAGATCATAATACAGAGCTGCAAATTAGCAGTAGGAAAAGCACTGATTATTAAATTTCAAATTAACTTCCATTACAGTTTATTTGCTTTAGTATATGGACAGCGATTATTTATTGATTCATGAATGATATCCCAGATTAGATTAGCTACTACACTATACGATTATTACTCAGATTAATGTTATTTGGAAGGGGGATATTTTAGTAGGACGCTGGTTTACCAGCGCCGGAAGTAAGCCGGACCACGATAAAGCCTCGCATGCAGAACTTATAACCTGTCTTTTTGCATATGATACTTTTCTTGCTTCTCTCTTCTTGCGTAATCTTGTCTTCACTGTAGCAGAGGTATTTCATACGCAAAGTTTTTCAGAAACTCAGTGGCACACAAAGAATATATTATGAAGATATGTGTAGAAAGAGTATTATTTTCGTCGGACACAGTTAGAGAATGTCTCATGAAAATGAGACAACAAAGTAATAAAATTTATTTAGAAAGATAACGCAAAGAAGCTTCTATATTCATACAAAGAGTTGCATGAAACAAAATTGCAGAAACACATCCTTGTAACTGAGAAATCTTGAAATTGAGAAAAGCGAATACGTACGTTTGAAATACAGTGTGAAGAAAGTGGAAGAAACGAATACAACTTACAGATATACAAGAGTAATGGCAAAAATAACAGGTTCAAACTGTTTTAGTCAGTTGTCAACTGAAATAAGAAAAAAAATGTAAGAAGGATCAACAAGCGACGCATGAAACAGAAAGAGGTGTCTTCTTCGACATATGAAGGACAAATTGAGACAGGTTATTACCGAAACTGAGAATAATTTAGAATTTCTTTATTTATTTATTTGCGTAACATGATCAGACTATGGCCTTTAGTTCAGACCACGGTTTCGCACATAGTACTTTTGTATACGTATACAATTAGTGAAAAACTGTCTATACCGCAATGGTTATTTTATAGTCTACTGACTGTTCTGGACATCGTCAACTTCAGATGATGGTGCTATTCTAAAGATGGACTAAGACTAGGCTGAAACCGATCATTTTAAATAAAACAATTATTGCGATATACACGGTTTTTCACTAATTTAATGTAGCTTACACGATCGCTGTTCTCCGAAAATGTTACCAAAAATTTTTACGCATCATAGTAACTTGGAAAATAACAATAATTTTAATATTATAAATAGTATTAAAATGGTGTTAACCTGTTTAAAAAGGATATGAATCTGTATAAAAACCATTTGAATAACAGTACTGACTAAGAATTGGTAACATTAAGATCAGCAATATTATTACTTCTGCTGCAGCCTCTAATAATAATAATAATAACAGGGATAATAATGATAGTGACAATGATAGATACAAAATATATTTATAGACGTACAAAATTGATGTTTTCCGTCATAGAAACTGCTGAGGGAGAGAAATTTGGGTAGACTGTTCCAGCTAAGAGCTTCGGGAAATGAGGGAGAATCATATTGATGTTATCGCTCGACAGATGATATGCTAAACTTGTACATATATAGTATACGTGGTCTAAATTTTATAGCAATGAAATCGGTTTGGAGCACATTGCTGAAGAGTAATTGAAAATAAGAGGAATCTTTGAAAACCGTTTTAAAAAGATCTAAGTGACAAAATAACGGTCCTGTAAATGGCTTTCTTGATGAATAGACACCACCATTTACCATAATATTTACATATTTGCTCACACACTATGCATTAAGGAATGCAGCAGGTGTAACTAAGTCAGTGAAAATACTGTTTAATTGGTGTCGGCCCATTTCATGGAGGATGACAACAGATAGCTCTTTAAGATGCCACTAAATCATTGAGGACTGAACTCCGATATGTACTTGTATTCTTACACGTCATCAAATGATAACTGATTATGCGCGTACTCGCACATTTTGGCTGTACCCGTATTTACATTACGATTTTCATAATATTAAATGAGATTCCGTTAATTTGATTTCTTTGGACAGGACTAACTGTTTTAAACATATGTCAAGACCTGTGTCGCTATTTTCAATCTGCGCTGTTGAATCATAATTTGAAAATTGAAAATGCGCCTTGAGCCGAAGCTTCCGTTTTATATTTGCTGTAATACAGCATTCCAAGCTGCGATTTACGTGCGTTGTGTTAACCAAAATTCCTCATCCTCAAAACATGAGATTAATACACAATAAAACTTATTTATGACTGAAGGAGAATTTTTAATTCGCTCTTTAAATGTTAAACTCTGTTTGAAGTAAGCTGTCGCCAATGATCACTTTGATGATTCGGCTGGTTAATGCAAACGACGTAAATCTCAATGAAGTGCATTGCCAAGACTTAACAGTCAGAAGCCATTTGGATGTAGAATGGATTATCAGAGCAATGTAAGGAACAACAGAAATCCTTCGAGTTGGTGGAGCATGGGAAGGGAAACGAACAACTAGTTCTAACAGCGCAGTTTGGCCAGTGAATGTCCACTGTAGGTGTCGCAGTTACCCTTCTGCTGGCGAAGAGGATGTTCCCTGCGGCGCCTCAGCAGATAGGCCGCCGTTAATTCTGGCTGTCTGGCGCAGAAGCGCTGCCTCCAGGGAGGGAAGGACCGTGTTCTGCTGTCGTCGTACGATGGTACAGTACAGTTCTGTCCCGGGCGCCTCCTAACCGAAAATTCTACCAAACGTACGATATTATCTAACACGGCTGCGGGAATTAACAGTCTCTAACAGGTTATAGAGAAGAGGAAGTTTCTGTTGTTAGCAAAAGATACAAGCTGAGGCTCTGCGAAGATCACAAATTATTGCACGATTGAATCAGTCGTCCAGAATTAGTGGTTTACTGTTGACTGTCCTAAAAACACATCTTAAAGCGCATGGAAAACTATATCCTATCTTAAGTTTAATTTGCAAGCCATTGTAATTCACAGAACTAGTAATTAAAATGCAAGGCTGCAGTGCTCAATATGGGAACACGTAATGCCCTAATATGAGAGTAAAATGAAAGATACAGTTCAGCTTATTTACTTGCTTGGTTTATATTTTTGTATTTGTGTTTTGCATGCTGCTGCGCGATGTGTGGCGGAGAGTTAATGTGTCCCATAAGCTTTCGCTCCATTCCCGTTTCATAGAAGATTGCTGCATGGGAGAAGCGGCTGTCGTCAGTCCCCAAAAACGCCAATTTTTCCTTTTTACGGTAAAGGCTGTTCCGCGAGGAGAAGGTAATAGTGAACAAAAATACATCGGGTAATGAGGGGAACAACACCTTCTACCTGATAAAACGGTAGACATATTTTCTGCTCCTCTTCTTCTGGAGAGGACCGCCCTGCTTCTGTGAACACAGCACAGAAAAATTTATCAAGCACTGCTGCATACACAAGAAATGATCCGTTTTGAAGACTCGATTTGGAAGTACGCTTTCGGAAATTTGAAAGGCAGTTTTTTAACGATACAGTACACGTTTCTTGTAGCGTCTAGCTTTGAAGTTCCCTGAGATTTACGAGATGCTGTCATGCTTACTAAACCTACTCAGCTACCTCACAGTGTGAAGAGCAGAGTACTTTGTGTGCAACTATAATTCCTTGGTCATTCGTTCATTCCCTAGATGGAATCTCCACATCTTTACGACGCCATACTGTTCTAAATTTTGCTGGAAAGCAGTGGTAACGGCAGTTAGTGGCCACAATGGATGAATATTCAGTCACCGCCGGAGAGATAATGCTAATTACAAGTGAAACGCCTCTAACCTTATTAACGGGTTCAATTTAGCAAGGAAAAGACTGAACAAGAGTCTTCAGATTTGCCATTCCCAAAAAATGCCTCTCATTGATAGCTAGAGCCAGCACGTTATGTGGTGGTTGATTTCTATATTCAACCCACTGTTACGAATAGTCACAGACATTCTGCATATGGTATAATGGGAGTGACAGGGTACCGGTGTGTTCGTTAACGCAGGCATGCAGACCTGTTAACACTGCTGTAGTCGTTTTGGAAGACGTGAATGTCTGCATTATACCCATCACGGATATGTAAAAGGAAGGGCGACATTTTGTCACCGAACATGTTGTGACAGATTTCCTATTTTACGTTCACGCTAAGGTAAATGAGTGGGCCAAAATCATGGCATGAGAAACACTTCCAGAACATCTCAGACACGCCTTCGGCCTGAACTACAGACCTAAATTACTGCAGGTTAAACACCTCATCATGTCGTCAGTGCCCTTGACACGTCGTCATTTGAAAAGAGGCAAAATCGCCACCACACCATACTCCTCGAGTCAGCCAGTCCAGTTCAGTATTGAGGTGTGAACAATGGCATTTTTGAGGTACGCGACTTCACTAATCCATCTCGTGCAGTTCCTTCCCCAAAGTTCACTCGGAAACTAATTGAGACAGCACAAAAAAAATGGTTCAAATGGCTCTGAGCACTATGGGACTCAACTTCTATGGTCATCAGTCCCCGAGAACTTAGAACTACTTAAACCTAACATCACACAACACCCAGTCATCACGAGGCAGAGAAAATCCCTCACCCCACCGGGAATCGAACCCGGGAACCCGGGCGTGGGAAGAGAGAACGCTACCGCACGACCACGAGCTGCGGACAGGCATCAGCAGCTCGTGTTGGGTTGGTAACCGACTGTCATTGATAAGGTGCGAGACTTGTCTCCAATCCCCGCCAATTATTTTCTTTTTACCACCACTGTTCTTATGCTGTGTTCCATGTCTGAAACTGGTGCATAAATGCTTGTAAACACATGGACAACACGCATTGATATGCCAGCAACGAGCGTCTTGGGCACAGAATTGCATGGATGCGAACCATGGGCTGCGGGCAATCGGAATAGACCAGAGTCTGTGTATTTGATTTATGGTTCTACAGAAGGAGGTAGAAAATTTGGTGGACTAACAAAATAAGGAAGAGGAAAATCAATGAGGGAAGAACGGTGTGGAAAATATTGATAAGAAGAAAAGATAAGATTGTAGGACATGGATAAAGACATTATGGAATAGCCTCTAAGGTATTATAGGCAGCTGTAGAGCGTTAAAGCTTGAGAGGAAAACGGAGATTGTGACATACCCAGCAAATAATTAATGACACTGAGTGTAAGTGCTGCTCTCATATGAAGAGTTTGACATTGGACATAAATTCCTGGTGGGTCGTACCAAAGCAGTCGGTGGACTGATGACGCTAAAAAAATGTGAACTAATCGGGGAACTATAATCACCTAGTTGTCAAGGGCTCGTCCAAAGACTGCAGCTAATTTCTGTAATCCTATCGCATCACTACGCTCACCCGTCTTACTGTGCTGATTCCGTACAACCGAATAGCACATACACATCGCTTCACAGTAAGAGGACTAGACAGTATCAGTTCTACAGCATCGACACCACTACAAAGTGGCCATTGTGCTCTGTTAAGTGGGTTTCTTCACTGCGTCAAGAAGTTAAAGGCTCACTTATCCAAAGCCTCGTAATGGCATCCCATTGCGAACTGTAAGTTTGTAATTTGGCTCAAGGGTGCGCACA
This sequence comes from Schistocerca gregaria, assembly GCF_023897955.1. Taxonomy (NCBI): domain Eukaryota; kingdom Metazoa; phylum Arthropoda; class Insecta; order Orthoptera; family Acrididae; genus Schistocerca; species Schistocerca gregaria. The sequence continues at coordinate 462,282,638 of NC_064921.1, forward strand.
ACCGTACTCTGTAATGATGAAAACGCGTAACGCCTTACGACGTCTCCTACGGGTTCGGCGAAGCTTCAAATAGGAAGGAATCGACAAGTACGAAAGAAAGGCCACAGCTAGGAAGTTCATTTGAGCTGTAAGGTGGGATGTCACATTGGTACCAAATTTCACCACAATTCTTGCCAGCGCCATAGTGGACATGTGGAGGTAAGGCAACTCCGACAGAACTTGCGTTTCCGTACATTTACGTACTAGATCGCCCACCAGTTTAAATTGGTGATGATGATGTTTGGTTTGTTGTGCGCTCAACAGCGCGGCATCAGCGCTCATACAAAATCCCAATTTTTACACAGACCAACTCTTTTATACACAGTCCAATCTAGCCACTGGCACGAATGATGACGATGAAATGTTGAGGACAACACAAACGCTCAGTCCCCGGGCAGAAAAAATACCCAACCTGGTCGTGAGTCGAACCCAGGAGCCCGTGATCCAGACGCAGCAACGCTAGCCAATAGACCACGAGCGGGGGACAGTCTGAATTGGTGCCGAAGTTTCTGACAGGTATATTTTTAACGCTCTCAACAAAATTTTATGGGTAGCGTTGAGGGTGTTGCCGAACTGCAGGTTCTTAGATGTACTCTTTGATGTTTTATTCACGAACATTTTAGTGTTGCACTCCCACGCGATCGCGTCACAGGAGGATGGAAATCAGGAGGGCTGAAAAATCGCAAGTACCTTTCTCCGCTTCTGATCACGTTCAAATTTAGTTGAATGGATATGTTTTTGGATGGGTTCCTCCTTCAGCAAAACACAATTTTGTTTTTATCCCCAAATATTTAAAAAAAAACATAGAACTAATTAAACCTAACTAACCTAAGGACATCACACACATCCATGCCCGAGTCTGGATTCGAACCTGCGACCGTAGCGGTCCCTCGGCTCCAGACTGTAGCGCCTAGAACCGCATGGCCACTCCGGCTGGCTAGCATATTTCAATGCAGTTGCAGCATCATCAGTGGTTTTTTTCTGTTTTATGGCTTCTTGCGACATGATGTGGTTTTCCTGCTGTATTGACAGCGACAACTCAATAAACAGAACTTAATGGTGAAGAAGAAGAAGAAGAAAAAGAAAAACATCACCAACTGTAAACAGAACAGACACTTTAAAACCTAATATAGCAGGAAAACCACACCATGTGGTAAGAAACAATAAAATTAAAAAAAAAAAAAACACTGATGATGCTGCAACTGCAGTGAAACATGTTTGGGGACAAAAAACATAATCGTGTTTTGCTAAAGGTCGACCCCATCCAGAAACACATGAGTTTGTTGAAGCAAACACAAACAAAAGAACCTCAAGATGATTAGTTGAACGGTTTTTGACGGTTCCTAGTGTTTTCTACCTGTACACCAGAGAAAGACCAACAGGGCGATCTCTTTCAGTGGGAATGCAGCAGTCTAATAGAGGGGACGAAAAGTCCGAGGGTGTCAGCAGTGTTCAAGGTTAAAAGGATCACCTCCCTGTTGCTCATCGCACTGCGAGCTGTTATTATCAACCACGAAATGTGAGGGAATCAATGTCCAGGGAAAGGGCCACATTACTCAGTGGTTTCGTTGAAGTCCTCTGTGCCACCGCCTGAGCCCATTCGTGTCGATTCCGAGCGGTGATGTATCTGCCTCACCTATAAGGAAACTACGCGATTGCAACGCTGGGGTTCACGGTTCTGACCTCCATCGCAGTGACGTCGAAAGAAATGTGGGTAAGCGGGGTTGTGACGACCTTCTCATCGTGTGACAGTTCGTGGCATTGGCGGAATTGTAATGAAACTTGGTGCCAGTGTAACAGCATTAACCTTCCTCACAGCTCATATTAACTCTCTCTCGCATATATCGACACCTTGCTGGTTGAAGCGTCTTCGAGGAGGAGTTCGCATGGCGCCACCATTGCAGAGGAATGTTGCACACAGCACTGAGGCAGCTAAGACGTTTGGAAAAAGGGATCCTTTAATTCTGTTGCGCAAATATAATAGTTCCTCGCAGATAAAACTGTATGCTGGACCGGGACTCGAGCCTACGATAGGGCTTTAATGTGCCAGGAAGTTTCATATCAACGCACACTCAGCTGCGGAGTTAGAAAAAAAAAATGTTCTGGCTTAGTAACAGTTTGTCAGCTGAGCTTACCGGAGAGATCGCGGTGACAGTAAAAAGGTGCGTGTTGTCATCAAAATTTACGATCCGTTAATACAGATATTAGACTGGATATGCAGCCCCCAACTAGTCTGAATGTGAAAGACTGTGTAGTGACTTACATCGGCCATGGGCAGCATACGCTAGACGGCGCGAGATGATTACAAGATTAGGGCTGTCGACAAGTGTGGAATGCCGCTGCCGGCATTTCTGCAGGTCCCGGTGGCTTGCACCGCCGAGCCGCAGAGATAATTAGAGGAAATGAGTCGGCCGTCCAGGCCCCTGGGTAGGGGTGTGGGGACGGGGGCGTAGAGGGGGGGAGAGGGGTCTGCAGGCGGGGGAGCGCCAGAAGATTCGCTGATCAAGAGAAGACCAAGTTGCAGAGGGCTCGCTTACTGGCACTCAGAAAACTTGCGCCAATATCGGCGCGGCAGCGGGCAGGAAGGTCGTTAGTGCAGCAACTTGCAGTGGGTGGGTGAGGGGGAGGGGGGGGGGGGCTGAGAAAGCGACACGCGAGCCGCCTCGCCTCGCCTCGCCTCGCCTCGCCTCGCCTTTCCCCTTTGGCTCGATATCAGCCGCCACAAAGTCGCACGCGCCGCCCGCCGCCTGGCGCCACGGTGTGCCGTGGCGCTTATTAGGAAGAAGGAAGAGGCAGGAGCTGCGAGCTCAAATATTACTGACAAGTCTCATGTTTCACATCCAGGCTTAATGATCGTGGTGGTTAATTTCATTGGGACGTCTCACTTCTGCACAGGTAACTTTGCGATTGACCGACCTCGTAACTTCGCAGTAGGGTAGTTCAAATACGAAAATTTTCAAATAATGCACTTTAGATTCACAAACAGTTGATCCAACATGACGCCTGCTCGTTTTGCAACCACAGCTCACTTGTAAGAATGAAAACTGACAAAGTAGAGCACGTGATCTATTTTGAAAAAGAAAGTGTTTTTTTTTTTATGACAGTACCAGTTTCGACCCTTACGAGCCGTCCTTTTCTCATGTGACCACGATGGGCAATAGACGTATATTTCAGGTGTTACTTTCATAGAAAGATACTGGTTCTGATGATGACTCAACAGAGTGGAAACCAATAACCTGTCCTAAGTCGACAAGTGCCTGTACTTCATTCAAGGTGTCTCTGACGTCAGGTTACTGGGGCGCACGCCTCATTTCACATCAGGCACGCTTTTTGCGATCGTAACTGCAGGTTGATAACAGTGCTGTTTCCAGTGACACATGAATTAACCTCAGGTCTGGTGTACCATGCAAGTCTATGAAGTCCTGTCATTGGTTAAAGTTCAAATGTACAACCCAGTCTCTCTCCTACTGTAGCTGTCGAAGAGTAATCACTTCCGCCTGTTAACAATATGTGGCTGGGGTTGTTGTGGTCGGCAGCAGACCAGCTCGAAGATTTGCGCTGCGTTTCTGTATTGCGACTAGGCAGAATCTGGGATGGCGAACTCAACAGCAGCCGTGAACTCCGAATCATGAACTTCCAGGTACGCCGTGGAGTGCGGCCTGTGTAGTTGGGCAGAGTGATACAGCACCTAATGACCGCTGAGCAGTATGATTCCGTGCCTCAGCTCCATTTGGTGCTATGCGAAGTGATACGGCGTCATCTCTCCGTCGGCTGCACGTGACAATGACGTGCAACGTGATCCGTTATTGTTAGCGACTTCTATGGAGGACCACCGGTGATTGGGTGTCTGGGTTCGCCTGATATCTATGCGGTACCGATCAACAATTCGCGATCGAAGGGTGGACTAATCACCAGAGGCTGTGGCACGCGTCACAACAAAGAGATTTATGAATAAAAAAAGTTGTAGCTCAGAATCCTGAATGTCGTGGAATTGTCTCTGTCGTCATTTAACCAACATAAGAATTTCAGTTATCCTACAAATGTATTGTGAATGATCTAATTTACTGGTAAAGCATTTTTTTGTTTTCTTTTAAAGGTTACGAAATTTGGTCCAATAACACCTCCTTCAGGTTGGGAAGAAGGACGCTTTCATGTCTTTCACGGAGCAACCGAAGACACAGAGAGGTGAACACCCTCTTGTGAAGATCGGACAAGAAGAGCATATTCAAACAGCACCTCCTTATATTATTTTACAAACTCTTAAACACTGAATGTATAACCAAATAAGAATGACATGTTCTATTTTATACGCTGAAAGTACATACAAAGTCTCTGTAATTTTCTGAACCACGTAATTGTTCGTAAATAAGTTGATCGGGACGTTTCTTCGTGGGAGCACGAGGGATGGAAGAGATACGAAAGCTCATCCTTTGTGAGACAGAACCAGGCAGCAGGTTGACAGACACTGAAGGACGACACTGTGTGTGGGCAAGCTTTGCGATGGCGAGTGCAGCCAATGCGGCTCTGCGAAACGGCTCGGCAACGAACAACACGATAGTAGCTCCACCTCGCGGTGCCATCGCAGGTTTTGCTTCGGCTGCCGTTTTGGAAACTCCAGCAGAATCGTTTAGAATGAGTGAGCACTAGTCTCAGAGGTGAATATAGCTGCGGCGTGTACAGGAAGAGACCGTCACTCAGTAGTGAAATAACCAAAAACACTGATTTGATGAAGAACATTTTATTAACTGACATTAACTCTGTAGCGATGGTTTATGTTTTTATTTTGTTATGTTTGCTGGATGCATAATAATCAGAACAGACTTGTTGATCCAATGATTTTCCAGCTACTGCAGCCTTAAAAATTACTGACTATGCGTATTATAAACTTTCGCCCAAAACTTTAAGAGAGGAACAATGTCAGGTCAGGTGTGCAGCTGCCTGCTGACACCTCACCAAAAGCAGCTCTCTGAAGACCGCAACTACGTGAACTTAAAGACTGCCTAGAGGTGCGGCCATAGTAACTACAAACAACAGACTTCCACTTGTTTAATTATGTCGCTATAATGGATTGTTGCTGGGGCCATAAATGATAAGTTCTCTCAGTATTATTTCCTCAGTATTATTAGTAGTCGATTTTATTGCTATCTTTTTCATATGTGGCTACACAAATGTTGTCTCTCGGAGGTAAAAAAATTGAGACAATTGGATAATTTCTTTTTATTATTCGTCTTTATATGGCGTCTGCTAATTCCCTGAAATCAAGAGTCGTCTTACGTTGTTGTCCCGATAATTGTGCTAAGAGGTTAGGTTAATCTGAAGTAGGAGTTTTCATGTAGAAATTTTACTTTTTAAAGAGATTTCCACGACAGAATGTGGATAGCAGGAGGGAAGGTTGTAAGAAAGGAAAAGTGGAGAAATTGGCGTTCGACCTGTTACCAGGGACGAAGACTTTTTTGTGGCTCAGGTGAGGACCCAAATTACAGCGGAAACAGTGAGATGCCAGCTGGCTTCTTAGGGTGCGCTTTTCTGTCGGCGACATCTTTTATTTTGAACTTGCAGATATAAGCATCATGAATAATACGGCAAATGTATCGAAGTTCAAATGGTTCAAATGGCTCTGAGCACTATGGGACTCAACTTCTGAGGTCATCAGTCCCCTAGAACTTAGAACTACTTAAACCTAACTAACCTAAGACATCACACACATCCACGCCTGAGGCAGGATTCGAACCTGTGGCCGTAGCAGTCGCGCGGTTCCGGACTGAAGCGCCTAGAACCGCTCGGTCACTGCGGCCGGCTGTAACGAAGCCCAATAGGCATTAAATAGTGACAACCTACAGGACGAGATAAGGCCCTAGATCTTGATGTATTATAGTTCACGTAATGATACAGCCCAGTTGCTAGAGAACGTTACAGTATTATGAGAGCCTCTTACAGAATCAAATTTCATTATTTTGAGTTGGCGTTTCGCCAATTCAGTTCCAAATTATCATTTTTAACCCTAACGTAGTCTTCAGGATACGCTACAAATAAGGCTGTCACTATCATTTTCATGCTAATAATTAGCTTCGTGCCTTATCACGCCGTGGGCTGGCTATCTCACAACTGGATCATCATCATTCGTCCTAAGCTAGATCTCCTACTAAGCTGTAGAGGAGGCCTCTTCACCGATCTGCTCATGCGAGCTGGCTCGTTCTCAGGCCCCAGAACTTAGTAAACGGCTGGCTCATGGCGAGTAATAGAGTGAAACGGGAACGGGATGGAATGGGGGGGGGGGGGGGGGGAGTGGGGGAGGAGAAATCGGAACAAGGCAGCTCCGCGCGGTAAACTGTTGTCAAAGCGTCTATTCTACGTGCGCCAATGGTACTACGAAGATGTATCGCTTGACGGTCACTAATTAATATCTTTCATGGCAACTTTGTGTCCTAAAACTGTTGTACTGATGAGAAATGGCAATCAACTGATCAAACGAAGAAAATGGGCACCTACAGTATCTGATCAAAAGTATCCGGACACCTGGCCGAAAATGATTTACAAGTTCGTGACGCCCTCCATCGGTAATGCTCGAATTCAATATGGTGTTGGCCCACCGTTAGCCACGATGACAGCTTCCAATCTCGCAGGCATACGTCCAATCAGGCGCTGGAAGGTTTCATGGGGAATGGCAGCCCATTCTTCAAGGAGTGCTGCACTGAAGAAATGTATCGATGTCGGTCGGTGAGACCTGGCACGAAGTCGGCGTTCCAAAATATCCCAAAGGTGTTCTGTATGATTCAGGTCAGGACTCTCTGCAGGCCAGTCCATTACAGGGATGTTATTGTCGTGTAACCACCCGCCACAGGCTGTGCATTATGAACATTTGCTCGATCGTGTTGAAAGATGCAGTAGTCATCCCTGAATTGCTCTTCAACAGTGAGAAGCAAGTAGGTGCTTAAAACATCAATGTAGCCCTGTGCTGTTGTAGTGCCACGCTAAACAACAAGGGGTGCAAGTTCCCTGCATGAAAAACACGACCAAACCATAACGCCACCGCCTCCGAATTTCATTGTTGGCACTATACACGCTGCCAGATGACGTTCACCGGGCATTTGCCATACCCACACCCTGTCAACGGATCGCCACATTGTGTACCGTGATTCGTCACTCCTCACAACGTTTTTCCACTGTTCAATCGGCCAATAGTTACGTTCCTTACACCCAGAGAGGTGTCGTTTGGCATTTACCGGCTTGATTGTGGCTTATGAGCAGCCGCTCGGCCATGAAATTCAAGTTTTCTCACCTCTCGCCTAACTGTCATAGTACGCAGTTTGGCATTGCTTTGTGAGGGTCTGGATAGACGTCTGCCTATTACACGTTATGACCAACTGTCGGGGTCTCTGACAGTCAACAAACGAGGTCGGCCTGTACGCTTTTGTGCTGTACGTGTCACTTCACGTTTCCATTTCACTTTCACATCTGAAACAGTGGACCTAGGGATGTGTAGGAGTGTGAAAATCTCGCGTACAGACGTATGACACAAGTGATACGCAATCACCTGACCACGTTAGAAGTCCGTGAGTTCCGAGGAGGGCCCCATTCTGCACTCTCACAATGTCTAATGACTACTGAGGTTGCTGATATGGAGTACTTGACAGTAGGTGGCAGCACAATCCACCTAACATGAAAAACTTGTGTTTTTGGGGTGTCCGGATACTTTTAATCACATAGTGTAAGAGTGAAAAACTGTATTTTACGAATGCTGAAGCCTTAGGGTGACTGTTCTTTTCGGATGACATTTAAATTGACATGAACTTGCGACTATCTTTTGGACCTATTAAAAATGTCAATAAATACTAGTTATTTTGCTTTTCACTAAAGCATCAGCATCTTGTACCAGTTTCTCAGCAATGCTAATTTAAAAATACTCTTTTGAGGTGACGTTGTCAGTGAGTTTCTATGGGTAGATTTCGTTACCTTCATTGCGGAAGAAACTTACTGCCACAAGTATGTGGGTCTAAACATCGACGTAAGTATGTACGCTTGCGTTTGAAACTGTGGTTAACTTAACACATCGTTATTCCTCTGAAGAGTGCGTACGGTTTGCACTTTCCCTGCACTATACAGTATGACGGCGCTTGACAGAGACCTTTTATAGCGAGCGCTCACTATTCAGGCGGCGAGCAAGCGCGACCATTCGTGCCCGGCTAGTCGCCTCCTTAACAGGCGTGCTGCAGAGTACAGACCAGTCTCTCACTACAGACTCTAGTTTACAAAACAGTTCAATTGAAATTCAATAAACTTAAAAAAGAAAACGCTCTCAATGTTCGGTTGTATCTCGAGAAACACGTTTGGTAACGTCCTACGTTGTGTGTTGTCAGTGGCTCATAGAAGAAGAGCCCAACTAATACCATGTTGTATGAAGTCTAGGAGCTAAAGGGCCATATTTGGTGGTGTTCATCTTTTCTACTTGTCTACTATGAAAATATAGTAAAAACTGCCTATCTTTTACAATTTATTGTCACATCGAAGTGTCCTACAAATCTGGATACTGCACGATTCGTCCAGCCTCCTTACAAACTCCATCAGGTACTGATAATGTGGTCTCACACAAGTAAGCGTCGTCTCCGTGACCTCTGCAGTGTTCCCTCAACATCTAACCTTGGTCACGCCCCTTATATACCCTACCTGGCCTGGTAAAAGTAATAAACACGAAGAACACAAGCGCACGCTGCTGGCCATTCTACCTGTCACAAAGAAGTGCAGCTGGAATCATTTATATATCTGCCGATATTGTGCACTTCGACGAAGTTACAGTGAAATCCAGCCATGTCTTCTGGGTAGTTTACTTTCCTTTGGCAGGATATGTTTTTGTTCCATTACTCTCACCGCCTCTTATTAGCCAAAGTCCAGTTTCAGAAATAGTTGAACTTAATAGTATCCTTAACGGACCTACAGTGACACAAGAAACCACGAGCATCCGTGAATATAGTTGAAAAAGTATATAGAAGTTTTTATGAAATTTATCTTTGGGAGCCATCTAGCTTTTTGATATGTACATTACGAGTGCAAATTGCCTTCCATAAAACACGCGACGCAGCAATTTTGCGGTGTGCGGGACATTTCTCGGTCTGTGTTGATGATGGATAAGACCGGAATGCACGGTAAAGGTACACGTAACTGGGGCGCCGGTAGATCTTGCGTGTTCTGCGTACGTTCCGCGGTTTTAAATAGCATACTGAAGAGGAGAAGAAAGGGAGACGGTCACAGAGGAAACATCTGGATGCCTTGTTGAGAAGCGTAAAACTGTTGCTGGTTGTGTAGCAGGTAACCTGCGTCTATGGTGAGCATAGAATAACGCAGAATATTTTTATATTCAGAACTATGTAGTGTGACTAAGCTGCGGGATGCAGTACTGCCTTGTGCTCCGTATCATATTCGTTAACACGCATGCATTTGTATATTATACAGAATTACCATGTAACCTGACCATCCAAAATTTTTAAGAAATGATGCAAGATGACTAAGAAAGTTTTGGAAAAGTATTAGTACTCAACTAGTGCGAGGGCGATACTACCTCTCCGAATATCTAGTACTCAAAATTTCTACTAAAATTTCCAAACGACAATCTCTTTTAACGGAAAGTTGCATTTTAATGACATTTATAGTTCCTGCATACAGGTGTGCATACGTTTAAGAAGTATCAACGTTCGGAGTGAAACAATGTAAAAAAATGACTGAAAAATGTAATAAATTTGAAGATGGAATCTGATGAAAGCAAGCAGTCTTGCCATCTTTGCCATGTACGCATCTCATAACGGAGCACTGGCTGCGCTGCTTCATCGTACAACAAAATACTCGTCTAACCTTTTTAGACGAAACCTTCTTTTAATATCTTGTACAGCTTAAGAAATAATGCTGACGTCTACGTTAAGTACTATAATCGTGCATAAATTACGAACTGCCAAAGTTAAAATCCCGTAACATAACTTTACTAGATACAGAAGGTAATTAGTGATACACACAATATATATACCATGCTTTTCTAAAGTTCAGTTGTGATCCAACGTTTCATACTTATGACAGCAAAATAATTGTAGAGACAAAAACAGTTAAATCGGAATACTAATATGCATTTATGTAAAAGTATCATGAAACTGATTATACTCTTCGAACATGGAGACAGGACAGCCTAAAGCAATCGTCGTAATCGAATATACAGGGCTTGGACAAAAATATGGGAACGCTGGGAGAAATGTATGTTTGGACATAAGTACAGATACTGGCCAAGTCTGCAGGTTGTGCTGTTGTATTGTACCACTAACGCCACCTATGCAATGTCTGCGGCCGGCCAGTGTGATCCGGCAGTTCTAGGTACTTCAGTTTGGAACTGCGTGACCGCTACGGTCGCAGGTTCGATTCCTGCCTCTGGCATGGATGTGTGTGATGCCCTTAGGTTAGTTAGGTTTAAGTAGTTCTAAGTTCTAGGGACTGGTGACCTCAGATGTTAAGTCCCACAGAGCCATTTAAACCATTTCTTAGCAATGTCCTCAGTACGTTACACGTGTCCATCGTGGTCAGGAGAGTTCTGTGTAGTCAGGACTTCCTCGCGGAACGCTCGCACAGTCGGCTCGCACTGCCGACCACTGCGCTCAATACTCTATTGCTCTGTAACTTAAACCCGACAAATACACTGACGTCACAATAGTTATGGGCTGGCGATATGAACATATACAGATCGCTTTCCCAGGTTATAAATGGGCAGTTCATGGGCGGAGTTGTCATTTGTACTCGGGTGAGTCATGTGAAAAGGTTTTGCGATGTGATTATGGCTGCACGACGGGAATTAACAGACCTGGAACGCGAAATGGTAGTTGGAATTAGTCGAATGGAACATTCCATTCCGGGAATCGTTAGGGAATACAATATTTCGAGATCCACAGCATCAAGAGTGTGCCGAGACTACAAAATTTCAGGCATTACCTCTCACAACGGATACAACGAATAACGCAGTGGATGACAGCCTTCATTTAACGGCCGAGAGAAGCGGCGTTTGCGCAGAGCTATCAGTCCCAGCATACAAGCAACACAGAGCTAAATAACCTCAGAAATCAATGCGGGATGTACGATGAACGTATCCGTTAGGACAGTATCGCTAAATTACGCGTTAATGGGCTATAGAAGCTGAAAACCGTTGCGAGTCTGTTTTCTAACAGCACGACTTCGCTGCAGCGCCTCTTCTGGGCTCGTGACGATATCGGTTAGATCCCAGACGACTGGAAAACAGTGACCTGGTCATTTGCAGCCTTTCACGGATTTCATGTTCCCAAACAGCAGTGGAATTTTTGTGGATGTCAATGCACGATGTCATCAGGTCACAATTGTTGGCGATTGGTCTGAAGAACATACTGGACAATTCGAATGAATGGTTTGGCCGCCCACATCGCCCGACATGAACCCCATCGAACATGTATGGAACGTAAACGACAGGTCAGTTCGCACGTAAATTCAAGCATCGGCAAGAGTTTCGTATTAGGAATTCAATTATTACGAATTACCATCAGTCGATAGGCCGGCACTCATTCTACGCAGATCGCTTAATCTGCTGCAAACCACACTGAGATCCGTCAGCCCTTTGGTTGTCGGCTAATCCCGGTCTTTCACATTAGTTCGTGTCAGGCGGCTGGGTTTCGCGGCCAGCTTTCACTTTCCATTTTCTTTAGGCTTCCGCCTCCTCCGAGCAACCCACGCATGTGTTGTTCTTTCGCGCACACGGCCTTCCATAGAGGCTGCAGTAACGGTTGACTCACTACGCCTTTAGCCAGCGAAAGAAGGTAATCTCCTGTAGCTGGATGGAACAGTACTATCACCATGCTCCATCAGTTACTTGCGTACACAAGAGGAGTGGTAACGCCGAAAAATCGACTGAAAACTCAGAAAGGTGGGACCTACATACATGTATTTATACTTTGTCTACAATCTTAACCTCCCGCGAAAATTTATCCAGATGGCGCAAGGTTCAAGAAGTTTTATTTTTGAACAGCTGATTAGTTGATATTGAGAACGTCTCGTGCCCCAATAAGTAAATTTGACGGGAAATACACAAAGCTTACTGAGTCTTACACGTTTGATAATTACCCATTCAATATTTTTTCAAGGTAGATAATTATCGTACCTTGAAGACAAGCATATTTCGTTAAGGTAACCACGTGCGTCTTTTTATATTACCACAGCGAATATGGACGTAGGAAGCCTTCAAAACCAATACAGACTTCGTCGGTATAACAAACTGTTAACAGCTTAGGACTCAACGACAATGTTTAGACAAGGCAACTGCACCAGAGAACTCATAACTCTATGGCTGCATGTAGCACAAGATTTCATCCCTTTTAGTTCAAGAACCATCAATTATAAAGGTTGTAACACCTTTTTGACCTTGATGTATCACCATTCTTTCTTATCGTAGAGCGCAGAAATTGGTAATTTTATGTATTTTGGCCCGCAGACGAAGTATAGGTGCATACACCTACAGTATAGTGTCGTCACGTTCTTCGTACTCTCCTTTACTTGCCCTAGCGTGTAAAAGTGAATGGTATCCAAGAAAACCATGAAGTGCAAGACTCAAACTTACTGTTGAGATTAAGATGTGTGCAGGCGAAAGCGCTGTTTTTGTGGGAATTTTGGACGGTTATCGGGCAAGTGTATGGCAGGCATGTTTGTGTGCTGCGCTTAGTGGCAGCACTATCCCTTTCTGTAGTTCACTGAGGGCTGTATAAGAAAGCGAGTAATCTATTTCGACGGTGTTTTGTAGAGTTTCACTTCCCCACAAGACGGCAAAACATCGCGAAACCGCCGCTGCCAAGGGAAAACTGTACAATTTTCCTTGAACAATATGACAACGAAATAATGTAACATGTGGAACTTCCTAGCAGATTAAAACTGTGTGCCAGTACAGAGTTTTAACCTGCCTGGAAGTTTCATATCAGCTCACACGTCGCTGCAGAGTGAAAATTTTAGTCTGGAATGTAGCATTTACTAAAGTCACTGCGTTACCACTTGCATGCGGCTTAGTGGAATCAGATATAACCATTCCTAGAAATACTTGAGAATTTTTAAATTAACAAAAAATGTGCCATACGTTCCAGAAGAGGTCTGCAACACTACATCCACCTGTGACGTGCCCCAGTGGTTATTATATTACGAAAATAGCATTAATAGCCGAGGGTATCTTTTAAAATTAGTTCACTGTTATTGAAACTCAATTCTGTTACAGTTTATGATTCATTCGTAAGGACCTAATGTACTACGTATGAGCTCATTGGACAATGGACCATCATTTGGAAGTCTCTCACTTCTAGATGATCTCACAGGCGACATCTTCTTGACGACGGCAGTTACTGCAGGTGGCGTTATTTAGAAACCACGCTTTTCGTCTTCCAGATAAGCTACATACTGGAAAGAATTTTTGAGCTTGGTTTCAACGCATAAAACCTGGGCGGATATCTTACATGGCGTGGGAGTAGCGATGATACAACAGCCAAATGGAGAAATTCGTTGACTTAAGTGACTCTGACAAAGAGCAGATAGTTATGGTCGGCGCCTCCAGTCGAGTATTAGAGAAACGGTGAAGCAGGTTAGCAGTTCGCGTAATTCTGTCGCGAGCATCTATGGGAAGTGGTTGAAGAATGCTGAAACCACGAGTAGGTCAGAAGGTGTTGGACGTTCGTGTCTCATTACAGAACGTGGAGATCGGAGACATGCTTCTTTGTAAATCAAGGCAGGCGGCAATCTGTGACAGATCCGATGACAGAGTGCAAGGATGATGCAGTACTTCGGAGCACAGTACGTCTCATTGAACTCGTCAACCGACTGTATGTTGATCCGACGACTTCGTCAGATACAATTGCAGTGGGGACAAAATCATGGAGATTGGACCCTGGATAAATGGAAACGTGACGCCTAGTTCGATGACTCACGTGTCATCAGGTCGACGGCGGTCCTGTTCGGATATACTGTCATCCAGGCGAACACTGCTCTAAACATGCTCTGCGCCGGGGTCGCGGGCCCTTGGAAGAAATATTACATCATGGGGCATATTCACGTGGGACATATGGTAGCAATCGAAGGTACCATACTGAGGAATACAATGACGAAGGCATTTTCCAGTAGGGTAAATGTCCTTATTAATGATTTGAGGGGCATGATGGTGACCTTACATTGATGTCTTCACCACTAGATATGCCTCATCTTAACCCGATGGAATGCCTATGGAATGTTACGGGATGGCAGCTCCGCGTCGTCAAACTGCCGTCACGAAATTTATTCAAAATGCGTGACCTGTGTGTAGACATCTGATGCTACCCCCGGAAACCTACCAAGGAGCTATCGAATCTGTGTCAAGCAGAATCTTTGCTGTATGGTGCACCAAAGATAGACCAATACGTCTACTACGCAGGTGGTCATAATGTATAGACTGAACAGCGTATGTGCTCTGTAATTTTATTATGAGTAACTGCATTACACTATGTCTACAGCATACGGTCTGAAAAGTTACTCTCAGTGCGTCCGCCGTATTACGACCTTTCTGCGTTATGTGACAGCTCATCTTTCATTTTCCATTAAAGAATTATGAATGAAAAACGGCTTTATCTCGCCACTGCTGTTCGGAGAAGTTTCTTTGTGGGCGTTATCTACGGCTGGACGGCCTGAGGGCGTGAAAAACGCCGGGGCTGCAGCACAGGCCGTGCGGCGCGGCCCTCTCTGGGGCCATTAGAGGCTCGCACAGCGGCAGGTGGAAGCCGGCTTCCTCGGCGACTGCCCCGGACGGCGCAGCTGCGCGCCCCAGCAGAAGCCCTGCGTTACCAAATGGAATTGCGCCGGACAACATAAGAACCGCGTCCTGCGCCGTGCGATGGATTTTCGATTAGGACGGTCCCCACCGCTTCCCGCCGCGCAACTCACTACTCGCAGCATTGTGTCCTCCCTGTGTTCGGTTGCAAAGCGCCTCCCAGAAAATGAACTGAAAGTAGGGACCTATGACTGTGAATAGGGGACCTGCAGTGGTTGGCAATACTGGAAAGAATGTTGTAACCTCCCCACAGATAAATAATATGTCTAATAACCTCCAAACAGTAAAATTTCGTAACCTACCAATAATACAATGAGACTAAACTCACAATAAAAAATGTGACTCACTTATAACCTTTCAATAATGACTGTGAATTTAAACTAGTGAATTTTGGACGTCAGCAGCGCTGCCTCATGGCCTTGAAAGATCATTCTGAATAAACTGAAAATTCTTACCTCAATAAGGTCGCCGGATAACGCGTATATATCTGCTCCTATAAGAAATTTTTCTGGCACAGCCGTGTGCAATGCTGGCCGATAGATTTGTCATGGATAAGAAGCAACAACTGATTATTCTTTACAATAATCGGGATGACCATGGATTGGAGAAATTAGTAAGTTCTTTTAATTGAGATGAATGGTAATCAAAAGTTAATTTTTTATAAGAAAGCTTATTATTAAGAGATTTTTTAAAAACATTTACATGGGGCTTGACATAACAATAGTACATATGCACGAGGCTGCTTTTACCTTATATTATATCGCTCAGGCTCCGCCATCGCTCCCCGCGACCGGTCCAACCAACACGATACACCAGACTGCTAGCAACTACTTACTCCTACTGCTACACAGTTCTTACTGCAGTCAACACTGCTCTCTGGTCTGAGATCCTCTTATAGCTCACATATCGCAGGCAGCGCGTGAGCAATCAATCGAAATTACATCTGCTCGAGTGCTCTAGCAACAAATTCCTTAATCATGGACCTCTTACAATGTTCTTCTTTATGCGACAGCACAGATCTCCAGCTTCTTTATGCTGTAGGAGAACTACTACCTACTGAAACAGTAGGGTATCGATCAGAACAAGTAGATATCAGAGAGTATGAGACTAATGTTAGGGTTGCATGCATTAGAAATCAGGACGCAACGGAGAAGCTGTTACTGCAGAACGGAACAGTTAGGATAGCCCAGTCGCTTCGACCGTGGATGTCACCTGAGTAATAAATCCAGCTGTGACCTTTAATTTCATTTGAAATGGCACAGTTCGTCTATTGGAACTGTGATTATGAAGCAGACAACTCAAAGAACAGCTACAGTTAAACCATGACCAAGGAGACAGCATGTACTGACGGACACGAACCATGGAGCATCACGGAGGGTGGTCGTATAAAATCGCATGAAACAAGTGGAAGGATTTATTCGTGAGATCCAAAGTGTAACCAGTAGTCCAGGTAGCACATTGACAGTGCGCGAGTAAAAAAAGAATGTGTTGTACTGGTCAAACAGCTCCTGATATGCCACGCATTTCTGAAGTCGTTGCTAAGCGACTTCAGCCGGTCGCCACTGGACAATGAATGAATTGAAACGATTGTTTACAGCAATGAATCACACTATACCACGTGGTGAAAGGGTCAAGTTTCGATGAATGCCTACAACACGTTATCTCCAAGGATATACACTGTAGTTTAAAAAATCATGAGATACCTCGTAATATTGCGTCGGATCTCCTTTTTCCCGGTGCAGTGCAGCACCTCGACGAAGCATGGAGTCAACAAGTCGTTGGAAATCCACTGCAGAAATGGTGAGCCATGTTGCTTCCACAGCCGTCCATAGCTGCGGAAGTGCTACCGCTGCAGAAGTTGTGCACGAACTGACCTCTCTATCGCCAGCCGGGGTGGCCGAGCGGTTCTACAGTCTGGAACCGCGCGACCGCTACGGTCGCAGGTTCTAATCCTGCCTCGGGCATGGATGTGTGTGATCTCCTTAGGTTAGTTAGGTTTAAGTAGTTCCAAGTTCTAGAGGACTGATGGCCTCAGCTGCTAAGTCCCATGGTTCTCGGAGCCATTTTTTTGACCTCTCGATCATGCCCCATAAATGTTCAATGGGATTCACGTCAGGCAATCTAGGGGACCAAATAATTGTCTCGAATTGTCTAGAATGTTCTTCAAACCACTTACGACCACTTGTGACCCGGTTACATGGCGTATTATCATCCATAAATATTCCATCTTTGTTTTTGAGAATAAGACCTCCATAAATGGCTGCAAATGGTCTCCAAATAACCGAACATAACAACTTCCATTCAATGATCGGTTCAGTTGGACCAGAGAACCCAGTGAATTCCATGCAAACACAGACCACGCCACACCAATATGGAGCCAGCTTGTAAAGTGCCTTGTTGACAACTTGAATCCATGGATTCGTAGCGTCTGCACCACATTCGAATCATGCTGTCGGCTCTTAAGAACTGAAATCGCGACTCATCTAACCAGGCAACGGTTTTCCACCCGTCTAGGATCCAATCGATGTGGTTACGAGCCCAGGAGTCTGTTCTGTTTGAAAACGCTTGTAATGGTTCTTTATTTACGTGACCATTAAGTCACTCCAACCCCAGTTCTCGATACCAGTAATATCGTACTACTTTTCTGCTAAGTCACAGACATATTTTTGTAACAATATTCACATTTGGTTTTATTAATGTGTAGGTACTCCGATGTATCGATATATTACAGTGATATGGTTCTTGTGTGTATTCATTTCTGTGAGACTGTCATAATCATTGACTTGCTTGTAACCGTTTTGGTGCGAATGCGCACAGAGCAGTTTTTGTTTCACTTTGCAGAAGTTAAGTTATTATTTCGCTTTGTAAAAGAACAGTTAAGTCTTGTGTTTGGTTAAAGTGGAAATTAAATATATGAAGATTGATACAAAACTGTTTTCTTGATGATGAGACAATTAAGAAGAAGTATATGTATATTTACAAGAAGTTTAATAAAAATGTGAATCGTGAACACTAAGTCAAAAATTATTTTTACCATACCATTGTTCTGATCTGGTATTGTTTGATCATTAAGAATTTCCTGAAAAACGCATTTGTTAGGTCATCAAATGTTTCTAAAATACAGATCTGGACCTTCTAGCAGTTAAAGTGAAATCACCCAGAATCAACAAGATGAGCCATAACAACTTCGACGAATTCTACGTGGGAATCCATTCAAGATAAGTGCCAAAATTAATGACATTTTTACAGTGACTTCATTATTTCCATTCTGACGATACTATCCACAGTCAATAACTTTGTTGTTGCCCCTTAAAGTGAACATATGCTGCGTGAGGAACATTATTAATCTGATTTCTAACCTGCTTTGCAAGTGGTTGTGCTGTTAGAGGCTCTAGCATCGACCTCTGCTGCCATAGCCCATTACCGCCAAATTTCGTCGCACTGTCCTAACGGATACGTCCTTCGTACGTCCCACATTGATTTCTGCGGTTATTTAACGCAGAGTTGCTTGTCTGTTAGCAGTGACAAAGGCCGCTGCTCTCAGTCGTTAAGTGGAGGTCGTCTGCCACTGCGTTGCACGCGGTGAGAGGTAATGCCTGATATTTGGTATTCTCGGTACACTCTTTAACTGCGAGTCTACGAATATTGAATTCCTTAAGGATTTCCGACATGGAATATCCCATGTGTCTAGCTCCAACTGGTATTCCGCATCCAGAGTCTCGAAATTCTCGTCTTGCGGGCATAATTAGGTCGGAAATCTTTTCGTACAAATGAGAGCTTTGTCAAAGCACTGCCCTTTTCTACCCTGTGTAAGCGATATTACCGCCATCTGTATATGTGCATAACGTTATCCCATGACTTCAGTCGCAGCAGCGTATTTTGCCAGCAGTGAAGTATAGAGGAAATCGTGTAATGGTATGGGTACGATTCGTTGTTAGGGTATGGTCCAGTTATTGTGCTTAAGAAAGCGCCAGATGTAGAAGGACATGAAGACATTTTGGTGCATTGAGTAATGTGTACAGTAGAGGGGCTGTTCAAAGGCGGTAACTTTGTCACCATGACAATACACCCTGACATTAAGCAATGGTTTGCGGACAAAAACATTTCTGTATGAACTGGATCGCGGAGAGTCCCAACTTGAACACATTGGAATGCCTTCGTAATGATTTAGACCATCGGCTTCGCACCAGACCCCGACGTCCAACATGACTACCTTCCTGGTTTCAGCTCTCGAGGAAGAGTGGACTGCCATTCCTCCACATACATTTAGATACAGTGGAAAGTCCCCAGCAGAATTTTAACCGGCATAAAGTTGAATGGTTGATACACGCGTATTAATGAGTACTTGTGGTTAGGTAGTGTCGTAGAGGAAGGCATATAAGTTTGCTTTGCCTTAGTCGAAAATCAATAACATCGCAAAACGTTTGCTATTTGGATGATTGTTCCTGAAATAAAATAACCCTCTACATGATGAGCGCTAAGTTCTTTAATCACAGTGTTTGAGAAACGGTAGGAGGTACCGTTTACCTGAACCATTTCACTAGGGAATGTTTAACGGATGAATTAAATTTTTCTTTTGCTACAGCGTGTCGTGTTTTGCAACACGTAGCACAACAGTGGTCTTTCTTCACGGCACTGCGACACCCTGTTCGTTCTCCTCAGTCAGATTTGCTGTTCTTTCATTTCGATGTTGCACCGGGAAACGAATAAGGCGGCGGCGACGTCGGCCCGCCGAGGAATAGCCCAAGACGGAGGCCCGCTGTGAGGAGGGAACATTGCGCTGGCGCCGCAGGAGGGGAGGTGCCACTCCCGATGGAAGTTGGCGCGCACCTCGGAGAGGCCAGAATATAAGGCGAAAAGAACAGCCGCGCCGCTGGATGTAAATTCCATTTCGGCTAAAGCTGGAAGAAATGAAGAAAGGAGTCGGCGAAGGGAGCGCAATAGACGTGCCGAAGGTGGAGCAGGAGGAAAGAGAGTGGAAGAAGAGCAAATAGCGGAATAACTCCACAAGTGAGGAACGGCCAGTTGCGAGGCCTGATGCATAAAAGACGGCCCGCAGGTGAGTCACCGGCTGATGAATAAGGCAAGCCACGCCCTGGCCGGACCCCCAAAGTCGCAACTTCTGCCCGTCTCGAGCCGATGAATGTAGGACGAGTGTTACAGAGGAGAGTTGCGGAACACGTAAAACCCTGCTGGGGAGAGCATACAGATAGGTCGGTTAAAGTGCTGAGACGACTGTCTTTTAAAGTACTTTCGCCTCTTTCCGGTGAATAGTTATCCGGTTATTCCATTATCATCCTCGGCTCTCATGTAACCCAACACCTACCCATCTGGACTGACGTTTCTGTCTAAGCCAGAAATTTGTAGCTTAATTCATGTAGCAGACAAAGTCCTTCAGCTTCGATCGGAGATGGCATTGATGCAAGCTGAACTTCCACAATGAGATGAGTCAAGTATCAAGTCAGTCTCTGGAATAGTTTTGCTAGTGCAGTCTGTTGAAGCACTTGTCATGTTCCTATTGCTTTCAGATTGGTACGCCAAGTCGCAGGAAACCGAACAACAAAAAACTAAAATCGATTAAGAAACCGAAGAAGAACCATTTTTCACTTTGGACAGTCAATACACATGCGACTAACAGTAAACATATGCATTTTAAAGATGATTTAGAGGAAGACCCAAAATAGAAATTACAGATAGAGACATACAGAATATCTGCCAGGAAATTTCAATGATGGAAATCACAGTGGAAATCAAAAACGCTTTATTTGCAACAGTTTCTCCCCCCATGAACCATGGACACTGCCATCGGTGGGGTGCGTTGCGTGTCTGAGCGATACAGACAGCCGTTCAGTAGGTGCAACCACAACGGAAAGATATATGTTGAGCGGCCAGACAAACGTGTGATTCCTGAAGAGGGGCAGCAGCCTTTTCAGTACTTGCAGGGGCAACATTCTGGATGATTGACTGATCTGGCCTTGTAACATCAACCAAAACGAACTTGCTGCGCTGATATTGCAAACTGCTGAAATGAAGGGGAAACTAAAGCGGCAATTTTACCCGGGGGCACGCAACTCTGCTGTATGGTTAAACGATGAAATCAGGCGAAATCTCTCAGTTGACACGCATATTTGGTGGGAGACACTGTTTGCTAAGCATCTTTAATTGCTAATTGTGCTCTCAGAACTGAAAAGGGCGAGTGGATATTAGAGACACTGCCCTGACATTTGTGCATAGCGTCATTGGATTGTCACTGTGGTTTCCATTTTGCAACCGATCGGACCTTACTTTGCAAATAACTTGTATACTGAATCAAACACACATGTAGCCATAACGTTTTCTAAAATCCTTTTTTGGTGTTTGGTATCAGAGATGCGAAGTGGCTTAGAAAAGTGTTATGTAAGAATATTCAGTTTATTGTTAACTTAAATAAATCAATCTGGTGATGGAGATATCCGGAATTTATAGCAGAAAAATGGATAAAATTGATTTGCGTAAGTTACTTATATATTTCAACTAATCGTTTCCATCACTGAAAACTTCTTCTTTTTCTTTTTTTCATTCCTTCGATACGAATAATGAACTGACGTGGCAGAGGGTAGTGCAACTGAAGAATTAAAGAAGTTTTACCTTATATCAGGCTTGAAATACATAATGAAAATTAGAAGCAAGCACAGCAGTGTTTAATTTGTGTCTAAAACCTGCTTTCCACATTTTCTGCATCTAAAGACATTTGTGGTAGGACAAGTTTTAAGCTTCTTTAAAGCGTCGTGATTCTTAGTTTGAAGACATTGGGGGATAATACTTCTACCGTGTAATTCGTTGGCTGGAAAACTGTCGGAAACAACCCGTTCACCTAAAATGGTATATGTAGATAGATAACAGATTTTGCTCTAATAAAAATCAATATGTCTCTGCCTGTCCAAGAATTTTTCAGATTGAATTTGTACATACATACTCCGCAAGAAGCTGCACTATTCTTGGCGAAGGTACTTCGCAACATTATGAGATACGCCCTACCCTATATCACTCGTATATGGACAGATGATCTGTCTTTCCCACCATGGGCGTTTATTCATCTTAATATCACAATCAGTACGTGAGATATGTAATAAGGATAGTTCATTGTTGCCCATGTTACGTCTTATACAGTTGCTCTGAATGTGTCAGTGGCCTAAAGGAAAAAAATACTCTTGTGAGTTTTATTCGGCATCATTTCGCGAGACATATGTGGGACGAACTTATGCGTTGTCCGACTCTTCTGCGAACGAATGATCCAGGAATTTCAACAGTAGCCCCCCCCCCCCCTCCCACCCTCCCGATATCCTCAACGCCTCTCTTGTAGTTCTACCACAGAAATATCTTCTATTAATCCAACTTGCCAGGGTCCCACACAAATGAGAAATATTATAGTGTTGGTTGATGAATGTGCTGCGAATCGTTTTTTGTGGCTAAGTTACGTTTTATTAATATTCTTCTGATGAGTGTCAGCCTGGGATCTGATTTTTTTTTACAATTAATTTCACAAACACTCCCTGTTTTATAGTCGCTACTGTTGCCAGTGATATAACGCCATTTGTAAAGTTTCATTATGAAGAGAATAGTTGCTAACATGTAACAGAATGATAACAATTAACCACGAAGATAAAAGTTCAACATTCTAGGTGTAACGAAAATAAGTTCCTTCGCGTACGTAGTATATGATGAAAATCATCCGAACCCTTCTTCGTAATGTGAAATTGAGGAAAAGCTGTCACGAGAGGCGGACACGCCAGTATAAAAGAAGATGGAAAGTGTTCTGTTATCAGTAGAGATGCAGTAACTATAGAATGGATCGGCAAGAGGAGACAAGTGACTTCGAAGATGGGCTGTTCATTGGATGTTGCCTAACAAATCCACCAAGATATTATTGGTGTTTGATTTATGGGCGTAAGATCGTGGTACAAAGCACAATTCTCTGCCTAACGTTTCGTCTCCGACTGCTGGAGACTCCATCAGAGGCTTTAAAGACACAGAAAGCTGTCAAGCACTCAAAACAACCTCAGCAAGCCGAATTTTAGCCACGGAACGGTCCATTCGTGGCGTCATCAATGAGCCTCTGTGCTAAATGAAACGAACAGTGCCAATTTTCCCCCCTCTACGTGCTCCGTAGCACACTTGGGCGCAACTCCACGATTCAGGGCAGCCGTCTGATGACGTGACGTTGAGTGGATACACATAAACAGTTCGGCTTGCTGAGCTTGTTTTGAGTCTATAACGACTTTCTGTGTGGTTAAGGCCTCCGATGAAGTCACAGATGAAAAGTAAGATATTTATGCCCTGGACCACTCCCTTATACACATAAATGGAATATCAGCAATATCGCGAATATCGGCAGTGAAAGGCTGCATTGTGTGATACAGCCATCAGGAATATTTCAAGTGGGCTAAAGTTGCCCAATTCGATTTTTGGTGATGTGATTGTGAATTGGAAACGCGAAGGAGTAACGACAGCTATACCAAGATAAGGCGGTCGTAGTCCTGTTAGTACTACGACCGTACATAGGTAGTTAAAAAGAAAGGGCCACAGTGGTCGAGGGGCTGCTCAGAAGCCACACATTTCTGTAGTCAGTCCAAAGCGAAGCTCGAGGTGTTGTAAAGAGCGACGCCACTGCATAGTAGATGGATGGAAACGGATGCTTTGAATCAAGTTTACACTCTACGCCACTGAGATGAAAGGGTTTTAGTTTGCTGAATGCATGGAGAGCGTTATCTTCCATCATGTATAGTACCAACAGTAAAGTACGGATATGGTGGTACTATGTAGTGTTCTTTTAGTTAGGGTGTGGTTTTCTTAGTGCGCTTAAGAAAATAGCAAATGTAGAAAGATGTAACAGATCTTACAGTGTTGTGACTGCGTACAGTAGAGAAGTAGTTTGGAGGTAATGACCTTTGTACCAGCATGAGAAGACACCCAGTCACAAGATAGCATGTGTGAGGCAATGGTTTGTGGACAATAATCTTCCTGGTATGGACCGGTCTGCCAAGAGCCTTGATTGAACCCAGTGGCACACCTGTGCACTGAGTCAGATTGTCGACTTCGCCTCAGATCTCAGTGGCCAACCCCTCTGGTTTCGGCCCTTGAGTAAGAGTGGGCTGAAATTCCTCCACAGACATCTAGATACCTCATTGGAACTGTTACCATCAGAGCTCCAACTGTCATAAATGTCCACTAATAGGTGTCTGGATACTTTTCATCAGATAGTGTACATGTTTGACGTTTCTTAGAACTGTTGCGGCCACATGTAGTAAGCGTTTCTTCATGCAGTGGAGAATGGCAAAACAGAGGCACGCCAATGACCGAGGTGATGCGAAGTACGTGCTGCACAGATAGCCTTGCTGACAGCAGCAGTCTACCAACAAGTTGACGCAAGGTTCAAATGGCTCTGAGCACTTTGGGACTTAACATCTATGGTCATCAGTCAACTAGAACTTAGAACTACTTAAAACTAACTAACCTAAGGACATCACACAACACCCAGTCATCATGAGGCAGAGAAAATCCCTGACCCAGCCGGGAATCGAACCCGGGAACCCAAGCGCGGGAAGCGAGAACGCTACCGCACGACTACGAGCTGCGGACTTGACGCGAGGACCCACGCAGACAGAGCACCGAGGCAACCCTGGAGAGTGCTGAGTAAGGGGAAGTGAGGCCAGCACGATAAGTTACGCTGCAATATGCTGCGGGAGTAATAACAAAAAGCTACCACTGAAGGTAAAAATCGTCCTACTGGCGGATATAAATAGTGGAGCGCAGGCAGCAAGAGACAGAAGCGATTAGGAAGCAGTTCGGATCTGAGGATGGACGTGGTCCGTGTCCGAATGTTCAATCGTCGTAGGTGACGATTCCGGAAGTCCGTTGTAGCTCGCAGGAGTCATCTGTTCGCCGCCAGATGTCAGTTTCAGCTCTGGAGGTCGGTCCGAGTTCGGTCGGCACCGTGGCTGTGTAACTCCAGTGAGAACTTCCAACAGGACCGGCCGCAGCGCGGTCTTGGTCACAGGCGCCGCCGGGAACTGATGCTTGGACTTCACGGCAACCCGTCCTCGCGGCGCGTGGTCCGTCCATGACGGGACCTCATGGACATCGCGACTTACGGCTTCCCAGCCGCCGGTGCAGCAGGTGTCGGCAGCTGATCTCACGTCGACGAGTTGATCTTAACCACAGGGCATCCTGGCTTCAGCGGAGCACAGGTGGCCTGAGGCTGCCGAGTGCGATCAGCGGCGCGCGTTGCGCGCATTGTCGGAGAATCTACATAGCAACAGCCAGGTGGAGGGATCCGCAGGGCTGGGCAACGACGACGACGGAGAAATTGTAAGGAAACTTCAATAAATAATTGTAAAACTCCACGCCGTCTCAGTCTTTGGCGCAGCCACTGTGTCTGCTGCTAACAAGTGGTGCAGAAGTCGTAACAGAAAGATTGTAATACAGTGAGGAAGAGGTTCAGAACACAGACCTCGGTGCCGTCACTGGGACCTGGGATGTTACGTGCGCGCATCTGTGTCTGCGAGCGTTTGTGTGTGCGCTGTGTGTGGAGCGAGGGGCGGGCAGGGCGAGCACGGCCCCGGGTCATCGCAGGGGTGTAATGGCGCGAGAGGCTACAATGGCGGCGTGGCGCGGCGCCTCTCTCCCGCCAATTACGCGGCCATTGTGCGAGCAGGTGGGCGCGACACGCACCGCGTCGAGTGGCGCTGCCTGGCTGCTGGCCGCCGCGCCGCTACGTGTGGCGCGCTGCACGCGTGACGCGCCTACCGCCCACTGCCGCGCCCGCTATGCGGGATGGCGCGGGCTGCAGATGCGAATGCCGCTGCCGCCAGCTGGCAGCCCGGGGTAAGCGCTGCACGAACGTCTGCATAGCAAGTGCTGTTTACTGCGCCACCGGGCCACACGAGCTCCGCCTTTAAGCCGCACGGCTCCTCTTATACATCCGAGGGAAAGTGTCACATCACGGAAATCTTGACCGAACACTGTCTACTTGCACTGATACTTCCGCGCCTTCTGTATTCTAGGCATGTTCAGAAAGTAAGTGTACTGTGACTAAAACAGCTCGTGCTTTTTTTTGTTTTTTGAGGATTGAAAATGCTGAGTAGTATTGGGAGAGGGAAATCCTCCGCGCAGAACGAGCATCGCAGGAACGCAGTAGTATGTAAACTCAGTTGTAGTGTCCATTCGCGTGAAAGATGTCAGTAAGAAACTCCCCCAAGTGCGAGCCATGTGCTGTGATCCGCTTCTTACTCGCGTAAGGAATAACAAATTGCTTATGGCGAAGGTGTTATGAACAGAACGAGTGTCTTTAAGCGGAGTAGGGAGTTAAGTGGAAGCACAACAAACACCCAAAATGAACAGAGGAGTTGAAAACCTTAAAATTTGACTCATGACTTAGTTAAAGAAATCAAGGAAACTGTTAGTCAAGACCGCCGATTGAGAGTGGATGAATTTCTGCGGTGTTTCCACAACGGTCCAAAACTCTCTCTTATACGAGACACTAGGGTAAACTATGGAATACTGAAAACTGCGTGCAAGATCGGTCCCAAAACAGCTGATAGAGCAGCCCAAGAAAAATTGCGTCAAATGTGCCAGCAAGTGTCTCAAGCGATGTGCATTGGAAAGTGAGCACTTTCTGGGCTCTGTTATGACTAGAGATGAAATGTCGGTGCCTCATTACACATCTAAGCCAAAAAGGCCTGTCGATCTAACAGTGACTGCCACTTCCATAGTCTGTTAAATTTAGAAAGCTTAAGCAAACTTTGCCACTCATTTCAGTGTTATCTTGTTAACTGATAAAGTGAGATAACAGTGTGTGTTACTCAGGGCTTCGTTCAATGTAAAGGGTGCATCAAAAGGAATCATCCGATTACAAAAAATCATAACTATTATGTTCTTAGATATATGTGCGTGAACAACATACTCTTGGAAAGGGAAAACTGCCGAGTCTTACTTGGTTCCAAGTAGGTAGCAGCAGTGTGTGCCCAAAACTGGGCTGTCGGGGCAACAAAAAGCGTTTTGTGTCCTACGTTTTGCGCAGTGCGGGTCAGTATTAACTGTTCAGCGTTACTTACGTACTAGGTATGCTGTAGAGCCTCCTACAGCACAGAGCATAAGGTGATGGCACGAAAAATTGCGAGAAACAGATTGTCTGCTTAAAGGCATATCGCCGGGCCGTTCCACAGAGTCTGATACAGACGTCCAACGCAAACACCATAGTTTCACAAGGGGTCCGCAGAAATCCGTTCGCCGTGCAGCTCGGCAGCACAGCATGTCCAATTGTGCGTCTGGCGTGTGTTGCGTCGACGTTCACACATGAAACCATACAAGAGTCAGCTGCTGCAAGCTCTTTGGGAAGGTGACGAACAGCAGCGTGTGGAGTTATGTAATTTCATACTTGGCAAGATGGAAGATGACAAGTTTTCTCCCACGCTTAGGATTACTGACGAGGCAACATTCAGTTTAAATGTAAACGTGAACAGTCATAAAGTGAGAATATCAGGTACGAAACAATGACATGAAGTTGTACAACATGAAAGAAACTCTCCAAACTTTAATGTGTTTTGTGCAGTTTCACGGGAAAAGGTTGATGGTCCATTTTTCATTGCCGAGAACATTGTTACAAGAAGCACATATCTCGATACGCTTGAGAACTTTCTTTTTCCGCAGTTGGAGACCAACAGGATGGGGCATTGCCGGAAATGCGGGAATTTTTAAATCGAAGGGTTACTGAACGATGGATCGCTCGCACTGGACCATATGATTGAGCATTACATTAGTGGTTTCCAAGGTCACCGGATCTGACTGTATGTAATTATTTCTTGTGGTGGATTATAAGAGACAGCTTCTGCGCCTCCGTTACCAGGAATGAATGAACCGAGTCGTTGCATAACAGTAGCTGTGGAACCTGTAGATCAAGACATGCTCGGTGCAGTTTGGGAACAATTTGAAATACCTCATTGACATATGCTGTGCTTCTCAAGGGGGGCATATTGAACACCTATGAAAATGTGTGAAAAAACCTTTCAGAGTTTCCCGTTCATCAAAAAACAAAATTCATTGTACATGTTTATTAGTTTCAGAAATACAGACATGCCAAATTGGATGATTCTTTGTAATGCACCTTGTATATCTATTTGAGTCTGACTACATTTATTCTTTACGTAGCATTGTCATCTTCCCACCCGTCCTTCATCTCTGTCAATTTAGTGACCATAATCCCAGTGATTAAGCGAGAGGTCAAGGTTAACTACGTCTGCAAGTACGACCTGAAGTTGGACTGGACAGGAAGCGGTAATGCTGGTGCCCACGGCAGCAACAGCAGACAACACTGGCACTGGGCGGAAGCCCATTAAAGGCTGCCTCTGCTGTTGCTGACCGGGGGGGGGGAGGTTGTTTTGGAGAAGGAGACCAGACAGCGAGGTCATCGGTCTCATCGGATTAGGGAAGGATGGGGAAGGAAGGCGGCCGTGCCCTTTCAGAGGAACCATCCCAGCATTTGCCTGGAGTGATTTAGGGCAATCACAGAAAACCTAAATCAGGATGGCCGGACGCGGGATTGAACCGTCGTCCTCCCGAATGCGAGTCCAGTATCTAACCACTGCGCCACCTCGCTCGGTGTTCCTGATGGCTTCAGACTGGGCGCGCCCTGACCGAACTCGAAGTTCGACGTTTGCCTTGCGGGGGCAAGTCGACTGAGCCGAACACCGCCTCATTCAAGTCTCGACTAAAAGCCTCAGTCTGCCATTCTCCCTTTTCTTCCGAATTTTAAAGACAGGTATAGGACACAAAAGAAACGTCTGCGAGCAAGAATGCCTTACACTACCTACGTTGGGCCATGAGTCACACCGTGACAGACCTATTAGCTAGAGAGCTGCATGTAAAAGGCAAGAGTCCGGATTCGAAGCTCTGTCCGAAAGCAAAAGAAGTGACATGCAAGAGAAGTATTTTGTGAGCGAATTGCCTACAGATACGTAAATTCATGAAATTACTAATTAAATGCTGCAGTCATGGACAGTGCGGCTGGTCCTGCCGGAGGTTCGAGTCCTCCCTCGGGCATGGGTATGTGTGCTTGTCCTTAGTATAACTTAGGCTAAGTAGTGTGTAAGCTTAGGGACTGATGACCTTAGCAGTTAAGTCCTATAAGATTTTACACACATGTGAACATTTTGAACTAATTAAATGGATAAAATATTATGAAGTCATTTGCTTAAGTATTTGTAAAACACTTTAAGAAATTTTAAGCCATGAAAATGCGCATGTAACATGGTGTTACGTTATAAGTCTCAAAGCAGATAACAAGGTTCATCTTAATCCTTCAGAATCACGCTAGCGAAATTTGGCCAGATAATACCGTTTCAGTTGCAACAAAATGTAGGACGCAGGAAATACAGCCGAAAGTGCCGAAATACGACAAAAGTAAGACAATAGAAAATCATTAAAATTATCTTAACACGAAATTAAAAGGATATAACAGTTATCTTAGTACTGCTCATCAGACATCATAATTATAGATTCTTCAAAATATTGCGCATTTCTACATTGCAGTAAGAATATGCACTATGAAATTCATCCGATCGTGTAAATAATGAATCAAGGTGCGTATACATCCAGTAGAGTAGGTCAGTACTTTTCGATTGTAAGATAAGAAAATACACAAATTTTCTTGTAACTCAGGCTCTAGAAAGGATACATGCCATGATCTATGACCATCTTTCATTATTCACATTAATAAAATTTAAAAAAAAATCATTTATGTGTATAGCGAAGGTCATTGCACAGTACTCAGCGGAGAACATTTCTTTTCTGTTCTTCGAAGCATCCTTTCCTGCTCCACTAGCAATCTGAACACTACGGTATCATCCTTATCTAGCTATTGCGAATTTTCCAGAACATGTAACAACAATGTTTCAAAATGCTCTGAGCACTATGGGACTTAACTTATGAGGTCATCAGTTCTCTAGAACTTAGAACTACTTAAACATAGCTAACCTAAGGACATCACACCCATCAATGCCCGAGGCAGGATTCGAACCTGCGATCGTAGAAGTCGCGCGGTTCCAGACCGCCTAGAACCGCTCGGCCACCCTGGCCGGCAACATATAACGTTATGCAGTACAAATTTCACAGTTTTCCTCGAGTTTTTGTGTGCTGGACTTCCCCAACAATTCCCTGAAACAACGACGTCTTGCTTCCGAAGATATCTGTGTAAGGTCGTTCATCTTCTCCATAATTTCGGCATACGACTACTCCACGTAATACGAGTAAGGCAGGTGAACTCATGATTTCGTTTGTATTGCAATATTATTTGCTACTGCAGTGGAAAGTAATGGGCACTTCTTCTTCCTCTTCTCGTATTTATGTACGTTTAGTAAAAATGTTGTCTATGGGTGGAGGTTCATACTATGAAACAAAAAACCAAAGAAATTTAGGCTTTCACGTCCCGTTGACGATGTCATTAGAGGCGTAGCACGAAATCAGATTGGGAAACAGGTCGCGTCATTTACAACGATAGGAATCCAGTAGGGGTCCATTAGCCCTAAGTTAATCCGTCAGACAGTTTATGACCCACCAATGCAGGTGCTCTACTTATTACATTGTACGAGCAAGTGTATCAATGAGTAATACCTAATGCAGACGCACAATCTAAGCTTCTGTGCTGCTACTAAGTTCTGTGAGTACAAGAATCTCTCAGTTTTATATTAGGAGCGTCAATGAGCAGACATGCAATGCGTGTACTCTTCAAATAAGTGCCTTACGGAAGGGATAAAAAACTAGAAAATCAAAAAGAAAACGTGATGATAGACTGTGAACTAGAAATACATTTACATGGACTTTACTACGCACTGTGCAACCATCGGAGAACCCTGCTTATGCTAAACTCTCAGACGAAATCAATTTCTGGTAACGGAATTGGTTGGGTTACATTTTTGGACTCCAATAATGGAGACCACTACCGCTGTCTAGGCTACTGCCGCCATTTCCCATTTGATGCGCCATAAATTTAACGGGCGGCTGCGAAATGGCTGCGACACCAGCGGTCATATATGCCCGAAGTGCCACTGCGGCCGGGTGACACGTAATACGTGTTGCAGAGGGAGTGCACAGCGAAGGTACCCCATGTAGAGAACGGCACAGTGTAGCTGTCAAACCATCACTTGGTTCTCCAGCAAACACGCGAGGTAACTGCTCTTTAAGCAAAACTCCTTCAGAGCGTGTGCAGCTGCAGACTACGATCTGCACGAAACACATTATTATTGCACACAGATTTAATTGAAATGATAGCATTCTTTCGTATGAGCTTTGACACTGAAACGACGCGAAGAAAACACTGATGTATTGGGCCTAGCGTGGATCAATGGAATGGTTGAAAAGTATCCATCTTGGCTTTCGTGGCACTATTCCCATTTACATTAACCGTTTCAAGTGTTATCTTTCACATCCTGTCCACACAATCAGCTAACTGAGTAGCAGGATAGGAATCTTACGATATTATCACTGGCGCCAAAGACTCATGCATGCATTTATGCACCAAGGTGCAGGACTGAGTGGCTCGCTCTGAAATATACCAACATGTGACGCTGCGGATTCCTGTAAAATAGTTTCGTGAATCTGATTTTTACCTAAGACAGAAAAACAGGCTGTGCGATGAACTGGAAATGTAGTGAGAGGGGGAATCGAAATAAAATATGCCGGAACTCGGACATTTGTATACGAAATGCGTTTATTTAATAATCACAATACTTGTGCGGCCACGTTGTTCAACACACATTGCAGACAAACACATACATACAAACTACGCAACTGGATATTAATAAACATTCAGCGCCGGCCGCGGTGGCCGAGCGGTTCTAAGCGCTTCAGTCCGGAACCGCGCGACTGCTACGGTCGCAGGTTCGAATCCTGCCTCGTGCATGGATGTGTGTGATGTCCTTAGTTTAGTTAGGTTTAAGTAGTTCTAAGTTCTTGGGGACTGATGACCTCATGTGTTAAGTTCCATAGTGCTCAGAGCCACTTGAACCACCTCGCGTACTCATGCAGAACATAAATAGCCGATGGCTTTCAGTATGTAGGCCTAATTGACTGAGTCAATTGGCGTGACTCAGAAGTTAGCTGCCAAGATTCAAATCTAAAGGTCCCAAATCGATCTTGAGATGTTTTTCCATCACCTATTGTTCCTTTCACCTTGCACAATGATTTGTTAATGAGAAAAATACCTTCGTGTGGAGTCTTCCTTTACCCAGATAAGTCACATCTAAGATTGGGGAAAGCAAGTGCATACCAGAGGAAACAAAACTAAGGCAATTATAGCACTGCAGTGTTCAAGACAACCTCCAGAATGAACACAGACCTACATTTCATATCAGAATAAAGGTCAGACATATAGCAGTAGCAGAAAAGCAGAAGTAGAAAATAAGTTCATGTGTTTAACCAATCACTGTAAGTTAAAATTAGTCCTTTTAAATTCAAAAGCGGTCCTCAAACCTTTCCTCTTCATTCTCAGTCTAAAATCTACTTACACACTACTAAACAAAATAGCTAGTTTCATGCATAATTCATTATTATTATATCGGACGTTTTGTCCACAGTCAATCTAAAGATATATAGGGTGATTCAGCTGCCCCTATCCATTGGTTTTTTTGCAGCCCATAATGCCTTCAATAGCCACAGGTAAAATTTTTATACTCTCTCATCGCAATGTGCAAACCATTAGTCATACAGGAGAAATGAACACAATCTTTTTGTAGGAAATTTAATATAGTTAAATTTTTTACTGGGATAGGTTTTCGCTAGAGGCCGCAGTCTACGAATTATTAAAGAAACACGTACAAAAATGATCCTAAAATCTGTTTCATTGGGTAATTTGAAAACTGTGGTCTCTAAGGAAACGTATCCCAGGACAAAATTTGTCTACATTAAATTTTCTACAAGAATGTCCTGTTCATTTTTTCTATAGGACTCATAATTTGCTCATAGCGAGAGAGGGGATATGAAAATCTTGAGCATAGTTTTTGAAGGCCTGATGACCTCAGCTGTTAAGTCCAATAGTGCTCTCAGCCATAAACATTCAGCGTATAGCGACACCTTATTTACAAAAATTCGTGTTGTCCCAAATATGAACAATTATCCTGTAATAAGGAAGAGTTGTGAAACGATTTATAGCACTACACACCTGTGGCTGCCAAATCCACTCTGGGGTTCCGCCAAAGAGCTCCTGTTCTATGTGCATTTCATGGTTCTTTTTCCCGATGCCCAAAGCGGTTTTGTACCTCGGTGTTAAGTTACATGCGTGAATGTCTGGCGCCAGCGACCATATCGACAGCTGCCCTTTATTATGCCGAGGTAACTGATTCTGTTGTCAGTCGATGAAAAGTGCGACTATCACTTTACACAAACAGTTGGATCGGCATGAACACGTAGAAAGATGATTTAAAACGAAAAATAGTTGGTGACAGACATCCGTCATGCTCTTCAAGGTACGGTATAGAACTTGACTTAAGTAACTTTGAATTAGTAATAGGCACTGACTGACCTGCTCCAAAAAATGGTTCAAATGGCTCTGAGCACTATGGGACTTAACATCTGTGGTCATCAGTCGCCTAGAACTTAGAACTACTTAAACCTAACTAACCTAAGGACATCACACACATCCATGCCCGAGGCAGGATGCGAACCTGCGACCGTAGGGCTCACGCGGTTCCAGACTGAAGCGCCTACAACCGCACGGCCACAAAAGCCGGCTACCTGCTCCGTTCACGCACTGAGTGAGAGAAAAAAGTGTATACATGTCTTCCAACACCCGCACCGTAGTCTTCTCAGCTCCACTGGAGACATACCCCGTCAGACCAAAAACTTTCGTAGCTGGATTTTTTAAAAAAAATAAAGTAAAGCTAAAATGGTGGTTTTAACGCTTCACGTGTTTCTACATAATACCGCCACCCACCCAGACCCCACTTACGTACAACGCACAGAATGCTCACATAACCAGGTAAAACGGTCAGCAAAGTCTTTCTTTGGTATGTTGTTAAACTGGCGTGGTACACTGGCTTGATTGTCGGTTATGTCGTCAAAACTTTGAGCCTGTAGTCCTATATGAATTTCTGCAGTTTTTCGTTTTGTGGTAGTTTCGCAACACCAACTCTCGTCACTCGCGACGATTCTTTCACAAAAGAACTGTTCGCGGTTTGCATTTCAGTCAAGTTGCGGGAGCGTCCACGCATCGTTGTTTTTGTTCGTTATTCAAGGCGTGAGGGACAAACTTTGCGCATACTTATCTCTTCTTCAAAACATTCTAGAGAATGTCTTGAACAAGTGAATTAGTGACGGGGTTCAGTTGCGATTTGAGACACAGCAACTTTGACACACTTCGGCATGACCTCCAGCGCGTAACAGTGCCTGGTCACAGTTGACTCTCCGAAGGCACATATGTTGTTTACTGTCATTAGTTCAAGAGGCCAACGTAGTTACTGTGCTGACGTAGCTTATACGCCGGAATACGATCAGTCTCGGAATTCTTTGAATGGACAGTATACAGTAGAGACAGCTGTTAGCCGGGATACCTCGAACAGCAGTTCTGTAAATTGACCCGGCACGGATGAGCGGGAGCAATTTCGCCTTTGTTCCGAAAACTCGATTTTCTATTACACTTTAGTTTGGGGTGTCTGAGCTTCAACGATCCTTGTTAGGAATCTCTTCAAAGGTCTCTGCTGTTAGGCATATCCGATATGTGCTCCCAACATTTTAGGAAACGGTGTAACCCACTATACCCATATCATTATGACAACTACATTGTAAATTTGTTGCTCACAGGATGGCTATCATAGCAACAACCAATCAGAGAATGTGCTTCGCCACATCTTAGATTCAGTTCACTGTTGTCCAATCACTATAAAAATTTTACAAGCGCAGGTTCCGAGTACCTTAGTTAGAAGACCATTGTGTCCGACAACGTAACATTTGTGATTCATTTTCGTTGTGATCTTTGTTTCTCTGCGTGGCGTGTTTATTTCACCAAACGGAATGTCAAATGATATCAGCGAAAGTAATCAGAAAAGTAATAAGGCTATTACGATGCTAACAAGCGAATACAATGCTGCACGTTAACACAGAACGCGTGGAAATATTCAGTACGGAACTGCACGTCTGTTGCCGCTGCAGACGTACCATGTCCGTGGTTGACGACGAACCGATAACATCACTAAAATATGCTACAGTATCGATCTCTTTGTTATAGGAGTCCAGGTATAATGAGATGTAAGAGACCTATGGCTGCCTACAAATATGTTTTCCGTCCACTTTCGCACCTACCGAAACTACGAGTACACATCATTTCATTCGTTTTGCAGTATTATCGCTATTTACATTATGTGAAACGCCCCAAAATTTTACGAGTAATGTTGTAATTGGGTAGTGGAGTTATTTCTTTTATTTTTGGTCATCATGCTGCACTTATCCACAGCGAAAGAGACTTTCCGTTAACTTTAGTAAGTCAAACGTCTGCCGAAATCGTTCGACATTTGTATGCAATGATACTTTGCTCGTATCAGTAGCACCGTGACTGATAACTGCATTGGCCCAATTTGATAAACCGTTTTCGAGATTAACGTGGAGTTCGTCAAATTTATTTTTTTTTCGCTTCAACTGTTCGGGGCGGACGTCGTAAGACATCCATTTAAGTTCGTTGTTGATCAGTTAACTCAGTTTTTTTTATTACAGAGCGCACGTTACCCTCTGACCGAACACGCTGAGCTACCGCGCCGGCATCTTCTGAATGGCTTGGTATGCCCTGCCACCATTTCTATTCCTGTGCAAATCTCTTCCTATCGGAATATCAACTATTCCCAACATTGTCAATGATTTGTTGCATTTGTTCTGATATAACTCTTAGACTACAGGTTTTGTCACGTATGGTTCCATCTACTACCAGAAAGTTACCTCTGATGTCCAACAAATGTCCTACCACTCTCCCTTCTTCTCGTCAGTGAGTTTACCACAAATTTCATATGTCCGTCTCCTCACCGGCTCTGCTGAGAATCTTCTCATTTCTTATTTTATAGTTCACTTACTGTTTAGCATCTTATATAGGCAGCGAGCGGGGTAGCCGTGCGGTCTCAGGCATCTTGTCACGGTCTGCGCGGCTACACCGTTGGAGGTTCGAGTCCTCCTTCTAGCATGGTTGTGTGTGATGTCTTTAGCGTAAGTCAGAATAAGTTAGATTAAGTAGAGCGTAAGCTCAGGGACCGATGACCTCAGCGGTTTGGTCCCATATAAGACCTTACCACAAATTTCCAAAATCTTCATCTATCATCGTATCTCAAACTATTCAGTCATCTTCTTTTTATCACATAATTCTGTGGACATTCCTAAAAATCTCAATGTAAACCTCATTAGTTACTGATCTAGATTAAGCTAACAGCGTTGACCCTCCACGGTGGTTTGGGCAGTGGACTCACACTTTGGAACAGTAAAATTCAATCCTCTGTCCGAACGTTATTCTTCAGGTTCTCCACGGTTTCTCTAAATCACTGCTGTCCAATTCTACAATAGATATTTTGGTAATAAGAGGGAAGAATTCTGTCTCCATCCTTGCTCAAATAAACTCCTGTTTTAATGATCCGACAGTCGATGAAATTTTAAATCCTTTCGACTCTTTTTCCCACTTGCACTCTGCAGGTTTCTGTTGCGTAGAATGCTATTTCGCGCTGTCACGAACTCGACACAGGACGCGGGATCAGTGAAAGGCGCGCGTCAGCAGACAGATTTGAGCCGGGGCGCGGGGCTGCAGATTTCCATTCTGTACTCGAGTGGTGCCTGTCGGCCGCTGCGCGCGATAACAGGACAGGCGTCAAACGGACTTCGCGTTGTCAAGGTGTCCCGCCCCGGCGCAAAATTCTCCCGGATGCCTTGTCACTCGAACGGGATCCCGTCGTTGCCGCGCTCGCTCCTTGCGTTTAGGAAGGCAGAGCATTCAAAGCCAAGCGTTACGTGCACCAATCTATTTGGTTTACGAAATATATTTTTGGTGACAAATTGTGAGAATCTACAAATACGCCAGTGTCTGTCGTAGCCTTATGTAAAAAAAAAAAACACAGTTTCTCATTATTATGACTCAGTATTCTTTGAAATCTCACACAAAAAGCCGACTTAATAGAATTAAAATGAAGGGGAAAATCTAAAACGAAGGAGAAGCTTTTTTTCTAACTCTGTTTTGTAGATGCAACGTTTATTCATATTGAGAAATATTTACTGAGATACTGCAGTAAAGTAAATTGTTCGGGGCTTTTTACTAGTTGAAAAAATGGGAAAGTGCAGACAGAACCACCAACAGGATTGCATGCTTTAAAAGTTTCGAGAATAGACACCTAGATGGCTAATGTGTTATACACACACACACACACACACACACACACACACACACACACACACACACACACAGCGTCGCGCGCGTCTGTCTCTCTCTCTCTCTCTCCCTCTCTCCCTCTCTCCCTCTCTCCCTCTCTCTCTCTCTCTCTCTCTCTCTCTCTCTGCGTGTGTGTGTGTGTGTGAGAGAGAGAGTGAGTGTGTGTGTGTGTGTGTGTGTGTGTGCGTGTGTGTAACACATGTGTGTAAGTGAGGGAGATGGCAAAATGTCTATTATCAGAATGAGATTGTCTTACATACCCAGAGGTGAAGAAATTCCTCTTCCGGCTTGCCTATCCCTATCTTAGCCGCAACCGTTACAGAAGATCAACCTGCCGCAACGGAGACACGAGAGTACTGGCTGAATTAAAGCTGTGAGAACACCTTCTGAGCCTTTCCTGGCAAGCTCAAATGGCAGAACTCTTGCCCAAGAAAGTCAAAGGTCACGAGTTCGAGTCTCGGTCCGGCTCACAGTTTTATTCTGCCAGGAAGTTTCACAAGAGTACAAGTGTACTGAAGTACAGTGGCTAATGCAGCTTACCTTGGGCGTCCGCTAGCCTCCCAATCTTCCCGGGACCTGTTCAGCCTGCTGCACCTCACAACAGGTTGTACTATCAGTTGAACGTGACTAACAACGAATAAGTTTGCTTACCGAGTTTCACTGCAGCTCATTTATGCATAAAGTGGAAGCAACAAAATAAGCAAACAAAACTTAATCGAAACTGAGGAGAAATTAAGAACTGAGGAATGTATACGAGTCACGAAGCAGAGCGCAAGTACAGCGGGGAAATATGGTCGTGTGTTTATAAGGCAGCTTCAAATAAATCGGTAGGTGTTTAGCAATGTAAATTATGTAAAAAGTTACTAAAGACTCAAGCGGAAACCTCGAGTATGTTACGACATGTTTGTAAATTTTACCAGCGGTTTCATCAATCCATAAATATTCTGAAAGAGGAGAAAGACTCTGTGGCCGACAGGTGTGTGGAAATGTGTTCTAAGGATTTGAAGTCATTAAGCAGTATATAGTCTTCCTAAATGTAGAGAAAACATTGACTGAAATAGGAAAAATGTGGGACAGTGGATATTACAAACCACTTTCTGATGATCTGCAACGTAGTGCTATAGAAAACTTAGTACGAGGCAAAAGTTTCTTATTACAGACATGTACATTTTTGATTAACATAATAAGAAAAACATACTTCGTGATTGCTAAAATGTATTTGGAGAATTTCTAATAGACTATTTTGGCCACTTAGAATGAATTTAGCGAACCCGAAATACACGTCCCGGAAAAAGTAATTAAAACTGATATAACTGGCGTCATATTTGGCTTGAACACACTAAGATTAGAGAAACTCGGTTTAGAAAACCTACTTTAGTTGATTTTGCGGTACAACAGACATCTCAGGTTCTTAGTGCAAAGGATTTCGAATTTCAGAAGTGGTTCTCATTACCACATAAAACATGCACAAGACGCGACCTGATGATGGTTCGAACTGATAAAGACCAGTACAAGTCGAAAGAGGCTGGAGTTTCAGAGAAAACTATTCATCTTGAAATAAATAAATAAGCCCGAAATATGCTGAACAAGAAAAAGAGGACACGTTTCATTGAGCCCCGTGTTTTGATACTAGAGTATTTTCATCAACTTCCGAATCCTACTCGTAACACTACAATGACAGCGTGCAGAATAAACTTCTACGTAGCATAGCACCGCGGGAGGCCGGGGAGACTAGCAGGACTCCAGTAACCTGCTTAGGTTTGCCATTGCTTATTTTTGATGAAAGTATAGTAAAAATGTTTCAAATGGCTCTGAACACTAGGGACTCAACTGCTGAGGTCATAAGGCCCCTAGAACTTAGAACTACATAAACGTAACTAACCTAAGGACATCACACACATCCATACCCGAGGCAGGATTCGACCCTGCAACCGTAGTGGTCGAGCGGTTCCAGACTGCAGCGCCTAGAACCGCTCGGCCACTCTGGCTGGTGAAAGTATAGTAGCCTGCCCGTTCTGCTGCTAATGCGCGGGTACGGGCGCGGGCTAACGGGCAAACATGGACAGGTTAAAAGCGGAATGTGTTCACCTCTGACTGCACAACAGGACAGTGCAGTGCCACTGCCACGGTGTCTAGCTGCACGTGGCCAAGATGACGCTTCTGCAGCACCTCCCCCTCATGATGAACCTGCAACGGCTTGATATCTAATTAACTGTATAATAAATCAGATCCAGACTTTTTTTAAAAAAGCGACCAGTTACATTTTATATCAATATAAATCACCAATTGATAGTGTGTACCGGCCGCGGTGGCCTGGCGGTTCTAGGCACTTCAGTCCGCAACCGCGCGACTGCTACGGTCGCAGGTTCAAACTCTGCCTCGGGCATAGATGTGTGTGATATCCTTGTCTTAGTTAGGTTTAAGTAGTTCTAAGTTCTAGGGGACTGATGACCTCCGATGTTAAGTCTCATAGTGCTCAGAGCCATTTGACCTTTTTTTAATTTTTTTATTTTTGATAATGTGTAATAAACGGAGAGGTGAAGTAAAAATATGAGAAGAATTGGAAATAATAAATTGAAAAATAAATCTGTGGAGAACCGTTGTCGAAAGAAGGTATGGAGTAGTATTACATATTGGAATATTAATTCCGTAAATAGTTAATTCGATACTGAAAGTTACTAGGAGGAGAAAAACAATATACAGACAGGTAAAAACTAAAAGAAACCATGCATCAAATTGGGTGAATCAGATACAGAAAATGAGAAGATTATGACAGTAAATGACGAAGTGGAAGTCGAAAGTTTGATTAGAAACAAAGTAATGTACTCCCTGCGACGATTCAAGGTAAGATTTCCTGTCCCTTTCATTTGCCCCATGTGTCTCTGGTGGTAGTAGCGGTGGTGATGTCTGCGTGCGTGCATGTGCGTGTGCGTTTTTTTTCTGTGTTACAATGTTAAATTACTATTCACAAAAAATATGTAAAAAGAAAGTAATTTACGTTCTGATTTTAAGATATCTATAGTGCCTGCAACTATGTGCAAGTCTTATTTTTGCCGCTGCTATCCAGTTGCACCGTATACTTCGGGTGAGCTGTATCCTCGATGTGTACAACATGCCACGTAAACGTAACAATTTTACAAATTTACATTATATGTCGCGCAATGTAAGAACTTAGAAGTGTCAGTGCGTTACGTTAGCGTGAACATGCCGATTTGAGCAAGGTGCTTTACATCTGTACATCGTTTTACTTTTGACAGGCCTGTGTATAACGAGCAGTATATTCTTGACCATAGTCACGATATCGCACGAGTGATAAATTCACATCGAAAGACGATTTATAATTAAAAACTTTTTGATGATCTGAAAATGTACGTTTTCCATTTCCTCGCTTTTAATGTCAAACAAAATTTTTTTCGCAACTCATGCTGGAAAATGTATATTATGTACACTACTGGCCATTAAAATTGCTACACCAAGAAGAAATGCAGATGATAAACGGGTATTCATTGGACAAATATATTATACTAGAACTGACATGTGGTTACATTTTCACGCAATTTGGGTGCATAGATCCTGAGAAATCAGTACCCAGAACAACCACCTCTGGCCGTAATAACGGTCATGATACGCCTGGGCATTTAGTCAAACACAGCTTCGATGGCGTGTACAGGTGCCCATGCAGCTTCAACATGATACCACAGTTCATCAAGAGTAGTGACTGGCGTATTGTGACGAGCCAGTTGCTCGGCTACCATTGACCAGACGTTTTCAGTTGGTGAGAGATCTTGAGATTGTGCTGGCCAGCGCAGCAGTCGAACATTTTCTGTATTCAGATTGCCCCGTGCAGGACCTGCAACATGCGGTCGTGCATTATCCTGCTGAAATGTAGGGTTTCGCACGGATCGAGTGAAGGATAGAGCCACAGGTTGTAACACATCTGAAATGTAACGGCCACTGTTCAAAGTGCCGTCAGTGCGAACAAGAGGTGACCGAGACGCGTAACCAATGGTACCCCATACCATCACGCCGGGTGATACGCCAGTATGGCGACGACGAATACACTCTTCCAACGCACGTTCACCGCGATGTCGCCAAACACGGATGCTACCGTCATTATGCTGTAAGTAGAACCTGGATTCATCCGAAAAAATGACGTTTTGCCATTCGTGCACCCAGGTTGGTCGTTGAGTACACCACCGCAGGCGCTCCTGTCTGTGATGCAGCGTCAAGGGTAATCGCAGCCGTGGTCTCCGAGCTGGTAGTCCATGCTGCTGCAAACGTCGTCGAACTGTTCGGGCAGATGGTTGTTGTCTTGCAAACGTCCGCATCTGTTGACTCAGGGATCGAGACGTGGCTGAACGATCCGTTACAGCCATGCGGATAAGATGCCTGTCAATCGACTGCTAGTGATACGAGGCCGTTGGGATCCAGCACGGCGTTCCATATTACCCTCCTGAACCCCACCGATTCCATATTCTGCTAACAGTCATTGGATGTCGACCAACGCGAACAGCAAAGTCGCGATACGATAAACTGCAATCGCGATAGGCTACAATCTGACCTTTATTAAAGTCGGAAACGTGATGGTACTCATTTCTCCTCCTTACACGAGGCATCACCACTACGTTTCACCAGGCAACTCCGGTCAACTGCTGTTTTTGTATCAGAAGTCGGTTGTAAACTTTCCTCATGGCAGAACGTTGTAGGTGTCGCCACCGGCGCCAAACGTGTGTGAGTGATCTGAAAAGCTAATCATTTACATATCACAGCATCTTCTTCCTGTCGGTTAAATTTCGCGTCTGTAGCACGTCATCTTCGTGGTGTAGCAATTTTAATGTGCCAATAGTGTAAATGCGTTATATTACTGATCAGTTTGTACTGTAGAAAGTGATCGTCAATAGTAAAAATAATGTGATCTTGGCTATAAAAAGTTTTTTCAAACCTTTTTCTTTCGTTCCCTTTTTATGACGCAATAGTCAACAGGGAATTAGAGTCTAGGAAAAATTTGCAAAACTTATGAATCGGTCCGAATTGCACAGTAATTACGAGAGCTAGCATACGCTACGAGCGGCGTCCAGCAGTCTTCTGGTGGGGTTCGGTGTGGTCGATTGCCTGTGGAAGGAACTGGAGGGCGGCGGCCGCTGGTGGCTGGGTGAAGCATTGCCCACCCCGTGTGAATAACGAGCCGGAACGGCGCCGGGCTGCGGTCGGCCGGGAGAAGTTGGCCGCCGCGACACGAGGGGGTGGGCGGCGGCGCCGCCATGGCGCGCTGTTTGTGCTCCCCAGCAGCCGTCGGGGCACGGGACGGAACACGGCGCAGAGCAGGGCAGACTGCACAGAGCCCGCTGCTGCCCCTGCCGTGTGGTGCGGGGTGACGACTGAGGAGCAGGGCCCTCGCGAAGGGCCGAGGCGTCACCGAACTGCACTGTGCAGTGTCAGAGATGATGAGCACGATTAAAATGAACTCCTCTAACATCATTCGTTTCTGTACTGTTCTTCCTTTCAACAGTAATTTAGAGAAAAATGAGTCTACTTGTTTTTCTTCTTTCATCATCGCTTACATCCTTCATCATATACCAAGTTCAACGAATTTCTATCTGTGTCACCTTCTGGCTATGAGGCTGGCAACGTATCATCAGACTATCGGACAATATCATCCACTATAT
This sequence comes from Schistocerca gregaria, assembly GCF_023897955.1. Lineage (NCBI taxonomy): Eukaryota > Metazoa > Arthropoda > Insecta > Orthoptera > Acrididae > Schistocerca > Schistocerca gregaria. The sequence continues at coordinate 462,325,584 of NC_064921.1, forward strand.
TCTGAAGTTAGCAAGAGCAGGTAAGTGCGAAGACTTTCGCACAGTTAGCTGAACACCTCGTGCATGCAAGCTGCTGACAAGAGTAATACACAGAAGAACGGTAAAGGAAGCAGAGGATCACTTAGATGACGACCACTCTCTCTTAAGAAAACGCAGCCGGCCGGTGTGGCGGAGCGGTTCTAGGCGCTACTGTCTGGAACCGCGCGACTGGTCCGGTCGCAGCTTCGAATCCTGCCTCGGGCATGTATGTTTGTGGTGTCCTTATCTTAGTTAGGTTTAAGTAGTTCTAAGTTCTAGGGGACTGATGACTTCAGATGTTAAGTTCCATAGTGCTCAGAGCCTTTTGAACTCTTTTTTTTCTTTTTTTTTTTTTTTTTAAGAAAACGCAAAAGCCCTATACAGGCAGTTCTGACATTGCGTTTGGTAATGGAAACAAGACGGGGAAAAAATTAAGACACTTTGACAGAATTTGTAGAGGTCGAAAAAGCGTTCGACAGTGTCAAATGGTAGCTACACAATTTGTTGGCAGTTCTGGGAGAAACTGGAGTAAGCTATAGGGGAAGAGGGTTATATACAATACGTACAAAAACCAAGGGGCAACAAGATAGGGAGAACGAAGGGCTCGGATTCAAAAGGGTATGAGACAGGGATGCAATCTTTCGCCAATACAGTTCAATGTTTAGGTCGAAGAAATAATAACTGAAATAAAAGAAAACATTAAACCCGCCGCCGGCCGTGGTGGTCTAGCGGTTCTAGGCGCTCAGTCTGGAACCGCACGACTGCTATGGTCGCAGGTTCGAATCCTGCCTCGGGCATGGATGTGCGTGGTGTCCTTAGGTTAGTTAGGTTTAAGTATTCCTAAGTTCTAGGGGACTGATGACCACAGATGTTAAGTCCCATAGTGCTCAGAGCCATTTGAACCATTTTTGTTTAAAACCTGCCAGGGTAGCCGAGAGCGCTAACGCTCTTATTCCTGAACTGGGGCAGGCGCGCCGACCCCGGATCGAATCCGCCCGGCGGATTAACGAGGGCCGATGTGCCTGCAGGCCTGGATGTGGTTTTTAGGCAGTTTTCCACTTCCTGCTAGGTGAATACTGGGCTGGTCCCCATGTTCCGCCTCAGTTACACGGCTCGCAGACATCTGAACACTTTCGCACTATTCCATGGATTACACTCGACGCAGACAGTTGGGGTGTACTAATTCAGTCCTGTGGGTACGGGGTGGCAGCTGGAAGGGCAACCGTCCACCCCTTAAACATTACCATGCCAAATCCGATTAACGATGGTTCACCCTGCGTAACTGCGGGAAAAGACTCAAGCGATAGATAGAAAAGAAAACTCAAAGAGCGGGATTAAAATTCAGGGCGAAAGGATAACAATGGTAAGATTCGCTGATGACACAACTATCCTAAGTGAATTTGAAGAAGAATTACTGGATATCTTGAGTGGTATGAACAAACTTACAAGTACAGAATATGGCTAGAGAATAAAACGGGAAAAGACAAAGTTAATGAGATGTAGCAGAGAATAGAGAAAAACATAACATCAAAATTAGTGGTAATAAAGTAAATGAAGCTTTTGAATTCTGCTACTTTGGAAGCAAAATAACCCATTACGGACGCAGCGTAGATGACATAAAAAGCAGACCACCGGCAAAGAGGACATCCCTGGCCAAGAGAAATTTATTGGTATCAAACATAGGCCGTACAACGAGGAAGTAATTTCTGAGAATTTATGTTTGGAGTACAGCGTTGTATGGCAATGTATCATGGACAATGGGAAACCCGGAACAGAAGAGAATCGAAGCATTTAAGATGTGGTGCCACAGAAGAATGTTGAAAATGAGGTGGAGTTATAAGTTAAAGAATGAAGAGGTTCTCCAAAGATTGGGTGGAGAAAGGAACGTACAAAAAACACTGACAAGCAGAAGGGATAGCGTAATAGGACATGTGATACGATATCAGCGAATGACTTCTATGGTACTAGAGGGAGCTGTGGACGGCAAAAACTGTAGGGGAAGACAGAGACTTGAATACACCAACGAGGACGTAGGGTGCAACTGCCACTTGGAGATGAAGACGTTAGTGCAGAAGAGGAATTCGTGGCGGGCCAGATCAAACCAGTCACAAGACTATATATATAAAAAAAGAAATAAGACGTTTGTTGTGATAACTAGATCATTGAGGAGCTAAATTCTTCGAAGGGAGAGCGCTTCGACTGTTGTGTGATGGTGTTTTGCATTTGCTTCAGGCTTAAGTGCTTGGGGCATCGTGACATGCAATTAAGTTCGTTTCTGCAGTTAGGTGGCGTCAGCTTCTGCCTACAGTCTGAGTAGAAAATTACTACGGGCTGGGAAATATCGCACAGATCACGTTGTTATTGTGAAACAGATAATTGTGCAAAATATAGTTCACAGAGGGTTCTATACATGTTAAGAAATATAGAAGAGGAATATAGACTGACAGTATCTCCACACAAATCAAAAGTTATGGCTTTTCCGGGGAACGGTTCGAAAATTGAGATAAATGGCAAAAAAGCATCCATCTTTAACTATGTTGGATGTGAAATATCCCCAAAAATAGATATCGACATAGAAAAAACATTTTATAAATTAAAAAAAATGTATGTTGAGTTGTCAACTACCAAAAATTATCTAATATGCTGCATTATAGTAGCAGGTCAGGAGCTTTTCCGCCTAAATAAGATGACCATCACTTTGTGGGTGAAGGCGCACAGCGGAATAAAGGGAATTACAAAGTATATACTCTGGCCAAGAAAGCCGTATACAATGGTTCAGTGAACTATGATAAAGTGCCAACCGGCGACTTCTTCATACCACAAGAACGACAGTCACGACCTGATGGAATGAAAACCTTCAGTCGTTTCATAAAATTAAAGAATTAAAGGGAAACATTATGCAGCAGTGGTACTTAATCTCCCATCACATCCCTGGCGCCAGTAGAAACTTTATAAAGAGAATGGCACAACTTCGATTCAATCACGAGAGATTTCGGTGACATCTCTACCGCCTTAACATGATCACATCAGCTTCTTGTGAACGCGGCACTGAGGATCATTTTAATCACACTTTCTTCGGCTGACACAGAAGGTATCAAGAAACTAATATAGCATGTGACGATTTATTGATATCCTTTACCAAAAAAAAAAAAATGGTTCAAATGGCTCTGAGCACTATGGGACTTAACATCTATGGTCATCAGTCCCCTAGAACTTAGAACTACTTAAACCGAACTAGCCTAAGGACACCACACAACACCCAGTCATCACGAGGCGGAGAAGATATCCTTTACCGACAAAAATTAAAACTCTTTAGCAACGAAAGAGTTAAGTGTATAAGCTCCTACACGATTTTATAATAGAGGGTCAAATAAGAAAACAGTGAAAGAGAATATTTTTACATTATAATGTAGTAAATGTGTCAGTTTGACTTAAGTTTGAAGAATAATGGTTGTTTTTTATGGGTCTGAGGCTGGCTCTATGAATGATGCCCAAAAGCCATTAATCAGTAAATTAAAAAAAAGGCAGTTCATAGAACCCTGAAATATATAGTCAGAAAGGAAATTAAACTAATGTTTCATAAATCAATGGTGGTACGGCTGATATTATATGGAAGGGTCAAATGTGGGTACTCTCGAAGACAGATACATGGAAAATTGCGTCACCTGAGATGACATTTCTCAGGGTAGTCAAAGGCTACACACTGGTGGAATAACATACCAAAGAGAGAAATAAGACAAGAGCTACAGATTTTCGATTGGGGAGGCAAAATCGAAAAAAGTCAACTGGTGTATCCATTTAGAGAGAGCGCACTGATGTCGTCTATCTAGAATCGCCACGAACTACAAGCCTACTGGACATCGAGATGTCGAACACCCGAGGATAATGTGGCTGCCGGAACAGGCAGTGCAGCGTGTGCCATCAAGTGAATGTGATAAAAAAGCATTACGCTGTGACTCTTCATGTTGTCTCGGCGTTACACTTGGTCCATAAGACGGAGCATGTAAGTTCGAACATAATAATTTTTTCTTAGATGGAAAAGCTAATGTCCACGAATCAGCATAGCTCGTGCTGTGGATGGAGGGCAACAGGTAGATTCTGTAATCCTAGATTTCAGAAAAGCATTTGATGCGGTAGTCCAGAGCGGACTGTTAACGAAGGTACGAGTGGATGGGAAATGTTTCTAGACATGCGATTAGCTCGGAGACTTCTTAAGTAATAGAACTCGCCGGCGAGTGTTCATCAGATGCTAGATACGAGAGTATCGTGAAGAGGGCCCCAGTGAGGTGTGGCAGGACCGATACTATCTTCTATCTGGCGGAATGGAAAAACTAGTAGAAGCCGACCTCGGGGAAGATCAGTTTGGATTCCGTAGAAATGTTGGAACGCGTGAGGCAATACTGACCCTACGACTTATCTTAGAGGCTAGATTAAGGAAGGGCAAACCTACGTTTCTAACATTTGTAGACTTAGAGAAAGCTTTTGACAACGTTGAAAGGAATACTCTCTTTCCAATTCTAAAGATGGCAGGGGTAAAATACAGGAAGCGAAAGGCTATTTACAATTTGTACAGAAACCAGATGGCAGTTATAAGAGTTGAGGGACAGGAAAGGGAAGCAGTGGTTGGGAAGGGAGTGAGACAGGGTTGTAGTCCCTCCCCGATGTTATTCAATCTGTATATTGAGCAAGCAGTGAAGGAAACAAAAGAAAAATTCTGAGTAGGTATTAAAATCCATGGAGAAGAAATAAAAACTTTGAGGTTCGCCGATGACATCGTAATTCTGTCAGAGACAGCAAAGGACTGGGAAGAGCAGTTGAACGTAATAGATAGTGTCTTGAAAGGAGGGTATAAGATGAACATCAACAAAAGCAAAACGAGGATAATGGAATGTAGTCGAATAAATGAGGCGGTGCTGAGGGAATTAAATTAGGAAATGAGACACTTAAAGTAGTTAAGGAGTTTTGCTATTTGGGGAGCAAAATTACTGATGATGGTCGAAGTAGAGAGGATATAAAATGTAGACTGGCAATGGCAAGGAAAGCGTTTCTGAAGAAGAGAAATTTGTTAACATCGAGTATAGATTTAAGTGCCAGGAAGTCGTTTCTGAAAGTATTTGTATGGAGTGTAGCCATGTATGGAAGTGAAACATGGGCGATAAATAGTTTGGAGAAGAAGAGAATAAAAGCTTTCGAAATGTGGTGCTACAGATGAATGCTGAAGATTAGATGGGAGGATCACATAACTAATGAGGAAGTATTGAATAGGATTGGGGAGAAGAGAAGTTTGTGGCACAACTTGACAAGAAGAAGGGATCGGTTGGTAGGACATGTTCTGAGGCATCAAGGGATCACCAATTTTGCATTGGAGGGCAGCGTAGAGGGTAAAAATCGTAGAGGGAGACCAAGAGATGAATACACTAAGCAGATTCAGAAGGATGTAGGTTGCAGTAGGTACTGGGAGATGAAGAAGCTTGCACAGGATAGAGTAGCATGGAGAGCTGCATCAAACCAGTCTCAGGACTGAAGACCACAACAACAACAACAACATCTGGCGGACAGGGTTGGCAAGAATCAGCGGTTGTTTACTGATGATATGGAAATGTAGTGGAAGGTGTCGGAGTTGAGTGACTGTAGGAGGAGTCATGAGTTAGACAAAAGTTCTTGTTCATGTGAGACGAATGGCAGTTGGCTCTAAATGTGACAAAATATGAATATGGGTTGTAAAAACTAACCCTAATATTCGGATATAGTAGTTCCTGCTTGACATTGTCACGGGCGCAAAGATGGGAGAATTTTGGGAAAGTGCGGTTCATCTGTAAATTAGACTGTGTATAGGACTCAGAGGACTGCATACTGCGTACCAAGTCGGATTAAAGAAAGACATCGAAGCAGTTAAAGGTTGGCTGCTAGATTTGTTACCACTAGGTCGGAAGAACATGCACGTGTTAACTGAGTTTCTTCCGGAACTCAAACGGGAATCCCTGGTTGGAAGGCTGCGTTCTTGTCGGTGAACACTATTGAGAAAATTTAGAGAACGGACATTTGAAGCTAACTGTAGAACGATTCTACTACCGCCAACAATCATTTTGCTTCAGGGCAACGAAGATAAGGTTAGGCCGATTAGGACTCATCATCATCATCATCATCATCATCATCATCATCATGGTCAGTTTCCAGCCTCTGGCGGGTCTGTATGCAACACAGGTCTCTCCATCGTCTTCTGTCTTGCCACCATCTTTCCGCCTTCACCTTGGTCCAGTCTTCTCCTTTCTTCTGGACGCATTCCTCTACTCCTTTCAGTCATCTGTCTCCCGGTCTTCCTCTTGGTCTCCTTCCTTCCAGTTTCATCTCGTGTATCCTCCTGGGTATCCTCTTCTCCTTCATTCTCTTAACGTGTCCATACCATGTCAACCTTTATTTCTCGTAATGGTTCCACCTTCATTAACTCTTTGATCCTATCATTTCTTAACCCGTCTATCTTTTTAATTAGGTCTCGTAAGGAGGCAAATACTCGTCTTTCCTTCGCTCTATTTGCGAGTGGAATAAGGGAGGAATTGACTAGTAGAGGTACAGGGTACCCGCTGCCATGCACCGTACGCTGGATTGCGCAGTATAAGTAGATGACTTGCGTGTGTGTCATATTCTGTGTAATGGAGGAGGCACAATGCTTTATAACCTCAAAAAGACAACTACAGTGCAAGAGGGACAGAAAATCGAACATGCACACATCATTAAAAAAATGCTCAAGTAAACAAAAGCACTCGAAAATGATAATAAATTCTCCTAACACGTTGTACTGTGTATGAAAAACTAAGTAACGTGCAGTTTTTTATTATTTAAATCATGAATGACATTTGCAGGCTTTCCAAAAACATCGATTTTGATGAACGAAATCTGACTGACATGATCATGTAATACCGCCTACGGCGGATGTGCTTTGTACAAAGGGCAAATACTAACCGTTTGCCAAGATCAGTGTATAATTATGAATGTTGGATCTTTCGTAAAGCCAACTGGTTCGACATGAAATGAACGCTGCAGGAAATAAAATGTGAAATTCGCAAAAGTCGAAATATCTACTGCTTGAACTGAATCGGAGATTCAAATGACAGTGTGGTAAGTGAGGGTTGGTTCAAATGGCTCTGAGCACTATGGGATTTAACTTCTGAGCTCATCTGTCCCCTAGAACGTAGAACTACTTAAACCTAACGAACCTAAGGACATCACACACATCCATGCCCGAGGTAGGATTCGAACCTGCGACCCTAGAGGTCGCGCGGTTCCAGACTGTAGCGCCTAGAACCACTCGGCCACAACAGCGGACAGGAAGTGAGGGGGGAAGGGACGGGGAAGAGGGGCTGACGGTAACTTCCTAATAAAAAATCACTTCCGCGATGTTCTGTTTCATTATTTCTTCTCATGCGTTTTGCGCTTTTACATTGTACGTAATTTGATCATTATGGTTCAAAGATTTTACCCAGTTTAGCAGGCATTCAGTGCGTCTTCGATGGATTCGTAATAAAGCCAAGTAGGTACGCCATAGTTCTATAATACAGCCTAAATGTTTTTCAAACTTCATATGTCTGTGAAACACGAAGTTACGCTTTGAAGTGGACATTATTAAACGCTGCCAGCGAGAGGAGAAGTCTGTTGAGAAAACCCGAGTCACACAAGAATATTAGTGAATGCTCTCAAAGAGACTTAAAAGACTAAATGAAAAGTACATAGAAGAGACATAGGACGGGACGTAGGAGTCATGTTTTGAGAATATGTTTGCCTTTAACTCATCTCTTTCATTCGTTTATTGTGTCCACTGTGTTACCTCCATGGTTGTTTTTAATAGCATAAAAATAACTTGGCAACACCGTTCACTTCATCCGAACAGTATTTGTGTGGAAAAGGAGTGTCGCCCAACACTGACGAGCCCGAATAATCTTACGCAGCATAATTTGTGTCGATACAAGCTCCCTTCCCAGCAACTGGGAGGCCGAGTGAAGCGTGACAAACTGTAAGGCCAGAATAAAATTCAAGTGAATAGAAGATTTTAGATTGAAGAGGCATTCGGTGACAACTATTTTCGGTTCAAAAGAATGAAAGTGGAAGAGATAATTACGGTAATTTACTTACTGCTAAGGGAAGCAAGACCTGATAAAAACAAAAAAAATTTATAATCACTAAAATAACTATATCTGGCGAAATTTGTCTGTGAATTTGACATAGATTCAGGCTTTTTCATTTTATGGAGGCATATATCCAGTTGTTCTAACAGATCTGGGGTCTGTTAGGATCACTGGAAATATGCCTCCACAAAATCTATGTTAAATGAACGACAGATTCCGCTGTCCATAGTTATTTTAGTAATTCTGAAGATTTATTTCAGATTTATTTATTTCATATGTCAGTTTAATTAATAATGAGATCACTGACACTACGTGGTGAGCTCCATCTTTGATCGAGTCATGTTAAACTGCATCTATGAATTGTTTTTAAAATGTATAAACGAATGTGTGCCTTTAGTGCAGTGATGTGCGACGACAGAAAGATAAACCAACGTTTGATGGCGTGAAAAGCTTGATTATGTTCTTCCTTCATTGTTTGGAATGTTTTTCACTGGTATTCCTGCTGTTTTTCACCATATTTTCAACAGATGTTTCACGAAATACAAAACTTAAAATTTAACCTTCTCATAAAAGGAACAAAGAGCAGAACTAAAGATTATTTTCTAATACAATTTAGACTTGACGATGTACCGAGAATGTCCGATATACATCGTGTGATTAAATAAAATACGTACAAATCGTGACTGGGGGCGTTTTTACTCACACTTCCTGTTCGCTTACAATGTTTTGTCTACTGGTTTCGCCGCAGTAAACCAGGATCTATGGCGTAGAGTGTATGCGTGCGTGTGTGTGTGTGTGTGTGTGTGTGTGTGTATGTGTTTGTTTGACAACAATCGTTGCTGCCGTTATGCGTTAGAGAACGGCTATCTGGCAGAATAATAATTCATCCAGCGATTCGCTTTGCCTGTGACACATGAAACGGTGTAATGGTACGTTGTCTAGTGAGCAGATTTCCGGTCCAAATTTCAGCTGGTAATGGCGGATGTGCCAGGACAGCCGCCGTTAACTGTCATACAGAGGTTCGATTTCTGTTCATTTGTTCCTGGAAGGGGCTACTATCAGCCCGTGTTTTAACGAGTGGGCTTTAATGAGCAAATGGATTCCAGTGAGAGGAAAGGGTGCAGAAAAACATGTCATTTCTCTCGCTGCCGATGCATATTGTGTACATAACGTTGGACAAGCAAACAACCGGAGCAGATTATTCGTAGCTCCAAACAAGTCACTTCACATGAAAATTCGGTTTCGCTGAAACTGTGTACGGTACATCAACCAGCTCTAAAACCCCGGGGCTGTAAGGCAAAAGATTAGTACTTGTTCTGCCAAAAACTCGATCAGTACTAGTAGCTGTTTTGATATCTCTAATTACATAAATAAGATCGAGCTGAATTAGTGCAGAGTAACCATATTTAACTTATACGTGTTCTAGAGTCTTTCATAAAAAATTCCATACTGTTGAATACTGTCAGACGTCTGTAACGTCAAAATGATAATTTAACGATTCTGCGAAGGTACGTTTTAGCAATAATTGTTGGTAATGGAAATATAAGACCGACTGTTTCGGCACGCACGTATAAACAACGACGTGTGTAAGTCAACTGGTGACTGTATGACATCGCAACGTAGACGAAATCGTGTTTAGCTGAACACCACTTCACACTGTAACATGTAACAAACATTAAACAAAAGCCGGTGTTTCGACGCGCTTATAATGGCTTTTCGAAACCATAAAATGTTATGTCGATATCGACTACGAGAGCTTCTTCACTAACGTAAACGACACTAACTGCCCCAATAAACTGATAGAGTGTTTCAGCAATGAACCTTAAGGGTAGATGTAACCAAGCGGAGGAAGATGTTTTTGAAGGGAATCAAGAACTTTAATTTTGCTCGTGTACCCCCTTTCATACGGAACAGATGACCAGATTACAGGCAGTGCACGAAGCAAACACACACCGCCAAGTGCCTATGTCCCACAGCTTCTCAGGGGCATAACGAATATAAACGGACGTCTAGTGTCAATGGCCTCCCCCCATGAACCATGGACCTTGCCGTTGGTGGGGAGGCTTGCGTGCCTCAGAGATACAGATGGCCGTACCGTAGGTGCAACCACAACGGAGGGGTATCTGTTGAGAGGCCAGACAAACGTATGGTTCCTGAAGAGGGGCAGCAGCCTTTTCAGTAGTTGCAGGGGCAACAGTCTGGATGATTGACTGATCTGGCCTTGCAACATTAACCAAAACGGCCTTGCTGTGCTGGTACTGCGAACGGCTGAAAGCAAGGGGAAACTACAGCCGTAATTTTTCCCGAGGACATGCAGTTTTACACTATGATTAAATGATGATGACATCCTCTTGGGTAAAATATTCCGGAGGTAAAATAGTCCCCCATTCGGATCTCCGGGCGGGGACTACTCAGGAGGATGTCGTTATCAGGAGAAAGAAAACTGGCGTTCTACGGATCGGAGCGTGGAATGTCAGATCCCTTAATCGGGCAGGTAGGTTAGAAAATTTAAAAAGGGAAATGGATAGGTTAAAGTTAGATATAGTGGAAATTAGTGAAGTTCGGTGGCAGGAGGAACAAGACTTCTGGTTAGGTGACTACAGGGTTATAAACACAAAATCAAATAGGGGTAATGCAGGAGTAGGTTTAATAATGAATAGGAAAATAGGAATGCGGGTAAGCTACTACAAACAGCATAGTGAACGCATTATTGTGGCCAAGATAGATACGAAGCCCACACCTACTACAGTAGTACAAGTTTATATGCCAACTAGCTCTGCAGATGATGAAGAAATTGAAGAAATGTACGATGAAATAAAAGAAATTATTCAGATAGTGAAGGGAGACGAAAATTTAATAGTAATGGGTGACTGGAATTCGAGTGTAGGAAAAGGGAGAGAAGGAAACATAGTAGGTGAATATGGATTGGGGCTAAGAAATGAAAGAGGAAGCCGCCTAGTAGAATTTTGCACAGAGCACAACTTAATCATAGCTAACACTTGGTTTAAGAATCATGAAAGAAGGTTGTATACGTGGAAGAACCCTGGAGATACTAAAAGGTATCAGATAGATTATATAATGGTAGGACACAGATTTAGGAACCAGATTTTAAGTTGTAAGACATTTCCAGCGGCAGATGTGGACTCTGACCACAATCTATTGGTTATGACCTGTAGATTAAAACTGAAGAAACTGCAAAAATGTGGGAAATTAAGGAGATGGGACCTGGATAAACTGAAAGAACCAGAGGTTGTACAGAGTTTCAGGGAGAGCATAAGGGAACAATTGACAGGAATAGGGGAAAGAAATACAGTAGAAGAAGAATGGGTAGCTCTGAGGGATGTAGTAGTGAAGGCAGCAGAGGATAAAGTAGGTACAAAGACGAGGGCTGCTAGAAATCCTTGGGTAACAGAAGAAATATTGAAATTAATTGATGAAAGGAGAAAATATAAAAATGCAGTAAATGAAGCAGGCAAAAAGGAATACAAACGTCTCAAAAATGAGATTGACAGGAAGTGCAAAATGGCTAAACAAGGATGGCTAGAGGACAAATGTAAGGATGTGGAAGCTTATCTCATTAGGGGTAAGATAGATACTGCCTACAGGAAAATTAAAGAGACCTTTGGAAAGAAGAGAATCACGTGTATGAATATCAGGAGCTCAGATGGCAGCCCAGTTCTAAGCAAAGAAGGGAAGGCAGAAAGGTGGAAGGAGTATATAGAAGGTTTATACAAGGGTGATGTACTTGAGGACAATATTATGGAAATGGAAGAGGATGTAGATGAAGACGAAATGGGAGATACGATACTGCGTGAAGAGTTTGACAGAGCACTGAAAGACCTGAGTCGAAACAAGGCCCCCGGAGTAGACAACATTCCATTAGAACTACTGACGGCCTTGGGACAACCAGTCCTGACAAAACTCTACCAGCTGGTCAGCAAGATGTATGAGACAGGCGAAATACCCTCAGACTTCAAGAAGAATATAATAATTCCAATCCCAAAGAAAGCAGGTGCTGACAGATGTGAAAATTACCGAACTATCAGTTTAATAAGCCACGGCTGCAAAATACTAACGCGAATTCTTTACAGACGAATGGAAAAACTGGTAGATGCAGACCTCGGGGAGGATCAGTTTGGATTCCGTAGAAATGTTGGAACACGTGAGGCAATACTGACCTTACGACTTATCTTAGAAGAAAGATTAAGAAAAGGCAAACCTACGTTTCTAGCATTTGTAGACTTAGAGAAAGCTTTTGATAATGTTGACTGGAATACACTCTTTCAAATTCTAAAGGTGGCAGGGGTAAAATACAGGGAGCGAAAGGCTATTTATAATTTGTACAGAAACCAGATGGCAGTCATAAGAGTCGAGGGGCATGAAAGGGAAGCAGTGGTTGGGAAAGGAGTGAGACAGGGTTGTAGCCTCTCCCCGATGTTATTCAATCTGTATATTGAGCAAGCAGTAAAGGAAACAAAAGAAAAATTTGGAGTAGGTATTAAAATTCATGGAGACGAAATAAAAACTTTGAGGTTCGCCGATGACATTGTAATTCTGTCAGAGACGGCAAAGGACTTGGAAGAGCAGTTGAACGGAATGGACAGTGTCTTGAAAGGAGGATATAAGATGAACATTAACAAAAGCAAAACGAGGATAATGGAATGTAGTCAAATTAAGTAGGGTGATGCTGAGGGAATTAGATTAGGAAATGAGACACTTAAAGTAGTAAAGGAGTTTTGCTATTTAGGAAGTAAAATAACTGATGATGGTCGAAGTAGAGAGGATATAAAATGTAGACTGGCAATGGCAAGGAAAGCGTTTCTGAAGAAGAGAAATTTGTTAACATCGAATATAGATTTATGTATCAGGAAGTCGTTTCTGAAAGTATTTGTTTGGAGTGTAGCCATGTATGGAAGTGAAACATGGACGATAACTAGTTCGGACAAGAAGAGAATAGAAGCTTTCGAAATGTGGTGCTACAGAAGAATACTGAAGATAAGGTGGATAGAGCACGTAACTAATGAGGAGGTATTGAATAGGATTGGGGAGAAGAGAAGTTTGTGGCACAACTTGACTAGAAGAAGGGATCGGTTGGTAGGACATATTTTGAGGCATCAAGGGATCACAAATTTAGCATTGGAGGGCAGCGTGGAGGGTAAAAATCGTAGAGGGAGACCGAGAGATGAGTACACTAAGCAGATTCAGAAGGATGTAGGCTGCAGTAGGTACTGGGAGATGAAGCAGCTTGCACAGGATAGAGTAGCATGGAGAGCTGCATCAAAGCAGTCTCAGGACTGAAGAGAACAACAACAGTGTCAATGGAAGCGGCAGAGAACATTTTTCTTCTGGCAAAAGTTATTCTCCATGACGTGATGTTTTTTTTTTTTTTTTTTTTTAAAAAAAGAATCACTTAGTTCTGCAGGAGGTGGTACAGAAGAAAAATTTATATATTTATATGTCAGGAAATCAATACTTTGTTGAGATATTGGCTAATCTGCCGCCCTTATCTCCATCTGTCTGTCACATGGAAGCAGACACTTTGAGCAGTGCAGCGGGTGATTACCATGTATTGTCCACACATGCTTTAACCCTTCATCGCAGTGAATCATGCGCTCCGAATAACTCTGGCTCCATTCATATAGCATCACATACACTGATCCTGTAAAGCCGCGCGGGATTATCCGAGCGGTCTCAGGCGCTGCAGTCATAGACTGTGCGGCTGGTCCCGGCGGAGGTTCGAGTCCTCCCTCGGGCGTGGATGTGTGTGTTTCTCCTTAGGATAATTTAGGTTAAGTAGTATGTAAGCTTAGGGACTGATGACCTTAGCAGTTAAGTCCCATAAGATTTCACACACAATCGAACTTTTTTTTAAAATCCTGTAACGGTTGCCCATTGTCGACGGGTTGGGCGTAAACCAACGCCTTTAAATGTCCCTGTAACCAGAAATCAGACGGGTTCAGATACTGTGAACAGGGAGGCCATGTCAGCGGACTTCCTCTACCAATCCATCGCCCATGAACGTTGCGATGATGTACTATTCCGTGACAGTCGTTGTATTTCTGCAAGCGTAACGTGCTACAACAGCGCTGGTACTCTATGGAGCAGAAATCGGTGATACACCACACCTGTTATCTGTTTGGTAAAGTGTCTCAGTCACAATTCCTGCCCATGCATTGATAACGAAAGGATGCTTATGTGTCAGATCCATGATTGCTCGAGGATTTTCATCTGCCCACACTTGCTCATTATGGTGATTTATTATGCCATCTCTTGAGACGACCTACACCGCAGAATGCTATATGTTACTCATCACCGGGAAAATGGCCCATATCTCAACAGGTAATGTCTTACAGACCTATAATTTTCGACTATCTCTTCTAGTTTTGTCCAAAACTACCATGTGTGGGCAATAGGTGACATTTATGCATCCTGTTGGATACATGCAGGGCTTCTCACCTAACCCTGCCACCTTATGTATTTCCGAAAAGAAACAAATGTAAAAAACGCCAATGGGCTGCGACGCATTTTCGTTAGATTCTTATATAATGGGTACCAATGTATGATTCATAAAGGACAACTAACATCATCTTCAACACTTTCTTAAATGGGACATGTATGTTTTTTCTATGAAAATGAAAACGAGAGGGGCAATTAGTGATGGGAGACTTGGTTTCACTGTTCTGAACTTTATGTTTCCTGAAATATTAGACTTTAAAGGATGACAACGGTTTCTGCCATAATGCGCATTGCAAGGCTTGCCTGTACTGTCTTGCAACCTACTGTAAATAGGCCATTATCAGGAGGCACGTTCTGTCTAAACTGTTCAGACTAGGCGCTTCAGTCCGGAACCGCGCTCCAGCTACGGTCGCAGGTTCGAATCCTGACGCGAGCATGGATGTGTGTGGTGTCTATAGGTTAGTTAGGTTTAAGTAGTTCTAAATCTAGGGGACTGAGGACGTCAGATGTTATGTCTCGTAGTGCTTGGAGCCATTTGATTTTTTTTTTGTTCAGACTATTAGTGTCTCCTGCTCGGGCCTCCTGTACTGCTGTCGGTGTCAAACAGGAAAATACACTGTGAGGTATTTCATGTGCGTTTCGGAAGGTGATTTCCTGTTTTGATGCTGCTTGTGGCATTTGCTGTCGTCGATATGACGATCTTTAGTAATGAAGTCAAACTAGATACAATGTTTATGTACGGTGAAGCTACCCAGATCGACGGCATCCTTCACGTCGTACCATTTGCAACATGTGCAAAATTCTCATGGAACCAGGTAGCCGGGCACCGAGAAACCGTCAACGCACATACAACAGTGACAACGAAATTGCTATTCTGGCTGCTGTAGTGCACAATCCTGAGATGATCGCACAATAGATTTTACGCGGTTCTGGAATACGCCATAGTGGTGTACGGACAATTTTGCATAATCATACGTTTCACCTGCATCATATCTCACTCCAGTGAGAACTGTAAGGGAATGACTTTGAATCCAGGCCGGCCGGTGTGGCCGAGCGGTTCTAGGTGTTTCAGTCTGGAACCGCGCGACCGCTACTGCCCCAGGTTCGAATCCTGCCTCGAGCATGGATGTGTGTGATGTCCTTAGGTTAGTCAGGTTTAAGTAGTTCTAAGTTCTAGGGGACTAATGACCTCAGATGTTAAGTCCCATAGTGCTCAGATCCATTTGAACTTAGAATCCCGCAATTAATTCGGTCATTTTGCACTTCAGTTGTCGCAAGGTCATGCTGACTTCCTTAGAGAAACACTGTTTACGGATGAGGCTTCTTTCACAGATCGTGGTCACGTGAATATGCGCAACGTGCACTGCTGGTCCGTGCAAAATCCCCACTGACTTGGCACGCTTGCTCATCAACAACAGTGGGACGTCAACGTTTGCTGCGGCATTATCGATTCTCGTTTTTTAGGTCCCCGTTTTTATCACTGAACATTAAGCGGACGGCTATACGTATCTTTTCTGCAAGACACTCTGCCCATGGCGAACTTGGGAGTGGAAATCCGTCTATCAGTGTGGTTCCAGCACCCTATGCACGTGTTTCCACCGAAGTTTCGGATGCAATGTCTCCAGATAAGTGGATAGGAGGAAGAGGTCCTGTAAGATGGCCTGACCGGTCCCCGACGTGACACCGTTACACTACTTTCTTCCGGATGCTGTGAAAGAGTGTCTGTACAACGAACTCAGAACGATGCCAGAGGATATGCAACAAGATATTACCGCTGAGTGTGCGGTACTGTCTGTGGAAACATTACAGTCTGTGCAACACTGCCCTGCTTACCGCCTACACCAGTCTAAGGATGCAAATGGTGGACGCTTCGAACAACTGTTGAGTTGATGCATGTTCATCAGACCTGACGTTATGGGTTATATATGAGCGCGTTTTCCGTGCTGGACGTCATGCACAAACTTGATGTTTCTGTGGGCTCCATGCCACCTAGGATACTAAAACCTCTTATCACTAAACCTCTAATTTTCATTTCTGTAGAAAAAAAAAGATACATAAGTCATTTAAACAACTTAACTTTGTCTTGAGATTAATGTTAGTCGACTTTTATGGACTGTGCATTCCTGCCCATTACGTGATCAGCAGCCACCAGCATAGTAATGGCAACACTCGCCTGCGCATTTATGGCAGAAAGAACGGCGCCGTTGCTGTCCTTTAAAGTCTCTTATTTCAGAATGTGTGAGTTTCATAACTGTGAAACCATGTCTGCCATTACTAATTGTACCTCTAGTTTTCATTTCTGTAGTAAAACATACATGTGCAATTTAGAAAACCTGACGTTATGTTGAAAGTAGTGTTCGCTGACCTCTATGGATCATGCATTCCACCCCATTCTTTGTGAGACTCTCGCATCGTTGCATCCCTCGCCAATAGCATTTTTCATGTTTTGTTTCATTTCGGAAATACGTGAGATGACATAGTAAGGTGGCACACCCTATATATGCGGTATGGTCAATAGCGGTGTGAAAACGTTGTAAGGATGTTGTAGGGTGGGATGTGTTCAGAAATAATTGCTAAGGAAAACATTTGCTACCTCGCGCCATTCACGATTTAATTACCGCAGAAATTAGCCAATCAGGTCTTTGCACTCAAAAAATACAAGCAGGCTTCGAGGGATTGTATAGCCAAATGAATTCTTCGTCTGGTTTCGTCAAACAGTACGAGAGAATGAGATAGTAATAGATATGGCAAGGTAGTAAGGTTGGAACCGGACCAGCGGCTGAGCAGTCTCTTGCGCACTCATTTATGTCACCAGAACAACTAATTATATTTGAAGGGCTCTTGATACTGCGTGCGCTAAGGTCTGATGGGGTAACTTGAATGCTAATTAACTCGCAAACCGTGCAACGTATCACATTTTTTTCTTCACAATTAATTCTCAGAAGAACCTACTTTGCAGCACCGTTACAAGCACACTATTTCTGACCATCCCATATTCACTGAAGAACCTGGGAAACTGGTACCCCTGCCCAGTATTATGTAGGGACCCTGCGAGCGTGCAAAAGTGCCACAATACGACATGGCATGGACTCGACTAAAGTCTGAAGTAGTGCTGGAGGGAAGTGACACCATGAATCCTGCAGGACTGTACATAAATCCATAAGAGTACGAGGGGGTAGAAAATTCTTCTGAACAGCACTTGCAAGGAATCCCAGATATGTCCAATAATATCCTTATTTTGGAGTTTGGTGGCCAGCGGTAGTGTTTAAAACCAGAAGAGTGTTTCTGGAGTCAGTCTGTAGCAAATTCTGGACGAGTGGGTTGTCGCAATGTCCTCCTGGAATTGCCCAAATCCGTCGTATTGCTCAATGGACATGAATGGATGCAGGTGATCAGACAGGATGTTTAAGTACGTGTCACCTGTCAGAGTCGTATCTAGATATATCAGGGGTCCCCTATCACTCCAATTGCACACGCCCCACACTGTTACAGAGTCTCCACCAGCTTGAAAAGTCCCCTGCTGGCATGCAGAATCCACGGATCCATACCGGTACACGTCCATCCGCTCGATGCAATTTGAAACGAGAGTCGTCCGACCATTAAACATGTTTAGACTCATGAACAGTCCAATGTCGGTGTTGAAGGGCTCAGGCCAGGCGTAAAGCTTTGCGGTCATCAAGCGTACACGAGTGGGCCTTCAGTTCCGAAAGCCCACATCCATGATGTTCCGTTGAATGGTTGGCACGCTGACACTTGCTGATGACCCAGCATTAAAATCTGCAGCAATATGCGGAGGGGTTGCACTTCCGTCATGTTGAACGATTATCTTCGGTCGTCGTTCGTCCCGTTCTTGCAGGATCTATTTTTCCGGCCACAGCGACGTCGAAGATTTGATAATTTACCGTATTCTTGATATTCACGGTCCACTCATAAAATGGTCGTACTGGAAAATCCCCACTTCATTGGTACCTTGGAGATGCTGTGTCCCATCGCTAGTGCGCCGACTATGAAATCGCGTGCAAACCCACTTAAATCTTGATTACCTGCCGTTGTAGCAGCAGTAAGCGATCTAACAACAGTGCCAGACACTTGTGTTATGTCCCCAGCTCGTGGTCGTGCGGTAGCATTCCCGCTTCCCGCGACCGGGTTCCCGGGTTCGATTCCCGGCGGGGTCAGGGATTTTCTCTGCCTCGTGATGACTGGGTGTTGTGTGATGTCCTTAGGTTAGTTAGGTTTAAGTAGTTCTAAGTTCTAGGGGACTGATGACCATAGATAACTTGTGTTACGTAGGCGTTGTCGCCCGCAGCGCTGTACTCTGCCTGTTTATATATCTCTCTGTATTTGAATATGCATGCCTATGTATATATGGAGGTTGCCGTTGCGTAGACTCGCTTTGTATCCTATGAATGCATTGTTTTTTTGCCTTATTGGATGACTGATTTCGACACTAATTACAATCTGCAGATTATTTTTCTCTTGTATGCCGAAGAAAATTAACAGTTTTGGAAGGCTACAAGAGAAAAATACGGTCCAGTCACATTAATGTTGTCACCACCTATATTCGAGGCCAACGTTTAACACTCACAGACAGTAGGTGGCAGAATTAACGGTGGAAGGACGCGGAAAACAATGCAGTCGGCCGGCCGGGGTGGCCGAGCTGTTCTAGGCGTTACAGTCTGGAACCGCGCGACCACTACGGTCACAGGTTCGAATCCTGCCTCGGGCATGGATGTGTGTGATGTCCTTAGGTTTGTTAGGTTTAAGTAGTTCTAAGTTCTAGTGGACTGATGACCTCAGCAGTTAAGTCCCATAGTGCTCAGAGCCATTTGACCCATTTGAACCAATGCAGTCGTTGCATTAATGCTGAAACGGAGCGATTTATCTGATGTCCAAATGCTCATCAGCTGTCCTCCCAAGGGCGGAAGCATTACCGAGACGGCTAGGTTTTCTAAAATGTTTGCATTCTCCTGTAATTAATCCAAAATGTGCACGGCAAAAGGGCACTATCCAGCCCCGGGTCTGAGACAACTGTCGTACACCATGTGCCATAGATAGCACGGGCGAACTTCGGCTATGGAGGTGTGTCCAGGCGAATACAGGTGCAGCTGTTGACAGCAGACTACCCAGATGAACCACGTGGCTGTTGACAGCTGACCACCCAGATGAACCACGTGGCTACCAACAGTGTCTCCTCAAAGGCCATTCAGCGATCGTTGCTGCGCATGGGCGCCTGGTTCATCCACCCATGCTGACTGCCTTCATCGGTGGCCAAGGCTCGAATTTACACGACAATACCGAAACTGGACGCTCACTGAGTGACGACAGGTGCTGTTTTCAGATGAATCACGTTTTACGCTCCAATGGCGTGAAACATCTGATAGCAAGCACCGTGCTTTAATCGTTGGAAGTGTGCAGGCCGTAGGAGGGTGCATTCTTTCTGGAGAGTTATTTCGTGGCATTCCGTCGATGATGTGGTCATTCTGGAAGGCACAGTGGATCAACACAATTAGGTATCCATCCTTTGGAACAATGTCCACCCCTACATGAAGTTTTTTTTCCCTCAGCACGATGGTATCTAAGACCAAGACGACGCAACGTGTCACGTAGTCAGCAATGTTATGTAGGTGGTTTGAAGAGCACCAGTATGAATTTATCGTACTCCCCTGGCTTCCTGGATTTAAGCCTAATCGAGAATCTGTTGGACCATCTCGATAGCGTTGTTCTCGGCATGGATCCTCAACCTAGAATGCTACCGACACGGCACTGGAATCGGCATTGCTCCTCTTACCTATCGGTACCTTCCAGAATCCCACTGACCCTCTTCCTGCTTGTCTCGCAGTGGTACGCTCTGTAAAAGATGGTTATTCGGCCTTTTGACAGGTGCTGATGTTAATGTGGCAGGGTAATGTACACTACTGGCCATTAAAACTGCTACGCCACGAAGATAACGTGCTACAGACGTGAAATTTAATCGACAGGAAGGAGATGCTGTGATATGCAAATGATTAGCTTTTCAGAGCATTCACACAAGGTTGGCGCCGGCGGCGACACCTACAACGTGCTGACATGAGGAAAGTTTCTAACCGATTTCTCATACACAAACAGCAGTTGACCGGCGTTGCCTGGTGAAACGTTGTGATACCTAGTGTAACGAGGAGAAATGGGTACCATCACGTTTCCGACTTTGATAAAGGTCGGACTGCAGCCTATCGCGATTGCGGTTTATCGTATCGCAACATTGCTGCTCGCGTTGGTCGAGATCCAATGACTGTTAGCAGAACATGGAATCGGTGGGTTCAGGAGGGTAATACAGAAAGCCGTGCTGGATCCCAACGGCCTCGTATTACTAGCAGTCGAGATGACAGGTATCTTATCCGCATGGCTGTAACGGATCGTGCAGCCACGTCTCGATCCCCTAGTCGACAGATGGGGACGTTTGCAAGACAACAACCATCTGCACGATCAGTTCGACGACGTTTGCAGCAGCATGGACTATCAGCTCGGAGACCATGGCTGCAGTTACCCCTGACACTGCATCACAGATAGGACCACCTGCGATGGTGTACTCAACGACGAACCTGGGTGCCCGAATTACAAAACGTCATTTTTTCGGATGAATCCAGGTTCTGTTTACAGCATCATGATGGTCGCTTCCGTGTTTGGCGACATCGCGGTGTACGCACATTGGAAGCGTGATGGTATGGGGTGTCATTTGGTTACACGTCGCGGTCACCTCTTGTTCGCATTGACGGCACTTTGAACAGTGGACGTTACATTTCAGATGTGTTACGACCCGTGGCTCTACCCTTCATTCGATCCCTGCGACACCCTACATTTCAGCAGGATAATGCACGACCTATGTTGTAGGTTATGTACAGGCCTTTCTGGATACAGAAAATGTTCGACTGCTGCCCTGGTCAGCACATTCTCCAGATCTCTCACCAACTGAAAACGCCTGGTCAACGGTGGCCGAGCAACTGTTTTGTCACAATACGCCAGTCACTACTGTTGATGAACTGTGGTATCGTGTTGAAGCTGCATGGGCACCTGTACCTGTACACGCCATCCAAGCTCTGTTTGACTCAATGCCCAGGCGTATCAAGGCCGTTATTACGGCAAGAGATGGTTGTTCTGGGTACTGATTTCTCAGGATCTATGCAACCAAATTGCGTGAAAATGTAGTCACATGTCAGTCTTAGTATAATATATTTGTCCAATGAATACCCGTTTCTCATCTGCATGTCTTCGTGGTGTAGCAAGTTTAATGGCCAGTAGTGTGTGTCTAAAGGGGAGAGGGTTATCATTTTGGGAAAAGTCCAAGCAGACGGAATGACCTCGAACAAAGCGAAGAGCGAATTGTGCTGTGCTAAGAGAAACCTCGATGAGGTACTGGAGCCTTCTGGGGTTTAATGTAAAAAGAAGAAATCGTGGATAGGATGCCACGCAGGATAAGCAAAATACTGTAGTTTGTGTAGACGAAAATAAATTGTCCTTGTCGCTACGTAGAAGAGTGACGATTATTCTTCTGATGAATTTTTTTTCAGTTATTAGAATTCAGCTACCTTCGGGGAAACGAGTAACATAAGAAAAAGCCTTCGTTGTCCAGAAACGTGAGATAACGTCAGACTTTTGTGTCCGACTACAGGTGTAAGGGGCTGAACCCTACCCAAACACCGGAGCTGGCCACGCAGGCTGTTAGCTCGCTCCCCGGTCTCGCTTCCACTGTATGGGGACGGAGGCCGAGACAATAAGGGCCGGTGTCACACTCCCGTAGCTGTCTCCGGCGGCACTCATTCGCGGGAACTGCTCGTTGGGGAACCTTGCTGCCTTCCCATCTGCCTACCCCTCGCCGCTACCAGCAGGGGGCAAGCTGTTTGCAATCCGCAGCCGTCTCTCCACCATTATTACGCCCTATACTGTCGTTAACGTGTGGGCTAGAGCACGGAAAGGAGGGGAGGGAGTGTTTCCTGAAAGGGTCTATTTGCATTTTATTTCCTTACCATACGTTGACTCTGATCGTCAATGAAATTATAGGAAAACTGTAAATTCTGTTAAACAATTAAGACAATGTTTTATTGAATGTCATTAAAAATAACATATGTAGCTCAGTACTCAGAAAAAAGCACACACACAGTTCGTGAACGGTACCGGCTTTACAGTTTCACCTGCAGAGCCATTACGGACTGACCAACCCCCCGCCCGCAGGTTTCTAGTTAAGAGAAATTGACCACAAGTTAGAACTTTTATTTGGAGATCTTAATGACTGATATACATTGCTTCTTAGCTTCTAGCAAAAAGAGCTCTTAAAGTTTACATGCTGTTATGAGATTTGTTACCTGCAAAGAAAATACATAAACAAGTCATGGACGATTTCGACTTTATTATCTTATATTCAGAGACACATTATGGCTTGGCCCTTCACCCATGCAAGTTTCTACTCACGACGGATTGAACTCATAGAGTTTTCACTTGACAAAAGTCACACTTCGGGTTTACACCACAAGGTCCTCTTACAATTCTCCAAATTATTTAGGCTTAGATCTCTAATTTCAATTATTTTCCACGAAAATTGAGAAGAAAAATGCTTGATTTCACAGGTAAATTGATCAATAAGTACAAATATCATCGTATTTGAACAGTCCAGCAGAAAGAGCTGTGTCAACATTCATCCTAATGAGGCTTTAAAAGATCAGAAAACTTTGCATGTAGGAAAGATCAAAGCTCTGACATCCCGTTCTCGATGCATGCCCCGTTGTTGCAGAAGGTCTTTGCATACCCGCCCCTCAACGTTCTTCGTACGTGTTACGTCTACCAAATGACCAAGTTATACGTAATTAAAATATTCTTAGAACGTCACACCGCTATTCAACTCGTCCTGCTCGAAAGCGTACAGACTTCTTCGACGACTTGAATCATTCACATACAACAAGAGTGTGTCCTTTGTAAACACTTTTCCGGTCTTTTAGATTCCATTATTGTTGTGTCTTGGCCCTTTGTAGTAGGGAAACTCCATTGGAAAAAGTAAAAAAAAAAGATCCCCAGATTAATCTCCCCCTAGATTTTTTCTCTGGAGACATCTGAAGCATAGCGTCTACAGCAAGAACCCTCACATTGTCGACCAGCTGAAACACAACATCGAAGACGAAACATCCCGCATTAGTGTGGCGACGATCAAAAAGGTAGCAGCTAACAGCAAGAAAAGGGCTGAGGCCTGTGTTGTATCATATGGACGACATTACGACCATGTATTTACGAGAAAATATTCAGAGTGTGTACATAGTAAGTACATTAATAAAAACTTGAATTTTTTTAAATTTAGAGTACTAATGGGTCAGAGTATGTTCTGGTGGAAGGCGCTGACTCAGCATCTGCTAGTACTTTTTTTTAAATCTCCAAGGTCATGACAACCGGTTCTCAGGCATTCGCGCTTGTCATATGTCTGTGACATTAGCATCAGCGCTTACGTACCATCAAGGTGGTGGCGGTGGTTAGTGTTTAACGTCCCGTCGACAACGACGTCATTAGAGACGGAGCGCAAGCTCGGGTTAGGGAAGGATTGGGAAGGAAATCGGCCGTGCCCTTTTCAAAGGACCCATCCTGGCATTTGCCTGAAACGATTTAGGGAAATCACGGAAAACCTAAATCAGGATGGTCCGAGACGGGATTGAACCGTCGTCCTCCCGAATGCGAGTCCAGTGTGCTACCCACTGCGCCACCTCGCTCGGTTCCGTACCATCAAGGTCGTTCCAATAATTCTGCCATCATAGCATCTGGTCACTTGCACAACGGTAATTCTGGGTATCATTGAGATCAACATTAGCACTTTTTTATAAATAAGGCCACCCCCGCCACCCCTGCCCCCTCCACACAAGCATCGCTCTCCCCACTCGTTCACAGCGCCGGCACTGATCATAATGCTATCAGCCAGTTGGACGCATCGCAGCTGTACTGCGTTGTACAGAAGTCTCTTATTGTGACGTCACGAGAATAATTTAATACGTAAAATGGATAACGCTGATGTAAGCTCCATTATTTCATACAAAAGTAGACTTTCTACTACTTTTCAACGTCACCCGACTAGCCACTTCCTATATATGTACATGGAAGCCTTTCTTTGGGATTTTTGACTTGATAGGAAATACGAAAACTAATATTCTTGTAGATTGGTTGGTTTCTTTGGGAGAGGAGACCAAACAGCGAGTCATCGGTCTCATCCGATTAGGGAAGGATGGGGAAGAATTCGGCCGTGCCCTTTCAAAGGAACCATCCCGGCATTTGCCTGAAGCGAATTAGGACAATCACGGAAAACCTAAATCAGGATTTCCGGACGCGGGATTGAACCATAGTCCTCCCGAATGCGAGTCCAGTGTGCTAACCACTGCGCCACCTAGCTCAGTATTCTTGTAGAGTATCTTTATTAAACCCTACATAAACATTTACCCACAGGAAACAACTATTTCTTGCTCTCAGCTGCTGTGCAGTGGTAAGTCGCAAGAATGACGCCATCTTTGTTCTTTTGCGTACAGAGGAAGCTTGACAGCCACAACCATTCAGTCTTCTATGGTGATGGGACGTGTCAACATGCATTCCTCCAAAATGCTAAACATCTCTCAGCCGTTAGGAAGGGAGACGAGATCAACGTAACTTCTGGCTCGCTCTGTACTTCTACGTGTAGAAAAGACATTCTAATGCTAATATTCTGTGCTAACAAATTTTTATTTTGCGGGGCCGATTTTCTTGCTATGTCATAATTATAGCATCATTGTAACACATTATTTGAGAGGAAGTTTCAGTATCGCAGCGTGTAACGATCTCTAGCTCCTGGCCGTGCGAGAGAATATGTAGATTTCTTTTCTACGCAGATATAGAAGTAAACGAGCTCAGGACGTTCCAGCCGAGGTTTCCACGTTGAAAAGTGAGCAGCCTCGCTGAGGGCAGGGGCGGCCTGCTGTAATGAGGCCCTCCCAGCAACGAGAGAGGGTGAGGACGCGCAGGCGGCGGTTCTCAAACCGGGCGCGGGGCGGGGCGTAATGCGGATTCAGATTGTCCTCAAAACGGCGGCGTTTTATTGGTCGGCGCGGCGGCGGCTGTCGCAGCACTTGACACGCTTTAATCATTAAGCGGACGGTCGCCACCAATTAGCGCCCGCGAGTGCGTGTGGCGCCGCCCGCTGTGACGGACGGCGGTGTTCCCGGGGCAAACACGACACCGCTATCAGCGCGGCTCACACGCGTCCGGAAGTAAGCCGGCGTGTTCTCGCGTCGCTCCGACACTGCACTGCCGGCGCTCACAGCCCGACACATCCTGCACCACTCCACGCGTTGTCCAACAACGACAGTACACACCGTCGAGTAGCTAACAATGCAACCGACATCTTTTTTTCTGACCTTCAAAATGGTCTGAAGCACCGTCGCTTGTAAATTGGCCCTAGTGACACTGCCTCAGGAGTCAGTTATACGTGGTTATTCGTAAATATCTCCGGGGATTCAGAGGACATCTGCGCGGAAACTACAAGACATACAGAGTAAGACGCATAGTGCTGGTTAGAACATTTCTCTAAGATTGTATTCGTAATGTGCACCACTAGAAGGCACGCTCGTCAGTACATCGGTCAGCTCTCATAAATTTGACTACCAGTAAAAAGGCTGATAACCCACAATTTCAGCTCGGACGTGCAGCAAGAGCGTCAGTGCGCTTCTGGAAGCCACTGACAGGCAATCGAGATGGTCCCACACATCCTCGATTGAAGCTATGGTGTCCATGTGAGTATCTACATCTACATCTACATACATACTCCGCAATCCACCATACGGTGCGTGGTGGAGGGTACCTCGTACCACAACTAGCATCTCCTCTTCCTGTTCCACTCCCAAACAGAACGAGGGAAAAATGACTGCCTATATGTCTCTGTACGAGCCCCAATCTCTCTTATCTCATCTTCGTGCTCTTTCCGCGAAATGAAAGTTGGCGGCAGTAAAAGTGTACTGCAGTCAGCTTCAAATGCTGGGTCTCTAAATTCCCTCAGAAGCGATTGACGAAGAGAACGCTTCCTTTCCTCTAGAGACTCCCACCCGAGTTCCTGAAGCATTTCCGTAACACTCGTGTGATGATCAAACCCACCAGTAACAAATCTAGCAGCCCGCGTCTGAATTGCTTGTATGTCCTCCCTCAATCCGACCTGATGGGATCCCAAACGCTCGAGCAGTACTCAAGAATAGGTCGTGTTAGTGTTTTATACGCGGTCTCCTTTACAGATGAACCACATATTCCCAAAATTCTACCAATGAACCGAAGACGACTATCCACCTTCCCCACAACTGCCATTACATGCTTGTCCCACTTCATATCGCTCTGCAATGTTACGCCCAAATATTTAATCGACGTGACCGTGTAAAGCGCTACACTACTAATGGAGTATTCAAACATTACAGCATTCTTTTTCCTATTCATCTACATTAATTTGCATTTATCTATATTTAGAGTTATCTGCCATTCTTTACACAAATCACAAATCCTGTCCAAGTCATCTTGTATCCTCCTACAGTCACTCAGTGACGACACCTTCCCGTACACCACAGCATCATCAGCAAACAGCCGCACATTGCTATCCACCCTATCCAAAAGATCATTTATGTAGATAGAAAACAACAGCGGACCTACCACACTGTAAACTCATCCTAGTACTCTTCGAACCCTTCGCATACAATGCGAGCTGCGTAGCTCGTTGCATTATCCTGCTAGTAGATACCATCGTACCAGGGAAAACCGTACTGAATGTGGGAGCGGACACGGTCCTCAAGGGTAGATGCGTACTTGTGTTGATCCACTGCGCCTTGCAGAATGACGAGATTACCCAGAGACTGCCAAGAACACATTCCCCAGACCGGATCCCTCCCTCGTCCGGCCTGGTCAGTCCTGGCGATTGTTGTTTGGCCGTTCGCGCGAAAGATCATTTGTTCGAGGGATCATAAAAAGTGATTCATTTTAAAATGCCACCTGTCGCCACTCAGCGGACGTCCAGTTGAAGTACTGGCATCCAAATCCGAGCCTTCGTTACCCATGAACAGCAGTCATCGTGGCTGCATGAAACTGGCTGCCGCTGTGGTGGCCCAAACGGAGCAACTTTCGCTGAATGGTCGATGAGAAGACTCTATTGGTAGCCCCTTGGTTCATCTGGGATGTCAGCTGCACGTCTATTCGCCCCTACACACCTCTTCAGTCCTTGTACATCCCTATAGTCGATGGCCAGTGGTGCACTACTGTTGCCTCGGCTCCGGTTTTGGATATTACCATTTTGTTATGCAGTGTATGCTTTAACCACAGCGGCACCCGAATTCCTTGCAAACGAACCAATTTCTGAGAAATGCTTCCATTCTTGACCCGAAAGCCAGTGATCATCTCCTTTTTGACGTCAGATAAATCGCTCCATTCCCACATTACGACAACGACTGCACTGTTTTCCGTGCTCTCTAAACTCTCTTTATATACCACGCACTGCTACTGCTGCCACCTGCCGTATGTACGTGGCTGTTGCACGTTGACCTCTAACGTAGTGGTCACATTAATGTGGCTGGGCTGTGTGGAAGAGTCCATTTTGCAGCCTCGATTTTGTCCGTGCCTCCAGATAGGCAACCCAGTGAGGACGGGGCGTGAGTCGTGCTTGGGTAGCTCAGTTGATGGAGCACTTGCCCGCGAAAGGCAAAGATCCCGATTTCGAGTCTCGGTCCGGCACACAGTTTTAATCTGCCAGGAAGTTTCATATCAGCGCACTCTCCGCTGTAGAGTGAAAATTTCATTCTAGAAACATCCCCTAAGCTGTGGCTAAGCCACGTCTCCGCAATATCCTTTCTTCCAGGAGTGCTAGTTCTGCATGGTTCGCAGGAGAACTTCTGTGAAGTTTGGAAGGTAGGAGACGAGGTACTGGCGGAATTAAAGCTGTGAGGACGGGGCGTGAGTCGTGCTTCGGTAGCTCTTTTGGTAGAGCACTTGCCAGCGAAAGGACAAGGTCCCGAGTTCGAGTCTCGGTCCGGTACACAGTTTTAATCTACCAGGAAATTTCGACCCAGATAACACATTCCCAAAGTGGGTTGCTGTCGTTGCGTCTTCGCAGGCAGCAGACGGAGCTACGAGGGCCGTTCGCAAAGTAGCGTATGTTATTTCCGGAAATTGAAAGGCTGCGAAAATCAAAAATGTTTCATTTGGAAGAGTTTCCTACATCCTCCATCTGCTTTTCTACGTAGTCGCCGCTGCGACCTCCACATTTGTCGCAGCATTGTACCAACTTTCCTATGTCCTCGCCATTGAAGACAGCCGTCTACCCTTCCACCACTTCTCTACGTTGGCTTGGATTTGGTTGTCTGTGTCAAATGTTATCTTCCTAGGCAGATTTTCATGTGGGAATAGATGAACATTAGAGGAAGTATTTTCTGGCTGTAAGGTGGGATCCGGCTGGTGTGGCCGTGCTGTTCTAGGCGCTTCAGTCTGAAACCGCGTGACCACTACGGTCGCAGGTTCGAATCCTGCCTCAGGAATGGATGTGTGTGATGTCATTAGGTTGATTAGGTTTAAGTAGTTCTAAGTTCTAGGTGACTCATGACCACAGATGTTAAGGCCAATAGTGATCAGAGCGATTTAAACCATTTTTATTTTTTTTTTTTTACAAGTTGGGTGATCAAACAATTTCCATGGAAAACGCTGCAGGGGCATCCTCTTTGTCTCTGCAGTGTGCGGCCGAGAACTTTCATGAAGAGGAAAATGCTTGACAGACACTTTATGTGTGGCAGCATGAAATCAGGCGAAACCTCGCAGCGGACATCCATACCGGGCAGGAGACACTTTTGATCCAGGGGTCCTAATGGGCTCGCTATGGGCTCAGAACTAATAAGAGCGATGTGACGCGATCGACGGACATAACAGATACCTGCCCAACTCATCTGTGCAAAGCTTCATCGAATTTTCACTGTCCATTTCGGGACCTATCGGACCTTACTTTTGTAGTAGTCCTCGTATTTCTATGAACTGCATACATGTATTCACGTTTTCCACATCACAGACGGTGCCCATCTGGAGTTAAAAACTTGGAGAGGTGCTCTGTCTACTGATTGTGTCTATTTTGTATATGTATTACAGTTTTTGTGCAGTCGGCTCTGAGGCCCTGTAGGTACATATGAATAGTACCGTAATAGCAGTTCTCACTGTGATAAAAACGAAACTGTGTAGCACTTGTGCCCTACCTAGCATTTTTTGCGCTACTCTGTCATTCTAAACTCCAGTAACAGGTTGACTGGCATACCGGAAAAAAAAAATTGTCAAGCTCAAGGGACATCGCGGCAGTACCGTGTAATACAGACTCTATCCTCGATAATGGCTTAAATTGTATGAGGAAGAGAGCCGACAAGTTTGTTGAGGTACCTCGTATCCAGCTGAATCGCTCGTCTGCGGTTTGGTCCCGTAGACCTACCAGATGGTGGTGACCGTGACTGTTAGGTTCCATCCACTGTCACAAATAGTCACACACGTTGTCTGCGTGACTAATATCAGGTGACTTAGCTGGCCTGTCGAGAATCGATAGGGTGCCTGACTGGCCATCAAACCTGGGACATAAGCGTTCGCCCCTATCAACAGGACTGTTGTAATCCTGGAAGATGGGATGTCAACAGCCCTCGCTTCATCAAGTTGTAGAAGAGGCATGCACTGGTCACCGCCTATCTACACTCCTGGAAATGGAAAAAAGAACACATTGACACCTGTGTGTCAGACCCACCATACTTGCTCCGGACACTGCGAGAGGGCTGTACAAGCAATGATCACACGCACGGCACAGCGGACACACCAGGAACCGCGGTGTTAGACGTCGAATGGCGCTAGCTGCGCAGCATTTGTGCACCGCCGCCGTCAGTGTCGCTCAGTTTGCCGTGGCATACGGAGCTCCACCGCAGTGGAGCATGCCGCGACAGCGTGGACGTGAACCGTATGTGCAGTTGACGGGTGGACGTACCGCCGAATTGCTCAACACGTGGGGCGTGAGGTCTCCACAGTACATCGCTGTTGTCGCCAATGGTCGGCGGAAGGTGCACGTGCCCGTCGACCTGGGACCGGACCGCAGCGACACACGGATGCACGCCAAGACCGTAGGATCCTACGCAGTGCCGTAGGGGACCGCACCACCACTTGCCAGCAAATTAGGGACACTGTTGCTCCTGGGGTATCGGCGAGGACCATTCGCAACCGTCTACATGACGATGGGCTACGGTCCCGCACACCGTTAGGCCATCTTCCGCTCACGCCCCAACATCGTGCAGCCCGCCTCCAGTGGTGTCGCGACAGGCGTGAATGGAGGGACGAATGGAGACGTGTCGTCTTTAGCGATGAGAGTCGCTTCTGCCTTGGTGCCAATGATGGTCGTATGCATGTTTGGCACCCTGCAGGTGAGCGCCACAATCAGGACTGCATACGACCGAGGCACACAGGGCCAACACCCGGCATCATGGTGTGGGGAGCGATCTCCTACACTGGCCGTACACCTCTGGTGATGGTCGAGGGGACACTGAATAGTGCAGGGTACATCCAAACCGTCATCGAACCCATCGTTCTACCATTCCTAGACCGGCAAGGGAACTTGCTGTTCCAACAGGCCAATGCACGTCCGCATGTATCCCGTGCCACCCAACGTGCTCTAGAAGGTGTAAGTCAACTACCCTGGCCAGCAAGATCTCCGGATCTGTCCCCCATTGAGCATGTTTGGGACTGGATGAAGGGTAGTCTCACGCGGTCTGCACGTCCAGCACGAACGCTGGTCCAACTGAGGCGCCAGGTGGAAATGGCATGGCAAGCCGTTCCACAGGACTACATCCAGCATCTCTACGATCGTCTCCATGGGAGAATAGCAGCCTGCATTGCTGCGAAAGGTGGATATACACTGTACCAGTGCCGACATTGTGCATGCTCTGTTGCCTGTGTCTATGTGCCTGTGGTTCTGTCAGTGTGATCATGTGATGTATCTGACTCCAGGAATGTGTCAATAAAGTTTCCCCTTCCTGGGACAATGAATTTACGGTGTTCTTATTTCAATTTCCAGGAGTGTAGAAATAAGTAATCTGGTTCGTGTTCACGGTAACCTGAATACATGGATCAGGGTCATGAAACAGAAAACACTCCAAAAATATCGCAGAACCACCTTTGAACCTAACAACAACTTCCATACACTTTGGGCTGAAAATGTCATAGGGCCGTTGGTGCACTCATCGTCTTGAATCATTTGACAAAGCAGACGAAGTCGCGACTCATCGGACCACATCGCATGCCACCAGCCAGCTACAGCCCGGTTCCACTAAAACTGTGTAGCTTTCAGTAACGCTGTTTGCAATGTCCTTCGGCGAAGTACCATGTCCATTGCACACACTTCCCTTCCAGAGGTTCGCTCCGAAACTGATTGTAATGAACCTGCACGATAGGAGCACGTCCTGTGGTGTTTAAAACCGTTTGTAATTCACAATGGGTGACACTCCTTAGAACCTTTTTCCTACCACCATTCTTCCATTCTTGTGTCATATTACATGGATGCAAGTGGTAAATCTTTCCTTGTAGACACGTTGCACAGTTGGCATTGATGCACCAACAAATCGGACAACTTAATTGAAGGTGTGCAAAAGGGCACGTCCAGACACGACAGCTTCTTTCTTCCATTCTGTCACTTCTCCACGTCGACCCAGCTTAGTGCGCTGATTTCACACAACCGACTGGCACAAAGACACCACGTCACTGCCGTGGCGTACGTTAGCATTGAAAGGTTGCAAGACGGCCTGGTACCAGTTTCACACCATTTACATCGCTCGATAGCTAAGAGTGTGCTCTTTTCAGTGGGTGACTATTTTTTTTTCTGTGAGGTTAGTTCATTGTCAGAGACATCCTTCACGGATTCCTTCTAGGGCTCTTCTTCCTGCAATGGTCCCCACGCCTAGTTTGCTGGTTAACAACAGATCTGTGGCAACAGTATGTCCGTTAGCTGTCAAGTTGCAATTGTTGTACCTCAAAATAGTATCACTGGTTCTTCATTGATGACTCTACAAGCCAAGCCAACTCAGTCAATGACCGGCAGAACGCCCAGATGTTGAGCGATTACGACAAGCGGGCTACAGTGAGGAGTCCAGTACAGTGCTCCTTATTTGTGGACGACTTTGCTGTTTTCTGTTCCTCCTCCAGTGTTGCAACCATGAGCCGTCAGTTGCACCTAACAGTGCGGCGGTTAGAGAAGTGGGCTGCAAAGACGGGTTTTCGTTTTTCTGCCGGTAAGTGTGTTTGTGTTCATTTTAATCGTTCTCGTCATCTTTTTACTTTGCCTGCCTTGCATATGGGGGATACTGTCCTACATTTTAGAGACACAGTGCGGTTTCTGGGCCTAATTTTTGACTCCAGGTTGTCATGGCTGTCACACCTACGTGACTTGAAAGCCAGAACCCTGAAGGCACTCAACATCCTTAAGTGCCTCAGCCACAGGTCTTGGGGAGCGGACAGGGTGCGTCTCCTTCAGTTTTACCGAGCTTTTGTGCGTTCACGGTTGGACTATGGGTGCACAGTATATGGGTCAGCGTGGCCTTCTTATTTGCAGATCCTTGACGCTGTTCACCATGCTGGGATTCGACTGGCCACGGCTGCTTATCGGACCAGTCCCATACCCAGCCTCTGTGCT
Source organism: Schistocerca gregaria (assembly GCF_023897955.1). Taxonomy (NCBI): domain Eukaryota; kingdom Metazoa; phylum Arthropoda; class Insecta; order Orthoptera; family Acrididae; genus Schistocerca; species Schistocerca gregaria. Next base: position 462,358,866 of record NC_064921.1, read on the forward strand.
GAGGCTGGGGAACCGCCACTTACCATCCGGCGGCAGCTCCTGCTGGTGCGCCAGGCTTGTAAGTTTCTTGCAGCTCCCAGCTCGCCTGCTCGCCATCTTGTTGCCCATCCACCTCTGGACCGCCTTTTTTCCCACCGTCCCCGGGCTACGTTGCCGTTTGGGATCCGTGTGTAACGTGTACTAGAGTCCCTCGGTGTGGAGTCTGTACAACCCCAAATCCAGGGTTTTAACCGCCTGCCACCCTGGTTACTGAAGAGGCCCGGAGTGATTTTAGATTTATTGCAGTACAAGACAGATTGCACTCCTGCCACCGTTTTTAATGCAGCATTTTCTGCCATTTTATCTGAGCACCACGACTATGTAGCTGTTTTTACGGATGGGTCGAAACAAGGGGATTCTGTTGGTTGCTCAGTTGTTTTCCGGATCGTGTTATCCTGTACGCGCATACTAGCCTCACTAGATAAGCACGTACGCTGTTTGTCAGTCTTATACTCTATCAACAAAACTTTCAAGTTCACCAACATTAGGTACTCCTGTACCTCCACGTACAATAGCTACTGAAAATCATCCATTACCATGATCAAATGAATCATTAATATCTAGACTAAAATTAAGGCGACAACCACAAAACACAGAAGGTCCGTCCAGCAAAGCTTGAGCAGCCACAGATTTCAGTGGTATACGACTCTTCTTATCTCCGGATGTTGTAGCAAATTCGATGTTCTCAACTGTTTTGTAGACTGTCTGTCTGGAACGACGACGATATCTCCTGTAAGGCATGTTGGCAGCGTACAATGCAGTTGCCTGTGCAGCAGCAGCAGCAGCGCGACTAAGCCACTGCGCTGCGGTCGCTCGCTTATACAGACGTCGGATAACGGGTGGCCTTGAATCGGACTTAGAATATTTGGCGCTGCCAGCGGGGAGCCTTACCAGGGCGCGCGTACGCCTGAGCGATAGGTCCACCGCTGGCCCGCTGCCAAGATTGCGTAAGATGGTTTGCGGGTTGCGTAGCCCGTCGCTGAGGAATGAAATAAATAGGAAGTGCAGGGAAGCTAAGACGAAATGGCTGCAGCAAAAATGTGAAGACATCGAAAAAGATATGATTGTCGGAAGGACAGACTCAGCATACAGGAAAGTCAAAACAACCTTTGGTGACATTAAAAGCAACGGTGGTAACGTTAAGAGTGCAACGGGAATTCCACAGTTAAATGCAGAGGAGAGAGCAGATAGGTGGAAAGAATACATTGAAAGCCTCTATGAGGATGAAGATTTGTCTGATGTGATAGAAGAAGAAACAGGAGTCAATTTAGAAGAGATAGGGGATACAGTATTAGAATCGGGATTTAAAAGAGCTTTGGAGGACTTACCGTCAAATAACGCAGAAGGGATAGATAACATACCATCAAAACGACTATTCACGTTGGTGTGTAGAATATATGAGTCTGGCGACATACCATCTGACTTTCGGAAAAGCATCATCCACACAATTCCGAAGACGGCAAGAGCTGACAAGAGCGAGAATTATCGCACAATCAGCTTAACAGCTTATGCATCGAAGCTGCTTACAAGAATAATATACAGAAGAATGGAAAAGAAAATTGAGAATGCGCTAGGTGACGATCAGTTTGGCTTTAGGAAAAGTAAAGGCACGAGAGAGGCAATTCTGACGTAACGGCTAATAATGGAAGCAAGGCTAAAGAAAAATCAAGAAACGTTCATAGGATTTGTCGACCTGGAAAAAGCGTTCGACAATATAAAATGGTGCAAGCTGTTCGAGATACTGAAAAAAGTAGGGGTAAGCTATAGGGAGAGACGGGTCATATACAATATGTACAACAACCAAGAGGGAATAATAAGAGTGGACGAGCAAGAACGAATTGCTCGTATTAAGAAGGGTGTAAGACAAGGCTGTAGCCTTTCGCCCCTACTCTTCAATCTGTACATCGAGGAAGCAATGATGGAAATAAAAGAAAGGTTCAGGAGTGGAATTAAAATACAAGGTGAAAGGATAACAATGATACGATTCGCTGATGACATTGCTATCCTGAGTGAAAGTGATGAAGAATTAAATGATCTGCTGAACGGAATGAACAGTCTAATGAGTACATAGTATGGTTTGAGAGTAAATCGGAGAAAGACGAAGGTAATGAGAAGTAGTAGAAATGAGAACAGCGAGAAACTTAACATCAGGATTGGATTGATGGTCACGAAGTCAATGAAGTTAAGGAATTCTGCTACCTAGGCAGTAAAATAACCAATGACGGACGGAGCAAGGAAGACATAAAAGGCAGACTCGCTATGGCAAAAAAGGCATTTCTGGCCAAGAGAAGTCTACTAATATCAAATACCGGCCTTAATTTGAGGAAGAAATTTCTGAGGATATACGTTTGGAGTACAGCATTGTATGGTAGTGAAACATGGACTATGGGAAAACCGGGACAGAAGAGAACTGAAGCATTTTAGATGTGGTGCTATAGACGAATGTTGAAAATTAGGTGGACTGATAAGGTAAGGAATGAGGAGGTTCTACGCAGAATCTGAGAGGAAAGGAATATGTGGAAAACACTGAGAAGGAGAAGGTACAGGATGATGGAACATCTGCTAAGACATGAGGGAATGACTTCCATGGTACTAGAGGGAGCTGTAGAGGGCAAAAACTGTAGAGGAAGACAGAGATTGGAATACGTCAAGCAAATAATTGAGGACGTAGGTTGCAAGTGCTACTCTGAGATGAAGAGGTTATCACAGGAAAGGGATTCGTGGCGGGCCGCATCAAACCAGTTAGTAGACAGATGACAAAAAAAAAAACAACGCGTGTGTGGTGTACTTCCTTTCAGCCCCATCGACGGATTCCTGCTCCGGCGAGGGGGCACTCCAATGTGTGGTGCTTGCGGGGTCCAGGTCACAGTGCGCCACGTTTTATTGAATTGCGTTTTATTTTCTGACCAGCGGGCCGCGGCTGACTTGCCAGCGGACCTGCTATCTCTCTTAGGCAACACTCGGACGAATGTGGCTCAAGTTTTAAAGTTTTGTGTCATGTCAAATGTTTTTACAAAGATTTTAGGGAGAGGATTTTAATTTGCTGACTGTGTGACACGCTCGCCCATATTTTATGTAGGTAGCCAGCCAATAACAATTTCCTGTGACATTCTTGTTGCTATGTTTCCCCTTTCCTTAGGTTTTACTTTCTTATGTAGCATTTTCCTTCTTTTCCTGCTTTCTTTGAGTGTGTGCTTTACTTTTCTTAGGTCTCTCCACATTCGTTCCTTTTAATGTGTGTCAGAGCGCTGATGACCTCGATGTTGAGCGCCCATAAGCCCCAACACACCACCACCACGAGCGCTGAAGTCTACAAATGGAACGCAATGACATCATGGCAACAGACAGATGCCGTCATACTGGTGACAGAGCGGTGTGTAATAGATGTCTTAGTTACAACGCAACAGTATATTTATAGCCACTGATGCAAGAGAAAATAGAGTCTGGAAGACGTAGCTACCAAAGTCTGAAGCCACTAGGAGAGCTGTCTATACGAGAAAACTCGTAAACCTGATGTCAGTTCTACGTCCACGGCAGAAGAGCGCACAGAAAGTGCCAGCAATACAACGTCTTTCTTAATCTGTGTTCTGCTGCTCGCCTAGATCCTGCAGGCGACAATGAGGGAAGTCTGCTAGGCGCGCGAATCAACGAGAGCGTTCCGGAGATCAGCTCGCGGGACTGCTATCCATCGCCGTCCTCCGCGGGCAACGTCGGTTACGGCTGCGACCCGAGCTGTCCTTTACGCAACACTACTGCTGTGCAGATACAGACCTCCTATTTCCGCCAGGGGCCGTCCGCCGCCTCCCGACAAAGCTGCCAGGAAGACAATTCTGTATTTCGGATTAATAAACATAACACTGCGAATAATGTTTCCTCGGTGCTTTCATGCTTAAAAAGATCCTCTCCACCGCACCTCTGCTCGGCACGATCCTGACGGCTATTTCTGTTTGCATTTGCCAGCAAAGGGCACCAGGCAAGGGAGAGACGATTGGGTTTTAATGCCCCGTCCAGTACAGTACCAGAACATGTCACACAGCTATGGAACACGCTTGCGCACGCGAGACCTATACAGAACGACAGTGACATCGTCAGAATAATACGTAATACCTATGATTAGAACACAATCAATAGTGTAGCTGATTTGTATCGAACATACTGCATGAAGAATGGAAGCGCCACAACCCATATGGAAGGAGGTGTACACAGGAACGAACAACACAACAAACCACATGGAGGGACACAAGCACGACCACAGATTCCGAAACCGAAGAAGGAACCAACACACTAAGTGAACATGACTCCGAAGGGATCAACACTTAAAAAACCCAAACCAACAACACATGACTCTGCAGGCCATACCAGAATCGCACACAACACAAAAGGCAGTAACAGTCATAAAACAGAGAAACACCGACACCACATACTTAGACTCTATTACTAAAGTAACGTCGCTAGGAAGGAGAAGGCTTTTGTTCCGAGGCTCCTCCTCCCCAGCGACACATTCCATATTGTTTAAAGTATACTACACACAAGCAATGATGTATTATTCGTCTTATTATGTGTAGACAGAAGCATATTTTTCTCTTTATTTAAAGCTACACTCATTGAATTTTATGTATCAAATGCTTTTTTCTGTATATAGTATATATTTAATCTACATAGTACCAGGTGTATGTATCTAAGGTATCACACAGAATTTACCACAGCTACCAACAATAAGACAAGCAAACAACTTCTGAATAGTATGTAGTGCTGAATAGCATGTAGTGCCCTGACACGCAACACTCCAAGTAATATATCAATATTCACAAACAAAATAAAAATATATAAACACAAATAGCTCAAGGTTCTACGGAGATCTTCTCGCTTGAAGAAGGCGGAAATAGGTTATTAGTAATCATCAAGCTGCGTAGACTATTTTACATACATATAGTATATCGCTTCCCTCTACATATTGTATTTTATTTTCACTACACTTATTGTATTACTTTTCGTTTCTTTGTCATTTGCATTATATAAATTATATTCTCATCAAATAGGCAGAAATGTATTATATAGACCCACTCAACAATTGTTAAACATTCAATTCTCTGTAACCCCAGAGAAATTTTCATATGTTATGTTCTTTGCATTATTTAAAAAAGCATTAACAACAGTATATCGATAACATTTTAATAATGAGAAGTCTTTGGTGTTCGATTCAGAAGCATCTGACCCACCTTGTATTTCAAGGCGCAGGGTTACCCTGTGTAGTTAATGAAATAAATAATTAAATGAGTGCAGGGTCACCATAAATGCAACATAAGCTTTGATTTGGAAAGACTGATAAGGAAGTGTCTTTGCCCTTTTCAGATGAACAGTTCCATTATTTTCCTTGGGATATTTAGGAAAACTGCAGGAAGTCTGTAGTTGGATGACGGATGGGGATTTGAACAGGAATGCGGACCGTCTTACTCACTGCACAGTGGCGCTCGGTTTTAACGTTCTGTTATAGCTGCACACACAACAACGTTTTCAGCGAGCACGATCAAGAAAACGCTGCAGCAGAAAGTCTCTAAATAGTTATCTGAAGTCGCTGTGTGAAACTCAGATAACCGAATGTCGTACTGTATTAGTAAGTATGGGGAATAAGGTGTCACCTGAGTCATTGAGATCGCCGAATGCTAATCGACTCTCTTGAGATGGGTGAATGCGTTTGTGAGTGCAATTGAATTAGCACAGGTGTGGTCTTTATGCTGAATAAACAGGCTATTGCCAGAAGATCGGAAGCATATAGGAACGGCAGAGAATGTGGAAAGTGTCCAGTATATCGTTAAGACCTCTCTCTTCGTAGTCAAATAGGCAAAGAGGCAAACATAAGCTATTCTGCTGCTCGAACTACATTACGATTAAGGCTCCCACTCTATCCCCCACCACCCAAATATTTTTTTACCACTACTGCACAATACTGTATTACTGAAAGTCTTTCTGCGGTCTCCCACTATCGTTTTCAGATACTGGAGTAGCATAGTGAACACCGTGAGCGGGAAAAATGGAAGTGGGCCGAAGCGATATTTTCAGATAAATTTTAGGTAAATGTCTGAGCTGATCGGGAAATTAGAATGGTGACGATGACTAAAACGTTACCTTACCCATACGCAAAATATTTTTTTTACAGTTACTGTTCAGTGTTCCTTCCCTTAAGTATGCTACTTAAATTGGGTTCACTGTTCTAGGCAGCATTTAATACAAATTCTCCAAGTACTGATAATTCTAATTGTTTTGGGTCGCCATCATCACTATAAAATATGCACGCGCGACACAAAGCTAACCACTCTACACGGGAACCATTGGACTATCTGACAGTCGCGAAGACCGTTCGCCCGTTCATAAGGATCGTCGAACCATAGGGAAATCAGTGCCAAAATACAGGCACTCTATAAAATCATACCCTATCATCACACAAAGATTACGTCGGACACTTAAAAAGAATCGACGACACATAGAATATAAAAACACTTCCGGGTGGAGAGGCTAACTGTTAAAGAAACCCAGAAACATAAATTGAAAATGAAAAGGGTTCTGTTTACATACTTTAATAAACATTTCGATTCTTTTATGTTCTGACAAGTACGGCTTCATCTAGTCTCTGTATTTATACTGTCTAATAAATGTTCCGTCTTTACACTGTCACAAATAAGGTGTAACGTAGCCCCCGTTACTCCATTAGACAGAACCAGTCCTTCCTGACAGCTAGTAAAATTCACAAACTACGTATCCCCCAATCTTCGATGAATCATAATTACATGCTTCCATCCATAAATAGAACTACAGAACGTCTGCTGCGCCTCTCCATTCTCATCACTCCTTGCTGGACTACCCTCTCGTTCTCCGGGCTGCCTCCCAATGCACTGTCATCACTTTACAATTACACTGCCGGCCCTGACCCAGGAAAAGCACAAAAGCACCCGCTGGCTTCTCTACTCTTTTCGCTCCTGTATCCCGACACACAAATTCTAGCCTCGGCAGGGCGGCGTGGCCGTGCGGTTCTATGCGCTACAGTCCCGAACCGCGCGACCGCTACGGTCGCAGGTTTGAATCCTGCCTCGGGCATGGATGTGTGTGATGTCCTTAGTTTAGTTAGGTTTAAGTAGGTCTAGGGGACTGATGACCACAGCAGTTAAGTCCCATAGCCATTTCGTCTTGAGCCAGTTCGCTTTACGAAAGATCCAATTCATAATTCTTTTTCTAGCCTCTGCCCTCTTTCGAGTGTCTGTCTCATAAACAATAACACCGACGAGCTATCATTGGTCACTCAGTTCCCTACAACGTCACTGCCTCTTCTGTTTCTGCCAGAGAAATTTTAGGATATAACTGTTGCCTGGGGGCGACAGATATTACAGTCAATGGCAGCTAAAGACACGCTTCCATTCTCGGTTTATAAAATAGCCTCGGAGTTCCCAGAACTTCTAAAGATCCGTAACAACTCCGGGAGTCGCAATGCGTCGTGACAAACACTTCCGAGAACGGCTTAACTTGGCTGTGTCTCACGTTTGGCAACCGCCGAGGGATCTTCGCTTTATCTTTGCAAAATAGCCTCAGAGTTTCCACAGCCACCTTGGTTCCACAAAGAGCCCAACAGTCGCGAGACGATTTGGCAAACATTTCTGAGAACGGTTTGAATTTTCGGTGTCCAGCGTTCGCAGAGCACCCGTCCCGCACCAAGTGGCAGATATCCTTCCAGTTTCCGGAAACCGTTATCCAGCAAGCTATTCTCAGCACGTCCTCATTCGCAAGTTTCCCACCTTCTCCCTTGGTATACAACGAAGTGACAAAAGTCGTAGGATAACATTATGCACGTATACAGATGGCGGTGGTACCGCGTGCACAAGGTATAAAATGGCAGCGCATTGGCGGAGCTGTCATTTGTACTCAGCTCATCAATGTGAAATGGCTTCCGACATGATTATGGATGCATGGCGGGAATTAACAGATACTGAAGGCGGAATACTAGTTGGAGCTAGACACATTTCGGAATCGTTAGAGAGTTCAGTATTCCACAATCTACAGTGTTAAGAGTGTACCGAGAATACCAAAGTTCAGACATTAACTCTTACCATGAAAACGTAGACGCCGACGGCTTTCACTTAACGACCGAGACCAGTGACGTTTGGGTTGCGTTGTCAGTGCTAAAAGACAAGCAACACTGTATGAAATTTACTAGGAACACTCCAAAGCCAAGATTGCATAAACATTTCTTTGTTTAAAACAACCGATTTCGACAGACATCGTCTACATGATGAGGTGGCGTGGGATTCAACTTAAAATGAGCACGTTTCATAATAAAAAGATTTCTGAAAATATGAAAATATACAATTCCACTTCCGTTTTCTGTAATGCCACGCTAAAATTTTTATCTCAGATATTACGTTTCAACTCATGCTGTGAGACATGTCCCATGCACATACACTTTGTCACAGACCTGAAGGTGACAACAAAGTCCCTCGAAATCGATTTTTTAAAGTAAGAAATTTATGTGATCTTGGTTTTTGAATGTTTTTAGCAAGTAAAACAGATCGCTCCTTCTGTCTTCTCAAAATGAGAAAACTCAACTGCTAGTATAAACTGCTGAGTGAAATAAGATCAGAAATCAATGTGGGGCTTACGACGAACGTATCCTTTAGGATAGTACGGCAAAATTTGACGTTAATGGGCTACGGCTTTAGTCGACTGACGCCATTGCCTTTGGTAACAGCAGGACTTGGCCTGCAGCGCTTCTCTTCGGCTCGTGACCATATCGGTAGGACGATAGACGATCGGGAAACCTTGGCTTGATCAGACGAGTCCTGATTTCAGTAGGTAAGAGCAGACAGTAGGATTAGAATGTGGCGCAGACCCCACGAAGCCATGGATCCAAGTTGTCGCCGGCCGTAGTGGCCGAGCGATTCTAGGCGCTTCAGTCAGGAACCACGCGACCGCTACGGTCGCAGGTTCGAATCGTGCCTCGGACATGTATGTGTGTGATGTCCTTATGTTTAAGTAGTTCTAAGTTCTAGGGGACTGATGACCTCAGATGTTAAGTCCCATAGTGCTCATAGCCATTTTTTCCAATTTGTCAACAAGGCACTGTGAAACCTTGTGGCGGCTCCATAATGGTCTGGGCTGTATTTACATTGAATGGACCGTGTCCTCTGGATGTTCGGCTACTTGGAGACCATTTGCAGCCATTCTTGAACGTCACGGTCCCAGACAACCATGGAATTTTTGAGGATGACAATGCGCCTTGTCACCGGACCGTAATAGTTCGCAATTGGTTTGAGGAACATTCTCGACAGTTCGAAATAATGGGTCGGTCACTCGGACTGCCCGACGTGAATCCCATCCAACATTTTGGGACGTAAACGAGAGATCACTCCGTGCACAAAATCATGCAACGACAGCACTTTTACAATTATGGACGGCTATAGAGGCAGCGTGGCCTAATATTTCTGCAAGGGATTTTCGATGCCTTGTTGAGTCCATGCCACGTCCGAGTTGCTGCGCTACGCTCGGAAAAACTAGTCTGACACGGAATCAGAAGGCATCCCTGAATTTTTGTCACTTCAGTGCAACGGTTATCTCCAGACTAAAGTCACACTAAATACGCAACTGCTGAAGCCGTGTGTTGATATGGACAGTAGCATGGTGCCTTTGCAGTAGGTTTGGTCACATCTTAAGGCGAACAATTCGCACTCGCAGCTAATTTCGAAGGTAGAAATCGTCAGTGTCCTTTCGTCTCTCTACTGTTTTTCTTTATAATATGGGCTGACCGAAAATCACGTGCATGGATCAACAAAGAAAGCTGCCTGTGGAACAGAGAAACAGGAATATCTTCCCAGAGTTACAGTAACTTTATCATTTCTTTGGAATGTTACTGCCTGCTTCAGCTTATTAGAGCCCTGAGAAAGACTGCAGGAGGTATATTTCTTAATGAGCAGCACTTTATAGGCAGTTCAGTCACATTCTTGTAACAAATCTCACACGAAATTTGCACCAATGCTGATTTCTTAATGTTCTCTTTCATTTACGCCGAATTTTTTCAAGCTTCAATATCATTAACTGCACCGGCTGTGATGTAAGGCAACATGTCTTCTTCCATGGTTTTGAAAGTAGTGCTATTCTACTACAGCCATTAAGTTTTGAGACTGACAACTGGAGAGTGGGCACCCTCAAGGACCCGTATCCCTCACAAGATGCCGCGTAACACTACGATTTTTTTAAATTGGCTTGTGACCTTTACTCCATACGACCATGGTTTTCACGTAAACAAATCCCCATCCTCAATCAAAACACTCGCCGCTGTCCGTTAAGCACGACTGTAAACTCAGTACAGCTGGTAGACGCACGGCTGAAACATGATGGAAGGAAAGCCCCCCTACGTCTTCTCTTGTGGCAGTCACGATCTCTTCGGTCGAATGAGATCTACGCACACGTAGGAGTGCTTTCAGTGGGGAAAGAGACAAAAACCACATGGTGCGAGGTTAGGTGAGTGCGGAGCATATGCCGTAACGGTGACCATATCCTTACAAGTCCCTCTAAGATGAGGACAGAGCGACGCGTAGGAGTGTTGTCGTGCATAAACAGCCAATTCTTCCCACACCAAAGCTCAATATGCTTACAACGAAATGAATCGTCTAAATGCTCAAGGATTTGCTTACAGAAGGTTTTCTTTACTGTTGGACCTTCTGGGTACAACATGTCAACAATTCCATTTGAATAAGTAAATAGAGTGATAATAAAAAGCATTTCAAGCATCACTTTCACCTTTTGACCTGTCTTGTCACGGTTTTTTCCGTCGTAGCGATGTTGGCGTTTTCCAGGTGGAGGATTGTGGCCCCAGTTGCAGATCGCACTGGAAACACCATGTTTCTTCTCCGTTTATGATCCTGTCGAGATACCTCGGATCATCTTCAGTACTGCAGAACAACCGTAATTCTCCTTGAAGTGCATGCACTCAACTGTCTCTTACCGGGACGTTAGCATACCGCGGTGAATATGCGCCTGGTCTCGGAACTGAACGACTGTACTATGTTTATCTCATAATTTTACGTTCATTTATTTTGCAAATCGATTAGACCTTCACTTGAGCAATATACATCTCCGCTGCAGAGTCTTTTTTACTTGTTATCAAAGAAGAACCGAAATTTGTAAATAGATGAAAAGCTTACTCTCTCTCTCTCTCTCTCTCTCTCTCTCTCTCTCTCTCTCTCTCTCTCTGTCTCCCTCTCCGTTTCTCTCTCGCTGTCGGTCTCTATTGTTAAACAGAGCTGACGTACATATAAAAATATACTATCAGATATTTATTGCATTAAGCGGCGACTAATAAAATATTGGCAATGCCTGCATTACTTGCAGTGGAGCGTATTATGTACCGGCAGTATATGTTAAACTATATTGCCAGGAGCCAGCCCAGGAGCTTAAAGACAAAGAGGAGTGGGAAAAGTATTTGTAGTACAGTCGCTAATGAGACCAATTCAGCAATTCACTTGTCGCATCAACACGGCGCTAACTTGCGAGTTTTACCCAAGTTCAACCTCTTTCCTGTGTTCTTTACAACATGTATTTTGCGTTGGGTATTATTCATTTACTTATTAGAAATTAAAAACATAAATTTATCAGTCAAATTGTCTCCAGCGAGCTGTTATCCCCACTTATGTATTTGAGATACTTATGTCGTTGCAGCCGTACTGTTTTGGGTGACTTACACGTGCTGTCTGATGCTGTTATGCTTGATGTTTCCAAGCGAAGGGGTGAAACTGTTAACGCACTGAACGCGTATTCTAAAGGAGTAGATTGCAAGCCGCATTCTGATTACCCACGCTTCTATTTTCCGTGGGAAATCCTGAAATATTAGTAATCACTGGCCATCTCGTATAAGCCTGTGTGTGAACAGAGGGACTTAAATGGTCAACGGGCCATTCTGCTTCACGTATTGCAGGACACAGTTTCCCATCTGTCTTAGCGCAGAACAGTACGGCTTGCTACTACTCCGCTTGTCGATTTAGTCCACAGACAGAAGTAGCAAGGGACGTATGACACGGTGTGCCTATTAGACTAAAAGCATGCAAATGAATCTGGTACAGAATTTGCTTGCAGAAGAGGCAGGGCACGTGTAGGGACGCTGACGTATGAGCGGAGACACTGGAACAAGAAACCGGCATTGCCTGATCTGTTTGAATCCGTGTGTCGCGCTTGCAGCCCATCAATCATGTTGTCAGCCCTGGCACGGTGCAAACACATCACCGCAGCGCGGATGCGCGGTTGGCAAACTTCCCACGTCGCGCAGTGTGTTGCGGAAAACGTCGATGCTGTTTCCTGTTAACGACAGGGCTCTCTGACACAAAATACATTCCAGGCCACTAGTAAATCCCATTCTGTGCGATATTCCTCACAGTAAGATACTGGACCCAATCTTGCGACGTTCAAGATCGATTTCTGCTCCGACTCCCTTTCGTTAATTTTTAATAGTTGCTGTACAACTTCGTCTTCTAATAAAATTGTCGTCCTTCTAATCTTCCGTTAGCTTTAGAAACAGTTAGAGAGTATTTGCTCAAACGCATCAAAAGATATGTCTAAAAGTTTACATCCACGAACAGCGCATCAGGAAATGACTGCTGTGATAGTGAGGGAGCGTTAACGGCAAATGAAGTAGTTGGACGTGTCTTGTACGTGTGATGTTGTTGTCCTCGTTGTCGCTTTGAAGTGAAACGCAGTACATCCGACGCGAGCGAGATCATCGCATTTCCTTGCAGCCAGACCATCGCTGTTCGAAGCGTAGGTTGCTAGTTAACCTAGTCATTTGTAGAAGGATGTAGAAGAGTTCTGAGGCGTCCTTTGAGATATACTCGGATATTTCTGTTGCAAGAACGGTGTATGCGAACGACGCTGTTCTGAAAAGGTAGGCATCCAAGTCCCATCGCGAGTCCACAGTGCGCTTGTAACACTTCTTAAATACTAATTCACAATCTTTGTTGAACCAACCTAAAGGACATATTTTCACAATTTAGAGCAACCCTCAACGATTCTCTTCCATCTTCCTTCGACCAACTTGAATTTATTTTGAACTCGAAAGTTTTCGTTACTGGCAACATATTCCAGGATGAGGTTTTGTGAAACAAACTTTGCCACTTTACTGTCACAACAAATAACTCCATTTTTAGATGCGGTACGGAGATGTCAATAAGCCATGTCTTCGTGCAAAATGGCTGCAGGACTGGTACTGTATGTGTGTGTGTTTGTGTTTGTTTGTGTGTGTGTGTGTGTGTGTGTGTGTGTGTGTGTGTGAGTCTTTCCGTAGCAACGTGCTTTCAAAAAATGTTCAAATGTGTGTGAAATCTTATGGGCTTAACTGCTAAGGTCATCAGTCCCTAAGCTTACTAGCTACTTAACCTAAATTATCCTAATGACAAACACACACACCCATGCCCGAGGGAGGACTCGAACCTCAGCCAGGATCAGCCGCACAGTCCATGACTGCAGCGCCTGAGACCGCACGGCTAATCCCGCGCGGCTTTGCTTTCAGATTACCTTTTGTAGAACAAACAGGAAATCATCTTCAATAGCTGTCAATGAGTTACAAACCTCGAGCCTATAATCTAATTTAGATAATTTGGAGTATACGGTTAATTAAATTTTACATACATCAAAAAAGTTTTCCATCATCTCGGTTTCGAGAGTTCCGGAACCTGTACAGAAAACTGGTATAGAGATGAACATAAACATCTTTTCCGCCCTTTTTACTGTTCATGAATACCACACATTGCATGTTGTATCACCATACAGCGAGACCAGAGCTGGTGGTTCAGATTGTTGTACACAGCGGCACCTCTGATACCCAGTAACAAGTCCTCTTGCATTGGTGCATGCCTGTATTCGTCGTGGCGTACTATCCACAAGTTCAACAAGGCACTGTTGAACCAGATTGTACCACCCCTCAACGGCCATTCGGCGTAGATCCCTCAGAGTGGTTAGTGGGTCACATCGTCCATAAACAGCCCTTTCCGATATGTCCCAGGCATGTTCGATAGGGTTCATGTCTGGAGAAAATGCTGGCCACTCTAGTCGAGCGATGTCGTTATCCTGAAGATGTGCACGATGGGAGCGCGAATTGTCGTCCACGAAGACGAATGCGTCGCTAACATGTTGCGCTATCGGTCGGAGGATGGCATTCACGTATCGTACAGCCGTTACGACGTCTTCCATGACCACCAGCGGCGTACATCGGCCTCACATAATGCCACCCCAAAGCAACAGTGAACTTCCACCTTGCTGCACTCTCTGGACAGTGTGTCTAAGGGGTTCATCCTGATCGGGTTGCCTCCAAACGTGTCTCAGACGGTTGTTTGGTTGAAGGCATATGCGACACTCATCGGTGAAGAGGGCGTGATGCCAATCCTGTACGGTCCATTCAGCATGTTGTTTGACCCATCTGTACCGCCTTGCATGGTGTCGTCGTTGCAAAGATGGACCTCGCCATGGACGTCGGGAGTGAAGCTGCGCATCATACAGCCTATTGCTCACAGTTTGAGTTGTAACACGACGTCCTGTGGCTGCACGAAAAGCACTATACAACATGCTGACGTTGCTATCAGGGTTCCTCCGAGCCATAATCCGTAGATGGCGGTCATCCACTACAGTAGTAGCCCTTGGGCGGCCTGAGCGAGGCATGTCATCGACAGTTCCTGTCTTTCTGTATCTCATCCTTGTCCGAACAACATCGCTTTGGCTCACTTCGAGAAGCCTGGGCACTTCCCTTGTTCTCAGAGACCTTCCTGGGACAAAGTAACAATGAGGACGTGATCGAACCGCGGTATTGACCGTCTAGGCATGGTTGAACTACAGACAAGACGAACAGTGTACCTCCTTTCTGGTGGATTGATTGGATGTGTCCAGCTATCGGACCCCCTCCGTCTAGGCACTGCTCATGCATGGTTGTTTACGTCTTTGGGCGGGTTTAGTGATATCTCCAAACAGTCAAAGGGACTGTGTATGTGATACAATATCCACAGTCAATGTCTATCTTCAGGAGTTCTATGAACCGGGGTGATGCAAAAGTTGTTTTGATTTGAGTATAAATAATGAAAATTTGAAACCTGGTTAGTTCTTTTCAAAATACGGAAGATTTTAATAGTGACGTACAACAATGAAGCATAAGCATTTAGAAATGCCTCTCAAAATTACAGGTGGCGAAAACAATGGTGCTAAGCTCAGTTCACGACTACAAAAAGTTCTTTGTGCCTAAAAGGCCTTGTGCAATCTATCCGTTGGACACCACATCGGCGACTTGCGTGTCCCTAACCCTCCTGTGTACCCCAACCGGGAGACATGAAATTCCGTTCACGCGTCGTCGAACTTTCATATCCTTGAGAGGTTCAGGCTAGATTAAAGGTAGAATAAAATATTCCATGGTCCGACTGAGATTCGATCCCGCGACTTTTAGGTTTACAAGGTTGCAGTCTAGACTATTTTTCGTCATCTTTCCCTATTTCTATTTTTTTATTCGTCGTTTTTTCTTGATGAGTTATGAGCGGATGTCATATGACATGTCTCAGATTCCATCAATGAAGACTTCACCGTTTTTTTCTTACCGAGCGTGGTTAGTTCCCTGGTGGAACATGCTGAGCTACCGTGTCGGCTCCACTAGGTCACCAGGTCTAGAGGATGGGAGCGTCCAGTATTAACTACACACGCGACTATTAGCTACGACTGTAAATAGCTGCAAAGAGTAACGTCATTCTATGAAAGGAGCAATGATTGCTGTAAAACGACCTCGAAAAGAGGCGATGAACTACGACCAAGAAAGCAATAAAAATCAGAGGAAGTAGTATAATCCGTGAATGGAAGACGTGTCAGTTCAGCAGTTCTCAGCCTCAAAGTCCACTTAAGTAGGTCATGCTCCCCAAGCCATGTCTAGGTTATCTCTACGATTTCCTTGGTGGATCAAATTTATAACTATCACAACACTGGTAATCGAACTTGAATCAACCTCTGTGGAGAATGTAGTACATCAGAATGTGACTATGCTGCAACAAACAAATTCCTTCACTGCGAAGCACTGATTGAAGAAAAGCTATGTTTGTGCTCCAGGTGAATAATGCCTACACGTTTTTTAATAGCTGTGTTATTCTGATCTTGTTAGGGTTTCGTACCTCGTCTGGTAGAAACGAAACCTTATAAGTTCGCGTTGTTGTTCGTCTGACTGTTTGTCGGTCCAACTTCCCAATACCCTATTTCTCAGGTACGCATACACCCATCAAGTTGGAATCTATGTCACGTATCCAGGTGTGCAGTCCCTTGGTGATATAAACAAGTGAAATTTCTAAGTCAGTCCAAACGAAACGTACGGTCATTTATGTCACGTATTTTGATATTTCCAAATTCACTCATTAGGTACTTCCCTTTGATATAGAATAATAAAATTTGGCAAGCAGAAAGATTTCACAACACAAATGAAGGAAAAGATTAGAAAATTATTAATTCGTAATTATATCACACGAAAAAATATTTCTTTTGTCATTTGTTGTCTGACTTCTGACTTGAAATTAAAACATCCTCGAAGGACCTGGTACCCCTGAAGCCAATGTCTTGCCACTATCAATGTCCATAACAGGCAAAAATCGTCGAGGTTCTGGATTCCCGAAATGAAAGAACTGTCTGCATACATGATTAAATTGTTATCCCAGTGCGCGTGTCAACTCGCACCTGACATTTTTTGTACTTGATGTGCCTTACATTTGGGAGTAATTAAAACAGTGTGCCGTGCTGGAGAATGAGTTCTTGAACGTACCATAAATTTTGTTCTTTTCAAAAGTTTTTCCAATATCGAAATTATTTACTGCAAGTTGTTGTGTTGAGTCGGTAAAATGATGCCAACATTATTTTGTGCTATAGGAAAAGCACCGTTGTTTGTCGAGAGTGGAGCAGGCCTAGAGAAATGTTTGTGTGCAGGAGGTTGGTAGCCCTGTAAGACGGCCCGCGCGCAAGCTGGTGGTCATATCGGGGAGCCACTGGCTGCGCTGTTGCGCCTGCCAGCCTGCCGTCCCATTTTAATTAAACCGGCGCAGATATCTGCGTAAGAATACAGTTTAATTAACTAATTTCGAGAAGTTTGTTGGCCGCTCCGCCCGTGCAGACTCCGCGAAAATTTCCTCGGCAGCTGCAACTGCGCACGCAACGCGCGGGACCAGGTGCTCCCTCGGGATACTTTAATACGGCCTCCCTCCTTCTTTTTTTTCCTGCAGATTGTCCCATCTCTGGTAAACTCTAGTAGCGCGGGTGGAGAACCGCCTAAGGGTCAGTGGTGTTATTTGTGTGTGTCTGTAGCTGTAGCCAGCGCGACGTCGAGAACTGAGGTCGGAGTGGCAGTGTCCTGGTAAGCTGCCTGTAAATCACTGGTTCGATTCCGGCCTGGGTTGGGGACTTTCATTGCCTACGGACTGGGTGTTTGCGCTCTCCTCATCGTCTCATCATCATTATCATCATTCGTGCAGTGGCTGGACTGGGTTGTGTAAAAATTGGACTATGTACAAAATTGGGACTCTGTACGGGCGCTCATGACCGTTCAGTTGAGCGCTCCACAAACCAAACATCACCATCATCACTCTCCCGGTAAGGTACGCAACATTATCACAATACAGGAAACATGAAAGGTTACTGGAATGCATTGCAAGTATCAGTCGCAGATGTGCTGTGAACGGTGACGTCATCGCTGATCCTTTCGCCTCAACGCACCGCACCGCACAGAACCTTACAGGCAAACTGCACACATATGTTTAACATTTACACAATTGTTAATTCAATAGGAATTTTTCGTGTTATAGCGTATTACTATTACTAACTTATTTACTGCTGACATAAAACATAAGTTTGCCTTTTTTGAAAGTTTTTCTTTGTACCAAACTTTGGTTATGAAATATACAAAAGATGGTTTGTTTTCTAAAATTTATATAGGCTACTTTTTCCATTATTGGTGAAATGCAGGGACAATGCCTCCAACGGACATCTATTACTTGTTTTTGACAGTCTGAGAAAGAACCCTCAACTACTTTGCGATAATGTTTTAGATTAAGTACCTCAGCATTAAACCGATAGAGGCGCCTTTGTAAATGTGTATCTTTTTACATTAATTTTTTTTGTTTTTCCGTGTTTTCGAATTCTTGTCACAAACACTTATTGTCGCATTAACATTGTTGGTTGTCTTCACAGTTAATGTTCTCCCTACTTCTAGTTTGTTGATTAGTTGGTGATACATTTACCTGCTAAATTGCTTTTGTTTCAGTAGGATAAATTCGTTTTTTCCCTGAATTATTCTGTCATTATCGGGCTCGTTACTGCCCCCTAAAAACACTAGAAGACAGGTGACATACAGTTGGAACAGTATCACTCTTCGAGTTTCGTTTCAGAAGAAGAGTCAACTGTTCACTTTTCAAATACCTTTCATAATACGGATCACCAAAATGTATCCAGCACACTCAATCATTATCAGCTGTAAATGAACCGGCACGTTTACAAGCATTCATTTATTCTCGTTTCGTTTCGTTATTCTAGTGAAGTATACTAAACTTAACTCATAGCTTTTTTCATTGTTTGCTGTGGTTAATACAACTCGTGACCACACAAAAACCGTCATCTTTCACATCTTTCACTGAAAACATTTCAAAATATAGTCTTAGACCCATTCATACATTAATAGCTGTAGCGTAATTCTGCACTTGATCATCAATCACTGATAAAATACCACGTACACCTAAATAACAGTGTATACACTGAAAACACTCAGAAACGCAGTGACAGGACAACAGTTTATGAAAGTAGTGGGCTACTGAGCGGTGGTACTGTCGCCTGTGACGTCAGCGTTGTGGTTCGCAACGACAAACACACCATGTCATCCCTACTGTGTATTCCAGCAACCAGGGAAATGTGGGCAATATCTGATGATATTCGATGATAACAGAGGGAACATTCAAGCAACAGAGCTACGGAAGTGAGTCCTTGAAAGAGTGTTTAATATCTAACATGTAACATGAACTACAGCTTTGTCAGAATTATTAACACTCACAGTGTATAGCACTATTCCATATTATGCAGCAGTTACTATCAACCAAGTGTATTTTGATTAAAAAAAGCCTCCTACCTTCGATAAACCTTCGGTAACCAACGTCGTTCGTTTAAGAAGAACACATTCTAAGACTTTACAATGGATCTGAGTCAAACATCTATTTTTCTGAAAACTGAGTATCGCTGTTATTCTATTTTAGCTTGCTCTTAACAAGAGCAGCCAAAACTGAGACTCTTGTTATATTTGCTGTTAACTTAAAACTACTGCAGCGTACAAACTCTTACCTGAGGCTAACGCGCTCGCCGACAACATGATTAAAGCGACAAGTTAAAAGTACGTCTTGTAGGCAGCCATAGTTGAGGCAGCTGCACTGCTCATGAAGAGTGTTAATAAAACGGAGCCGAAGGGTGTCTCCTATCACAGGGAAAAAAGAGGGAGTAATCCAGAAAAGTTCATGCTGAAGCTCAAAACGTTCCGTCGATGACGAGATTATTACAGATGGAAATTGGAAATGGGACACGTGCACGTGGTCGACCTGGACGTGAATACGTGAATCGGGCAGGAAATCCCCCGCTCTCCCCCCCCCCCCCCCCCCCCCCCCCGTTGTCTTTTGCAAGGACCTTTCACAAAATTCACTTAAAGCGGTTTCGTGAAACCAGGGAAGACTTAAATCTGCGTGGCCGGACGGGTAAAACCACTGCGTTGCCTCGTTCGATACAGGTTAACACTAGAACCGCTGAAATTTCGTCGTATCTTAAACCGCGGCTGGCTTACTTATGACTCAGTATCTTTACCTTTTTATCCTGCGTCAGTGGGATATTGGGGCTAACAATGAATATATGTCTTAAAAGTGTTTGACATTTTATTATAAAATCAACAAAAATAAATTCTCTCGTTTCAAATTACCGAATATTATTAAGAAAACGTACTCATCTTTGCTGGGTGTCTTTATGGGCCGGCATCACATAATAAGCTCAAATAATAGTAGTTTGATGTGCATTAACTGCAGACATGTTTTTTTACACCTTTGACACTTTACAAATGATTTGTTTCCAGCGCAGTCAGACTCTACAAGGGAATGTATTAGCTTCTCTTGTCACTCAGGCATATCTTCGGGAGCGGCGCAGTCTTCCTAAGCAAATCAAACAAGTTGTAAAATGTCTGAACAGGCCAAAGTCAGGGCGGTGCTTTGACTAAGTATTTACGAGCCACTTCGTCGATCACGTCCATTCCATATTTTCAGCAACTATAAAATGTAACTGTATCCAGCTTCTTTTTCAAACCGGCCTCAGTTTTCACATAAGCATGCACAGTACGGAGAATCAGGACATTCATAGCTGCTCTTTCCCTAAAAACAGTCAGTGTCGTATCTTTCTTCTCCAACAACAATCTCTTGTTGCTTTATTGCTAGACACTGGTATTTACCTGCTTCCCTCAACCCTCAATGCTTGTATCATTTGCTTTCAAGGTTTCCGAGACAGACAGGGAGGAGAAAATATTGTCACCTGCGATGTTTTTTATCCCATTCAAGTATGGTTACACCGAAGTATAAACATAATCGTTGCAATTGAAAAATATGTCTGTGCAGCAGACAGATAAACAGTTATAAAATAAATACAGAAACACACATACCTTCTTCATCGGTAATCAATAAACCATGATGTGGTTTAACATTATTTTTTGATGAACAATCTGAAAGTACAGTTTGTGGCAGTTTTTCCACAGATGAAAATTCCAGTTGCTCACCCTTAGGTTCGTGAGTCAAAATTTCATTCACGCCATTTAAAATGTCCTCTTCTGTTTTTAGACGTTTTGCCATAATAAACTTGTATGCTATTTAATTAAATGAAATTATTTGGTTCCAGAGACCTTATAAAGTCACAGATATCTATGATGAATATACGCATCATATATGTTTGATACCTGATAACACCTCTGGTACCACATAGTTTCATTAGATTAAAACATACGATTTCAGGCAGGATCCCTCCTTTCATTCAAAGCTAACGTGCTATGCGATTACAGCTGCAGAGCGTCTGCAGGGCCGTTCGAGTGTTTTGGAATACCAGTGAGCTTGTGAGGGTACTGGTGTGTGGTATCTGTAAGTGGTTGTTCTTTAGAGGGCGACAATGCCCAGTGGTGCAGAGAGTCGCAAGTAGAGGCAGATGTTGAGACGTTGTGGAGGGTGTAGGCTGCGTGAGCCAAAGGCGGTTGCGTAGCGAAGGATTTATCTCTATGTTTAACAGTAGTGGGACCCAGTTTGAATAATAGAGTATTTATGTTTGTGCAGTGTGATAAAGGAAATAAATTAAATTTTACCAGTTCTTAATGTGTCTCCATCATTTGTACCATACCATTGCATTTATCAGTGAACGAAGTCTCGATATACACGGTCAACTACAACAAGAGGACTGTAACATAATAATCATTAATTAACCCATATAATCTCCAAGGGGAAGGGAGCTTATAGGCTGTAGAGCATAGTGCAATCAGGGTCGAGGAGGGAAGCGTGTAAGAGTAGTCCGTACCGTTGTGTTATGCCACTGTGCCACGGTGAAGCACTGCTTGGCGCGTCTGTCTAGTGAACAAGAGACCTCGATTAGAATCCTGGCCTTAGTACAAATTTTCATTCATCGCTTCAGTCTGCATCTACACTATTTATATAGTTAGAATTCACTACAAGCACCGTATTTCGTAAAAAAATGTGCGATACTTGCGTTCACGTACAGTCGTGCTTCAACCTCGTCTCCCTCCCTGCAGTACTGGAGAACTGCAACGTCATCAGGTAGTGACACAAAAGTGTATTTGTTGAGCAAATGATCTGAAAACGAACATGCAGGACTGGGATCAGAATAGTTCCTTCCGCGGTTCTAAATGAATCTAGATTTTTTTCTCTTTTAAGGTTAAGGTTAAATATGATAATTTATTATCTTATTTTGTATGGTGACATAAAAATTCATTAACACAAAATAGTGGCCAATGAATTAAGGAATGCATCACAAGTGACCCAGCCGCGGTCCTAGTGTCAAGTGAGGCTGTCTAGCTGTGTTCGGTACTACAGGACAGTCGCCGAGCAACTGCTGATCGATTTGTACGCCGTACGTCGTTCGGAAATTGTACCGCACTGTCGGCGCGCCAGGCGTGTTGCATAGTTCGCCTCCTCACACTCGACGCCCTCGCGAATGTCTCCCCCTTCGTTCCTCGCGGCATTTCCCCTCGCCGTTCTGTAAGATCAAGTTTAATATAGCGAAAAACCCGTCCATAATAGGTTTATGCCACGTCAGCGACATCTCCGGCGCAGTTTATCCCGGTGTAGGGGGGCCTGGGGTCGCGGCGCGTGTCACATCGTTCACGAATGCCGTCAGCCGCTAAGCCGACACGCCGTGGCGCGGCGCGCAGACAGCTGCAGCCGGGAGGTGGCGCAAGCGAGCAACTCCGTACGCCGCCTGAATGCTTCGGGCTCCAACCTCCTACACAACCCTGTCGACTAGTTCTTGTCCAAAGGAGATAGCAGTCATTAACAAAGGTAAATTCATACGTAAAATTCAAAACGCTTCTCTGTTCTTAGACTTCTGCACAAGCAAGAGAAACGAAATCTACATTGGGAATGCCGCTATCGGCATAACCATTATCCACAACTGCAGATATTAAAATCATATAAACTACATTAATCAATTCGGTATGCAAGAGACCTAATGGTAGGCTGGCATCTGGCTGGAAGTTTCGTCTGCTGAAGTTCGACCGAACTACACTGCCGGCCATTAAAATTTCTACACCAGGAAGATGACGTGTAGCACTCGAAATTTAACCGACAGGAAGAAGATGCTGTGATATGCAAATGATTTGCTTTTCAGAGCATTCATACAAGGTTGGCGCCGGTGGCGACTCCTACAAAGCGCTCACATGAGGAAAGTTTCCAACCGATTTCTCATAGACAAGCACCAGTTGACCGGCGTTGCTGGTGAAACGTTGTTTTGATGCCTCGTGGAAAGAGGAGAAATGCGTACCATCACGTTTCCGACTTTGATAAAGGTCGGATTGTAGCCTATCGCGATTGCGGTTTATCGTATCGCGACATTGCTGCTCGCGTTGATCGAGATCCAATGACTGTTAGCAGAATATGGAATCCGTGGGTACAGGAGGGTAATACGGAACGCCTTGCTGGATCCCAACGGCCTCGTATCAATAGCAGTAGAGATGACAGGCATGGCTGTAACGGATCGTGCAGCCACGTCTCGATCCCTGACTCAACAGATGGGGACGTTTGTAACACGACAACCATCTGCACGAACAGTTGGACGAAATTTGCAGCAGCATGGACTATCAGCTCGGAGAACATGCCTGCGGTTACCCTTGACGCTGCATCAATCATAGACAGGAGCGCCTGCGATAGTGTACTCAGCGACGACCCTGGGTGCACGAATGGCCAAACGTCATTTTTTCGGATGAATCAAGGTTCTGTTTACAGCATCATGATGGTCCCATCCGTGTTTGGCGACATCGTGGTGAACGCACATTTGAATCGTGTATTCGTCATCGCCATACTGGCGTATCACCCGGCGTGATGGTATGGGGTGCCATTGGTTACACGTCTCAGTCACCACCTGTTCGCATTGACGGCACTATGAAGTGGACGTTACATTTCAGATGTGCTACGACCCGTGTCTCTACCCTACATTGCCGCGCGGTGTTAGCCGATCGGTCTTGGGCGCTGCAGACATGGACTGTGCAGCTGTTCCTGGCGGAGGTTCGAGTCCTCCCTCGGGCATGGGTGTGTGTGTTTGTCCTTAGGATAATTTAGGTTAAGTAGTGTGTAAGCTTAGGGACTGATGACCTTGGCAGTTAAGTCCCATAAGATTTCACACACTTTTTTTTTTGTACCCTTCATTCGATCTCTGCGAAGCCCTATATTTCAGCAGGATAATGCACGACTCCATGTTGCACGCTCCAGATCTCTCACCAACTGAAAACGTCTGGTCGAGTAACTGGCTCGTCACAATACGCCAGTCACTGCTCTTGATGAACCGTGGTATCGTGTTGAAGCTGCATGGGCAGCTGAACCTGAACACACCATCCAAGCTCTGTATTACTGCCAGGGGTGGTTGTTCTGGGTACTGATTTCTCAGGATCTATGCACCCAAGTTGCGTGAAAATGTAATCACACTTCAGTTCTAGCACAATATATTCCTCCAATGAATACCCGTTTATCATCTGCATTTCTTATTGATGTAGCAATTTTAATGGCCTGAAGTGTAAGAACGTAGGGGCAGATCATGACCATATTTTAGCGTAACATAGCCCATCATATTTATAATTGAAAATTTCTTCTGTAATTCCTGCAATTGATTTTTCAAATTATCTGTGGAGCATTTCCACAATATGGGTGTCAATGAAATCGCGTTAAAGTTGAAGTCACTCAACACACACTGTCAAAGGCTAGTTGAATTGTTTATTCCTCTAACATCCGACGAATCACCACAGTGCTGAATAGCATTAACGCACTGCTCTTCGCAATGTAACAAGCTGTAATTTGTGCACTTTTAAATATACAAGGTGTGGCTATAAAATAGCGGGACTCATACTGTTACAGAGTAAGTTCGCATGAGCCAAAGATGAACGACCAATAGCTGACAAGCGTGAAGTCTTCTCAGTCTAATGCAGTCTGGTGTCCGTAGACCAATAGTTGTGGCCTTCGTTTGTGGAAGATCTGTTAATTTGTTTTTCCGGAAAACTGATATGTAATAATAGAGCAACAAATTATCGTGAAGTTTCAAATAAAACTTTGAAGAACTGCTGCTGTAACCTATCTTTTACTAAAAGAACTGTATGTTGAAGATCGTTTATAAGTTTCGCCTGCATCTGAGTGGTTTGAGTGTTTCCAAGGAGCCCGAAAAGATGTTGAAGATGAGTCACTCACGGTACTCCTTAAGCATCACAGACGGATGAAAATGTCGAAAAAGTAGATAATCTGGTTCGATCAGACAGTCCGTTGAGTATAGGATCGATTGCTGAAACTGGAGGAATTGACGAAGAATGTGTAAGGCAAAATATACGTAACCAGTTTAACACGAGAAAAGTGCGTGCGAAACAGGTGCCGAATATCATCGAACAAAAGTAGCTTGCGAAAATATTTTTACTGACACTGTGTACACCATTGAAAATGATAATAATTTCTTGGAAAGAGTGATAACATGTAGCGGATCTTAGTTATTCACTTAGGATCCAGAACCTAAGCTCTAGTCCCAGCACTGGGAGGGGCGAACTTTACCCACAGCGTAGAACAGCACGAATGGACAACACAAGATTCAAAGCGATGATGACTTTTTTCGATGTCATTCAATTGTGTATGTTCACTAGTTTCCTGAAGGTCAAACTATTAACTAACATTATTTACTTACTTGAGGTCCTTGCTGAACTCCGTGAAAAAAAAGTAAGGAAAAAACAAACGAACCCAATTGTGGAAGAACAAGGCATTGGTTCTGCGTCAAGACAACGCACCGGCTTATAC
The DNA here is from genome assembly GCF_023897955.1 of Schistocerca gregaria. Lineage (NCBI taxonomy): Eukaryota > Metazoa > Arthropoda > Insecta > Orthoptera > Acrididae > Schistocerca > Schistocerca gregaria. The sequence continues at coordinate 462,384,488 of NC_064921.1, forward strand.
CGCATTTTCTGTAAAATGTTAGCACACCCACCTCATTCTCCTGACCTATCACCATGTGACTTTTATCTATTCCTCAAGCTCGAATCTGCATTAAGAGAAACAAGATGTCAGTCCGTTGAAGCGGTAAAAGAAAAGCCGGCCCACGTTATCAAGCAGCTCACAGAGAAAGAGTTCCAACACCGTTTCCATTAATGGAAAATTAACAGGGAGGGTTTTACGGCTAGAAGAGAGGAGTATGTTGAGGGTGACACTAGCTAAATATGAATGTTTTTGAAATAAATTATTTTACGGCAATGTTCCCACTATTTTACAGCCACACCTCCTATACAAGAGAGACTCTGACAGATTTACTGATTCCACACAAAAACGTCGTTTATGATACACAAACATGAGTCAGACACTGAAATTAAGAGTCTAATATGTTGATTGTCCTCTAACAGCCTTCATATTGGTCACGCCAATTGTATAAACTACCTCTGCTACTATAAAAGAAACATTAACCTCATACGTAAGGAACTGCTACTACGAACGAAACAGGATGCACATGTAACAGTGCAAAAACACGGGAGAAGGGAAACTCAACATGTTAAGCTCTTGTGGACGTCAATATCACACTCATCCTGAAGAGAACTGTGTAGTGAAGCCAATAAAACGGTGCTCCGTACCTAATGGGTAATAACAGACGAGGATCAGGCGGTCTGTATGGGCCGGCGGGTAGAATGGGGTCTTTTTGTGTTTATCGGATTTTCCGCGTAAAAGCGAACGCATGCAGTGATTGGAATGAAGCGCAAACACCACTCTGCCGTTTTCTAGAACTTAAATGACGTAGCTATCAAGTTTGTGCCACAAGTAAATTTTATTAGTCTGATGGTGGAAGCCGGCGAACTGTGTAATTATCAGCATCGGCTTACACCCTTAAAGCACAGGAAGTAAAATTCTCATGCTAGTTGTAATATGTAAGTAGATTGTATCGTACTAATGAAATTCCGCTCAACGAAGCTAGTCTCTGTTTCTGGTATGTTTTAATGTGCAGTGTCATTCGGGTAGTCTGGGCCATACCAAAGTCGGGTGGTGTTGTTCATATAAGCAAAGTTTCTTTTATTTCCTGGTCTCGATGCCAAAGTTCAAAGAGAAGCGTCATAAACGACAGTGAGACAAGAGGTTTCAAATGTTTTGTAAGGCGAAATGACTGAAAGGTCTGCTGCCGGACTTTTTAATGTTGCTAGAACTAAAATGACAAGGAGATTAAAATTATTGTACAGCATCAGCAGATATCTGTGGCACTCGGATCGTGTTTTCCAAACAAACGTTTGAGGAAAATAACAAATAAATGCCTACAGCACACGTGAGAGATTTAGCTTCCAGGTTAAAGACTGAGTTTCAAAAATTGGCTTTAAGTTTGGCATAAAATTTAAAACTGTCTCACATTTTTAATAAGGAGTAGGACTTGGCAGGTAGAGATTTCTGTCAACACTTCATAAAGAAGCTTCCAGAACGGTGTTACAGAAACCCTCGTTAAACAAGTTTAATGTGATTGTCATTTTCATTCTAAGACAAGCTGAAAGGTTTTCTAACCATCTGTTATTTGGGTTACATTGTACTTTTCATATGTGAACAGATTAATTCGTTTGTATTTATTTAAAAACTTATATTTTATTGTAACGCCCATATTACCAGACACTTTCTTAACATCTCGAATTGTAAGTCAGAGAGTTGTTGTCTGTCGTTCCGGTTAGTAATCTTTTTTAACACCAGATACATCAAAACAACTGTTCAAGTAAAGGATTTTTGCAGCCATACCATATTTCAAAACAACAACAAAGTTTTATACGAATTTTACTTAAGTGGACCATACTAGCCCTCATTTCCCGTAATTTAAAACACATAAACAACAAAACAATAATAATAACAACAGGAATTATAACAGATAATTATGATGATTTCAAAAACCGTATCACTGACCCTGTCCCTTATTTTTTAACACAACAGTAATTAAAATTGTGTATTTTCACAGACATATCTGTGGATATACGTTTCTACAAGCTATAATCAGCGATTATGGATGTCATTTATTCGTCAGGTTCTTAGTAGGTTTTAGGACGTATGCGTCACCTGACACACAGGTCAATCAATTCCCCCGAATTATGGGCCGTTGGCTCGTGGGCGCTTATCTGGTTTCCGATAGGGTCCAAGATGTGCTCCAGCGTGTTCATATCAGCTGAATTTATTTATCATACTTCGGATCTAAACTTGGTGATCAAGATAAATCTTGATGTGTGTTGAAGATCTGAGAAAATGGTCCAAAAAAAGAAGAAAAAAGCTTTTAGATTTGCTGTTCCTGTGATATGGAAGGAGTCAAGAAATCATTCCGATGATTGCTACTATTTCATTGTTGATATTACTGGTCATAATTCTAAAAACAAGAAGGTAATAAGCTACACTAACCTTTCGTCCGGCGTGCGACCAGTAGGGCATGGTGTAGATTTGCCGGTTCCTGGACAACTAGATGATTTCAATTCTATTCCATAAGAAGTAGTTCCTGATGTACATTCTGGTTTACATGAACAAGATGATGAATTTCATTATAATACAGAAAGTCTAGAAGCAAAATCGTTTATTCAGACCAAGCTTAATGATTTGCTGAGGGATCTGGGCTTAACGAAAGAAAAAGCTGAATTGCTTGGCTGTAGATTAAAAGAAAATAATTTATTGGCAGTTGGAACCAGCATATACATGTATAGAAAGAGAGAGCAGAATTTTCCAAGTTTTTTCAACAAGAAGGTGATTTGGTGTACCGCTCAGACATTCCCGGTCTGATGAATGAGTTTGGTATTGAATACAAAAAAGGAGACTAGAGGCTGTATGTTGATTCATCCAAAACTAGTTTAAAGACGGTTTTGTTACAAAATGGTAACATGTTTGCATCTGTACCTGTTGGACATTCTGTACATTTGAAAGAAAGTTATGAAAACCTACAAATAGTGCTAAGTAAAATAGGCTATTCTGTTCATGATTGGGTGATACGAGGCGATCTAAAAATAACATGCATGCTCCTTGGTCAGCAAGGTGGCTTTACCAAATTTCCACCGAGCGAGGTGGCGCAGTGGTTAGCACACTGGACTCGCATTCGGGAGGGCGATGGTTCAGTCCCACGTCCGGCCATCCTGATTTAGGTTTTCCGTGATGTCCCTAAATCGCTCCAGGCAAATGCCGGGATGGTTCCTTTGACAGGGCGCGGCCGACTTCCTTCCCCATCCTTCCCTAATCCGATGAGACCGATGACCTCGCAGTTTGGTCTCTTCCCCCAAATAACCCAACCAACTGTAAAAGCTTTTCCTAAAGATGGACCATGTTTTAAGTATCTCTGCCAAAAGTTTCCACATCTTTCAAAAGCTAAACTAAAAGAAGGTGTCTTTGTCGGACCTGACATTAGGAAATTAATGTTTGATGTTTACTTTGAATCCACAATGACTTTAAATGAGAAAGAAGTATGGGTATCATTCAAGCAAGTCGTTACAAAATTCTTAGGACATGAAAAAGACCCAGAATATGTTTCTATTATAGCTACAATGGTAAAGAAGTTTAAAACTTTAGGATGTTTAATGAGCCTGAAAGTTCACTTTTTGAACAGTCACCTTGATTACTTCCCGGACAATTCTGGGGATGTTAGTGAGGAGCAAGGAGAGCGTTTCCACTAGGAAATTAAAGTGATGAGAAAACGCTACCAAGGCCTCTGGAACACAGACATGATGAGGGACTGCTGTTGGTCACTTCACCGAGAAGTGAAGCAAGCGACTCATCATAGAAAAAGCTACACAAGAAGCTTCAAAGAAAAATGAGAAAGGAAATACAGACCAATTCCAAATGACAAATGAAACCTCTATTAACACATGTCATTGTTTTAAGTAGTTTACTGTAAATACAAACCATGCTTATGTTGTAACAAAGTTTTCATTAATTTCTCCGTGCCGGCCGCGGTGGTCTAGCGGTTCTAGGCGCGCAGTCCGGAAACGCGTGACTGCTACGGTCGCAGGTTCCAATCCTGCCTCGGGCATGGATGTATGTGATGTCCTTAGGTTAGTTAGGTTTAAGTAGTTCTAAGTTCTAGGGGACTGATGACCAGAGTAGTTAAGTCCCATAGTGCTCAGAGCCATTTGAACCATTTTTGAATTTCTCCGTTTACTGTATAGCGTAGGATTTTTATATTATATAATAAAAAGCATATTGCTCGATAACTATGGGTGATATAAAAAGTAAGGCTATATCTGGATTTAGCTCATAAAAATCTATAAAGATCAGTTATCAAAGTAAAAAAGCTTTTCAAAAAAAATTTTCGTTGGCCTGTGTTATTTTCGAATTATCGGGTTAGAGGCAGCGACCGCCTGAAGTAATGTGTCAACGAGATTACTACGCCTTTTCTTCCGGTTACGTGTGAAGATAACAGGTAGAAAACCAGTTGAAACTTTGCTTCATATCACAGTCACCACTTGGTTGATAATCTGAGAAGATTTCGTCCGTGAAATTTGCCGTGAAAGTTTGCGTTTCCACACAGACGGCGTTCCACTTCAGATTTGGATACGTCTTCACCTGTAGAAACTAGAACTAACTTTGGCAGGTCCAGGAAATTACTAACGGGTATAAAACTCGCAATCATCTTGCTCGTATAGGTCCCGGCGGAGGTTCGAGTCCTCCCTCGGGCATGGGTGTGCGTGTTTGTCCTTAGGCTAATTTAGGTTAAGTAGTGTGTAAGCTTAGGGACTGATGACCTCAGCAGTTAAGTCCCATAAGATTTCACACACATTTGAACATTTTTTTTTTGCTCGTGTAACTTAACGTGCATCGCTCGGGCTCGAAAGTCCAGAAGGTGAATGGACACGGTGCGGGACCGTGCGGCTGTTGAACGTCCGTTGGTCTCGCATGCCGGCCGGACTGAGAGGGGTTAAGCGGTTGTCCTCGCTCGTTTCGGCGAATGGTGTTCTAGTATGCATTCTCCGCCTTAAAAACAACGACACTCAAACAGCTAAAGCACGATAGCAGACAGAGCAAAGTTTACACGATTCACAGGCAGATGGGAAACATGACTTTCCTTTCTCATCTTTACTGATGATTGTGCGACACGGGAAAGGTACCGCGATAAAAATTACAATTAAATAAATTTGACAGATCAGTGAAACAGCGGACCCCATAATACGATATAAACGCTAGGAAAGGGAGAGGTATATGCCTAACAAAAACGGCTGCAGTGGGCTGTACCATGAGAATAATGTCGAAAGTACGTTGATCCCCATAACTACCCGCAAACCTTCACGCAGACACAGTAGAGCGACCCTAGTCATCATCAAGTGCGGTGATATTTTCGGCGCCGTAAGACTTTATAAATTGCTCGAAGTATTTTTAATTAACCTACGCCTTATGCGAGATTAAAAAAGAGCCGAAGTTGGTCCGGAAATGCAAATTACGCGGAGATCTGCCTTTCCCGCCCTCTAGTCCGGCCTTCCACGCCGCCTTTGCGGATATAATTAAAGGCAGCTGCTACACGACGAGTGTAAACGCCGGAGTCGCTCCCACAAAGGATTAATTAGAGCGTTTGTCCCCGAAATATCAGGCCATCAACAGTGTAAACAAGAGGCCAAAAATAAATTCGCAATATTTATTCCTTTGTTAACGAAGCTGCGGAATGTAACTGATGTAAAACTCATATAACACTAGTGATGAAACGGGTTTATTTAGTGTTTTACACGACAGATTCCAGTTCATAAACTCATCTTCAGTTTTTGTTTCTCATTCTTTGACGTATGCCACATATTATTTGTGCAAATTTTTTAGGGTAGAAGCCAAAAATGAAAGACTTCAATGTAATGGGTAAATATTTACTATTTATATCACTACAAGAAATACTAGAGATTTCAAAAAAGAGCAGAGCGACAGGATAGAATGTACGACAGAACTCAGCTTGAGTGCATAGATCGTCTGTGGGCGGGTAACTTAGTTCCTTGCTGTCGAATTTGAGATAGCGAGTTAAAACAGCTGGAAAAACGAAGAGGGTATCTTTTTTTCTTTGCTCGAAATCGGCGATAAAATGTTGGTTTCTTCCACGAAAGTCAGTTAATAGTACAGGCTGTCACATCATTCCCTTTCACTAAAGTCGAAAATGTCCAAACGAAACCAATTGTACAGTCAATCACAGCATTGTGTAATTTTGATGTATTACATAAGGTTGAGAACGTCAACAAAATGTGAGACCTACTGTCATTTAAAAAAAAAAAGGGTTGACACAATGCAAATTTGAGACCCCCTTTTATTTCCATGTCAATGCGTATGGACATCCTGTGGTTTATATTACACAGGCGATACATACACTGATGGAAAAAAAATGCAATACTAAGAAGGAGCTGTGTGACATGAACGAAAGTTGATAGGCATGTTTCTAATATGAAAGACGTTGTTTACTCGGATTTTGTGTTAGTCGCCTAAGAGTGGCGCTATTAGTGCCACTATGAGGATACAAATAAAGTTTGGTTTAACTAACCGCTGTAACAGTTGCGAGCGTTGGTTACGTTTGAGACTGGACGTGGCGAGTTAATGTTAGTCAAGATGACCTTTGAGACGAAAAAGATGCCATTATAGGCACCTCACTCAGTTTGAAGGAGGCTGTTAATACGTTTACGTAAATCTGGATGCTCTTTCTGCGATACTGTAGAAAGATTTGGCAGGAATGTAACCACTGTGCATGATTGCTGGCCGCCGTGGTTACGAGAATGTACGATGACAAGAAGACCGGGCTTCGGACGGCCAAGTGGCACTACAAAGAGGGGAGACCATCGTTTCCGGTGTATGGCTCTGGTGCAACGTACTGCGCCTGCAGGAGCAGTTTCACCAGCAATTGACACCATAGTGACACAACGAACTATTAGAAATCGATTATTTTATGCACAGCTTGCAGCCAGACGCCCTGTAGCGTGTATTCCACTGATTCCAAATCACTGACAAAACACGGCTTCAGTGGTGTCAAGCAAAAGCTCATTGGAAGGCAGGGTGGACGTCTGTTGTGTTTTCTGATAAAGCTGGTTCTCTCTCGGTGTCAGCGATGGCCGCAGCTTACTTGACGACCTGCACCAAACCTGTGTGTTTGCGGGACACCTGGAGTTATGGTGCGGGATGCGACATCGTGTGACAGCAGGAGCGTTCTCATGATTATGCCACACACCTTGGCTGCAAAACTATATCTCAGCCTGCTGATTCGGCCTGTTTTTCTGCCATTCATGAACATCATTAGAGGAGGTGTTTCTCAAGAGGATAACGCTCGGTCAATACCGCTGACGTAACCCTACATGCTCTACAGAGTGTCGACATTTCATCTTGGCTCCGCTCGATCCCCAAATCTGCCTCCAATCGAGGACCAATGGGGCATCATCGGATGACAACTCCAGTGTGATCCACAAACGGCATGAACCGTCCCTATATCGACCGACCAAGTGGAACACTATCCCACAGACTGACATACGGCACCTGCATAACAAATAGCACTCACGTTTTCATGCTTTCATCAACGTAGTGGCAATTACACCGGTTATTAATGTACCAGCATTTCACATTTGCAATGGCTTATCTCGATCTTACATTACTCTATGATCTTCAAACGTTAATCACATAAATGTATTACCTGAACAAATGTATTTTATTACTCTATAATAAATATTTTTTGGCGTTATGATTTTTTCAAAAATGGTTCAAATGGCTCTAAGCGCTATCGGACTTAACTTCTGAGGTCATCGGTCCCCTACAACTTAGAACTACTTAAACAGAACTAACCTAAGGACATCACACACACCCATGCCCGAGGCAGGATTCGAACCTGCGACCGTAGCGGTTGCGCGGTTCCAGACTGTAGCGCCTAGAACCGCTCGGCCACCTCGGCCGGCGTGATTTTTTCCTTCACTTTATCGTCAGGGAAGAATTTTTGGAATATTTCCCTTGCAGTTCTGATTACACATCCCTTGACTCTCACACTACAAGTAATAAATGTTTCGCAACGTCTTGATGATACTGAAAAGCCGACAGTCAGTTCCGGAACAAAGGAAATCGTAGGTGATGTGTTTCCATGCAGATTTTTCAACAAGATTTACTCCGAGATAATAAAAATTCGTGGAAAGTACTGTAATAGTAAAGTGGTTCGAGACAGCGTGTACACATATGTATGAAACTCATGCGATTTTTCTAATGTGGCTTTTGAAATGTATTATAGTCCCCCGAAGAAATGCAGCGCTCTTCCTTGGATCTCAATCACTTATTAATCCTCGAAGTAAGAGTCCCAGACTGCGATGAGCAGTACTCAAAAATCCGTCGAACAAGTGTTTTGTTAGCCGCGTTTTTCGTAGATGAATTACATTGTTCCAATGGACCTCGGCCTGGTATCTAGTTTTATTGGACTATGTTATGTTTCAATCTGCTCTATGTCGTCCCATGTGGTTACTCCCAATATATTTTACGGTAGGTAGTGCTTCCACTGATTTCTTCCCATAGTCTAACCAAACAGTAGTGAATTATTTTGTCTATTTGTGTGCAGTACATCACATTTATTTACATTCATGATTAGCTGAGACTGCTGGTACCAATTAGCGATTCTCTGGATGTGTTCCTGAAATTCGCTGCTGTCTCCTGGCGATTTAGCTACTTACAGACTATTGTACAGTCTTCGACGGACTAATGGAGCTTCAGACTTTATCTAGAACATCATTTATAAACATTGTAATCAGGTACGGTCCTAGCATCGTTCCTTCTAATACTCCAGAACCTACCTCTTCATCTGTAAATTTTGTCCCTCGAAGAGCAATGTTTTAATTGTGTCATTAAGGAAACTCTGGGTTTCGCTACAAAACAGGTGCGATACGCGGTAAGCTCGTGTTTTACCCAATAAATGGCAGTGTAGAACGGTATCAAACGCATGTAAGCCGCAACGACATTTTCAGGGACACTTGTCTTTGAATTTTCAGACGTTGCTTGATTACCTGCAATTTTCGTTCTGATTTATCCTTGTCTCTCGGATGTATCTTCGTTTCGGAATATATTGTTGAGCATGTATTTTGTATTACTAACTGTTGAACTGTAGTCGTGGTCCTTCTCGTGTCTTCCTTTCTGACACTTTTTCTTCCTCGTGACAATGCTTACAACTACTCCGCTTCACCACAGACTCTCACAACGCCCCTTCCTCCCACGTGTTACTAAACAGTTCTCCAATTATGTTGACATGAACTCAGTCACTTGAAAGTGACATAAAACGCTGAAACCTGGCTCGTAACAAAAATACAGCAATACAGTCAAATGGCGGTGTGTTCATTAAAAAAAAAATGAAAGAAAGAAAAAGCGTTAAACTAATGTTCAATGTAATCAGCTCCTTCTTACAGCTAAATTCTGTTCTATCTCATGTAATTATGCAGTTATTCTCCTGGCAACTTCTTTATCATCATTCAACTGTTCGTCATCTAAACAGAAAGGATGGAGGGGGAGGGGGTATAAGAAAGAAGCCTGAGATGTATGTCAGATCGGCTCATTTTTATGAATGAGAAATCAGGGTATGTCAGCTCCGTAATATTCATGAGATAGATGCAACAGGAAACGAAAAAGAATAATGGTTCTCTATGGGCATAGACTACACTCTATTAATCCTGATATTGCTACAGCTTGCTACGGGTAATGATGTGATCTTGATTTGTTTATCTCCTTATTTAATGCACTATCTTCAGTCTCTTGATAAGTATGTTTTCTAATCGGTAAAAATAAACTTTCCACAGGGAAATGTGCAATTAGACATTGCCTCAGACTGGGCGTAATGTCTCAAGTGTACTGTTCCCGCCATTCCTCAGAGAAGCCTGAAAGAAATCTGCAGTTCCATCCATTGCTCAATCTGTGTTTGGAAACTTGTGGCTTGTACCCTTTCAACCCAGGACTAATCCCAGAGGAAACTTCAAATTTCTGACATGGTTGCTGCGGTTGAGGTAGACAGGAATGATGATAAACTCGACAGCAGACGACTCTGGTCGGGGTCTTATCCCACAGACAGACAACGGCACACTTGAAGCAGAGACTGAAAATGACCCGATGCAAGAAACATCCTCTGAAGTCATTACGACTGTGCCTGTCTTGCATCCGTTATCATCTAAGGGCAGAAAGAAAACAGCTCAAGTTGTGACAGTACACAGTCGAATTGAAGAGGCAAGAGCTAGCTCACAGCGAATTAGGTCCAAAAGCAAGAACTCTACTGCAAGGTCATCTAGGATTAGCCAATCATATGGGTATTGTGCTCAATGTGCCATGCACTACTACAATAAAAATGAACCACTGGACTCAGTCTGTCATGTACAAAAGGTGGTTGTATGAAATCTGTACACAAGAAGAAAACTTATGCAATTATTGTAAAGCTCTGATTTCATGTGGAAGCAATGATGATATTTTTTAGTTTCCTAAACCCATTTATACATTTCGTTTATATTTTCGTCTTTGTAATCTATTAAATTTGTTTTCCGAGTTAAGTATTGTATTATAAATAAAAAAAACTAGCGCTGTATTCTGCTTCCGATATAACTGCCTTCTCACTCTGATGCTCGGGTGAGATGCCTAAGCTACACCATACACAAAAAATTAAAAAAAAATGGTAGCATAATACCAGCTGACCTACACACAGAAAAGGCTCCTCCGTCAACACCAATTTAGCGTCGAATCTAAACATCCCATTCCATCTAACGTTCTGACACTCCAAGCCTTAAGTTGGGGTCTTCCCCCAATCTACTCTATTTGTTTCGACGGAAGCGATTTGTCTCTCTACTTGCGGTTCTGTTAAACTAGTACTTGCCGGTCGCGGTGGTCTCGCGGTTCTAGGCGCTCAGTCCGGAACCACGCGACTGCTACGGTCGCAGGTTCGAATCCTGCCTCGGGCATGGATGTGTGTGATGTCCTTAGGTTAGTTAGGTTTAAGAAGTTATAAGTTCTAGGGCACTGATGACCTAAGATGTTAAGTCCCATAGTGCTCAGAGCCATTTTAACCATTTTAGACTAGTACTTATCCTGCTGTTACCATTTCTTAAGAAGTAGTAAGACCTAGTGTATCGACAGATATTCTAGTTTAAGGGCTAGGAGAATGGCAAGAGAAACTGATCGGGGCGAGAACTGATGACAAAATGATTATCTGCAGAGCATATTAACGTGATAATAGAAGCATACCGTATCTCCTCCAACCCACCTCCCCCACTCCTACACCGAAGCGTGTGTTTTTGTCGACAGCTGAGGTATCGATACGTGAGCTTCCGCCGAGAACCCCGGCCAGATCGCAGGCTCCCGCCTATCTGCTCCGTATCCGCTGAGCACATTTTCGCCGAAACTAATTTCAGGGGATTACCTGTGGAAGAGGCGAGCGGGCGGGCTGCCCCGATGATAGCGCCGATAATTCAGATAAGCTGCGAGCTGTTGTTGTTTGGAGAAGAGATTACCGCTGCGAATTTTCATGCCGCCTTGCAGAGCCTGAGGGCCCGACCAGCTCTACACGGCGCCCGCGAATGTCGACTGCACTGTTATCAGCATTATCCGCAGACCATTGTTCCAGAAATGTATGTTCTGGTGTACTAAGTGGGTGGGTGATACGCTATCAGGTATTCGGTAGCGGACACTGCAAATGAATGAAGGAATAGGAAAAAAATCTCATCTACAGTGGATCTATTCAAGCACTTTGGTATAAACATCACGGTTCCGGAGCTTGATTTTCAACTCAGAAGACACGTTTTGTTTCATCTTCTACCATAATCTTGAAATATCTTTAGTTGCCAGTACGCCAGTGGCAGGCACTTACGAGTGACTTGCAAAAATCAAATGGCTAGAAGCGCTATGGGACTTAAAATCTGAGGTCATCAGTCCAAAAAAAAAAAAAAAAAAGTTCGAATGGCTCTGAGTACTATGGGACTCAACTGCTGTGGTCATTAGTCCCCTAGAACTTAGAACTACTTAAACCTGACTAACCTAAGGACATCACACACATCCATGCCCGAGGCAGGATTCGAACCTGCGACCATAGCAGCAGCGCGGTTCCGGGTTGAAACGCCTAGAACCGCTCGGTCACAGCGGCCGACAGTGACTTGCAGACCAGTCATGTAGGTGTAGATATGAGGTTGCGTTTAATATCTTAAGCCATAAAATATTATTCTTTTTGAAAAATTTTTGCTTGGCACTATTCATTTATATCAAGATAGTACGAAAATCTCTTATTTTTATGCACTGCAGAACATTTTTGAAACCTCAAAATTTTAGACCGATCCCCAAATGGGGTTTGTGTCCATTATACCCGTACAAACTATACTGTGATAAAAAATGTGCTAATATCGTAATCAATACTAAAAAACCAAGAAAAAAATAACGACGATTAAAGTAAACCACGATCTGAAACCTTTAGCTACCTTCAAAACTCACGCATTTGTGGTAAGAAGCGGTGAGTGGAGCTGGAAAATGAGAAAGTGTACTGAACAGAAAGGACACAGGTGATCACTTCAGGTTTGTTGCAACACGACATCCTGTGGAAACAGTGAACCTCCTACTTTTCTCCTAGACATACTGATGCTATCACTAGGCGCGTTAATGACATTTATCATTAGAACTAACTGACAAACCTGGCATTACCCTGGTATTCATTTTGGCAATTTTCTATCAGAACGAAAAAAAACTATGTTTGTAGTGTAATATAGAAAATATTTCATTTCCATCTATTCATCAAAACACCTTTGCAGTTATAAAAGAATATGAATTATTAGCAACCGCCGTAGTAGTTCAGCACAAGCATTATTGCTGTTGATTCTCAGGTTACAAACAATATATCACTAGCATATTATTATCATTTATCATAATTATTCAAATTACCTTATGCCAAAAGTATTGTACTCCTAAAACAGTGGTCGCATGTGAGAGAGTGCCAGAAGGCCCGAATATGAAAAGGTGAAATAAATGAATAAATAAAATAATGTCATGCTTTGCATACTGCCACCGAAATCAAACCGTTGGACCCCAAATTGCTGGTGCAACAGTTCAGAAGTTACCAGGAACATCTAGAGCTACTGTATAGGCCAGGAAGAAAGGAAGATCAAGGTTTAACGTCCCGTCAACAATGAAGTCATTAGAGATGAAGCACAAGCTCGGATTAAGGAAGGATGGGGAAGAAAATCGGCTGTGCCCTTTCAAAAGAATAATCCCGGCGTTTGCCTCAAGCAGTGAAGGGAAACTCCGGAAAAGCAAAATCGGCATGGCCGGACGGGGATTTGAAGCGTCGTGTTCCTGAGTGCAGGTCCCCCGCGCTACCTCGCTCAGTACACTGACAAAAAGGGCATAAGGAGCTCGTTTGAAAATTTCATCCGAAAACATAACAGAGGATGAAAAAAAATGTACCGATACAGGTAATGGAACACTGAATAGGATAGTTGCCAGGCTGCAACCGGCGATGTATCCTTGTGTGCGATACATCTGTGACGTAAGCCTTTTCGACGGTATCTCATCAGTCTTCGAACAATTATCATAGCTAAGGCCTTGTAACACTAACCAACATGGCCTTGCTGTTCTGGTACTGCGAACGGCTGAAACCAAGGGGAAACTAAGCCGTAATTTTTCTCGAGGGCATGCAGCTTTAACGTGGTGCTACAGAAGACTGCTGAAGATTAAATGGGTAGATCACATAACTAATGAGGAGGTATTGAATAGAATTGGGGAGAAGAGGAAATTGTGGCACAACTTGACCAGAAGAAGGGATCGGTTGGTAGGACATGTTCTGAGACATCGACGGATCACCAGTTTAGTATTGGAGGGCAGCGTGGAGGGTAAAAATCATCTCTTGGTCAAGAGATGAATACACTAAGCACATTCAGAAGAATGTAGGCTGCAGTCGGTACTGGGAGATGAATAAGCTTGCACAGGATAGAGTGGCATGGAGAGCTGCACCAAACCAGTCTCAGGACTGAAGACCACAACAACAAGTACAGATAAGCATAGAGGCTAATATACTCTATGCTTACTCTTCTCGAACACTGTGAAGCGTATCATATAAGAAGTTTTTCATCATTTTTAAGAAGGACCATCAATCTGTAAAATACTCTTACGTCACAAAACAGAGACGTCCTCTTCCAGCTACTCACTCAATGGATTAGGAGATACGGATTACCTGCGTAGTATGTGATTCATCAAATAGAAAGAATTTTATTCATGTATAGTAGGGTCTGCAGTTATTGTACAGAAATTTTGTTACTAGCGGTTTGATTTCTTTTTGTCGATCTTATATTAATCAGGTAGATGTATCAGGAAACTGTGCGCACATTGTTTGAAGTCAGATGACCGATTGCTTATCGCGTCGTGTCGTTTGGGTATTTTATTCTCCGCAAGTCGAACCTGCAGGTCTATTTTTACGAAGTCTGAATTATTATTCATTACCAACTTCTTACTTGGAAGTCAGTATAGTATTTTCACGGTTAACAAGACTTCAATTATAGATGACGCTAAATAGCCACATCGAAAGGTCATGATATGCGATGGTGTACGAATGCAAATGACGGTAATTCAATAAGGTAGAAAGTTTGATTGTATGTCGATGTTTGTAATATTACTAACCAGATCGTGCCGTCGTATTTGTAGCTTGTCTTTCCGGAGGCAGTCCTTTATTCAGGCATTGTGTATATGTAACAAAATTGAAATATTATCTTACTGTTATCTGCCATATATGAAAGATACGTTACAACTGCACTACTTCTTATTTGTCTTCAACTCTTGAGCTACTATCTGAAAAGCATAGCAGAAAGACTCGTTCTCAACAAAGAAAACTACTTTCTGTACCATCACATAACAATGCCATGACTCTAAACCACTTTCTGACTACGGAACAATGTTCCTCAAAATATCAGAGAAATTTTAATTCCATCTAAACTTCAGAATGAGTCACCTCCTTCACACTATCCATCTCTCCCATACTCTGTGCAGCTCACTCTCATCAGTTCCCCTCCCCCACAACTTTTCGCTACCACTTATCGGCGACTTAAATTTCAGTCCTCTCCTTTTCCTTTATCCATTCCGCTTCTGAACATTTTAAACATGGCTTCAAATGTGTTAAGCTGATGCACATCATTAAAAATGCCCTTTTCTATTATTATTATTATTATTATTGGTGTCAGCTATGATTATTATTACTGGGAATGTTTTAAAATATCCATGGTGTGTGTTGCTGTTGGTCAGGTATAAGAGAAGACATTAAGGTCCTAGTCTGGTTAGGCAAAATGATTAATAAGTAAACAATAACAAGTCCTTTGCCAGCAAAGTGGCTACCGATTTGTGTATTTGCCTGCAGAACACAAACTTAAATTAAAGAATTATGCGAGAACTTCGAAAAAAAAGTTGAAGGAAAAGGTTATATTGACAAACTATATGAATTTATATAAGAAAAAGAAGCTACTTCAGAAGATCAAGCATCACCTGGTCTCCGGTGCTTCTACTTCCTAATGATGTCTTCCACTTGAAGTGCGAAATATTACAAATTACAAGTGCCGTGGTCTTTCAGACTCCACAAGTACCTAGCGAGGTGGTGCTGTGGTAGGCACTATGGTCTCGCATTTGTGAAGGCGATGGTTCAAACCCGCTTCCGGCCATCCTGATTTAGCTTTTCCGTAATTAATCTAAATCGCCTTAGGTAAATGCCGGGATGCCTTCTTTAAAGGGACTCGGCCGACTTCCTTTCCCATCCTTCCCTAATCCGATGGGACCGATGACCATGCTGTTTGGCCCCTCCCACCCCCACCCCGCCCCCCTCCTCCGCGAATCAACCGACCAACCAACTCCACTAGCACGATTACTGGTTCAGAGGTGAAAAGGGTATAACATGAAGTAGCTCAACACCGCGCCTGAGGAAACGGGTGGGGAGAGTCGGGCCACCGGTAAGGTATATACACTGAAGCGGCAAAGAAACTGGTACAGTCAAGCATATTCAAATACCGAGATACATAAACAGGCAGAATTCGGCGCTGCGGCCGGCAACGCCTACATAAGACAACAAGTCTCTGGCGCAGTTTTTAGATCGCTTTCTGCTCCTATAATGCCAATTTATCAAGATGTAAGTGAGTCTGAATGTGGTGTTATAGTCGGCGCACGTGGTACTAGGCAGGTAGCGATGAAGTGGGAATTTTCCTGTACGCCCATTTCACGAGAGAACCGAGAATATCCGGAAACCGGTCAAACATCAAATCCTTGACATCGATGCGTCTGGAAAAAGATCCTGCTGAATGGGGCCAACGACGACTGAAGAGAATCGTTCAACATGACAGAAGTGCAACCCTTCCGCAAACTGCTGCAGATTTCAATGCTGGGCCATCAGCAAGTGTCACGTGCGAACCATTCTACGAAACATCATCTATATTGACTTTTGGAGCCAAAGGCCCACTCTTGAAACCTTGAACGTACAGCACAAAGCTTTACGCCTCGCATGGGCCCAAGAATATCGATATTGGACTATTGATGACAGGAAACATGTTGTCTGGTCGGACGACTCTCGTTCAAAATTGCATAGAGCGGATCGAAGTGTATGGGTATGGAAACAACCTCATGAATCCATGGACGCTGCACGTAAGCACGGGTCTGTTCAAGCTGGTGGAACCTCTGTAATGTTGTGGTGTGTGTGCAGTTAGCATGATATGGGACACCTAGTTCGCGTAGATGTGGCTCTGACAGGTGACACGTACATAAACATCCTGTTTGATCACGTACACCCATTCACTTCCACTGTGCATTGCGATTGACTTGGGCAATTCCAGCAGGATAATGCGACGCTCCACACGTCCAGAACTGCTACAGTTTTGCTCCAGGAACACTGTTCTAAACACTTCTGCTGGCCACCAAACTCTCCAGAAATGAACATCATTGAGCATAGCACCGTGCTGTTCAGAAGAGACCTCCACCTTCTCGGACTCTTACGGATTTAGGGACAGCTCTGCAAGATTCATGGTGTCAGTTCCCTCGATCTCTACTTGAGACATTAGTCGAGTCCAAGCCACGTCGTGTTGCAGCACTTCTGCGTGCTCACGTGTGCCCTATACGATATTAGGCAGGTGCAGCAGTTTCTTTGGCTCTTCACTGCATGTGGGACGCCCGCATAATCTGGACACTTCGCCAGAAGATAATGAGAGTTACATTCATCGAAATGTCACGGAATTTGAACGTAGCGAACCAGATGGGAGTCGAGAAGATTTTATCCGTAGTGTTAAGCTCTTCGCTAGCTCAGGACACATTTATGTGTGGAGAAAAACAGAGTACGCACGTAATTCAGACGACTGTGTACCTTGGTAGAGTTTATTTGTGTGCTCATATCGTCGTTCTGAGTACTCATTATAATCCACTGCTGGGAAGGTGACAGGGATAGCTAATGGGAACGCTCCGGGTTTCAATGTTCGTCCAACGGCGCAGTCATCCATTGTACAAGATGGTGCAAGTAAAAGTGGTTCGTACTTCGGTGCGTTACATGCCAACATTTTGAAACCATCTGTGGCGGCATTAACGGAGAAGGAAGAGACCTACAGTTACTTCCAACAGGACGGAGCAACTGCCTGTACAGCTGGCCGAACCTTGGAGCACATTTACACAATCTTCAGGCCTACATAATTGTTAGCAGAGGTCAGTCTGATTGGACCCTAGCTGGCCATCTAGGACGCCTGACCTGTCAGAGTGCGACTACTTTGTGTTGGAAGGCATCCAAGGGTCATTTCTGTATCACAACAACCCTCATAGTCTTCAAGAACTGAACCAGAACATTACGAATGAGACTGCAGCAATCACAGCAATCCAACTCCGATCCGCCTTCAGCAACTTGCTGATCACGACCCAGAAGTGCCAAGAAATGAATGGTGGTCACTTTCAACGTCTGATGTAAACAGGTTAGTACTGTATTTGATTTCCTCTGCTGTGTTTCTTTGTACCCTGGAACTCTGTTCTCCAGGCCACTTTAATTTGCCCACCCTGAATTATGGGACTGCGTTCTCCAAAATTCACATAATCACTCTTCTAGACATTTGGGAATTTGTTTAGAAGAGCTTAAGGATAAAATCATATTTCTTTTCTGAACCCCACAACTCTCTAATTTAAAAAAAATGTAACTGAATAAAAAAAATTTGTCCTAAACGTAAGGAAGGGGGGGGGGGGAGATATTGTACAACTCAACCATAGATTACATTGAACTTCGTGGAACCTTGGGAGGGTCTGAGCTGTTTTGAAGACCGAAAGTGGCACCAACGGTGTTGGTCAATCGTTGGTCTCTAAGGCTTTTATTTAACTGTGGAATTGTCCGCAGCTCGTGATCGTGCGGTAGCGTTCTCGCTTCCCACGCCCGGGTTCTCGGGTTCGATTCTCGCCGGGGTCAGGGATTTTCTCTGCCTCGTGATGACTGGGTGTTGTGTGATGTCCGTAGGTTAGTTAGGTTTAAGTAGTTCTAAGTACTAGGGGACTGATGACCATAGATGTTAAGTCCCATAGTGCTCAGAACCATTTTTTACTGTGCAATCCACTTATGTACAACTTATAGTATAACCAGTGACACCCTGTGAAATATCTTCCTTTCTTTTCTCCTGGAGGCAAGAAAGACTTTAATCGTCGTAAAGGTAATATTAATTGCAACTCTGAGTCTGTTTATCAGGAGCTAGAAGTGTTCTTCTGCTCAAATTATGTTGTATCTCCTTATTTGAGCCCCCTGCCCATTTTCCGTCTTCTAACTGTCAGAAATGTGCTTAATTATAACGCTGTATTTACTCAGCAGGTGAGGTGACAGTTAATTTTTTGAGAAGTACCTCATTTGGCAATTTTCTTCTGTCGCTTGATATTGGCGCGTGTTTGCCATGTACTAACAGAATCACCCGTAGCGGGATGTTATTACAGGTACAACACGGGCAATATGCTAATGAGCGGCAATATGCTGCGTACACATGTAGTAGCTTTGGAGCAAGCAGAGCGAGTGGGTGCTCTCAGCTGGCTGAGGCCCGCAGCAGTAGCCAGAGCTCACTGGCAAACTGGTCAATTTTTATCCTCTACCTTTTATTATGCTTGACCCAATTTTATCCCTCTTTATAACCAGGGCGTAAAATTAAGTTTATAATTGTTTTTTTTCTTTAATGACTTGGTATTATCACTAAGAACTGAATGAAAATAGTTAAAAAGACTGAAATGATGTGCAGTCGACGTTATGCGATACATGTCTGGACGTTAGATCTGTAACTGAAGATAGAAAATCGATTATTAAAGTTCGACGCCGCATCAGCGGCGAGGTCATTACAAACAGAGCACAACCTGGGATTGGGGAAGAATGTGAAAGAATATAGGCAGCGTCCTTTCAAAGAACCGTCTCATCATTCCCCTTCAAAGATGCAGGAAAATCACGGGAAACCGCGAGGGTCTTCAATAAGTAGATACGTTCTGCGATATATGTGGACACTGTATGCGAAATACGTTGCGAATAGAATTAGTATTAAAGAAGTAATATATTTAAACTCAATTTCACTACAAGGCAAACTACTTCTGACAGCTATAAATACTCCACCACCAATTGCATTTAAACTATCCTTTCTGAACACTGCTAGATCGTTTGAAAAAATTTCTGCAGAACTTATTTCCAGCTTTAGCCAACTTTCTGTATCTATAACTATTTGAGCTTCAGTGCTTTTTATTAGGGCTTGGAGCTCTGGTTCTTTCCCAACACAGCTACGACGATTTACAACTACAATGCCGATCGTTTCTACGAGTAACTTACTGTGTTTTACCTGCCCCCTTTTAGACGGACGCCCCTTTTTGTGGTTCACTGAGGCCCTCTAACCTAAAAAAAACCGCCAACGCCCTTCCACACAGCCCCCGCTACCCGTGTAGCCGCTTCCTGTGTGTAGTTGACTCCTGACATATTAAGCGAAACCCGGAAACCCAGAAGCTAATGGCGCCAGTCAAGGAATCTGCAGCCTACACGGTCACAGAGTCGCCTGAGCCTCTGATTCAATCCCTCCACTCGGCTCTGCACTAAAGGACCACAGTCGGTTCTATCGACGAAGCTGCAGATGGTGAGCTCCGCCTTAATCTTGCAAGCTAGACCGTCAGTCTTTACCATTTCCACTAGCCGTCCGAAACCAGAGAGAATCCCTCCGATCCAAAGCGACATACGTCATTGGTACCATGAGGCACCGCCTGCAGTTGGCTGCACCCTGTACTCTTCACGGCATCCGGAAGTAGCCTTTCCACACCGGCAACGACTACCCCCGATATGTACATGGTATGCACACTGTCTTCTTCCACTCCTTAGCAGCCATGTTCCTAAGGGGCCCCATTACGCTGCTAAGTCAAAAAAATGGAGCGTCTTTTTTTATTTTTTTCAGCCCCATATGATAAATCTGTACTTTGTTTCTTATATTAACTACAACGTCCCAATTTTCCACGTTACAAATCAACAATTTTCGGGTAAAATGTGAACTGAACATTGATAAGTTCAATTTTGCCGTAAACAGTGTTCACTAACACACTGATCGCATATGCAAACAAAGCGATCGAAATGAGGTGACGCCTGATAGGTATGGAACATGCCTATCGTACATGTAACGCGCTTACGATCGTAACTGATCAAAGCCACTAAGGAAACTACCATAGTTTACCCTTGTGTATGATTGCCTACGGTAACCTATCGTAGTTTTACAACTCTTGTAGTACCCAGTACGCTAAACACAGTATGAGATGGTCCCTGTACCTGTCAATGAATTTTTTTATTGTCATGATGAAACACTGGAAGAGAGTCATGTAATAGTGCAGCCGCTTGTGTAGCATCCGTTACAGGATGCCCTCCAGTTTTGCTGTCAGCGCCGGCGCCGCTGCCCTCCACATCAGACAGCGCCGGCCACTCGTCGGCGCACACCGCCTCGGTTCGCCGCGTCCACCACCCACTCCGTATCAGCAGATCAATAAAATTTTCAACGTCCATCGCGGCCGCCATTAATTGTGCCTGGCCGGCGTGTTTGTCAGCACTCCATCACGCGCCTGCCACGTGGCCGGGCTGGGCCGCGACCCGGCGCATTACTCACGCCGCGATGTCGCCACGTGTCTTCCCTGCAGCCGCTACTGCCAAACTGCACCATAGCGAGGTGGTGGCAGAGGAACCAAAGCTGCCTCCCCTCTCCCCGTACTGAACCCTAAAAAATGTGTACACTAGTGTCAGTCTGATCCAAAAGTTTTCAATTGGTACTGTGCATGCACCACCGCACGTACTCAGCCTGCTGCCAACAATGTAAATTCAGCACTGAGTGAGACCTAGTAAACGACAAATGTTCCAAGTTCTCAGACATTATTGTTTAACTGATTTTACAGATTTTTTTTAAAGGATCACTGTGACCTGGAGTACACATTGTGTAACAATTCTGCCGCTGATTATCAAGAACATTTATGTGAAAATGGCACACAGAAATGATATTTTACTAGCGGAATATGGTAAACGGGATGGTCTGCTAGAAGAGATCAGTCGTGAAAGTGACGTTAGGTGACTGTCCTGGCCGTGCGGTTCTAGGCGCTCCAGCGTGGAACCGCGTGACCGCTACGGTCGCAGGTTCGAATCCTGCCTTGGGCATGGATGTGTGTGATGTCCTTAGGTTAGTTAGGTTTAATAGTTCTAAGTTCTAGGGGACTGATGACCACAGATGTTAAGTCCCATAGTGATCAGAGCTATTTGAACTAATTTTGACTGTCCTGATAATAGTGATTCTGAAGCTGATCCTCCTGCAGCAGTTATGGATAATGCCGAAACTGATCAGTCTGCCGAATCGCCAGGCAGTGATGAAGAAATGACAGTCGTCCACGATAAGAATGGTCATTGTCGGAATACAGCTGACCGTAATAGAAGAGGCCGACCAGTTGCGGATAACGTTGTAGTCTATGTTTCAAGAGAGTAGAAATCATAAATGTAGGAATCTATGAATAACTGAGAACATTCCAAAAAATTGTGTAATATGTTTATTTCGTCTAATTTAAAAGCGCAGTTAACGCCTTTAGATCCAAATCATTTTCAAGTTTCATAATTGAAAACCATAGACTGTGCGGCTGGTCTCGGCGGAGGTTCGAGTCCTCCCTCGGGCATGAGTATGTGTGTTTGTCCTTAGGATAATTTAGGTTAAGTAGTGTGTAAGATTAGGGACTGATGACTTTAGCAGTTAACTCCCATAACATTTCACACACATTTGAACATTTGAACATCATTGAAAAGCTTCCATGAGGTTTCCTCTGTCTCGCATTTTGCGTGCGTTAATATTAATATTGATTGAAAAAATAAACGAGAGAGTTGAAATACAATGCGTTTGATATATGAGAGGCCGATTTCATTATAACATATTCTATATTTTGACAGTTTCTCCAGACAATAACTGAGGACCGCTGTAACCCTAGCGTACAATTAATGCGACAGTTTCAGAGGTGTAAACTTTTAGGGTTAAGAAGAATCGGAGTGATATTACCTCAGGTGAAGGTTAGAGAATACTGTGCTGTGACAAACGACATCCAGTTCTATAGACATAACCCATCACATACATGTTGGTTTCTTTGTGTACTTGAGGACTTCATCAATCAGCTCATACGACATAACAGTGTTAATTGTGTTTGTTTTGAATCTAAAAAATGTACAGAGAATTAGAGGACTCCTGACATTTCAACAACATGGATCAATTAATGAGATGAGTTCCTTCAGTGTGTGAAGAAAGTCACTCAACTGAAGTAACAAATATGCCATTCAGAGCTCCAGTGTATTCGAATCTACAAAGAAAACTTAAAGCACTAGCAGCAGTGGATATATTGGGTCGTTACCACGAACAAACGCTGGATAACGAGTTTTTGCCTGTGAAAATGCTTTCAAGATTTACAGGTTTCGCTCCTAAGTGAAATACAACAGCTAAGTGTAGGCCATGTGAATGAAGTACTGTTAATAATGGACTACAATTTATATTACAAATATGGAAACAAACACTTATTAGACATGGTATGAAATACAGTTATACTGCTTTGTATCTTCTGCATCAAAGCCAGCTAAACAAGTGAAGAAGGAATTAAAGCAAATGTATCGACTGTATTACCACAAGTCTCAGAATGCTTAGGACTTTAAACTTTCAGGAAGTGCTAAATAATGTACTACATGGGTCAACGGCATTGTGCACCACTACAGATATTTTCAATAAGGAATGTAGTGACATTATTACAGAAACATGAAGATTTTACCTTTCTCCATCGGTAAAGAAGTGATCGAAATTAAAAATGTAGAGAAAGCAGTACACTCCAGGTTCAAATGACAAACTGTGAATACAAAGTTGAAGACATTCTTCGTGCAGCAAACAGTGTAAGTGCAAACTCACTATTTTCCCAATAAACTTGAAAGTATGAGAGAAGGCATTGGAGTATACTGGGGGACTTTACGACTGCCAGACCTTCGCTATCCAGATGTTGTGTAAGTGCACGCTCTATGAACCAGGAAGGCTTGAGGAAAATTCCACATATCTGGAACTTGAAAAAACTGGTCTAGTCACCACCAATTACGCTTGTTACAGACGGTGATGACTACAAGTTATGGACATAGCTGCAATCTCCTCATACCAGATTAAGAACTTCAAATTTCAGTTCTGACCTGTGGTAGGAATTTTATTGTGTTTGTCGTTGTTCTGAGATTTATTAACAGTTTTTGTGATACTTCTGTTAACAATTTCTGTTATATTTGTTTCTTATATTTCAGATTTGAATATTCATAGTTATTAAAAGTTATTATATACTATGTAAGTACTTTGTATAGTTAGGTGTTTTACTCATTCCATTTCTCTTGTTTCCTGCTTTATTAGTATGATGCATCAAATTACATACCCACGCACATAAATGAAAGCTTATAAAAATATCTGATATGAGAAGTTACGAGACAGAATGCCTGGAACCTGTAACATTACAACTGTTGTGGATAATTCAGAAGTATCAACACCTCATCAGCCAAGAATATTTAATCAAAATAAAGAAATGAAAATAATGTCATGAAGATTCTCAAAATTTTAATTTCCTATTGGTTTTTTATATTGTTGAGTTGGTTGGGTTATTTGGGGGGAAGAGACCAAACTGCGAAGTCATCGGTCTCATCGGATTAGGGAAGGACGGGGAAGGAAGCTGGCCATGCCCTTTTAAAGGAACCATCCCGGCATTTGCCTGGAACAATTTAGGGAAATCATGGAAAACCTAAATCTGGATGGCTGGGCGCGGGATTGAACCGTCGTCCTCCCGAATGCGAGTCCAGTGTGCTAACCACTGCGCCACCTCGCTCGGTTTTATATTGCTGTATTGCTTGTTAAGTTAGCAGAGACAGACTTCTAAATAGGACATTGCATATTGTGTTTACAATTCCAAATTCCTTAAAGTTTAATTTCATTCAGTTTTCATGTTCTTTTACCGTGTTGCGTCAAGTTCAGAGCGTAAGTTGTCCTCATCTTTAAAAGTTGAGTTATCATATACTTTTGTAAAGAATATTCAGTTTTAAATAAAATCTCTTATTGTTTTCAGCAGGAAGGTACGTATGGTGACCATATCCTCAGAAACTTCAGATATCACCTAACATTTTTATTAATTCACAGGTGACTGAAATTATTTATATGTAAACGAATGTTTGAATATTCCCCCAATCTCAGGGCCCCTTTGATGTAGCTGTTAAAATATAAAGTATAGCAAGGCAAAGGAACTGTTCAGAAGAGTATTGCACTTCTCTGAACACTGCATGAAAGGCATATGCGTAGTTGCTGTTGACCTTTGCATGTTGTCCACATTACCACTGTGTGGAATGCAGTTAGAGACAGCCAGGTGAAGTGACTCCACCTAAGTTTGAATGCGACTGTAACGGAGATAGGATTGAATGGGATAGGGCTGTCGCAGGAGTGAGGGGAAGAATCGATTAACATTTCGGATTGGATGTCGAAGGCGCAATACCGACGTGACAATTACAAGCAAAATTATTAACCAAGTACTGAAACTGTTTTAATCTTCGATGGAGTGTCTAACGCAATTGATCAATTTTTTTGTAATAGTTATTACTTTCGTTCATTAACAATTGGTGTCAAGAAGCAAAGTGATTAATAATAATTTGTAACTAAAAACGACTAATAGTGGGCTTCTTCTTTAATTTAAACATCTTCCTGAACAAATTATTGCAACGAAAGTTTATAGTGACTTCAATATGAAAGGAACA
Source organism: Schistocerca gregaria (assembly GCF_023897955.1). NCBI lineage: Eukaryota > Metazoa > Arthropoda > Insecta > Orthoptera > Acrididae > Schistocerca > Schistocerca gregaria. Next base: position 462,409,752 of record NC_064921.1, read on the forward strand.
ACGGACTCAACCACACTTATGCAAGCCACTTCTTTTGTCGAAGAGCTATATTTCATTAGGATTCTCCCAACGAATCTCAAGCTATCTTCTGCTTCTCATATGACCAGTTTTATGAAGTTATGTGACTTTAGGTCCTCCAGATGGTTATTCCTAGATAGCTTATTATTGTTCATTTTTGCAACGATTTGTCTCTCAGAAGCATAATCAAACAGAAAAGGATCTCTTCGTCAGTTTATGTGCAAAACATTAGTTTTATTGACTTGCAAGACCAGTCCTTCCATCAATTATCATTATGGAGTTTCCAATATTATTCAACAAATCAAGTACTTAGTTGTAATCAACAGCACATGTATAACACTCCCTTTGAGTTTTCACAGAATTACTTTTGCGTCAGTCATCTTTCTCCCATTATGAACGAGTTGTCGGATTCCATTTTCCTGGGCCTCTGAAATCTATTTACTGATCTGTACCCTTTTATTTTGCTGAACAAGTGTCTTCAATTAATCAGCTTCCTTTGCTTTCCTATGTTTGTCGTAACTAACTCGGGGACCTTACACAAAGATCCTTTTCGGTTTTTTTCATAAAATTTTAAGGGCAGTCCCAGACATAAAGTCCCTAAAACAAAACAAAAGAACTCGAGAAATCGTCCTTGTCTAGTTTTCAGAGCTCTGTTAAGCGTAAAACTTCCATAACTTATTAAAATATTTGTCTGTAGCTGAGTGTGTAGTGTAGCAATCTTGTGATCGTGAATTCACTAGTTCCATCATTAATTTAACGTTTACATAAATTATATTTTTATGAAGAAGTCTGAGTGTTGATTTACTAATATTGAAGCACTTTTAATTCAAATAACTTCTTTTTATTTTAATTAGTTACAACACGGGAGTGTCAGTATCCAAGAGAAGTCAAAATTTGGTGAAGAAATGGAAAATCTCAAATACAAAGTATGGTCCTTTATTATTTCTAGAGATTCAGCTTTAAAATATACATATAAGTAAAATATGTTACTTTTATTACAAAGTTATGGGTCAAAATTTGTTAATTAGCATTCCCATTTGTTAAGAAAAATGGAATTTAAATGAAAGCTAGAAGAAAGAGTGTTACCAATAGTGGTATTCAAAGCAGCAACTTTACGATCACAAAATCACTATGCTATTCACATTTCTTTTCTAAATCATCTTCTCATCTTCTGAGTACCTGTGTATAAAACGTTATGCCCTGTTATAAATGGATCACCATTGTTGTTTTTTAACTGCCCATGACACATTAATCAGTGTGTCTGAAGGCAACGTTCACATAATCATCATTACAGCAAGTATTCACAAATGATAGATGTATGGAATATGGATAAAGGTATTGAGTACGTGGGGCTCATTAGTTCTGGTTTCTGACAGTTTGCCCCATTCCAGTTGCATTACATTTTATCCTTTTCCTTGATTATGAAATATTATTCTTAACATATTACCCAATTTCTATTGTGTTCTCATCTAGTAGTGTAAGGTCTCCTAATACTGGTATAGGCATAACTTCCCAAAGAATGATACACCCAGTACGCTCATAAAAAAGAAAACATGCTTGTCACAAATGTTCCTTCTATTAGTTATGATGCACTTGTTTAGGAACAGTTACTCATAATTCGTTTTTCCATTAGAAACTGCACTTTTGCGGTAGAAATTATTTCGACCAATGCCACTTTCAGACTGGAAATAATGGTGCATATAACTCTAGAAATTACTCAAGTAATGACTGTGTAACCATCAAATTTGTGTTACATACACACAAAACTTTTATCTTTGCTGAAATATTCATTACAATCACATTAATTATATGGAGATCACTATCAAGCAGTAGATAAATTCTTTAAATGTGATACGCTCCATTCCAAAATATGACACACTTGATTCGCAAAAGCGATACACTGTCGCCTACGTTCCATCCCTAGCCACACAGCAGTATACCATGGGTTGCCGTCCTTTTCATATGTCAGCAGCTCAACCGCCAGAGACCACCTCTCCAGCAGTAAACGGATCGCTGAAAAAGAAAAGCCTTCAAACAAAAAAGGAGTTGGCCAAAACCTGGAGAGCCAGAAAGCTGTGTCTGTGACTAAAACTGTGACAAGTGTACAAAAAAGAAGGAAATTGAGGAGTCTGATTATGAAATATCTTGGAAGAATGATGGCAACATGGATAATGGCAAATTCTTTGGAGAATCCACACTGGATAATATTATAATGACAGACCAAGCATATATGGGCGGACGAGATGAAAGTTTGGCTAGATGTCGAGGGGGGAAAAGTAATTCATGCAGTTACAGATATGCCAGCAGCGTACAAAAAATATTGGAAAATGACTTAAAAGTTATGTTTCTACAGTTTGTGCACAAGGACAAAATAGTTTTTCAGTTAAGTGAAGAGACATGTCTCCTATCAATAAAAACGATATGTTAGGGAAATTTCCAAATGCTTGGTTTGCTATTGGAATGGGAAATATCAAAGAAGTAACCAATGTGTAACAGTTCCACTGCTGTCCATGAAAGACTATAAGATAATGATTGTCTTTCACGTACCTCTAATTTCCGTGATCGTGTGAATATATTAAGCATAATTGTAAACTGTTTCTACCAAATGCTGGTTAATTTTATAGTGATGAAAATACGAAAAGCAGTTAAATAAATTTCTATAGTTATTTCTGACGTGCGTTTCATGCCATAAATAACTTAGAAGTATCGCTCACATAAAAATCCCAGTTAGACATATCTATAGTTTTTTGTTTTCTCTATCTCATTTTTAAGACCTCATTCTTCTATCTTTGATGTACAGAACAATATCACATGTGCATCATATTTTGGATGAGCCGTATCATATTTAAGAATTTCAGTCCAAGAATGGTGCATTGTTTTTAAATTTTCTAGTCTACATTTGTAACTTGAAGGAAATAAATACAGCGTCACTTTAAAGAAGCTTATACTTTCTAACAGCTACAGTGTTTTGCTAACAGTTACTCTTTTTCTTTCACAAATGCAGATTTTGTTAATTTTTATCTTATTTATGTTACGTTTCGTATGCTTTATAGAATTCAAGTTCGATGTAAAATTTGAGTTACTTTGTTGAGTCTAAACGTCTCCTGCATACCATGTAATTAATAAGGTTGCCGTACAATCACGTAAGACTATGGTTCTTCTCTTTTCGAAAATTCATCGCATCTGGTGGAACCACTCACGATATAGTGATACATCTTCCACCGATTCAAACTTAGCTAGACACTGCTACGTAATTGTTGAGAATTCTACTTACCACTTTATTCAAATGGTTCAAATGGCTCTGAGCACTATAGGACTTAATTGCTGAGGTCATCAGTCCCCTAGAACATAGAACTACTTAAACCTAACTAGCCTAAGGACATCAGACACATCCATGCCCGAGGCAGGATTCGAACCTGCGTCCGCAGCGGTCACGCGGTTCCAGACTGTAGCGGCTAGAACCGCTCGGCCACTCCGGCCGAAGCACTTTATTCAATTCATGTCTAAACAATAAGTTTAAAATCCTGTAAGTATGAAATAAATAGAAGAACGCCAGTGCATAAGGTCCGTTTTGTAAGTCAATTTGTGTTTGGTTTAAAGCGGAAAGTTATGGAGACCTTCGAGAACCACTTTTCAGAAGTAGAATCTACTCAGAGGAAAAACTCCGGACGAAGCCCAGTGGACTGAAATTTGGCTACGTCGGAAAGAACGTACATTTTTGACCTAACGAATGCATTGTTTTGCTGTAAGACCGTGAAAGTTTCTCTTCGCTCTCGTATAACGAAGCAGGATGGAGAATGCGAGCAGTGAACTCGTTATTTAGCAGTGGTTCTGCCTCTGATTTGACAACTGCTGGCTGCCGCCATGATCGGAAGTGGGGCAGTCACGTGAGAGGCGCTGTCGGAGGCGGCATTTTGAGGGGGCGCAGTCCCGCGGGCGAGGGCAGGCCGCCCCAATGCTCGCCACGGCCTTACAGCCGTGGGCCGCGCTGACATTTGGACGAAATGCCAGCAACGCCTCCCATCACCTTCTGCCCCTGCCTGCAGCAGCGAGAGTCGCCGTCCTGGCGAAATATTAAGTAAGATGCGCCCGCAAAACAGAAATCTCGGCGCAATGTTGCCTCGCAAGACAGGCTGGAGGGGTATGGTTGGATAAAAAATGATATTAGGTTAGAAATGGGAGTCGAACCATGGGATAATCCAAAACAACATTAATTTACTTGTGAGTAAAATGTGCTAAATCCTAGGAGACAGCAAATCGACTAGTGAAAGAGGCAATTTTGAGTGGAAGACACGTGGACGTAAAACTCCCATACTCCGATTGCCTCCTAAAAATAAAACAACTAGCGGTCCTCTCATAGCGAAAAAAAAAGCTACGCAAGTTTACAGCAGTTCATACCGAGGCAGCCGCGGTTTGACAAGTCCAGTAAATCAAGGAAAATAATAGCGTCCATTGACATACGATGTTACATAAAATCGGCATACTGCACACAACCTACTATCAATGTGATGACCTAACCACTGATGCAGCGAATCACATGCTCTTTCAGCGCAAGCGCAATGCGAAAACGTGAGTGAATTTTTATTGGCGCTCGTAAGACTTGGTCACTGCCTGCCTGCGCCTTGGTACTGAAGTGCTCTATTACGCTATTGGAGACAAATCACTGGAAAAATTAACAACAGTAAGATGTCCCGGAGTAACCGTACAGAGCAATCTAAGATATAATTACCTCATAAAACTTTATAATACCCTTGTTCTCGAATATATAGAATCAGGAGCACATATGACGTCATAGCTAGGTTTAGAGTACAAGAATACATCAATTATGGGTACTGAAATTAATGAAGGAAGTGAGTTCATTGACTTTAATACAAACAAATGAAAGCCGGCCAGTGTGGCCGTGCGGTTCTAGACGCTTCAGTCTGCAACCGCGTGACCGCTACGGTCGCAAGTTCGAATCCTGCATCGGGCATGGATGTGTGTGATGTTCTTAGGTTACTTAGGTTTAAGTAGTTCTAACGTCTAGGGGACTGATGACCACAGATGTCAAGTCCGATAGTGCTCAGAGCCATTTTGAACAAACAAGTGAAAAGCTAACAATTTATATGTTGTTGTATAATTGTATGTTGGTGAATACCTCAAACTGGTAATAAATTCAAAAATGTGTGCCCTAAAATGGATGTCGGAAGAGGGTCGTTTTACTCTGATATAATTGGAAATCCTTTTAATCAGTGATAGCTGATAGGTTTGAATGTAAGAAGCAATTAATAAATAAAAAACAAAGCTTCGATTGAAAAACAGACTAACGTTTGTGCAATACCGGACTTCTTCCATTGTTCGAAAAACCTACGCTCAAAATATAAAAATGTACACACACAATACAACACACGACTGTGTTAAGGATGTTCTTCTTTCTAGCTTTCTTTAATTAAAGAAAATGTATGTTTTGAAGAAGAAAGTCTTTTCTTGTACCCTCTTCGATTGCTGTGGCTTGACCGTCTTTCGGCAATATACTTTCATTCAGCAATGCTAGTCCCTCAAAGTCTACAACAGAACTGTGAAGTCTGGAACGCAGGAGATGAGAAAGCAGAGGAAGGTATGCGGTCAGGGCGGGTCGTTCAGTCGTGCTTGGATAGCTCATTTGGTAGAGCACCTGCTCGCGAGAGGTGAAGGTCCCAGGTTTGAGCTCCGGTGTGGGTTTCAAAATCTTTGTTTACGTTTCTATATTGAGCATGTGTTTTTAAAGTATCGCTAGCCCGACCAGGATGGTAACAACTAATAACTGAATCCTCTTAGAGCAGCCAGTCAGAGAGTATCTCTCAGTCTACAGCGGAGTGTACATAGTAATACAGTTCATCGGTATAGTGACGCTCATGCGTGGGACTTAGGCTCGATCCCGTATCCTCGTGTTGCACAAGAGGCGATGTGAGCCAGCCACGTTAGAAAGGTTCCCTTGCTCAGATCTGTGTCTGCCTTAAATCACAAACAGCTTGATTGAACGATACGAATGTGAAGCTTCAGTATTACCGTACCTGTGCGGTATGTTTCGTACGTAAATTTGTTTTCAATATTTTCAGCGCGGAAAAAAGTCGTCCTTACATGTGAAGAATGGTGTGAGCGTGTCATACTGAAAGACGGCAAAGATAGTTCACTGTAGGACAACGATTGGTGGTAGAGGTGGATCCAGCAATACAGTGACAATAGTAGTACGTGCGGGTCGTTGCAGAATGACTATGAAAAGATCATAGAATTGTTCGACAGGCTGTGAGGAATAATGAATGACAGCCGCTAAAATACGGGCTGGGGTTACGGGTAGATGGAAAAGAACGTATGGCATCGTTGGCCGGGAGGCCCCTTTTCGGGGGAAGTTCGGCCGTCGAGTGCAAGTCTTGTTTCATTCGACACCACATTGGGCTACTTAAGCGCCGGTGACGAGGATGAAATGATGATGACTACAACACAACACTCAGTTCTCCAACGCGGCCAGGAATCGAACCCGGGACCACTTGCATGGTAGGCGAGCTCGTGACCACCCACTTAAGCAGGCGGACACGTTTCGGGTAGTATCACCATGAGCGGTCGAAAAAGAATTGTTGGAAGCTACATTGAAGTCCAGAGTTGCTATGCGGCTCAAATAACAGAGAGTTGAACGGCGTAGAGCCAGAGTATTTGCTGTTCATTGATGAGTCTTGCTTCTTTTTGTGGCCCTCTGATCGAAGCTGGACGAACTGTTGAAACGTCTAAGAATGCAACGATTCTCACGACCCGTACCTCTTCAGTTTTGATGTGGGGAACCACTGGATGTGACGGTAGAAATACTTTTGAAATTCTGTGGCAAGAATAATAAACTCTTTAGTCATTCCTGTCATGGCCAGGGTACCAAATGCCGTTACCGCATAGTAATGCAAGACCGCAAATTGCAGTTCAAACTACAAACAATTTTAGGAATATATGCATCCTTGACTGGCCTGGCTGGTCCTATGTTTGTAAACCATAAGGAACATCTGGGGTGCGATGGGAAGACGCGTACTGCCGCACCAGCCTCCGAGTAGCTACATTCTTCAACTGATACGGCATGTCTTTCCTGCACAAAGAGAAGTTCCTCAAGACGACATTCGGAGATAGTTCTCTCTGATGAAACAACGAAGATTAGAGCGTATTCAAACACGTGCGGTTCATTCGTCGCTTTGATGTCGATGAATAGACATCAGTTATGAATGAAATTGAAGTTTAATTGTATAAAAATCATTACATCCTAAACATTCTCTCAAATTTTGATGTCTATCGACTGGCGCTTTACGATGAACACTTTCCATTTCCGTCAAAAGAATTCAAAAACAATAATCTTTACCCTAAAATCTTCATTATAGACCTCCATTCTTAATAGTTAAGGAAAGGCCCTATGTGTATTATTGCTTTTTTTAGAAAATATTGTAAATGCTTTGGGCAGAAGAACAGCCACGTCATATCAGGGAATGAAGTAACAATAAAAACAATAGGACCTGTCAGCTGTTACCTTCACCACGCTGCCCGTCTTATTGTTGAGCAACGCGCAGCACATACCATAAATGCGGGGCGCCCAGAAACTGTCTGAAAAGCTTGTTAGGGCGTTGCGGGGGAGAGGCTCTAACGGGAAGTAATTGTTAAGAAAATTTCGATGTCTTGTGCATTTTTCCGAGGTAGTTACCAATGAAGTTCGCCGATCAGGCTGTGTGCTCGCAAATTCAAGCACTTGCTTGTGATAACGTGCGGTAAAGCACTGACATCTGTGTCTTCGTCAGTTACCACATGTTCAAAGGCTCATTAACAGTTAAAATGTGCCTCTTTGCGAAGTGATAAACTTAAGCTAAGCGAGCAAAAGAAAAAGACTTTATAAGTTTGAAGAGTCATATCATTTATTCATTTAATCTACAGATGTGGTTCTGGTGTGATTAGAAAGAAAAATAGATAAAGGTTTTTTTGCCGTTTACCGAAACGGGATAAAGCTGACTTCCATTGGTTATGTGACTCACATTCGATCTGAAGGTTATTTCTTGCCAAACTCGCTGCAGCATGTGAATCATCACTTGTTCAATTGCGAGGTAGATTGTAGCTCTGCGCATTCATGAAGAAGGTAGTCTTGATGATTCCCCAAAAGAAAAAATCAAGAGGTGTCAATTCAAGAGAACCGGAAGGCCGTGCAGTTGACGTATCTCGGCCAACCAGTTCGTGGAAAGCGTGCGTTTAGGAATTCCCAGGCCATCAAAGCTTGATCTATTTTCCTTGAAGATAACATCAAGACTAAGTCTGTAAATCACATAAATAAGTCTGTACGGATTTTCAAAGCTATAAAGTCCTTTTTGATACATCCTACAGTCGAGACGGCGTAAGAAGATCCTTGGCAGCTTGCAACGCTGTTACCAACTTTCAACTGTGAAATGGTAAAGTGTGCAGGCGAAAACAGTAGCCCTCTGGGGAACTGTGAAAACACTCAGGAGTTGCCATAGGCACGTCTACAAAATGGAGATACGTTATTGGTTGAGGGAGGCCGGCGAAGCTACTGCTCCCATCCCTCTGCAAATGTCAGGGGTCAATTGAAGTCGACTCAGCTATAAACAATTGTAAAAGAGGACTTGCATCGAGACAAGTAAACAAGTAATAAGTGCATATAGAGATCGCTGTTTGGTTTACTAGGCTAATACTTCTATCTACTTCAAAAAATGATAGGCATATGACAAGGTGCTTGTGGAGTGCTTTTGATAAGTGCTATTGATAAGTTCGAAGAGTGGCTCTAAGACAGCTGCCGAAGATAACTTCTCCTTCCATTGACAACGTAGTCAATATGCCTTCATTCAAACAGATAAGGAAGAGTTAATTTGGGATTCAATAACTGTCAATAACGCACAGTTTGTTGATCAGGAGCTTTGCGCCAACACCTCTCCTCTTTTCTTTTCTAGACCAATTTTCTTCCCACACGAGGATTCGAAAGAGTTCTATTTTGATCTAATTCCAGCCCACAAGAAGTGAATTAGTGACCTCGTTTGTAGAGTCATGTGCGCTATATCACGGATAAAGCTTGCCTGTCTTGAACATAGTAATAACAATATGAATTTCCGAATGAAAGTTTCATTGGAAGGCGTTCGATCAGTCCAGATCCACTGATTACACTCGCTTTTACGAAAAATTCTGTGCATTCTCTGGACTGTCGATTTGTAGGCTATTTACTAATTAAGTATATATTTGAAACAAATTATCCAATTACTGGCTGGCAAGGTAACGACTGGACGTCGAGTAGTGCAGTCACTCAGCCCCTGCGTAATTTGTTATTCTCTATTCTGTAATTAAAACAGATTATGTGGTACAAATGATTTAATTAATGTCCCGAGCGTACGGGTCCAGCGCTTTCGTTTGAAATCGTTGTAGCTTCAAAATCAGCTAACAATACATACCGACGTTAACTTATTTTAAACGCCTCTCAAAGCAAATTATTGGAAAATTTTACCCCATTTCAGCTGCCTATAACAGAGAGTTTATATTTATGTTTTGAGCGTAATTTTACTTATTGAGGAAAAAGAGAATTGAGAACAGTTGTAAATATCTGTATTTTCCCAAAAAACGTTTTACTGTAAATGATACGAATGATAACTATCAGGATAGCTGTTAATGAGATCAGTCTATAAAATACGCTTCACTATGACTGTTCTTTACAGGTATTCGCCTACGTAACGTTTCAAAGTATACAACAGACTCTTTCGTTATAAATACGAAATATGCTGAAAAGTAATGCTTCTGAAATTTTTACGTGAAAACTCTTAAACTTTTTTAAATAAAACAAACGTTATTAACATACTACATTTTTATTCTTCAAGCCCGCGTATTTATTTCTCAATATAGTCATCGTGGCGACTAACGCATTTGTTCCGACGAGAAACCAGTTTGTTTAATGCCACCAACGTAGAATGTTTGACTTCGTTGACAAAACCACAACCTCATCTCTGCTTGCACTGCTTCATCACCATAAAAATGAAGTTCTTGAAGGTGTTCTTTATGTTCTGAGGGGAGATGAAAATTGGATGGGGCCACGTTGAGGCTGTCTGCAGGATGATCGACGACGGTGAATCCAGGGCGTCGGATTTTTGCAGAGTAGCAGAGCACGTTTGTTTTCTGGCATTGTCATGCTATAACAAAGGGAATTCCATGTCTTGACGAACTCTTCGAATTCAAAACACGACTACAGCACACTATTTCACGCGTACCACATAGTTATGTTATTCGCCGCCATGTTACACGCTGTAATTCGGAGTGTTCTAACAGAAGAGGGCTGTAAATACGTAGACGTGAAGCATAAAGCTGTAGTGTGCTGATAACATTTCTTTTATTTAAAAATCTTCAACGGTACTCACACAAGAAATTCCGAGGCATTGCTTTTCAGAACGTCCTCGTAACTGAAGCGCATTCAGTCTTATTTGATTTAAACCTTCATATAGATACATACTTAGTTACTTGGCTTTGGACATTTGTAATCATAAGATGTATGGAAGTAAGCACGCAGTTACTTCTAATGTTTCTAGTTTTACATAATTAAACTGGTGGGGTACGAGCCAGATAATCTTACATGTGGTACTGTGTTCCGTATTTCTGAAAAATGAACTGCGTGTAATTTTTATTATAGTTCCTACTTCATTAAAGAAAAAGTTTTTGGCATATAATTAATGTCTTAACTGCAAAATGTAAACTACCAGTCTTATTTTCATAAATATTTATGACACAGATTGAAATTAGACTAAAAACCATGGATGTAAGTGTAACATATATAGCAATGACAAAGTACTGTTGATTTTTAAAAAAAAGATTTAATAGGCCATCTTAGTATGTTACTAAGAATTTTTTTGTAAATGAATTTACAATCCCTACTTGATTCGTGTACTGGAAATAGTAGGAAGGATTAATTTAAAAAGAAAGTGAATCATGTTTACTCATAAGTCGATATACCCAGTGCATCAAGTACGCATTTCCTTTGTTCTAAAAAGTTAAAGCTATTAGTAAAACATACTAGATTAAACAGTTTTTCTAGAGAAAATTAAATGCAATTTTTAAATTTATGAAATCTGTAAAAATATTTTGTTCTGCACCGCACGGTGGAGCTATTTATATAGAAAATTAAATAATAGCATTGCTGGTAACCACCTTTGTTCAAATGGATTGATTGAGTGTACGACGTTTTATAACCGCGATGCTTGAGAGTATGATTGATGAGAGCCGTAGTGAAATGATTGTGTGAGTGGGCGAGTTCTTTAATCATTTCTTTGTGTTACCTCATACGCACTTGTGTGTTCTGATGGGTGTTACGCATATGCATATTTCGTTAGACAATACTGCCTGTGCTGTATTAGTCCAACTCGCTAACAGGACGGTAAGCTTCATAAGGAATCATAGGCCTTAATCTGTAGTATTAATAGTAAGATGTGTCATTGCTCTGCAGGAATATTTTATTCGAGGCGGAAATTGTCACCATGTCTCTCTATAGACTATTCCAGAAGAGTTTTTATGGTAGGTTTTTCAATTAGACTGTCTGTACATATACCGAGGCCGCTAAACATTTTTTTAGAATAATATTGTCCGTGTTGTGCTCTACACGTTCATAACTTAATATTAGTAAAAACGATCACAGCTGTATTTTAGGTTCACTTGCTACGCAACGACCGATTTCAAAAACACTTTTACAAACTTTGTTAAAAAAAATCGTATCTTAAGAGCTATTAGCACGTGTTTATCTCGGATACTGTGGGACACATCCCTTCTACTGACCAAGTGCTCATAGGTCTTAAGGTATGCAACTTAAAGTCTGTGATTACTAAATACCTTTTGTTGTGTTAGTGTAAGGGACATGTTACCAAAGTTTGTAAAGGTATTTTTGAGTCATACGTACATGAACACCTAACCGACAGTTCATCAACAGTCTTCGTAATTAATCCTCATACAGTGGCAGAAATGTGCCGGTCTCATGACTCATGTCTAATCACCATATCAAGCGGTAGGAAGCACATTCAGGAACTCTAAGAACACACTGAGTATAATCAGTGCAGTACAGCACAGTAGGTTGTTATGTTCTCTGCATGCACTGACGGTTGTGCAGTCCGCGAAGCGCTTCTATCGTGTCGTACAGAGATAGCGCTACCAGACCAAATTGGCAACACGAATCGATGCCACAGACGTTATCGAGGAGTCGCTGCATTGTGCAACGACGTAAGAGAGGTGCTCCTGCAGACCACACCTGTCCTATGACAACAGCAGCGCCCTCACCCTGAGGTCAATGTACTGTCGAGCTGTGAAGTGCTTTGCCCAGTTTTTGACTTCATGTGACGGAGACAGCATCATCATATAGGACCAACGAAGTGTTAAAATTTGTGATGAACTAGTACTAAGTTGAACATAGTACTGCAAGAGAAAAGTTTGTTGATTAGAGCATCAAGAGATGCTTTGCTGGTGCATAACAGTTGTAAATGACCCAGTACTCATGTGACAAACAAGTATGGCAAAGTTAAGTAAATCCTTTCTTCATGACCTTAATAAAGTGAACTAATATTTCATGTCTTCTTGTTGGGTGAGCCTTCTCTCAGAGCAATCAATGAACTCGCATTCGTTGCCGGGCCAAAGCAGTTTCGCCTAATCACAACAGTTTCAGTGTGCTCTTCGAATTCCAGAGTGCACCTGTTAATGTTTTTGTAATGATAAGAGATGTATGCCTCATGAGACCAGCACTTGTGAGGATAACCGACGAAGAGTATCGACGAACTTCCTGTGTCACCTGAAGATTGTTCATTTACTACGAAATCGGTTGTGGCGTAACAAAGATATCTGAAGCATAGCTGTGGTGCCCTTTATTAACAAGTATTTCAGAATATCAGTTCAGTTACACTTAATCCGAAAAGAGCAACTTCGTTGCAGCAGTAAAAGTAGGAGGCGGAGCAAGAGAAGGGAGGGAAGGAGGAAAAGTACGAGCAGGACCTGAAGAAGAAAAAGAAAAGAGACAAGGCGTAGCAGTCCTTTACTTGAAAGTTAGAGTCGACTGTCTTTTATTTCTCCGTTTTGGCGAACACAAAATGGTGTTCGACAATGTAGGTCTTTCGTCGTTCCAGAAAGTGTTTCCTCTCTCTCTCTTTCTGTGTGTGTGTGTGTGTGTGTGTGTGTGTGTGTGTGTGTGTGCGCGTGTGCGTGTGGGCGCGGGCATGACGAGAATCTCTCTCTATCCTCCTCCCCCCATCCGCCCACCAAGGCAGTACCATCGCTTCTGCTTCTGCTGCATGAAATGAGAGAACGCTCGCGCGCCCTCTTCCCGCCGTAATTGCACAATGTTTTTATCTCAATGGGCAGCCACCGTGAAATTGATTTTGCAATGTATCAGTCTATAGCCGGGCTCGAGGCGAGAACGCAGCAGAGGGAGGAGGGTTAGGTGGGGTGGGGGGAAGAGGGGGAGGGGAAGGCAGGCGCTCGCTCGCTCATCTCGGTCTACTCCGCCGGCCGTGATGCATCGGCTGCTCCCCGGGAACTGCATTAGCTTATAACGAGAACACACAACCCTATCCGCAGGGCCAGTAATTTGCCCCAATAATCTCGCTCCTCCCGGCTCTCCATAAATCTGCACCTTAGTCTCGACAATTATTCGTCTGTCCCAGCGAAGAATGCAGCTACTTTTCTTCTCCAAATCGTATTTCTTCTGCGAATTCACTGTTGTGTGCTGAACTGTTACATTAGGCGTGACTGGGCAAGTGCTCAATTTGTGTAGAATAATCAGATTGTTTAACGAGTTTTTGTGAATTGAAACGATCAAATTTTGTGTAGACTCTGAAGAGACGTTCATGGAAATAACCAACATGTAGTAGAATGCCGAGGTCATACACAGCAAGCGGCGCGGGCAGGTAGGAAAGACAATGCCTCCATTTCCCGTTTCCACAAACATTGTTCATAAAAAATGACATATCAATTCAGAGAGCCTTTGAAGTGCTGTTCAAGGTTAGAGGGAAAACCACTTGAGCTAAGGCATCAATGGGAGTCTGGAGTGATGAGGGAGGCTTGATAGGGTAGTCTGTTTATGGTGGCGTAGTGTTCAGCGCATCTTCCCAGTGAGCGGGAGCCCTGGGTTCGAATCCTGTCCTTGATACAAAAATATTCATTCGTCACTCCACTCTGCATGTTTACATCATAGTTGTTTGAGAGTTGAAGAGGTCTCCGCAACTACTCGTATATAGTTTCATTTGATTATAGCACCTTTGACTTGACTGAATGCTATACCAATACATTTGGAGAGACTATGCAATGCTGTTCGAATATAGCGGGAATACCAGGTGGGCTGAGGCGTGAATGGGAATCTGGAATGAGGAGGGAGGTGTGGTAGCGTAGTCTGTACAGTTGTGCAAAGTCACTGTCACAGGGTGAGCAGGAGACTCGGGTTCGAATCCCGACCTAGGTCCAAATTTTCATTCGTCATTCCAGTCTGCATACATACAACTCGATATCAGTTTAATAAAACTCAGAACATGTTACGGACATGGAACAGTAGTGTGCGTACCCACAGGCGTTTGTCGTGAACTTTGAAACTTATTCTGCCGCTGTTTTCCTTGAAATTGAAAATGCGAAATTATTCCGGTTTCTGAAAGCTTCCAGATGTGTACGTTAACTGCGCTATGTTTCTTTTCGTATCACCAGCACTTTTTTAAAATGATCTTAAACTACGAATATAGAAATTATTTGTATGTGTCTGAACTTAGTCTGTCTTTCAGAAAAATAAAATAAACAAATGTCGTACGAACTATACTACGTCACTTAAGTTCATTTTAACTACCACGTAATTATTCCAAAGTAAAAGCATTAATTTGTTTGCTGTTTAGTAGATACACTTTTTAAGTAGTTTGAAGTATATTTTTGTAAGATATTGTGCGTCGTTACATATACCGTTCCCCTTTCCACGGAACTAACGTAAGTTGCTGTCCGTTCCATCCCTCTGCTCTCAAATCTCCCGTACGCTGCTGAAGATTGTGTCGGGATTTTGCAGGCATCGTGCATCAACTGCCCGAATTGTCCTCGAAGGTCATTGTCGAGAAAACTATGGTGCAGATTAACCGGGTGTCCTCACTTCTTAATCATTTTCATTCCTTCCCAACAAAAAGCTGGATCCAGAAATTAAAAAAAAATTGACAGCAAAATTGTTGAAGATGTGATAGAGAAATTGTAGAATTGAGACATAGTGTATTGTAGGGAAACAGGCCAAGTAGAAGAGACAGAGAAAAAAAAGACAGGGTCAAATGTTGGTTCAGATTTGAAGAACATGTTTCTGAAACTAGTGGCAATGCATAGAGATGATATGCGAACAGTGGGAGATACGTCACTGATACGTATTGTGGAGTCACAGTCGTCGGTTGAAAAAGTTCATCTATAAATATTATTAAGAAAAGTAGTAGCGATATAAAGGTACAAGAGAGAATCACAAAACGAAGACTAGCACGGATTTAAGTGCCACAGGTATTCAAGCTTTTCGGCCCATTAGGCATTGGTAAAATATTAGATCAAGGCATCGTTTCGTCCTCGTCGTAGAAAATACATTCAGCAGAGGTCGTTATTTCGACTTACTATAGAGTAGGTCTCTCTACTGATAGAAGTGAGGTTTAGCAGCAAGGTACAGAGAGCTAGGGCAGAGGTTCCCAAACTTTCCCTCTGAACGAGCACTTTAAGAATCCTGGTACTCTGATGCAACACCTTGATTGTTTTCAAGGTTAATACATTATTTTGAAAAGATGAAAATATCTTTTATCTTTGAGTGACTAAAAACATAAAAATCATAATAAAATTATAAGTCGTTAGTATATTCAAAATGTGGAAAATAGAAAACTTTTTCCTCGAAAACTTATTCACTTCCCACGGAACACCAGTGTTCCGAGGAACACAGTTTAGGAAACCCTGCACTAGGGTATCATATATAAAAAATATGTGTGACGTTACGCACCTGCGTGAGTGTACAGGGCTACCACAAATGATTCATTCGTTTTCAAAGTTCTGTATTTTTTGAAATATTATACATACAGACATCACTGATGTGTGCATATAATCTTAAGTTCACCACTTTTGCATTTTGCACTTCTACAAATGTTCTGTGAGTGCCTCTCAGGTCACACGACACACGTGCAAGCGGTAGTGAATTTCGTTGCATACCTTACGTAGCAGCATGCTGTCGATGGTCATCACAGATTCACTGATTTGTTATCTGAATTGTCCCAACGTTCTTGGATGAGATGGTACGTGAACGAGGTCCTTAATATACTCCCACAGGAACAACGCTCAAAGCTAAGTTGAGTCTGGCGACCTGGGGATGCCAATGCTACAAACCACCTCATCTTTAACACTATGCGCAGTCCAGCGATGCGGAACTCCGTCCTTTAGGTAGCGACGAACATCGATGCTCCAATGATGGGGAATTCTAGGAGTCAGCTGGCAGTTACGGAAACCATCAGAACTGCAGTATATCAAAGTTTAGAGGTACGCATCACAATCTTCCCACAGGAAAATAAAATAGAAAGAAATAAAATACAGACCTATACAGCTTTATCCGTGACATACATTGCACTTTAATGCGCCACAGTTTACGAGGATTTTCAGTGCTCCACACTCTCACTTTGCAGAATCTAACTTATCCATACAAATGGAAGGTTGTTTCGGCCCTGAATATCGGCTTGAAGGCGAAATGTCATCCTCAAAATGGCTCTGAGCACTATGGGACTCAACTGCTGTGGTCATTAGTCCCCTGTCACCCTCAATTGCTTCCTGCACTGTGATGCAAAATTGAACACACCGGCCATAATGTTTAGGTTTTAACTGTTGCAAGATTTTCAGACGTAACCGCTATCATAAAATCTTCCAAATCTTTTGCTGAGGTATTCCTAGTTCTTGGCTAGTACGGACGGTGGACTTTTTTGGACTGAGCTGTGACAGTAAATTCGCATATCGCTTTGGCCTTAATTGTAAATCTCGTAGCAGTATTTTAGTAACTTTGCTGCGCGAAAATACAGAGCTAGTGGCTTCGGGAGTAAGATTTTTGAATTTTTCTTCCCTCATGCACGCAAGCGGATTTGTTGAAAGAAGTCTGGGAGGTCTTGGCACCTTGAATTTGGGACGGTTTACAAACCCCCGTTGGACTGTGGGTTCTCAGAACTGCTTGGCTGAAAGCTGGCTTGTTTTATTGTCTAGGCGTCGGCATGGGCCCTGGAAATTAGATCATATCGACCGGAAGTCTCTTGGGTACTCTGCGTATCCTGTAGGCCGATGCAAACACACGGATCCGCCATTGTGCGGTCTCAAACGTAGGAACGTTTCCGAATCTCACACTCCGGATGTTGTCAGCCATTGAGATGCATCTTCACTGTGACGGGAATGTCTACGCAAGTGAGTGGCGACACGACAAGTGCAGTGTACCGACCTCTGGTTAGTTAATGGACATACGGTATGCGATGGTGCAGAAGTTTTAACACGCTTCCCCTACGTATTCAGGGAAATTCTTGCTCGTCATTGTGGCGAAAGTCGTGAATGCTCAAATTCAATACATGGGTTTCTGGTAGAGGAGGGGATTGCAGAGAAGGGACAGAGAGAGAGAGAAAGAGAGAGAGAGAAACGGTGTGGGGACGCATGGTGTGAGGTCGCATCCGGAGAGAGGCGCCCTGTCTCGCAGCCCCGACGTACTTTGCAGAGCCTTGAGTGAGTGTTGTTTTCAGTATCAGCCCCGCCTTTGCTCTGCACAGCTCACAATTTGTGCAATTTGTGAGGTCTATTTTGCACCTTGTACAGCTTCTTCAGTGATTTCACATATTTGGGTCAACATTTTTTTTTTTTTTTTTTTTTTTTTTTTTTTTTTTTTTTTTTTTTTTTTTTTTTTTTTTGCTGCACAGATCTAGAAAGCCATTCGCGGTTCCGTTACTATCTTCCACTTAATTTGAGGTACCTGCCAATCGTAAACAGTTCCTTCTGTACCAGTTGAGCTTCACTCAAGCAGTCATTTACCGTATTTTGCGTGCATCAACGTGTAGGCGGTTGTGGGATTCACTTTGTTAAACTCATTTTGAGATACATAACACTTTACATAGGGATCAAGTAAGCAATTCGCCTTGTTATTGAAGAAATTGACACTCACATTTTGGTTCAAGTAAGTAATTGTAAATCATTTAATTGTGATACTAACTTGAGAAAATAAACTCGTAGACTAAGGCTTAGGATAGTATTCTCGTCCATCTTACAACAGACCTGGTGAGGCGATACTAATTGTCAAATAAATATGTCCGGCTTCTTTTGCACAGCTACACTGCGCTCTCACTGTTGTGGGGTTCCCTTGAAGAACAGGTCCCTTACATGGACCATTTAATGGGTGATGTAAGAAATTTACTTTATTTGCATCACTAATGATTAACGAGAATTTCTCTCATTTGTATTTACCACAGTGTTGAGGTAATAGAGAGTTTCAATTGTTGTAACTAGTAATTTGTTGTTTTAATGTTGTACAACGTGTACACTAACTTGTATAACGATTTAATGTTGAGAACGTAAGTGCAGTAGGCAATTTGCACTGTCCACTGCCGAGACCCAGAATGTCACACTGGCACCAATAGAAACCTAAACATTACAGCGTAGAAAACTTTCCCCCACGCTCTCCACCGTTGATTCTGACATACTTGGTTGAGCGGTGCTTTTCTGTTTACAATATTTGTAAAGAAAACCAGTGCCTCTTAAATTGTCAACACTAACGCCTAATACTCCATTTTCATGCTGGTTCTTTTCCATAACTGCTTCTGAATGAAACCTGCATTGTTGTAATCTAAAGACATCTCACATATTCCTACAAACAAAAACTTTTTATTTTTTGTCACCATTTTGTGGAGGCAATGCACTCGTAACGCCAACTAGTGGGCACATTGCAAAGGCATGAGTCTATGGTTGGATTCATGCGTCAATCGTTTGTAAATGTAGTATTTCGGAACCATGAAAACGAATGAATGATTTTTATAATGATTTATATTTATAGTAGCCCTGTAATTCACTACGACATTTCTCATCAGTCAGTAGTGAGATGACACGTGCGATTAATCAAAGTCATGAGCAGCCATCAAGATGACCACTAAGCCGAGGTGCGAACTGTTGACGTTACGTGGAAAATCCATTTCACCGCGTGTTTATGGCCAAAATGATTTTATTAACTGTGAAGGAAAAAAAATAACAGGAAAAACTCTCACCAGAAGGAAATAAAACCTGATGGGGGGTACGCAAGACATCCAGATCTTACTAATTTGAAATGTAGAACACAGTAAACTGGTGGTATAGCACCAAAAGTCAAGTGTTAGTGTATGAAGCGATGTAAGTTGATGACTTATGACTCAGAACATTAGAAAAAGATGTGACAGTAGACCAGTAGCGCAGGTGATTATAAAATTTGTCAGGTAAAATAAATATAAAAACTGGTTTTAGTGACATTTACTATAATGAAAAGCAAGATAATAAGAGACGTGGGATGCTTACAACTTTTATTTGATAGGATATCTGCGTGGTAGACGGAAAATCTCCTTCCGGAAAATGATGTAAGTCGCTCAACAAGAAACATCAACCTTTCACTGTACTTTTTTTTGATCGTATCTTTGACGGACGACTCTATTTTAGCGTAAAAGTAACAGAAAATGTTCCGTTCAAAGAAAATGAACTTCTGTTTTATCTTAAGTTATTAAAATAATTAGATTTTAAAATACGACATCGAGGATGTACTGGACATAGTAAATTTTGTATTTGTTCAGTAATAACTGGCATATGGGCAAAACTTTGAAGTGACCAACGCACTGAAAAAATACAGGACCATTGAATGAGGCGTAGAACAAAGAGAGAGAGCAAAATTGTTATCTGACAATTTCTCTGTCTTGACTCTCAGGATTATAAACTGAGTGAATAAATCATTTGCGAAAATGGAGCATTGAAGCGTTGGATTAGTCGGAAACGGCAAAAGTGAACAGAATATGGATTTCGCGACATGAAATAGAGGCAGAGTGAAAATAAATACTACTGTCCTTTTGTACAGAAAGAATAAACAAAGAGGAAATGAGACAATTAACAACTACATTCCCTCCTGCAGGGGAGAGCTCAGGACGAGGGAGTCGAAAAAGGACTCGGCGTAATAATTCACAAAAGACGGTCAAAGGACATTAAATGTTGTGAGAGAGTTAATGAAAGAATAATCAGGCTAGAATTGAAGAAAAATTGTCGCCAAATATCTGCGGAGAAAGTATTTGCCCCATTGTCGAGGCAAACTGGAAGATTACGAACCTGTGTCAAAGGGGTCTAAGAACAATGGACGAAAGCACTTAATTATTTCCATAGAGGCTAACAAACGAATTACAAAATATTATATAGCAAGGAGCAGCAACGAAACTTTTACAATGAGCACAGTCATGAAAAACAATTTCTTTTCATTTCGTTTGAACAGTTAAGCTGAACTGAAAGTGTGTCTCTCAACTACCAACGGACACCTTAATTCAAATCCGATTCCGTATTTCACTCAACAACTTCACACCATTTAGCAATAGCCTTATCGCAGACGGTTTGAAATGAGTGTGCCAGGGAAGAGCGAAGAAAGCTTCGGCGTTCTGTGAAAAAAAGACACAAATTCGATGTACTGAAACTTAAGTCTAATGTAAAGAAATGACATTCGCTGTGCAACTTCCAGGTTGGCCAGTGACTCCTAATAATCAAAATCAGTAGTCTCATACCGCACAGACGTAATGACATGGCATGAGCTGTGCAACTTCCAGGTTGTAATGGTTGCCCAACGACTCCTTATAAACGAAATCAATAGTCTAGTTTAATTTCTTTATATCTACATTGTTTTGTGAATGAGACACTTAAAGTAGTAAAGGAGTTTTGCTATTTAGGAAGTAAAATAACTAATGATGGTCGAAGTAGAGAGGATATAAAATGTAGACTGGCAATGGCAAGGAAAGCGTTTCTGAAGAAGAGAAATTTGTTAACATCGAATATAGATTTATGTAACAGGAGGTCGTTTCTGAAAGTATTTGTTTGGAATGTAGCCATGTATGGAAGTGAAACATGGACGATAACTAGTTTGGACAAGAAGAGAATAGAAGCTTTCGAAATGTGGTGGTACAGAAGAATGCTTAAGATAAGGTGGATAGATCACGTAACTGATGAGGAGGTATTGAATAGAATTGGGAGAAGAGAAGTTTGTGGCACAACTTGACTAGAAGAAGGGATCGGTTGGTAGGACATGTTTTGAGGCATCAACGGATCACAAATGTAGCATTGGAGAGCAGCGTGGAGGGTAAAAATCGTAGAGGGAGACCAAGAGATGAATACACTAAGCAGATTCTGAAGGATGTAGGTTGCAGTAGGTACTGGGAGATGAAGAAGCTTGCACAGGATAGAGTAGCATGGAGAGCTGCATCAAACCAGTCTCAGGACTGAAGAAAAGAACAACAACATTGTTTTGTGATAATTATACCATCACTGAATTTCCGCTACGTATAACACCCAAGATTCTGCTAGTGTCATGCTTTCCTCTGGGCATCCAGATCTAAGTTTTCAGTAGTTTCTCCAGATCCATTAACCATAATTCCGGAATGGGTCCTTTGAAAATGATACATCAGATTTCCTTCCACTTTGATATTACGAACTTGCGCTCTACCTCTATTTTTTTACTTTCTGAAGGAAACTGTTTCTGCCACACTTCAGGGGGAAGCGATTGTTGAAAGAGCGCAGAGAAGGTCTCTCCTGTCGAATCCACTACTGTTGTTTCGTTCTAAACTGTCTTCCTGCACGTTCTCTTTTCCGATAGGAGTAACAACACAAAAATCTAGATAGCTGATTTTAGATTCCATTCAGAAGCGTCCCAGACGAGTTAAATTTTTCATACATTATGGCCCTAAGCCGCCCGAGGCAAGATTCGAACCTGCAACCGTAGCAGCAGCTCAGTTCTGGACTCAAGCGCCTAGAACCGCTCGGTCATAGCGGCTGGCTATACAATATGAAGGTTGTACATCGTATGTAATCATACTAAAATGGTCAGCAACGTTTGGAAATAATGTCAGTTTCTCAGTAAAATATACCTAGAAATGTCAGTTTGTCGTATAACCTCGTCTAGCTACAATACATTGCAACGATAGTGCGTATAGATGATCTCAGAAGTGTTCCGTGTGATCTTATGAGACCACCATCCACATCACTATCACCATCACCACCAACATCATCAGCCATTTGCCACCGACGGTTGTATAAAGGTCTCACTAAGACTGTACCGTGGACTAAGATCTTCACCACTGGGGGATACACCGAGATGACGAAAGTCATGGGACAGCAGGTGGCAGTAGTATCACGTATACAAGGTATAAAAGGGCAGAGCATTGGCGGTTCTGCCATTTGTTCTCAGGTGATTCGTGTGGAAAGGTTCCTGGCGTGATTATGCCGTACGATGGGAAGTAACAGACTTTGAATGGTAGCTGGAGCTAGAGGCATGGGACAGCCCATTGCGTACATAGTAAGGGAGTTCAATACTCCTAGAGCCACAGTGTCTAGAAAGTGCCGAGAATACCAAACTCCAGGCATTACTCTCACCATGGACAACGCTGTGGACGATGGCCTTCACTTGACGACTGAGAGCAGCGACGTTTGCGTAGCAACCTTGCGTGAAATAACTGCAAAAATCAGAGTGGGACGTACGACGAACGTGTCCGTTAGGAGAGTGCGGCAAGATTTGGGGTTAATGGGCTATGGCAACAGACGAGCTGTGCGAGTGCCTTTGCTGACTGCACGACATCACCTGCAGTCCTTCTCTTGGACTCATAACTATAGCGTTGGACCCTAGACGACTGGAAAATCGCGGCCTAGTCAGATGAGTCCCGATTTCAGTTGGTAAGAGCTGATGGCAGGTTTCGATTGTGGCGCAAATCCCACGAATCGTTGGACTTAAGTTACCGACAAGGCACTGTGCAAGCAGATGGTGGATACGTAATGAAGTGATTGTTAGGTCCTCTGGTCTCTTCAGCTACTAGGAGACCTTTTGCAGCAATTCGTGGACTTAATGTTCACTAACAACGATGGCATTCTTATGGACGCCAAAGCACTACGTTCCCGGACCATAACTGTTTGCAAGTGGTTTGAAGAACCTTCTAGACAATTCGAGGGCGTGCTTTGGTATCCAGATTGTCCACTATTAAGTGTCTCATTTCCTAATCTAATACCCTCAACATCATACGACTTAATTCGACTACATTCCATTATCCTCGTTTTGCTTTTGTTGATGTTCATTTTATATCCTCCTTTCAAGACACTATCCATTCCGTTCAACTGCTCTTCCAAGTCCTTTGCTGTCTCTGACAGAATTACGATGTCATGGGCGAACCTCAAAGTTTTTATTTCTTCTCCATGGATTTTAATACCTACTCCAAATTTTTCTTTTGTTTCCTTTACTGCTTGCTCAATATACAGATTGAATAATATCGGGGAGAGGCTACAACCCTGTCTCACTCCCTTCCCAACCACTGCTTCGATTTCATGCCCCTCGACTCTTATAACTACCATCTGGTTTCTGTACAAATTGTAAATAGCCTTTCGTTCCCTGTATTTTACCCCTGTCACCTTCAGAATTTGAAGGAGAGTCTTCCAGTCAACATTGTCAAAAGCTTTCTCTAAGTCCTTAATCTTTCTTGTAAGATAAGTCGTAGGGTCAGTATTGCCTCACGTGTTCCAACGTTTCTACGGAAGCCAAACTGATCTTCCCCGATGTCAGCTTCTACTAGTTTTTCCATTCGTCTGTAAAGAATTCGTGTTAGTATTTTGCAGCTGTGATTTATTATACTGATAGTTCGGTAATTTTCACATCTGTCAACACCTGCTTTCTTTGGGATTGGAATTATTATATTCTTCTTGAAGTCTGAGGGTATTTCGCCTGTCTCATACATCTTGCGCACCAGATGGTAGAGTTTTGTAAGGACTGGCTCTCCCGAGGCCGTCAGTAGTTCCAATGGAATGTTGTCTACTCCGGGGGTCTTGTTTCGACTCAGGTCTTTCAGTGCTCTGTCAAACTCTACACGCAGTATCGAATCTCCCATATCATCTTCATCTACATCCTCTTCCAATTCCATAATATTGTCCTCAAGTATATCGCCCTTGTATAGACCCTCTATATACTCCTCCACCTTTCTGCTTTATCTTCTTTCCTTAGAACTGGCTTTCCTTCCGAGCTCTTGATGTTCATACAAGTGGTTCTCCTATCTCCAAAGGTATCTTTAATTTTCCTGTAGGCAGTATCTATCTTACCCCTAGTGAGATAAGCCTCTACATCCTTACATTTGTCCTCTAGCCATCCCTGCTTAGCCATTTTGCACTTCCTGTCGATCTCATTTTTGAGACGTCTGTATTCCTTTTTGCTTGCTTCATTTACTGCATTTTTATATTTTCTCCTTTCATCAATTAAATTCAATATTTCGTCTGTCACCCAAGGATTTCTACTAAACCTCGTCTTTTTACCTACTTGATCCTCTGCTGCCTTCACTACTTCATCCCTCAAAGCTACCCACTCTTCTTCTACTGTATTTCTTTCCCCCATTCCTGTCAATTGCTCCCTCATGCTCTCCCTGAAACTCTGTACAACCTCTGGTTCTTTCAGTTTATCCAGGTCCCATCTCCATAAATTCCCACCTTTTTGCAGTTTCTTCAGTTTTAATCTACAGGTCATAACCAATAGATTGTGGTCAGAGTCCACATCTGCCCCTGGAAATGTCTTAGAATTTAAAACCTGGTTCCTAAATCTCTGTCTCACCATTATATAATCTATCTGATACCTTTTAGTATCTCCAGGGTTCTTCCATGTATACAGCCTTCTTTTATGATTCTTGAACCAAGTGTTACCTATGATTAAGTTGTGCTCTGTGCAAAATTCTACCAGGCGGCTTCCTCTTTCATTTCTTTGTCCCAGTCCATATTCACCTACTACGTTTCCTTCTCTCCCTTTTCCTACACTCGAATTCCAGTCACCCATGACTATTAAATTTTCATCTACCTTCACTATCTGAATATATATATATATATATATATATATATATATATATATATATATATATATATATATATATATATATATATATGGACTGGAAATATTCTCTCTGTATTTTGAACTGTCCATTTTCTTCAAGAAACACCACAGAGGACTGGTGCCTATGCTTTGTCACACCATTATACCCAAATTTGGTACTGTAAATTGTTGCCTAATTCACTTCAGTAAATGCTACCACAGCGATCGATATGGGACGTGTGCTGGCGTAAGCTGGCGGCAGCACTCTATGTGGCATAGAGGATACAAGAAGGTCGATAGAGGCCAACGACAGACTCGCAGGAAACGTGCTGCCAACGCCCTCTTGGCCACTGACCAGAGGGCCAATCTGTCGCACCGAGCCAGTCTGTCACGCCCAGGAGTTCCAGTTTGTCATTGAGTGAGTCACCGAGTCCGAGTCGGAGTTTCAGTCACAGCCTCCAGCCAGCACATGGCGACCAGAATTGTGCACATCGCGGACTTTCACTTCACCAATAGTGAGGCTAACGTTGCTCTTAGGAGTAAAGAACCCAGTTAACATACGTGTGCAGTTTGTGTAATAGAAAGAGGATACTGGCCACCTAACAACATCGTCCCCTTGCTCCCTTGGTACAAGCCTACGAGAGGCAACAAGACGAAAAAAAAAGGACGCGTCAACGATCATCCCTGAATCCACTGTTCTTTTAGTGTTAAAATCAAATTTGCGTAATTCGTCCCTCCGGCACCTCTTTCCCTGCAGTGCTTGATTGGGACCGCTCGGTTATGGTTTTAATGTGAAGCTTTGATGCTATATTGCCCTCCAGGAATCCTCGTGTATCTAGCCAGTACATAGGGTAAAACATTGGTGCTGGTCTGAGACACATTCGCTGTTCAGGCGTTGATGACTGCTCCTCTGATGCGGCGCTCCAACTTTGAATTGGGATTCCGCTTGTGTCGGGTAGTGGGACGTTCAGCATGAGTATCTTTTCTGAATTAACAGGAACAAAAGTGACGTACAGCTGCAATCTTATATTCAAAGTACTTGGTAGATTTTTGGAAAGACCGTCCAGCAACCCGCACATTCGCAGTGTGATTTCTCCGAAAGCCAATTAATGGTAACTATTGTCCCCGTCTACGTACATTACCTAATTTTGTAGACCGAGTGAGGCGGCATGGTGGCAAGACATCGGATTCGTCTTCAGAGTGAAGGCGGTTGAAATCCCATTCCTACGTGAAAGATTTAGATTCTTCCGGCGTTTCTCTAAATCGCTCAGAGCAGGCGGTGGGACAGTTCCTTGAAAACGATGCATGCTATTTCCTTTCTCATCCTTCTGGTGTCGGAGGTCGGGGTCCGTTTCCAACTACCACGTCGCCAACGCACGCTACTCATATTTATTTTCTTTCCAAAGTTAATAAATCCAGTGCGATGCTCGAAATAGCATACCATTCTTTCAATACGTCAGATACAACTGACTCTGTCTCAGTGATCTCTTGTTCAGAAAGTGGTACCTGAACTGTAAGTAGAACGGTGACTTACATTTCTGCCTTAACTGAATTATATCAGATCCAATAATTCCATTTACAAAGAAAGCAGGTGCTTACAGGTGTGAATATTACCGAACTAACAGTTTAATAAGTTAAAACAGCAAAATTCCAACGCGAACAATTTACAGAAGAATGGAAAAACTTGTAGAAACCGACATTAGAGAAGCTCAGATTGGATCCCGCAGAAAAATAGGAACACGCTAGTTGATACTGACCATACTTCTCTTAGAAGACAGATTAAGGAAAAGCGAACCTAAGGTTACGGCATTTGTAAATTTACAGAAAGCTTCTGACGATATTGACGGGAATATACTCTTTAACATTCTGAGGGAAAGAGGGATAAAATACAAGGAGCAAAAGACTATTTACAGCTTGTACAGCAGTTGTGAGAGTCGAGGAGCAAGCAATGGAAGGTGTGGTTGAGAAGGGAGTGAGAAATGGTTGTGGCATATCTGCAGTGTTGTTTGTGCAAAATGGTTGAAATGGCTCTGAGCACTATGGGATTTAACATCTGAGGTCATCAGTCCCCTAGAACTTAGAACTACTGAAACCTAACAAACCTAAGGACATCACACAACACCCATCCATCACGAGGCAGAGAAAATCCCTGACCCCGCCGGGGATCGAACCTGGGAACCCGGGCGTGGGAAGCGAGAACGCTACCGCACAACCACGAGACGCGGGCTGAAGTTCAGGGAGAAGAAATGAAAACCTTAAGGTGTTCCGATGACATTGTAACTCTGTCAAAGACAGCAGAGAACTTGGAAGAGCAGTCTAACGGAATGGATAGTGTCTTGAAAGGAGGATATAAGATTAATATGAACAAAAGCAAAACAAGGATTATAGAATGTAGTCGAGTTAAATCGGTTGATGCTGGAGGAACTAGCTTAGGAGACGAGACACTAAAAGCAGTAGATGGCTTTTGCTGTTTGGGCAGTAAAATAAATAATGATGGGCAAAGTAGAGACGATATAAAATGTAGCCTGGCAATGGCAAGAAAAGCATTTCTGAAGAATAGAAACTCGTTGACAGCGAGCATAAATTTAAGTATTAGAAAGTCATTCCTGTAGTTATTTTCCTGGAGTGTAGCATTGTATGGAAGTGGAACGTGGACAACGAAAAGTTGAGACAAGCAGAGAACTGAGCCTTTTGAAATGCGGTACTACTGAAGAACGTTTACAATTAGGTGGGTGCATCATTTAACCAATGAGAAAGTACGGAACAGAAATGGGGAGAAAAGAGATTTGTGGCACAACTTGATTAAAGGAAGAGATCGGTTGATGGGACACTTCATGACAAGTCAAAATATCTCTAGTTTAGTGTTGGAGAGAAGTGTGTGTGTGTGGGAGGGGGGGGGGGAGGGGGGGCGTGAGAATTGAAGAGGGACACCAAGAGTTAAATAGAATAGGCAGGTCCAAACGGTTGAATGATGTAATAGTTATTCGGAGATGAAGAGGCTTGTATAGAATAGCGTAGCGTGGAGAGCTGCATCAAATCAGTCTTTTGGCTGAAGACAATAACAACAACGTCAGATCCAACGCAATGGTAACTTGAACACGTATTTAATTATGTTCATTTTCCAGTTTATGACAGTGTATTTGATAGAAAGAAGAAGTCAAGGTAAGACGTCGTTATAGGGGGAGTCTTTCTTTAGCTGAGAAACAACACAAGAAGCGTGCTAAAATGCTGGATACTAGTGGTGAGTAGCGCTACTCAAAAGGCTGACAGGAGGAGAAGGGGATTTCATCTCTGTATCTATGCGACCTCGTAAGTTACTTGATTTACTGCTTTGGCTATGCACCATTCTGACCACATTCTTGTTAAGACTGCGGCAGTGCCGTGCATATTATGACTTGCAAAGTACTGAGGTAGTTTGTGACGGAGACGACCGGAAGAACATTACAAAACCCTTTACAGTTACTTCTACTCCTAAGAGACGAAACAGCATCAGCAGCAACTGCTTTTCATTTATGAAAGGAAAATGAAGAGGTAGGACCATCATCATAAAGAAACAATTATGGCAAGAAGTAAAAGAAAATTAAATTCTTTAAGACAAAAGGCTACCTTCATTCTGCGTTCTTCAATTTTATTCACGTCCACCCAAACCTTGGGTCTAATTATGTGCAATTTTTCATCAGTTTTTATGTGGTCAGAGGACTTAATGTGCAGTTGGTGAATGTGGGAAAGGCAAAATGACATTTAACTGGGATGAGAAGGAAAGAGACCGCCGCTCCGCAAGGTTATTACTGCAGCTGTAAAGTTAAACGTCCGTTTTGCAGAAGAATTAAGTGGCGGAGAGGTGAGAGGGTATCTACAATGGCCCGTGAACTAACAGGCTCGCCAGGAAACTGTTTCTTTGGAATTATGGATTGTCTTAGAGCTCTTTGTGCCTTCGTACTCCACCCAACAAAGTGACTGCCGCAAGAAAACAATGGATAGCTGGTTAAAAGTGAAGGTGCCCCTCACACAACTAACACAAAAAAACGAATAAGTGATAAATTTTTTGATGCATCTGCTGTTCGAATATAAGCAGCGACTGACTGAGTAATGCATAATTAGCACCAAAAATTGTACCTTTTTTAAATTTTGCGGTTCTGCATAACAGTCTGTAAAAACAGGACCCTGATACTATCACTTGGTTTGTCGTCTGTCGGTTCGTCTGTTAAGACGCCTTTCTCGCAGGGCTGAGTAAAGGTATAAAGTTGAAATTTGTGTCTAATACCACGGTCTACGGTACCGTGGGTACGTAAAATATTTAAGCTTCTTAGTCAATGCAACCAAAAGATACGTCCACTCATGTCACATATTTTGATACTCGCAAACTTTATAATTAAAACTTTTTTTAAATAAATATGTATAGTTTCACACAATAGCACTGATTTCTGAATATTCCAGTTACTTCTCTGTCAGTTTTATGATGAGTGAGTTAGTGATTGAAGAACACAGGCCGGCCACTGTGGCCGAGCTCTACTAGGCGCTTCCGTCCAGAACCGCGCTGGTGCTACGGTCGCAGGTTCGAATCCTGCCTCGGGCGTGGATGTGTGTGATGTCCTTAGGTCAGTTAGTTTTAAGTAATTCTAAGTCTAGGGGACTGATGACCTCAGATGTTAAGTCCCATAGTGCTTAGAGCCATTTGAACCATTTTTTTTAATGTCCTAACTAAATAAGATTATAGGGTCGAGGATTGTAGCTCTTTGAAAGCTATTGAAGATTATTTTCTGGTTCTTTTACAAAATATAATCTGAAAGCAAGTCATGCCCTATTGAAATCTCCGTACCGCATCGAAAAATGGAGTAATTTGTTGTGACAGTCAAGTGGCAAAGTTTTTTTCACAAAACATCATCCTGGAATATGTTGCCAGTAACGAAAAGCCCGCCGTTGTGACCGAGCGGTTCTAGGCGCTTCAGTCCAGAACCGCGCTGCTGCTACGGTCGTAGGTTCGAATCCTGCCTCGGGCATGGATGTGTGTGATGTCCTTAGGTTAGTTAGGTTTAAGTACTTCTAAGTCTAGTAGTACTTAGAGCCGTTTGAACCATTTTTGAAGATCGCAGCTAAGAGCTGAAGCCATTCAGTGCTTGAACGAAATATAAAGACGTGCTGTGCTACATTGTAGGAAAAGCTATGGTAATAATATAGTTGCTGCAACTTTGTCCATTTGGTGGTAAGTCAGCTCTACATAACAGTAATGTGATCATGTGGGAGAGAAACGGAAATTTATGCATAAAAGTCCGTCAACTGTCTGTATTTCGGTTTCTATTTCCCACACGGTTTTCGAAACGGAAGAGTCGACATCAATGTTTCAAAGTTACACTTAAGGCTCTTTGTCAAGGTCTTTCTTAGCTCCTTGACAGGAACCTCTGATTCACTAACGTTTTGATCAAAGTGCATGACAGCTTATCATGCAAATACATCTTCAATTCGTGGAGGTATGTTCCGTCTATACAACTAATTGTAGACAGTTTGTTTATTTCCATTAGAGTTGCACTTCCTTTATTTGTGAAGCATCTTCAGCGGCCTCTACATATAATAAACTTATTATGTTGTAGTTACAGTATGTTCCTATTTTACGTTCTGTCGTGTTTTGTTCTTGTTTTTTAGGTTAGAATCAGCTTTCGTAGCACAAATTTAGTGATGTGAAAGAGTTGATTGTAACCTAAAAAAAAAAAAAAAACACACACACACACAAAACAGGAGCAAAACACGACAGAATGTGAAGCAGCAACATATGATAACTACTACATAATATGTTTATTATACGTATAAAAAGAAACATGTATTACAGGCCACTGTAGATGCATCACAAATAAAAGAAGTGAAACGTGCTTGGCAGTTAACGAGCTGCCTTCGATTAGTTGCATAGAGGGAACATACCTCCACGAATTTTAAAGCAACCAAGGAAAGACGGAAACAGAAAGAAATGACGACATCTTCAATTATTTAGATGTGCAAAAAGTTCTGAATGGTGGAGGACGAACTTCACATCAGCTGCTTATATATATAGAGTTGGGGAATAATCACAGAAGAAAGCATTAAAAACAATTCTGATATCTAAACTATTGATAGTTTGAACTCACCCCAATACGGCCATATGATGATCACATAATCGTTCATGGGAAGACAAGTGCACGTACCTGAAACAGATAAATCAAGTGTGTTTCTCATCTGAGTGTCTGTTGGGGCTTTATTACTCCTGTTACTATACCATAATACTGCTAAGTAACATGGAAATCTTAGGGGTTTAATGTCTGCTGCAACGAAATACCGCCGTTTTCAGTGGTCTTCGCAACACTACCACATAGAGAAAATGAATAAATGTAATATGAAAGACTTCATGGTCGTCTAAAAAATGTTTGTTATTGTCAATACATTGTTATTGTCAATTATTGGGAGATGAAGAGGCTAGCGCATACAGCTACATCAATCCAGTATTTGGATTGAAGTTCACACCATTAACAATAACATGTCGATTTTATTCATAGTTGTTATAATCTTCAACAAACTTCAAACATCAGAACGGGAAGATCTCAACAAATGCAGATATGCGACATTCATTTTTTTGATAATCTGTTTCATTCTCTAGGAACCTGCGGTGTTCGCCAGGTTATGAGATCTCCAAACCAATCAATGGCTTTTCAAAAGTTTGGTGGACTTCTGCACCGATGGGCTGTTGAGTTGGATGTTGGGCTGTCGAAGATAGCCAGATGCGTTACCAAAGGCCACAGGGATCCACCTGCGGTCTAATAGACCTTAAATAAATCTAGAGCAAAGTACGAGACAAAAGTAGTAATCTCATGCTGAAGCGGAAGTGCTGCTTAAACAAAAAACTCACGGACAGATGACCATAAGGGAGGTTACTTAGTGTTGATTACTACACTTAAATTAAAACAGTTTCCTTTCATTACTATTTGGTGTGTAAATATCTATGATACGTAGGTATTTATAGGAGAACAGGCATCTTTTATGTCACTTCAGTAAAATCACAGAGAAAAGTTGCGAAAGTCTAGTTTTAACGGCGATGTCTGAACAGCTACTGCAGGCAGTGAGAGACTACATCTTTACTGCTGGATTCGAGCAAACTTTTGGCACCAGCACTTGCATCTATATAAATGTAGTTAGTAATCATTGGAAAATATCCTGTCAATTAATGAAACAACAAAACTGTATTAATCTAAGTTGAGAATTGTTCGATTTTATAACAAGACATGCACTGGACTCTACCTTTCTGTATGAAACCAACGATAGACAATCAGATAGGTAAAATAAACTAAACGGCTGAACATGGGGATTGCACCTTTCCACGATCCTCCGCACCTACAAATCCCAGATCCGATCCTTCTTCCGCTATGCAAATGTGGCTCTTCCGCTATGCAAATGTGGCTTGGACTTCCGTTTCTTCCTCCTTCTGTCGTTCCGTATGGATCCTAGTCTTGCATTGCGCCTGCCCTCGACGGAATCCTCCATCAACTTATAAAAGTTCTAGCCCTACTCTTCCATCATGAACACCTCCGAGTATCCGCTGACAGCCCAACCACCGCCCGTATGAGGCGATGGAATGAAACAACAGGAAAGGGGAAAAAATCAGATCGGCGTTGACGTGGAGAGGTCGGTACTCGAAATAGGGCACTAGAGGCATAAACAAAATAGACGTTGAGCTTCAAACTACATTAAGAAATCTTATGGGAAATTGCAAATAAAATCACCTATCACACTGGATACGCATTATGAGTATCTGTGTTCGAATCCCCGCACACAGTGATCTGGATTTTCGGTATTTTCTATAAATTGCCTCAGGCGAATGACAGTGTGGTACAATTGGAAAGAATACATGCAATTTTCTTTTCCCACCTTGTGCTCCGTTTCTAACGACGTCTCTCGGCATCGACGGGACGACGAACCTACTCCGCCTTCCTCCCTTCCTAACCAAATTTCTCTGGGGGCTTGCTAAGGTACAATGTACAAAG
The DNA here is from genome assembly GCF_023897955.1 of Schistocerca gregaria. Lineage (NCBI taxonomy): Eukaryota > Metazoa > Arthropoda > Insecta > Orthoptera > Acrididae > Schistocerca > Schistocerca gregaria. The sequence continues at coordinate 462,442,854 of NC_064921.1, forward strand.
AGAAACGAGTAACTCAGGCGGAAAGCACACCTGCACATATATCAGTTTTTTTGACAGTCTCTTCAAACTAAATTGTATAAATTCCTATAGTACTATGTATATATATTTCGCAGTTGCTTCACTTAATTTGTGTGCCTTCATATCTAACCGTTTCACTTATTATTACTGTTAACAGTTATAGGTCGCGTATAGTTATAATTTTTCTTTAATCCAGTTTAGGACATATGTTGTATTATTGTAGTTGTCATTAAATAAAACCTACAAATTTCTTCCATAAGAAAAATGTCTAGTGGTATTGAAACATTGCGTGTCATAAAAACCAAAGGTTGGCAACCTAAAGTGAACGTGGCTACTTGAGTTATAACAGTAAAAACGCATTTTTCTCCTTCCAGAACAGGCACATTAAAGGGGATATACTAGAAAACCAGACGATTTTCTTATACACAAGATATTCCGGACCACCTGCTGTGGACAACATATGAGCAAGACACGTAGTTTAACTGTGTCAATAAATAATAGAAGAATTGTGCGTTTATGTCACTGCTGAAACTATCTGTCAGCTGTCTGTTATTTAAAGAGGATTTGCACCACGATATTGTCATAAGAAAGAACGCCCCTCACAATTAAGTATGGCTGATGGCCTGGGTTAATCTATATTCAAATGACGTGAGATCAGTTAAATAACCGAAATCATATCAAGAAGAATTCGATTACCATACATTTATTCTGCAAAGATCTACATACATGGGAAAATATAAACATCATGAATGTCTTCATCCAAAGTAAGTGGAAATACGTGAAGTATTGAACTTTCTCAGTTACAAGTAATGCACGTAGGCTATGGTTCGTTCGCAAGGTAGTTGGAAACTCAGTGTAAAAGCGGCACTACACGCAGAGATCGCGACTGAATAGACCTCAAATGATGTGGCGGAAATAAATTCCTTATCTATGGTATTAAGGAGAGGTTAGACATGCACCAGAATTAATATGTTCACCAGGCGAGTTAACAAGCAATTCAGTGGTAACTGAAGATCCACTGTAACATCCGTTGCGACCCGAAACGCGAAAGAACTGGAATGAAAAGTTAAAAATCAAGACTACGGCTGTGAAACGACTCTAATTGGTCGAAAGTTTCCTAAACTTCACACAACACCGATCACACTTAAATCCCAACACTGCTGAGTAAATACTTACATTCTGGCTGCTGCCTCGGATCTCGAACGCAGCCAGTTGCCCTCCATCGATATCTGACATCGAATGAATGTTCTCTCTACTGTTCTCTGTAACGCCCTCTAGAACAAAATGTTCTCTACGCCAGTTTCCAAAACCAGATGTACTTCCTACTTTGACGTTTCTCTAACTCTGGCGTCTCAACAAGAATCATTCCGCCAAAAACTCGCGTCAGCCAATTAAGACTCGTGCATATCTGTTTGACCTATCAGAAGAGAGAAAATTTTCCACACGAGTCCCCCACTCTCGTCTCAAGTACACCAGAAAGATCTGCGTCTCAGAGATGTTAGCCTTAGAAGTACCAGCAAAATGCTCATTCCTCCCTCAAATATCCTGATATTTTTCGAAAACGTCTTAACTCTTTCCACAGTTTTGGTAAACACCTTTGGCGTCTGTACGTCTACCGAGGACGAAATTTTCTATTTAATCAGCAAGCTGTCAACTTTCTATTTGCGACAGTATATTCTTTGGGGTCACACACTGCCATCAGTTTCAGAGCTGTCTTTTCGGGGCTGGAGCCATCAAATCTGCAAGTGGAGTGTATTCACTGTTAATCAATGAAATACTCTCCAGGATCATTAGTTAAAATGTAGCAACAATAGGATAATGGGTTCTTTCCGACACAGTTGCAGACTACTTTCATTTAACTCACTCTTCCATGATATCCACATAGTTCCCCCACAGCAGACGTCTTTCAATTATTAATTCATCCTGCAGGACATCTTTCAAAGTGTCTTACAGTGGCTTTATGACTTTGAATATCAACGAATATAACCTACCATTTTATATGATAGTCCTTTCGAGCAGTCCGCAGCTCGTGGTCGTGCGGTAGCGTTCTCGCTTCCCACGCCCGGGTTCCCGGGTTCGATTCCCGGAGGGATCAGGGATTTTCTCTGCCTCGTGATGACTGGGTGTTGTGTGCTGTCCTTAGATTAGTTAGGTTTAAGTAGTTATAAGTTGTAGGGGACCGATGACCATACATGTTAAGTCCCATAGTGCTCAGAGCGATTTGAACCATTTTTGTTTCTTTTCGAGCATCTCCTGGTTGCTGAGTTTTACCTTTCGCTATCCGAAGCGAGCTCTCTGCTTTCAACTAGATTGGATAATTCACAATAAAATACGTTAGCCATAATGGGAGAAAAGTACAAGACATCGCTTTTTCCTCTTTGTATTGTCACACACAGAAAGTATAAACTGTTACTTGTTGCTGCTACTACAGACCAACTCATCGTAAACGTTCTTTTCTAACAAAAAGGAAACTTAAGATAATAACTGTTCGTAAATACTTATTGGAAACTCAGTTGTCCTCCCTCGAATGTGCACAGACTTTTCCCTGTTATTACAATATCAGCCTCACAAGCTCACTCTATAGTGACTACAGATTCGGCTGTGGTACTGCTTCCTGGTTACTGCTTACTCTCTATCGTTCGCAGCTTCACTCAAGGTACCGACACCTTCTGACCCATGGCACCGATTGACTTGGCCCTGTACGCTGATAGCTCATTCAATGATTGTTCAGCCACTTTTTGGATACGTTTCTCTCGGAATTTTGCTTTCTTCTGACTCTTACGAAGATCTTCATAATGACCGAAATCTTTCCAGAACCTCCTAGAATGTTCTCGAACGTCTTGGCTAAAGACCTGCCACTTTGGCACCCGAGCGTGCTCCCCTCGCTAGCCGTTAGAGTACGGTCGGTTGCTCAGCAGGCTGTCAAAAAGTCTTACTTCACACTGAGCGCTAGCCCCTTCTTGCTGCTCACCTGGTACCACGCCTTGTACGTTGTCTCAGTATTAAAGATTCATCGTAGCCATGCCACCTCTTACATTTCGTTAGGTGATCAGTTTACTCTCAAACTGCCACGCATCAAATTTTAGAACATTTTTACGCTCATTTCCCTTGCTCAAGTAGTCGATCACTGACACAGCGTAATAACTGCAATCAAGTTTCAGTAGCTCAAGTTCACGTCCCCTTTATTGCCTCTTTTCACTTCTATTTTTAGTTTGGTAAAAGAACAGCACGGCTGGGAGCTTACGAGCTGCCTAGTCTAAGGTAAGAGGCGCTGGCTAGCATAAAAATGTTGAGAGTCCGAGGCGAATTTGCTGTCTCAGGTAGGCAGGCCGGTATTCGTGTCGACCCATCTCACGCTCTCAGCGCAGGACATGGGATAGCTTTTCTTCTATCGAGAAAACACAGCATTATTCACAGACGATTTTTAGAAAAGTGAGGAATCTCTAACCAGGTATCGTTTACCAGAGGCTAGAGAGTGAATCTTCGATACATCACGGGCGATGCCGCAAAATAACATTCAGTTTGAATTTCAGAACCCAAGGTTCCGATTGGTTCTTACTGTTAATTTTCTTAGAGCGTGTAGTTTCTCGGCCGTACCTATGTGTCTGTCATCTCACTGACCTATTTCGAAATAGTACAATAGAATAGGAGAGATTTTCTGCCTGCCCTCCCGCCCTAGAGCACTATTGGTTGAAAATTGCAAAAGTCGAAATCAGTAGGAGATTAAATTTTTGATGGTGTACAGCAACCAGCCACAAATTTATTTTATGTTACTTTATTTAAAAAGTATCATAATCAGCTTAGAATTTTTCACAGTTCATTACGAGACGGTTTTCTTAATGCTTTCTTCAAAACAAATTATACATTGGTTTTCTGTGAGGTGTCCTACGATAAACAATTATAAAAGTGTAACCAAATAGCTGTGCTACATTTTTGTGTTCAAAGTCCGCTTACATCAATGTCTATCTGCCGCATTTTTTCTTGCAGTTTTCTTGCAGTGAAATATATTCTCAATGATGTTTGGTTTACAATGTAGTGTAACGTTTGCGACTGTGAAAATACAAACATCGTTGACAATGTATTTCATTGCAAGAAAACTGCAAGAATAAATGCACCAGGTAGACATTTCATGTAAGTTGCATTCCAACACAAATATGTAGCGCAGCATTTGGTTACACTTTATAATTGTGAATTATTGTTCATCCTAGTGCAACTCAAAGCAAACCAATGTAAAACCTGTTTTAATGAAAGCATGAAAAACCATTCGGTGGTGAATTGAGAAAAATTGGAAACCGGTAATGGTACTTTTTAAATAAAGTAACCTAAAACTAATTTGTGCCTGGTTGCTGTACACTATCAACAATTTATTTCATATAACAAGAAAGGTATCCAACCATGTCTTAATTTGACAAAACTGCTGTATGAGATTGTGTAACATCTTTATTTATAGGGTGACAATTATTAAACTATATGAAAAAAACCTAAATTAGTTACAAACTACGGCGTTCGCAACTTTATTCAACATGTAAACGTCACTACAGATATTGAGATTTAAGTTATGACATGTTCTACGTGCCTGCCATCATTGGCGATGATGTGGCGCAGACGAATAGCGAAATTCTACATGACCTGCTGAAGAGTCGGAAGATCGACGCTGTCGATGACTTCCTGAATGGCTGTTTTCAGGTCAGCAATGGCTTTCTGGTTATTGCCGTACACCTCGTCTTTAATATAGCCCTAGAAAAGGAGTCGCATGTGTTCACATCAGGAGAATATGGTGGCCAATCCAGGCCCATGCCAGTGGCCTCTGGCTACCTCAGAGCCAGAAAGCAGTCCCCAATGTGCTCCTCCAGAACATCAAACACACTCCTACTTCGATGGGGGCGAGCACCGTGTTGCATGGACGACATCTTGTCGAAATCAGGGTCACTTTGGATAATGGTGATGATATCATCTTCCTAAATCTTCACCTACTATTCGGTAGTCACTGTGCCATCTACAAATATCGCACCGATTATTCCGTCACTGGATACTGCATACCACACAGTCACCCCTTGATCGTGTAGAGATTTCTTGATTGAGAAATGCGGGTTCTCTGTCCTCCAAATGCGCTATTTTTGCTTATTGACGAACCCATGAAAGTGGACATCGTCGCTAGACCACAGCGCTTATAGTTACCACTATGCCCCGCGGTCAACAGTGCAGTTTAAATGTCCTAACGCATACCGTTCAGAAGTTATGACGATGTTATTTCTTATAATACTGTAACTGTCACGCTGTAAGTGTCACTATTTTTCCGTGTTGTCCTAATAATTTGCTAACTACGCTTACAGACTCTGTATATTATCTGCATCACTTACCATTTATTGTGTTCACCCACTTGCACCAAGGTTAGAGTCCACAATTAAAACGCCCTTGTCTAAGTACACTCCTGGAAATGGAAAAAAGAAAACATTGACACCGATGTGTTAGACCCACCATACTTGCTCCGGACACTGCGAGAGGACTGTACAAGCAATGACCACACGCACGGCACAGCGGACACACCAGGAACCGCGGTGTTGGCCGTCGAATGGCGCTAGCTGCGCAGCATTTGTGCACCGCCGCCGTCAGTGTCAGCCAGTTTGCCGTGGCATACGGACCTCCATCGCAGTCTTTAACACTGGTAGCATGCCGCGACAGCGTGGACGTGAACCGTATGTGCAGTTGACGGACTTTGAGCGAGGGCGTATAGTGGGCATGCGGGAGGCCGGGTGGACGTACCGCCGAATTGCTCAACACGTGGGGCGTGAGGTCTCCACAGCACATCGATGTTGTCGCCAGTGGTCGGCGGAAGGTGCACGTGCCCGTCGACCTGGGACCGGACAGCAGCGACGCACGGATGCACGCCAAGACCGTAGGATCCTACGCAGTGCCGTAGGGGACCGCACCGCCACTTCCCAGCAAATTAGGGACACTGTTGCTCCTGGGGTATCGGCGAGGACCATTCGCAACCGTCTCCATGAAGCTGGGCTACGGTCCCGCACACCGTTAGGCCGTCTTCCGCTCACGCCCCAACATCGTGCAGCCCGGCTCCAGTGGTGTTGCGACAGGCGTGAATGGAGGGACGAATGGAGACGTGTCGTCTTCAGCGATGAGAGTCGATTCTGCCTTGGTGCCAATGATGGTCGTATGCGTGTTTGGCGCCGTGCAGGTGAGCGCCACAATCAGGACTGCATACGACCGAGGCACACATGTCCAACACCCGGCATCATGGTGTGGGGAGCGATCTCCTACACTGGCCGTACACCTCTGGTGATCGTCGAGGGGACACTGAATAGTGCACGGTACATCCAAACCGTCATCGGACCCATCGCTCTACCATTCCTAGACCGGCAAGGGAACTTGCTGTTCCAACAGGACAATGCACGTCCGCATGTATCCCGTGCCACCCAACGTGCTCTAGAAGGTGTAAGTCAACTACCCTGGCCAGCAAGATCTCCGGATCTGTCCCCCATTGAGCATGTTTGGGACTGGATAAAGCGTCGTCTCACGCGGTCTGCACGTCCAGCACGAACGCTGGTCCAACTGAGGCGCCAGGTGGAAATGGCATGGCAAGCCGTTCCACAGGACTACATCCAGCATCTCTACGATCGTCTCCATGGGAGAATAGCAGCCTGCATTGCTGCGAAAGGTGGATATACACTGTACTAGTGCCGACATTGTGCATGCTCTGTTGCCTGTGTCTATGTGCCTGTGGTTCTGTCAGTGTGATCATGTGATGTATCTGACCCCAGGAATGTGTCAATAAAGTTTCCCCTTCCTGGGACAATGAATTCACGGTGTTCTTATTTCAATTTCCAGGAGTGTATTTAATGTTCAGTTGTTTGTTTTAGTAGGTGACTCATGTGTTTTACTTTTCGATGATAAATATGAATGTCACACAGTGAGGTGAGGAAAGTAACTGGATAATCACATATGCAGAAGGCGGTAATATCACGTACATATATTTAAAAAGGCAGCGCATTGGCAAAGACATTTGTACTCAGGTGACTGATGTGAACAGCTTTCCGACTTGATTACGGCCGCAAGACGGGAATTAACAGACTTTGAATACGAAATTGTAGTTGGAGCTAAAGATATGGGACATCCCATTTCGGAAATTGTTGGGGAATTCAATAAAAATGTTCAAATGTGTGTGAAATCTTGTGGGACTTAACTGCTAAGGTCATCAGTTCCTATGCTTACACACTACACAACCAAATTATCCTAAGGACAGACACACACACCCATGCCCGAGAGAGGACTCTAACCTCCACCAGGACCAACCGCACATAGGGATTTCAATATTCCTATATTCACAGTGTCAAGAGTGTGCCGAAAATACCATATTTCAGGCATTATCTCTCACCACGGACAACGCAGCGGGTGAGAGCATCGGCGTTTGTGTAGAGTTCTTAGTGCAATCAGACAAGCTCCACGATGATGATGATAATGAAGTCCCATACCCAGTGACAGAGCGTAAGGGGAACGATGCGAGAGACCCGCACCGCCGTACTGGGCAAGGTCCTAGTGGAGGTGGTTTGCCGTTGCCTTCCTACGACCGTAATGAGGATGAATGATGATGATGACACAACAACACACAATCATCTCGAGGCAGAGAAATCCCTGACCCGGACTGATGACCACAGCAGTTGAGTCCCACAGTGCTCAGAGCCATTTGAACCATTTTTGAACCGGGACCCCATGCTCGGGAAGCGAGAACGCTTCCGCGAGACCACGAGCAGCGGACACAAGCAACACAGCGTGAAATAATCAAAGAAATTCATGTGGGAGATGCGCCAAACAAATACAGTTTGACAGTGCGGCGAAATTTGGCGGTAATGGGCTATGGCAGCAGACGATCGACGCGAGTGTCTTCGCAAGCAGCACCACATCGCCTGCAACGCCTATCCTGGGCTCCAGACAATATCTGTTGGACCCTAGACGACAGAAATACCTTGGCCTGGTCACATGAGTCCCGATTTTCTTTCGTAAGAGACTCCACGAATCCAATGACCCAAGTTGTCAAGAAGGCACTCTGCAAGCTGTTGGTGGCTCCATAACGGTATGAGCCGTGATCACATAGAATGGACTGCTTTCTGCGGCCCAATTGAACCGATCATTGACTGGAAATTGCCCTGTTCGGCTACATGGAGACCAGTTTCAGCCAATAACGGAATTTATGTTCCCAAACAACGATGGAATTTTTATGGATCACAATGCGCAATGTCACCAGGTCACAGCTGTTCAGAATTGGTTTGAAGAACCTTCTGGACAGTTCGAGAGGATAATTTGGCGACCCAGATCGCCCGACATTAATCCCATCGAACATTTGTCGGACATAATCGAGATGTCCATTCGTGCACAAAATCCTATTCCGGCAACACTTTTAGAATTATGGGTGGCTATAGAGGCAGTACGATTCAGGGGACATGGTTCAGGGGACTTCCAAGGACTTTTCGAGTGCATGTCAGGTCGAGCGGCTGCAATACACCGACAAGAATGACGTCCGACACGATATTCGGAGGTATCCCGTAGTTTTCGTCATGTATATTGAGAAGTACCAAAATGAGTGTCATACTGTTCGCATAAATGTTTCCAGACAACAACCTTTCGTTTTTTGAAAGTCCTACTTTTGTATATCTTGAGACCCAGATGTTTGGGACACAGACACAAGGTAATTACTAAGCCACACGTGTTGCATCTAACACCGCATTAGGTGGATGTGCTTGTTTGGCAGTTAAAGGCCTTTCCGCAGCCCACGCATTGGTCCAAGCCTCTTGTGAGTCGGCAGCAGCAGGTTGCTTTACCAGCCAGTGTCCACGGCTGACCGACTGTCTTGCTCGGCGCGCTCCTTGTTTGCCGCGACCAGCTGTCGCCGCAATACCGCCGCAGCGACACCGGCATCTACTCCGCCCTGTCTTCTGTGTGCTGTGCTGGGTGCAGCCGTATGAGCCAGCACGGCTGCTGCCCGCCTGTATCAAACTACTAGCCAGCGGCAGCTGCGGCTAACCCCTGCGCCACCGGAACACTACCACATCCTCCCACATTTTGCTGTATCCTTCCAGTGAATCAGTGCTACCGCAATAATACTAACACGCGCTTTCTACAAGCGAAACTGCGGGAAGAAAGCATGAAACGTGCAAGTCCTTTTGTGTGTTATCTACGCGAGTACGCCCAGTTTCAGTTCTTCATTATTTAGACATCCTGCTTTATTAGTTCGAGACGTATAATAAAACGGTTTACATAATTACATCCGAGGGGAGGAGGGCAATCAATATTACCATTCGCTCATACGTTTACGTATCATACCTATTCCTCTGCATCCAACGGTACGTCCACAAACGTGTCAAATAATTTACAAACTTATGTTATCCACACGGCCGCAACTGTACCACTATGTGGACTACTACTGACAGTATAGACTAAGGCCGGTACTACAATACCTTATTTCTTTGATAAAGAACTATGATCAAATACTCCTCAAATATCTTTGACAGAGATCCATAACGCGGCGCATAAAAGGGGTATTACACAGACATCATACGCTACTGGTCATTAAAATTGCTACACCAGGAAGAAATGCAAATGATAAATGGGTATTAATTGGACAAATATATTATACTAGAACTGACATGTGATTATATTTTCACGCAGTTTGAGTGCATAGTTCATGAGAAATCAGTACCCAGAACAACCACCTCTGGCCGTAATAACGGCCTGGATACTCCTAGGCATTAAGTCGAACAGAGCTTGGATGGCGTATACAGGTACAACTGAACATGCAGCTTCAACACGATACCACACATCATCAAGAGTTGTGACTGGCGTATTGCGACGAGCCAGTTGCTCGACCACCATAGACCACACGTTTTCAATTCGTCAGATCTGGAGAATGTCCTGGGCAGGGCAGCAGTCGAACATTTTCTGCATCCAGAAAGGCCCGTACAAGACCAGCAAGATGCGGTCGTGCATTATCCTCCTGAAATGTAGGGTTTCGAAGGGATCGAATGAGGGTAGAGCCACGGGTCGTAACACATCTGAAATGTAACGTGCACTGTTCCAAGTGCCGTCAATGCGAACAAGAGGTGACCGAGACGTGTAACCAATACCACCCCATACCATCACGGAGGTGATACGCCAATATGGCGATCACGGATACACGCTTCCAATGTGCGTTCACCGCGATGTCGCCAAACGCCGATGCCACCATCATGATGCTGTAAACAGAACCTGAAATCATCCGAAAAATTGACGTTTTGCCATTCCTTCACCGAGATTCGTCATTGAGTACACCATCGCAGACGCTCCTGTCTGTAACCGCATCATGGTGTCCGAGCCGATAGTCCATGCTGCTGCAAACGTCATCGAACTGTTCGTGCAGATGATTGTTGTCTTGCAAACGTCCCCATCTGTTGACTCAGGGATCGAGACGTGGCTGCACGATCCGATACAGCCATGCGGATAAGATGTCTGTCATTCCGACTGCTAGTCATACGAGGCCGTTGAGATGTAGCACGGCGTTCCGTATTACCCTCCTGAACCCACCAATTCCATATTCTGCTAACAGTCATTGGATGTCGGCCAACGAGAGCAGCAATGTCGCGATACGATAAACCGCAATCGCGATAGGCTACAATCCGACCTTTATCAAAGCCAGAAACGTGATGGTACGCATTTCTCCTCCTTACACGAGGCATCACAACAACGTTTCACCAGGCAACGCCGGTCAACTGCTGCTTGTGTATGAGAAATCGGTAGGAAACTTTCCTCACGTCAGCACGTTGTGGGTGTCGCCACCGGCGCCAACCTTGGGTGCATGCTCTGAAAAGCAAATCATTTGCATATCGCAGCACCTACTTCCTGTCGGTTATATTTCGCGTCTGTAGCACATCATGTGCGTGGTGTAGCAATTTTAATGGCCAGTAGTGTATTTTTCGTCAAATTTTAAGATGGTGGACAGTAAGAACTTGTTATTATGAGGTGCAGTACTTGTACCACAGTTACACTGTGTGCGTTTGGGAAGAGTAGCGGCGTCGAAAAAGGAAACATACTTGGGTGAAGCTCTGTGACGAAAGCTGCAAGTGAAAGACATCAAGTGTAATGTAAATTTCTTACGAGTAGATGAGAGTGTATTTCAGTAATGCTCAGTAAAGAGGCCTCTCATATTACGAAACAGAATACTCACTTGAAAAATGCTATATGTGTAGAAGACAGGCTCATCGTAACGTTGCGATTGCTTGAAACAGGAGAGAGCTACACTAGTTTACAACACAGCACTCGAACAGGGCAGCACACATTAACCAAAATAACTCCAGAAATGATTGAAGAGATTTAGAAAACACTGAAAGATAAATATCTCAAGGTAAATAAATGTTTATTACACAATATGGGTAATAAGAAATATTTCTGTATAGTTTAATAATTAGTGTTCCAATAACTACAGTATTTCCAGAATGAAATTTTCACATTTGTAGCGGAGTGTGCGTTGATATGAAACTACCTGGCAGATAGAAACTTTATGCCACACCGAGACTTGAACTCGGGGCTTTTGCCTTTCGCGGGCAAGTGCTCTACATACCATATTTCTTTTTTTGTCGTAGTGGACGTCACATGACATCCGCTGAAGTTCTTTGTTGATCCTTTCACTCAGTTTTTTTAAATACAGAACAGCGAGCTCTCTGACCGAACACGCACAGCTACCGTGCCGGCTACCAACTGAGCTATCCAAGCACGACTCACGACCCGTCCTCACAGCTGTACTTCCGCCGGAAAATGTTCTCCCATACAACAGATTCAGTTAAAATAAGTCGTCATCAGTGGTGTATGAACACAGTACCTTTGCCGGCCAGGGTGGCCGAGCGGTTCTAGGCGCTACAGTCTGGAACGGCGCGACCGCTACGGTCGCAGGTTCGAATCCTGCCTCGGGCATGGATATGTGTGATGTCCTTCGGTCAGTTAGGTTTAAGTAGTTCTAAGTTCTAGGGGACTGATGACCTCAGAAGTTGTACCATAGTGCTCAGAGCCATTGTTTGAACAGGACCTGTTGTGCGACGACTTAACGCTCTACTGAGTTTTTTTCTATATTTTTCTTTATCAACAAATCTTATATTATTCGTTGCATTTATACGGGTGGACGTTTCATGAGACGTGTTCAAGCTCATCATGGATCTGTTCGTTCAGTTTTTTTATTACAGAGAGGGGCCTACATTGTGACCGAAAACACTAAGCTACCGTACTGACTGCTAACTCACCAACGCGGTATCTACAAAATTATAAGAAAAAATGTTCAAATGTGTGTGAAATCTTATGTGACTGAACTGGTCATCAGTCCCTAAGCTTACACACTACTTAACCTAAATTATAATAATGACAAACACGCACACAACCATGCCCGAGTGAGGACTCGAACCGCTGCCGGGACCAGCCGCACAGTCCATGACTGCAGCGCCCCTGACCTCTCGGCTAATCCCGCGCGGCACAGAATTATCATTCACTGATACGCCTTTCCTGTTCTCTGTAGTTCTGCTATTACTTTTAATTACCGTTTATGCATGTTCCAATGGACGACTGCATACAGCACGAACTAAATCGGTGTTCTGGTTTTCCTGACACGTAAAAGGACTTTTCGGTGTTTGTGACAATGTTCTTTTGGCACTCTGCTGTCGCTTCATTAGTTGAAAGCAGCAAACCTGAAGCGTATATTTGTACAGATACGTGTGTTGTTCTGTCGGACACGTGCGACAGACCAGAGACTATTTGTGCCGAAGCAGTTAGTGCGTTTGTAGTTTCACAGAATAAATATAAGCAAACGGAACGCTAGAATAAAGAAACAATTGTATCACAGGTGTGGAAGGATTAATAGTCGCATATAACACTTTCACGCATAATACAGAGAAAGGAACCGAGCGAGGTGGCGCAGTGGTTAGCACACTGGACTCGCATTCGGGAGGACGACGGTTCAATCCCGTATCCAGCCATCCTGATTTAGGTTTTCCGTGATTTCCCTAAATCGTTTCAGGCAAATGCCGGGATGGTTCCTTTGAAAGGGCACGGCCGATTTCCTTCCCAATCCTTCCCTAATCCGAGCTTGCGCTCCGTCTCTAATGACGTCGTTGTCGACGGGACGTTAAACACTAACCACCACCACCACAGAGAAAGAAATTGTTGTCATTGTGGTATGAGCACACAACCCTTGAAAGGACGATTAACACTAAACCAACTTCCCCAAAGAACGACATGTATTTGTTACTCACAATTATGCTTTTCCTGTGATCCGTAGTTTTTAAGTGCCGTTTACGCCATTTCTGCCGGACGACAGCAAAATGGTTCAAATGGCTCTGAGCACTATGAGACTTAACATCTGTGGTCATCAGTCCCCTAGAACTTAGAACTACTTAAACCTAACTAACCTAAGGATATCACACACATCCAGGTCCGAGGCAGGATTCGAACCTGCGACCGTAGCGGCCACGCGGTGTTCCACAATGAAGCGCCTAGAACCGCACGGCCACACCGGCCGGCCCGGACGACAGCACATAGTGCGAACTAAATCCGAGATTTGATTGACACTCTATCGATATACAAAGTTCGGTGCCAATTTGAGGGTCTGACATCTGGCGGTTTGGGTGTTAGCTGCATATCGACGACGGAGCGTTATGGCTTCGACGGTGTTGTGTACTACACGCGAGTACTTCACGAGAGCTTGTTAACATGTCGACTTGCGGGAAGGCAAACAGCACTCTTGGCATCTATCTCGTTAATTTCTGAGAGTGCTACAGGATCTCTAACATGGCGGCCAATCCTGCAGGCACAGTACCGCCCACCAGTGGGAGCTTTATCTGACTGCAGCGTGAATTGAGGGCCCAGAAGAGAGAGACAGAGAGAAAAAAAAGTGCCGACTTACGGGAAAAGAGTGGAGCGACTTAGCGGGCGCCCCACGCATCACGTGGACGGCGAGCAGAAAGCGAATAAGCTCCGGGGGAACTGCAGCGGAGCGGCGCTAAGTGAGACGAATGGGCGGCGCGCGTAATAAGCAAAGCTGCGCTGCCCGCCGCCGCCGCCGCCGCCGCCACTGCCGCCGCCTCCACCGCCTCCACCGCCTCCACCGCCCCCAGAGCTGCGGCGGCCGAGGCGGCGCATTCCGGCGCTCCCTGAAGAATGGACCGCGCGTTTAATGAGAACTTAATGACCCCGCCGCCTCGGCAGCGCGTATAAGAAACTCCGGACGCATCTTATGCCATTAACAACCGCCCGCACCACCCCGCCCCCCTCGTTCGCGAGCTCTCCCTACCCTATCCAGCGCTCCGTCTGCCCTGCATAACCCTGCCAGAGGTCACGCATGGCTGGCTGCTCGCTGCCTGACAACAGGCCGCCGATCCTCGCTGTTTTTCTGCCGTGCGGTGGCCGACTGGTCTCACCGCTACCCCTTAAAGGGGCTGCAGTAGCTGTGTGCGACGTACTTGTGCGGAGCAGTTACAAGCAGACGTTACACATAGGGTCTCTTCCATTTGAAGGTCAGTGGCCAGACATCAATTTATCAAAGCATCTCGATGCAGTTCTTGTTCGTCATTCTTGTTTTTTCCTCCAGTTTCTCTACGCGTCGTTTTGTTATATGTATTGAGGCATGATTCTGATATCTCATTCATGGTCACAGTGCCTGTATTTGTACAGTGTCTATGAAGGGTGTTACAAAAAGGTACGGCCAAACTTGAAGGAAACATTCCTCACACACAAATAAAGAAATGATGTTATGTGGACATGTGTCCGGAAACGCTTAATTTCCATGTTAGAGCTCATTTTAGTTTCGTCAGTATGTACTGTACTTCGTCGATTCACCACCAGTTGGCCCAATTGAAGGAAGGTAATGTTGACTTCGGTGCTTGTGTTGACATGCGACTCATTGCCCTACAGTACTAGCATCAAGCACATCAGTACGTAGCATCAACAGGTTAGTGTTCATCACGAACGTGGTTTTGCAGTCAGTGCAATGTTTACAAATGCGGAGTTGGCAGATGCCCACTTGATGTGTGGACTAGCACGGGGCAATAGCCGTGGCGCAGTACGTTTGTATCGAGACAGATCTCCTGAACGAAGGTGTCCCGACAGGAAGACGTTCGAAGCAATTGATCGGCGTCTTACGGAGCACGGAACATTCCAGCCTATGACTCGCGACAGGGGAAGACCTAGAACGACGAGGACACCTCTAATGGACGAGGCAATTCTTCGTGCAGTTGACGATAACCCTAATGTCAGCGCCAGAGAAATTGCTGCTGTACAAGGTAACGTTGACCACGTCACTGTATGGAGAGTGCTACGGGAGAACCAGTTGTTTCCGTACCATGTACAGCGTGTGCAGGCACTATCAGCAACTGATTACCCTCCACGGGTACACTTCTGCGAATGGTTCATCCAATAATGTGTCAATCCTCATTTCAGTGCAAATGTTCTCTTTACGGATGAGGCTGCATTCCAACGTCATCACAATCAACATGTATGGGCTGACGAAAATCCGTACGCAATTGTGCAATCACGTCATCAACAGAGATTTTCTGTGAACGTTTGGGCAGGCATTGTTGGTGATGGCTTGATTCGGCCCCATGTTCCACCTACGCTCATTTGAGCACGTTATCATGATTTCATACGGGATACTCTACCTGTGCTGCTAGAACATGTGCCTTTACAAGTACGACACAACATGTGGTTCATGCACGATGGAGCTCCTGCAAATTTCTGTCGAAGTGTTCGTACGATTCTCAACAACAGATTCGGTGACCGATAGATTGGTAGAGGCGGACCAATTCCACAGCCTCCACGCTCTCCTGACCTCAACCCTCTTGACTTTCATTAATAGGGTAATTTGAAAGCTCTTGTCTACGCAACCCCGGTACCAAATGTAGAGACTCTTACTGCTCGTATTGTGGACGGCTGTGATACAAGACGCCGTTCTCCAGGGCTGCATCAGCGCATCAGGGATTCCATGCGACGGAGGGCGGATGCATGTATCCTCTCTAAAAGGGGAAATTTTTAACATTTCCTGTAACAAAGTGTTTGAAGTCACGCTGGTACGTTCTGTTGCTGAGTGTTTCCATTCCATGATTAATGTGATCTGAAGAGAAGTAATAAAATGAGCTCTAACATGGAAAGTAAGCGTTTCCGGACACATTTCCACATAACATATTTTCTTAATTTGTGTGTGAGGAATGTTTCCTGAAAGTTTTTGTAACACCCTGTATACAGCGGGGTGCAAAAAAATGTATCCACTGTTTAAAAGTCCATAACTTGCAAACAAATTGACGGAGTTGTCTCATTTTTGGTGAAACTGTAGCTTAAAGTCCAACTTAAAGATATCACTGTAGGTGTTCGAAATGGTCACCATTAACATCCACACACAAACGATGCCGCCGAACTGCTGCACGAGCTGCTGACTGCAACGTTTTCAGTTGGATATTTGCACATGAATGCACGATGGATTCTCGAAGTTCGTCCAATGTGCGTGGCTTTTGTCAATAAACGACGTCCTTTAGTGTTCCCCACAGGTAAAAGTCCAGAGGAGTTAGGTGTGGGGAAAATGGTGGATACTCCACAGCACCTCAACGGCCTATCCATCTTCGTGATAGATTTTCGTCGAGATACGCCTTAACACGATTTTGGTAGTGAGCTGGGGCACCACCTTGTTGAAAGTACGGCTGATCCCGGCGGAGGTTCGAGTCCCCCGTCGGGCATGGGTGTGTGTGTTTGTCCTTAGGATAATTTAGCTTAAGTAGTGTGTAAGCTTAGGGACTGATGACCTTAGCAGTTAAGTACCATAAGATTTCACACACATTTGAACATTTCTCGGATGGCAGGTAAAATGGATGTCTGATTCTTCTGATCGGTAACTGTGCCGTCAAAGAAGAATGGCCCAAACAAGCCCCGGTAAGACAACCCATGCCACACATTTTCTACTGGAAATTTCACGGCTTCGTCTACATGGACTTTCGGATTTTCGGCGGCCCAGTAGACGTAATTGTGGCGATTTACTGTACCACTGAGTTTCAACTGTGCCACATCAGACCACACAATAATCTCTGCAAACTCTTCATCGTTGCGCACCATGTTAGTAAACCACTCGCAGTACTCCATTCTACGATCTGGGTCGTCCTCATTCTTTGCGTGTAGCAATCGTGGGATGTACAAAGCTTGTGTGGCGATTGCCGGAACTACAAGCTATTACACCACCAAAGATGAGACAACTCGGACAATTAGTTTGACAGCTATGGACTTTTAAACAGTGGATACATTTTTTGGGACCCCTCTGTATCCACAACAGTATGTTCTTCAGACACTGTCATTGACGACTTCAGCCTTGGTGAACGTTGTGAAATAGATACGCTTTCTGCAAGCATGCACTAACGCCAGCTGTCTGCGACACATGAAAATTTGTGCCGGACCGGCACTTGGATCCGGACTGAAAGTGGAAGTTTGGATCAGTATTGGAGGCGTTCTCGGATATCCGAAGCGGTTAAGACAACCGCTTGCGATAAGCGGAACATCCGCGTTCAAGTTCTAGTCCAGCATAAATTTTCATGCATCGCAAGCAGCTGACGTAAGTGTACTGTCGCAGATGCGAAAGTATTTCGCAATGTTAGTGATAGGGGCCAGTCACATGTCTTCAGTGACACCACCACTCCCCCCGAACAAGAATATCTCTGTGTCTCGAGTAAATCTCACCTTCAGTCGTGAGAGCATTTCTTAAACGTTTATTACCGTGTATCTGGGGCGGTCTTTGTTACCAGCCAAGGTCTTATCTACTTCGATGTGGGAAGCCGCCTAAAAATCACAGCAAGACTGATCGGCTTACTTTACCTCACCTTTGCCGCAGTGCTAACATCAGTTCCCGTCGGATCGCCAATGTTAAGCGGTGTCGGGCTTGGCTGGCACTTGTATGGGTGACCGCCTGGCCTGCCAGGCGCACTTGGAAAGGGAGGTGCACTCAGCCCCTGTGAGGCAAGTGGAGCAGCTCCGGTCACGAAAGCTGACAGAGGGCCGAGCGGTTCTAGGCGCTTCAGTCCGGAGCCGCGCTGCTGCTACGGTCGCAGGTTCGAATCCTGCTTAGGGAATGGATGTGTGTGATGTCCTTAGGTTAGTTAGATTTAAGTAGTTCTTAGTCTAGGGGACTGATGACCTCAAATGTTAAGTCCCATAGTGCTCAGAGCCATTTGAACCATTATTTCACATCTTGCGACCGTGGATCCAGCTGGAAGGTGCTAAATCGGCAGCTGTTTGACGACCAGTCCAATGGCTCAGATATTCACGCGTTTTGTGATCACAGTGAGGTGATGCCCCTTCTTGTTGAAAAGTGAAGCTGTTCTCGTTCAGTCTCGGTAACAACTATTTTTGTAACATAGCAAAGTAGTGCTGACCGTTAAATATTTTTCGATCAAAGACGAAGCGGCCGTAAATACATGAGTGGGATAACGCACAAAACACGAGGAATTTGGGTGGATATCGCACATTTTCAGTGCGCGCACGTTGGTTAGGCCGCAAATTCGAACACTGTTTGTTTACTTTGCCGCTAACATTGAAAGTCGCTTCATCACAGAACACAATGCTTTGTGCGAAACTGTTATCGTTGTCAACTGCATTCTGAAGCGTTGTCAGGAAATGCCGCACGCATTTGTCATCATGACGTAAATACTATAGCAGCTGTATCTAGTACGGCTCCACAGCCAACCGACGTCT
The DNA here is from genome assembly GCF_023897955.1 of Schistocerca gregaria. Taxonomy (NCBI): domain Eukaryota; kingdom Metazoa; phylum Arthropoda; class Insecta; order Orthoptera; family Acrididae; genus Schistocerca; species Schistocerca gregaria. The sequence goes on from NC_064921.1 coordinate 462,461,616, forward strand.
GAAGACACGCAAATTAGCTATTGGAGGCAATTGTATCTGCCGAGTGGCACGACGAGTTGATTTTGCAGTACTAAGTTGGAAAGCGTTTTGAATTCGTGCGATATTTCGCTTTAAACACGAGAGTGGGAAGGACTCTTTCCTTTACGAAGGCATCCTGTGTCTACAAACTGTCGATAGCATTTGCGAATGTTCCATGCATAGTAACATCAGTTTGGTACCTCAGCCTGAAACGCTTTTGCTCCATAATCACGGAATTAAACTTCACAAACTCCAGTACGCAAAATGATTTTTGCTGTGGGGTACTCATTTTGCGACATATTACGATAACCTAGCAAACAGAAGATAACCAGCATCTAGCGGCAATGAATGTAAACTAGAGAACGCATTCGTTCCTCCAATAATCGAGCAGTGGCGCAGCGATCGATAGTTTTGAGAATATAACATATTGTAATACGTATATTCTTTTTGAAACACTCCGTAATTGTTAACTGTTGAGTGTTAACCTGATGAGGGCCTAAGAAGCCTAAAATAGATGTTTTATACTTAAGTAGTTACGTACAGTGATTTTTATTTCTCTTGTAACCAAACAATGCGCTGTTTTAAGCTGCTCAATAGAAATTTTCTTTTCTTTCAGGTATTAGAACAGTTTAAAACCACTCGGAAAGATCAGGAACCATTCTTCATATACGATAGGAAGCAATAATTTTTAAGCTATGATACTTACTTGACATGAGATTTTTAATCTTGTCGTACATTATTCTCCACATCAGTGCTTCCAGGAGCTTGGACAATGTCCATACAGTGTTTACCATGCGCTTAAATGCATTTGAAGTCTCACGTCTTTTCGAGACAGATATGTCGCTACGTAAGAACATGAAACTCGGCGTTCAACTATGTTATGCTACAGGTGATAGTGAAGAGAACGCGAAATATGTTAGATGATGCTTTGGTGCCCTGAAACTTATCCGGCAATAAAATATTTTGGAATTTGCTACGAATTATCAGAATGTCCTGAATAAGCACCTGACCAGCACCAAAATTTAGGGTAAGGTATTTATAGAAATGTTTGTTTTATTAGAACAAAATAACAAAAAATGTTGCAATTAATTGTACGAAGTAACTACAAATGTGAGCCGCATTTTATAAATCTATTACACTCTTCTTATCATTTCACTGTTCATAACTGCACAAAACGTTGAACCATACACAGGAAGGTAATTGTGCAATAGGTGAGGTTATTCTTCAGTAGCAGTAAGGTGACTTCGCCACACAAAGTTTCATTCACCCTACTGCATCAGTCCTCACCTTCAGAGCTTGAATGTTCACAACAATTATTGTCACACGGGTAGACAATTTTCTTAATAGGCTGTTTTATGCAAATGTCATGGTGCGGTATGAAGCAAAAAGAGCAGTGTGTCCATGCCGCATCTGTTTTTTCTTCACATCAGTTATCTGTGTGAAATACTTACCTCCAATAATGGTTCCAATGGATCTGAGCACTATGGGACTTAACTTATGAGGTCATCACTCCCCTAGAACTTAGAACTACTTAAACCTAACTAACCTAAGGACATCACACACATCCATGCCCGAGGCAGGTTTCGAACCTGCGACCGTAGCAGTCGTACGGTTCCAGACTGAATCGCCCAGAACCGCTCGGCCACCGAGGCCGGCTGCCTCCAATAATATTTGCTGTAAAAGTCTTTTAGAAAGGATTAGACCTGATGTAAGAGCAATGTTGCCAGTTGTCCCAACTAGTAACCCAAGATGGAGTCCGATTGCCATGACGCGTTGACTTCGTAGCGTACTTTTCGTCACATATTACACAAAATACATGAATCAAATCATTTATTAATCACCATATGTCTCAATGTACCTGTTGTGTTTAAATGAAATGTACTGTTTGCTTACAGCAGACCTAAAATGGATTCACAATTATGAACGAAATGTGCCACAGAACAGTAACTTGATTCTTCAGCTCATCTTTCGACCGCCCTAGAGCGCAGCTGTAGTGCTTTTCGAGAATACGTTGCCATGCCAATTGCTGGAAAAACTAGGAAACACTACACTGAATGGGATCATTAGAACTAACTTATAGGAAAATACTGAAAAATTACCTACACTGCGAAATTACCTTACCGTACCTTACATCACATCTACTTGCATTGCTCGTTAAGAAACGAAAGAAGAGTCTTGGGAAAGCAACCGGATGGCTGTTCTGTATCGCAACACATGTCCAGCCACTTGTGTTTGCCATGATAGAGGTTTCGCGGGACATGTTGACGGCCGTGTCGTTTAATTAAAATTTCGATGCCCCGCATTTGTTTTGTGCCCGCTAACAAGCACCCATGTCGGACAACTGTTCGTTCAAACAGAGCGCTGGCAGCGGCGTGAAATTATTCCAAACACTGGTGCTCGTGTTCACTATCGCCTTTGATTTATGGCCCACGCAACATGGCGACACAAAAATATTGTCCCGCCCGTTTGGTTCTGTAACGCCCCCGTTTTGATAAACGTATTGTTCGCGCGTGAAACACTAAACTCACCAGCGGGATTCTTGTGGTCCCGACGAGCCACGCTCCGCCGCGTCATTAACCTCCTCTTTGTGCTCTGTGACAGGACGGAAGCCCGCACCAAGAGCTGTGCGCGCCCGGAAAAGCGGGCCGAATATTCGCTGCTGCTCGCTGGAAACGCCCACGCTAGAAGCGTACTGCGGTTGACGTCTCGATTATCTCTTTAATGGTTCTTCGAGGACCACACACGTTTATTGACAGGACGTGCTGTTCTGAATAATCAAGATTTATTGGAAAAATGGATCCACATCAATATTTATACCTGCATAAAATATCAGAAATGATTGACACAGGCCAATGGTTATTGTACAATAAGTATATTTTCGATGTATACAAGCAATCTGAAGCGACGAATGAAAGTTATTAACAAGCCTGGGATTCGAACCAGGGTCCCGTGCTCACTAAGCAGACGGGTTAACCACTACGCCATCCTGGCACACTTCCTTTGCACAGCTGCACGGACTAACCTAGCATACCTCCCCCATCGATCCGAGTTCCCATTCGAATGCAGTTGGAGAGCCACTGCAAAGCTGTTCGAGTATAGGATGAGTACCAAATAGGCTGAGGCTTGAATGGGAATTCCCACTGATGAGGAAGGCATGCCGTGATAATCCGTGGAATTGTGCCATGGTGGTGTAGTGGTCAGTGCATCTGCCTAGTGAACAGAAGATCTGGGTTCGAATCCCGGCCTCCGTAGAAATTTTCATTCGTCGCTTCAGTCTGCATATATAAATCACACATGCTTGAGACTTGAACAGTTCTATACAACCACATGGTACCATTTTGGCTCAAATGGCTCTGAGCACTATGGCTCTTAACTTCTGAAGTCATCAGTACCCTAGAACTTAGAACTACTTAAACCTAACTAACCTAAGGACATCACACACATCCATGACCGAGGCAGGATTCGAACCTGCGACAGTAGCGGTCGTGCGAATCCAGACTGTAGCGCCTAGAACCGGTCGGCCACCCCGGCCGGCGTTACCATTTTGTTGAAGTATATTTTCGTTAACAGAATGTAGAAATACCTACACGCTCTCGTATGATATGGAATGAAAGTAGGCAAAGTATGCAAGCTTTTTCACTTTTATGTCGCCTATGTCTGCTAACACTCGAACTGCAAATACAGATTTGTTAAGGCGTTTCTGAAGTTCTGTGGTGTGCTCCTCCCAACTGAATTTATTATCAAGTTGTAATCCCAGTAATTTAAGACTGTCAACGTCTTCTATCTGCTCTTCTTCCTACTTTATGCATATGCTGGGTGGAAACCTCTTACAGGTTCTGAATTGCATGTAGTGAATCTTTTCAAAGTTTAATGTCAATGAGTTGGCTATAAAACATTTATAAAGCCCTGAAAACTAGTTCCAAGCGTTCTCAAAGTACTAGTCGTCTTAATGTACGAGCTTGCTGGTTACAATTTCTTAAACTTCCTGTGACACTCACCCGCTAGACGAAAACGTCTGTGATCATTCTCCCTGCTCTTCTTTGTACTTCACCGATACCATCTTTCACCTAAATTTCATGTGGAATCAATTTATTCCTCAAGACAGAGCAGTAGCAGATACTTGCTTAGATTTTAGAAGGACGGATAAAGCAAAGAAGTAGCGGGTAACCATGCCGGTGTGTAACGTAACTACGATGGTAGTCTCCAGCATTGTGCATAACCCGTTGCCAGCGATGTGGAAGTCATAGGATACTCTTAGTAGTGCCAGTTGTGTTGACAGTTCGAGCAGCGCGCTCTATTACCCGACGAATTTGTAGCAGTTCTGAGCGAATACCGTGAAGTGTTTCCTTCAATTACAAATCGAGTTGAACTTACGAGGGCCTAAGTCAGGGGAAAGCAGTAGGTGGTACAGCACTTAGCAGCCCCATCAGTCAAACAAATCAGTGCCAACTTGCACTGTACGTACGTCCTTGAGCATTGTCCTGCAAGATGATGGTCAGGTCCTGCAGAAAGTGTCATCACTTCTGTCTCTAAGCTGGTCGTAGGTTCTGTTTAAAAAATGAACAACATACAGAGAACGGGTTACACACAATGTCGCTGACTACTCTGAAGGCCAGTAAAACTTTGAAACACGTATCTATTTTGGAAGATCTATATGTAGAAAAACCTGAGTTGGCAGATCCTTGAAGAAAAACGAAAAGTATGTGTCGTTTTAAGTAGGCTACCAGTGTCAAGAAATATAAGACAATATGGCCCTTACACTGATAGAGAAGACAAGATTAAACTAATTGCAGTTTGCAGGTGTAGATGTAGATGTAGACGTATTCTTTGTGAAAAAGTGCGTAAGTGAGGTGCATTTCTCTGAACAACGGCGCTTCTGGAATACCCTTCAAGCAGCCACTCGTAGCACCAAACACAAACCAGATTGATATCATTGTCTGACAAGAAACTTAGCGTGCATCAGAGTGAGCGGCCATTGTTCTGTTAAGACTCACTGTTTCATCATCGCCGGAACATGCAGGCGAGGTGGCAGCATAAATGTACCCTTGAGCAGTGAGAGAGCAGCATAAAGACACCCTTAGGAGGTACGTGTCCTACCATCTGTTTCGTAGCTGCTAGCCGCAAGCCCCGGCGGAGACGAAACAAATCCACCGAGTCTGACTCGTGCATTTAACCAGCAGCAGTGATGCTTACCCTAGTCGCTTTATGCGTGGAGCAACGATCACTCCTAAAACCTGACATACGATTGACTGTTGAAGATCAGTTTAGCAGTGCTGTGTTTCACTGCATCTCTTTTCGCGGTTGCTGGGAGTCCATAGATTTGCTTTTATATTTTCATCAAAATGCACACTCTGCAACTTCAGTGAAGTGCATGGCAGTGGGTGCTTCACATTGTACAACTTCAAGACAAATTATGCTAGTAATTTTCGGTCGATTCTTGAAATATCAAGCAGTTCTGGTTCAATAATATTTAAGACAAACTGAGAATTTTCTTACGACATTAGTAACTGTTTAAAAAAGATCTGTGGATAACTTCTGATCTGTTTTTAGGGCTGATTAAGCTATCTGAAGTGTGGACGATCTATATACAAAATATGCGTCCACACGCCTTCTTCATTCTCATTGCCAATAACCACACTTTTGGCGTGACGGAACGACTATTATCGTCGTCAGATGATGCACAGAACACAGTTGTTTCGCTTCACACACTGCAAGCAGTCCACACAACTAGCTTTGTGACAACTGTAGGGTAAATGTTCCTGGCAGAAAACCTAGATGCTGTGCTACCAGCGAGTACCGATGTGGCAGCAGCGAGGCTGCATTGGAAGCGTACTCTTTACATCAGGGTCGTCCAATCTTTTAGCTTGACTAGATAACACTGGAAGAAGACATGTATTTCTGAGCTACTCATAACTTCACAATAAGAATAACTGCAGCGAAAAAAAATAAGAGAAGGGACCATTGAGAGAACAGCACCGTGTGGTGGGAGATTCAAATTGCAAATATTCAAATACTGTTATCAACTACAGACAAGTGTTTTTATTTTATTTCATTTTATTTTATTTATTTTATTTTATTTATGTTATGTATGAGGCGGAACTATGGGCTTCGTGGAAAAAGGGTGACCAGGCTGTCACGCAATTTGACTCTTAGTCTGATCATAAGGGGTGGCCATTATTACACGCGTTGATCACGTAGGCTGACGTGAGGATAAATGAACTATACTTGACGGGATGTATCTGGAACATATTTGGTGATTAAAAGTTGTAGACAGGAATACAATTAAATACTTAGCTTTAATTCAGCCTCAGCGGTGAACGTCGATCTTGACTTTGCACAATAATATTTACAAATGCAATTATAGACTGAACTGCGAATACTTCTTTGCAATTCTGATTGCTTCACAAATATAGATCAATTGTCAATGGACACACTGTGTGTGGCGCCTGGCTAGGTCGTAGCTACAACTTAGCTGAAGGCTATTCTAACTAGCGTCTCTGCTAATGAAATCTCTGAATCTATAACAAGTCAATCATTCGTATCAAAGTCGGCTGTAGTACTGGGCAGTGCGCTAGCTTGTCTCGTAAGACAAGCCGAGTGGCGGCGCTCGGTCTGCTAGCGTCGACAGTGGCGACTCGCGGGTCAGATGTGTACTGACGGACCGCGGCCGATTTGAAGCCTACAACCTAGCAAGTGTGGTGCCTTGCGGTGAGTCCACAATTTGTTACTGTTTGCCGATCGTGTGATAGGTGGTCACTTTTTTGGGCCGCGCAGATACGTGCTTTGGGCCGTGGGTTGGGTTGGACTTCCCTGCTTTAGATAACAGCTAGTGGTTGACTGTGCAGACTACAGACTGTCGCCCTCCAATGCCGGATTGATACGGTGGTTACGCCCTCTGCCGCGACGGCGCCCACGAAGGACCCCGCCCACAGAGCGGACTGCCTGTCGGAGGCTGTGACTACTGTGGCGCACAGCCGCAACTTATGGGCGGCGCGGCTATATTTGGCTGCCTGGTGCGCCTCGGCGCACGTAGCCGCTTAATAGCATTAGGAGGCCGCGACCGGCGCAGGGCGGACACGCGCCCACGGAGGCTAATGGGCGCCGGCAAAGCCGCTTATTTGCCACCGCCGCACCTGCCCCCGCCACACGGTTGCTGCCGCCGATTCTTCCTGCTAATATCGTCTGCGCTCGCGTGTTCATTTCCACATACAAATGTCTGCAAGTGACGGGCCACGTAGGCATAGGACGTACAGCGCTTAGACAAAATATTACGTGGTGCGTAAGTTCTTAGCATTTTTCTGTAAGTTTAGCAAAAACAACAGATATACCTAAAACAAATTTTAGTTATCAATATTGTATTGTATTGTATTGTAACCAGAGACCTAGAAACGACGGAGAGGCTCTGCTCCCGCCGCAACCGCAGTGGTCCACAACCCCACGACGGCTACCGCAGTCCACTTCACCCCTCCGCCTCCCCACACCGAACCCAGGGTTATGGTGTGGTTCGGTCCCCGGTGGACCCCCCCCCCCCCCCCCCCCCCCCCAGGGAACGACTCACACCAGACGAGTGTAACCCCTATGTTTGTGTGGTAGAGTAATGGTGGTGTACGCGTACGTGGAGAACTTGTTTGCGCAACAATCGCCGACATAGTGTAACTGAGGCGAAATAAGGGGAACCAGCCAGCATTCACCGAGGCAGATAGAAAAACGCCTAAAAACCATCCACAGACTGGCCGGTTCACCGTACCTCGACACAAATCCTCCGGGCCTATTCGTGCCGGGAACCAGGCGCTCCTTCCTGCCCGGAAAGCCGTGCGTTAGACCGCACGGCCAACCGGGCTGGCTAGTTACCAGTAGTATTTCCGGGCGGGAAGGAGAGCCTGGTCCCCGGCACGAATCCGCCCGGAGGATTTGTGTCGAGGTACGGTGAACCGGCCAGTCTGTGGATGGTTTTTAGGCGTTTTTTTATCTGCCTCGGTGAATGCTGGCTGGTTCCCCTTATTTCGCCTCAGTTACACTATGTCGGCGATTGTTGCGCAAACAAGTTCTCCACGTACGCGTACACCACCATTACTCCACCAAGCAAACATAGGGGTTACACTCGTCTGGTGTGAGACGTTCCCTGGGGGGTCCGCCGGGGGCCGAACCACACAATAACCCTGGGTTCGGTGTGGGGAGGCGGAGGGGTGAAGTGGACTGCGGTAGTCGTCGTGGGGTTGCGGACCACTGCGCTTGAGGCGGGGACGGAGCCTCTCCGTCGTTTCTAGGTCCCCGGTTAACATAGAATACAATACAATACCAGTAGTATAATCTTCTTCATTGTTTACAACAGTCAGCCAGCGGTGCGCCCACTTTTCGATTCCGCGACTGCTGAAATCACGTGCTTCTGAAACTAGTAACTCGTTGAGCCATTTTCGGAACGCATGTTCAACCGAAAAAGGATTGAAATGCTTGGGCTATCAGGTCAGAGCGGACTAAGTTGTGGAAAGGGGCCATAATAAGTTGCTGTCAGTTGCACTCAACATACAAACTTTATTCATAAATACGCAATATTACATCAAGGATGCAAAACACTTAAAACTTTAATTGGTCCCCATTGGTTAACTTTAGATCGGCTGAAGGCCACACTCAAAATCCAAGACACAAGGCCTAAGCAAGGAACTGAAATACAGGGTTCTTCTGGAGGTTTCACGCAAAAATATTTTCTAAATCTTCAATCTAAACAGCCTGAAGGCCTCATATAAAAGAATAATAATCTCATGCCTTAAGCGCACGACAAGAAGGTTAAGTTAAGAGAGATTGATACACGCCTGAAGGCCACACATCAACCAAATAACTAAAACCCAAACAGGGAAATTACTATGTAGCACACAAGGAACGGCGCTCAGAAGTTTCCAAGGGTCAGCCTGAGACTGTAACACTAACGCCCGTTTAGGTGAGACAGGCAACCTGTCCTACGACTTCTTAATCTCAAGGCAGCCCAACCGACAGACCGCCAACAGACCAATCAACAAAATCAGTTCTGTTCCACGAAACCACTTAAACGACCACACGATATCAATACAACGAGACAGAATATTGGCGCCCACAAGACCAACAACACCTCAGCTGTCAAACTACACGCCGTCCTGGACGGCAACAATACCACGAGGAAAATACACTGCCGAAAACTATGTCAACGAGCAGGGCAGGCAACCGGAACGTCAACGGCCACAAAGCGGAAGATACCATTGGTCAACTTCGGTAACAGAGAATAAATTAAGTTAACTACACAAGAAGATGGCTGGAATCTTAGCCGACTTGAATACACACACGTTGTTGCTCGAGGGAATGTCCCAAAAGCGACAACCAGGATGAAACGAAGAAATGCAAGCAGTTGAGGCTCAATAGTAGGTTAATTGAGGACTCAACTTCCATGTCCAAGATTGGTGGGCGACGAACTTCGTGGCACTCGCAAGCAGCATCTTACACTTCAACCGCGCGTGCACACCGCTAGCTGGCCCGGCCAGAGTACGCAGGACGGAGACTTCCTTTCTGCTCCATGCCAACCGATCGACTGCCCAGGCCCGGAAACGGTGAAAGGACCAAATATACGTCGCCCTATGAGACGACCAACCGAACGACGGTGTTGGTGTAGTGATAACATCGGTTCTCATCAGATCATCGAAATTAAGTGCTGTCGGGCTTGGCAAACACTTGGATGGGTGATGTCAGAGAGTTGAAAATTTAAAACAGCTACTACTTGTGCATAGTATGACCTTTCTAAAAATAAAAAAACCCTACTCTATAGGGATCAGCTTTGATTCCGCAACCAACGATGATATAAAACAGAGATCACCCTGTTCGGCCGCGATTCCGAAGAGGTATTAGATGCCGGCGCCCGGATTCACAGTGTGTTGCTTGACTTCCAGAAGACGTTGTATAAAGTTCCGCGCTGTTGCCTAATGAGTACAATACGAGCGTATGTCATATCAGATAATATTTGCGACTGTACTGAAGAATTCCAAGCAAATAAAACACAGAATGTCGTCGTTAACGGAGAGAAATCTTCAGACGTAAAAGTAGCTTCGGGTATATCCAAGGGAGATTTATAAGACAATTTATGTTTACAACATTTACAAATAACACAGCGGATAATATCGGAAGCTCCGTAAGGCTGTTGGCGGATATTGATATTGCATACACAGAAGCTGCAACGCCAGAAAACTGAAGTGCGGGAAGACCCGCAGAAGATCTACTCTTGGAGCAGTTGGCCATCAACATGAACAAATGTAACGTATTACGGAGAAATAGGCGGAAACCCGTCGCACGCATTAAATATCTGGGACTATGTGCTCAGGCCAACGGCCTTGGTGCACTAATAACACCGGTTCCCGTCTGAACATCTAAGTTAAGCGCTGTCTGGCTTGGCAAACACTTGGATGGGTGACCGTGCGGGACTGCAAGCGCTGTTGACAAGCGGGGTGCATTCAGCCCTTTTGAGGCCATTGAGCGGCTACTTGACTGAGAAGCAACGGCTCCGGTCATGAAAACGGTGTGCTGATCAGATGACTCTCCATAATCGCATTCAAGACGTCTATGTACTGAGAATCACACGGCGGTCGGTCGGTAGCGTTGGAATTTCCGAGGCCTATTCAGAAGGATATGTGTTCAGAGCGATTTAAAGTGGAAAGACCACAATCTTAGGAATGGCAGATTACGGACTGAGATTATTTGGAAAGACCCCCAGGAAGTGTAGTCCACTCAAGAAAAAAGTACCTTACAAAACCGTCGTTCGATTGATAGTTCAGTATGCTTGTAATTCTCAGAAGACCTAACTTTAGCAGTTGACAGTTGGTGTTGAGCCACTCCATGGATTGCCGTTTTGTTACCGGTTTGAAGTGGTGAACCCATGTTTCATCATCTGTGATGATGTTCTACAAAAAATTGTCACGATAGGCCTTGTAACACACCAGCAATTCCACACATATGGTCCTTCGTTGCTCATTATTGTCTTCTATTAGGTGGCGGAGAAACGCAGTGGGAACACACCTTTGAGCACCCCAACGGGCGGATGAGTGTGTCATCACTACCAACAGAGACGATAAGTTGGGTAGCGAGATGTTTGATTGTGAACCGTCGGCTACTTGTTCCAACACTGCAGGAGTTACAGCTGTTTGCGGACACTGGGCATGCGAGAGATCGGATAGCTTAGCGCGACCTTGTTGCGATGATGACACACGCCTTGTCCAACGACTCACCGTGCTTCTGTTCACTGTCAGGTCTCCGTAGACATTCTGCAAGCGATTATGGATTTCTGCAATACTCTGGTTTGCCGCCAAAAGAAATTCAATGACACCCGTCTGCTTCGAACTCACCTTCTTTACAGACGCCATTTTGAACGTATCGTATAGCGCCGCCATCTATCGGAACTTTATGAAACTGTAGGAACTAAAGTGTGAATATTTCACGACGTCCCACAACATATTCGGCGTTTTTTCAACCGAGAGTGGCCGAGAAAAAAAAGTGTTGTAGTACGGATTGAACAGCCCTCGTATTACTCTCTCCTACGTATATGTTGCGAAAAGACCAAGAAGGAAAGCAGGGAGGGTTACCAACACTCGTTCTTCTTTCAAACAAAGGAAGGGAAGAGCGGTAGTGGTACACACAGTGACCGCCATACACCATACGTCACTCACTGTAAGGTTGGTTGCGGTGTATGGCTGTAGAAATAGACGAGTGTTACACCGCAGACAATTGGAGAGGGAGAGTGGCACTTTGATAATTACAAAAGGGATGCAAACAGGTGCCCGTAGCCTTTGGGAGCCGCGTGTTGGTGGGGCAGATGTGAAGATCGCCAGGAGGTGAGTCTGCCGGAGCGGCCGCGTGCTTGTCGCAGCACAGAGATAAGCGCCGGCCTGCCTGGATTGATGGGGTGACCTCTACCCGCCGAGGCGGCCCAGACGGCCGCGGCAGTCACGCAACCACTCAGGCACACACGGTGGCCGCCCTGAGAGTGTGCACGTGTGCCGTCCGTGGCTCAACCTGACCCCGGCCCGAGCAACCGCTACCTGGTCATTCTTTAACTACTAATCTGGAGTTCGCAATGTACCAACATTATTCTGCTCACTAAAGGGGGAAAAACCGAAATTATACATAATAGTCTTACAGAAATGGAAAATATCTACTTTTTTGGGCGTCGGCAATTTGCATCTTCTGCAAACAACTACATGTCAAAAATTCATTTCGCGGATTGTTGCGGTTGTATTCCAGTAGATCAAACAAACCGTGGCATGGGTTTCGACTCGACAAGCTACTGATGTGGTGTAAGAACCGTTTTCTAAACCATATTCCGACGGACGATAAAATTTGAGTACGTCCTCAAGTACAGCTCAATCCAGAGATAAGCATAGTGGTACAGGAAGGGGTGGGTCGTGCAGTATTTCAGAGACGAACTGTTAGAGCGCTTAATGCATGAAGACCGTGCGACTGCTACGGTCGCAGGTTCGAATCCTGCCTCGGGCATGGATGTGTGTGGTGTCCTTAGGTTAGTTAGGTTTAAGTAGTTCTAAGTTCTAGGGGACTAATGACCACAGCAGTTGAGTCCCATAGTGCTCAGAGCCATTTGAACCTTAATGCATGAAGGACAATTAAAATGGAGATCTTATCTTCACCTTGCCTGTGGAGAAGGAATGAATATGTCAGTAAAAATTGGCCTGGCCATACTGCAAGTCTTTAATTTCCTGAATGAATATTTCGATGATCGTGTGATTGCTTTGGGCTATCCGAAACATACAGGAGGCGGCGTGGATTGGCCTCCCTATTCGCCAGACATGAACCCCTGTGACTTCGTTCTGTGGGAACACTTGAAAGACCAGGTGTACCGCCAGAATCCAGAAACAATTGAACAGCTGAAGCAGTACATCTCATCTGCATGTGAAGCCATTCCGCCAGACACGTTGTCAAAGGTTTCGAGTAATTTCATTCAGAGACTACGCCATATTATTGCTACGCATGGTGGATATGTGGAAAATATCGTACTATAGAGTTTCCCAGACCGCAGCGCCATCTGTTGTTGACAATTGTAACTACTGTAATTTCGAAAGTTTGTCTGCCTGAAAATGTACTTTTGTCCCAAGCATATTTGTAAGGTGTCAGGCAAATCCAACACCTTGCAACAAACGGTGTATTTCTATCGCTGCTCGTTTAGTTTGTATTGCCGTTTCAAATACACCGGTCATTTTTGAAAGACCCTGTACATACACCCATTTTAATAATTTGTATGGATTTATAAAGATTCCTTGCATACAATGTTTGAAATAGTGTGAAGTGTGACTGGGGACGTGAACGAATAGCTTATTTGCTTCACCAATATGGGAGAGAGCCACAAAGAGCTGGCTGTGCGAAACCGAAACTAAAGTGCATGCCTACAACACGCAGCGTCTAGCCATGTGCTTTGTTTGTGGTCGTGGCACAACATAAGATCACTGGGAGTTGCACACGTTTAAAGCGAAAGGGGAATTTAGTGTATAAAAAGTCCCTCACCTGCTCCACATCCCATCATTATTTTCCCTTCTATGATGTTACGGTGAAGAGAAATAACCATAAGCCTATGTGAGTGAAGAATTCTAAGGAGAGAAGCGAGATAACGTGTAATGCTCTCAATCAGAGTTACATCTACTACCTGGTAGAGGACATTAATATGGTGTGTGTTTACCCTTCGCCTTTACAACGTCTTGAGCTCTGCTGGCGTCACTTTCAGTGAGAGGTCTCAGTGTCTGCAGAGGACTGGCAGTTGTAGCGGGAAGAAGTAGAAGGCACCATGTAAAGACTCATCTGAGATTCCCAAGTGATTTATTGTTTCCAACAGTCTTCATCACCAGGTCCTGCAATGCTGAGGGCGCCACCCCTGAGACTGGTCAAGAGCTCTGCTAATGTGTCGGCCTTGTACAGCCGAAGTGATATGATGAAGTCAGGGCTGTGCCGGCAGCCGAATCAGCACCATTCATCCTGCTCTGCCTCAGTGATGCCCACTGCCAACTGCAATATGGCCTACAATGTGCGTCCTCGCCGGCATGGCTTGGGTCACGGTGACAACAAGCATCTGATATCCGGCAGCTGAATCTGTGGGCCTTGACCTGGATGTCTCTGGTGCCTGTTGGGAGCCAAGACGACTGTCCGTGGTAGCGAGCTGTGGAGCGGGCTGCTGCTGACTGGCTACAGACCGCATGTCAGCGTCACTCATAACACTTAGGTTGGCCAGTGGGCCCCTTCTGCCTGTGACTTGCGCCATGCAAACTGCTGCGTGTACTTTTCCCGGCCGTTCTACGCCCCTGTGGCCTCTATTTTACTTCGCAACTGCTGGTGAGCGTAACTCACTGTAACCAGGCCTGCGCCTGGCTGTAGCTTGCAGGCTCAGCATTTTTTTCCTACCCCAAACGGTAGTGCCGCTACACAGCCCAGTCTTCCTCAATAGCCGTAACCAGAGAAAGTTGTCACGTTGGACGCTGGGGTCTGGAGTGAAGTTGGTCTGGTCGAGACTCGGGGTAGGCCAGTCCTTCCAGGTTGTTACTGTCCACAATCCCTTGTCTCACAGTTTCTACGTCATGATAGGGTCCCTGATCCAAACAGTCATCGACCCCGAATTGTTCCTCTACTCTATGCAGTACTCAAAGCTGCAGGATGTGTTCATGTCCTTCAGTATTTAGCGTTTTCTTAAGTACATTAGGGAACCACTCCATAACCACGCAAAATACCCCGTATCGGAACACTACCTCCTCAGTACAGCATTTTTTAGGCTGCACGTGATGGCAGGTAAGGGTATCCAGGCATTTGCAAAACCTGAGACCTTCTCCTTCTATCTGACTGGCACAAGGTACAGTGTGATCCACCATTCAAGTAACTTGTTTCCAGCCATCAATCTCTACACATCACTACAAGCGTCGTTTACCACTTACTAGAAACATGTGGCCTATGAGGAGCTGCTCGACCGCCGTATCCCTTTTTTTCGCCCCTCTGCACAGCCTTTCTACTTTCTGGACTACTGGTAATAGTCTGAAGCTCAAAAGTGATTCCTTCCATTGACTTAATGCAATTTTATAAAACCACTACTATTGATGAACTGTGGTATCGTGTTGAAGCTGCATGTTCAGCTGTACCTGTACACTCCATCCAAGCTCTGTTTGACTCAATGCCCAGGCGTATCAAGGACGTTATTACGGCCAGAGGTGGTTGTTCTGGGTAGTGATTTCTCAGGATCTATGCACCTAAATTGCGTGAAAATGTAATCACATGTCAACTCTAGTATAATACATTTGTCCAATGAATATCCGTTTATCAAATGGTTCAAATGGCTCTGAGAACTATGGGACTTAACTTATGAGGTCTTCAGTCCCCTAGAACCTAGAACTCCTTAAACCTAACTAACCTAAGGACATCACATACACCAATGCCCGAGGCAGTATTCGAACCTGCCACCGTAGCAGTCGCGCAGTTCCAGTCTGAAGCGCCTAGAACCGCTCGGCCACATCGGCCGGCATCCGTTTATCATCTGTTCTTCTTGGTGTAGCAATTTTAATGCCCAATAGTGTATGTTTGTACATAATAATTTTACATTCGACATGCTGATATGTAGTGATTCTCATGGTAGGGGGCTGTATATATACTGTGCGAGACCACTTGTGAAGCTGTTGGATAATATGTTGTACAAATTCAAAAGCGTAAGCTTCGATAATGACGTCGAAACCGAACATCCAAAAAGTGCTTTTTTAACTCGTGAAATGTTCTTCAGTTATCAAACATTGCAGATTGCCCCCGGACTGACCATGTCCCCGATAACCCGGTTCACCTCCAATGACTACTCGACGTCCAAGTCACTGAGCGCTACTGGCCGACCCACTCTGCTGTTAATGCTTCTCCACAGACAACACAGTACTCCCTGTCTCCATTTATACTGGCGGCCCGCGTCTCGTGAGATCTGGTGGTTAATCTTGTACTGCATACTTTTCATCATATAGCGTACCTGAGAAAATACACCTATATTGATAGAACCTCTGTGCACAGCGAAAATTTTGCTCCACTTCCACTGATATTACACAAAACCCGCTGTTTCTATACTCAGCAGTGACTCAGTTGATCTTGGAATAGAATGTAGCGTGCTAAAAAGTAATTGAAAGCAACAATTTCTAGAGTGGTAGCGAGTGAGCGGCCGGTGACAAAACCACAGAAACTCGGGGAGTTTTACTACCTAGTGGACGCCTCACTCGGCTGCTGTCAAAATGTAAGGGCAGCTGTGAAGTGTGGTGGCGGCCCAGCCTCAGCGCAGACACATTGTCTGCGGGTGGAGAAAGCGCACGCGTGCGTGCGTGTGTGTGCAGAGGCACGCGTGCGTAGCTGGAGTGTGCACAATGGCCGGCGCGGCACCCCGTATCGTCCGGCCAAGACAAATAAACGCGGCCCGCTGCGCCAGGCGCTCTTTGTCCGCTCCCCGGCCGGCAGCCGTTACCACTGGCATCCGCCGCTGTAATTTTTATGAGAAACTCTGACATCAGCGCAAATGTGATATAAAAGATATTTCCAGCAGGCCGCATCTGGCGTCGGAGCGTCGGTGGTGGCCACACCCCCTCCCCCTCATCCTCCTCCCTCGCCCCTCCACCCCTTTTCTGAAGTGAACCCTTTTGTGCAGCATCTCCCTCCCTCCCCCCTGGAGGCGAGCGCTGCTCCTCGAGCTGACAAGCGTGACAGCAGCGCGAAATAAAAGCCGGATCGGCTGGCCACGTACTCTGCACGTCCAGGAAGGACACTCTCCAGGCGTCCACTGACGGAGACAAACGAGCGGCGCGCATCAAAACACAAGCGCTACTGTGCCGTCGCAGACTGCTGGCTGGCTAATACTGCGAGCAGACCTGTGCTCGGTGGACCTGCGGCAGTCTAGCTGACGATAACTTGTAATGTGCACAGCACCCATTGATATTCAATGGCACTGTTGACCTGACTGATCGCTTGGTTTATCCTCTGGAGGAATGCTGTGAGGAAGGTGAAGCAAATACTTCATTTTATTCACAGAAAACGTAGAAGAAGCAACAGGTCTACCAAAGAGATCGTTCTCTAAAGCCGTCGGCACACGGGACGAGACAGCTAACGTATACGTGCACGCAGACGAGATGTCCAACGTCACGAGAGACAGTGCAGTCGCACACGGGACGAGCTGGTTAGCGTGATTTTGCGCTCTGAGCACTCTCCAGCGGCAGTTGTCGGCTTTATTTGGCCCGCAAACCATAGAGCTTGTCCAAGAAAGTGGACGCGAGTAAAATCCCCCCCCCCCCCCCAAAAAAAGGCCCTGTCCATATGGGACTTAATCTGAGATCAGCAGTCCTCTAGAACTTAGAACTACTTAAACCTAACTAAACTAAGGACAACACACACATCAATGCCCGAGGCAGGATTCGAACCTGCGACCGTAGCAGTCGTGCGGTTCCAGACTGAAGCGCCTAGAACCGCTCGTCCACTTCGGCCGGCTAAAATGCCCACGTTAGCTCTATTAAAACGCTAATTTCCTCCGTTGTCGATATGCTAGCCGTGTCATTCTATCCGTCGTATACATAAATAAAAAATTCAGTGTTCGTGAACATGTAGTAAGACAAAAAAGAACGATACATGTCCGTGTCAGTGAGGACATCAGATTATAAAAATTAACCAAATCGAACAAATTCACATCTTGTAGAGAACACAGTTGTATTTACGTAATGTTTAGTAGTACAGAAATTATTTGTATTTATTTTGTAAGGATGTCCCACAGTCTTTTGGAAAACTTGAAACTGAATGAAAATAATGATATGTAATCGGAACTGAACTCTATACCGACTCAACCTCTGCACTATCACATGATGCTTCGAAACACTACGGTAGGTTAGAGCTTCTTTATAACAGACTTTGCATTTTATCTTATAGTCTTATGTTGGCTTTAGTGCCAATATGTTATTAATTTACGTTTAATTATAACAAATCCTAACAAGAACGATACGTCTTTCATGAATCTTTAATGGCTTTCTCACGTAACAAGCGAGTTACAACGCGATGTTAACTAAATAGGAAAATTCTTTAACCACTAACACGACGTTCCCGTAGTTTTATTACAACAAACCGTGCTAATAACGATTCGTTCTCGAGACACTCAACGCGCTGGTACTTAGAAACATGCAATAATCATGAGGTGTAAGGTATAACACAAAACCCACCGAATATGAGTATCTTCTGAATACACTGCAGGTGTAAAAGAAAAAAAATGGTTCTGAGCACTATGGGACTTAACATCTATGGTCATCAGTCCCCTAGAACTTAGAGCTTCTTAAACCTAACTAACCTAACGACATCACATAACACCCAGTCATCACGAGGCAGAGAAAATCCCCGACCTCGCCGGGAATCGAACCCGGGAACCCGGGCGTGGGAAGCGAGAAGTCTACCGCACGACCACGAGCTGCGGGCGCAGGTCTCAACCTTTTTGCCTGTGATGTTAGGAGAGTTTTTGTTTCCTACTGGTTCCACTCTATGTGACACGTCGCCGAAATATCGCAGAAATAATTTTATGTTTCTAAAAAAATGGTTCAAATGGCTCTGAGCACTATGGGACTCAACTGCTGTGGTCATCAGTCCCCTAGAACTAAGAACAACATAAACCTAACTAACCTAAGGTCATCACACACATCCATGCCCGAGGCAGGATTCGAACCTGCGACCGTAGCAGTCTCACGGTTCCGGACTGCGCGCCTAGAACCGCGAAACCACCGCGGTCGGCAATTTTCTCGTGATGATATGGCTCTACCACGTGAAATATCAGGAAGTGAAAGCTCAAATATCGCAGAGCGCAGAGCTTACATCAGCTAACTCGTCCTGCGTGCCGATGGATTAAGCATATAGACATCAGAAACGGAGCTTGTACCAGTCAAATGTTGCAGTTTTCGTACTTGACAAATCAAGGACTCGCAGTTACATCAGTGCTAATTGGCCAGGGCCTATAGATTGTACGGGACTTGCAACGAAGTTATGACTTCACACAAGTCGGCTTGAGCGTCACACTTCGTGAACGCTCGGCTCCGTGCTGGGCTGGTGGGATATGAAAATTTAATTGAAAAAGTTCCCCCTAAAGATTTTAATTTTGTCGTATGCCATCGGGAACTTGCTTCTATTTAAGCAAACAATCAAGAATGATTAAAGTTGTACGAAATAGTTACTCGTTCTCCATCGGAGACGGCTGCTGGCATTCGTAAGACCTGCAGTGCCACGTCTTGTGCCGTACGCTCCACGGCCTGTCTTTCTCCTGAGCTACATCAAGGGCTTCCTTCGTTCCCGCTGCAGTTCAGCGAGTATGACCAGTCTGAGAACTTTGGCGCTGCGGTTGCTTCTTCTTCGGCCGGTCATTGTTACTGAAGCGAACTGGAGGGGGAGGCTAGCCGTGACTTATTGTTACTACAGAAGACGAGAATACGATCTTGTTGCTGTGAAGTAGCACTGATAAGGCGATGATGATGATGTTTGGTTTTGCGGGGCACTCAACTGCGTGGTCATCAGGCCAATTCTTACACAGTCCAGTTTGTTTACACAGTACAATCTAGCGTCTGTCACGAATGATGATGATGATTTTGATGATGGTGATGACGATGATGAAATGATGAGGACAACACAAACACCCAGTGCCCGGTCAGAGAAAATCCTCAACCCGGCCGGGAATCAAACCTGGGGCCATGTGATCTAGAGACAGCAACGCTAGCCACTAGATCACGAGCTGCGGACACTGATAAGGTGAAATGACCGTCTGTCAGGATCAGATGTCATTTAACGTATCTATATTTTGTGAGACTGATGAGGTTGTAAGACGAAAATTAATTGATGCAATGTACGAAACTACAAATGTCTGCCTTTAGAGGACGTGTGCTATCTGAAATAAGTCTCACGCTATAGTCCACGCTTCAGACGAAATACATACAAATTTCATGCAATGCAAACAAAATGTTCGTATTCTTGTTTATTCCACCTCCACCATGAGAAAACCTATGTGCTGCCTCAAAATAAAACTGGGCACATAGAAATCCCCGCTACAAAAAATCGCACTATTTTTGTATTCATTTAGTCATTGTAAATTGCATTTATAGGCTAAAAGCGAGTTGTATAGCCTACCATTCATTTCTGTAATTTGTATTAATAATTAATCACCATTTAGAGATTGCATTTCATCACCATGTCATGCTGTCTGTTACATTCGTCACAGACTCGGTGACACCTTGAAAGTATGCAGATGTCACCGTAATTATTACACGTTCTCTGAATAGATATTAAAAATAAGTTTACAGCACTCTTCGAAAAAGTTTTATCTATAAACGTATGTACAAACAAAACAATATTCGTTCCTAAATGATCAGTCGTTATAACTTGCTTCTGTCACTTAGTCACATGTGACATTTTGTGACGTTTCAATTTGCACCTGACAATGCCTATAAAGCTGCTATCATCATTGTGATAAACAAAGTAATAGTAATATGCGTTTCTTTCAAAACGGTTGCTTAAGTAGTGGGAATGCCGCGAGTCCGCGGTTATACTTGCGAGCAGGTGCAGTCGATCTCTTCTCTGAGCGAGTCGAGTCCCTTTGCACGCGGCAAAAGGCTGGAGAGAGGGCTGCGGCGGAGACTCACAAGTCGAGTTTACGGACACACGGAGTCGGCCAGTTCGGAGATGACGTCACAGTACTTTCTGGCGAGTTTAATGCGAGTATGCGGAGCTCATTTCTGTTCTCTATACGTTTGTCGGTCCTCTTGTGGAGTATTACTGCGCGGAATGGGATCGTCACCAGATAGAAATGATGGAGGACATCGATAATATTCAAAGAAGGGCTCCTAGTTTTCTGTTACCGTGAAACAGAGGGGAGAGTGTCACGGATATGGTAACCTAGCTGAGTCAGTCATTAAAGGGCGGCGTTTTCCGTTCTGATGAGGTCTTCTATGGAAATTAAAATCATCAACTTTCCAAACTCAACTCCTAAATACTTTGTCGACTCCTACATAACTACAAAATTAAGAAAAATCAGAGCTCGTACGAAGGTACACTTTTTGAGATTTTATATTTAGAAGTCTGAGTTTTCAGGCCTTAAGGACCAAGCGACAATGATCAGCTGCCGTGTGCAAACGGAGTTATTCGGACGCGGTATGGAAATGCATGGGTTAGCGCACGGGTTTTCCAGCCGTTGCCAGCTTACTTCAACGCATTCACTTCTCATTCATGTAGCTCCTGAGCCAAGAGTGTGCTCAATATTTAGAATAGCAGCTCTACATATTCACATAATAAGTGACTTCAGTTCCCTGATTTCACCCAGAGATCATAATATACAAAAAGTATTATTTATTTGCTATGACCAGTTGTAGCGGAGCTACACCATGTTCAAATCTAAACCTTGGAAAGCGTGACAGCTGCCACCGGAACCAGATGGTGCGCTTGCGTTTTGACGACATACATCAGCTGATGCTGGTGACACCTTTCACTCTTTCCAGAGTTTAGGTTTTTAAAGTGGCCCAACTTGGCTGAAACTGATCAGAGCAACAAACTACACTACTTCTAGACTGTGGTTTGTTTACAAAGTCTGTGTTTCTGCTGTCACCACAGTCTTTCTGTTGATTATAAATGTGTATCCTCCGTGAGACATCGAAAGGATACAGTAATGGTTTGGGGCTACTAGCGTTTATGGAAGACAAAATGGCTCACTTAAACCATGTTGTGAAACCGTGAGTTTGAAAGGTTATCAGTTTATCCTGGAATGGATGCGGAAGTACTTGGTTTTGATGGCGGTCAATGCGTTGTGGGCCCGCATCTCGTGGTCGTGCGGTAGCGTTCTCGCTTCCCGCGCCCGGGTTCCCGGGTTCGATTCCCGGGATGGCTGGGTGTTGTGTGTTGTCCTTAGGTTAGTTAGGTTTAAGTAGTTCTAAGTTCTAGGAGGCTGATGACCATAGATGTTAAGTCCCATAGTGCTCAGAGCCATTTGAACCATTTTTTTTAATGCGTTGTGGAGCGGACGTCAACGAAACCGTGCTTTCCCTAGCGAGTACGGCCAACCAAACCCTCCAAAGTATACACCGTCTATCCAGAAAGTTCTTAGACTGGTTTTATTCCTGTCGTGCGAGCGGCGTCAGCACAGTGACTGCGGTGGCAGCATGAACTAACAACTGTGAACAAGGTATGTGAGTTTGTGAACAGGTAGTGTGAAGTAGTGAACGTGCTGAGATAATCTGTCAGCGTTACTGTGTCACTTATCGCACAGGACAACGAGATGAACGTCTCTAAAGGAAGGATGCAAGACATTGTCCAGAGTTTTCTGAAGAATGGAAAAGTGTGTGCAAAGTTTGTGTCGCACACCTTGACTGCTGAACAGAAAGTAACGACGAGTGGACACCTGCTGCGATTTGACTGGAACGCAAAATGTGGACAACTCCTTTCTGGAAAAAATCGTCACGGGTGACAATGAGCCGTGGTAAAATTTGCTGTTTTGAAGAGTGCGCCGCAGTGCGTAGTGTAAAGCAGTCGCCCTTCGTTTCTGGGGTGGCGCCGCTGTGGCAGTCGCAGCTTTGGTGTCTCCCTCTGAGTGAAAGGAAGAAGGTAAGACATTGACGTGCATTTAAGGGGCGCTATGAGCTCGCTAAGGAGAGTTGAGCTGGTCAAGAGGGGAATCTGGTCGGTTGGTCAGCCGGGTCAGTGTGGGGCAGTCAGTGTCTGTCTGTCGTCCGGAGTGTTAGTATGCGTTAGGCCGCCAGTCTGCTGGAGTTTGCTCGGCAACGGTCATTGGCGGTTGGATCGATCGGTTGGTCGGTCGCGCACTGGGACACGAGATGACTTGTCCGCCTTGAGCGTCGGTGCATGTGAGGTCACCACGCGAGTCCAGTGGGCCGCGCCTTATAGAAAGGGGTAGTGGCTTCGCGGTCGACACGAGAGCAACAGGAGTCAAACCACGACATCGGGTTGACCGGTGCGAACTGAGACGCCGTGAGACGGGAGATCGGCGCGCCTTCCTGCGTCCGTTGAAGTGGGTGGCAGCGGACGGTTCGGAAGAGCGTTTTGGGGCTGCTGCGCCAGGTCTTTGCCAGGAATCGCAGTTTATTAGAAGTTAAGTGATTGGAGATACGTTGTTTCATTTACTTGCTAAATTCTACTTGTTTTCTTGGTGAAGTCACCAGCCGCTTTGTTTTGGGGTCGTCCCACCATTCTTCTCCGTTTGCCCGCGGAAAGGTGGTTATTTATGATTTGGGTGGTCCGTTTTTCTCTTGTGTAGTAGGGGCGAGTTAGAGCAATCTGCGATTCGGGTTGTTCAGTAATCCCCCTGTCAATCTGCCATACGTTGATAGCTGCCTCTGTCATATTTGTCGGATTCGATGTTAACGAATTTATTGCATAAGGTGTAAAGGCCGAATTCCTGAAATATGTTTTTATCTTGCCTATCATCTTGAGAGGTGGTATTTGCATAATATAGATCATGTTTGAATATTTTATGTGAGACTGCATTTCATGGGTTTTTATTTAAATGGTCATTTTAGTATATAAAGTTGCCACCCTACTACCGTAAGACTTTTCATTTAAAAACAAGTTGCACTTTCCGTGGCAAGTAATTATTTTAAATGCATCCCTCCTACGGGGTGCATAGTTTATGTGTTTGTGTGAGTTGTTAAAATTTTTAGTTTAAAGTAATTTGGTGTGTTGCAGATTTGCACCAGTGTAGTCTTTCAGAGGTTGTTGTGAGCGGTCGTGACTACGGCAGTGTTAAAAGGGAGCGGCAAGCTTCTCAGCCCGAAAGCTCATACTGCCCACAAAAAATTAAAAAAAATTGTTATTTCTGTCTTTGAATAAATTGTAACTTGACATTTAGAGGGGGCTTTCTGATTATAATTTTTAAATCTGTCTTTTTTTTTTAAAGAAAAGAAAGGGTTTTTAGGAATAAAATTTCCATTTGTTGAAAGCTAATTTGTTTTCATCAGTTACCCACTACTTCCACGCTCACATAGTGTGATTAAATATGTTAATCTTCTTGATAAATCGTTAGTAGATAAAGTAAATTTTTAGAACAAGTTTTGAAAGTAAATTTCACGGTTTAGACACGACTTTGAGTTATCAATATGAAAATCATAAAACTACACAATGCAGAAATTAACATGAAGGTTCAATGCTTTGACGACGTAACCGACATTAAAGCCAGTTGAGTAATAACCCAAAGAATAACTTCTGACAGTTTCAAATAGTTATAAGATCGTTACAGTCAAGTTGAGGAAATTATATAAAATATATTGAGTATTAAAATCAGCGTATTAACGTTTCTCTGTTTTTTATTAATCCACTCTCGAATTTTTTTCATGCTACTGTCGCTAAACAACCAAATACCTCTGGAAAGTTGGTGATTTCCACCAGTACGTTTACAGTGTGTGGCGAAACCTATTTCTGGTATCACAGTAAGTATCCAGTTCCCTGTCCCATGTGGGAAACACGACTGTGTGTAAGCCTTCATATGAATTATAATTTCTTCGATTTTATCGTTTAGGGAATTTCGCGAATTGTATTTGGGAAGAAGTAATCATGTTGCCAGGGTCTTTCTGGAATGTAGGAGCTCTGGATTTTAACTGTAGATCCTCCGTGCTGCACAACGCCTCTGTCATAACGTCTGCCCTGGAGTTTGTTATGCATCTTCTTAACGCCTATCAAATAAGTGCTCAAACATTTCTCTCTTAGATTCTTCTCTGTAGCCCTCAATAACCCTTCCGTTGGGGTTCTCATACTGAAGAACAAACCGAGGAATCAATTCAACGACTGTTTTTCAAGCCACCGCTTTTATCGATGAATCACAGTGCTTAACAGGTAACAGTGAAGCACCAGCAAGGGGAGGACAACGTGAAATGTAAGTTCATGGGTTAAGGGGGTACTTGATGTTACTTCGGTGAATACAATATTGGGTCAAAGTACGTTAAGATCCTTCCAATGACTCTCATTCGGGTGTCTGATTTTGCTGCAACTATTCAGTTCACTTTAGGTCGCACCGGGCCATTACTCCCAGATATATTACGGTTGTTACTGATTATAGTTACTTATCTCCAGTTGTGTAATCTAACACTAATGGATCTCTTTGCCTACTGACGTGCGATCCATTACATTTAGCCTACTTACTTTTAGGGTCAGCTACAGCTGCACCAATAGCTAATTAATCCTCTGCAGGTGTTCCAGCATTTTGCTGCAGTCTTATAGCATTGCAATCTCCATACACACAACTCCATCGTCCGCGATTAGTTTAACGGGATGATAATTTAGTTTAAGCTATGTCCTTACTATTAATCGGTCCAGAGAGGATGAAGTGAAACTAATTGGTTGTGAACTAGAAGAAGAAGCAGATAATAGTGCTTTATAAACAGGGCTACACTCAAACCAGTGAAAGGGGGTCTCATCCT
Organism: Schistocerca gregaria; assembly: GCF_023897955.1. NCBI lineage: Eukaryota > Metazoa > Arthropoda > Insecta > Orthoptera > Acrididae > Schistocerca > Schistocerca gregaria. The sequence goes on from NC_064921.1 coordinate 462,487,076, forward strand.
CGTAAATCGATGCAGCACAAACAGAAGGTGGCCTCTATGCATGAGGGAGAAGATTCTTGACCCTATCATGTTCCAACGACGAGTTCTTGAGAAGCTGAGATGCTTTTTTCTGTTGCTACGACGCGTATTCCGAAAGTAAGGTCCGATTGGTCGCGAAACGGAAACCATAGTGAAAATCCGATAAAGCTTTGCATAGATATGTTGGACAGTGTGTCTAGTGTGCCCGTTGATCGTGTCACGTCTGTCTTTTCAATACTGAGCGCACAGTGAGCACTTAAAAATGCCTAGAAAACAGGGTCAACCGCCAAGTATGAATGCCCGTGGGAGATTTCGCCTCATTTGATGCAGCCCATACAACTGTCATGCATTTCCTTCTACATGACAGTTGTCTGTCGCAACTGTGCAAAGTCAATGAGGACGCCCCAGAAGGGTTTTTGATGGGAAGTGTTTGACCGCCCTCCATACAGCTTCGCCTGATTTTCATCTCTAATGATATGAACCGCTGGCTATGTAGTCAATGTTTTTGCACAGACAACGAACTGCAGGTCAGCATAGGGAATCGTCGAAAAGTGCAGGCGGCCGCCATCTAAGATGTGGGTTTTGGAAAGTTGGTACAACGCTACGACAAATGTCTCAGACGGAGCGGCAACTGTGTAGAGATTTTGTTGGAAGGTGTGGCTAACTACTGCAAATAAAACAATTTTCATTTTCACTGTGGTTTCCATTTCGCGGCCGATCGGATCTTACTTTCGGAACACACCTCGTATTATAGTCGAAGTTGCGTCGCGGGGGAAATTCCAGTATCTCCGTCCAGCAGCACGCAAATTTTCGTATCGTAGTACGCGTATTCCATAATTTGCACTTGTCGACAAGACAACCCACAATGTCTTCATCATAAACAACGTCTTAAGAAATAACGACTACAACGTTCACCAAATAAATAAAATGATCTCGAGCAAGAATGATGAAAAAAAGCAGGAAAAAACTTGTTCTATGCCGTTCTGTGGCTCCGCGTGCGGCAAGATATGCGGCCTGCTAAAAAGACAGAAAATGAAATCGATCTTCAGGCGTCCGATAAAAATTCAATAGTCATTGAAACCACTTAAAGTTGCAGTAAGGTCTTAGAACACCTAGAGTCTACAAGACACCTTACAATTTTGGTCAATTTTACGTCGGAGAAACAATGAAAAACAATGTAGGAAGGACCATGAGAGGTTTCGTCGCATGAATTATCCCGAAAAATCCACTGTAGCCTAGCATGCTCTGGAGGCGGTCACCAGATCAGATTTCACGAAACCTGTTCTTGGACTGTGTAATTAAAGAAACCATAGGAATAAAGATTCTAGGTAATACCGTTAATACAGACAGCGGTCTGGAACTCAGCACTATGTGGGATACGGTGATGCCAAGGTTAAAGGGGGTGCAGCGAACTCGGAGTCAAGATATGTCCACATATGGCGATGCCTTGAGCACCGGTGACGTCACAGACGGCGGATAGAGGACATAAGGGTATATAGCAGCCCGTTAGTAGTCATTCCACTTGATAATTTCCAAGGTGTGCTTGGTCGAAATCTCATGGCATTTTGACGCTGCTGGAAACAGGAGAACATTTTATTTAATGTTACCACCGCGTGACTGTGCATTTTTACACAAAATAAGAAATTAGAAAAAGAAAAATAATTTAAGTTTTGAATAGCAGAAACGCTGTTATTTACAGAAAAAATAATAAACGAAAGAATGAGTGATGAAGGTTGTCCGGTGTCCCGAAATTTCTGTCGCTTCAGGCATGGTGCATGCGGACGTCCTGTCGCCGTGTAAGCGACTTTGGACACTTTTGATCGAAGCGCCTTTCATAGCGGAGGAGCTCACAATAGTGTGACGAGATACGATACTCCAGGGGCGCGAAGATTAATGGCTGCGACCGCCTGGCACTGTGGAGGCACCTGCCCGGGGCAGCGCCACACCACACCACGCAGTTTCTCTTCGCCCCCGTACTGCCGCCACTAATCTGGCCTCTCAGTGGAACCAGCCCTGCTGTGGCAGTTTTCACCGTTCTTTTCACCTACAAAGTTATCACCTTTTTAATGGTACTATAAAACAAAACTATCACGTTCTAACGATCACTGCAGTAATATCGCACTTCATTTCTGCCTTCCAGTGACATGTAATTCGTTCCCGCATACCGTCCGCATGCTGTTCACATCTAATACTCTTTCGACTCGCATAGCATGTAGTCCCACAAACCGTAACACACCTACAAGCTGTTCTGGTACGTGCTTTTCATTCACTTTGGTATATAATTATTCCTGTAAGACTTTTTCGTTTCGTACTTTACACGTTCATCAAATTTTTCCAGCCGTTTATTTTTCAAGAGGTTTAACATTACTCACGTGTAATTTCCCCAAAGTGGTATATGTGTCGTTATCTGCCGTATAGTGTAGCTTACTATATTTCCTGATAATGATCATGATAATACATTCCCTTCCCTCTCGATTGTTCAGAAAACGTGGTCATGCAATGTGTTTAACATTAGAGCCCGACCATCTTTAGCTGGATGCGAAAGATCATTAGTTCATATTCTTTCTGTGGTGTCACCGCCAGACACCACACTTGCTAGGTAGTAGCCCTTAAATCGGCCGTGGTCCGTTAGTATACGTCGGACCCGCGTGTCGCCACTATCAGTGATTGCAGACCGAGCGCCGCCACACGGCAGGTCTAGAGAGACTCCCTAGCACACGCCCCAGTTGTACAGCCGACTTTGCTAGCGATGGTTCACTTTCTACATACGCTCTCATTTGCAGAGACGACAGTTTAACATAGCCTTCATGTACGTCATTTGCTTCGACCTAGCAATGCGCCATATTCAGTTACTATAAGTACTTTGTTCAAGCATGTATTCTGAACAGATAATATTGTGAATCATGTACCGTCAAGAGCGACGTTCATCATGAATGGATTAAAGTTAAGTATCAAACTAATTACGTCCGCTTTCTGAATTCTCATTCCTTGTCATGTTTCAGACCTCACGTCAGTATAGTTCTTCCCTCCTCACGCCAGCCTTGCGTGAGCTAGAACGCCTGCATTTCGGCCTCCACTCGTAACACGGTGTTAGCTCTTCTGCAAACACAAAACTTTCACTTTGAGAACAGAAAACTAAATTTCTTTACCTACAGTCCTGGGTCATAATTTGTACTCAAAACACTTATTATATTGGCACCTTGCCGGATATGTGGAATGGACTCTGGTATTTGCCAACGAGTGATTATGGGAGATTCAACGCCGAATACCAATGCGCTTATGAATACTTAGCCTGAACTATAATTTGAGTAACACCAGTTCAGACTGAAATGTTACTATGGATAACCATGCCTGAGACTAGGTTCGTACATTTTATTGCAGTGCCACACCTTTTCACCTTAAAAACAGAAAATGAGAATTTACCTTGCTCATTACTGCAATAAATGATAACCGTGCGTGTTGCTGGATTAACGATGAGGGTCGGTGTGCCGAACAGTCGGTATGTGGTTTTTAGGCGGTTTCCCACATCACACTAGGTGAATGTCTGACTGGCACCTAGCCAAGCCAAATCCATTAATAACAATGCCGGCCCAACGCCGAAGCTGGAAGAAGGCACAAGGAAAAGCAAAAAAGCATGTAAGTGAGGAAAAATTTAGAAAAGATTTGAAATTATGTTTTAAGATTGTTGGAAGTCCGTAATTTCTCTCACTAAGAAACACAGGTTGAATATAGTCTGGGAAATTTGCTCTCAGTTTGAAACAAGAAGCTAGTTTTGCAGGCATCTCAGTGTTTATGACATCGTATCTTCTGATCTACATGTCGTGCAACGATAAAAATTTTCAGGTCCATTCGGTGCTGTATGTGGATACTACGTGCAAACTGTATTTCGAATAGAGCCTGCAGTAAAGAAGTAATAAATTAAAAAGTCCTATCAAATGCTTAAGAATAGCGAAAATGTAATAAGCCATAAACTTTCTTATTTGATCAGGTTATGGAGGTTGTCAGCGACAAAAAGTTTCGTAAAGAGGTGAAATTATGTGTAAACTTTGGTGGAAATCACTTTTTGGTCTCATTCTGAAATACTGAATGAATAAAGTCCGGGTATTTGCGCACCGCCATTTACTCTCTCTCAACATAAACACACACACCGTATCTAACTGTAATATTTGTCTTATTGCCTTCAATTTTAACATAAATTTATATCCCGTAACGTGAGGATTATGTCACCTCTTTAAATTTTTGAATTTGGTCAATAGCTACACGAAATACTGGGTGTAATAGGTATAAGTGCAGATAGTTCTATTGATGACTGAAGACGGTGTTCTGAAAAACATTCTGTCAGGATTGATTTCATCTGCAGACTGACAGTCATAGCTACTACAAGACATATGTTTTTATACTGAGTGGTATCCCTGAGTACAAATGGCCAGCCGTTAATGTTTACTTTCACCTGGCCAACAGGTCAGATGCTGAAGAGGGTCTGCATGGACGCAAAACGGTTGGCCAGCACTGGCATGGGTAGTCCACTTACTGCCGGCCGCGGTGGTCCAGCGGTTCTAGGCGCGCAGTCCGGATCCGCTTGACCGCTACGGTCGCAGGTTCGAATCCTGCCTCGAGCATGGATGTGTGTGATTTCCTTAGGTTAGTTAAGTTCTAGGGGACTGATGACCACATGAGTTGAGTCCCATAGTGCTCAGAGCCATTTGAACCATTTTTAGCCAGTCCACTTACTGGTGAAGTTACGAGCGTGCAGAAAACATCAGGTCGTAAATTCTGTGAGGTGTTTGTGAAAAGACTGTTCGATGCAGAGAAAAAACAACCGGTATAACGACGTGTGTGCATATTAAAGTACACTGGAACATATCTTATAACCGCTATACCGGTACATAAATCAAATTATTGTTCCCCCTGAAAATCTTTCCGAATTTAGGGATAATGGCATAACTGTGATGAGGTTACTTGTAAGCACACAAGCACGCCACCTTCATTAGAGCGACTACTACTGTGATAAGGGGTTTACTTCGTGGTACAATTTATGTTGGATCCCATACTTACTTTATGCACGCAGTGCTAATAGCGATTCTGATCTAATAAATATAGTACACTGAACAACAAAAGAAACTACGTCCCCTGCCTGATATCGTAAAGGGCCCTCGCCAGCACGCAGAAGTGCCAAACTGCCAGAACACGGCGTGGCATGGACTCGACTAAGGTCTCAAGTAGTGCTGAAGGGAACTGACGCCATGAATCCTGCAGGGCTGTTCATACACCCCTGAGAGTACGAGGGGGTGGAGATCTCTTCTGAACACCACGTTGCAAGGTATTCCAGATATGCTCAATAATGTTCAGGTCTGGGGAGTTTGGTGACGAGCAGTAGTGTTTAAACTCAGAAGAGTATTCCTGGAGGCACTCTGTAACTATTCTGGACGCGTGGGGTGTCGCATTGTCCTGCTGGAATAGCCCAAGTCCATCGGAATGCACAATGTATATAATGGACGTAAATGACAAGACAGGATGCTTACGTATTTCACCCGTCACAGTCGTATGTAGACGTATCTGGGCCCCAAACCACTCCAACTGCACATGTCCCACATCATTACAGACCCTCCACCAGCTTGAACAGCCCCCATGCTGATAGGCAGGGTCTATGTATTTACGAGGTTGTCTCCAAACCCGTACAGATCCATCCGCTCGATACAATTCGAAACGAGACTCGTCCGACCAGACAGCAAGATTCCAGTCATCAACAATCCAATGTCGGTGTTGACGGGCTCAGGTAAGACGTAAAACTTTGTGTCGTGGAGTAATCAAGGGTACACGAGTGGGTCATCGGGCTCCGAAAGCCCATATCGATGATGTTTCGTTGAAAGGTTCGCACGCTCACGCTTATTGATGGCCCAGCATTGAAATCTGCAGCAATTTGAGGAATGGTTGCAATTCTCCCGCGTTGAACGATTCTCTTCTGTCGTCGTTGGTCCCGTTCTTGCAGGATTTTTTCCGGCTGCATCTGAGCTGTGCCGGCTCGTATCGATTGATCGATCGGATCGGCTTGGTGTGGTCTTTGGGCTCGGCCGTTTGACGTGGCTTTTGGCCGCGAAGGGCGTGGGGGCTAGAGAGGGGACAGCTGAAGAGCCGCACGGCGCGTGAGAATCGGAGGCGAGGGTGGTTGAGCAGGCCAGGTCACGACGCAGAGGTTTTGGTGTGTTTGACACGTTTGCAAGACCGAACCTGGCTTGTAGTGTGGGAAATGGACTCGGACACATTACCCGAATCGAGTCATGCGGCCCTGATTTGGATCCGTAAAGGATTTTATAAAAGATTTGTGTGTTGTAGTGTACTGTGTGCCCGCTCGCCCGCTTGCTGCTCGCCCGCTTGCTGTGGGTTCTGGTTGTAGCCGCCTCTGGTTTATATCCAGTGGGCCCTCCCTCTGCTACTTGAATTTGCCCGTGCCTATGTGACGTTACCTGTTTTGAAAATGTGTCACGAAGGGGTGTATCTGTTGGTATTTTCTTTTGTGACAAAAAAATTGTAATATCCATTATTGGTTAAACTTTATCTCATTATTGAAGTCTCCTTTTGGGAGCTTTACTGTGTATAGAGTTTAATTAATTGCAAGTCATTTAATGCTTGTTTAAAGATTAATGTCGTTGTTTGAATAGGGCGGTTGCCCGTGATTGTAAGGATTTTGAATGTTTGAAGATAAACTTTTATTTGGCCATAGAAAAGTTAATAAAGTGTTGTTATAAACTGTGAATGTTGCTTATGTGGCCCGGCTCTCCTGCTCAACAGCAATTGGCTTGTTAGGGTGAACTAACCACCACAGCATCCATGTCGGAGATTTGATGTTTCTCCGAATTCCTGATATTCACGGTACATTTCTGAAATGGTCGTACGGGAAAATCCCCACTTTATCGCTATCTCGGAGACGCTGTGCCCCATGCTTGGTGCACCGACTATAGCACCACGTTGAAACTCACTTAAATCTTGATTACCTGTCATTGTAGCAGCAGTAACCGATGTAACAACTGCACCAGAGCGGTAGCGTTCTCGCTTCCTACGCCCGGGTTCCCTGGTTCAATTCCCGGCGGGGTCAGGGATTTTCTCTGCCTCGTGATGGCTGGGTGTTGTGTGATGTCCTTAGGTTAGTTAGGTTCAAGTATTTCTAAGTTCTAGGGGACTGATGACCATAGATGTTAAGTCCCATAGTGCTCAGAGTCATTTTTTTGAACTGCGCCAGACACTTGCTGTTTTTTTTAAAGGCGTTGCTGACCGCAGCGCCGTTTTCTGCCTGTTTACGTATCTCTGTATTTGAATACGCATGCCTCTACGAGTGTTGTGTACATAGTTCCGCGTAGTCAGCGCGTACACAACTTTCCCAATGGAGGGCGCCCCGCTAAGCACAACAGCGCAAGCGCAGCACTCGTCCGTCTCCGCACTACGAGATGGCACTCTCTTAGAGACGGACCAAATTCTGCTTCCGCCGATCCGCGTATTAATATGTAACGCAGCCAATGAGATTGCTGCTAACGTAGAACCTTTTCTCCTCGCGGATCACCCTCGCGCAGTGATACCTGAACGCGCGAGATATTGTAACGAGTGTACAGACCTCCAATTAGTCAGTCTGCATTGGTGTGCATTTGTCTGTACCAGTCTATAGTCAAGGTTCAGTCTGTGCCTAATAAGATTATCATATTCCTGCACATAGCCATGAAGAGAAATGTATAGACACTTTCTCAAGTATCAGAGATATGTGAGAATAAGATTAACGTACCAAGACAAAGGAACTTCAGATTGTCAATTGTAAACAGCATTCAGAATCAAGTTACGTAATATCTATGCTTTTTATTATATTAATAAATGTGTGTGAAAATTAATCAAGTTCTGTTTAAAGTTGGTCACCGTCAATCTGCTACTCTAAGCGTGCAAGTGGCATTTCTATCGTCTGACGTAACGGCAGAAGATAAACACGCCACGATAAAACCACGAGACACATTGCTGACACTCGCCTACTTCGTTAGAGCGACAAATCAAATAATCTGATGGTGTGTGTACCGAAGGTCTTACAGTACGCACACCACAACGAGTTTCTTTGATGCGCCAGTGTATTTCGTTATCATGCTGACAAAATTTCTCCTTGTCCCTGAAAGGAAAATTACTATGTTATAAGGGGAAATTAAAAGCGATGGCCGGGCACTGTGCAGTTATGTGATATCAAAATGTTATTTCGGTCGCTGCTTGCCGAGCTTGCCACGGACGGGCGAGGGCCGTGGCCCCTGGACCGTATCGGCGGCAGATAACAGCGGCTGGTCGCCGGCGGCCGCTGACGCGCGGCAGCTGTCGCGCTGCGCCCTGCCGCCCCCCTCCACTGTGGAAGCCGCCCCCGTTATCACCTGTCGGACGGAAAGCCTGCGGCCGGCGCAGCCCCGGGGCGGCGCGGCTGTCGGCGTTCAGATAAACGAAGGGCGCGCAGCCAATGTCACCGTCCGCTGCGCCCACAGATTGCCGTATCAATCACGCCGGCAGCAGACGTCGTCTGATTGCGTTACGCACACACGTCGCGGGCGAGCCGAGGCGCGTGACCCGCCGCCGCCACACCCCCGACACCACTGGCGCCATCCTCTTGTCTTTCACGCCTGCGGCCGACGCGACAAGTAATTTTGCAGTTACCGAGCATCATCCCAAACGCGGGGCTTGACGACTAATTTGCGGTGGGTGAAACGAGAAGCAGAGGCGAGCAGCAAAAACGAGGAATTAGGACTGGGTGTAGGTGACAGGTAGCTGTCGGATGAAATGTTTGTCGCAACAGCAGTGACTTTCTTGTCACATGCTATCGGAGATCCACGTTTGCTGACGTCTGAAATTTATTCATCAACATGTTCGCCGGCCTAGGTGGTCTCGCGGTTCTAGGCGCGCAGTCCGGAACAGTGAGATGGCTACGGTCGCAGGTTCGAATCCTGCCTCGGGCATGGATGTGTGTGATGTTCTTAGGTTAGTTAGGTTTAAGTAGTTCTAAGTTCTAGGGGACTGATGACCACAGCAGTTGAGTCCCATAGTGCTCAGAGCCATTTGAACAATCAATATGTTCGTGTCCGCTTGACAGCGGTCGATTTCAAGGATTTGAATACATTTGACAAACACTCCGCAGCAAGCTGAACCAATGCGATCGTTATTCAGGTTTTTAGGTTAAGTTTCAATCAGCCATTGCAAACAAGATAAAATACTGGATGGTTAACACTCTAAATGATTTTAAAGACTTGCATTTTCACAGCATTTTATTCAGTGCTGGCCGGAGTGGCAGAGCGGTTCTAGGCGCTACAGTTTGGAACCGCGCGACCGCAATGATCGCAGGTTCGAATGCTGCCTCGGGCATGGATGTGTGTGATGTCCTTAGGTTACTTAGGTTTAAGTAGTTCTAAGTTCTGAAGACATCAGAAGTTAAGTCCCTTAGTGCTCTGAGCCATTTGAACCATTTTTATTCCGTGTCCCAGTGAACAAGACAAGGGCATCCCTATCAACGTACGTTTTGAATCTCCACTTTGACGTAGCTATAAATAACTCATAGAACAGTATAAAATATTTAAGAATCAGCGGCACAATTTTGAAAATAATTTTATTTGCTGTTAGTAAGGTGTAACTTACAAGCAAGGAGGCCTATGTGCAATTGGGCAGGTCTCAGCTCTTCAGTTGTGAACTAGAAGCTACCGATATCCTTTCAAAAAATGTGTGAGAAATCGTATGGAACTTTAATGCTAAGGTCATCAGTCCCTAAGCTTACAAACTACTTAACCTAAATTAACCTAAGGACAAACAGATACACACCCATGCCCGAGGGAGGAATCGAACCTCCGACGGGACCAGCTGCACAGTCCATGTTTGCAGCGCCTAGACCGCTCGGCTAATCCCTCGCGCGATATCCTTTAACAGCTGTGAAGCAGTGGTGAATTTCAACTAAAAGTTTCTAGATGGTTCAAAGATAGTAACTGACAATAATATAATTAGGCAGAATAAAAAATTCTAACTGTCTAGGGTGTTGATTTTCCACGATGATGCTGAAGATATCTGAAATAAATAAATAAATTAAATAAATTCCGACTGCTACCTGGCACTATAAACAGAACATGTAACAACAAAATAAATAAGGACACACAAACGAAATTTTATAGACTGATGATGGTACCTACGCTTTTGTATGGTTGTGAGAAATGGTCTCCAATAATAAGGAGAGGAGATTGACGGTCCATAAATGTGTTGTAGACTTTTTTTCGTGAGCGCTCTTGATGGACGGTGTCATATGCGGAACTTAAGTTTACTAGAGGTACGTCTCTTATTTGCTTGTTTTTAAAGCCTTCCTCTCTGTGTTCTCTGAGGAACAGGATTTGACTGGTGCATGATTTTCCAGGTCTTTGGCTGCCATAAATTTCTCTTACGAGAAATATTTCGACGCACGCAGAGGTGGGAAATTCGCTGAGATGTGCAGAAGAAACGAGGTACCGCACGTAAATTCTGTCATGGATGTCCTGTCGGAATAACGGGAAGATATGGTGATGACTTGCTTGATACTTGCGTTTCTGGAAAATTTATTTTAAAGTTTTTTGTGTAGTATTGGTCCAAATGCATTGCGACTTTCTGGTAAAGCCATAGATCGTCCAGGATATACCTCTTGGGGCAGTTAGGCCATTGCAGAAGATTTTCCATGTTCTGGACTTCACCACAACAGCATTTGTGGCCTGCTTCGTCCATGAGATCCCACTTCATTACATTTGTTTTGACTGCCGCTCCACGCTTCCTAATGAGATTCAGTATTCTTCAGATGTTATGTATTGCCCCTGGGCATCTCTTGCGAGGCAGGAGGCAGAGTAGTCCTTCTGGGGCTCATTTAGTTCATTACTAAAAAATCCTTTGCGAGATTTAAGTGTCACGCCGGCATGAAGCACAGTGTAGGGTGTGGCGCTCATCGGAAGTCTGTTTAAATTTTTCCTGGTAGCAATCTTTCGGTAGGTCTTCTCGCAGTGATATTTGTATGTCCGTAATTTGTCTAGAACGGTTCTCAGGCGTGTTGGTTTGTCTTTCCCTCTTCCTCCCTCTCTCCTTCCCCCTCCCTGACACTCTCTCTCTCTCTCTCTCTCTCTCTCTCTCTCTCTCTCTCTCTCTTTCGGTCACTCACACGCTTCAGCATATCTCAGTGTGTAGAGGCAGTTGATTTGAACGAGTAAGGACACGTCAGCGACAACGGAGGAAAATGGAACTCTACGGTTCATTTCGATAAATGTGCGACCGTGATCTCGCAATTGTGAGTATATTTCATCCACTCAGCCCTTAAAAATTTCATAGCAGTTTTACAACAACAATAAAAAATCGCGGATAACCAACTCAAAACCAGCCATGTTTGTCCTGTTTAGCATACAGACCTTACTAACTCCGATGGCGTCGGCTGTCCTAACTCCCTCAAACAATCGTCTATAAAGTGTAACAAGCACCAAGATCGATAACGTGAACTAAGCATTTCGTCACACTCGGAGAAAACATTTTCAGGAGTAAATGCTCTTCAGCCTGGATAAGTCTAAAGGAATTCAGTGTGCTGCAGTTAACGGCAAGGCTGTGGAAGCTGAAAATTTCTGTATTTTGCCAAACAAGTGCTGTGAGTTACATCCATGATCATCAGCAAAAGCGAAATAGTCAACACTCATCGCAGAGTAAGCACTTATCTACTGACAGTCAACATTACCCCGATACCACAAACATTAACCGCATCGACAACACACGAGTGTTCTTGTCTCGGGCAGTCGCTATGGTTATGTGGCGTCATGAATTGGTGTTACGGATTCTGGGTGACATGGAACAGTGTCGAGGCTTAGACGTCCCGGTTACGCAGAGTGTGAGGAACACTGCAGAATATTTGCGAATTTGGTACTGAAAGGCATGAGAGCTGACGCGTATGAGTGAGCTTTGTTTTGTAAGTAATAAAAGAGCCCAATGCCATCATCACAGGTTGAAGACAAACAGACACTAACATACAAGACAATATGTAGGGAAGGAAACGGAAGTTTACATTTTTATCGAAATTAATCCAGGCTTTGTGTCGTGTGATTCACATCTATCTTAAGCTAGTATTTACGCTTTTAAACCAACAGAACAATCCGTGCCACTAACATTAATCTCATCCGCAAAATGGGATTTTTTTTTGTAATTACAGTAGTTGACGATAAATAAAACTAATGCCCCCCCCCCCCCCCAAAAAAAACTGAAAATGAACAGAGCACTTGCATCGCTACATTGGACAATTAAAATGTAATATGCTGCATAAGATCAGTGACTGGAGCAAATACTCGTACTGGCTCCAAGCATAGGTAAACACGATAGATAGAAGATGTTGCAACACTTGACATGTTTTGACTTCACGATCGATCCCAATTGTTCAGTATGTAGGAGCAATTTACTGTGGAACAGTACATGAATATCCTGTTGAATGAAGATACCAGGCGCATGACAAGAAAAAGTAGTTAATACAAACGTAGTTTAGAGACACTATTTATTTGGTACAGAACCCAATCCAAGTTGAGTTACGGGAAGAGATCACGAAGAATAAAAGGAACAGCCTCGTGAATTCTCATGGGTTTGTTTGATTAGCGCTAACGTGTCACAAACAACGAATAACAAACCCCGGCCGCCCGGTGTGCCCGAGCGGTTCTAGGCGCTTCAGTCTGGAACCGCGCCGCCGCTATGGACGCAGGTTCCAATCCTGCCTCGGGCATGGACGTGTGTGATGTCCTTAGATTAGTTAGGTTTAAGTAGTTCTAAGTTCTAGGGGACTGATGGCCTCAGATGTTAAGCCCCATTGTGCTCAGAGCCATTTGAACCATTTGAGCAAACTCCACTGAGCTACGTTACAAGGAAGGCCCTACAAATCTTAGAGAGGTTTAGTCTCATAGTCCCAAGAGCCCTAGTTCTTGTAAGTGACGAAAAGATATTGATCACAAATATCAAACACAGCAGTAACTTCAGAAGGATTCCCAGAAAGTGTCGCTGACCATCTTTACTCTCTCGTGCCAGTCGCGGATGGAACCGGAGTGGGCGACATGAATATGGTACGCTTTTTATGGTACCTTTACGGGTACAGCTGTAGAGGCACTCCGAATTCCTTTTTCTTCGGTGGCAACAAAGCTTCGAAATGGTGCAATATGTTACGTGATTGGTTGTAATGTAGCTATTGGTCTCTTGCTGATAGTGAAGCCAAAATAGCTCAATACGTCACAGTCTTATTTAATGGCAAGAGGTCTGGTGGCAGAAGTAAATAGCGCCACATGTCGGCGAGCAAAACACATACTTCTGCAGCAGTCAACACACGCAATAGTGCACACTACGTACTCCGGTCATTACCCCCGGGCACGTACAAAACGCCGTCGTTTGTAGGAATTACGACTGGCGTCGACGAAACCGATTAATCCCGGCTGCGGGGAGCCACATTAGGCAGTGATGGCCGATAAGCGGGGTATCCATCAGCTCCTTGCGCGGCCGTGTGCTCCAGGCGGCCGGCGCTGGAGAGGGCGAGGCGGCGGCCGCGAGGCCGGGCCGGCTGGCCGCGCCCACGCGCTTGATTGATACTTGCCCGCCGAACGCGCCAAATTATTGATACGGTCGATCACGCCGCCGCGGCGTCCGTGTGTCGCGCGAGGAAGCGGTGATTACGAGAGATTAACAGCTCCCCTCCTGCGCGAAGCCGCGCCGCCCACTCACTCTCTGGGCTTACAGTGGTCGCTGCCAGCTGTTGAGCGAACGACGCGCCCGGGACTAATCTGCTGACCGCCGTCTTCAGTATTTAGTCATCGAATAAAGGAAGTGTCAACTGCACAGTCACGACGAAGGGAAACCAAAACATATACATAGAATATAAATAGACTACTGGCCACTAAAATTGCTACATCAAGAAGACATGCAGATGACAAACAGGTATTCACTGGACAAATATATTATACTACAACTGGCATGTGATTACGTTTTCAAGCAGTTTGGGTGCATAGATCCTGAGAAATCAGTACCCAGAACAACCACCTCTGGCTGTAATAACGGCCTTGATACGCCTGGGCATTGAGTCAAACAGAGCTTGGATGGCGTGTAAAGGTACAGATGACCATGCAGATTCAACACGATACCACAGTTCATCAAGAGTAGTGACTCGAGTATTGTGACGCAGAATGTACTGACCAGGGCAGCAATCGAACATCTTCTGTATCCAGAAAGGCCCATACAGGACCTGCAACATGCGGTCGAGCATTATCCTGCTGAAAAGTAGTGTTTTTCAGGGATCGAATGAAGGTAGAGCCACGGGTCGTAACACATCTGAAATGTAACGTCCACTGTTCAAAGTGCCGTCAATGCGAAGGTGACCGAGACGTGTAACCAACGGCACCCCATACCATCACGCCAGTATGGCGATGACGAATACATGCTTCCAATGTGCGTTCACCGCTATGTCGCCAAACACGGATGCGACCATCATGATGTTGTAAACAGAACCTGGATTCATCCGAAAAAATGACGTTTTGCCATTCGTGCACCCAGGTTCGTCGTTGAGTACACCATCGCAGGCGCTCCTGTCTGTGATGCACTCTCAAGGGTAACCGCGGCGATGGTCCCCTAGCTGATAGTCCATGCTGCTGCAAACGTCGTCGAACTGTTCGTGCAGATGGTTGTTGTCCTGCAAACGTCCCCATCTGTTGACTCAGCGATCGAGACGAGGCTGCATGATCCGTTACAGTCATGCGGATAAGATGCCTGTCATCTCGGCTGCTAGTTATACGAGGCCGTTGGGATCCAGCACGGCGTTCCGTTTTACCCTCATGAACCCAGAGATACCATATTCTGCTAACAGTCATTGGATCTCGACCAAAGCGAGCAGCAATGTCGTGATACGATAAACCGCAATCGCGATAGGCTACAATCCGACCTTTATCAAAGTCGGAGACGAGATGGTACACATTTGTCCTCCTTACACGAGGCATCATAACAACGTCACCAAGCAACGCCGGTCAACTGCTGTTTGTGTATGAGAAATCGGTTGGAAACTTTCCTCATGTCAGCTCGTTGTAAGTGTCGCCACCGACGCCAACTTTGTGTGAATGCTCTGAAAAGCTAATCATTTGGATATCACCGCATCTTCTTCCTGTCGGTTAAATTTCGCATCTGTAGCACGTCATCTTCGTGGTGTAGCAATTTTAATGGCCAGTAGTGTATCTAAGGAGAATCGAATGAGTGTATGCTGATTTCTTTGTAACAGCTCCTCCCGCTGTGCTCTGAATGCACTTCGTGACAAAAAATGAAGCACACAGAAAGAGAAGAGAAAATGGAATTAAACTGCACAGGTCGAGACGGTACAAGGGCTGCCCAGAAAGTAATACATCGCATTTTTTCTTCAACAATGCTTTATTGAACATAATGAGAACTACAAACAAGAACGATGTGTTATCTACACCTCCTATTTTTCCATTTAATCTCTATTCCGTCTTATGGTCTTCCTCCAGCTTGAAACAAGAGCGTGTATGTCATGTCGGTACCAGCCCTTGTAAAGTGGCGGAGCCAGTGCTTAACTCCTAGTCGCCCTCAAAATGTCTTCCACGAATGGCATCCTGTAATGGCCCAAACAGGTGGAAGTCCGAGGGGCTAGGTCAGAGCTGTAGGGTGGATGAGGTAACACTGCCCAATTCTGTTTTGCGGTGTGTTCAGCAGTCCTCAGACTTGTGTTGAGCCTAGCGTTATCGTGTTGTAGCGCAACATCTCCTGGGTTGCAGTGGCGCCAAGCCGCCGGAAGCGCATTCTGAGTTTTGTTAATGTGTCGACAAATGCTTCTGACTTAATGGTCCCGCCTCTGGGCATCACGTCAGTGAGAATCTCACTTTCACAGTCCCAGAACGCGGGTGTCATGACCTTACTGGCGGAAGTAATTGCTTAGAATTTTTTCTTCTGTGGAGAGTTGGAATGGCGCCATTCCATCGACTGTCATTTTGTTTCAGCTCATAATGGTCAACCCACGTTTCATCACCTGTCACAATCCGGGAAAGAAGGATTCCCCCTCAGCTTCAAAACGTTGCAACAAATCAAATGGTTTAAATGGCTCTGAGCACTATGTGACTTAACTGCTTTGGTCATCAGTCCCATAGAACTTAGACATACTTAAACCTAAATAACCAAAGGACATCACATACATCCATGCCCGAGGCAGGATTCGAACCTGCGACCGTAGCGGTCGCACGGTTCCAGACTGTATCTCCTAGAACCGCTCGGCCACTCCAGCCGGCTGCAACAAATCAAGTCAAATGTTTTTTCTGTACGATTTGTGATCCACCCTTGAACACCGTGGGATCCATCTTGCACACACTTTTTGAATATCCAAGAGTGCGGATAATTGGATTCACACTTCCTTTGCTGATTAAGAGATGCATGACAACATCAGGTTGCTGCAACATGTCAGGTGTGACAGCCGTGGATGGTCTCCCTGACCGCTGCAAGTCGTTAAGCTCCGCCGAACCGCCATCTGATGGCCTCACCCTCCGTGCCCAGCAACTAACTGTACAGATGTCCACAGCAGATGCTCCATAGACTTTGCACAGGCGTTTGTGAATATTCTCCGCAGTGAGAAATCCAATGACGGTACGTTGCTTGTAATTTACATCACCTACAGATGCCATTTGGGACTGCCCTGTAGCTACACTATCCGTCGTAAGTGACGGAAACTTGGCAGCTTCACTCAGGAGAGTTCGAATAACACATACGTAACGTTTAGCAGTTGTAGCATTGTTTTCGGCTGAGCAAAAAATGCGGTGCATTACTTTCTGGGCAACCCTCGTATACGACATTACTTCAGTGATCGCTGAAATGAGTCAAATTAAAAAAAAAAAGAAAATAGTATTACGAGCCAGTTTATTACTGTGACGTTGCATCCAATCTAGTCTGGAAGCAGGCATTAATTCTGCTGGAAATGGTGTCACAGAACTGCTGTATTGTCTCTCGAGGCAAACTTGCCTACAACCGTTGTAACTTATCCTTCATACCTCGGACCGGGATAGAGTTGACGACTGATCTGGTCCTACGCATGTTCTGATGAGGACAGATCTGGGGATCTTGCTAGCCACAGATGTACCTCAACATGAGGCAAACAGTTCACGCCAAGCCCCGAACTGTTGAAAAATTGAGTCACGATACTGGCACTTGAGAGGTAACACTTGTGGACGCAGAATGTTCGTAACACAGCTGCTGCTACCTGTGACCTGAAGCTACAGTCGATGGCTCCCAATACTGTGACGAAAGAGTGCCATCGCTGTGCCTCTCCAGACCACTACTAGAATGAGACTGCTCCCAGTTCACCTCCGTATTCGCCGAGATGATTATCCGGGGTAGCGCAGAGTCGCGATTCAATGGAACACAAAGCAATACTATTCGATAGCAGTCCATGCATCCCGCTGACGACACCGATCCGAAGACATCGCGTTAACGGCAGCCTGTACAAGGGGCAGGATTTCCATAGTCCGGCTACTCCCAGTTCCCGACCAATGGCGGCGGAGCACACAAAATTTTGTAGGGAGTCTATTAGTTGTTCTTGGATGGCAGGCGTAGATGTGAAGGATTGCGATATTCTTGGTACACAACACAGTGATTATCCCTCGTAGAGGTCAAGCATGGGCTACCAGAATTGTGAAGACGAGTATGCCATCTCTTCACGTTCGCACGCTGTCCAACATCAGGCAGCTGTCACAGCCGAATACCCCATAAATCTGAATACCGCAAGACTCGATCAGCCGGCAAAATGGAGCTGGAGACACACAACGGGACTCCTTTCAAACTGTCAGCTGCTGATAAGGCTGCCTTGCACGAGTTTGGGGCATCTCTATGTCTATCAGAGTGATCAATCAACATCTGATACTCTTCAAGCCCCTTATATATCAGGCAACAACAATAAAGCGCTGTGGTGGCCATTTAACCTGTCAGAGAGAAATGCACCTGTAATCTTTTTTTTTTTAGAGAGCGACCGATTGTGTGTGCGTGCACGAAGTTACAATGACATCGTATCTTCCCTTCTCGATGCCTCAGTCTTTCTATCGGGTAATGTAAAGATATATCCTTTCCAGTCATAGCCTTAACGTCGAGCGCGGTTGTTTGCCTTACAAGCCGTTTAATCTCGCTAAGCGTTATCCAACCAAAGCTCTGGTTGTAATGCTTTATTTATACAGATACTGATGAGTCAAAACATTATGACCACCTGCTTAATAGCATGTTTGTCCGTCTTTAGATTTAAATACGTCACTGTTCTACTTATCAGTGGTTCGACAGTTTGGTGGTAGGTTTGTGGTGGTATAGGGCCTTAGATGTCTATGCACAGGTCATGTAAATCGCGTAAATAAAGGCCCACTGATGTGCGTCCGCGATTATGGTGCCCGATAGCGACCCAGGTGGGCTCCATTGGACTTACAGTAGACAATTTGGTCGCCGAGAAATCAATGTGAGTACACTATATTGCTCCTCATATCACTGCAGCACGGTTCTGACATCGAGTCATGGTCAGTTATACTGCTGAAAGACGACATCGCTGTCAGGGAAGATATCAAGCATGGATAAATGCAGGCGGTTCACAGCTCTCAGTGTATCTTCAATCACTACCACAGGTCCCATGCAAGCGGAGAAAAATGTATCCCATAGCATAATACTGCTCCCAGCAGCCTGCACCCGTGGCTCGCTGCACTTTCCGAGCCGCGGTTCACCTCGACGACGGCATTTGTGGAGACGACCGTCGCGAAAATGTGATTCACCCAGAGCCGACATTTCCATTGATCGACGGTCAAATCCGAATGGTGCTGTGACCACTGCAGTGTTAACTGGCGAAGTCTTTGGGTCAACATGAGGACATGCTGCGGAGCTCCGTGTTCAACGATGTACGATGAACGGTGTGCTCCGAAACACTTGTGCGTGCACCTGCATTCGGCAGAGATGTCACAAGTCATTATCTACCCTAATTTACAGAACAGACAGGCCTCCGAACCTCACGTTCTGTGAAGAGTCGTGGAGATCCTACCATTTAGCGGATAGTGACAGTTTCACTGTCCTTCCACCTCTTTTTGTAGATGATCACTACAGTAGCAGGTGAATATTCGACCAACTTCTCCGTTTTCGAGGTATTCGTTCACAGGCTCTGCGTAATAATAGTTTGTGCTTTGTCAAAGTCACTTATCCCATGGATTTTCCCATTTGCAGTCCACATCTTCGCTAGTGTGATGCCCCATCCGTGTCTGCTCTGTTTACATACTTTCGTTACCGCGTCACGTGTCCACAGCGCCACCAGGCGAGATCCAACGTCGCGGTGGACAGTTGTCATAATACTTTGCATGACATCCGCCCTCAAAACGAGGCTAAGAGCTTGCTTCATATACTAAACCTACAAGGGACCAGCGAACCGATACTGGCTATTGCATATTTTTGACGGTCAAACATCTAACACCCTAGCCGACGTCTCGCTAATTTCGGTGTAACACTGGTTCTCGCCTTAATAACGGTAAAAATACGGCTAGGACGCCACTTATCGATGAGTATATCCAGTGGAGCAACTACATTGCTGGGATGTTGATTCCAACTGTTCATCCAGAATGCTAAATAGTATCCGACATTTGCTATGGGATTAAGATCGGGTAATTTAGTGGGCGATTCGAAGTACCTGAGTGCTCGTGCAACGCCACGAACGTATGCATGCAAATCTGTGAACAGGGGTGTTTTCATCATGGATGGCGGAAGTGTTAACACCATATTCACTATTAAGATATAAAAGAAAGGTCATCAGTTGATTATTACCAATGAAACAGCCAAGTTCTTGTTCACGGTAACCTGAATGCGTTGGTTCTAATCATTCTACGAAAATTATCCCCAAAATATCTCTGAGCTTCCGACGGGTTTAAATACACAGTTATGGTTTGATTGGGGCCTCGTTGCTTTCGATGCCTTCCATAATTTGGAAAGAGCTGGAATTACTAGTCGAAAAATAAGTTAGCAGAGTGCATAGAGGAGGCATCAAGCTACTATCAAAAGCATGAACTGTAATTAACAAAGCCCAAAAGCAGTATCTCATCGGTTAGGAGTGACGTCAGCTACGTCCGAGTACAGCCAGGTGAAAGCCTGCGGCACTGGCGACAGCCTCGGCTTCGTACACAGCTCCTGATACGTAAGTGAGTGCCATTAAGCCTTCTTAGGCTTTCATAGATTTCACAATTATTTCTTCACTGTAACTCAGTATTGCGCTCAAAAACTCCTAATAGTGAAAGCGATGCCATATAGCCCAAGTAATGTGTCGTTTGCCAAAACTGTCGAGCGGTAACAAAAACAAACAGGTAGCACTATTTCTGAGTACGGGGTAATCGTACCATTCCCACTGGCGTCCTGACCGAGAAACTAAGCAGTATCTCTTTATGCAGCTTGTATCCCTCAGCCTGGGAATGCCACAAAATACTTGGGTACTGGTCGTCATCTTGGCCCAGTGTTCATTCGACCTTACCTGCCAAAACAGATAGACATTGTTGGTTACTTGATACACAAATAATGAAAAATCTCCAATTCTCACACTGAAATTGATCTCAAATATTAATAAGTTATCTGAAAGTGAAAAGTATTCATAATTCAAATTAAAATACGCCAGATTTTGGAGTAATGACATTTTTGATTTCTGTATTACACATTCGCAGAGTATATTCATTTAGTCATAGGACTCTACGTATTTGTAAGTTGAGAGATTTGCCGTGGTCCTACTATTAATTCTACTGTTTATATTGCAGTGCACTGGCAGTTTCTGGATTGGTTATCCGTGCTTACTGTGTCATACATTTGAGTCACAACTTTGACACCCACAATCAGTTTAACCTCCGAGTGTCCTCAGTCAGTATGATGCCCTGTATTCTTTTCTTTTACGCCATACATAAAATTTATCACAAAAGTGGAAAAGAGGTATTAGCATAAAAACTTCCTCCAGGTGACAAAGAGATCATTAAAGACAGAACAAAAACTAAGATGTACCAGCGTGGGAGATGAAACTGGACGTTATTCCGTTGGAATAAGAATCGGAGATACAGAAACTCATATCGGCATCACAATCAGGATGGTCCATCAACGATTCTAATCCGACTCTTCCAAATACAAAACAGTACTTTAACCGTTGCACTATTCGAACTCATCATCAGACGTATGTGTTACAGAGGACAACTAATGAAGTAAGGAAGAAATTCATATACTTGTGTTAAAAATGGCAGGAAATTTATGTTTCAAAAACACTCGGCTTTGAAGATCGACAGTGGAAAAATAAAATCCTGTGAAATATCCGATTTTAATCTCATGAGATGAAGATATGAAAGGTTATTCTGCACTCGTGAAGTTCTAATAATTTGTTAACTACGTTCAGAAGAGACTAAATACTGTTTGAAATCATTTAAAATGAAGTACGACGTTGCTGTACCTCCAATGATTTAAAGCTGGAATATTCGCGCCATTATTTCGATCTGTGTGGGTGACTGAACTGAAACTGGACGGAGGGAGATGGCCTGCGCCTTTCATCGCACTTTCTGTGGAATATTTGCTTCTAAAATGGTTAAAAAAAGTAGAGATATCGTCCGCCCTCGCAACGTGAAAGCGCAAAAAGTATACCCTGAATGTGGAGCTGATTACTGTTCACCGTATAGAAAACGAGAAAAAAAACAAACGTCGAATAATTAGGGCATCGCTACCCACTGGAAACGAGCTAATTCTGCAATTGGCGTACGATTGTGCTTCCGATGCTGACTGATGCTAAAGAAGGGGTCTGTCCGCATGAATTCCCTTTCGTCCCTATCGTCAGGGCACGACGCCAGTAAAAGCACTACGGCTGAAATTGCTATCTTTTGCTCTGATCTGCTGTGCAGAGGTTGTCTGTCTGAGAGAAAATGTGAATTTAGAATTGAAGCGAATAGCTATCGGAAACTTTTAATGGCCTATAGGATCGTCCAGAAAAAAGCAGGGACGTAAATAAATATTATGAGTTCTTTCGATGCACCTTTCAACTATTTCAATTATATATATTACACTGTAAAAGAATGATTATTATACATCGTCAGTGAGAAATGTGAGTTCCTCGTTAGGTCAGAAATCAAAGCTCTAAAAATATTTTCTACCCGAAGGGGAAACGTATTTATCGTTAAAATGTTGCTTGCCGTTCTAGATCTGAAGATCTTCATTAAAACCTTATTTTCTAATGTTTCAGATTGACTCGCATTCTTTTTGTCAGGAAATTAGCTTTTTGTCGACTAAGCCCTCCTGGGACCACTCTTTTGGGATGTCAACATGGAACCTCCTCTGGACAGCTTGAAGAATAGTGATGAGGTGCTAGATGTGACAGCCTACGCAGACGACCTCCTCCTGCTGGTTGGAAAGGGCCATGTCAATCTTGACGCATGGTGCTGCAGAGCAAAAGATGGCGATAGGACCCAGGTAGTCCACTTACCTACTACTGAAAGGACAACTTATCAGAAATCCCAGTCAGAATAGACGACTCAACAGTTCTTCGGTGCCGCGAGGCCCGATACTTCGGAGCAGTCGTCGACGAGAGGTGGAACTAGGAGACACACATTGACACCGTGACACAGAGGTCGCTGGAAACACTTAATAACCTGATTGGAATTGGCCATATACGTTTCGACCGACTAGTGGACCTGATGAAGCTGTACGATAACAGCATCCTAACATCAATCATAGGGCACGGTTCGGGAGTCTGGGCACACATGCTCACGAGGGTCATGCCTGCCATGGCCGTGAGAAGGGTGCAGCGGAATATGCTGTTGCGCTTCGTAGGGTCATATAGAACATCTCCTGGGAGGGGGGGGGGGTACTGTTAATGTTAATGGGACTCTGTCCGTTTGATATAAAGATCAGGGAGCAGACAGCTTGGTACTGAGTAAAGAAAGGAAAAAGAGAGAAAATAGTTAAAATAAAGGAGTCCACGAAGGAAACAAAACCGAAATCGAAAGATGTGGATCTATGGCAGGGGCGGTGGAATGGGGATGAACCTAAGCGCAGAACTTATTAGTTGCTGCCGAATATCAGGGAGGGCCTGCAGCTCAGATATTTCACACCAACCAGACGACTGCTTCCATTTCTTACTGGACATGAACCGTATCTGGAAAATCTATGCCGGTTCGGGAAGCGGGCTACACCATCGTGTGACTGTGGCACCATGGAGGGCTATCCAGACCATGTAGTGTACGAGTGCCCCTTATCGATGACTCTGCATCACAACTAAGGCAATAATTACCCACTCGTGACGCGCACCATTTGCTGAGGAGCAGGACACATTGCATATTCTTAATGAACTCTCAAACGAAATCTCAGGTAAAGTCCTAAGGGCGTTAAAAAGGAACAACCATAATTAGGATAGCAAACCAATCTAGTCTCCATGCACATTTCCTATTCCGCCGTGACGTGGACTTAGCTAGCCGCCTCACGGCTGGGATCCGCCACGTCTCGGGTTTAGGAGAAGGGTGCTTAAATCACCGATGATGACAAAGCAGCAAATATGACAGTAGTAATAAGAATTTTAGGTTAGATGAAGGTTAAGACCGGATAAACTATTAGTATGAAATTTCAGAGAATTCAAGATATTGGGCCAGTCTGGTGCCAGAGGCATGTCCACTGGGATTAGCTCGGTGGGCACGGCCGTTAATGTAGGTTTGTATATCATAATGGCACACCTGGAACGCTGCAGGTAGTGTGGACTACTTAAAGTATTTGCACAACGTAGTATAGAATCAGAGACAGGCGTCAATGTATTGACCTTGTAAGTAGCTCAGCAAGTCACAGTAACAAGTAGAATCAATAATAACAACAACAACAAATTGCTCTGAGTACTGTGTGATTTAACTTCTGAGGTCATCAGTCCCCTACAACTTAGAATAACCTAAGGGCATCATACACATCTATGCCCGAGGCAGTATTCGAAACTGCGACCGAAGCGATCGCGCGGTTCCAGACTGTAGCGCCTAGAACCGCTCGGCCACCCAGGCCGGCCAATAATAACAACATAATCAAGAGACGCCTATACTGGAGTAATAACATAACACACAACCTGTAGTAAATAATGTAGCTGCAGTAATTGTAATGTATATGTAGAGTTTGGACCCACTAATGAGTAAGGTACTGGGCTGTTTAATAAATTTATTTGAATAAAGAAATTATTTTAGAAAAATTTCAGGAAAGAACTTGAGAGAATTATTACGGGAAAACGATCAACAGTGGTATATGGAAGATGTGCCTAGGTCTCATCTGCCCTTTGAGAAGGAAGGTGCGACGATTATCATGAATTTGACAACATCACTTAATTTAGTAGTAGCGTAGAATTAGATTCAGGGTAGGAAGTATATATTTTTGAAGTTATGTTTTCAGAAGGCTGCAGAGATGGATAAAGTTTTACTGGCCAGCCCGACACCAGAGGCACGCCAACTGAGATTAGGTCGATGGGCATCGGCCGATAGATTTTGATAGGTTTGTATATTTACGGGCACAACCTGTAACGCTGCAGACAGTAGATGTAATTCTTAGAAATAACGAAAATCACGTAATATTATTACTTGTATCAACATTTCTGTAGGAATTTTAACATCCTCCACCTGTGTGTATATTAATAGGACCCACTAATTAGTTTCAGACCCTACGACTTATCTTAGAAGAAAGATTAAGGAAAGGCAAACCTACGTTTCTAAACATTTGTAGACTTAGAGAAAGCTTTTGACAATGTTGACTGGAATACTCTCTTTCAAATTCTGAAGGTGACAGGGGTAAGCGAAAGGCTACTTACAATTTGTACAGAAAGCAGATGGCAGTTATAAGATTCGATGGACATGTAAGGGAAGCAGTGGTTGGGAAGGGAGTGAGACAGGGTAGCAGCATCTCCCCGATACTATTCAATATGTATATTGAGCAAGCAGTAAAGGAAACAAAAGAAAAGTTCGGAGTAGGTATTAAAATCCATGGAGATGACATAAAAACTTTGAGGTTCGCCGATGACATTGTAATTCTGTCAGACAGCAAAGGACTTGGAAGAGCAGTTGCACGGAATGGACAGTGTCTTGAAAGGAGGATATAAGATGAACATCAACAAAAGCAAAACAAGGATAATGGAATGTAGTAGAATTAAGTCGGGTGATGCTGAGGGAGTTAGGAAATGAGACACTTAAAGTAGTAAAGGGGTTTTGCTAAATGGCGAACGAAATAACTGATGATGGTCGAAGTAGAGAGGATATAAACTGTAGACTGGCAATGACAAGGAAAGCGCTTCTGAAGAAGAGAAATTTGTTAACATCGACTATAGATTTAAGTGTCAGGAAGTCGTTTCTGAACATATTTGTATGGAGTGTAGCTATGTTTGGAAGTGAAACATGGACGATAAATACACTCCTGGAAATGGAAAAAAGAACACATTGACACCGGTGTGTCAG
This sequence comes from Schistocerca gregaria, assembly GCF_023897955.1. Taxonomy (NCBI): domain Eukaryota; kingdom Metazoa; phylum Arthropoda; class Insecta; order Orthoptera; family Acrididae; genus Schistocerca; species Schistocerca gregaria. The sequence goes on from NC_064921.1 coordinate 462,512,578, forward strand.
ACCCACCATACTTGCTCCGCACACTGCGAGAGGGCTGTACAAGCAATGCTCACACGCACGGCACAGCAGACACACCAGGAACCGCGGTGTTGGCCGTCGAATGGCGCTAGCTGCGCAACATTTGTGCACCGCCGCCGTCAATGTCAGCCAGGTTGCCGTGGCATACGGAGCTCCATCGCAGTCTTTAACACTGGTATCATGCCGCGACAGCGTGGACGTGAACCGTATGTGCAGTTGACGGACTTTGAGCGAGGGCGTATAGTGGGCATGCGGGAGGCCGGGTGGACGTACCGCCGAATTGCTCAACACGTGCGGCGTGAGGTCTCCACAGTACATCGATGTTGTCGCCAGTGGTCGGCGGAAGGTGCACGTGCCCGTCGACCTGGGACCGGACCGCAGCGACGCACGAATGCACGCCAAGACCGTAGGATCCTACGCAGTGCCGTAGGGGACCGCACCGCCACCTCCCAGCAAATTAGGGACACTGTTGCTCCTGGGGTATCGGCGAGGACCATTCGCAACCGTCTCCATGAACCGCAACCGTCTACGGTCCCGCACACCGTTAGGCCGTCTTCCGCTCACGCCCCAACATCGTGCAGCCCGCCTCCAGTGGTGTCGCGACAGGCGTGAATGGAGGGACGAATGGAGACGTGTCGTCTTCAGCGATGAGAGTCGCTTCTGCCTTGGTGCCAATGATGGTCGTATGCGTGTTTGACGCCGTGCAGGTGAGCGCCACAATCAGGACTGCATTCGACCGAGGCACACAGGGCCAACACCCGGCATCATGGTGTGGGGAGCGATCTCCTACACTGGCCGTACACCTATGGTGATCGTCGAGGGGACACTGAATAGTGCACGGTACATCCAAACCGTCATCGAACCCATCGTTCTACCATTCCTAGACCGGCAAGGGAACTTGCTGTTCCAACAGGACAATGCACGTCCGCATGTATCCCGTGCCACCCAACGTGCTCTAGAAGGTGTAAGTCAACTACCCTGGCCAGCAAGATCTCCGGATCTGTCCCCCGTTGAGGATGTTTGGGACTGGATGAAGCGTCGTCTCACGCGGTCTGCACGTCCAGCACGAACGCTGGTCCAACTGAGGCGCCAGGTAGAAATGGCATGGCAAGCTGTTCCACAGGACTACATCCAACATCTCTACGATCGTCTCCATGGGAGAATAGCAGCCTGCATTGCTGCGAAAGGTGGATATACACTGTACTAGTGCCGACATTGTGCACGCTCTGTTGCCTGTGTCTATGTGCCTGTGGTTCTGTCAGTGTGATCATGTGATGTATCTGACCGCAGGAATGTGTCAATAAAGTTTCCCCTTCCTGGGACAATGAATTCCCGGTGTTCTTATTTCAATTTCCAGGAGTGTAGTTTAGACAAGAAGAGAATAGAAGCTTTGGAAATGTGGTGCTACAGAAGAATGCTGAAGATTAGATGGGTAGATCACATAACTAATGAGGAGGTATGGAATAGGATTGGGGAGAAGGGGAGTTTGTGGCACAACTTGACTAGAAGAAGGGGCCGGTTGGTAGGACATGTTCTGAGGCATCAAGGGATCACCAATTTAGCTTTGGAGGGCAGTGTGGAGGGTAAAAATCGTAGAGGAAGACCAAGAGATGAATACACTAAGCAGATTCACAAGGATGTAGGCTGCAGTACGTACTGGGAGATGAAACAGCTTGCACAGGATAGAGTAGCATGGAGAGCTGCATCAAACCGGTCTCAGGACTGAAGACCACAACAACAACAACAACAACAACTGTTGGTTTATTGTAGACTTGAACAAATAAAGGAGTGCATGACACAAAGCCCGTGTAATTTTAATTACTCGACGCGGCTGGAAACTCGATTCTACTGTTGCTTTGAGTTAAAGACAGACTCTCATCAAAGCTTGTTTCCTACAAGTTCAGAACCTGATTTGGTGTTACTACGGTTCTCTTAGATGTTTGGTTCTGTGTCCTGGTAGTATTCCAGATCCGATGACGCTAATTGGCGTGACGACTTGGGATGCGGCGAATTCGCTGTCGAGTAAGAATGTCTGGAGCGCGCTGCCGCTGGTCTGTCGCGTCTGCTGAGCAGGCAGGGGAGGCGCGGCGGTCTGCGCGCAGCCCAGGGCGGACACAGAGGCCCCAGCCGCCGACTCGGCCTCACTTCTCAGAAAAAACAAACCGCCAGCCCCCTACTGCAAGGGAGCGCGCGGGTGCCGGCACTCCTTTCCCGTCGGCGTCGTGAATATTTTACGCTGTCTCCTTGCGGAGAGCAAGCGGCACTTAAATTGACATTTCCAATTTAACCCGAGAGCTGGTGTGCTTGCCTGTGTCGCGAGCGCAGCAGAAGGCATCGTCGTCCGCCGCGGTCCGCTGCTCGCACCGACTCCGTTACCGATGCCGTCGCCGACGCCTCCGCCCCCCCCCTCTTCCCCCCCCCCCCCCTCTTCCCACACCGCTCCCGCCCTCTGAACAGAAAAAGAAGGGCGAGGATGGGAAGGAGGAAATTACGGGGACCGTCCGCGAGGAAGTCGGCCCGCTGCCCCTCCGCACTTTTAAGGCCGTTGAGTCGGCAACGGGTGGGCGTGCTGGCGGCGGAGGCGGCGGGGGCGGCGCTCGCGTACCATTAAATTAAAATTCAGTGGCGGCGGCCGGGCGGCGCAATTGCCGGCGCAGGAGGCCGTGCGAGAATATTGTACTGCCTGGCCTGGTGACGTCACGGAGGTCGTTGCGAGGCTGCGGCGCTCCGCCGTCCCCTCGAGCGAGCGGGACGCCCTCGGAATGTGGCCCTCCTCCTCACGTTACGTCACTTAACAGCGGCCGACCGGGGGGCTATGTCGAACACTATGTACCCAGTGGATCGCCCAATTTCGGAGAGTGCTCTATAACGCGGCTAGGTTCTCATAGGGACTTTTTTTCATATTCTTCATTCGCCGTTGCAGCCTTTCTCCCAGTTCTGGTTCCCTTCCCGTAGCCTGGCCTGCTCGAAAGCTACGGCTCCTGGCGTTCGGTTCGGAGGTAGTCAGATCCAATAGCGGAGCTGAAAAGGATGTACGAGGAAGCGGTCTTTTACATGGTAACTGGAATGTGTGATTTATAGGACAAATATCCCAGGATTTCCACCCAATAATATCCAAACAGCAGACGCTGTACACAATTTATTACACTGCCATACTAAACCCTTTTACATAACAAAAAATGCATATAACTTACAGAACTTAACAAATGGTTAAAAAATGGTTTCAAATGGCTCTGAGCATTATGGGACTTAACATCTGAGGTCATCAGTCCCCTAGAACTTAGAACTACTTAAACCTAACTAACCTAAGGACATCACACACATCCATGCCCGACGCAAGATTCGAACTTGCGACCGCAGCGGTCGCTCGGTTCCAGACTGTAGCGCCTAGAACCGCAAGGCCACTCCGGCCGGCACCAGAAAATCAAGGAGGCGAAACACACAACCAATAAATATAATAACAAAATAATAATTTGATACAACCAAAGGGCAAGGGCAACTCCCAACGCAATCACACACGAGCGAGCTCTCAACATTTCGCACCCTTCCGACTAGAAACGGCCCCCGAAATAAACCGCTGAGAGCTCCCCGACATGCCTCCCACAACTGCCTATCACTTACGCACCTTGGTTATGTTCTGTAACACTCGACAGATAATATCAACACAAGATAAAATTTAAAAATTAATGAACAATATAATATCCCGACAGCACATGATAACCACGGCGCCGTTAACTCGGACGCTCTTAACAAGTGCCGGATGCCAACCCACACAGATCGTAATAAACAATTCTCGCTTCTTAAAACTAAACAATAAAAGCCAAATGCACATGAATAAGCAAACCACAGTTTTAGAAGTGCCTGAACGACACCAAACGCGACTATTCCACCAAGTTAATAGTATCACAGTGAGATAAAAATACAGAACATACCACTAAATGCTGCTACACAAACCAAGTTGACGATATCGTGTTGTTCAGGTTCCAGAAGACCACATATACCAAGCAGTAGTAATTCACTATACACTGTCCAAAACTGCCTTTTTTCAGGCAGAATTTACCTAACACATCAAATGCCAAATAGACCATACATGAATGCAACTCCGGGCAGGTAACAGGAACCATCTACGTGAATTCCTTCAAAAAGGAACAAACAGGCACTACCAAAGGTAACACTGAGCAGAACGGGTGGGCAACGACCCACTCAGCTGGATAACTAAAAGATAATCCAGTTGAGCAAATAAATTAGTGCCAACAAATATCGTAACGTGCCACACACGCACAGCAAAAACTTCCAACAAGGCCGTCCCACATCAGAATGAAGTTTAGGAACCGCTGCTGGAGCTTCCAGCGGAAAATCTGACTAGCCAACCGACCTCACACCCTAACCTGGCAGACGACTCCAAGATTTTCTCCGGGCCAGAGTATCACACAGGACGCCACCGGACCTCCACATCAGACAGGCAGGCAGGCACAACAAGTACGCCGGCTCCAATTAATCACCACCGCATGCCCAGCACAGCGGCGAGTCGACTCCGCCCCCAGACCACTCTGCTCATATTGCGAGGCACAACAACCTTAGCGCTAGTCAACAGCAGGCCAGGCAGAGTAAACTTCACGCAATACCCGGGCCTCGCGGGATTAGCCGAGCGGTCTCGGACGCTGCAGTCATGGACTGTGCGCCTGGTCCCGTCAGAAGTTCGAGTCCTCCCTCGGGCATGGGTGCGTGTGTTTGTCCTTAGGATAATTTAGGTTAAGTAGTGTGTAAGCTTAGGGACTGATGACCTTAGAAGTTAAGACCCATAAGATTTTACACACATTTGAACATATTTTGCAACACCCGGAAACCGACTACACTCTCGCTTTCCGCCGGCCCCTGCAAACACACGCCAGCGATGTAACAGCAAATCACCACCGGAGCGCCACCCGCACCAGAACAGCTAACTATAATCGATTGCAGCGCGCGCTCTAAACAAGACCACGGGATAGCGCCCCGCGCCACATCAGTACCGTTTTTTAAATTTAAGATTACCCGTGAATTAACGATCCTTAAATGATGGAAAACGCGTTATACTACTACTAGGGAATATTTAAAACCTTTTTGTCTGGGTCATCAGTTTTCTCACTTGTTTGACGCGGCCCGCCACGATTTCCTCCCCTGTGTCAATATTTCCATCTCAGAGTGGCACTTGTAACCTACATCTTCAGTTATTTGCTGGATGTATTCCAATCTCTGCCTTTCCCTACAATTATTTCTCTCTACAGCTCGCTCTAGCACCACGACCGTTATTCCCTGATTACCTTACAGGTGTCCTACCAGCCCGTCCCTTCATCTTGTCAGTTCTCTCCATACATTTTTTCCTCGTCTATTCTGCGGAGAACCTCATCATTCCTCACCTTTTCAATCTACCTAATTTTCAACATTTTTCTGTAGCAGCTCATATCAAAGGCTTCGGTTCTCATTTTTTCCACTATTTCAACAGTCCGTGTTTCACTTCCTATAATGCTGTGCTTCAGATGTACATTCCCATAAATTTCTTCCTCAAATTAAAGCCTTTATCAGTTACTACTAAACATCTCTTGGCCAGGAATACCCTTTTTGACAGTACTAGGTTGCTTTTTATATCTATATCTATTATGCCATAGCCCATTAACGTCAAATTTGGCCTCAATCTCCAAACGCATCCTCTCGTCGCATATCACTCATTTATTTTTTAGGTTATTTCACGCAGTATTGTTTGTCTGCTAGCACTGACAAATCTACGCAGACGCCATCGCTCTCGGTCGTTATGTGATGGCCCTCGGTCACTGCGATGTCCATGGTGAGAGGTAGCACCTGATATTTGATATTCTCGGCACATTCGTGACACTGTGGATTTCGGAATATTAAGTTCCCTAACGACTTCCGAAATGGAGTGTCCCACCATTCCGCCCTCAACGTCTGTTAACTCCCGTTTATGCGGTAATAATCACGCAGGAAACTTTCTGACAAGAACCATCCGAGCGCAAATGACAGCCCCACCAATGCACTGCTCTTCATACCTCGAACGCGATACTCCCCCATTTATGCGGATATCGTTATCCCATGCCCCTGTCATTTCAGTGTTTTGTTGCCAATATGGAAATTATATGGTTCTTTAAAGATACCATTAACGACATCGTTTTCGTTGTGTATGCTGGCCGTCATTCCACTTCTGTGCCTTTCTTAGGGAGCGGCTCTCTTTCTAGCCACCGCACCGCGAACGACGGCTTCTGCCGGCCCCCCACAGCTGATATCCGCAGCGGCCGCGCGGTATTCTGGCCACGTAAGCTGGGTCCGTCTCGCTTCTCTGTCCCGGCCGCCGCAGTAATTCTTTGCAGCGCCCATCGCCCACCGTCCGGGCCCAAAGACAGGCGACGGTCCCTCTGCAGAGGCGAGCTTCTTCCACAAGGGACGGCTTAGCAGGCGCCACACGCAGAGAGATACGGGCATTTGTCTGCCCCCGCGTTCACTGCACGTCTCCACTGCAGCGCAGCGCGGTCCGGCATTCCTCTTCAAAAAGAAACTGCCCCTCTGCCCGATACATGGCGAAGCCGCGGCGCTGGAACTGCTGCAGCAGCAGCAGCATCAACAACAGCAGCCCTTTTATTGTATCGGCGCGCCTGTACCGAACAGTCTGCCTCTCTAACAAGCAAGATTCCGTCTGGATAAGAACACTATATCACTCGGCCTTCTCCGTCGCCAATTAAGAAAGTTTCAGAACAACAGATCGATTTCATTGTACGCTTTATACCTTCCTCCTGATTTTAAAGGTTTTCTGCGTGAAAGAATGTAATATTTTTTTTACTCCCCTTGAAACAAAACACAGGGTACGATATTGAAATGCCTGTGTTACTCCGATTTACGATGCAAAGCTCCTACGAACATGTATGTCCGTAGGAACAGGCACTGCGGATACTACAGCTCTTACGAAATACATTTAGTGTGAAACTTCATGGCAGATTAAAACAGTGTGCCGGACCGAGACTCGAACTCTGGATCTCTGCCTTTCGCGGGCAAGTGCTCTACCACTCTAGCACTTGCCCGCGAAAGGCGAACTCCCGAGTTCGAGTCTTGGTCCGGCACACAGTTTTAATCTGCCAGGAAGTTTCGTATCAGCGCACACTCCACTACAGAGTGAAAATCTCATTCTGGAAACATCCCCCAGACTGTGGCTAAGCCATGTCTCCGCAATATCCTTTCTTTCAGGAGAGCTAGTTCTGCAAGGTTCGCAGGAGAGCTTCTGAAACGTTTGGAAGGTAGGAGGCGAGGTACTGGCAGAAGTAGAGCTGTGAGGACGGGGCGTGAGTCGTGCTTGGGTAGCTCAGTTGGTAGAGCACTTGCCCGCGAAAGGCAAAGGTCCCCAGTTCGAGTCTCGGTCCGGCACACAGTTTTAATCTGCCAGGAAGTTCCATATGAGCGCACAATCCACTGCAGAGTGAAAATCTAATTCTGGATACATTAAATGAATTCGCAGTATCGAATATGGACAACTATCACCTGTAAAATGGAATGATGACAACGAAAACTTGTGACCGACCGGGCCTCGAACCTGGTTTCCACTTATCACGAGAGGTCCTTACCGTTTGGCTATTCAAGCAAGAGTGACGGCCTGACCAAAACTTCCATATGTCGTCAGTCATGTGTTTACAAACTGTACTCGTACATCCATTATGTATATACCCGTATAGGGGAGACATTGTACTTGAAAGTCACTTGCACGGAGTCGGCGGATAAATACGACATTACAGTGCCTGTGTTATATTAATTTACGATGAAAGGTTCCTTTGGACATTCCGACACCGGGCAAGCGACTTTCAATTAAAATGTATCAGGTTTGACTCCTTCTTCGGGCATGGATGTGTGTGATGTCCTTTAGTTAGTTAGGTTTAAGTGGTTCTACGTTCCAGGGGACTGATGATGGTTCAAATGGCTCTGAGCACTATGGGACTTAACATCTGTGGTCATCAGTCCCCGAGAACTTAGAACTACTTAAACCTAACTAACCTAAGGGACTGATGACCTCAGATGTTAAGTCCCATAGTGCTCAGAGCCATTTGAACCATTTTCTTATAAATGTCGATAAACACACGGGCAAATGTATTTTCCATAGGATACACAATACGTTTCTGGCTCTACCGCTCGGACTGATACAGAAAGTAGAGCTACTGGAATGAGGTGTAAGTTCGTAGAGCTTTTCCTTTAAGAAACACAACAGATACACATCAAAGAGACTTTAGTCGTCAATGACATGTTCTCTTTAGCTATTTAGAACAGTCTGCCAACGCTGGGATAACTTTTTGATTCCGCAACTGGGAAAATCACGTGGCTTTGAGGCGAAGAACTCGTCGAGGAACGTTCGGAGCATCCGGAAAGAAACTTCCGTGAGGGGTATTCTATAAGGAGCGGAAAGTTGAAAATCGGACGGCGCAAGAGGCGGTGAGTAAGGTGGGTGCGGAATGACTTCCCACCATAACTCCTGCACAGTGGTTTTTGTCCGTCTAGCAGAATTCGGGCGGGCGTTACCGTGGAGTAGCATCACTTCACGTAGTCTTCCTGGTCGTTGTTCTTGGACTGCGTCTGCAAGACGTCTCAGTTGTTGGCAATAAATGTCAACAGTGATGGTTACACATTGGGGAAATAGTTACTAGTACACCACACCGTCGCTGTTCTACCACATACATAATATTATCTTTTGTGGTTGCGCATAAGCTTTTGTACGGAGAGTTGCTGCTTTGTTTAGGCTAAACCATTCCTTTCTTTTCGTTAGTATATAAACGCCCTTTTTTGTCACCAGTAACGATAAAGGATAGGAATGGTTGGTACTGTTTAGAAGGCAATTGACTACAAGCAAGTAGAGATGCACATGTGCCCACGCACTGATTTTGGTTATTTTGGCTTACAGCACGCTCTACCATATACCGTCTTTCTCAACCTTTCCCATAGCGTGCAAATGTCGCACGATGGTGGAATGATCACACTTTATCACATTTGCCGGTCGTCGAGTACAGTGACGGGGATCATTGTAGATTTATGCGAGTAAACGATATTCATCAAACCTCGAAGATCTTCCAGAACGTCGAGTGTCACTAATGTCAAAATGATCCTGCTTACAACAACCGTTTTGTTGCTTTGCTCTGTCCAGTAGCATTATGCCTTCACGCGGTGCAAATGTTTCTTGCTGCCTCCGTTTTTGTCACTCTTCTATCGAACTCGTGGCAACGGCCTTGCAGCAGTGGATACACCGGTTCCCGTGAGATCAACGAAGTTAAGCGCTGTCGGGCGCGGTCGGCACTCGGATGGGTGACCATCCGGGCCGCCATGCGCTGTTGCCATTTACCGGGATGCACTGAGCCTCGTGATGCCAATTGAGGAGCTACTCGACCGAGTAATAGCGGCTTCGGTCGGGAGAGCGGTGTGCTGACACCACGCCCCTCCTGTCCGCATCCTCCACCGAGGATGACACGGCGGTCGGATGGTCCCGGTAGGCCACTCGTGGTCTGAAGACAGAGTGCTTTTTTTCTCGTGAACTCAAACAGAAGAACATGTCAGAAATGCTCTGATTTCTCCACTTGGCACTGCATTTTATAGCGTCCACAGCTACACTCACTATTTCTAGATGACAGTATGACAATACGTAAACTCGAACAGCAACAGTGTATTTTGTATTCCGCCTGGATAGGCGACGCGTGAGTCTGCTCCTGAAAACTGAGGACAGCCGAATGTAGGAAGCTAGGAGGGGCAGGTGAGGTAGCACACTTGGTACTGCAAATCAAAATGGTTTCACTATGTACTTAACTTTGGCGGAGATGAGCACGTAGGTTCGAAGCTGTACATCAGGTTACAAAGTTACAAGTAGTGCCTCCCCACTATGAAATAGAAACAATGTGCTAGGTCGTCTCCTCAGAATCAAGTGGATAGAATCTACAGCGGCGCTGATAGAGCTAACCGCGCCGGCTAGATGGCGCTGTCGTCGGTGTCGTAGTGCCAACCTACGAACTTGCACCTACACCGTGGCATCGTAATTGTCGATACCACAATGTACTACACATAAAATATGACAATCGATAAATACACGCGTATCAACGGGAATACCAACATGCAAAACAAAACGGCTACGACCTTATGTAGCAAACTAATAGTAATGAGAAAAACATGAAATGAAATGGATGGAACAAGTAAATGAGAATTTAAGCTGAAAAAAAGTTGAGTTAATAAGGCTTGCAGTACTGTGACTTTTGTCCAGAGCAATTAAAGCGAAACGAGGCAGGTTCTGTAGCTAGGAGTGAGGTTAGGTGGGGTGTGGTGCATCGCAGCACTGCACGGGCTCCGCCAAGAGCAGCCGGAAGCGGGGAGACAGCTGCGCGCCGCCTCTCCTCCGGCAAATGTGATTAAAAGTGGAGCGCCTGTATTAGCTGATAACTGCATTTGTAACAGAACGGCTCCGGCCGGAATGATGTAGGGGATTCCGGCGGCGAATAAATCAGGCTCCCGCCACACAAAAGCGATTAATTTTACATATACGCGATTAAACACCCGTCCGTCTGTTCCAGCGATATCTCGGCGCATTGCGGCACTCCTGTGCTCGCCGCTAACCGAACGCGTATAAACGCGGCTCCCACTCGCTTCCAGGAGGGGGAAAATGCAACTTTTGGTTGTTGCCAGTTGGCGATGGTTGGGAGACTCTAGGCTCTTGGATCTGAGACGCGAGTTGGGATCTGCTCAACTTCCTACTGGCGTAGCTCTCGGAAAATAATTATTATGTTCTAGATTTAGAAATGGTCATCATGTTCTTCACTTCAAGTACTAGGCCATGTAATGGAAGTTTCTAAAAAGGCTTACGTAACATAAAAAAGAAGCGATGCGCTGCAGCAAAGATGCTGTTAGATGAGAGACATGTGGCTGTCACTTCTTCTTTTTAAGTCGGCAGAAAGGGAGGAGTCTGTGGTGTGTCTTGCTGAAGAGAGGACGCAAACATTTTATCGTTGCTCCTACTGTAACAGTTTTGTTAACAAATTGGGTTTTGGGTTAATATAAATAACGTGAAATGAATTACAGTGCCTGTCTATTTACTTGATAAACAGTTATTCCCAGCACATCGAAATATGAGTTTCTTTCCTTAGGCGACACGATCAACAGTTAACCACCTCTACGACTGCTGTACTTGAGACGTCCATCGCAGCAGAAAGGTGACAAATTTTTCCACTGAGAAGAAAATACAGCTTAGAATATTTGCTATTAAATTTCATAGAAAGTTTATTTCTGATATGTCTGATGGTGTCTGCTCGGCAGCCTGCCGTAAAAGCATTTCACTAACTTCCATTTATGACCTCACAGCTAAGAGTCAGAAAATATTTCCATTTCAAAAAGTATACTCTAATTCATTGTCCAACTAAGAAAGAAAAAGAGAGTAACACCGTTGACTTCTTCTGCCGAGTGTCTTATATCTGGAGAGGTAACCGTTTCTCCCATTTCCTTGTGTTTTGTTGAGGATGTTAAATATATTAAGCTCTTTCCTAATTTCCTAATTTCAAAATCTGTCGGCTCTTGTTCATATACTAACTGCTCTTATAAATCTTATTTCCATTGGTTGTACTTTGACTTTCTTGACGTTTACTTATAACTCACGATTCACTCCCATAAACAAGCACTGGAACTGCCGTTGTCTTAAACTTTTCAATCTTTCTTCATTCCCCATTTTACTTTTTAGACATATATTCATTGCTCTGTATATACTCCAAGTCTTCGCTAATGTCTTCTCTACGACTTCGTCGTACTCACAACCAAACCCATTAAAATGTATCATCTGTCCTATCGTTGATCACAATTTTTGTCCCCACAGCATATTTCACTTTGAAAGGCATTGATTTTGTCTTCTTTTCTGAAATCGTCAAATAGTACTGTTAGCAAACCTTACCTAATAAACGTATTGCTCTTTGTACGTTATCTTCATTATCAAAATGGTTCTGAGCACTATGGGACTTAACATCTGTGGTCATCAGTCCCCTAGAACTTAAAACTACTTAAACCTAACTAACCTAAAGACATCATACACATCCATGCCCAAGGCAGGATTCGAACCTGCGACCGGAGCGGTCACGCGGTTCCAGACTGCAGCGCCTAGAACCGCACGGCCACACCGGTCGGACAGACCGCTACGTCCGACGTCTGTTATGAGGGGTGGCCACCCAACCGCAAGATGTCTGGACGTGTTTTCTTCTTGGTTTCGCCACGTGTTAAACATACTCACCATTGCACTCCTCGAACACACGACAAGTCGCGAGGTTTCAAAATGCTCGTGCCGAGCCACCGGGCTCACAATCTCCCTCAATCAAACTCAGACGCGCCTTCTCCATTCTACGCACGGACAGCACGCTCAATGGTAATACATGTAGCGTTCGTATGCCAAACTAGTAGTCACTTCTCGCCAGGTGAGGCTGCTATCTCCTCGACAAGTTTATATCAAAAGTGGGTTTGTGGCCACAATGCTCTGGCTTATCAGTGTATTCTCCGATATATGTAAATACAGGTAAGTTAACTATTGGCTTAAGTAAATAATGAAGGTAATAAATCGCAGATAGGAGAACTTGGTCCGTTATCAGTCTGACTGAGGAATAAAAGCACACTGGTACAGTTTCCCGTTGATTAGATGTGTTTCTGTACGACTCTCAAGGTGATATGATCCTGCTGAGCCTTCTGGAGCGAAATTTACCTGATTATTAGCTCATTTCCACGTAGAGATGTATTACTTGATGGAATGACTTTGCCTAATTCTTTTCTGTTTTTATAGCTTTCATGATCATACTGAAACATATATTTTTCGATTTAGACTATTTATTAGGTTGCTTACATGGTCAACTTCTATGATCTCTGGTAATGTTTCCTTATGTATCTGAAGTACTGATCAATGCACACGGATCTTCCGACTGTAATGAAGTTACGAAGCCGTGATGAAAAGTAATGTCTCTGAATTTGTTATGTGAAAACCCGTCAGGCTTTTTAAATAAGACGAACGTTTTTAACACTCTATATCTTTATCATTCGTGTCTCCATATTTATTTCTCAAAGAAATCGCCAAACACATTTCTCTCAACGAAACACCAGTTCGTTGATACAGTCACAGTGGGTTGTTTGACTTCGTTGACGGAGCTACAACATCACCACTCCTTGGATCGCTTCAACACTATCAAAGTGAATTCCTCGAAGATCTTCTTCAAGATCTGGAAATAGATGAAAATCGAATGGCGCCAAGTGGGGACTGTAGAAAGGACGATCGTTGACAGTGAAAGCGTTTGTTTGTCACAGGTGTCACAACGCTCGTGTGTGGTCTAGCACTGTCGAACTGAGGAAGACGGTGCTCCACACTCCACATCTGGGCCAACTCTTCGAATTCGTGCTTTCAGTTATGTGAGCGTCTCGCACTATCTTGGAGACTGGACGGTGGTGCCTTAGGCACAAATTCGAAATGCACCACACCTTGAACATCCCACAACACTAAGAGTATGACTTTGCCTGCTGAAGGCACGATCTTAAACGTGTTTTTGGACTCGGCGATCCTTTGTGGTAGAAATCCGTTGATGCACTTTTGTTTTCGGGATCAAAATGGTGAACCCAGCTTTCATCACCTGTCTCGATGTTATTATGGAAACCATCACCCTCACGCTCGAAATCCAAAAGAAATTGTTGACAGATGCGAAATCTCCTCTGTCTCACGTCAGGAGCGAGCATTCGATGCACCCATCGTGCACACAGTTTGTGTGCTGCAGTTCTACAGTGACGGACTGTAATCGCTCTTGTTACAAAATGCGACACTTACCTGAGAGTTGCGTCTTTGTTATCCGTCGATTTTTCTGATGAGTTCACATGAGTCTCGTCGGTTGCCGTAAACGATCGTCCACTCCGGGCTCTGTTACGCACTTTGAGGTTAGCACAACCGTTTTCTTTATTACGAACACGAACAACCCAACATCGCAGATTACTGACGTCGATACATTCATCACTGTACACACCTTTCATTCTTTGATGGATTTCAGGTGGAGGAATGTTTTCTGCGGTTAGAAAATCGCTTACAATACGCTGTTTCTTATCCACCGTCATACACTCATGCTCATAAATTAAGGATAATGCTGATACATGATGAAAAAACGCTCTGGTGGGCGGTTTGCGAGTTAAAATCATCTCGGGGTATGACCATGCGGTGCGTTTGACCTGCGGTCGTCGCCCGGTGGCGCTGGCAGCAGTCTACATACGCAGAGTCAGAGTGCGGTGAAGCGAGTAAGTGTGCAGAAGTTTCCAGACGTGCTAATGGTGACTGTGTGTTGAAAATGACTCAAAGAACACCACATATTGATTACTTTATGAAGGGTAGAATACTAGGGCCACTGGAGACTGGTCAAACACAGCAGGCCGTAGCACGGGCCCTCCGTGTGCCACGAAGTGTGATCTCAAGATTATGGCAACGATTCCAGCAGATAGGGAACGTGTCCAGGCGCTACAGTACGGGACGTCCACAGCGTACAACAACACAAGAGGACCGATATCTCACCGTCAGTGCCCGCAGACGGCCACGGAGTACTGAAGAAAACCTTGCTCGGGGCCTTAACGCAGCTACTGGAACAGTTGTCTCCGTACACACAGTATACAGACGACTGAACAGACATGGTTTATCCGCCCGGACACTGCAAGGTGTATTCCACTGATCCCCGGCCGCTGAAGAGCCCGTAAAGCCTGGTGTAAAGATCACGGTACATAGCCATTGGAACAGTGGTCCCAGGTTATGTTCACGAGACGAGTCCAGGCATAGTCTGAACAGTGATTCTCGCCAGGTTTTTATCTGGTGTGAACCAGGAAGCAGATACCAACCCCTTAATGTCCTTGAAACAGACCTGTATGGTGGTCGTGGTTGGATGGTGTGAGTTGGGATTATGATTGGTGCACGCACACCTCTGCATGTCTTTGACAGAGGAACTGTAACAGGTCAGGTGTATCGAGAAGTCATTTTGCACCAGTATGTCCGCCTTTTCAGGGGTGCAGTTGGTACCACCTTCCTCCTGATGGATGATAACGCATGGCGCCATCAAGCTGACATCGTAGAGGAGTACCTAGAAACAGAAGATATCAGGCGAATGGAGTGGCCTGTCTGTTATCCAGACCTAAACCGCATGGAGCACGTTTGGAATGCTCTCAGTCGACGTAGCGCGGCACTTCTTCAAACCCCTAGCACACTTCAGGAGCTCCGACAGGCACTGGTCCAAGAATGGGAGGCTATGCCCCAGCAGCTGTTCGACCACCTGATCCAGAACACAACCCGTTGTGTGGCCTGTGCAAGTGTGCATGGTCATCATATCCCATATTGATGTCGGGGTACATGGGCAGGAAACATGGCGTTTTGTAGCACATGTGTTTGGAGTCGGTTTTCTCAACTCATCATCAATACCGTGGACTTACAGGTCTGTGTCATGTGTGTTCCCTATGTACCTATGCTATTACCTCCAGTTTTGTGTAGTGCCACGTTGTGTGGCATCACATTCTACAATTATACTTAATTTACAGGGTGTTTCAAAAATGACCGGTATATTTGAAACGGCAATACAAGCTAAACGAGCAGCGATAGAAATACACCGTTTGTTGTAATATGCTTGGGACAACAGTACATTTTCAGGCAGACAAACTTTCGAAATTACAGTAGTTACAATTGTCAACAACAGATGGCGCTGCGGTCTGGGAAACTCTATAGTACGATATTTTCCACATATCCACCATGCGTAGCAATAATATGGCGTAGTCTCTGAATGAAATTACCCGAAACCTTTGATAACGTGTCTGGCGGAATGGCTTCACATGCAGATGAGATGTACTGCTTCAGCTGTTCAATTGTTTCTGTATTCTGGCGGTACACCTGGTCTTTCAAGTGTCCCCACAGAAAGAAGTCACAGGGGTTCATGTCTGGCGAATAGGGAGGCCAATCCACGCCGCCTCGTGTATATTTCGGATAGCCCAAAGCAATCACACGATCATCGAAATATTCATTCAGGAAATTAAAGACGTCGGCCGTACGATGTGGCCGGGCACCATCTTGCATAAACCACGAGGTGTTCGCAGTGTCGTCTAAGGCAGTTTGTACCGCCACAAATTCACGAATAATGTCCAGATAGCGTGATGCAGTAATCGTTTCGGATCTGAAAAATGGGCCAATGATTCCTTTGGAAGAAATGGCGGCCCAGACCAGTACTTTTTGAGGATGCAGGGACGATGGGATTGCAACATGGGGCTTTTCGGTTCCCCATATGTGCCAGTTCTGTTTATTGACGAAGCCGTCCAGGTAAAAATAAGCTTCGTCAGTAAACCAAATGCTGCCCACATGCATATCGCCGTCATCAATCCTGTGCACTATATCGTTAGCGAATGTCTCTCGTGCAGCAATGGTAGTGGAGCTGAGGGGTTACCGCGTTTGAATTTTGTATGGATAGGGGTGTAAACTCTGGCGCATGAGACGATACGTGGACGTTGGCGTCATTTGGACCGCAGCTGCAACACGGCGAACGGAAACCCGAGGCCGGTGTTGGATCACCTGCTGCACTAGCTGCGCGTTGCCCTCTGTGGTTGCCGTACGCGGTCGCCCTACCTTTCCAGCACGATCATCCGTCACGTTCCCAGTCCGTTGAAATTTTTCAAACAGATCCTTTATTGTATCGCTTTTCGGTCCTTTGGTTACATTAAACCTCCGCTGAAAACTTCGTCTTGTTGCAACAACACTGTGTTCTAGGCGGTGGAATTCCAACAACAGAAAAATCCTCTGTTCTAAGGAATAAACCTTGTTGTACACAGCACACTTGCACGTTGTGAACAGCACACGCTTACAGCAGAAAGACGACGTACAGAATGGCGCACCCACAGACTGCGTTGTCTTCTCTCTCTTTCACATCACTTGCAGCGCCATCTGTTGTTGAAAATTGTAACTACTGTAATTTCGAAAGTTTGTCCGCCTGAAAATGTACTGTTGTCCCAAGCATATTGCAACAAACGGTGTATTTCTATCGCTGCTCGTTTAGTTTTTATTGCCGTTTCAAATATACCGGTCATTTTTGAAACACCCTGTATGAGCTGAGTGTGGCTACGTTGCACTATATAATTCGGAGCCCTCTAGCAGCAGATGGTTGTAACCTCAGTCAGCGATACGTGGAAGTTGGACAAGTAATACACGTGAAATGTAATACCTCAACCGTTACTGAGAACAGAATAAAAAATTCGGAGGCATTACTTTCCAGCGCGCCCTCATGCATGAAATTACTAATATAACAAAATTCCTACCTCACTGTTTAACTGCTCTCCAAATGTCCATATCATTACAAAATATGTAGAGGCTGTTACTGAGTGTCATGTATCGTGTCGTGCAGCTGTATTTTCATTTGCGCTAACAGAGCCCAACAAGTGGGCGACAGCAGTGCACATTTCCTGACACGCGACGGACGACATTTTCCTGCAGGATGTGTCGTCGCTGTTTTTCTGTACTCGTGACTCAGACGACAGTCTTACCACATAACACATCACCATCCCACATTCAGTTATGGGGGTTACTGGCTTCTCGATACTCATAAACATTACTATTTCGGTGGGTCTGCGTTTCACATGTACTAGATTTTGCTGTTTAGTGTTGGTAGGTGTGATGGTTCAATGTGAAGAGAGGCGGAGCGTTTATCCTGTTAACGAAAGTGAAACGAAACGTTGCCAGCAAGTGCTAGTAGTCCACTCTCGAACAGCTCCTAAAAAAATGGCTCTACGCACTATTGGACTTAACATATGAGGTCATCAGTCCCCTAGACTTAGAACTACTTAAACCTAACCAACCTAAGGACATCACACACACCCATGCCCGAGGCAGGATTCGAACCTGCGACCGTAGCAGCAGCGCGCTTCCGGACAAACAGCTCCTAGCACGCTATCGAGTTACAGTCCAAGCTCAATGGACAGATGTGCACACGTTGCGGGATTTATTGTGGGCGCTGGAGCACAGGCAGATGATAAAACATTTTAGCTCAACTCCTCTCCACCCTTTGTCTGTTGTATAAGAGCGATAAAAATGTATAAGGCCGATAAAAATACTCTCCATCAAGCCGAGCAACTTACAAGTGGAACGCAACGACTTGGGCAAGAGTTAATGAACTCAACAGCAGAAGCAATTAATGCTAGAAAGTTATCTAAATGCAGGAGGGCAGAAGCTAATGACAGAGTACTCTACTGTTCACCCTTAATCTGTCTCTCGCAACGTCATTGCGTTTCGAATACTGGTGTGGGGTAACATTCACACACGACAACGGGTCACAGAGACGGACGACCGATTCGGCTGTCACGGCGCCTCGCGTAATTAACAGACCGCTCCTGCGTGCCTGCGCTCAAGTGCAACTGCGGGCAGTAACAGGTGACGAGCGTCACTTGTCGCTCTCAGCCGGTGCGGCGTCAGTCCTTTGAAGCGCGTTGCAAGAGGTTCGGTATCAGGAATCACTGTGTGATATGATCGTCTGCTAGAGGCGCTGGCCTCCAGTGCTGCTTTGCAGTCTGTCAGTCGCCGTAATCTTCGCTTGATTCTGAACTGCATCTACGGAAACAACCTTAGCCCAGATAAATTTCCCATTTATTTCTGCAACTGAGTGTTTGGCATAGTAAAGTAACGCTTTCCGAATTGATCCCACAATACACCCTTTCATGTCCGGTAGTTGCGTTTTAGTAATTTTTTGTGGCCTTTGGGCGGTGGTCCAGGAGATACTCTTCTGCCTATCGCCTCGTCTTCCAGCACTAGAGGCATCATCAAGAGGTTTAACGACTCGGAAGACAGTTAAGGCTCAAACTAGGTCAGTAAGCAGAATGCTCGGTCCATGACGACATGAGACGGCTACCTAAGATCGCGGAGCCTAGCTATGTTATGGAGCTTATAGTGCGGAAGAGTTGGTGCTGTCTGTTTTATTTCGCACTTGTCTAATTTCAGTCCTTCTCCTGTTCTGTTAAAGTTACCTTTGTGCTTTTCAATTTCTATGGTCTCTCAGCGAGATCTTTGCATAATAATGATTACATCTTGATAAAACCGTAGTATCAGAGGAATGAATTTGGTGGTTCCCTGGTCCAAGAACATGGTCTGCTACTGCAGATGTATCTGTCTTGCCT
Source organism: Schistocerca gregaria (assembly GCF_023897955.1). NCBI lineage: Eukaryota > Metazoa > Arthropoda > Insecta > Orthoptera > Acrididae > Schistocerca > Schistocerca gregaria. Next base: position 462,531,772 of record NC_064921.1, read on the forward strand.
GGATGACAATTGCTCTTGTGCTCCTTAAGGCAGATGTTGATGTTTCATTCTGTAGTCCCTACGGAGACTTGACCGGATGTATAATGGATTTTCTGTATTCTGAAAGACGCCTTCCGGACTCGCAAACCTTTTGGATGATGTGATATCTGTACCGGTTGGGACCTGCGAGAGACAAATAGCTTGTTACAACACAAACTCGGATATGAATCTGTCTCTCAGCGGATTCAACGATGTGAATGGAGGGGCCCGTTTTCTGCGCAAAAGAATACCCTGCCAATAAGAAGGCACTGCTAAACTCTGGTCAGTGAGACACTAATAAAACAAACAAACAAACAAACAAAACTGCACAACGTCTCACCTAGTAAAAGTTTTGTAATCCATGCAATGAAGTGCCTTCTGGCATATATAACTCCGAAAAAAACTGAGCTCCAAACTCTAATTTATCAGGTATCTCTTCATATAGCCCGGATGGGTTGTTTCTCTGTGACAAAAATTTCTGCAAAAGCATCCTGATCTCCCAATTCTCATTACTTTCGACTTTCTTCGATTCACTCTCAATACGCGAATCGAGCGGTCTACTGCCTGTCGAATCTCTGGAACAGTTCTGAAGCGAATGCCACGAAGTGGTTCCTTCATCTTCGGAATAAAATAAAAATCACAAGGACTTCATACCCGGGAGTATGGTGGATGGTACAGCACTTCCCCGTCCCACTGAGCGAACAGAGCAGCCACAGCTTGCGCTGTATGTGCCCACGCATTGTCGTGCAAAATGATTGGTGAGTTGCGGAGGAAGTGTCGTTGCTTCTTTCGAAAAGCTGATCACAGGTGATGCTTCGAAAATGAACAGTAATTCGACTTAAATCCTTGTGACTTTGATTTGATTCCGAAGATGAAGGAACCACTTCGTGGCATTCGCTTCAGAACTGTTCCAGAGATTCGACAAGCAGTAGACCGCTCCATTCGCACCATCAACAGAAAAGGCTCTGCCAACGGTATACTGCGCCTTCCACGTCGCTGGCAACGGCCTCTACACAACGCTGGCGGCTGCTTTGAAGGACAGTAACAGGTGGAAATATGTAACTCTTTTGTATCGGTTGTGAATAAGAAGGTGCCACTATTTAAGTTCAAACCTTCGTAGATACTAGTAAGAGTGTCTCGACCTAGTAGAACTTGCGCAGGTAGCAAAAATCATTCAACGGTTCTTTGCGTCTCATTAATCTTAAGTATAGATATCCATTCATGTATTGACTGTTGTTGTTGTGGTTTTCAGTCCTGAGACTGGTTTGATGCAGCTCTCCATGCTACTCAATCCTGTGCAAGCTTCTTCATCTCCCACTACTTACTGCAGCCTACATCCTTCTGAATCTGTTTAGTGTACTCATCTCTTGGTCTCCCTTTACGATTTTTACCCTCCACGCTGCCCTACAATACTAAATTGGTGATCCCTTGATGCCTCAGAACATGTCCTACTAACCAATCCCTTCTTCTTGTCAAGTTGTGCCACAAACTCCTCTTCTCCCCAATCCTATTCAATACTTCCTGATTAGTTACTAGATCTACCCATCTAATCTTCAGCGTTCTTCTGTAGCACCATATTTCAAAAGCTTCTATTCTCTTCTTGTCTAAACTATTTATCGTCCATGTTTAACTTCCATACATGGTTACACTCCATACAAATACTTTCAGAAACGACTTCCTGACACTTAAATCTATACTCGATGTTAACAAATTTCTCTTCTTCAGAAACGCTTTCCTTGCCATTGCCAGTCTACATTTTATATCCTCTCTACTTCGACCATCATCAGTTATTTAGTTCCCCAAATAGCAAAACTCCTTTACAACTTTAAGTGTCTCATTTCCAAATCTAATTCCCTCAGCATCACCCAACTTAATTCGACTACATTCCATTATCCTCGTTTTGCTTTTGTTGATGTTCATCTTATATCCTCCCTTCAAGACACTGTCCATTCCGTTCAACTGCTCTACCAAGTCCTTTGCTGTCTCTGACAGAATTACAATGTCATCGGCGAACCTTAAAGTTTTTAATTCTTCTCCATGGATTTTAATACCTACTTCGAATTTTTCTTTTGCTTCCTTTATTGCTTGCTCAATATACAGATTGAATAGCTTTCTCCAAGTCTACAAATGCCAGAAACGTATTTTTGCCTTTTCTTAATCTAGCTTCTAAGATAAGTCGTAGGGTCAGTATTGCCTCACGTATTCCCATAATTTTACGGAATCCAAACTGATCTTCCCCAAGGTCGGCTTCTACCAGTTTTTCCATCCCGCTGTACTGAATTCGCGTTAGTATCTTGCAGCTGTGAGTTATTAAAATGATAGTTCGGTAATTTTCACATATGTCAACGCCTGCTTTCTTTGGGATTGGAATTATTATATTCTTCTTGAAGTCTGAGGGTTTTTCGCCTGTCTCATACATTTTGCTCAGCAGATAGTAGAGTTTTGTCAGGACTGGCTCTCTTAAGACTGTCAGTAGTTCTAATGGAATGTTGTCTACTCCCGGGGCCTTGTTCTACAGAAAAAAATATGACTGGTATAGATTTTGTGTTAGATGTCTGATTGTGAGTAAAGGAATACACAGAAACCTTGCTAGAGCACTCTTCCGGCATTCTCTACAATTATTTAGGAAAATCAAGGAATATGCAGGGTGTTTCAAATGGAATATGCGAACTACAATGTACGAGGGCTATCCACAAAGTACATTACGTTTTGGAATTAAAAATAAATAAAGTATTGGAATTTTTTTTATTATATACAGATGAAAGCCACACTTAAATACTACTTTTCTACACAGTTGGCATTTCAATTAAGGCACTTATCGTAACGATGGACGAGCTTGGAAATTCCTTCGTCGTAAAATTCAACCTCAGAAGAGCAATACAAAACAAGCGCAGGGGAAAGTTTCTGACTCACGACAACGCCCGGGCCCACACGGCAAATGCCACTCGTGAAGTTCTCGAATCTTTTAAGTGGGAGTTGTTTCCTCATCCGCCGTACAGTCCCTACCTGGCACCGAGCGACTTCCACTTATTCCCAGCAATGAAGAAGTGGTTGGCAAGGAACCTTTTTGCTGATGACGCACAGCTTCAAGAAGAGGTAACCACGTGGTTGAAGGCGCAAGCGACCGAATTTTACGACGAAGGAATTTCCAAGCTCGTCCATCGCTACGATAAGTGCCTTAATTTAAATGACAACTATGTAGAAAAGTAGTATTTAAGTGTGGCTTTCATCTGTATATAATAAAAAATTTTCCAATACTTTATTTATTTTTAATTCCAAAACGTAATATACTTTGTGGATAGCCTTCGTATTTTGTTATCGAAACTATAAATCGCTGCGGCACCGTTGGCTGATTAGAGGAACGTACATTGTCAAGTGATGTCGGTGTGTTCTGTTCGCTTCATTACCGTCACCAGCTGCAACACTGTTACTCCGCAGCAGAAATCGTCCTCCGTTCTCAATTTTGCGAAGTGTAGTTCCGTAATTACAGTGCTAGGAAGTTTCAGATTGAGGTTCCAAACTGATCCACTGAAAGAACGGAACATTCAAGGATGATATCGGCAGTCTGTCGACACAGGATGTGTATGTAAAGGAAAGAGCCCTGACCGCCATCATGTTTCCGAAGAAAATGTTGCACTAACTCAAACAGCTTTCCAACGTGTTTAAATCCACTAAAGCCAGCACTAAGAAATGGTGGTAAGCTAAAAACGAAAAAAGAACGCTTATCAGTACAAGATTGTTCATTGAGCTAAAAAGCTTTGTTAATGCACCAACATGAGATTTATTAGTAGTATTCAGATACTAATTATACTCAATATCAATTTCACTGCTCCACCAACATTAATTTTGAAATCATCTAAACTGTGTTATAACTAGACTTAAATTGAAACAGACTTTCTCAAATGCAAAGAGATTCGGCTAAGTTATGGAATATGCACAAAATTTATAAAATATGAAGTACTGTCACGAATAATAAATTGGAATTAAGAACGGAAATGAGTCCATTTTATAAACAACCGAAGAATTTATATGGGATTTAACGATCTTAAGGTATTTTATAATTCTAAATGACCTGACACTCGTAAGATGCAGACCAAAGACTCGTACGTAGCTATTAAGAAAAACGTCCATCTTTCTCTCTCTCTCACACACACACACACACTCACACACACACTCACTCACTCACTCACACACACACACACACACACACACACACACACACACACACACACACACAAACCAGAAATAGTGATTGTAAAAATTTCGTTAAGAATTGGGACATACATCAGATGAAATTAAGCATAAAGTTCAGAATATCAGAAATTAAACTTGTACCGATATAGAAGAAAGAGGCAATTATTTAACAAAAGTACTTAGGCGCACAGCAAAATAAGTTGTACGTGTGAAAAAAAAACTAGAAGAAAATACAATGTCGATTCAAAGAAGGCAAATAATAAAGACAAAGTGAAACGTTCAAGTGACCGTTAATAGGAGCATGATAGAAAATGCTGTTTTAAACAACTCTGTAAGAAAATATCTTTGAGATGATGTGAAAAAATACAAAGAAAATTTAGTAAAAGGAACAACCAAAAAGAATACGAGTACAAATAAAAACAAAATAGTTCTTTGTATTGGGTAGAATTATTTCATCGTATGGCACGGCGGGTGGCTAGATAATCAACAACAACAGAAATATGTACAAGCATTCGAATATTTCATTAAATGTTTGTTTAGCTCAAGATCTGAATCATAAACGCAGAAATTTGTATCATTAAGAAAGAGACATCAGACGTGCGTGCTAAACCATTTAAAGAATGCCTGTGGACGAAGAGGATTCACCAAAGAGGCACCAAGTAATTATTCTAACTCACAAAAAAGGAGACAAAAATCAGAAAAACTCTTCATAATAGACAATACACGAATTAAATTTATTCTCAACTGCACAAAACATACAACTAATTTTAATCACGTAAAGCTAGAAATCATGAACGAAAGTACAAAAACACATGAATCATATAAAGGAAGATTGTAAAACGTGGAAAAACCTGTCTATGTCCTTTACACAACAGTGGATACAAAAAGGATGGTATTGTTGTTATTTTTGTTGTTAACACACATACAAATGGCGTTGAAAATTATTCCTGGTATTGTAAATGCGTGAAAGCAGCGCTGAAATTATATAGACTTTAATTTTGAAATGCACTACTAGTTACTGAGAGAAGAACTTTGTTGCTTAATTCTCACAGTTTCGGTGCCAGATGAAAGCGTACGACGAAGGAGAGAGCGAAGCACGTTGCAACTTGTTTTTAGACTAGAGCCATTTTAACGTCAGAATTAGTTTTATCTTATCTCCTCCGGTCCTACAGTCGTTGTATTTCAGCCCTCTTATTCCGCACCCGTTTACAGCAGGATTCCCCTCTCTCTCATTTTATGAAGTCTGTTCGAACGGAAAAACCTAAAGGCCGTTGGTATTTTTAACGTTTGGTGGCAGCTGGCTTGGTCACGTAATCCGATTAGAGCCACTCGTATAAACCGCTTTCGGATAAAAACTGACTTTTCGATAACGTAATTCGCCTCGAGCAATAACAGAATTTTAAGATACAATATCAGAGTCCTTGAAGCTGTACGTGCAGTTTATTCATTCTGTTAACGAATTATATTCTATAAGAAGCACAACGCAAGACCGTGTGTGAGTGTAAGTGAAAGAAAAGACATTGCCTATATCCAGTGAGACATTTCACAGGAAGCAGTTATTTTTAAGGTGAAATCAATTATAAATTCTTTAAGCAGCATATATTCACGGGGCGTAAATTGTGTTGTACAATATCGTGACGGTAGGACACATATTAAGCAGGGAAAAAGATATCACAATTTTGCTTTCTGGGGGGACGATAATTAAGATTACGAAAGTGCAAATGCTTTAATGGCGGATACAGGAGTTAAGCGTATGAAACAATTTGAACGGTGCGTTACGTTAGAAGAACATGTAGCGGTCGATAATACACTGAAGCGCCGAAGAAACTACTATAGGCACGCTTATTCCAATACAGGGATATTCAAACAGACAGAATATGGAACAGCGGTCGGCAACACATATACAAGGCAACAAGTGTCTGGTGCAGTTGTTAGATCGGTTACTGCTGCTACAATAGCAGATTATCAAGATTTAAGTGAGTTTGAACGTGATGTACCAGGCAGCGCCTGAGCGATGGGACACAGCATCTCCGAGGCAGCGATGAAGTGGGGATTTTCCTGTACGACCATTTCACGAGTGCACCGTGAATATCACAAATCCGGTAAAACATCAAATGTCAGCTATCACTGCGGCCGGAAAAAGATCTTGCGAGAACGGTACCAACGACGACTGAAGATAACCGTTCAACGTGACAGAAGTGCAACCCTTCCGCAAATTGCTGCATATCACCCTGCTGGGCTATTATCAAGTGTCAGTGTGAGAACCATTCAACGAAACAGCGTCGATATGGGCTTTAGGAGCTGAAGGCCCACTCGTGTACCTTCGATGACTGCACGACACAAAACTTTACGCCTCGCCTTGGTCCTTCAATGCCGACGTTGGACTGTTGAAGACTGGAAAAGTGTTACCTAGTCGGACGAGTCTAAGTTTAAATTGTATCGAGCAAATGGACGTGTACGGGTATGGAGACAACCTCATGAATCCATGGGCCCTGCATGTCAATAGGTGACTGTTCAATCTGGTCGAGGCTCTGTAATGGTGTGGGGCGTGTGCAGTTGGAGTGATGTAGGACCATGATGCGCCTCGATACGACTCTGACAGGTGAGACGTACGTAATCATCCTGTCTGATCATCTGCATACATTCATGTCCATTGTGCATTCCGAAGGACTTGGGCAATTGCACAAGGAAAATGACACACCCTACACGTCCATAATTGCTACAGAGTGGCTCCAGGAACGCTCTTCTCAGTATAAACTCTTTCGCTCGCCACCTAACTCCATAGATACGAGCATTATTGAGCATATCTTGGATGCCTTGCTACGTGCCGGTCAGAAGAGATCTCCACCCACTCGTACTCTTACGGATTTATGGTTAGCCCTGTAGGATTCATGGTATCAGTTCCCTCCAGCTCTACTTCAGACATTGATCGAGTCCATGCCACGCCGTGTTGCGGCACTTCTGCGTGCTCACTGGAACTCTACACGGTATTAGACAGGTGTACCAGCTTCTTTGGCTCTTCAGTGTATGGTGTTATGGTCTGACGGAAACCAAGCTGAAGACACCCTCGGGAGTTAGAGTGTGACTTACAGATGAATAGGCGATCTCTTACAGAATTCGTGTACTAACTGAGGTCTGTAATTAGAAATAACATATTTTTCTAATTTTTTGTCAATCCATTGTCGACAGGTACCACTCTTCCAGCAAACAGCCCGAAACATTTTCGTGGAAAAAAAGGACGTTTTTCGAAAATAAATATCTCAGCTAACTTACGAGGGCGTGTTGAAAAAGTAAAGCTTCATAATTTTTTTATGTGAAAACACGTAAAGGCTTTTAAATAAAAGAATCGTTATTAACATTCTACATCTTTGTTCTTCAAGTTACAAATTTAGTCCTTCACATAGTTACACTGACGACAGATATATTTCTCCCAATGAGAGACAAGATTGCTGAGACCGTCACTGTATAATATTTGAATGGCTCTGAACACGATGGAACGTAACATCTGTGGTCATCAGTCCCCTAGAACCTAGAACTACTTAAACCTAACTAACCTAAGGACATCACACACACCCATGCCCGAGGCAGGATTCGAACCTGCGACCGTAGCTGTCTCGCGGTTCCGGACTGAGCGCCTAGAACCGCGAGACCACCGCGACCGGTGTAGAATATTTGACTTTGTTGACAGAGCTACAACTTAAGTTCTGTTTGCATCGCATCATCGCTAACTAAAATGAAGACCCAGTCTGCACTGTAGAGAGGATGCTCGCCGACACTGAACCCAAGGCGTCGGATTGTTGCAGGTGTCATGGCGTTCGTGTGTGATATGACACTGTCACGCTGAAGGAAAAAATGCTCTATGTGTGAAGTACCTTGAAGAGTTTATGAGGTGCCTTTAGGCGTTAATTCCAAATGCACCACACGTTGAACATCATAGAACACTTAGAGCATGACTTTGCCTGCTGATGCCATGGTCATGAACTTTTTGGCGTCGGTGATCCCTTGTGGCGGAACTCAAAAAAGAATGTTCAAATGTGTGTGAAATCTTAAGGGACTTAACTGCTGAGGTCATCAGTCCCTAAGCTTACACACTACCTAACCTAAATTATCCTAAGGACAACCACACGCACCCATGCCCGAGGGAGGACTCGAACCTCCGCCGGGACCAGCCGCACAGCCCATGACTGCAGCGGCCAGACCGCTCGGCTAATCCCGCGCGGATGCTAAACACCGTTGATGCTCTCTTATTTAAGAGGTCAAAGTGGTGAATCCAGCTTTAATCACCTTTCACAATACTGTTAAGGAATCCATCACCCCGACGCTCAAAACGCAAGAGAAAATGTTGACAGATGTCCAATCTCCTCTATTTGATGTTAGGAGTGCGCTTTAGTGGAACCCACCATTCACACAGTTTTCTGTAGTGCAGTTCTGCAATGATAGCCTGCGCGTGCTCTCACGATACGCCATACTTCCCTGACAGCTGTGTCTGTGTTATCCGACAGTTTTCTCTGTTGCATTGAGCTGCCGTGCGCGGTCGTCCACTTCGAGCTCTGTCACGCACTTTGAGGTCAGCACCACCATCGTCCATCACTAAGAGGACGAACAACCAAACGACACACGTTACTGATGTGGATACATTCGTCACCGTACACAGCTTTCATTCTTCTATGGAGACGCTGTTTCTCATCCACCAACATGCAAACGTTACACACCGCCCTGTCGAGCGTTCGATTTGGGGCCCTCTTGTGGCAGAGGGTTTGCAACTTGCTTCAGAAAAGCGGGAAAATCGGCCGAATAAGTCACAAGTAATACCTCAGCTGACATTAAGAACAAAATAAAAAATTAGGAGGCATTACTTTTCGGCATGCCCTCATACATCTGATTTTCTAAAGAACCAATTGCGTTAGAATTTAGACCAACGAAATTGAGATCTGTAAACATCTGCCATGGAAACGCCGTCTTTTCGTGGGGCAGTAATGGAATGACTCAAAGTATCTGCTATATGAAGATTTGCAGTCAGTTAATGAGTTTGAAAACTTTGACCCCACATAAAAACTCTGTTTTCCTTCCAGTTGTTCTTGGTCAATATAATTTACCACACAGCATTAATAGTTTTGACAGTAGTCGATATCCTCACTTGAAGTCATTCCCAATAAAAAAAATTCAGATGACTCCCGAAATGTGAGGAACGTCCTTGATGTTTATAGGTGTTTCGGATGCCAAAATTATGTTATATTCGACAAAAATACGGAAACACCACGATAAATGCATGCTTAAACATAAATGCAGCTATAAGCCAAGCCTGCAGGTTGTGCTGTTGTGTTTTACCATGAACGGCACCTGTGCAATATCCACTGTCCGTTGCAGATGTCAGTCGTGGTCGAACAGTGTTCTGCGTAGCTGTGATGCAGTATGCAGGAGCTAAGTGATTCAAATGCGGGAAAATTGTTGGTGTTCGAACGGTGGGTGATTCCGCAGCCGAGGTAGCCGAAGTGATCGGTGTTTCAAGAGGCACCATGTTAAAGATTTGTACCGCATACAGAAAAAGTGGGGAGACACCATCCGCTAAGACAGGGCGCTGACGAAAAGTGTGTGTTGAATGATCGTGATCGAAAGTCATTGAAGAGGACTGTGTCGTAACATAAGAGGACGACAGCTTTAAAAGTCACTCCAAAACTAAACGTCGTAATCGCGAATATTGTCAGCACCAAAACAACAAGAAGGGGGCTCTGTAAACACAGAACTGCAGAGCGAACTGACTGGGTTTCCTAATTAAAGAAAAAGGAAAGAAAAGAAATCAACTCATCAGTGATGCAAATGTTAAGGAACAGAAAAAAGTGGTGCTGAAGCCATGAAACTTAGGCTGTGAAATAATGGAATAAAGTCGTTTGGTTGGATGAGTCTTCATGCATTGTTTCCAACTTCTGCCAGAGTTTACATGCCAAGAGTGAAACTTGGGGTGGTTTGGGGTATGGTTTGGGCAGCCACGTTTTGGTATTCCAAGAGAGCCCGTGGTTACTCCGCAAATTCACGTACCCGCCAACGATTAGGCGAGCATTTTGGCTGGCCAGGTGCAGCAGAAGCGTCCCATGGCACAATTTTTGTTCCCCAGTGGTGATGCTGTGTTCCAAGAGGCCCTTGTTAACTCACTTCGAATCGTCCGGGACCGGTTTTGAAGCACGAGGATGAAATGTTGGATCCCTCCTCGCCTCCACTGTCACACCATCTCAGTATTATTGAGACTTTGTAGTCCACTTCCGAAAAAAATCGCCTGATCGTTACCCTCCTTTATTATCGTTACCTGAACTTGCTTCTCTTTTTCAGGAAGAATGACATAACGTTCCCTTGAAAAGCATACAGAACCTGTATTCATCCTTTTTGAGACAACCGGAGGATGCTTTAAACGCCAACAGTTGTCCTACAAGGTTTTGGGCATGGTAATGTGTTGTGTTTTTTTTTGGGTGGAGGGGGGGGGGGGTTTCGATATTTTCATTCACCCAAGTATGTACAGAAGCATATTTTCCAAATCTCTGTGTCCCTAGATCTATTTCAGGCGAACTTGGTATACATATTACTTGTTTTCTGGAAACAAATACGTTGGGGTGTAAAAGCCACCAGCTTCCAACTGAGGACGAAATGTGGGTGATAAAGCGATGATGAACTAGAAGGACGGAGTGGAGGTGAAGGTGATCAGAAACAAAATGGAGCAGATCGACAGAGAGATTGTACAGTTTGGGTGGTGGGAGGAAATGGACAGAGAGAGGGAGAGGAGAATATGGACCGTGAGAGCAGGAAGGAGGTGATGGACAGAGAGACGGAAGGGGAAGGAGATGTTTTGAATTCGCGGGATGAATGGGAAGTAGCGGGAGGAGGAGATAGAGAGGGGGAAGAAGATATGGGGGGGGCAGGGTAGAGGAGGGAAGAGGAGATGGATTAGTAGGCCTTAAATAAATGCAGAAGTAACTCCTGGTTTCTGAGCTATTACACAAATAAGCACATTTCATGGTCACAGTTTGAATTTTTCAAGGCGGTAATCGAAACTTCGACTATCCCTTTTATTGGAACATCCACAGACACAATGAGTTATAGATACTATGGAAACGCTAGGTGGCCAGAGGCAAGAACTGCATCATACTGGACTTTGAATACACGGAAGATCACAGCAGTGTCGAGAGCAACAACAACCACAAGGTGTTTACACCGGTTTATTGATAGTAACAGGTCTCACTAGAATGTCGCCTAGAACACTGTTTCTTTGTCTTCTCAGTAAGTTGAAGCCTTTTTTATGTCCACTTCAATCGTCGAATTGTTGGTTTGTTTTGCAGCTTGCAATAAATGCATTGTTTTCGACTCAGGTCTTTCAGTGCCCTGTAAAACTATTCACGCAGTATCATACCTCCCATTTCATCTTCATCTACATCTTCTTCCATTTCTATAATATTGTCCTCAAGTACATCGCCCTTGTATAGACCCTCTATATACTCCTTCCACCTTTCTGCTTTCCCTTCTTTGCTTAGAACTGGGTTTCCGTCTGAGCTCTCGATGTTCATACAAGTGGTTCTCTTATCTCCAAAGGTCTCTTTAATTTTCCTGTAGGCAGTATCTATCTTACCCCTAGTGAGATAAGCCTCTACATCCTTACATTTGTCTTCTAGCCATCCCTGCTTAGCCATTTTCACTTCTTGTCGATCTCATTTTTGAGACGTCTGTATTCATTTTTGCCTGCTTCATTTATTGCATTTTTATATTTTCTCCTTTCATCAATTAAATTCAATATTTCTTCTGTTACCCAAGGATTTCTACTAGCCCTCGTCTTTTTACCTACTTGATCGTCTGCTGACTTAACTACTTCATCCCTCAAAGCTACCCATTCTTCGTCTACTGTATTTCTTTCCCCCATTCCTGTCAATTGCTCCCTCATGCTCTCCCTGAAACTCTGTACAACCTCTGGTTCTTTTAGTTTATCCATGTCCCATCTCCTTAAATTCCCACCTTTTTGCAGTTTCTTCAGTTTTAATCTACAGGTCATAACCAATAAATTGTGGTCAGAGTCCACATCTGCCCCTGGAAATGTCTTACAATTTAAAACCTGGTTCCTAAATCTCTGTCTTACCATTACATAATCTATCTAAAAAAAAAAAGGCTCTGAGCACTATGGGACTCAACTGCTATGGTCATTAGTCCTCTAGAACTTAGAACTACTTAAACCTAACTAACCTAAGGACATCACACACACAAATGCCCGAAGCAGGATTCTAACCTGCGACCGTAGCACTCGCACGGTTCCGGACTGCGCGCCTAGAACCGCGAGACCATATAATCTATCTGAAACCTGTCAGTATCTCCAGGCTTCTTTCATGTATATAGCCTTCTTTTATGATTCTTGAACCAAGTGTTACCTTTGATTAAGTTGTGCTCTGTGCAAAATTCTACCAGGCGGCTTCCTCTTTCATTTCTTTGCCCCAGTCCATATTCACCTACTACGTTTCCTTCTCTGCCTTTTCCTACTGCCGAATTCCAGTCACCCATGACTGTTAAATTTTCATCTCCCTTCACTATCTGAATAATTTCTTTTATTTGATAATACATTTCTTCAATTTCTTAGTCATCTGCAGAGCTAGTTGGCATATAAACTTGTACTACTGTAGTAGGTGTGGGCTTCGTATCTATCTTGGCCACAATAATGCGTTCACTATGCTGTTTGTAGTAGCTTACCCGCATTCCTATTTTCCTATTCATTATTAAACCTACTCCTGCATTACCCCTATTTGATTTTGTGTTTATAACCCTGTAATCACCTGACGAGAAGTCTTGTTCCTCCTGCCACAGAACTTCACTAATTCCCACTATATCTAACTTTAACCTATCAATTTCCCTTTTTTAATTTTCTAACCTACCTGCCCGATTAAGGTATCTGACATTCCACTCCGATCCGTAGAACGCCAGTTTTCTTTCTCCTGATAACGACATCCTCTTGAGTAGTCCCCGCCCGGAGATCCGAATGGGGGACTATTTTACCTCCGGAATATTTTACCCAAGAGGACGCCATAATCATTTAATCATACAGTAAAGCTGCATGCCCTCGGGAAAAATTACGGCAGTAGTTTCCCCTTGCTTTCAGCCGTTCGCAGTACCAGCACAGCAACGCCGTTTTGGTTAAGGCCAGATCAGTCAATCATCCAGACTGTTGCCCCTACAACTACTGAAATGACTGCTGCCCCTCTTCAGGAACCACATGTTTGTTTGGCCTCTCAACAGATACCCCTCCGTTGTGGTTGAACCTACGGTACGGCTATCTGTATCGCTGAGGCACGCAAGCCTCTCCACCAACCGCAAGGTCCATGGTTCATGGGGGGGGGGGAGTTATTTCATATAACATTTATTTTCTTCAAAAAGTGATTTCACAATTAACCCAAAAGTTCTTCAAGTAATTTAAATTTTGAATAACATAATGAATCTGGACTATTAAATTTTAATGAGATGGTTCTTAGTCTCTCAGACACACTTATGCTAACTAGTCTTTATGTACTTCAGCATCAGGCCTGTTATGGTATACATTTTTTGTCGACACATAAGCTGTGAAGAACGTTTCGCATATATAAATAGTGGCAAATGGTAGTACGGACACATCCTTTTGCAATAATTGAGGATAGCCATCTTTTGAATTACAGCTGATTTCCGATAAGGGCACTAATTTAAATTTTTGTTCCAACGGCGAATCAGACGTCAGTTTAATGAAAATTTTTTATTCTTCTGCTGACATTATCGAAAACTCTGCTCTGACATTAAATGGGTTTTTAATTTAAACCTCATTTCTATCTTTAATAAGCTGTTCATCAAAACAGAAATATTAATTGAAAGCTTCGTTCAATTTTTTCAGGTCCTGAATATCACCTTCAGTAAATGTCTCTTCTGTTTAAACCTCGTTCTCTTCTAAAACGGCATTTTTTATTGGCTTTGTCTTATTCGCAGTCGGTGTCGCATGCGTACCGAATATCCAGATCAGTGAATGGAACAGAGGATTAGTATTTGGTCAACGGTTTGAGCAGAGCGGGAACAAGAATCCGTAGAAATTAGACTACGAGTTTTTGTCAGAATTTTCGTAGTCAATGGAAGAGTGGAACAGAGATGAATTGGGTAGCACATTGACGAGCGTGAACTCTAGTTTTGCAAATAAAGTTTTAATTGCTCTAAAGTAATCAGGGTAATTAAGAAAATTTATTTAGTTTTTTGAGGGAATTATCTTCTCTGAATTTTCATTACCAAACAAAAGTGATAAATGAACAAATGGGTCTAGTTTTGGAAAAAAAAATATATAATTGCTTGAAAGTAATCGAGGAAATTATGAAAATATAATTAGTGATTTGAGATAAAACTGTAATATTTCACCGACAACTTCTGCAAGCTATGTAAATGTTCAAAAAGTTCATCTCTTCAAGTTCTGGGTATTTTGCGCAAAAGAAGTTACATTGCCGAGATATTTAACTGGGAATCAAAAAATAGGTAAACGAATTTGAAAAAAAAAGAACCGTCAAATATTTTTTGAAATGATTTTCTAACAGAAAGAAATAAAATAGTGTACATGAATATTTGACATGCCTTTGAGTGATACCCGAAATCATGATCTGCCAATTAAGAATTGAAGTGAAACGTTTAATACAGTCACAGGATCTGAAAGAGTAGTGGAGGATATTTGTCTGGCGGATTATGTAGACTGTGCAGTGTCACTTGTTGCACGTGATTTCGAGCGTCATTTAAAGGCGTCGCAAATTTCCCTAATCTGTTTTATTTCTCACGTTTTGACAGACAATATCTCAAAACATTTGACTGTTTTTCTTTCAAAAAATTATTATTTAGTGTTTTAATTTCGTACAACGTCTAATTTGTATTTTTTAGTTATTT
Source organism: Schistocerca gregaria (assembly GCF_023897955.1). Classification (NCBI taxonomy): domain Eukaryota; kingdom Metazoa; phylum Arthropoda; class Insecta; order Orthoptera; family Acrididae; genus Schistocerca; species Schistocerca gregaria. The sequence goes on from NC_064921.1 coordinate 462,546,886, forward strand.
TCTTGAATGTAATGAAAAAAAATATTTAATTTTGAAGAAATCTCGAGCGATCTCCTTGAAGCACCATAGTTCCGCAGAATACTGTTTAAGAAAATCCTGGCTAGGGTACTGTTCCATCAGTTTGTCCTTAACCACTTCTGTGTCAGTTACCAGTCGACAATGTTTACGAGCTGTAGTCTAAAGAGGCCAATTCCGTTTCTGCTGTGAAAGCAACAGCGCGCGTGTCGACGTAACTAAGATGGCCACACTTTACTGGTAACAGAGGCACCATGCGACGGCAGCTTGCTGGCCGACGTAGCGTGTTAGAGAACAAGTAACATATCGCCCACGGCCTTAAATAACGCAGCGGCGGCGGCAGCACGGCGAGCGGAAGACGAAGGCCGTGCGAGGCTCCCGCGGACAGATAAGCCGGCGCCGCCGGGATTAATAGCGGGCTGGCCGAGGCACGCAGCAGCAGCACGGCGCAAGAACGGGCGGCGCCGCGCCGTCCTGGCCGGACAAAACGCGACCTGCGATACGCCGCAGCCGCCGCCGCCGCCGCCGCCTCCCATAATTAACAAGTAATTGCGGCAGATAGCGGCACCCGATACGGCAGACGTACGGCGGTCGTAGCAGCAGCCGCAGCCACAGCTTTGCAGTTCTATATTCCTGACCGGCAACTGCGGACCCGCGCGATTGCAGCAGCTCCGATGAAGACGTACAGCTTGGCAACGGTAACTGTAGCTGCGGCCTGTGACGATCCACATCGTCCCGGAACCGTCTTCCTACACTTACTTCCTGTCAGCCTAAACGATTTATAGTTAACAGCTACTGGTGCATTCCTCTCCGTACACGACACTCCAACCTTTACAATGGTTCCTTCAGATCCACCTCGATAAGTTCGCGTCTTGGCTTAACACGTGATACCGTTACTAAAAGTTCAGTCTAAGCTCCCGACAATAATCAAGCACACACCAAGAAAAGTTTTATACGACCGCCTTTGTTTTGAAGTTCGTGGCATATGCGAGCTGACTTCCCATAAATGGGTCTGAGCACTTAACTTCTGAGGTCTTCAGTCGCCTAGAACTTAGAACTAATTAAACCTAACTAACCCAAGGACATCACACACATCCATGCCCGAGGCAGGATTCGAACCTGCGACCGTAGCGGTCGCTCGGCTCCTAGAGCCGCACGGCCACTCCAGCCGGTCATCTGATAAACGCTAGGGCTCATATGCGGTTCCTCTCCGTCGAAATGTCTTGGGGTTGAACCGCACGAGTCGCACTACAAGCCCTAAATTAGGCACTTGTGACCCTTTGGTTAAATTGTCTGGCTGATGGCAAGTTTGCGAAACACGAAGTTAATATAACATATAATAACAGTAGTAATAATATAGGGAACTAAATTAACGACCCATAAATGATGTAGCCCACACAGTTTCGATTTGGTTAAAATAATGCTTATTCACAAAGCAAACTAATAGCGAAAGTGGTTGTATTTAGAATTACTGTTACACTCGAGCGGATATCCATCTGACACAGTTCGGTCACTGACAACTTCATGGCGCATTAGCAGTCCAATAGTCCACCTCATTATCTTCGCGAAAAGTTAGAGTTCGCACCGGGCGCACGGCTGCTCACCGCTCAGAGACTAAGCCCCGCGAAGTTTTATATGTCGTTTCACTTCCTAGCTACCTAAAGGCCGACCGTCCGCTTTCACGTCTCCAACAGCAATGTACCCTTTCGTGTCTAGACCAGAACTCAACTGTCCGCTTTTGCGTCTACACCAGCACTGTCCCTCTGACCGTCTCCGACAGCGTTTCCCGCGCGCCGAATATCTTCGCTCAACTGACTAGGGCAGCTCCCTTTCCTGAAATCGTCCATCTGATTGGCTACAGCTTATTCTATATTATTTTACATTTTAAGGTATTTAAATAATCAAAGCTTGAGAACTTTCACGTTCTAATTAAAGTAACAATGATATCCCTTAAATAATTAACGTTAAATTATTTTACTTGAAACCAATAAAATTTCCTTCTTAACTTTGAATGTCACGGCCAGTAGTCTTGCACTAATGTGCTTTCAGATACATAAATAAAGAACAAGAGTAACTATTATGCACTAAACTTTACAACAAATATTCTGTTACCTGAGGATTCAATAAGATGTCATGCTGTCATCGTTCAGTGTGTTTTGTGTGGAGGAAACGATGATCCGATGCTTTACTGAATATACTGATAATTTAAGTTTACTGTATCTTTTAAATAAATAAACTTACGGAGTTGATATTTACAGAGTTTGTCATTTTAATGATGTGCTTCTGTATGAAATGATGTTCGTTAAGATCGACCAAAGAGTTCAGATTATGGCATTCAGGTCTTTTTTTACAAAACTTGTTAATTTCACTTTTACAGTAAATCCTAAACTATTATAGATATCAATAATATTCACGTTTTATTGAGATCACCATGAAAATTAATGAAGGATGGTAGATTAAAATTATTGTCGTTTTATTCCCTGAATTACTACACAATTAAATAAATTTCATTAATGTTTCCCTTTATGGCCGATCTTAGGGCGACCATATTTAACACTGATATGTCTCCCTGACCACAGACGGCGTCTACGGGGTTTCCCTGTGACGTAGGTTCTCGTCTGTCTCGCTCACACACTGCAGTGCTTAGGCCACATCCAGCATAATACAAGCCTGTGAAATTTCCCCATCTCGTGGCTATGTACACTCCTCGCGGCACATGGTCCTGGACGACAGGGTTCGTTTCACAATTCCTGAATATATTTAAATGAGAACGAAATGCTCGTGAATTCACACACAGAGCACAAAAATTGGCTCTGAGGCATTCAATGTGTCCCAATCAGTAATCACAAAAACATTTATGTAACGACAAAATCGCCTGTTTCGCGTAGAGGGTTTTTCACAGCACACCTGAGCAACGTCAGTACTGTGGTGAAACGTCCGCCTCTCAGATATGCGCTTAAATCCGTCGTGATATACAATCGATGACATCATTCAAACTGCCTAACCCTTTAATGGCGATTCTGCATGATTTGCGCAGAGCACTTAGTCGTTGGCGATTTCCAAAACAGTTCTTCTCAATCGATCCCACACACTTTCGTTTGGGTTCACGTCCTGAAAAAAGGCAGGCCACTCCTTTCTCATTATCCTAGCGTGGTGAAGGAATCTGTTCACGAGAACAGCACGATAAGCGCGTGAGTTATCAACCCTCAAGGTCAAATTCTCATCAAAATGTTGGCGATACGGCCCCACTATTGGTTGGAGAATCTCGTGTCTGTTCCGTACAGCAGTGAAACTGCTGTCAACAACCACGGGAGGCGTACTGTCGTCCCATGTAATCCCGCCCTAGGAGTTCACCATCACCTTGTTTGTACGATTTGGAGGCGTTCGATATTGTCGACTTGTCCCCAGCATCCTATCCGCGATTATCAGGGTGCAAACAGTTCCGAGTTTCGACCGTAAACAATACTCGACGGCGGTTCTTGGGGCGTCGATTCAGCACGGTGTCTTGGCCATGTGTAATTGAGTCCATCGTGTTGCGATGTATGACGTAGTGCTCACCTTTGTTGTCGGGACTCGTGAAATCGTCTAGTAATAATATGATGCGATAACTGAGGTCCTGGAGCACTCAGCCCAAGAGTACTTTGACTCAAAGGTCGTAGATATCAATCATCTTCTGCATCTGCCGAACTTGGACGGCCTTTCTTCTTCTTCTTCTTGCGTTATGGACAGCCCCTTCGTGGACTGCATTTTCCTATTCTTCTCCCAGAACCTCTTCATTCTTTCTCTTCCTCTCTCCCGCTATTCTTCCGAGATCTTCAGAGTCCTTTTTTCCTGTCGGCTTCACTGATGACACACTAATCTTTTCCTGTATTTTTTTCTGTCGTTAATCTCCAGCACATTGGTCGGTGTGTATTTGTTCCTTCAATTTTCCTTTCCTTCGACCTTCATCACCAATTCCAACCAGTCCTTCCGAAGTTCAACAACCCACTTGGTTCCCATCTTTCCCCTTGTCCTCCCTGTTGTTTCCCACCCACACTCTCTTCGTCATTCTGTCCATACTCATCCTAACTACATGACCAGCAAACCTTGCCCTTTTGAGTTTGATTTCCTCTGATATTGTTCTCATGTTCCGGTACAATTCTTCCCCAGGTCTTCGCATCCACCTCTCTCCACCTCTTTTGGTACCTTGTATTTTTCTCAGTATTTTTCACTCTTCTTTCTCTAATTGTTCTGCCCCATTTCTTCCTAGTGTCGTCCTCTCAGCAGGATATATCACATCGTCATACAGAAGGCTGACCTCATCTTCTTTATCCTCTCTGTTATTCTCTCCTTGCTCCTGTTTCTTCCTGCTATAAATTCTTCCAGATATTTAAATTCGTCCACCATTTTCACAGTGCCTTCCGGTGTTTCCCAGTCTGCAGTGGTGTTTAATGTCTTTGTCTTGTAATAGGCGATCCTCAGTCCCACCTTTCTGGCTACCTTACATAAGTTGTCGAGTTGTGTCTTTGCGTCTTCTTCTGTCTCACTTAATATTGCTATGTCCTCTGCAAAGACTCGGCAGTCCACATGGACCGTGTTGTCCATTTTGTTCCCCACATGGGTCTTTGGTATTCCCATTTCCTCGTTTCTTGCTCTCCGCTGCCTGATCACTTACTTCGTTCAGTGGTATACTGAACAACAATGGTGACAATGCATCTCCCTGTTTAACACCACAGATAGTGTGTCCACAACACATAACTTTGCCTTCGGTCCACACGTCTGACAACTTCCCCGGCACACTAGCCATCTCCGGATGACGTGATGTTGCGGACCCGATCATTAGTCGCTATTGTCCTACGTGACATGATGGATGTTCACTCCACTGTTTCACAGACGCCTCCAGTGTGTTCGTACTCTTTCTTCACGTTCAACTCAAATGCTGCAATCCAATCGCGCGCGGCTTTCTACCCGTAGGTGGCGCTCATGGTAACTGTGCGTATGCCTACACACAACGTCAACGGTGACTTACCGATCGGTGCAGAAACAGTCATAACAGCAAGACACCTGGACGACATATCGGGGTGTTGCAAATCTTTTATTGGTGTGTGTAGGACTTCCGACTTCCCCATTTCCTCGTTTTCATCTCACCTTCCGTAACAACACCTCACATACAGTGAAATATATTGAACCAAACGTTGATTGCAAGCTGATCTAGAGCCCCATCAACTAACCAACTACCAAAATTCACACAGTAGACTCAAGTTACTAAAACGGCTAGCAGGTCGCACGTGGGAATTACATTCTTCCGTTTCATCTGATCCTTTGTCACTTTCCCCAGCTTAGCTTGGATTCCTGCTCCCCTAAAACATTGGCACTCCTTAGACGTCCTAGACAATCACGCCCTTCGCCTCACCTTCTGTATCCGTCTTCCCTCAGCTACAAGTACCCTCTACCAGCAGTCAGAATTCCCTCCTCTCCTCAAATTCTTCCTCGAACATTTCCACAAATCCTACACATCCTGCTAACTCGAAGATCGAAACCCGTTTGTCTCCCCAGCCACCTCCACCACTCTCTTCGTATTGGATTCCACGCCAGCTTCAACGTGCTTCGTCTTCCTAACCCAGAAATCCTGGTAGACCTCTACCCGTATTACCCTTTACAGCACTATCATTCCATGTCCTTTCCTTTGATCAAGGCTGCAATGCCCCTCCCACTTACCATGTGCTACATATCCTCACTTATTTCTATTATAGCTCTCGCTTGTTGACAACAAACGTCTCCCAAACGTCACTAACCCCCTGTCCCCCACTTCCCCACAGAAACAGCAATCCATCCACTTATATATCAAACCGTGTCTCTCTATCCCTCTTTTCTACTCTCACTACACTTGCGGGGAGTCGCCTCCCAAAAGCTTCTAGAAACAATATTCTCATCCCTACGGCCGGCCGGAGTGGCCGAGGGGTTCTAATCATTTCAGTCTGAAACCGCGCGACCGCTACGGTCCCAGGTTCGAATCCTGCCTCGGGCATGGATGTTTGTGGTGTCCTTAGGTTAGTTAGGTTTAAGCAGATCTAAGTTCCAGCCGACTGATAACCTTAGATGTTAAGTCCCATAGTGCTCAGAGCCATTTGAACCGTTTTTTCATCCCTACGGTATCACTATTATAGTAATATATCGAAAGAAATCTGCTCCATGTCTCGTTGTGCAATTTTTCACAGATCTTCCGAGAAAACAAGAAAAGTTGCTTTAGCAGTAGAAGCCCGAGGAGGCTGTCCATGTATCCTTGGTGTCATTTGGCTGAAGAGAAACAAAATGGGCATGTCTTGGTGGGCGCTTACTCTTCATCCGCAGTAGTAGCTCCGGAACTAGCATTTTGCCAGCGTTCTGCGATTACGGATATAAGCACCCGTTCTTGTTAGTCTAATGGTACCGCAAAACGTGAAGAACTACGTTAGGGCTGACCGCTAGGCCAAACAAGGAGTCGCGTTCCGTTAGCACTCAGGGTATCATCAATACGGTGCCTACGACTCTCTATCAATCCTCTAGAACCACGTAGGAGCCAGTTGCAGATGTGACAAGGAATCAAGCGAAATACTAGACAAAATACCTGTGTGGAGGAATTAAACGTTAATCCACAGAAGCTAACAGTTTTTCTCACTCTATTCTTTGCATTATCTTTAACGACTAGAAGTAATGACTGCCTATTTGTCTGTTGTTTCGGTCAAATATATATATATATATAATAAGAATATTAAAATAATATAAACAAAATGAAAAAGTAATATAATTTAAAAGTAATAGACTAGCCACTGAATCACTGAAGCACAATTGCCATCACCACAGTCATGAGGCATGCTGAAAAGTAAAGCCTATGAATCTTTTATTATGTCCTCATGTCCTCAACATCAGATGAGGCGTTACAAGTCTTTCATATTCGGCAGACGTTTCCTCTTCTCCGACGCAAGTGACAACCCTCTGCCGCTAGAGCTCTCTGAATTGTAGCGTGTAACATATGCCGGTGCGGGAGAGACCCTCCACAATTCGAAACCACGTATTAGAAGAGTCCGTCCACACACGAAGCACCTCCTCCACCTGCCGACGACGCCAGATTACATACGAGCGCAGACACATCTGCAGGAATTTGACGCCGTAGGTTCGCCATCTTTGTTAATCCTCCATGCAGTCTCGATTAGTCCCATCCGGTTTTCATCTGTTTCCAAACATCTTCGAGGACTTCACGTCGACAGTGATTAAGCGCTGCAAGCAGAGGTAGGGTTGTTGACCCATCAGCAAATATTCTACAGTGGGGTTATCAATAAACTGGTCTCTCGTTGTAAGAAGTGTGTTCGTTGCCATGGTGAATATGAAGAACAAAGACGTAGTGTGTTTTTTGCAAGCAAAGCAAAAATTAGTAGGTTTAAGTGTTTTAGTGAATGATAAAATGACAGGCTCCAGAGGGCAGCAGCTGGGCTCCTTTGATATTTTAGCCAGGATCGATGGTGCCGTATCACGCGAGTGTCCTGTAAATTACACTGGTGCAGAGAACGAAAGTAACTGCCACGTGATGCGTCTCTGCCAAGTACCATAGCTCGATGAAACCTTCATCATACAAGGAAAGAACTTCTACAGTACAGTACAATAGTCACTTGAAAGATATACGCAACGAGACCAATGGAAAGACACATTTATACCAAGATTCCCGGCAACAGCATAACACCTGGACCACTAAAGAGACAGCGAGTGATGTGGCGCATTGGTTAGTACAATGAACTCGCACTCAGGAGGACTCCGGTTCAATTCCGCGTCCGGCCATCCAGATTTAGGTTTTCCGTGATTTCCCTAAACGGCTCCAGGCAAATGCCGGGACAGTTCCTTTGAAAGCGCATGGCCTATACCCTTCTCCATCTTTGACACAATCCTGCCTTGTGCTCCATCTCTAATGACCTCAATGTCGAAGGGGCGTTAAATCTAGTCTTCCTTTCATCGCCCTTTATCTTTTACGAAAGCGACAGTATTCCTAAGTTCAAATGGTTCAAATGGCTCTGAGCACTATGGGACTTAACATCTGTGGTCATCAGTCCCCTAGGACTTAGAACTACTTAAACCTAACTAACCTAAGGACATCACACACATCCATGCCCGAGGCAGGATTCGAACCTGCGACCGTAGCAGTCGCGCGGTTCCGGACTGCGCGCCTAGAACCGCTAGACCACCGCGGCCGGCTTCCTAAGTGCAATACCCGTTTCAACATCTCGCGATACGAGTGTACGTCCTGCATCGTCGAGCATGATCATTTTGGTGGTTCTTGTGTTATACCACGGGGACTCATAATGTGGGCTTACTGACCTACACATCTTTGACTATGGTACATTAAGACCGATCAACGTTATTGTGACACTTTGCACCTTCAGGAATGCATTCGATCCTGACTTTTTTTTTCGTGAATGATAATGCGCGAACGTGTGCAACAGGGCAAGTGGAGCAGTTCTTTGAATGGGAGGTTATTTGGCTAAAGGACTGATCTGCTGTCCCCCCCCCCCTTCCCCCCAGCCCCGCCCCAGTCTCTAATCTCAATGACCACGTGTGGAATGCGTTGGAGAGACGTATTGCACTACATTCACATACGCCAAGGACCAGCCGAAAGTTTTCATCCGTGGTGGTGGAGGAATGGAACGTTATATCACAACCCTGTGGTCAGCGTGGGGTCCGTTGGAGAGCATGCACTTCCGTCTCTGGTGATCACACATCCTGTTAAGAACCACGTTCCTCCTTTTACAACGTCCAAGGGATCGTCATATATATCAGCGATTCTCTTTGAACAAAAATGTTCTTTCTGTTCATCTACATCTATATAGATACTCCACAAGACACAGTACGGTATGTAGCGGAGGGTACCCTGTCCAACTACTAGTCATTTCTTTTCCTTTTCCTGTTCCACTATCAAACTGAGCGAGGGAAAAATGAGTATCTATATGCCTCTTTATGAGCTCTAATTTCTCGAATCTTTTTTTTTTTTTTTTCGTGGTCCTTAAGCGCAATGTATGTTGAAGGTGGTAGAATCTTTCGGCAGTCAGCTTCAAATGCCAGTTTTCTAAATTTTTTCAAAAGCACTTTTCAAAACGAACGATAGCTTTCCTTCAGGGATTCCTATTTGAGTTCTCCAAGCATCTCCGTAAAGCTCCCGCGTTGTTCGAACCTACCGGTAACATATCTAGTAGCGAGCTCTTGAATTACTTCGAGGCCTTCCTTTAATCCGACCCGGTACGGATCCCAAACGCTCTAGCAGTACTCAAGAATAGGTCACACCAGCGTCCTGTGCGCGATCTCCTTTACAGGTGAAGCACTATTTCCTAAAATTCTTCCAGTAGACCAAAGTCGACCATTCACCTTTCGTACCACAGTTCTCATATGCTCGTTCCATTTCATATCGCTTTGAAACGTTACACCCAGATATTTAAACGACTAGACTGTGTCAAGCGGGACACTAGTAATACTGTAACCGAACATTAAAGGTTTGTCCTTCCTACTTCTACATTCAGAGGTGGCTGCCATTCATTCCACCAACCAGAAATTGTGTCTAAGTCGTCTTGTGTATTCCTACAGTCACTCAACTTCGACACCTTACTGTACGCCACAGTATCATAAGCAAACAACTGCAGATTGCAGCCAAACCTGTTTGCTAAATCATTTATGTATATAGAGATCAACAGCGGTCCTATCACGCTTCAATGGGCACTCCTTACGGTACTCTTTGATGAACATTCGCCGTCGAGGACAACATACTGGGCTCTATTATTCAAGAAGTCTTCAAGGCACTCAGATGTCTGTGACCTTATTCCAATGCTCATATTTCGTTGACAATTGGAATGGGGCACCGTGTGAAATGCTTTCGAAAATTTAGAAATATGGAATCTGCATGTTGCCTTTCATCCTCAGTTAGTGGTATATCATGTGAGGAAAGGGTAAGCTGAGTTTCGCACGAGCGATGCTTTCTAAAACCACGCTCATTCTCATTGCATATTTCCTTCTGGTACCTTGTGTGCTGTAGTGTAGCAGTTCTTCTTATGTACGGTGTAAATTTCATCCAACTACATTACTTGGCAGTAACATACCATGCGAAACTTAACCTCGTTCTTAAATTTTACACACCAGTATTTCAGGGTGTGTCTACAATAATTAAATTATGGATAGTTGATTGATTCGTAAAGGCAAACGAAGGCAACAAATTCAATGATATTGACTTAATTGAATGTAAATGGTAATAATTGCGACAGTACTCACCAACTTACAGCCACCAAATTGCTGCTCACTTACTGGAACTTCGAAAGGAAGCTGCACTTACCTGAAACAGAAAAGTAAAATGCGTGTCACTAGATTGCATTTGCAACTTTTTTTATGCACAATCAGTGACAAAACAGATGAGTACCCTAGGACCGATTGTTGCCCTCACTAATTGTGAAGATGAGGCAAGAGGATGTGAGCTACGCACAGCCCCGCTACAAACCAAAGTGGCGTCATGAGAAGGCGGAGCAAATGAGCGAAAAAGCGAGTGGCTGACCCCTGCTGTATTAAGTCGGTATAGCATTAGTGCATTGTGCGGACTACTCGAGTCGCTGACTTCTCGGTGTGCTGGATGTTGCTGCAGCTCCTATTCGCGTGGTTGGTACCCGTAGCATGTTCCGGTACACCTTGATATGGCAACAACACGGCCTACTTCGTTCTCTGTTCACTGGCACATTCCAACACGACAGTTTCCGTCTGCCAATCTGCCATATCTCCAAGTCGGTGGGTCTTACTGCAGGGTTTCCATACAGCCGACTGACACATACAAACCACACCCATGTCAAGAAGTACGTGAGCTGTGGCGAAACACAAGACCGCCTGGTATCAGATAGACACCCTCTAAAGAGTTTCAGGGTGATCAGTGTGCTCTTTTAAGGGTAATGAATAGTGTTTTAACTGGTACGATTGTTCATTTCCTATCGTAACTAAGACTGACTTACAAGGGAACCCCGCCTACTCATCATCACCGCACCGATTTCCTCCAAATCTATGTTATATACAGGGCTTAGCCAGAAATGAACGTGACAGAAGTAATAGATCCAGATAACCAAGCGTTTAGACAAACAGCGTTTTTGGCGAGGGTTGCGCGAGAAATAAGCCCTTTACCTTCAGCAGTTTCCACACAGTGACTGGTGCAGCGGAAAGATTAGGTAACTGTAAATCGAGGGTCGTGGGGTCGAATCGCTTTGCAAATTTTTTTAAAGTTTTGCTCTGCAGATAAATGAAGGTCAGTACATTGTATTTATCAATATTTCCAAAAAAGGAAAATTTGAGATTGTAAATAAATACCCAGGAACGGTTTTAGTCGTAGACGAGAACTTCGCATATAAAATAGCTTTAATTATGTTACAGTCGATGATTTACATGTGTCGGGGTGATATGCATCGTGAAATCATGGGAATAAATAACGATCTCGGCATCTTGTACAAGCTGTAAATGCCGATTTTTTTCAATTACATGGCTATATTGAAGATTCTATACAACAACAAACTCAGTTTACATTCATAAAAAGTTCTCTCGATCGCCAGTTTAGCAGGAAACCACGCTAACGCTTGATGTGATCTTTTCGTCTCTCGACGAAGCTTTTTGATCAAATTCTTTGGTTGACCATAATATTAGACATCGCAGGGTTGCATTAACAGAGTGTATTTAAGAAGGAAATCATTTTAATAGTCACGGTGGCAATCCTTCTTCGTCTTGAAATATTTCATCGTGTAATTACGAATATATTTGTCCTCCCTACGAGTCAGTTAAGAGAAGTAATTTGTTCCCTTAAACATAGGGTTTCATCATGTTAAATACACTATAAGAAGTATTACCTCGGTTTATGTGCTGTGTAAGTAACGTGAAAACTGAAAATAAAAAAAAATAAAAAAACGCTTAGTGTCACCATTTCGCAACGCTCGGACTCCCGTTCTGCACTATTTCCGCTGCACCAACTGTTGTCTGACCCGTGAAAAAAAAAAAAACCATTATTCTGAACACTTCGTCATCTGGAACTCCACTTACATTTCTGGCGAAACGTGTATATGTGTATTGCATAAATTTGGACGAAATCGGTGATAGGAAGAATTCACAGTCTTTGCTTTTTCAGATCGTCAAAGTGAAATAGTTTCACCGCTGTAAATGTTTGCTTCGTTGAAATCACGTTGTTTCCATAAACAGTACTGCAAAAATACCTCTGTACGTTAGAAATAGATTTCTCGGGTTTATAGAAGCTAATAGGTCCTCTGAGTATCGAAACGGTTTCTATCAGAGCATTGAATTACTTCGCGACTGGACAGGTCACTCGTACCACAAATACACTTCCATAACAATCATTCGAGCGGCCTTCTTCTTCTTCCTCTTAGTTGATGACACGAATCACTCTTAAGAGTTTTGAGGTGCATATGTTTGTTCACAAGGCAAGTGTTGATGCTCTCTTTCATCGTAAAAGTGAAGAACTGTGGGCTATGTTTCCACGTGTTGAAGTGCATTTTAATGTTGGTCGTTAGAGTGGGAGTGATTTTTAATCTGTAATTGTTTGTGTTAGAAGTACTACTAGTATTGTATTTTCTCTTTGGATACGTGATCTACTTTTCACGTAAATATAAAGCTTGACCGTAGCTTCGGCCTTTGAAGTTGCGAATATCCTTTGTAGACAACGCTACATATAGAGCGCACGTAGTACTTCCGGCAGTGAAAAATTCACAAAATTTCAAATTTGAAGTACCGTCCAAATTGTCAGTTTCAAGCGAATTTCAGTGTTTCCAGACGTTTTCGCTGTAATTTATGCCATCCTCTTCCCAAGACATCCGTCAACCAATTGGCTTTCGTTTGTTGTATTTCTGGTAATACACTGGAGGGCAAATGATGCTACCACCATAGCTCCACGGGGTCTGAGGAGACGCTTCAATGTAACAAACGGGTTCTCGAATAACAACATCTTGTTAGATAATGGGTAGTTTGGGAAATGGAGGGCAATAAGCTTGTCGAAAACGTTTCAGCATCTTTTAAATAATTGAGTTGGATTCACTAATAGTTAGCTGAACATTGCGACTTGAACTGTATTTTCAATGAAAATCCCTTTGATAAGATACTCAAGTAGTTTCGCTGAAACTGAGGGAAAAGAAATAAATATCGATAAACAAATAAAATTTTATATACTCAATCACTAAGTAACATACGGAACGCATGTTCTTTGGTGCGAATATCGGTTTCGTATTTCAATGAAAACATAGCTGGCGGCTATTTTTAATTTCATTAGACCTCAAGGCGATTTCGGCGATCCAACAGTTATACTGTTTCCATCGTCCTTTGAGATTTCTGTTTGTGTTTGCGGTTTACAAACACTCCGTGCGTTTTTTCTGTGGCAATCACACATCAAAAGCTTAAGTTACTGTTTGTGTCAAAGGGTTCATCTCTGAAATGCAGTGTGAAACATCATCGGTGTTACATTGTTCGTAACAGTCCCGTAACATATTTGGTACGTACATATATCCCTGATACCATATGGCATAGATTAAAAAGTCGTGCTTTTACATTCTATTCCCGCACATAGCTTTTTATTAATTTACGGTTGTAGCCTTTCACCTAGGTAAGTAGGGCATTATCTTAAACATAGCATTAGGGTAGTTGATTATCGCATAAAGTAATAATTACGTTACTTGCAATGATTACCATCACTGCTACCCACAGCAGTCATTACATTGTTACTACCACAACTACCAGGAACACCACTCTCACCTCATTGGTTACATTCGTAAAATGACACCTGGTATGAAACCACTAGACAAGGGTCTCCATCAGTGATACGAATTTTGGGGAGACTAGCAAAAACGGCATATCATCATAAGCCCGGCACGGTTCGATGGTGGGAGTTGTTGTTGCATACACAAGTTGGAATCACGATAAATGCATTAACGGTAGCACGTTGGTGAGACAAACTTCACAATTAGGAGACATCGTATGAAGATGAGATTTAAACTATTGTATCATTGTTGAAATTTGCTCTTTGCATTTCTACTTTTGCTGTTTTAATTCTTAGGATTCCGTACCACACTCGGTAAAAACGGAGCTCTTGTAGGATCATTTTGTTGTACGTCTGTCAGCTCGACTGTTCAAAACCCTTTTTGTGAGGAATGCGTAGAGATATCAAGTTGAAATTTACGCCATATATTAAGGTCTTCGGCCCCTAGGCGATAAAGAAGTTAAGCTTCTTAGTTAATGCGATCAAAATATAGGGCTGTTCACGTAACATATTCTGATAATCGCAAACTCAGCCATCAAAACCGACAGTATACTTCCCGTTGACCTAGAATCATGACAGATTTCACACTACAACGAAGGAAAAATTTGGAAATTGTTAATTTGTAATTATATGATGCGAAATGTTTTTCCATTAGTTATCAGACTCTCTGTACGACCATCTGTCAGTTAAAATCCATTTTTCTCGAAACGGGAGGACGTATCGAGTGGAAATTTATGTCACATACTGAGGTCTATATTCCTTTGGTGGTGTAAAAATGTTAAGCTCCTAAGACAGTGCAATTAAAAAACTAGGGCCACCTGTGTCAGATATTTTGATGGTAGCAAACTCACTCATTAAAACTTGTAGGGTACTTCCCCTTGATGTAAAATCTCAAATTTGGCAAGAAAAATGGAAATGTCGTGTGACCAGGGCGTCCCGTCGGGTAGACCGTTAGCCGGGTGCATGTCTTTAGCGTTGACGCCACATACGCGGCTTGCGTGTCGATGGGGATGAAATGATGATGATTAGGATAACACAAAACCCAGTCCCTGAGAGGAGAAAATGTCTGACCAAGCCGGGTATCGAACCTGAGCCGTTAGATATGACATTCCGTCGCACTGACCACTCAGCTACCAGGGGCGGAGATTTGGCATGAAGAAAGGTTTCATAACACAAATAAAGGAAAAAAAGTCAGAATATTGGTAGTCTCTAATTACATCATACAAAAAATATTTCTCGTTTCATTTGTTATGCGACTTCAAACTTGAAATTACAACAGTCTCAAAGTCCTATATCTTGTCAGTGTCAATGCGGTAACTGGCAAAAATCTTCAAGAGCCTCGGCTACCGGAACAGATCAACAGTCTATATAAATAATTAGATTTTTATGGAGCCGTCAGTGCGCGAGTACTATGCGATTAAGGGATGGAAGTGTTTTGTGTAATTTTTAAATGAAATCCGTGTAACTCGCCGCATAAGTGAAGAAGTAGAACAGAAGCTTCACGGTCCAGCCAAGCAGAAGTGGTATCTCATCTGAGGCCAGCTCTCCGTTGCAGTGTTACGTAGGTGTGAAATACCTCATTAGTGTGACACTAAGACGTGAATTCTTTGGCCAAGTGGGGGTAATCTACAGCCGGTGCGCATGCGCACAACAGTCCCCACCGCGCTGACCACACTGGCCGCGCCTCGCTTCAGCTGCCAGACCCCACCTGCGCGTTATTCCGGTCACACTCCGCGGCGCGCCGCCCCCGCCGCCCACCAATGCCGCCCACTCCCGGAATTAGCACGGCGGCTTCTCCGGGGCGGCAGATTGCGATCTGGGCACGCGGCCAGCGTCCACACCTAGAGCCGTACGGCGCTGTTTCCTTTTTCCTTCCACTGTTGTTCGGTCTTTCTGTCTTTCCTGGTTAAAGACAGTAACACTGAATACAAGAGAGGCGTTGTGCACCACAGCGTACGTTCCTACAAGAGTCTAGCAACAGTTATTTTTTTACCAAAAAAGAAATGTAAAATAGTAGACTTGAAACCGTATACTAAAGGAACTATCCTGTGGAATTCTGTATAGTGCAGTGCAGTGAACAGCACTACAATGCATGACGCCACACTATGTGTATTACACTTCCAACGTACAGAGTAAAAACCCTGCGCAAAATTATAAATAGAACTTTGAAAGAAGAAATGTCCAAAATACTTCTATTAGAGTAAAGCTGACTGAGCAAAATTCCTAACGATAAATGACACACGCGAGAACGTGTAACACTGCACTGTGCGACTTAACATGTCTGACAAAAGCAGTGAGATCTGAACTAAACTTCCGCTGAACTTAACCTGCTGATAATTTGAAATGAAATGCTTGACTGTAAATAATCTTAAAGCGTCTTGATCATAATGTTAAAACGGTTCCAAGAAACTTTCGTGACTTACCTTGTGGAAACGGAAAATCGGTTTGCTCGAAACTGGCGAAAGACAAGATGAGGTGCTGCAGCAAACCAGCTAAAGAAAATCTTGAAACACATCGTACTTTAAGTTATGAACAAGTGTGTTGCGACATGTGCAATGCGGAGACATGATTGCAGAAGAAAATTTTAATGGGGGGACGGTGAAAGAAACTGAACTTACTGAGAGCTGTATTATAAAACTGACTTTTATCAATTACAACAATTTTTACAAAACTCACTTCTTGCAAAAGTATCACACGTATTGAAATGGCAAAGGAGTGGTAAATCTGTATATCCGAGTCCAAGCCATGTGAGCAGATAATTTTGTTTACTCTCGTCTCGACAATCAAAATAACTGCCCCGAAACAATAAAAGGAAAATCATATTGAAAGTTTGCCTTTCAGAAGCTCATAATAAATTACATATGAGCAAGCAATGTAGCGATAACTTTGCTTGAATATATTGACACTTCTAAAATCAATGTTTACAAGACCATTTTCTCCGAAACTCAACAAAAATGGTTCAAATGGCTCTGAGCACTATGGGACTCAACTGCTGTGGTCGTTAGTCCCCTAGAACTTAGAACTACTTAAACGTAACTAACCTAAGGACATCACACACATCCATGCCCGAGGCAGGATTCGAACCTGCGACCGTAGCAGTCGCACGGTTCCGGACTGAGCGCCTAGAACCGCGAGACCACCGCGGCCGGCGAAACTCAAAGTCCTCTACGCTTGCATCTCTGTATCCTGCTAGTTATCCCCAGACTGCTCAGCAGCGTGACCAACACCAGACTCTCTCACTTAATGCTCTCGAACGCTACACAGGCGACGACAATACTGCTGACAGCCAAACACCACATACCTTGTAATCTGAAGCTCTGTGGCCAAACATATCCTCTATTAAAGGCTTATGTGTGAAAACTTATCCACTGAAGAAACGCGAATCATCTAATAAGAAGAGAACTCACGTCATTCTCATCGAATACCAGCAAAAATCTAGAAACCTTGCAAATGATTCGCGGAATAGCGAAATATACATGTAAACGTACACTATACGTTCAAAAGTTTTCCGACACTCCTTGTAATACGGAAGTGACCATCTGTCATAACAAGAGGCGAAGTCGCCAGAATAAAGAGAGGCGAGGAGTACTGTGTTATCAGAGGAGAAGCAGCAACGGAGTAGTGGGTCAGCCAGGAGAGCGCAGCGCCTTCGAACTTGGACTAGTAATTGGATTGTCCCTGAGTTACAGATCCTTCAGCGATATTTCAGCCCTTCTGAAGCTGCTCGGGTCGACTGTTGGCGATGTGACTGTGAAGTGGAAACAGGAAGGAGCACCAACAGCCAAACCAAGGCCAAGCAGACGCCCCGTACTTACGGACAGAGACCGTCCAGAGTACTGAGCAGGCCAGTCGGTGTGGCCGAGCGGTTCTAGGCGCTACAGTCTGGAACCGCGCGACCGCTACGGTCGCAGGTTCGAATGCTGCCTCGGGCATGGCTGTGTGTGATGTCCTTAGGTTAGTTAGGTTTAAGTAGTTCTAAGGTCTAGAGGACTTATGACCTCAGCAGTTGAGTCCCATAGTGCTCAGAGCCATTTTTAGTAGTGAGCAGTGTCACTGTAAAAAATCTGACGAACTCAACGGAACAAATTCCTCGTTAGCTCCAAACTGCTACCAGTAGTCCAGCTAGCACAGTGACTTGGATGCAGTGATCGAAGAGTGTCGCATAAGAAATACAGCCACACTATTGTGAGGTAAGTGCTGAGCGGGGTTTGAGATGGTATAAAGAGCAACGCTATAGGGCAGTGTATGGCTGGAGACGAGTGATACGGAGTGATGAATCACATGATACCCCATGGAAAACTGATGGGAGGGTTTGGTTGGGCGAATTGGTGGAGAACATTAACTGCCGTCAGTACAAATGAGGTGGTGCTACGATATGGGGATCTTTATCATAGTTAGATTGCGCTTAAGAAAACACTAAATACTGAATTTGGAGGAATATGCACATATTTTACAGCACTGTGTACGGCTCCCAGTAGGGGAACAGTTCTGTATAAGCACGACAATGCACCTTGTTATAAAGCAGCAAATGCGAGGCAATTTGTGGATGATAACACTCCTTAAATCGACAGGTTTGCATTTTGTCCCAATCTGAAAGCATTGGAACACCTTTAAGATGAGTTATGTCCAGTGATAGGTGTCCGAATGCTTTTTATCATATAGTTTATATGAAGTCACTGTTGTTGTTGTTGTAGTCTTCAGTCCTGAGACTGGTTTGATGCAGCTCTCCGTGCTATCCTGTCCTGTGCAAGCTTCTTCATCTCCCAGTACCTACTGCAACCTACATCCTTCTGAATCTCCTTTGTGTATTCATCTCTTGGTCTCCCTCTACGATTTTTACCCTCCACGTTGCCCTCCAATGCTAAATTTGTGATCCCTTGATGCCTCAGAACATGTCCTACCAACCGGTCCCTTCATCTTGTCAAGTTGTGCCACAAACTCCTCTTCTCCCCAATTCTATGCAATACCTCCTCATTAGTTATGTGATCTACCCATCTAATCTTCAGCATTCTTCTGTAGCACCACATTTCGAAAGCTTCTACTCTCTTCTTGTCCAAACTATTTAACGTCCATGTTTCACTTCCATACACGGCTACACTCCATAAAAATACTTTCAGAAACGACTTCCTGACACTTAAATCTATACTCGATGTTAATAAATTACTCTTCTTCAGGAAGTCACCGTAGTCGTAGGCAAATCCTCGTCCAGAACCGATAACAGTATATAGGAAAGAATAACAAAAAATTAACAATAGCTAACTTAGGACCAAAATATTTGAATATCTGACTGACAGAATTTTTACTTCTTTTGTAGTTGTATCACGGACAGTCGAAAGGAGAGAGGAAAAGTACATGACCATGTTTGAAATGCGTATGTGGGAAAAATAGGGTGAAAGGAGGAGAAATGTGGGAGTACTTCCAGAAGTAGCAGAGAATAATTAACGTGTGGAAATTATAAAATGAGAAAGATCTCAGCTGGCAGACTTATTAAAAATAAATTATCGGCAACGAAGATTCACAGAAGGGAAGATTGCATGAAAGAGAGGTAGAAGAGCGTGAAGAGGGGCTGGAGTGCTTGATAACATTCAGAATGTACGGAGTTACTAGCAGATTAACTAAGAGGCAAATGACAGAGAAAACTGGAGTGCCTCCTGTCGATTCTTTTTGGTACTGAGTTTCCAAAGAAGAAGGGTATTTAAGGGTGCAAAGAGAACCGTCCTCTCCATTACCCTGCACTAATCTTTGTGTGTGTATGTGTGTGTGTGTGTGTGTGTGTGTGTGTGTGTTCGCGTGTGTGTGTGCGCGCGCGCACGCGCCGTCGCCACTAACGTTAGAGAGCGAGCAGGTAGTTCGCCAGAGAGCGCAGCGCGTCTGTAGCAAGCGCAGGTCCCGGCGGTGCTGCCGGGCGCGCCGCGACGGGAGATTAAACGCGATCCGGCGCACCGGCAAAATTAATTTCTCCAGCCAGAAAAGGTTCCAGCGCGATCCGCGAGGAAAAATAATTCTCTCCGCGGAGGCCGCGCCAGTGTGCTGCGTCAAATTACGTGCGCGCGAATTTGTCGCTGCCGGCCGGGCTCGGGCGAGAGACGGCCTCCTCTCTCCAGCGCTGGGCGCAGAGGAGCGAGAGGGCGCTGCGGGGCGGGGCCATGGCCGTGGGCGAAGCTCCACTGCGTCCTGCCAGGGCAACGGCTGTGCCATTTGGCTTCAATTAAGAAGGGGAAGCCACTGAACCAAAACTGCTCCGCACAGGAGTCAACACATCTCCCGCACAAAAATAAAATAAAATAAAATAAAATCTTTACCCATACACATGTGTGCCTTTGTGTGTGTGTGTGAGAGAGAGAGAGAGTGAACACAAGTACAAAGAAACAGGGCAGTTGTATACTCAACATGAAGTTGACCTGTTGTTGCTGTTGTCAGAGCGGTGGTTTGATGCAAGACTCCACGATACTCCGTCCTGTGTACGCTTCTGAATAACTACAGCGACTCACATCCATTTTAACCTGTTTACTGAATTCGTCAATTGGTCTCCAGCAGATTTTATCCGCCACACTTATCTTACCTGTGTAAAATAATGAAGTTAAAGCAAAGTCTGTGGCGCAAGCCAATGGCCGGAGATTTGGCCCGACTGCAGGTAGAGTGCAGACTTCGTATCTGCCGCGGCACAAGGAAGAAGAGGGGTAATCGGCCCTTCGCACCGGTTGCCTTTTACTCCCGGGAAAAGTCTCCGGTAGTCATCTTGACAGCAGGCTGAGCGGAGTCAGGGCCGTCGAGGAGGGACTAGAGTGACAGTCTAGTGCTCCCTCCGTGAGACCGCCAGATCCCTTGAATAAAATAATCAGCATTTTCTCTAAATTGACTAAAATTTGTACTAGTTTATAAACACGGATACCGCTATGAAGAATCGAATCTTACCCTTACGCATTCTGCTGATCCAAAGATGTCTACCGAGCGAGGTGGCGCAGTGGTTAGCACACTGGACTCGCATTCCGGAGGACGACGGTTCAATCCCGTATCCGGCCAACCTGATTTAGGTTTTCCGTGATTTCCCTAAATCGCTCCAGGCAAATGTCGGGATGGTTCCTTTGAAAGGGCACGGCTGACTTCCTTTCCCGTCCTACCCTAATCCGGTGAGACCAATGACCTCGCTGTCTGGTCTCCTCTCCCAAAACAACCCCCCCTCCCCCCCCCCTAAAGAAAAATCTCTTATCGCAGCCGGATTGTAGGGTGAGTTTCAGTCGTCTCCAAAACAAAAACGTGTAGATAATCAAATCTGCGAGGTCGGCTCATGGAGTGAACAACTACGAGTTGGGGCGTAGCACCGTTGGATCAAATAGTGCCTCGAAGTATTTATTCTAAGGTTGATAGGATGCAATATGAATCAGTATATTTTTGTTTACGCGACTGAAACCAAATCTTAAAGGACAATGTGTACATCACGTGCGATGTGCAGGTTGTATGTGCAGGTTCTCGGGTTTAACATTAGGACGATGTAGATACTTTTTCATGTACTCAAGATACAATAAAACCAGTGTTATCCATAACCCAAGGGGCTCGAGTTCGACAACCGGCCGAGTCGTAGATTTTCTCCGTTCGGGGAGTGGGTATAATCCCCACGTTCGTATCTCCATAATTGACAGAATTGTGTGTGTGTGTGTGTGTGTGTGTGTGAGAGAGAGAGAGAGAGAGAGAGAGAGAGAGTGTCTGTGTGACGCTTGTCAACCAGGACACCACTTCCTTGCTCTCTCTCTCTCTCTCTCTCTCTCTCTCTCTCTCTCTCTCTCTCTCTCTCTCCCTTCCCCCCTCTCTCTCTGTGCCTCTGTCTCTTTGCGAAAAGACGAAAAGGCAATGCTCTCCCGAGACTACAGACACCAGGAACGATAGTGTGCTTGGGCATCATAGCTAACTGCCAGTCCGACTCATTGTAAATTAAGTATTCAGGTTCCTCCTAAGTCACCCGACACGGATCTTTCCTTAGGAGAGGTAATAGACTTTGTTTCCATTCTTCCCCACCTCGAAGTTGCCCTTCATCATTTACTGGTTCAAATGGCTCTGAGCACTATGCGACTTAACATCTGAAGTCATCAGTCCTCTAGAACTTAGAACTACTTAAACCTAACTAACTTAACGACATCACACACATCCATGCCCGAGGCAGGATTCGAACATGCGACCGTAGCGGTATCGCGGTTCCAGACTGTAGCGCCTTTAACCGCTTGGCCACCCCAGCCGGCTCATCATTTACTACTGCAGCATTTAGAGACCTTGGAGCTGGGCAACTGGAAGGACAGCCTAACGTCTGTACACCACTCGTAAACACATGAAGAATATCTTCTACCGTGATAAATATATGTTTCACTTGCCTGAAACTAATACACATACTCATATTATAAAATCTATTACGGAAATGGCGATAGACATAATGTTATCAGTATTATTTCCTCATAAAGCTACTTTAAATTGCTGAGAGGTACTGTGGTTTGATCTTTTTGTTAATATGAGATGTGACAAGTATGGTATTGTTAGTATATTCACTACCCGTCTGTTTGTATATTATCCTAACCAAAAGCTAACTTCCCGTGTTGACCATGAAACAAATTGCACGGAAACAGTCATTAATTTAAAACTTCCTGTCAGATTAAAACTGTGTGCCGGACCGAGACTCGAACTCGGGACCTTTGCCTTTCGCGGGCAAGTACTCTACCACTTCCCCTGAAAGGCAAAGGTCCCGAGTTAGAGTCTCGGTCCGGCACACAGTTTTAATCTGACAGGAAGTTTCATATCAGCGCACACTCCGCTGCAGAGTGAAAATCACATTCTGGAATCATTAATTTGTTTACTTTTCATCCAGCGAGTAATGTCCCTTTAATCTCATGCCGTGCCATATGTATCCATTTCCGTCGAGATTGATACGTGCACTACACGAGGAGGTTGTGTTCTCCATATTCTCCACAGAAGAGGGCGCGATACTCAGGAACGTGCGAGATGTGTGGCCCGGGCGACGGGGTAACACCGACGTATTACCCGAAAAACTAGACGGCATCTGCAGTTCATTAGATCCTGCCGAAACTGCAAGCAGCTGCGTACTTTAATTTGATGTGGCACCAATAACATCGAGCATAAATAGCTCGTTAACAGGAAGGAACTCGTAGCCGGTGGCATAAAAAAGAGAAGATACGCGGAGCTATTCTCGACTCAGCAACAGGTGCTGAGTGTATATCGCCGCTACAGATGACGACGCGTTTCTTAAAATACACAGCAGGCGCTGACTGTAGAGAAAAGCATCCGTAGTCACGGCGTTATAGCTTAATATTCATTGTTATCTTGTTTGCTTATGGAGTGGGTTTAATAATAATTGTTAAACTCATATGAAAAAAGAAAGGAACTCTCACTTTTTGACACATGCAGGTTCCAATCTTGGTCAGGGGATCCGTTTTAACTTGTCAGATGATATCAGATCTACAGAAATTTTAAGCAACAGCGACGTATGCAGTAATTTGAAATGTACCAAATTTTCAAAGCTATATTTTAAATCTTGCTTCGCTTAAAACAGCAGTGATATTTGCTACTCGTGGATTTTTAGGCAAACCCTAATTTTCTGTAATAGCGTAGAGCATCATGCTTTATTCTTTTCCTGGCTTATGCTTGAGATTTTAGTTTTATGTCGAGAAGAAACCGTAAATTTAAAGCAAATTTCGCCAGTTCCTGTTTTTTTAATGCAGATTTTCATTTTTCTGATAGTTGCGTTAAAGCAAATTCGGTCAGTTCCTGCTTTTTTAAATGTATATGTTTATTTTTCTTATAGTTGCGTTTCTTTCTTCTCTACAGTTATTCTTTCAAAAATGAGATATCTGGTATATACAAACTGAAGCGGTCCTCCGAGTTTGGTTTGATTCAATAACAATATTTATTGCTGGTTTCGTATTACGTAGGAAACGTGTAATCTAATTCTGTTTCTCATTTGAGCTAATATCACTTTCCTCAGAAAGCGTACGTTATTTATAAGATGAGCTTTTCTCAATGTTTCAGAACGAAGCTCGGAACAAACCTCCCACAGACAAATGTTTCTTTTCTACATTAATTTCATAACTTTCTTATTTTATGATGCTTAAAGATAGGATTACCTGTATCCTCGCTTTGATAGCGACTGTGGTCTCTGCATCTCAAACATTTTTCTATTTTGCCCCGACGTACTGATAATGTTTTAGAAGTGTCGATACGTAGTAAGAGAGACAGTAGAAAAGACTCTGCTGAAGTGACAATTTGGTTCAAAAATGGTTCAAATGGCTCTAGGCACTACGGGACTTAACATCGGAGGTCATCCGTCCCCTAGACTTAGAACTACTTAAACCTAAGGACATCAAAAACATCTATGCCCGAGGAAGGATTCGAACCTGCGACCGTAGCAACCGTGTGGTTCCGGACTGAAGCGCCTAGAGACAATTTGGTAACAAAAATATCTCTTCTGTTATACTCACTGCTGCCAATCTCATTTTTTGTTACGGGTCTTAATAATTTTAATGTTTTATTTTTCTTTTAGATATACTTTCACAGAATTATCTGTAGCATGTCGCATAGGAGATAAGAACACATTTATTTCAGTTTTTGGATATTTCGATTAAGGTATAGATTGCACCTCCAGAAATTACACAGTCCACGTAATTGCGAGTCGACATTTGCCATTATTTTTACTTTTCATAAAAATAATTTAACGTCGAAAACGCCAAAACGAAACAGAGTTTACTAATGAGTTAAAAATGGTTTGTCCGTTATTTATCAGTAGCTTATGGTGGGTCAGTAGCTTATGGTGGGTGTTCACTTAATATTGGCGTATATAAGCGTAGTACGAACAGCAGAAACTTCCTCAAACGTAATCATGACTTGAAGTCTGCGATTTAAGTGACAAGTAAATTTCAACGGTAACAAAAAAGCATCTTTTGCATTTTATGCTGCTGTTCAAAATCTCAGCTTCAAGTCAACCACTTCTTCGAGGTTCGTAAGACGACGTTTAGGGTAACCAGAACTTAATCCGAAGCTATTACTGTTAATATAATTAAGCTACTATCGTTACAGGAGCTTTGCAAAATTTAAATGAAACAAATTTTGCTACACGAGCCGTCTATTCAACAACAGGAAAGAAATTAAAACTGAACCCAATCTACGGGCACCACGAAGCAGAAGGAAATGAACATGAAACCCAATTATTACACTACAGAAAACTTCGTTATATGTATTGTGGCAAATTTTCTTAACAATCGACGCGACCCTCCTCTTCCTCCTCCCCTAAAAAATTGGCTTTCGCGCCTCCTCTTTTTAATAGAAAATATATTGTTGTTAGTGTCTGTTTAACGCTTTGAAGATGTTTTGAGCGGTTTTATTAGATATTAACAGTCTATCTATTTGTATGAAATTCTAGTTCAATCAAACTCTATCTCGTGCTAAGGAACGTTTGTGACACGTCAATAAAATAGAGTTTCCCAAAATCAGTGACTATAAATTACAAGATTTGCAGATATCCTAATAATATTTGACCTTTACCAAGCAAAACGCATTTTCAGTGAATTACGTGACGGAAAAATGCACATGTGCCAGTGTGAGGGGGTGGGCGTGAATGTCAGTTTATTCTCCTTTGTGAAATGCACGACTCCAAGAGTTTACAGACTTTTTTCATATTGAAAATGTGCTACTGACATATTAAGAACTGCGGCATTAACATTTTTTTTTTACTTTCCTTGCTGCTGAACTGTTTATTCTAGCACCTGAACAATAATCTGACACATCAATTTTAGGTAATGAAGTCGGTTTATTAATCAGCGTTATACTGCTAAAAATTAGTAGAAAACAATAAAAAGGCGGAAATTTGAACTCTACAGGAACAAAAGCTTGTTAGTAATACCTTGAACCGTCTTCGGCTACGTTTCGGCATTTATCTGAATGTACTAACTAGTACTGTTGGGAACTGATACCAACGAATCACTGTGTACTACTGGCCTCACGACATATCTTAAGATACTATAGAGGTAAAAATTGTAGTCCGTGTTATGTCTGGCGTGTTGATGAAAAAGTTAGTGAAATGAAGTGAAGAGGAATTTGTAAAAAAAAAAAAAAAAAAAAAATGAAATAGAACGATCAAACAGGTTCAGTCGCACGTAAATCAGGTAGCAGACTCCGGTTCATGATTGCATACTAGGAGAATGCTATCAGTCTACAAAGGAAATTAATTACAAAACACTTTTGCGACTAGTCCTAGAATATTACCTAAGTGTGTGGGACCTGTACCAAAGAGAATTTACAGGAAATATTGAACGTATACAGAGAAGGAACGCCCAACTGATGACATGTGTGTTTGACCAGTGGGAGAGTGTCAGAAAGATGAAGAAGAAAGAAACTGAATTTGTAGAAGCTTGAAGACAGAAAGAAGTAAACTATCCCGTAAAAGCTACTGAAAAAGTTTCAAGAACCAGCTACAAGTGACCTGTCTAAGAATGTACTGAAAGTTCCTAAGGTCTTGTAGTGATCGTGAAGACAAAGTTGGAGTAATTACAGCGTACACAGGGGCGTTGAAGCAATCACTAATCGCGTCTTCTATTCACAAATGGAGCGGGCAGAAGCCCTGGTAACTCGTACAACGAGCACTACCGTCAGTTACGTACTTCCTATTGGTTTGCAGAGAAGAGAAATAGATCTAGACTGTGTTGTCACTCTTTTTGATTTCCTATCCTCTAGATATTGTCGACGAATGCTGTGGCAGGTGCACAATTAATACTTGAAATAAGCGCTTCATAATATGAGACATATTGACATCGTTTCAGAATGTAGAAGGTAATAACGCTTGCTACAAGGGCTTGCGTTTCATCCCTGCTTCGGTCGTTTGCCTTCGGCTGTAGTCTCTCAAACTCGATCTGTCGCTAGTTCACGAAGCAATTAAATGCTTATCCGAGACTAATATGAATATCGCGGCCGTTTCTGTGTCGGGATGACAGCGCAATGATTAGGAAGTTCTGGCGGAATAAAAAAAAGTTGCTCGCACCGTTCCGGCCTATAGAGGCCGGCTGAGCCGACGGAGGAGGGAGGCTTTTTTTTTCTTTTACCCGTCGGACGGGCTGCACTCCCGATACACGCCGCTTATCTAATCTGCATACTATTACCATCTGAAACAGAAACGTTCCATTACGACGGAAAGCGAAGGGAATTAAAAAGTATAAACACACAATACCGGAGAGGACCGCAAACGCGAGCGCTCTCGCCGCTACGTGAGTGGATCTGAAGATACTGCTCGGCGCGCAATTAAAATATAAAGGCTGGCTTGTAGGGAAAGGGAGAGAACCGTAGGGTCACGCAGGGCGGAGCGACCGCCGAGAGGTTTATGGAAATTTAAAAGGGAAAGCCGAAATACGCGCAGGCAGTGGGAGAGAGACAGAGGGTGACGTGGGCAGGGCGGTAGTGGGGGTGGAAGAGCAGAGTTGAAGCAGGGCTATAGGTAGGAACGTGAGGAGGTCTTCAGCCGGTGATTTGCATTGCAAACGGGCACGGCGGTGAGCCGTGTGATTTCCCACAGGCCGGTGCTCACACAGCGACTCGTCCCTGTCCGCGGTCCGAGCTTCGAGTCGTGGTACCAGCACGGTGCGCTGTGAGGAGGGGACAGGTTTGTTTGTTTGCTCGCTCTGCCACCGGCACCCCGGTGAGCCGGCGGACAATGAGCCAGTCCAGATTCTCCTCGCTTCCTCTCCAACCCCTCCCGGCATCCCCCTCCGCGCCGTCTACCGCCCCTCCTCCTCCTTCTTCCTTTTTTTATGAGAAACTCTTCGCACTCGGCTGTCTCTGGCTCTTATCCTACTTTCTTTCCCGTCGACTGCTCGCAACAACAACAGCCGGGCCTCGGCGTCGTTCGGCCCAGATCGCGGTCACGTCGGCGAGTGGGTCCATTGTCTGCGCCGGCAGATCTATCACGCCGCACATCTCGGCGAGGGCAGCTTGGAAGTGTCCTGGTCAAAGAGCTCGGCGATTGCACTTTCTGTGATGGTTCCGAGCTCCGGGTGTCAACGTTTTATTTCGTCTTTGACGTCCCTCGGTTTGTTTTGAAAAAAGAGAGAACACTCTGCGCTGCTGTGGTATCTAGACAGAGGCGGCGAGGCAGTCGCAATTCGGACCGGAACGACGCCTAGCGTAGTGCCTGCCGTTCCTCTACATTTCTGAATCCCCCCCCCCCGCCCCGACACACACACACCCTCACAACCGCGCATTGCTAGCTAGTTATTTGCGTATTCCGTGGACCATAACAGCGACCTCTTGCTATGACACGGAACGAGTCTGTTTCACAGTTACAGCATATCTTCTCAGCGGAAAACACGCCATGATTATTTATGGCATTTCTGAGTGTATTTTTTTCCTTCATGCATCCAGCTATGAGGGTCGTTCAATAAATAATTCCCCACATTTTTTCTCAGAATATACTTACTGTTGTCAGAATTTGGTGACAACATACATCTACATGTCTTGTCCATATCTCATTTTTCTACGTAGTCTTCACAATGTTCTATGGCCGTGTGCCAACGTTGTGGAAGAGCATGTATTCCCTGATGGTAAAAGCCATTTCCGGCGCAAAGTGATGCACCCAGCTTTCGGCCCCCGTAACGATTCTTGACAGAAAGGCCTCCAACAAATCGTATGAAATGGTGTTTCTTTAAATCTTGTGGTCCGCTGTGAACATTCGTGAAACCCATCTTGAGCACCTCTGTGAATATCCGACAATCTCGATCATTGCAGACGCACATCCAATGCTGACCGACAACTGCAGAGCCAATCGTTGAGTTGCGATGCACTGGTCGGCACGAATAATGGCACCCGCACGATTCAGCATGTCTGGAACAGTGGCTGTGACAGGACGTACCGAGCGTGGCTGACTATGGAGCTCCATTTCTGCATTTACTGAGCCTGTAACTTTCTTTACCCATTGCCCAACTCTACTCCTGTCAACTGTAGCAACGCCATACACTGCTAGCAAATGTTTATGGATGTTCACCAAGGTTTTTTTTTTCTGCACACAAGAATTCAATAACAGCACGCTGCTTGTAACGTGAGTCGTATGTAGACTCCAGTTTGACGCTGTAGCATGGCTCTGCCATCTGCCAGAACGGTTCGAAACTTCACCGGCGGACAGAACAAGCATCAAATGTGAAGCACCAACGTGGACGTCTGTCTATGTATATTAATAGTTTTTTAGAAAATGTGGGGCATTACTTATTGAACGACCAACGTATTTATACGAGTACTTAACTGTGTTATTTCTCTCTCTCTTAAACACACACTTAAAATCACAAAATTATGTTATTACACAATTTAAAGCTATACTGACTACTAATCGACCGTGACTGTTTCGAAAATAAGAAAACATTTTTCCGAGAACGGTATCATTCACTTAAATTATTTAACTAAGCAACATGTTTGAGGTATAAACCTCATCATCAGACTAAAATGCCAATACAAAACCACATTTAACAGAAGTACACGTATATCTTAAAGATTTTCTGTGCGGTCTTGGTATGTGTTTTGTCATTCCGAGCAGGAAGAGAACGAAAACCTGGTGTGTGAATAATCAGTTCGTTTGTTGGTCTGCCGTTCACATAAAGAATTTTAAATACTCGTTCACTTTGTTCATATGAAATGGATGGTTTCTTTTGGTGTGTTCAGTTGCTTCCATAGGTATGGCTTCTTGAATATTGTTAAACACTCTTTATAAACTTGCAAAGGACACTGAAAACGTTTTATCATAGGCAAGTCTAACATGCAGTAGAAAAAAAATGGCAGTCAAATCAAGGCTTGTTTTAATTTAGCTCATAGTAGGTCTCATCCTTCTCTTTCTCCACAGTATGACCGCAGCAACGAACATTGATATCCATACGTGCTTTCATTAAATGTTTTTTGAGTGTCCACTGGAGCCTGAAGATGAGGTTTGTACCTCGAAACATGATGCCTTATTAAATAATGTAAGACAGTCAACAAAATTTTGTGACTTGTATCAGTTTATGGAAAAGCTTTTCATGGTGCTTTCAGAAATTATTCTGCGGAATATAATGATTTTTCAGAACAATACTATTTCAGTTTGGGTTGGAAATTCATTATATTATCCATCAAATTCTTAATGTTACTGATAGGTGGTCAGAGCTTTTTATGGCTGAGTAGCTAACGCCTTTCTATGCCACACCAAGGATGAGTGACGGGTAATATGAGTCGTTTCTCCTTTTGGTATTATGTTAATATTGTTTTCAAGCTGTGATTGACTGTTGACAGCAGAATTCGTAAAGGAGTAAATATACTGTGAGACTGTTGCCAGTGTGCTTAACTCTATAAAGTGCTGTCCACAAGAGGCTCTAGACTGCACTCTGCACATTATCCGTATCACACCCTTTTGTGCAACAAACACGTTTTTCCTCGCTGGTACGTTACTCTAAAAACGATACTATAGTAGATGAATGAAAGAAAATAGGGAAAGCAAATCAACTTTCATACACTTTCAGCTCAAAAATCTGACAGTGCACACTAAGCAAACACACACACACACACACACACACACACACACACACACACAAACACAAACACACACAAAGCACTTGTTCGACGTTATTTTTATATTTGTACCTAGAGTTAATTCTCATAAATTGACAGTATATAGGCCTACTAACAATTGAGGATGTATGCTGCTCTGAAATGAAAAGGTTGGCACATGAAAAATTAGTTGTGGGCTGCATCAAATCAGTTAGAAGACTGATGACTAAAAAATTACTAACACAGCATACAAAGCTATGTTCCAAGCTAAAACAAAGTAAACCAGTAAATCGTAAAGATCCACTTTCTGCAGACTGTACTAAATTTTTTAACTGTGAATGATCAAAAGATCAGGTAGAATTTAATTGAAATATTTAATTTCAAAGAATGTCTGTCTACACTGTTAATGACCACGGCCATGTTCGAGATGAAGACGATCTCCGTGGTAGCTACGCAATGGAAAATTTCATCAGCTGTTTTTTCCCAGCAGGGACAGGAGAGGTGATGACATACAATTCTAGATCATATGAGTGTCTGCCAATTCACTTTATTAAATCTCCAACCTCTCTGCGATATTTCAGGGAATAAGGAAATCTAGTGACTGTGATCTGTCTGTCACGCTTGTTCGTCACATTCACCATATCTCCATCTCTTTACCAAACGTCTGACCATAGAACTTTAGAAGCATTATATCAGGAGACTCAGTTTTTCAATGACTCTCCAATGATTAGCAACAGTACATAATTTGACTTAAAAAATACATATTTGCTTAATAATGTCGACCGGAAAAATGATTGCAAGAGTTGACCATACAGCAGTATAGTTCTTTGTAAACAATGGGTTGTGGAAAACCTTATTTCAAGAACGTTAAGGATTCGGGAATACTTGAGGTCTACAGCTTCGGTGACAAAATATAAATAGGTACTACTGTGTGAATAAAAGTGGCTCTATTACTCATCCTTACAGAATTCCAGGCAGCAGTTTCGCATGTGGTGAATACTATCAATGCCTGATCATGAATTGGGTTCTCTGCATCCACAATTCACAAACATCGTCCCACATGTTTTCGGAAACTCTTTGTACAGGTGCGCTTGAGCTAAGACATATCTGTGATCTTGCTTCATCAAAGTGAAGTGGCACAGTTCGTTTTGAGGACAACGTCCACCTTCTTAGAAATATTTACTTTTGCGTGTGACTCCTCAAATTAAATTTAAGTTCTACTGCCACATGCCGATAACATTAATATGTCATCATACACTAATGGTCAGCCCCCGGTAGCTGAGTGGACCAGTCCGCTATCCCGATTCAAAACAAAAAAGTTAAGAAAGATGGATAGAGCGTCTGCTAAAAATAAAAAACACAAAAAAAGAAAAAAAAATCCGTGTAGATCTATTTTTTGTTCTGTTTGAATACCTAAATCATTTAAATATAAAAAAACAATTAAATTTTAAAGAAAAAACATATGAAATAACAAAAACGTGGTCAGCGTGACAGAATGTCAAGCCTAAGGGCCCGGGTTCGATTTCCGGCTGGGTCGGAGACTTTCTCCGCTAACGTACTGGGTGTTGTCTTGTCCTAATCATCATCATTTTATCCCCATCGACGTGCAACTAGGAAGACTTGCACCCGGCGAACGATCTACCCTACAGGAGGCCCAAATCATACGAGATTTACATTTTATACACTAATGGAAAAAAGTTCGCATCATGATCTCCATATATTAGGCCAAGTTGTTAGTTACTACTGACTGCAGTGTTCAGAGCAAAACCGTTAAGCAGCTCACAGTTAACCAGTGCTGGAGACGGGCCGCGAGGGATTAGCCGAGCAGTGTGGAATGCTACAGTCATGGACTGTGCGGCTGGTCCTGGCGGAGGTTCGAGTCCCCCCTCGGGCATGGCCGTGTGTGTGTTCGTCCTTACGATGATTTAGGGTAAGTAGTGTGTAAGCTTAGGGACTGATGACCTTAGCAGTTAAGTCCCTTAAGATTTCACACACATTTGAAGATTTTTTTGTTGGAGACGGATAGGGGTTTCATGCAGGAATCGGATGTAGAGTTCACAAATCTGTTCTGAGAAAAATTAGTCCAAGCTCAGTGAGTCCGCAAAGTTACATTAATTACAAATTATTTCTTGTGATTTGTCTCTAGTATGTACTAAAGCTTGACATGCTGAAACTCCAGATCTGAAAAAATCGAACACTCACGGCCACGATATATTTTAGAGCCTCGCACTGGTGGCGAACAAACCCTAAATCCGTGAGCACGTGCCCTAAAACCACCTACCAGCCTTCAGGAGGGATGCGCTATTCCGCGTCCAAAACTCGACTCAACTAGCCTCCTGCGTATTTAGATTTAGCCAGCGAAGTGCAGTGTCTGTAGCGTCACAGGCCGTACAAAAGTGAATTTATAACGAGCTACCAGGGAGGCATGTTGTCGAAAGATTTACGGCTGCTCACATTAAGAGAAGAGCTGGAAATGGGAGCGCGTAAGCAACGAGATTCCGGTAGCAGGACGACAACCTCATGGGCCAATAAGGTGAAACTGTTCAACCTTTCTTTACTACAGGACGTTTCGATCACAAAGTCATCAAAAGCGCTCATCGGAATGCAGTAAGCTTAAGATACCCGGCCGGCCGCGGTGGTCTCGCGGTTAAGGCGCTCAGTCCGGAACCGCGTGACTGCTACAGTCGCAGATTCGAATCCTGCCTCGGGCATGGCTGTGTGTGTTGTCCTTAGGTTAGTTAGGTTTAAGTAGTTCTAAGTTCTAGGGGACTGATGATCATAGATGTTAAGTCCCATGGTGCTCAGAGCCATTTGAACCACTTTTTTTTTAAGATACCTCCTGTAATAAAAAAAGCTTTCGATACATTGCCGTCTAATGAACAATACACGAACGTACGCAATGTCATACCCGATGTATAATTGGACTGAAGATTTCCTAACATAAAGAAAACAGCATGTCATGTTTGTGTGTGTGTGTTTGTGACAATGACTTAGAGTGTGAGGACGGATCTTCCATTAAACTTTTGCGATGATGTTTTTTTTTATTTATACAGAAGTCACAACGGTATAAAAGTGTAGCGAAATGCGGGAAGACCAGCAGTGGATCCAAGTTTGGGGCAGGAGCTGGTAGCTCAACTGAACATAAAAAAATTAATGTTCTGCGTATAAAGAAGCAGAAAGAATCCTTATTGTGCGATCACACACTTGCAAAATAATTTTTGGAAGCAGTTATACACATCTATTAAGTATCTGGGAGAAATTGCAAAACTGCAAATCGATTTAGAAAAGATATCTGAATGGTGCGAAAAGTGTCAGTTGACCCTAAATAACGAAAAGTGTGAGGTCATCCACATAAATGCTAAAAGGAACTCGTTAAACTTCGGTTACTCGATAAATCAGTCTAATCTAAAAGCCGTAAATTCAACTAAATACCTAGGTGTTACAATTAGGAACAACTTAAATCGGAAGGAACACATAGAAAATGTTGTGGGAAAGGCTAACCAAAGACCGTGTTTTATTAGGAGGACACTCAGAAAATGTAACAGACCTACTAAGGAGACTGTCTACACTGCGATTGTCCGTCCTCTTTTAGAATACTGCTGCGCCATGTGGGATCCTTACCAGATAGGATTGACGAAGTACATCGAAAAAGTTCAAAGAAAGGCAGCACGTTTTGTACTGTCGCGAAATATGGGAGAGAGTGTCACAGAAATAATACAGGATTTGGGCCGGAAATCATTAAAAGAATGGCGGTTTTCTTTGCAACGGAATGTTCTCATGAAATTCCAATCACCAACTTTCACCTCCGAATGCGAAAATATTTTGTTGACACCGACCCACATAGGAAGAAACGATCACCACGGTAAAATAAGGGAAATCATGCGGAAAGATATAGGTGTTCATTCTTTCTGTTTCTGTGTGCTATACGAGAATGGAGTAATAGATAATTGTGAAGATGGTCCTATTAACCCTCTGCCAGGCACTTGAATGTTGTTTGCAGAGTATTGATATAGATGTAGATGTAGAATGCTTATAGCGCGATATGAACTGGAACGACCACATACAACTAATCGCAGATAAGGCTGATGTCAGACTGAGATTCGTTGAAAGAATCCTCATGAAATAAGGTCCACCTGTTAAGGAAGCAGCTTACAAACCAATACTTTAATATTAATCGTCACTCTGGTATCCGTAGCAGTTAGGTTTGATCGAGGAAATAGGGAAAATCCAAAGAAGAGCAGTACGTTTCGTGACAGATTTATTTAGCAAGCGCAAGCGAGTGACGGAGGTGCTCCCGAGAGCACTCTTTCCTAGAAGAGTCAACCAGTATATTGCTTCCTCCTACGTAAGTGTAGCGAAAAGACCACAAAAGCTAAATTAAAGAGATTTCAGCTCACACAGAGCCTAATCAAATAACCTTTTTTGCCGCGGATCATTCGGACTGGAACAGGTATGGGAGGGGGAGAGAGAGGGAGGTGACAGTGGTATAAAAAATACTCTCCACCACACACCATAACAATTGTCCGCCCACGGTGGCTGAGTGGAAATGATCGCCTTCCTCCTTCGGGTGGTGCCGCAAGCAATATAACTACTTCTCCCAGATATGACCTATTATCCCCGAACAAAGACAAACGCAGCGACTTTGATTCGAGGTTTGACTGTTCTTTATCTTTTCCGAGAGGGCAGTAAGAATGTACTCGACTTTTGGGCCGTACTACAAAACATGACTCACAGCTTATGAGACATCCGAGATACCGAACATATTATGCTAATTTTTTAGGAAGTGCCTTGCTTCATCCCCCACCCAGTTGGGGTGTTCGGGGTAGGAGAATGTAATTATTGCCTGTAAGTATCAGAACAAGAAAGGACCAGGACAGTGGAGGAGATCTACCATCACACGTGAAGACGTACCCGACAACAACGCGAGGTATAACGGGATTAGCGAGGTACGCGCCCAAGAAGATGAACGTGGTCCGTTATTGTTTTGTACTGAGAGAAGCAGGATCTTCTTTCACTATTATGGAAACAAGAAGTCCACTTATTTACGTTTTCCAGAAATATTTTATTTTTAAAGGTCACCGATTTATATATAGAAAACTGATAGAAGCAGTTTATGTTGGTTATTGTTATACAATTATGTACAAAAAAGTCAACTTATTTACGTTTCTCAGAAATATTTTATTTTATAAAAATCATCGTCTTTTAGAAAAAATCTGGAAGAAGCAGTTTATGTTTGTTATTGCAAAAAAATGTGGTTAGCGTGACAGAATGTCAATCCAAAGGGCTCGGGTTGGATTCCCGGCTGGGTCGGAGCTTTTCTCCGCTCTCGGGCTGGGTGTTGTGTTGTCCTAATAATCATCGTTTCATCCACATCAATGCGCAAGTCACTGAAGTGGCGTCAACTCGAAAGGCTTGCACCCGGCGAACGGTCTACCCGATGGGAGGCCCTAGTCACACAACATTTACATTTTTACCATGCTTCCAGAGAGTAGATGTATACGTAGAAACCAGCTTTTCTCATTCATTGAGTTCTCGAACTTACAATAAAAGTTTTATCTTCCAATCTGACCTAGACCTGGGGATGCGCTACAGGTCAAGCCCGTCACCGCTGCTTAAATTCCAAAAAGAACAATACAGAAACAAAGTAACGATTGTTAGAACTTTGTTCTATCTCAGTGCAGGTACGACCGTCGCTCACGTCACATCATTACGCCACGCGCGAAACCTGATACCCGTTGCGGGTAGGTTTAGTCGACCCAGCAACAGAATGCAGGTTTGCACGCTTGTATCAGGTTGTCTGCCTACGAGTTGGTAGGCCTGGGCTCCGTGACCTTTCGGTCTGGCGTCGCGTGCTCCGGCCGCATCGGCGCCGCCCACGGTGGCCCCATAAAGCCAGTGTGGGGCGGCGCAGGCTAGCTTATCGCCGGAGACTCGTCCCGTCCCGAGCCGCCTAACGACCCGACAAGTTTCACACCGGCGGCGCTCCGTCACGACGACTAAATCCGAACCTGCTACCTGCCAGCTTTTTATAGCCGCCGCCGCCCAGAAGAAACTGTTGCCCCTTAGGGCTGACCTACATTTCTGTTATCTGGCCACACGTCACGCGCCTCTTCTTCTCATATGCCGAGTTGCAAATGTAAATGTCTAATGTGGGATACGAGTCTGTCGACGCGGAGGAGGCGTAAAAGGCTCTCGTAAAGTAAGACGTGACGAGCCCAAAAATACATCGGCTGACATTTGCTCGAAATGCTCAGAACGCGACACCATCAGCAGAAACACGAGGTAGATTTAGAAACTCACTTGGTTTTGTTTTCTTTTTACGTTGTCAGTCTTCTGTCTTGTTTACCGTTGTCCATTTCTTGTCCTGTCTTAAGATTTTGCTACCAGTATGTACTGCACCCAACATATTGTGTAACTTGTTTCAGGTTAATCACTATGTGCTTTTACAATTTTTCTCTTCCGGTAGGCCGGCCGGAGTGGCCAAGCTGTTCTAGGCGCTACAGTCTGCAGCCGATCGACCGCTACGGTCGCAGGTTCGAATCCTGCCTCGCGCATGGATGTGTGTGATGTCCTTAGGTTAGTTTGGTTGAGGTAGTTCTAAGTTCTAGGAGACTGATGACCTCAGAAGGTAAGTCCCATAGTGCTCAGAGCCATTTGAGCTGAAATACCATCTTTAAACTAAGACGTGAAATTGACTAATGAGCAATTTAAATTAAGGAGTGTGTAATCTTTAAAAACCGCAAACAATGAAACAAATGTTTTAATGTTGTTTTGAAAAAATGCACAGTAAGATGAATACCAAGTTACTGTTGTTGTTGCTTTACTGAATACCAACGCACGTGAACCAGATGTTTTACCCGTTTTGTCAATTAACATGTTGTGCTGCCTGTCTAATAACAAATCCGACAACACTGCCCAGCCCAACTAGAGAATTTCGTTTGCCAAATTTGTGTGATAAGCCATTTCTCTCTGCTGACTGATAGGCTAATGATCTGGCAATGAGACTTTTATCGTTCGACTAAAATATCTGCTCTGCATTGACTTCAGGTGCGATACCGGTTCTTTCTTTTTGTTTTGCGGTGAGCACATTTTTAAATTTCCCATTGGATTTCTCAGATCTGTAGTCGAAATTATTCTTAGCTTTACGAACGTATGTTTCTAACGTTATTTTGGGTATGTTAATCACCTAAAGTGCTTTTAAAACGCCAGTTTCAGAATATAAAACCTCTGAAACTGCCATTTTAACTGATTTAACATCCAACTTTTGTTATCAGTCTTTCTAATGTAAGTTCACACCATCTCAGAAAACATGAAAAAAAAGGAATAAATAGTTGGGAAACTGTTTGTATTGCAACCCACAGAGCACGTTTCAGCATATGGAGCATAATAACTCATCGATTTAAACTAACACTGGTTCCCGAGTTCGATTCCCGGGGGGTCAGGGATTTTCTCTGTCTCTTGATGGCTGGGTGTTGTGTGTTGTCCTTAGGTTAGTTAGGTTTAAGTAGTTCTAAGTTCTAGGGGACTGATGACCGTAGATGTTAAGTCCCATAGTGCTCAGAGCCATTTCAACCATTAACTAACATATAGTAAGTGACATGCCATTTAAGATGACATGTCATTCAAGGCTTACAATTAAGAATTCACAGCTTACTCTGAATTTAAATTCACCAAAAGTTATAGAAAAAATGGGAAGGTGAAGAAAAAACGTCCACTTACAAGTCGCACTCCAAATCAATCAAAAATGGCTGTCACCCCTTCCTTTCCATTTAGAGACATAGCTACGTGTCACTATGATAGGCTGCAGCATTATCCACTCTAGTGGTCGATGTGGGGAGTGAGATAGAGTTTTGAGAGCGGACGATCTGGACGTGTGTTCGTCAGAAAAAGGAAATTTGTAAGACTAGATGTCATGAACTGATATATATATATATTATGACTTTTGAACACTATTGAGGTAAATACAATGTTTGTTCTCTATCAAAATTTTTCATTTGCTAACTATGCCTCCAGTAGTTTGAATCTTTCATTTAGGTGGCACTATTGGCGCTCGGTGTATTTCAGTAGTTCCAATAAGGAAGATTTTTGTGAAGTAAGTGATTAATGAAAGATATAAGTCATTGTTAGTCAGGGCCATTCTTTTGTAGGGATTATTGAAAGTCAGATTGAGTTGCGCATTAAGTTTTGCTCAGCTGTTTGGAAATCAAATAACATAAGAGGTTTATCAACACAGTAAATTATAATTTTCCAAAGGGAACTTTTCATCCTCACTCAGAATCTAGACGCTTCACAGCTTACGGTTTCTAGAGAAATCTAGTAAGACACTGATTGCATACGGAAAACAAAGCGCTCGAAATGAGGTGACGCTCAGTAGGTGTAGGACACGCCGAACTTACATGTAAAGCAGTCACGGTCTTAACTGGGCCGGCCGCTGTGACCGAGCGGTTCTAGGCGCTTCGGTCCGGAGCCGCGTCACTGCTACGGTCGCAGTATCGAATCCTACGTCGGGTATGGACGTGTGTGGTATCCTTAGGGTAGGTAGGTTTAAGTAGTTCTTATGGGACTGATGACCTCAGATGTTAAGTCCCACTGTGCTTAGAGCCATTTGAACCATTTTTTATTTTAATTGACCAAAGCTACTAGGAAAACTACTCTACCCTACGGTTACTTATGGCAGTCTACGGTAGCCTACGGTAGTTCGTGTCATTCTTGACACTGCCATTACAGAACAATGTTACGAAGTACTGTTGCAGAGGTACTAACTGAAGGTTTACGCAACCCGTCCCCTACCACATCCCATGCAGTAGTGACGTGACTCTTGTCGCATGTTGAGGGTAAAGAGAAAAAGGAGTGCAGGAGGGGTGAGCGATAGGCGGCAGAGACGGGAGCCGTGTGTGTCAGGACACGCGTCACGCGCTGGCTGCCGCGGCGCGGCCATAATGCATGAGAGGCGGCGCGGCGGCGTGAGTCACAGCCAGCTGACCGGCTGCACTCGCAGCGCGCGGCCCCCGGCGGCCACGGCGCCGCTGCTCATTCATTTTTCAGCGCCGAAATTAGCGTGGCCGATGGCGGCCGGCCGGTGGCGGCTGCCCGGTGCCGGCTCGGGCCCCGAATAATTAATCCCGGCGACGCGACGCCGCGGGTGCCGCGCTGGGTCGGCAGCTGACGGCCGCTGACGCTCTGCCGCCGCTGCTGTCCCTCAGGGCCGGCCGTTCTCGGCCTACCCGTCAATACAAGCCGGCAATTAAAGGCCCCACTGCCACTCGCCGCTTTCTGCAACCTGGCTGCCGCCTCAGCCGACACTGTGGGCCAATTTACTACTAAGAGTATTCACTACATACATTACCGCTTCGAAAACAAAACATGAAGTGGTACAGCTCGAAAAGATCGCACTACGTTGTAAGGACAAAAACCAAACTGGTGCAGTCCATAGATGAAGTCGGAATTTTAGGATGTAATGCGGTATCTCAATCTGTCATAACTGCAGACGTGTATGCCTTTAAGTATACAAGAATTTATTTACGAACCTATATTTTGTCAAGGCGATGATTAAAACTGTAGTATTACATACCGATCCCACTCCACGGACGTTTTAAAGTTGGGAGCTGATTTGCAATTTCCTGAATGAGATTTTTCACTCTGCAGCGGACTGTGCGCCGATATGAAATTTCCTGGCAGATTAAAACTGTGTGCCTGGCCGGAACTCGAACTCGGGACCTTTGCCTTTCGCGGGCAAAAGCAAAGGCCCCAAATTCGAATCTCGGCCCGGCACACAGTTTTAATCTGCCAGGAAGTTGCAATTTCCTGTCCGATTCCGATAGCGGTCGTGCGGGGTGCAGCGGACACAATGGTGCACACCCGCAGAGCCACACCTGAAGCAGCTCTGGACTACGAAATGGTTCAAATGGCTGTGAGCACTATGGGAGTTAACTTCTGATGTCAACAGTCCCCTAGAACTTAGAACTACTTAAACCTAACTAACCTAAAGACACCACACACATCCATGCCCGAGGCAGGATTCGAACCTGCGACCGTAGCAGCCGCGCGGTTCCAGACTGTAGCGCCTACAACCGCTCGGTCGTCTCGGCCGGCGCTCTGGTCTACGAGCGCCCTCTGCCACCGTGATATAGGACGGCAGAGGGCAGCCACCCACCCACGCGCGCTCGGAGCCAGTTCGCGGCGTCACGCTACGCAAACGCCGCCCAGTCATGGCTTCAACAGCGTCGTTTGTGCTTTAGTTGAGAGCCTCTTCCTTTTTGACACAGAGAGCTGGACTTAATTTCTTGCTCCATTATTTGCAATGAGTCTTAATACGTGTGAACAAAAATAATTTAAGTAAATCTTCTGTTTACTGTGTTAACTTATTTGCTAATCATTTCTCTTCCTGTCCAGTTTTCCTAAGATGACAGTTGCCACACCACCAGTGTGTAAGTAGTCATGGACTGTGCGGCTGATCTTGCGAGCGGTTCGAGTCCTCCCTCGGCCATGGGTGTGTTTGTTTGTCCTTAGGATAATTTAGGTTAAGTAGTGCGTAAGCTTAGGGACTGATGACCTTAGCAGTTAAGTCCCTTAAGATTTCACACACATTTGAAAGTTTTGAATTATTTACAGGGTCTCCTATCGAACACTGGGATATAATTTTTAACTTCTTCGTCTTCTGAAGACCAAAGATTCTCTGAAGTCACTCTCCTAACTCTGCAAAGTCGTGCGACCCGTTTGTTATTGAAACTAAACGTTCTTTTCATTTGCTCCATGCGACAGAATTCAGTTAACGGGAGACAAAGAGCTTTCTGTTTGAGTTTTCTAGTCGGTATGATAGAAAAATCATTTGCTAATAAGAAGCGACACTCTTCGGAGACTTCATTAAGAGCAGGGCATAAAGTGAAATTATATTAATTCCTGTGTTCGTGATGTTTAGCATTGCTTATAATAACTGTGTCATCTGGAGAAAATAATCTTTCTACTTATGTTTGAAATCAGTTAGTCATTAATATGTATGTACGTATTTATTAAACCGGGGACCTAGAAACGACGGAGACGCTTCGTCTCGCCACAGCCCTCAGTGGTTCACAATCGTACAACAGGCCACCAAACTCCACTCACCCCACCGCCTCCCCACACGGAACCCAGGGTTACCGTGCGGTGCGACCCCCAGTGAATATCCCGGGAACATCTCATACCAGACGAGTGTAACACCAATTGTTTGCGTGGTAGAATAATTATGGCGTATTCGTACGTGGAAACGGGGTTTGCGCAGCAATCGCCGACATAGTGTAACTGGGGAGGAATAACGGGAACCAGGCCGCATTCGCCGAGGTAAACGGAAAATCGAATTAAAAACCATCCACAGGCCGGTTGGCATACCAGACCTACACCCTAATCCGCCGGGTGGATTTGTGCCATGGACCGGCACGCCTTCCCGCTCAGGAAGCAGCGCATTCGATCGCACGGCTAGCTGGGCGGGCAAGTTATTAATGTACTCGTGCAGTAGAAGTGGACCTTAAATTAAACGTTGTGGGAGTACGTGAATAATTTCTCAGCTTAACGATTATTAAATGTGAATCAGAGAAGGAGATTGAAATTTGTATAAGCAGATAATAGAAGTTTCTTGGCACTTTTAACCCTTTACAAGCAGGTTCACGCTCGTGGACTTACTCAAAAATGGTAAACAACTCTAGCCTCTACAAAAAAAAAAAAAAAAAAAGAAAACTAAGTTAATTTAGATGTGAGGAGACGACGGTTCAGGTAAAGGATGATAAATTCAAAAATCTGAATACACTACTAAAATTCCCTTCCGTGGAATATTCTAAAAGTATAACAATCACTGACTTTTATTAAATAGATGGTATTTTCTCCGTCAGAATAGCGGATCTAAAAGAGACACAGTCAGTGTTATTACCCTTTTGTACAACTGATAACAAATTACAGAGTATAAATAAATTGCTATTCAAAGTTTTTCTTGCTACTGTGGCCGATCTTTCTGTAGGATTAGGACTCCGAAAGAGGCCCTCGTAACAAGAGCAGGGGAGAGAAACATGTGAGATGAAAACATAACTCTTGACGCCACGGAAAAGTCCAACTAAACTTAGTAAA
Source organism: Schistocerca gregaria (assembly GCF_023897955.1). Classification (NCBI taxonomy): domain Eukaryota; kingdom Metazoa; phylum Arthropoda; class Insecta; order Orthoptera; family Acrididae; genus Schistocerca; species Schistocerca gregaria. Next base: position 462,589,310 of record NC_064921.1, read on the forward strand.
CGCATTACTCCCTATTAGACAAAAATACTATTGGGATAAATTTAATTTCAAACTATAGATTGGTTTTATACATTGTCCTATCTAAAATGAAGTGATTGAAACCAAATGTGTTGAACTATGAAGCACCAGACCTACATTTCTGAAACTGTATGTGCGTCGCTGCGGGTATTAAATATATAATTTTCATTGCGTTCGGAACAGATGTCATCATCAACGTAAGTATGAGGTGTGGCCGCCTCAGGAACGAATATATTCTTGCATTCTTTGTAGTATGAAAGCAAACAGCCTCCAAATTGTATCTTAAGGAATTTATTGCCTTGCCTGGAACACATGTTGCATCAGCTGCAGGCTGATATCACAGACATTGTCTACTCGTATGGCTGAGAATTCTGCAGACAGTGTAGAGCAATCAGAATTTGCACATTTGAGGCGTTTTCAGTGTAGTATGAAGTCAGAGATATTACACTGTCCTTCTAGAATATATCATTTGTTACTCTGGTCACAAACTATATGAGTGCAGAATTTACCATTCTAGCCTCAAATCAGTCTTGTTCTGTCGAACAGTTCGCCACACCATGATTCGACAAGTCGGAGAGGTACGGGTATCGAAAATTGCTGCCTCTTGTGCCCTTTTGTCGTGTCATCCAAAGCCACTTTGACATCTATCTGGTCACAACTAAAATAAAAGCAAGACTATTCGCTGAACACCACAGAATGTACCTCAGTGTCACAGTTGACTCTGTTTTACACAGAGCAAGCTCTGTTGTCTTTGGTATGGCGTTAAAACGAGAGCTCAGCCCAGATTCCCGTAATCTGTTCACAACGGCTAGCGGTGCCATTCTGCTTGCAGCCTCTGCCCGGATTTCAGCCATTGTCATCTATCAGTTCGGCACAGTCAGTCGGAAAACCATACGATGTTCTCGTGCTGTAGTCCTTCTCGAAGAACCCGAGCCCACTGTGCTGTCCTTTGGAATAACGATATTCAGATGAACCACTTCGTGCACCTTCCGCTCCCGTCAAAAGTACGAGCCGAGCCAAGTCATTAGGGTGGATTACGTCAGTCTGTTAATGACGCGTCAAACGATACATTTTGCGATATGGGTCGCACAATTAAGAATGATTTGAATAATTGCGAATCTACGGGCAAAGCAGAGAAGAACAGATCAGGAGTATAACTTAATTTGTAAATGTAATTTTTATAGGATACTTAATTTACAAGGCATGTTAGTGTTTCTAACAACGACTGCAGTATGTGTGCTTATGTAGACGTACATTTGTGGAATACAGGGTGAGTCACTAACTATTGTCGCCAAGAATAGCTCCGGAAGTATGATAGGAGGTGAAAAGTTTGTGGAACAAAAGATGCATGGGACAACTGGGCCCATAATATGGCGTTCGATTTTTGTTGCTAGGTGGGGTCGAGTCAGTGATATGAAGGTTAACTTTGTTTTTTAAAATGGAATATTATAGTTTGGTACTTATTTTCTGATAGCGGCTATCGAGACGAATCCAATGAAGGTCAACGAAGGTATAAAAGGTGGCATGAACGTCCATTTACAGAAGGTTTTCGAAGTGATGACCAATGGTATCAATGCAGTACTGCAATCTTCTTATCATGGAGTGAATGGTATTCCTTATTACTTCGGCACTTATCGAAGCACATGCTCTGCCAGTTCTCTCTATCATATCTTCTGATGTAGTTGGAACGTCTTTTTAAACAATGTCTTTTACGAATCCCCACAAGAGAAAATCCAGAGGCGTCAAATCTGACGCATGAGCCGGACACGACAAATCTCCTCCGCGTCCAATCCAACGATTCGGGAATTGTCTCTGCAGTTCATTTCTAGCCATCCCTCCCTCGGGCACGGGTGTGTGTGCTGTTCTTAAGATAAGTTAGTTTAAGTAGTGCATAAGTCGAGGGACCGACGACCTCAGGAGTTTGGTGCCTTAGGAATTCACATCTATTTGAACATTTTTTTTCTAGCCATCAGCGAAAAGTGTGCCGGACACCCAACGTGTTGACACCCGGTTCTGTTACTTGTTCCTGAAAGTATTTCTTCCAATAACAGACCTAATGTTTCTTGCGGGAATGTGGTGTACTTCCTACGATTACGATTTCTTTCGATGAAATAGGGGCCTATAATTCTGTCCTCCAGGATCCCTCACCATACATTCACCTACCACGGTTTTTGGTGTATAACGTGCCGCAGCCAATATGGATATTTGTTGCCCAACAATGCACGTTATACAAATTAACATTTCCATGGTTCGTGAATGTAGCCTCGTCAGTAAATGAAATCAAATTCATAAATGTGTCATCCCTCTGAATCTGAAGTTGAGCCCATCGGCAGAGCTCAATGCGACATATACAATCTGTACCAGTTAATTCTTGGCGGAGACTGATATGGCAAGGATTATATTTATGGCGATGCAGAACACGAACAACACTACTCTGGCTCAAGCCATATTCCCTTGCGATTTCACGCATACTAACACAAGGATCTCGAACCACAGTGGCAAGACTACCGATTTCCGTTTTCCCGTTAGTAACTTTCCTTTGCCGGCCGGATATGTTTCCGATGCGTTAAAGATCAACTTTTTCTCAATTTATCACACACATATTTAAATGTATGACATGTAGGGTGAGTACGTTGAGAATATCTTTCAGCGTGTAAGTCTCTAGCTCTCACTGAATTTCGTGGCATTCTCTGTAAATGAGAAGCATAGCGACTTGTTCTTCGAAGGAATACATCATTCACATTAGCTTGACTCGACGATACTAGTCGTACCGTTCCTATTAGTGTTGTATTGCGAAACCGTCGAATGGAGTCTACACGTCAATGGCACGTTAGATGGCTACGCCGTATTCGGCGAATATTTACTATAGCACGATATACGAGAGAGAATTATCAGAGCACGTGCTTCGATAAGTGCCGAAGTGATATCCCTACTCTTTATATTAACGTATGTTAAATTTAAATGTCCTGTTTAACATGAAGTCTTTTGATTCTTTTAGTTGCTTAAATGGTATTATGTACAAGATCTGTTTCACATACCTGTGTTATTTGCACTTCCTCCTCACTAATGTTGTACACCATATAACAGGATTTACATGCCTGCTGATAAGTACATAATAAATATCGTTTCAAACCTCACTGGTTAATTAATGAGTGAGTAGGACAAGTAATTGCACTGTATTGTATTAATTCTGAATTGAGGCAAAATTACACCACTTAGAGTTGGCCATGTGTTAATTTCAAGTACAAAGCCGTATATTTACCTACTAAAATGTACTTTTAACAATGTCAGTGACTAGCTGGACTGCTATATTTATGAATGCAGCGAACATTATAAAAAGCTTTGTTACTGTTGATGTTTATGAGCAGGCAACTTCATTGTATACTAAGATAAACAGGTACTGCAAAGAGGTAACAACTACCAAAGAAAATAAATTGATCCTAACCTTTCCTATCCTACCAGACATTGAGTCCAAAGTTTAAAACAAAGTCACCTGCTTGCAACAGGAATTTCTTTGACCGAGACAATTTGACACTTAGCCAACTGTCATTCAGTCAAGATGGTGTACTCAGTAATGAAACAAAGCAGTAGGCTCTGCCAGAAATATCGAGTCTTAGAGAATATATTTTAATGCGACTTGTAAGTAAGCATTACAAATATGGATTCTTATATGGCTGTATCACTTGTTATGTATTTCACTGTTATTGTCTAACCTGCCTATCAGGAAACACTTGATAATGCCACTTTGAAACCGAAATCATGTTTGTGTAAGTGTAAATGTAACACTGTAAATAAACAACATTCTAATGGCGGTACTGACTTTAAGGAGGTGATACGAATACCACTGAATCCATGATTAAAAAATTGCTGCACTGCATTGATACCAATGGTAATCACTTCGAACACCTTCTGTAAACGGACACTCATGGCCTTTTTGGACCTTCGTTGACCTTCAAAGGCTTTAATGTGACACATCATTGGATTCGTCTCAATAGCCGCTATCAGGAAATAAGTACCAAACTATAAATAAGTACCAGACTATAAAGTTGACCTTCGTATATCTGACGCGATTCCACATAGCAACAAAAAACTAACCTCATATTTTGGTCCCAGTTATCCCACGCAACATTTTCCCCACAAACTTTTCATCTATTATCATACCTTCTGAATTATTCTTGGTGGCAATAGTCACTCCCCTATATTTTACAAACGTACGTGTACAAAGTCACACATACTGCAGTCCATGTTTGAAACACTATTGTGCCTTGTATATTAAGTATCCAAGAAAAATTTCATTTACAAATTAAGATATACTCCTGCTCTGTTATTCTCTGCTTTGCCCGCTGATTCGAGATTATTTAAAATCATTCTTTGCGGCGCATAACATCGATCTTAATTGTTGGCCCCCGGTGATGTTTCTTTGAATGGTTCGCACGCTGACACTTGTTGATGGCCCAGTATTGAAATCTGCAGCAATTTGCGAAAGGGTTGCACTTCTGTCAGGTTGAACGATTCTCTTCAGTCGTCGTTGGTCCCGTTCTTGCAGGACCTTTTCCGGCCGCAGAGATATCGGTATTTTGATGGTATACCGAATTCTTGATTTTCACACTACACTCGTGAAATCGTCGTACGGAAAAATACTTCATCGCTACCTCGGAGATGATGTGTCCCATTTGTCGTGCGCCGACTATAACACCACGTTCAAACGTACTTCTATCTTGGTAAACTACCACTGTAGTAGGAGTATCCAATTTAACAACAGCGTCAGACACGCGTTGTCTTACACAGGCGTTGACGACCGCAGCGCCGTATTCTACCTGTTTACATATCTTTGTATTTGAATACGCATGCTTATAACAAATTTTTTTGCGCTTCAGTGTATAAAAAGAAAAGTCTGCGTCTGCTTACTAAAACGCCGGTATAAACTGTAGTATAGACTTACGTGCTGGATGTAGCTACACTACTGGCCATTAAAATTGTTACACCAAGAAGAAATGCAGATGCATTGGACAAATATATTATACTGGAATTTACATTTGATTACATTTTCACATAATTTGGGTGCATAGATCCTCAGAAATCAGTACCCAGCCATAATAACGGCCTTGATACGCCTGGGCATTTTGTCAAACAGAGCTTGCAGCTCCAACACGATACCACAGTTCATCAGGAGTAGTGACTGGCGTATTGTGACGAGCCAGTTGCTCGGCCACCATTGACCAGACGTTTTCAATTGGTGAGAGATATGGAGAATGTGCTGGCAAGGGCAGCAGTCGAACATTTTCTGTATCCAGAAAGGCCCGTACAGGACCTGCAACACGCGGTCGTGCATTATCCTGCTGAAATGAAGGGTTTCGCAGGAATCGAATGAAGGGTAGAGCCACGGGTCGTAACACATTTGAAATGTAACGTCCTTTGTTCAAAGTACCGTCAATCCGAACAAGAGGTGACCGAGACGTGTAACCATGGCATCCCATACCATCACGCCGGGTGATACACCAGTATGTTGATGACGAATACACGCTTCCAATTTGCGTTCACCGCGATGTCGCCAAACACGGATGCGACCATCATGATGCTGTAAATAGAACCTGGAATCATCCCCAAAAAATGACGTTTTGCCATTCGTGCACCCAGGTTCGTCGTTGAGTAACCATGGCCGGCGCTCCTGTCTATGATGCAGTGTCAAGGGTAACCGCAGCCATGGTCTCCGAGCTGATAGTCCATGCTGCTGCAAACATCGTCGAACTGTTCGTACAGATGGTTGTTGTCTTGCAAGCATCCCCATCTGTTGACTCAGGGATCGGGACGTGGCTGCACGATCCGTTACACCCGTGCGGATAAGATGCCTGTCATCTCGGCTGCTTGTGATACGAGGCCGTTGGGATCCAGCACGGCGTTCCATATTACCCACCGATTCCATATTCTGGTAACAGTCATTGGATCTCGACCATCGCGAGCAGCAATGTTGCGATACGATAAACCGCAATCGGATAGGCTACAATCCGACCTTTATGTAAGTCGGAAACGTGATGGTAAGCATTTCTCCACCTTACACGAGGCATCACAACAACGTTTCGCCAGGCAACGCCGGTCAACTGCTGTTTGTGTATGAGAAATCGGTTGGAAATTTTTCTCATGCCAGTACGTTGTAGGAAGTCCCAACGGCGGCAACCTTGTGTGAATGCTCTGAAAAGCTAATCATTTGCATATCACAGCATTTTCTTCCTGTCGGTTACATTTCGCGTCTGTAGCACGTCATCTTCGTGGTGTAGCAATTTTAATGGCCAGTAGTGTACAATGACAGGTGCTGAACAGTCTGGTATTGCTGAAGACCAGATATCCGCAGTGTGCCACTGCCGGAGCATAGGCTGGCCAATCGTGTATTGCGAGGCGCCCCCTCCAGGTTATGAGTGGACACTTGTGCCGCCTCGCTCTCTCCCGGCAAGTGTGCCAGGAGGCCGCATTTTACAGCGGCGAGTGGTCGACACGGAGCCACCTGCTCTTCCGCCGGCTGCGTAATTACGCGTTCTGTCCAGGCCGCAGCAGCAGCCGCAGCGGCAGCGGCAGCCACTGTGCCTGGCCGGTCGAGTGGCCAGCCGACCAGCGCTGCACGCACATAATTAACTCGCGGCCGGCGCGGCGCATTGCACGCCGCGGATCGACGCGCCCGCGGCAGCCGCCGGCGGACGCTGGGGCGCCTCTTGCGCTGCCGATCACAGCGCGTCCGACACAGTGCCGGCCGATCACTTTACCGGGCGGGCGCAGCAACGCATCAGGAAAAGAAGCATACGCAAACTGGGTTGTTGTTGTTGTCTTCAGTCCTGACACTGGTTTCATGCAGCTCTCCATGCTACTCTATCCTGTGCAAGCTGCTTCATCTCCCAGTACCTACTGCAGCCTACATCTTTCTGAATCTGCTTAGTGTACTCATCTCTCGGTCTCCCTCTACGATTTTTACCCTCCACGCTGCCCTCCAATGCTAAATTTGTGATCCCTTGATGCCTCAAAACATGTCCTACCAATCGACCCCTTCTTCTAGTCAAGTTGTGCCACAAACTTCTCTTCTCCCCAATCCTATTCAATACCTCCTCATTAGTTACGTGATCTATCCACCTTATCTTCAGTATTCTTCTGTAGCACCACATTTCGAAAGCTTCTATTCTCTTCTTGTCCAAACTAGTTATCGTCCATGTTTCACTTCCATACATGGCTACACAACAAACAGATACTTTCAGAAACGACTTCCTGATACATAAATCTATATTCGATGTTAACAAATTTCTCTTCTTCAGAAACGCTTTCCTTGCCATTGCCAGTCTACATTTTATATCCTCTCTACTTCGACCATCATCAGTTATTTTACTTCCTAAATAGCAAAACTCCTTTACTACTTTAAGTGTCTCATTTCCTAATCTAATTCCCTCAGCATCACCCGATTTAATTCGACTACATTCCATTATCCTCGTTTTGCTTTTGTTGATGTTCATCTTATATCCTCCTTTCAAGACACTGTCCATTCCGTTCAACTGCTCTTTCAAGTCCTTTGCCGTCTCTGACAGAATTACAATGTCATCGGCGAACCTCAATGTTTTTACTTCTTCTCCATGAATTTTAATACCTACTCCGAATTTTTCTTTTCTTTCCTTTACAGCTTGCTCAATATACAGATTGAATAACATCGGGGTTATTAAAAAAAAGAACAGATTTAAGTTGTTTGTTACAGACAAACTATGAAAGACAGGAAGACATTGCGCATGTCACTGGCTAGAAGAAGATTCAAAGTTTTATGTTCGCTCAGACACTATACCACTCACTCAGCAAGACCATCAAACGTTGCTCGTGAACCATCGACATAGTAGGCCAATTCATTCCACACACGAATCAGTAAGTCCCCGTTTATTGAATCGACAGCTTCGACAATTCGATTTCTCAGCTCTTTAAGAGTAGGTGGGACAAAGACACGGTCTGTTATCTATCCCCACAGCACTCCGTCTGCAGGCCACGAGTGGCCTACCGGGACCATCCGACCGCCGTGTCATCCTCAGTAGAGGATGCGCATAGGAGGGGCGTGGAGTCAGCACACCGCTCTCCCGGTCGTTCTGATGGTATTCTTGACCGAAGCCGCTACTATTCGGTCGAGTAGGTCCTCAATTGGCATCACGAGGAAGAGTGCACCCTGAGAAATGGCAATAGCGCATGGCGGCCTGGATGCTCACAAATCCAAGTGCCGACCACGCTCAACAGCGCTTGATTTCGGTGATCTCGCGGGAACCGGTGTATCCACTGCGGGAAGACCGTAGCCATTATCTATCCGCACAGAGAAAGAAAATACCAGTCTGTGAGGTCTGGTGACCTATGAGGCCAAAAGCAGTGAGCAAGAGCTTGTTGTCCACCTATTCCAATCCAATGTTGTGGGACGGTGTTGTTAAGATAAGGCCGAAGCTCAACGTAAAACTAAGGCGGGGCGCTGCCATGCACAAAAATGAAATCTATTAAATCTGCCTGAAATTGAGGAAACAGACTATTTTAAATCTTGTTAGGGTATGACATTCCTGTAAGTTTCTTCTGCCAATAAGAAGGATACGTGATGTTTGTGAACAGAAACGGCACAAAATACATTCAATTTCGGCGAGTCTCTACATCTTCATCGACGCTCCGCAAGCCACCGAACGGCGCGTGGCGGAATGTACTCTGTATCACTACTAGTCTTTTCCCTCTTGTTCCCCCTGCTCATGGAGCGACGGACAAATGACTCAAAGGGTTCAGTGGCTCTCAGTCCCCTAGAACTTAGAACTACTTAAACCTAACTAACCTAATGACATCACACACGTGAATTCCGGAGCCAGGATTCGAACCTGCGACCGTAGCGGTCGCGCAGTTGCAGACTGAAGCGCCTAGAACCACTCGACCACAGCGGCTGGCGAAAAATGACTGTCAAAATGCCTCAGCACGAACCGTAATTTCTCGTATATTATCTTCGTGGTCCTTACGCACAATGTACGTTCTCGGCAGTAGACTCGTCTGGCAGTCAGCTTAGAATTTTGTTTCTCTAAATTTTGTCAGTAGTGTTCCTGGAAAATAACATCGCCTTCCCTCGTTGGATTACACTTTTGCTCCCAAAGCACTTCAGAGCACCTGCGAATTATCCGATGCAATCGGCAACAAAGTTAGCAACCGGTCTCTGAATTGCTTCGATGTCTTCCTTTAATGAGACCATGTACGGATCCCAAATACTTGAGCAGTACTCAAGCACAGATCGCATCATCGTCCTGTATGTGGTCTCCTTCACCGCCATTTCCTAAAATTCTTCTAATAAACCGGAGGGACCATTTGTCTTCCCTATCACAGTCCTCGCATGCTCGTTTCACTTCATATCACTTTACAACATTACGCCCAGATATTTGAACGACGTGGTTGTGTCAAGGAGGAAACTACCAATGCTGTATTCTAACATTACGGGTTTGTTTTTCCTACCCATTGGCATTAACTTACATTTTTCTAAATTCAGAGGTAGCTGCCGTTCATCGCACAAACTGGGAATTTTGTCAAAGTCTGCTTGTTTCCCCTACAGTCACACAACTTCGACAGGTGTCACAACAGTATCATCAGCAAAGAACCACATACTGCTACCCACCCTGTCCACCAAATTATTTACGTGTACAGAGAGTGCTGGCCGCTGTGGCCGACCGGTTCTAGGCACTTCAGTACGGAACCGCGCTGCTGCTACGGTCGCAGTTTCGAATCCTGCCTCGGGCATGGAGGTGTGTGATGTCCTTAGGTTAGTTAGGTTTAAGTAGTTCTAAGTCTAGGGGACTGGTGACCACAGATGTTAAGTCCCATAGTGCTTAGAGCCATTTGAACCATTTTGTAGAGAGGGTAACAGCGGATCCATAACACTTCCCTCGGGCACTCCAGACTATATACTAATTTCTGATGAACACTCGCTACGAGAACAACATACGGCATTTTATAACTTCAAAAGTCTCCGAGCCACTCACCTATCTGTGAACCTATTGTATATGCTCGTACATTCATCAACAGCTTGCAATGCTTCACCGTGACAAGTGCTTCCTAGAAATCTGCAAATATGTAATATATCTTTTGCGATTCATGCATAGTACACAGTATATCATGCGTGAAAAGGTCAAGCTAAGTTTCTCACGAGCGATGCTTTCGAAAACCGTGCTGACTCGTGGACATAAGCTTTTCGCGCACAAGAAAATTTATTATATTCGAAGTGTAAATGTGTTCCAGGATTCTGCACCAACCGACGTGAGGGACATTTTGGTCTGTAATGTTGCGGATCCATTCTTTTACGCTCCTTATATTCACGAGTCACCTGCTCTTTCAGCCAGTCACTAGGTACTTTGCCTTGGGCGATTTTGTGATCCCCAAATTCTTACATCATAGCGGTCTACTTCACCCAATAGATGAAATGTCGATTCGTCCAGGATGATGAGTTGTTCTGAAAAAAATATCTTCTACTTTATCCCGGAAAATTGAAATGCAAACTTCGTACGTCCTGTTACGGTCGTCGGCACCCAGGTGCTGCAGTAACTACAACTTGTAAGGCTTTATATGTAGGCATCGTTTCAAAACGCGGCAAAACTTTCTTTGAGTAAGTTGACGTTCCTGGCCTGCCTATCGTGTGGCCTTCCGACGACTCTGGGTAAACGCAACAAGGATACGGTCGACGTTTTCAGCAGACATGCGTGGCCTACCAGTGCTCTTCCCTTTCTATATCCAACCACATTCCTAGCATTTTGTACGCAGGTCATAAATCTACTTGTGCTGAGGCGGCTTCCTGCTGAATCGGCGGTGGAGTGCAAGTTGCACTTCAATAATGGATTCACTGCGCGCAAATTCCAGTACACAAAATGATTGCTCTTCTGGAGTAGTCGCCACGTTAGTAGAAACAAACAACAGCGCATCAGTGTTAAAACTTTGAACCTTTGTCTAGTCACTGACATGCATAACGCTCTTCTATTTTGCATACTTTGTCTGCAATAAACAATTTAAATGTATTTTCCTTTCAGAATCATCTGGTATAATAAGTCAATATGCAGTACTTGACAAGAAAAGTGAAGCACGTAATATAGAGTGCTTGGGGGGAAGAGGAGGATAGGGGCGTAGACGAAACAAAAGTTCACGGGTTAAGAAAGTACATTATGTTATTTCCATGATTACAAAATCGAGTCAAATTTACAAAAAAAATAAGAAAAGGAAAAAATTGACGGCATCAGCCCACTTGTCAATGTGAAGTTGCATTTCCTCTGGTCTTATGCGGTTGGACGAGACTCAGAAAACTGTTGTATCCTCTCCGGAGATAAAATGGCCCACAAGTCTTGTCACTGGTCCTTCTTATCTTGGACACTGGCAATAAGACGCAGCTGACGTCGGAGATGATACCTCATGCATCGGTGAAGTTGGTGGTCACGGTAAAATCTCTACATCTCGCAGACAGTTCATAGAGATACGTGCCATGTGTGAGAGAGCGTTTTCCTGTTCAGAAAAGACACCACGATACTGCCGCAGGAAGCATAATATATTTGAATCTGTATCTTCATCTACATGTGTACTCTGCAAATCACACTGAAGTGCTGGCAGAAGATTCATCGAATCACCTTCACAATAATTCTCTATTATTTTAATCTCGGACAGCGCGTGGAAGAAACGAACACCTACATCTTTCTGTGCGAGCTCTGACTTTTATTATTTTTTTATGTTGATCGTTTCTCATTTATAGTTTGGTGTCAACAAAACATTTTCGCTTTCGGAGCAGAAAGCTGGGTTTGAAATTTCGTGAGAAGATTTCGCCGCAACGAAAAATGACTTTGTGGATGAGGACGCAGCATGTCCGTTGTCTACCAATTTCCCATCAGAGTTCGCTTACCTATAACGAGATGAGAACTAAAGTTATACCTGATGACTTCCTACATGACACTGATGAAGTTAGTGCAACAGCTTCCTCCAGCAGTTCATGGTTCCCAGTCTCGCACCCGACATAATTACTTTAGATATCGCCGTATTAAATGCTACAAAACAGTGCCCTCTAGCACAGAGGCCTGCAAGTTGAGTCGGAAAAGTTGGAAAGTCGACCTAGTAATGTGAATGACACGTAATATCTCAAGCGATACTGAGTACAGAATAAAAAATTCAGAGGTATTACTTTTCATCACGCCATCGTAACCTACATGTTCAATACTAATACATTCGTAGAAATATGTGATAGTAAACGGTTTTCACCCTATGAAATGAGTAGCTGTGAAATAAGACCAAGTATTCAACTGAAGTTCAGTCTTCTTTCAAGAAGATTACTGTCAACATCTATAATACATCACTTTGAAGAATGTAACTTTGCACTGAATTCGACGTCTGTTGTCCGGTATGACGTAAACTGGAGCCAAGAAAGTTAAGTATTTTCTTTTTACATGTGAGTGAATCTTAAAGTGTGCCAAAACAAGCACTTGGATCAACCAAGAAATAAGGAATACAGTCTAATTACTCACTGCTCAAATGCAATTAGTTTGTAATGAGCCACTGGAGAAGATGCGTTTCTTGTAAGAAAGAATTCAGCAAACGTCTATTAACAGTAGAAAGTTTTTATTGCTGGTGGTATCCACACTCTAGAATTCAAAATTGAGAGTTTTTCTTGGTAAATAGTGACTGTGGACAAGGAGGCGCACTACACTTTTGCACACAGTTGTGATAAATCCTATACTCCTGAGTTACATACATCAATGCTGACTGGAGGATCAACGTTATCATTTTCGATAAGGTTCAAAGCTGGAAGGTGCACACCTTGTGCCTAGGTGGTTCGTCGAAGAGTATGTAGCGTTACCCTTGTAGGACGCAGTGGTTGCGTAGAAACCTGGAGAGCGTGAAGCTGCGTAATTTAAGAAGAGCTCGTGTTGTGGACAGGTTACCCGCGCCGATAAAAGACACCAGCTCTCCCGCACAAGGCACTGTCCTCTTATCTGCGCTATTTCACCTCTACGAGAGCTACTCCTAAGCCGGAGATGCACTTCCTAACACATTACCCGCTGACGTGGTACCGCAACAGGGTAGCCACTCCCGATATAAGATTCATTACAATGGCCGGCGAGAAATCTCTCCTTGGAAAACAAAAGTGCTCTCTTGGAACTAGGGTAGCGGAAGGGGATTCGGAGAGAGAGAGAGAGAGAGAGAGGGGGGGGGAGGGAGGGAGAGAGAAAGGACGTGAATGGGTTTGGGGGGGGGGGGGGGGGAGGAGGCGTTAGGGGTGCGAGAAGGCTGGAAACGGATCACCAAAGAGGAAGAAGCGGTGGCCCGCACCAGATTACTGCTGGCGGAGAGCAGGGCTAACCCACTCCGCACTCGAGGCCATCGCCTTAGCTGCGGTTAAACTCTCTCTCTCTCTCTCTCTTCGCTCCTCTAGGGAGTGTGTGTGCCTCTGCAAAGGACACACAGGGAGAGAGAGAGAGAGAGAGAGAGAGAGCTAGGGCGAGAAGCGATATAGGAAGACGGAAGCGCAGTGGAGGCGGCGGCGGCGTCAGTATTTCGGCGGCGTAGGCCCTTATCAGGGATTTTGTGATTACTGGGGCTGAACAATAGCGCCATTCATCAGGAGCGAAACAAGCGGAGGCTAGCGGCGCCGAGAGATGCGCTTCCCCGGTTCGCCGCTCGAGGGGGCCTCTGGAGCTGACAACAGCCTCCTCCTGTGTACACCGTCTGCTCTGGTACTGTCCAGCACAGCCGCGGATTACCAAATACGTGGCCGCTGTCTCTGCATCCTCACCAACCATGTAGGTTACGATGTTCAGTTTGTTTCAAAGCTAGCACTAAGTTGCCCTTGAGGGTCGCCATAAAGTACCGGATGATCAAAAAGTCAGTATAAATTCGAAAACTGAATAAATCACAGAGTAATGTAGATAGAGAGGTACAAATTGACACACATGCTTCGAATGACATGGGGTTTCATTAGAACCAAAAAAAAAATACAAACGTTAAAAAAAGTCCGACAGATGGCGCTTCATCTGATCAGTACAGCAATAATTAGAATTACAAAGTAAGACAAAGTAAAGATGATGTTCTTTACAGGAAATGCTCAATATGTCCATCATGATTCTTCAACAATAGATGTAGTCGAGGAATAATGTTGTGAACACCACTGTAAAGCATGTCCGAAGTTATGGTGAGGCATTGGCGTCGGATGTTGTCTTTCAGCATCCCTAGAGATGTCGGTCGATCACGATACACTTGCGACTTCAGATAACCCCGAAGCCAATAATCTCACGGACTGAGGTCTGGGAACCTGGGAGGCCAAGCATGACGAAAGTGGCGGCTCAGCACACGATCATCACCAAACGACGAGCGTAAGAGATCTTCCACGCGTCAAGCAATCTGGAGTGGTTCTAATAAAACCCCATGTCATTCCAAGCATGTGTGTCAATTTTTACCTCTCTATCCACATTATTCCGTGGTTTATTAAGTTTTCAAATTTATACTGACTTTTTGATCACCCGGTAGATATAGTCATGCAGTGGGCTTTGATATGTGCACAACAGAAGTTCCTTCGGCTGCATTAGTTGCGTGAAAATTCATGTTGTGACTGTGTTAGGTAATTCAGAATATACAATGTATCAGGCATACGTGTCGATATTTTTATTTGTGACTGACTACAGTGTAGTAGAAAATATTACTTCATTTAAAGACTAATAATTGTTGATGCTAGGACCAAATTTATTTCCGTCTATGATCACAAACTTGTTAGAACGCCAGAACATCAGTTTCGGTAGAAATGACCATCTCCACATCTGTTTTAAAAATATGTCCTAATATAATTTAGCCATAGTGGTATCGTCAAAAGATAGACTCAAAATCAGCTCAGCATCGTCAAACATAATGAAAATATGGTATATACTGCAGTCATTTTGTTAATAGCGCTACTGTTTAAAACGATCATTAATACTTATTTCCCTGGGCAGCAGATCGGTTGTTGAAGTGTAGGAGCCTGGACGGGAAACGGTTAGTCTATATCGTTAGGTGCAGTCCATATCATAGCCTAAGTACGGCCACGCAGAAGCAATTAGGTCGTAAAGTTTGTGACATGTTTGTGGGAAGACTGTACGACACAGAGGAAAAACAACCAACACTTTGATGTGAGCACATACTACGGTACCACCCGTTAAAATATCGGCGCTTATACCTTTTATGACCTGCATAGTATAACTTAAATATCCGAACAGTTGAGTAGTGTAATCGGTATGGAAATTACAAGAAGGCTGGTGTGAGCTCTGACACGACGATGATGAAACAGGTCTTTATTTGACTGTTAAGGCTACATGTGTCTTTTGCTTGTAAAGTGCGCTTATTGACCAGGAGGCAGCAATAAGCCCATCGATGAATGGATGATTTTCGTAGACGGGTTACGACCAAGCGATCGAAGGTATTCTCAGAAGGGAGTCGACAAGCAGGGTATTAGTTGTTAGTTTCTTGCTCGGATAAATTTCTAGGAAAGTCCTTCGCGAGATTTGTTTGCGTGGACTAACCTGGTGATGGTTATTCCGCAGCTCAGTCTTGTAGAAGAAGTATCGCTGGTGCGGGAACAATCTCACGAGGAAAGTTGTTTAAACATTCGTGGGATTGATGAGACGGTATGCACTCAGCATAATGGCAGCTTCTAATCACGAGAATTCAAATGGTCACCGCTTATATGGCAGTTTCCTGTAGTAAACATGAGGCGCGTTGAATAAGTAATGCAACACAGTTCTTTCTCGGACAATTTCGGTTGACAAAAATGTGAAATTTCTTGGGGAACGTCGTGGAATATCCCCGCTTCAGCCTCTATAGTTTCATGAAGTGCCTACAGATGGCGGCGCTATGCCTAACCTTCAAAATGGTGTCCCATACGGATCTTCATTCCAAGCAGACAGCTGTCATTGAGATTCTTTTGGTGGAAAACCAGAGCATCCGCAGATATTCATAGGCACTTGCAGAATTTCTACAGAGACCTGACAGTGAACAAAAGCCCGGTGAGTCGTTGGGCGAAGCGTCCGTCTTCATCGCAAAAAAGTCGCGCAAATCTGACCGATCACCCTAATGCCAGCCGGCAGAACACCCCTTCGGGAAACTGAAGAAATGACTTCAGCGTGTTCGTCACCGCACAAATGCGAACGAACTTCTACATGACAACGAAAGTCCTCAAGCAAACCTGTACACCTAAGAGGAGCTCAGAAAATTTCCCTGGACTGTTCTCCCTCATCCACCCTATGACCCTAATGCCTGGGTCTCGCACCATCCGAGTTCATCTGTTTGGTCTAATGAAGGATGAATCCGTGGGGAAGCAATACATGATGATGGGGAGCTTATTGATGTAGCAAGACGCTGCCACCAACGTCGCACAGTAGACTGGTATCATATGGGCTTACAGACCTTCACAGCAAGGCGGCGGAGGGCTGTCACGCTGAATGGGGATTAAGTCGAAGAATATGGTTTTCACCCAAATTAGTGGGGAATAATGCGGTGTATCGTAATCCTAAATAAAACCAGTCTACTTTCAGAAAAGAAAGTATAGCATTTCTCATTTAACGCCCCATGAACAATAATTTTTGCAAAAGTTGGAGGCAAGTTATTACATTCGAACTAACTGTAGCTGACAGTTTATCTAAACTTATCGTATTTTGTACCTCATTTATTACAACCACTTTCCAAAAGTCACAAGCAGCTAAGGACGCTGCCGACCCCATCGGCAGAAGAAATCTAATCACCAATTGGCAAATAGGAAACTCAGCATAACTTCCTTTAGGATCTCTCCGGGAAAAGTACTCCGATGTTTAACACTAGGGGGATGGC
The DNA here is from genome assembly GCF_023897955.1 of Schistocerca gregaria. Classification (NCBI taxonomy): domain Eukaryota; kingdom Metazoa; phylum Arthropoda; class Insecta; order Orthoptera; family Acrididae; genus Schistocerca; species Schistocerca gregaria. The sequence continues at coordinate 462,606,164 of NC_064921.1, forward strand.
AAGTGCTTTACTTGACCAATTTTCAGGAAGCACACGATCTTTTCAACGAATGGCTTGGTCACAGATAAACTGGGCACGGTGCTCCAGATCCATGTCAATGGCCATTCAGAACACATTTATAGTACACAGAGGTGGCGAAAGTCATGACACAGGGAGATGAATATATACAGAAGGTGGAATTATCGCTTGCACAAGGTAATAAAGGACAAGGCATTGGCAGAGCTGTCATTTGTATTCAGGTGATTCCTGTGAAATGATTTCCGACGTAATTATGGCCGCACGAGGGGAATAACACACTTTGACCACGGAATGGTAGGTGGAGCTAAGCGCATGGGACATTCCATTTCGGAAATCATTAGGGAATTCAGTGTTCCGAAATCCACGGTGTCAAGAGCGTGCCGAAAATAGTGAAGGTCAGGCATTACTTCTCACTACGGAGAAGACATTGACCAACGTCCTTAACTCAATAAGAGAGTGCTGTGGCGTTTGCGTTGAGTTCCCAGAGCTAACAGACAAACAACAGTGCGTGAAATAACCGCCAAAATGGGTATCGGACGACGACAAAAGTATTCGTCAGGAGAGAGTGGCGAAATTTGGCGTTATGGAAATATGGCATCAGAGGACCGAGTGCCTTCGGTAACAGCACGACATCACCTGCGGCACCTTTCCTGGGTTCTTCACCATATTGATTGGAGCCTAGACAATTGGAAAACAGTGGCGCGGTCTGACGAGTCGCGATTTCAGTTGGTAAGAGTTGATGACAGGGTTCGAGCGTGGCGCACACCCACAAAGCATGGACCGAAGTTATCAAAAAGGCACTGTGCAAGTTGGTGGTGACTCCACAATGGTGTGGGCTGTGTTTACACGAAATTGACTGGTTTCTCTGGTCTAGCTGCACCTGTCGTTGAATGGACATGGGTATGTTCGTTTACTTGGAGACCATTTGCAGCCATTCATGGACTTCACTTGCCCGAAGATGAAATTTTTGCGGATGGCGATGCGCCATGTAAACAGCCACAACTGTTCCCGATTGGTTTGATGAATGTTCTGGAAAATTAAAGCAAATGATTTGATCACACAGATCACCCGACATGGAACCCATCGAACATTTATGGGACAGAATCGAGAGGTCAGGTCGTCCACAAAATTCTACATCGCCAATGCTTCCGCAATTATGGACGGAGTGGCTATGGAGGCAGCATGGCTCAGTATTTCTGCAGGGGACTTCCAGCGACGTGTAGATTCCACGCCACGTCGAAATGCTACAGTATGCCGGACAAAAGGACGTCTGCCACAACATTAGGAGATATGCCATGACTTTTCTCACCTCCAGACGAACTCTTATGTACTACGCCATTAACACGATCGTAGCTGTGGACGTTTGTTGACGGCTTCCAGGAACTAGGTGTGTGTGTGTGTGTGTGTGTGTGTGTGTGTGTGTGTGTGTGTGTGTGTGTGCGTGCGTATGATTGTGGAAAAGTATTTGTATACTTGACACATCGTCTTAGAGGTCGTCGTGATCAAGTTTGGCTTTATTTCGAACAATCGCCGGTAAAAAGTAGTGTACGAAACAAGATTAGTATGTATCTACATCTACATCCCTACTCCGCAAGCCACCTGACGGTGTGTGGCTGAGGGTACTTTGAGTACCTCTATCGGTTTTCCCTTCTATTCCAGTCTCGTATTGTTCGTGGAAAGAAAGATTGTCGGTATGCCTCTGTGTGGGCTCTAATCTCTCTGATTTTATCCTCATGGTCTATTCGCGAGATATACGTAGGAGGGAGCAATATACTGCTTGACTCCTCGGTGAAGTTATGTTCTCGAAACTTCAACAAAAGCCCGTAACGAGCTACTGAGCGTCTCTCCTGCAAAGTCTTCCACCGGAGTTTATCTATCATCTCCGTAACGCTTTCGCGATTACTAAATGATCCCGTAACGAAGCGCAATGCTCTCCGTTGGATCTTCTCTATCTCTTCTATCAACCCTATCTGGTACGGATCCCACACTGCTGAGCAATATTCAAGCAGTGGGGGAACAAGTGTACTGTAATCTACTTCCTTTGTTTTCGGTTTGCATTTCCTTAGGTTCTTCCAATGAATCTCAGTATGGCATCTGCTTTACCGACGATCACTCCTAATGCCTACTCCCAGATAATTTATGGAATTAACTACTTCCAGTTGCTGACCTGCTATATTGTAGCTAAATGATAAAGGATCTTTTTCTATGTACTCGCAGCAATTTACACTTGTCTACATTGAAATTCAATTGCCATTCCCTGCACCATGCGTCAATTCGTTGCACATCTTCCTGCATTTCAGTACAATTTTCCATTGTTACAATCTCTCGATATACTAGAGCATCATCCGCAATAAGCCCTAGTGAACTTCCGACGTTATCCACAAGGTCATTTATGTATATTGTGAATAGCAACGGTCCTACGACAGTCCCTTGCGGCACTCCTGAAATCACTCTTACTTCGGGAGACTTCTCTCCATTGAGAATGAGATGCTGCCTTCTGTTATCTAGGAACTCCTCAATACAATCACACAATTGGTCTGATAGTCCATATCCTCTTACTTTGTTCATTAAACGACTGTGGGGAACTGTATCGAACGCCTTGCGGAAGTCAAGAAACACGGCATCTACCTGGGAACCCGTGTCTATGGCCCTCTGAGTCTCGTGGACGAATAGCGCGAGCTGGGTTTCACACGATCGTATTTTTCGAAACCCATGCTGATTCCTACAGAGTAGGTTTCTAGTCTCCAGAAAAGTCATTATACTCGAATATAATACGTGTTCCAAAATTCTACAACTGATCGACGTTAGAGATATAGCTCTATAGTTATGCACATCTGTTCGACGTCCCTTCTTGGAAACGGGGATGACCTGTGCCTTTTTCCAACCCTTTGGAACGCTACTCTCTTCTAGAGACCTACGGTACCTCGCTGCAAGAAGGGGGGCAAGCTCCTTCGCGTACTCTGTGTAAAATCGAACTGGTATCCCATCAGGTCCAGCGGCCTCTCCTCTTTTGAGCGATTTTAATTGTTTCTCTACCCTTCTGTGGGCTGTTTCGATATCTACCATTTTGTCATGTGTGCAACAATCTAGAGAGGGATCTACGTGTACTGACGATGTATTGTTAGACAGATGGGCTTTTCTACTTTATGATTAATTATTTTTTAAATGTATTATTCGTCATGTGTACTTCCAAAATTTTTAGGTAGTGAAGACTTTAACGATCTGGTCGACGGTGATGTAATTGCTCATAGATTGCGTTGCGTTGGTACACCTACATCTACGTGCTTACTCTGCAAACAGCCTCATGTCCATTTAAGAGGGTACAAAACATCTCATTTCGTTCCAATAACGTAATGAGTGTGGGAGACCTCTCGTCATTGTATCTACACTGTAACGCCACATAAGTCAGAAAAAACGTTTTATGATGACAAGAATGTATGTAGTACACTCAATTTGAGCAAAGCAGGACTTCACGTTAGGTCCCGCTGATTCGTTATAAGTACTCCAAGATAGTACGCGTTTGAAGTATCATCATTAGTTTCTCAGATTTTTCTCTGTTACATTCTGCTTGTATGGAGAAGTCTTGTTAATGCAACAAGGCAGGTTAATCGCCGAAAAAAAATTGAGACGAATACGACTGAGTACTTATTGTTCCAGGTAAGCTGCAAACAACTAATTTGTTGAAACAATGGGATGTCAGCAGTGGAAGAAGAAAAGAGAGTAAGTAAGGCTGTGGCACGCCCCCTAATGTATGGAAATTCTCAGCGCAACTCCTACGCAGGTTAGGATATGCGCTAGGGGCAAACATGTTAGTAGTTCCACAAGCTGCAGTGATCGTTTACAAGTAGAGATTTCAGCATTGATTAAGAAAGGCAATATGAAATTACGGACAACACTAATTGTCATTATTCTCTGCATGAAACGAAAAACTAATTGTGCCATAGCGATACACACACGTAGCGTGCAGTTGTGTTTTAAATCTTGCAGCTTTGCCACGTGCCACTTTGGGTACCTTCTGCTCCCTCTCTGGAATTATATTTCAAGAATTTCATCGGTTGCAGATTTAATTAAATTAACCTGGATTTATTTGTGTGGAAGGTTTAAAAGCTTTTACAGTGTGTCTAGCGCCTGCCCTTTTTTCGACTTCAATGCATTTTGATCATTAGTCGTATTAATTAAAATGATCAGTTGTAAGAGAAATGGTCTGCAGACTGTAATCCAGAAAAGGTGTGATAAGTAATAATGTCACCTTTTATTTGGCAAGAATGAAAACTCAATCCCGAGAAAATGAAATGTGCCTGTGACTGTGGCCAACTGTTGGGTAGACCACTCTCCTGGTGCAATTCTTTTTAGTTGAGGCCACTTTGACGACTCGCGTGTCGATGAAGATGAAATTACGATAAAGGCGACACAACAGCCAGTCCCCGAACAGCGAAAATGTCAGACCCGGCCGGGAATCGAACCTGGGATCCTCTCATGGTCCTGATTCCTTAGCTATGAAGGCGGACATCTCAGCCTTAACAGTTCTAATCCATACGCGCGCTATTCACTATGGTTACAATAGAACTGTCACAACGGACTGCGTATATGTGGATTATTTCCAGATTATTTGTAGTAAGTTAAAACATTTGATACGACAAGCTGTCGTTTATTGCTATTCAAGTGCTATTGCCTTCCTTAATTCTTTGACTCGCTCTCAATCACACTGTCATCTCCTAATAACTTTATATTACAATCTCTTCCCTTGAATGTCGGCCGGAGTGGCCGAGTGGTTCTAGGCACTACAGTCGGAAACCGTGCAACCGCTACGGTCGCAGATTCGAATCCTGCCTTGGGCATGGGTGTGTATGGCGTTCTTAGGTTAGTTAGGTTTAAGTAGTTCTAAGTTCTAGGGGACTGATGACCTCAGAAGCTAAGTCCTATAATTCTGATAGCCAATCTTCACCTGAATCACTAATATTAATTTGCTTCCCGTTTATCACATTGCCCTATTTCGCTTACGACCAGCATTATTTTCTCATTTCATATGGAATCCCTGCTCCATATAGAGCGGTGCGTCTCGTCACGGATCATTCAGCAAGACCTGCCTCTATAACTAACGTCTGTGGAGTTGCCCTCTACCCGGAGGTAAGCTGTTTCGTTCCTGGTGGTGGATCAAATTTTCGCTGCCAATATTTAGTCGGCAAAGGGAAGAGAACTGATCGTCAGACTTTGTGGCAATGTCCTGGATTACATTCCAAACCTCTCCACAGTGTCTCATGACACTACTAATGAAGTTCCGTCTGTCGGATGGGGACGTTAACCTTAGCGGCCCACTTTGTACCAGTATGCTATGAGCCGGAACCGGGTTTCACCCCTTTCCTTCCTTCCATCGTCACCATACATCAAAAATTATAACACCACACTTTACACGGTAGCATTACGCTCAGTTACCCTCTACAAACACACACGCGCCTCAGTTCTCATTCATCCGCTTGAAAAAGGGTCATTGTCCATGCAGAATAAAACTCTTCCCGACTCCGGAGATTAATCTACCCCTTGGGGTCATCCAGCTACATTTCCAATACGACTAGACTGTACTTCACTTACAGTAAACACGAGAGCGTTATATATGAGCTGAACAAATTCCAGGGGCAGACAGTACAAGGGAGGCGTAATGTATCACGGAGAGGCTGTAAGTGGGCTGCTTATGTGTTGGCAACGCTGTGTAGCGCTTTCCATTGGATCTCTAACTGCGCTTTTTTTGTAAGAGACTCTGTTGCTGGTTGAAATTGGAAGTTGGAAGTTAATCGCCAGTAGTGTTGGGCAGTTGGAAGTTAGTCGCCAGCAGTGATGGAAGTACTGTTGGGCGGTTGGAGGTGAACGGCCAGCAGTGATGAATGTTAGATGTAAGAAGTTAGTATTGATGGAGGGTAGAGGTTAAAATGGTTCGAATGGCTCTGAGCACTATGGGACTCAACTGCTGTGGTCATTAGTCCCCTAGAACTTAGAACTACTTAAACCCACCTAACCTAAGGACATCACACACATCCATGCCCAAGTTAGGATTCGAACCTGCGACCGTAGCGGTCGCACGGTTCGGGACTGCGCGCCTAGAACCGCGAGACCACCGCGGCCAGCGGAGGGTAGAGGTCTGAAGTGTTAGCGTAGGCTAACGATCTGTACATGGTCGACTTGGAAATTGAATATTATTCATGATTATACAGGGTGTTACAAAAAGGTGCGGCCAAACTTTCAGGAAACATTCCTCACACACAAAGAAAAAAAATATGTCATGTGGACTTGAGTCCGGAAACGCTTACTTTCCATGTTAGAGCTCATTTTATTACTTCTCTTCAAATCACATTAATCATGGAATGGAAACACTCAGCAACAGAACGTACCAGCGTGACTTCAAACACTTTGTTACAGGAAATGTTCAAAATGTCCCCCGTTTGAGAGGATACATGCATCCACCCTCCGTCGCTTGGAATCCCTGATGCGCTGATGCAGCCCTGGAGAATGGCGTATTGTATCACAGCCGTCCACAATACGAGCACGAAGAGTCTCTACATTTGGTACCGGGGTTGCGTAGACAAGAGCTTTCAAATGCCCCCATAAATGAAAGTCAATAGGGTTGCGGTCAGGAGAGCGTGGAGGCCGTGGAATTGGTCCGCCTCTACCAATCCATCGGTCACCGAATCTGTTGTTGAGAAGCGTACGAACACTTCGACTGAAATGTGCAGGAGCTCCATCGCGCATGAACCACATGTTGTGTCATACTTGTAAGGGCACATGTTCTAGCAGCACAGGTAGAGTATCTCGTATGAAATCATGATAACGTACAGTACATACTGACGAAACTAAAATGAGCTCTAACATGTAACTTAAGCCTTTCCGGACACATATCCACATGACATCTTTTCTTTATTTGTGTGTGAGGAATGTTTCCTGAAAGTTTGGCCGTACCTTTTTGTAACACCCTGTATACCTTTATACTAGATTTCAATGACTATATTTGTGTCAGCACTGGATGTCACACTATTAAGGCAAAAAATGAATTATTTGGTTTGTAACCAAATATTTTCTTTGCTAACCACATGACTATTAGTAGTTAGTGGCTTTAGTAGTTAGAATCTTTTACTTAGGTGGCAGTATAGACGCTCGCTGTATTGCAGTAGTTCGCTTAATGAAGATTTTTATGAGGTAAGCGCTTAATGAAATGTACATGTTATTGTTAGGATTTCTTTTTAGTCAGGGCGATTCTTTTTCCCGCATCTCGTGGTCGTGCGGTAGCGTTTTCGCTTCCCACTCACGGGTTCCCGGGTTCCATTCCCGGCGGAGTCAGGGATTTTCTCTGCCTCGTGAAGGCTGGGTGTTGTGTGATGTCCTTAGGTTAGTTATATTTAAGTAGTTCTAAGTTCTAGGGGACTGATGACCAGAGATGTAAAGTCCCATAGTGCTCAGAGCCATTTGAACCATTTTTTGAGCCATTCTTTTGAATTAATTATTTGAAGTCAGGTTATCCTTTTTTTGAGCAGTCAGAATGCATTGCGCTAGAATATTGTGGGTCAGTAAGAATAAGTAGAGAGAAAGTAGGTTCAATTGCATTCAGTTTCACTCACCACCTTAAGTAAAATTTTTAATGAAAAAGTTTCAAGGTTTGCAGTTGAAATTTCGAAAGCGTACGTTCCTGAAGAGTAACGCAACATTAATTGTCTTTCTACCTCAAGGCAAATTATTACTTGCTGTCCTGCTGTCCAAATTACATTGAGAGCTATACCGAGTTAGGGAACGAAGAGTCTAGACAATTAAAACGGACTTGGCACAGTTGCTGCGGTCCTCTGCCTCAACCGGTCACAGAATTCGATTTTGTAAATGTCTCTGTGGCAACATATCTGCGTTGTCGCAGCCCTTCAGATGATTACTGCTTTTCCCAGCAGCTTTCTGTGCCTGGAGTTGAAAGCTCGCAGCAGTATTTCCGACTGATAGGGACCTTTTTTCGATGTATGAAGTACAGATTTGTTTGTTCAGCTGGAAACATTATCTTCAGCTCCCTTTAGCATAATTGACTGCGACATGTTAGTTTGAATGTAGACACTTGTGCACTCTCGTCGCCGATTAGCTGTCGTTTAACAAGTTCACACCAGATCTGAGCCTTGTTTTTCGCGTCATCGGATAGCGCGCGTATTCAAACGTCCTAGGCTACTATTTAAAAATATTGACCTTTTACTTTGATAGTGACATAAGTCCATTCTTTTAAAACAAGGAAAGATCACATGTAATAACTTTCTACTTCATTAATCACAAAGTATGTGACATTTCATTTGTTCAGAAAGCTCTGTCGTTGATGTGTTACACGGAACTGTATTCACATCCCTTCATTGTCCCATGCTGATAGCTAATGCATCATTCGTGGCTGCATTGCTGGTAGCCTAATACGTAGAGTATAGGATGAGCCACCCGTGGTACAAGCTGCGCAATAAATGGAAATAATATGAGCCAGCGTTGGTACATGTTCGCGTGAATGTGTTAATGATGACCGCAGCTCTACAACGGTATATTTCCGACCCACGGTTATTTGGAAAATCGAGGGTGTCGGCAGAAGCAATTGCCAACCGTCACTTTACAAAAGATAAGTCTCCTCAAGGTATCTGTTGTGTCTGCTACTGCACCACATGCTGGTAACAAATAAATTCATTTGGACCGCTGTAAAAAGCTGTCTAGTATTAACTATTTTATTTTATCCTTTTTATACTGCTGTATTTGAGTTTTTATTTTTTATTTTCGTTCACCAATCTTTTTCTGGTTTTATGCAACCCATCACAATGCCCTATCCTATATCAACCTCTTCATCCCAAAGGGACAGTTGTATTCTATCTCTTTCAATTATTTGTTGAACATGTTTTAATCTTTGCCATCTACTGCAGCCTTTACTCTCTACAATTCCCTCAAGTACAATGGAAGTTATTCTTTGATGTCATATCACATGTCCTATCACACACCGCTTCTTCTTGGCATTATTTCCCATATCTTGCTCTGCTCCCCAGTTCTGTGGAGAACCCTCTCATTTTTTATCTTTACCTAATTTTCAACATTCTGCCACAGCACCACATCTGAAACGCTTCGATTCTTTTCTTCTTCATTTTTCGCATTTTACGACACAGTGCTCCAAAAGTAGAGTCTCGGATACCTCTTCCTGAAATTAAGGCCGACACTTGATCCAAGTAAACTTCTTTTGGCAAGGAATGTCCTCTTTCTTTCGCTAGTTTGCTCTTTATGTACTCTTTGGTTTGCCCATCGCGTATTTTTAGCTTCCGAGGTAGCAGAAATCGTTTACTATGTCTACGTTGTGGTCCGTGAGCTTGAAGCTAAGTTTATAACTAATCTCATCTCTGATACTCCTCGTCAGTTTGTTCACTCTCCTCTGAATTAATATTCTGTGATCACTAGTCTGTTATAATAACTGTGGGTGGTCAATGGCCGAATGCAAGACTTTCCGTCGGGCGCTACTTCTGTGAATTGCGTGTCCCTATTCTTACCCTGTTATCCAAATAGGGGTGGATCAAATGGCTCTGAGCACTATGCGACTTAACTTCTGAGGTCATCAGTCGCCTACAACTTAGAACTAATTAAACCTAACTAACCTAAGGACATCACACACATCCATGCCCGAGGCAGGATTCGAACCTGCGACCGTAGCGGTCGATCGGCTCCAGACTGTAGCGCCTAGAACCGCACGGCCACTCCGGCCGGCTCCAAATATGGAAAGGGGATCTACAGTGTAGTGTGGAAGCAGAATCACCTGTCGTTCGTGGCGTCTCCTCACATCGTTGAGAACTGAAAATTAGAGTAAAGGCAGACTGAAAATTTTCGTGGTCCAACCTGGATTCGTTCTACCGTACGCTCTTTACGGCTAGACCACTGGGCCAAACATTGGCATGTTTATTCCATTCAAGAAGTCCTTCTGAATTTGTGCTGCTAACAGGAGTGTCATCAACGAATCTTACCATTGACATCCATTCACCCCGTATTTTAAATGACTGCTGAACGTTTACCAGAACATAACGTTCACTAACTTAAAATTATGATATCGTGGATTAACAGTTTTTGGCCGACCCCTTCAGTTTCATTCGAGTCAGCGTTCCCTAATGCTCTGTGAGCTTATCATCAAGGTTGCTTTCCTCCATCCTTCGTGGCACTTGCTTAGGTAGGTAGGTTGGCATAATTACATACAGTCGAGAGGTGTGTCTTCTGTCGGACATGTCTGACAAAACAGACACCACCAAATATAGAGGGTGAAAATTATTTAACTAGCAATCTTTTGGAGGTTGGATGGAACAACAAAATCAAAATTTTTCTCTAGCGTCACAATTATCTGTGAGCGTTAAATAGTCCGATCGAGGGAGTAATCTCTCTCGTCACGTGCAATAGCGCATAACATCAGGACGACCAAACGAATGTAAAAAACATCCTACATGAGGAATTATTAACGCATTTGACTTACAGCGTGTGCACAATCTGAAATGAGATGATTATCGACTCAAAGCACAGTTTTCGCAGTGGTATTTGTGCTCAAATGTTCAAATCTGTGTGAAATCTTATGCGACTTCACTGCTTAAGTCCTAAGTCCCTAAGCCTACACACTACTTAACCTAAATTATCCTAAGAACAAACACCCACACCCATGCCCGAGGGAGGACTCGAACCTCCGCCGGGACCAGCCGCACAGTCCATGACTGCAGCGACTTATACCGCCCGGCTAATCCCGCGCGGTGGGACAGTGTGAAATGCGTCCTACAGTTCCGACCTCTGTGCTGTTTACAGATGAAGCAACATTCGACCATGTTTGAGTAAGGTTAATCCGCGTGCCACATTTACTCGCGCTCATCAGTTGCGTTTCTACGTGAATGTGTTGGCAGATGCTGCTGGTGCCTGTTTAATTAGGCCATATCACCAAAATAGGCGATTAAGTAACAGCAACAGGCATTACTAGAATTTCCTCGCCAGAGTATTGCCAAAGTTTTTGGATGACGTGCCACTCGCTAAAAGACAGCTCATGTGGTTCCGTCATGACGCGGAGTCGACACGTTTCAGTCGTCCTGTGCGCCGCTTCTTGAACCGACGGTTTCCAAAGAAATGGATTGGTAGAGATGTCCTGTACCATGGCCTGCGGTCCGCCCGGTTAGTTGTGCAGTCTAACTCACTGCTCTCCGGGCAGGGAGGCGTGCCGGTCCCCGGCACGAATCCGCTCGGGGAATTAGTGTCGAGGTCCGGTGTGCCGGCCAGTCTGCGGGTGGTTTTTAAGGCGGCTTTCCATTTGCCTCGGGGAATGCGGACTGTTTCACCTTATTCCGCCTATGTCTTCGACTACTGCACAAACATTGTCTCCACGTACACCATAATTACTCTATCACGCAAACATTGGGGTTACACTCGTGTGGTGTGACGTTCCGGGGCGGTCCACTGCGGGCCGAACCGCACAATAACCCTGGGTCGGTGTGGGGTAGCGCTTGTGTGAGTGGACTGCTGTAGCCTGTTGTGGGGTTGTGTATACCACTGAGGCTACGGGGGGGGGGGGGGGGGGGGGGGGACGAGGCCTCTCCGACGTTTCTAGGTCCCCAGTTCAATACAATACCATGGTCTGCTAGAACCTCTCATTTGACCCCTCTGGACTTTTTTGTGTGAGGACGGGTGCGTAACCTTGTTTACAAAACCCCAGTTGAAGTAGAAGAGGATCCGGTTGCGCTGATAGCACTAGCAACAATAGAAATTAACGACACTCTTGCAGTCTTTGACCATGTTATACAGAACATGACCGACCGGTTTAGCATCTTTTTACAAATTAACGGTGTCATTTTTGAACCACTACTGTAAATGAAGTAATTGTGTGCTGTTAATGTCTTGTCTCTTGGATATAAAGAATTAAAACTTCTTTGTGTTACTTTTTATCCTCACAGTAAAACAGGTTAGAAAGTGTTTTCATTGTCCCACGTAACCTCCCAGACTATTTTAGTTTAGTTAATTTCCACCCTCTACCTGTTTAAAAAATCCTTACAGCAATGTACACTGAAGAGCCATAGTAACTGTTACACCTGTCTATTATCGTGTAGGGTCCTCGCGAGAACGCAGAAGCGCCGCAACACGACGTTGAATGAACTTGATTAAAGTCTGAAGTACTGCTGGAGGGAACTGTCTCCACGAATCGTGCAGGGCTATCCATAAATCCGTAAGAGTACCAGGGTGGTGGAGATCTCTTCTGAACAGGACGATGCAAAACATACCAGATATGCTCAATAATGTTCATGTCTAGGGAGTCTGTTGGCCAGCGGAAGTGTTTAAGATGAGCAGAGGCACTCTAGCAATTCCGGTCGTGTGGAATGTCGCACTTCCTGTTGGAATTGCCCAAATCCGTCGCAATGCACAATGGACTTGAAAGGATGCAGGTGATCAGACAGGATGCTTAAGTACGTGTCATCTGCCAGAGTCGTATCTACACGTATCAGGGATACCAAATCACGCCAACTGCACACGACCCACACTAGCTTGAAGACTCCTGGGTTCATGAGGTTGTCTCCATACCCGTACATGTCCATCCGGTCGATGAAATTTGAAACGAAACTCGTCCGACCAGGCAGCATGTTTCCAATCATCAACAACTCCATACCGGTGTTTACAGGCCCAGGCAAGGCGTAAAGGTTTGTGTCTTCCCGTCATCAAGGGTCTAAGAGTGGGCCTTCGGCTCCAAAAGCTCATATTGATGATGTTTCGTTGAATGGTTCGCACGCTGACACTTGCTGATGGCCCAGCACTGAAATCTGCAGCAATCTGCCTAAGGGTTGCACTTCTGTCATACTGAACGATTCTTTTCAGTCGTCGTTGGTCTCAAATGGCTCTGAACACTATTGGACTTAACTTGTAAGGTCATCAGTCCCCTAGAACTTAGAACTACTTAACCCTAACTAGCCTAAGGACATCCACACATCTATGCCCGAGGCAGGATTCGAACCTGCGACCGTAGTGGTCACGCGGTTCCAGAATGGAGGGCCTAGAACCGCTCGGCCACTCCGGCCGGCTCGCTGGTCTCGTTCTTGCAGGATCTTTTACCGGCCACTGCGATGTCGGAGCTTTGATGTTTTGCCGGATTCCTGATATTTTCAGTACACTCGTGAAATGTTCGTACGGGAAAATCCGCATTTCGTCGCTACCTCGGAGATGCTGGATCCTATCGTACGCCGACTATAACACCACGTTCAAACTCACTTAGATCTTGATAACCTGCCATTGTAGCAGCAGTAATCTATCTAAGAGCTGCGCCAGAAACTTGTTGTCTTATATATGCGTTGCCGACCGCAGCGGCGTATTCTGCCTGTTTACATATCTCTTATACCAGTTTCTTTGTCGCATCAGTGTATGATATTGGAGAAATACATTTGTTTTGGTATACCTTACAACTTCCCATAGTTTGTCGGTTTACATAATTTTCGCCGTGTATACATCTATGTTAGAGTGCAACGGCTCTTTGACGTTTGTTTCATTGTGGATGCACTATAGTCTTAGCTCCTACGGGGTTAATGGACGAAGGACGCTGCATTGCAGAATACGATAAGTTGAGAATTTGGTACGAAAGGAAAGTGTGTCAGGGTGGCGGAGGCGGTTAAGGCAACTGCTCTGGAGAAGCAGAGAAGCAGAGCATCACCTTTCACCGTTGCACTACCAGAATACCCCGTGCAGTTGGAAGCGACGAGTTCCCACCCATCCTTTGGTTTTCCTCCCCCATCCTCTGGTTGGTTGGTGGGGGTTGAAGAGACCAGACTACAAAGGCCATCGTCCACCCCCCCCCCACCCCCTTCCCCCATCCTCTATTTCATATAAAGGCCTCATTATGACTGCTTTCTGCCTAACTGTGACCGTGTGTGTCTGAAAATGTGAGACAATAGACGAAACTCTGGACATTTTTATTTTATTTACTGCCAAATTATAGACCTGTTACCTGATGTTTAAAACAGGTCGTACATCTTACAATCTTCGTTTTTCATCTTTTTTACAGTTTTTTTTCTTTTGTTTTATCTACAACATTTACAAAAAATGATACATTTCAAAATAACTATAATTTAAGGTTGAAATATAAATAAAATTTTGTTGCTTTTTAAGAAGAATATAAAAAGAAGATCGGATAGAGGAGAGATTTGTTAGTACCTTCACCGAATGTGACTGACGATGAATACCTCGGAATGGTTTCTTCGAGCCGTTGACCGCCAGTCTCTCTCTCTCTCTCTCTCTCTCTCTCTCTCTCTCTCTCTCTCTCTCTCACACACACACACACACACACACAAATGGTTATTAGTAGACAAATAATGTTGCTTATCCTATATATTACTAATCCTATGTATTAACTACTTTAGGTGGCCATCCATGAACAGCATTTGGTGTTTTCCTGGCTAGATCGCCAGCACTTCTGCTTATTTACTGTCGCACCTCAGCTTCCTCCCCCCGTTCCTCCTCATTGTCACTGTTTTCGCTGTCACTGTGGGTATCGCTGTCCACTCTCTGGAGCTTGTTGTTACGCTGCACATAGGCATGTCTGTAATGTCGTGTCGGCTTGTAACTCTTCATGTGTTGTTTTTGAAATACTGTTTGTCAGTGCGTTTAATTGTGCCCATTGTTCTTCGTCTCTTATTGCTGTGTATATATCTATGTCTGTATCTGTGTAATCTTAGTGTATGTCTATTGTTCGCGTATTGTCCGCAGAAAAAAGACAGTATGTTCTGGGGAACCTTCTTCCTCGCATGTGAATGTAGGTGTCTGTCTCAGACTCACGCGGTGTAAGTGCGTGGGATTAGGTCCGTGCCCAGTTAAGAAATGTACCATACCGCGGCTGGGATCGATATGTCTCATTCTCAACCGCTCCCTTATGTCAGGGAGGAAGTCGTGTAGTCTACGTCCCTTATCACTTACATCCCACTCACCTCGCCATGTATCCAAACGCCAACTTTTAAGGTGATGTATCGTTTCTATCGGCACACCGGTTATTGTGTGTACCTTATCTAGTCTCCCCACCTTTAACCAGTACCTTGCAGCTCTGTATTTGATCGTGATAACTATGGGGCATATTCCGAGCACCACACACAGTGCATCCGCTGAGGTGGTACTTGTTTGATAGGGTGTCAGGCAAGTGATTTACGGAGTGGCTGAGAGGAAGTGCAAGCAGCCACAGACAGTGGCAGGTGGCCGGAGTGAACTAGCCAGACAGCAGCAGCAGGGAGGCCCGGTGTGCTGCGGCCAGTGGGGACAGCGCGAAGCCCGGCACAGCGGCGGCAGCGCACCACAGCACGCCACGCCACGCCACGCCACACCGGGCCGCACCGCAGGCGGCGCATTTGCCGCGTGCCTGAGCGCATTCCGGCCGCCGGTGGCCGGCAGGGCGGGCCGGCTCCCATATGGCCGCCGGCTATCGATTAGTGTGGCTGCGGCGGGTGCGGCGCGGCGTGGCGCGTGGGGCGGCGTGGGCGGCCGCCGTCCACGTGCAGCCTGCGGGGGCGGCGATAACGCGGCGCGGCGGGCTCCGCTGATAACGGCACGGCGGGCCGGTTGCCGGGGAAACGCCGTCGACCCGGCCCGCGCTGTTGCTGCCACGCGGTGCTGAACAGATTAGCTGACGTCACAGACACAGGTGATCTCAGCTCGTGTGCGGCATCCAAGCTACTCACTAGAATGGGACTCAGTTTACTCTGCGACTGTCCTGAAGTGAGTTACGTAGTTCGTACGTGTAAAGGTGCGTACACAGTGGCCAGGCAAGCCACGCTGCTTGTCAGCACCACTTCTTGGGTACTGTGTCCATGACTGACGTGTTATTTACTACTTCGTACACAACGGTAAAGAGAGGTGGGCTACAGAGTGGAGTAACAGCTGTTGTCGTAAGGGAAGATGGAGAGTGTTGTGTCTAGGTATCCTGCATACTCGGTTCGCTCGACGAACAATCGAACAACTCGTATTGTGGTTGGGTTGTTTGGGGGAGGAGACCAAACAGCGATGTCTTCTGTCTCATTGGATTAGGGAAGGATGGGGAAGGAAGTCGGCCGCGCCCTTTCAAAGGGACCATCCCAGCGTTTACCTGGAGCGATTTAGGGAAATCCCGCAAAACCCAAATCAGGATGGTCGGACGCGGGAGGCGGCCGCTGTGGCCGAGCGGTTCTAGGCGCTTCTTTCCGGAACCGAGCTGCTGCTACGGTCGCAGGTTTGAACCTGCCTCGGGCATGGATGTGTGTGCTGTCCTTAGGTTATTTAGGTTTACGTCTAGGGGTCTGATGGCCTCAGATGTTAAGTCCCGTAGTGCTTAGAGCCATTTGAACCATTTTTTGGACGCGGGATTGAACGGTGGTCCTTCGGAATGCGAGTCCAGTGTGCTTGCTATACACTGCGCCACCTCGCTCGGTCACATTCATGAAATGGTCGTACGGGAAAATCCGCACTTCGGCGCTACCTCAAGACAAGTACAAATACAAAGAATTTTTGTGTTTCCTTACACATGATCATCCACAAGTGTAATCACACTGATGTGTCCTAAGCAAAGGGGGACGTACAAAATAATCAGTCTTCGTCAGAATAGACAAACACAAGTAACACTTTTGGTCCTAGCGGCTGCTACTAAAATAATACCGCCAACTGAAATGCAGTGGCTGCTGATCTCTAACTGTCCCTCGTGGATGCTGCTAATGAAGAAACTGCGATGCGTCGGCTAACGAAGTGGCTAACGTTGAAGCTGCTATGGAAGCGGCTGTCACCAGTCGATGCCTGCGAATGAGACTAGGCCGAGCAGCTGTTGCCTGCCATCCTGTACCGCGGTGTCAGGGGCGCTCTAAGTCAGAGCCGCTGAAGGAGCGGCCCAAAGAGCGCATGTCAATGGATCCGCCGAGTTCTCGCGGTGTCTGTCGGAAACGTGCCCTTCCGTCGCCAACTGTGAGACGTCGGTCGGGATGGTATCGGTCTGTACGTAGAGCTCTTTTTTTCGAATGGAACATCAGTTCATTACATTTCAATTGCTTATACAAACATTAGAAAAGATATGAGAGAGTATGACTGGGTGTTGTTTGATGTACTTAGGTTAGTTAGGTGTAGGTAGTTCTAAGTTCTAGGGGACTGATGGCGATAGCTCTTAAGTCCCATAGTGTTCAGAGCCATTTGAACGATTTTTTATGAGAGAGTGCTGAAATGTTATGCCTCCGAATATTTAATGTAAAATCTCTTAAAGCATTTTAAATAAAATGAACTTTATTAAGATTCTATATCTTTATTCATCATGCCTCCATGTTTATTCCTCAACACTGTCACCCTAGCCAGGAGCACATTTGTCTCAATGAGAGACCTGTTTGTTAGGCTCTCACTGTAGAAGGTTTGATTTTATTGATGGGGCCACAACTTCACCTCTGTTTGCAACCCTTCGTTACTACTAGTGACGTCCTTAAAGGTGCTTCTTAATTTTTGGAAGTAGATGAAAATCGGAAGAGGCCATTATTGAAAATTAATTTCTAGGTCATGAGAGTACTGATTATAAGGCATAGTTACCCTAAATCAGGGTCTACAGAAACTTCTTGCCTTGCGAGGTGTAAATTCCTGTGAAATGCTTACGTAGATACCTGATTGTTAGCAAAGAACAGAAGAGAACGGCCTCGCCCACTGCCCTTCCCGTGTCACTATGGTTTACAGAATATGATGAAACGTGTATCGTGACGAAAGGAAACAGTTTTTCAGCAGTTGCGTGCACGGTATCGTAATTAATAAACTATTTACTACCGATACCATGGGAACACAAATGAAGAATGTTACTTGTTATTCTTAAAGCATGAGTGGACTGGAAAGATATGATTATTTAACATACGACGGACACTGAATAAGAAATGCAACACTTTTTTCTGAAAGCAGGTCAGTTTTATCCAGGATTACAATACACCATATCATTCCCCATTCTCTCAGCTATAAAACCTTTTTTTTTTTTATCAACGTAACCTAGGTTCAATGCGACGACGTTACGCCACCTTATGAAAGCGGCTGTATGCTCGCGCAGTACCACTGTATTGGTTGACGTCAAAGCCAACGTCTCGTTGTATGAACAACATACACATCATCCACGTACTGCTTCTCGCGTAGTGTGTGTGTCACTGGGTCGAGGAGATGGAAGTCGGAAAGTGTGCAACGCCAGCTGTTGGGTGGATAAGGAAGAACAGTTCACTGAAGTTTTGTGAGCTCCTGTCGGTTGCACAGACTTGTGTGACTTGTCATTAAAGAGAAAGAGAAGTCAGTTTGTACTTTTATTGCGACGAACACGCTGAAGCCATTCGTTTAATGTCCTCAGGGTAGCACAATAAACTTCAGAGTTGATCGTTGCATTACGGCAGAGGACATCAAACAGAATAGCTTCTTCAGTGTCCCACAATATGGTCGCCATGGCTCATGACTTTATCGGCTGA
Organism: Schistocerca gregaria; assembly: GCF_023897955.1. Taxonomy (NCBI): domain Eukaryota; kingdom Metazoa; phylum Arthropoda; class Insecta; order Orthoptera; family Acrididae; genus Schistocerca; species Schistocerca gregaria. The sequence continues at coordinate 462,624,628 of NC_064921.1, forward strand.
GGGTGCAGCTATGAACCTTTCTTTTTTTTTTCGGAGGAGAGGTGGTGTGGCACCACTCCGTGGATTGCTGTTTTGTTTCCGGTTCAAAGCGATGAACCTATGTTCCATCACCTGTGACAATGTTCGACAAAAAACTGTCATCATCAGCCTCATAACGCCATGCAGTTCTGCACAGACGGCCCTTCGTTGCATCTTATGGTCTTCTGTTAGGCGGCGAGGAAGCCAGCGTTCACACACCTCCTAGTATCCCAACTGATAGACGAGTGTGTCAGCAGCATCAGCAGAGACATCCATTTAAGTAGCGAGGGGTTTCATCGTGATCCGTCGATCACCTCGAATGAGAGCGAAGGCACGTTGCAATACTGCAGGAGTCACCGCGGTGTGCGGCCGGCCAGCGGAGGGGATATCGGACAGTTTTTGTGCGACCTTGTTACGATGTGGCAGACGCCTCGCCGAGCTACTCACCGTATTTTTATTCGCTGCTAAGTCTCCGCAGACGTCCTGCAAGCGCATATGAATACCTGCGATGCTATGATTTTCTGCCAAACACCACTCAATAACAGCTCTCTGCTTGGAATACACCTCCGTTACAAATGCCATTTTCAAGACTACTTATAACGCTGCCACCTGTCGGAACTACATGAAAGTGTAGAGACTGAAGCGAGAATATTCGACGATGTTCAAAAAGAAATTTTGCATTTTTTAAACCGAAACTGGCAGAGAAAAAAATATGATGCAGAACTTAGTGAATGCCCCTCGCATTTATTCCACTTGCGTGTTATAACGTCAGTCACAAAATGCTTACGCAACTGCAATAATGGATTGGATTGGATTGGATTGTTTTGGGGGAAGAGACCAAACAGTGAGGTCATCGGTCTCATTGGATTAGGGAAGGAAGTCGGCCGTGCCCTTTCAAAGGAACCATCCCAGCATTTGCCTGAAGCGATTTAGGGAAATCACGGAAAACCTAAATCAGGATGGCCGGAAGCAGGATTGAACCGTCGTCCTCCCGAATGCGAGCCCAGTGTGCTACCACTGCGCCACCTCGCTCGGTAACTGCAATAATGATAACGCTTTTACCAGGAGGTGTATGACTCTGTTCTGGATTACATCACAACGCATAAGCGTCCGACTGGTGCACTGTTGTCATGCACATTCTTCTCAGAAGTGGGCCGTATGTTGATTACGAGGGTGGCTGGTGACTCGTTTGGTGCAACCCACCTGCTATCGGTTTTTCTGGAGAGCGCAAAGGTGTGCTTAGTACTCCGCGGGACGACACTGTTGCATACCAATGTAACTCACCAAATGCTTAGGAGAGGCTCGCCGCAGCAGTTTTTATCCCGAGCGGCTCACAGGCCTGTTCAGTATTACGATATGTAGTCATAAAGTATTAACTGTAACCTCCGAAAACTTTGGTTACATAAGCAATGTTTGTTTATTTTCACGTACAGGTCTGCCGTTCTGGTACGCATTGAAATCTTCGTGCCAGTGTATAGTGACACTCCACTAGAGGAATCATAAACAAAATTATAAAGGTACCCATTAACACAAAGCTTCTTTCGATAAGAACTTCTATAGACCTCGTCTCTCCCCTATATCTGTCAGTAACTCTTCACATTGTAATTTATCATTTTTGAAGCGTTCTGCAGTACCGCATTTCATATACTTTAAGTTTCATGTGATCGTGTTACTTAAACGTCTGTAGGCCTACTTCAGACGTGCAATTTAAGAAGCCACTGTCGCCATATTGGATACTCGTAGAGTTATTTTCTCGGGACAAAATATTCTTTTTCAACTGTTCCAACCATGTTAATACCTGTGTCAGCCGAGATACACTATTTGATCAAAAGTATCCGGACACTTGGCTGAAAATGACTTACAAGTCGGTGGCGCCCTCCATTGGTAATGCTGCAATTCAGTATGGTGTTGGCCCACCCTTAGCCTTGATGATAGCTCCCACTCTCGGAGGCCTACGTTCAATCAGGTGCTGGAACGTTTCTTGGGCAATGGCAGCCCATTCTTCACGGAGTGCTGCACTGAGGAGAGCTATCGATGTCGGTCGGTGAGGCCTGGAACGAAGTCAGCGATCCGAAACATCCCAAAGGCGTTCTATAAGATTCTCGTCAGGACTCTGTGACAGGCCATTACAGGGATATTATTGTTGTGAAACCACACCGCCACAGGCCGTGCACCGTGAACAGATGCTCGATCGTATTGAAAGATGCAATAGCCATCCCCGAATTGCTCTTCAACAGTGCGAAACAAGAAGGTGCTTAACACATCAATGTAGGCCTGTGCTGTGATAGTGCCACGCAAAACTACAAGGGGTGCAAAACCCATCCGTGAAAAACACGACCACAGCATAAGACCACAGCCTCCGAATTTTACTGTTGGCACTACACACGCTGGAAGATGACTTTCACCGGGCAGTCGCAATACCCACACCATGCCATCGGATCGTAACGTTCTGGACCGTGATTCGCCACTCGACACAACCGTTTTTTCACTGCTCAATCGTCCAATGCTTACGCTCCTTACAATAAGCGAGGCGACGTTTGGCATTTACAGGCGTGATGTGTGGCTTATGAGCAGCCACTCGACCATCAAATGCAAGTTTCCTCACCCCCAGCCTAACTGCCATAGTACTTGCAATGTATCCTGATGCAGTTTGTAATTCGTATGGGATGGTCTGAATAGATGTCTGGCTACTACACATTGCGACCCTCTTCAACTGTCGGCGGTGTCCGTCAGTCAACAGACGAGGTCGGCCTGTACGCTTTTGTGCTGCACGTGTCTCTTCACGTTTCCACTTGACTATCACATCGGAAAGAGTGGACCTAGCGATGTTTAGGAGTGTGGAGATCTCGCGTACAGACGCATTACGCAGGTGACACCCAGTCACATGACCACGTTCGATATCCGTGAATTCGGCGGAGCGCCCCATTCAGCTCTCACACGATGTCTAATTACTATTGGGGTCGCTGATATGGCGTACCTGGCAGGAGTTGGCAGCATAATGCACCTAATAAAAAACGTATGTTTTTGGAGGTGTCTGGATACTTTTGATCACATAGTGGAGGTCCTAAAATGTAAGCTCATTCAAATCGCACTGTGCGTGTTCTGTAATTTTGATGTATATTTGAAATAACCAATTCGAGATCTGAAAGACAACCAACATTCTCAAGTCCCGAAAGAGATTCTAACATACGTCGCCGTACTGGTATATCCATATAACAAGTAGACCAATCAGTTACTGAGGAGGATGACGGTAGTAAAGGAGTCCAAGGAGGAAATGGAAAACAGGTGGCACAGTGAATTGAAAATCTACACTGCTCTGCAAAACGTAATGGCTGCGTAGATAAGGTAACTTACGTGTTAACTATTCAGTGGAAATGAATGAAAGCACAGGCTCATGTTTGTCAGAGGTCTTCCAGTCGTGGCCGGAAAGACTGACGTCACATACCGTGAGGTCAACATCACTATTAGAGTCAAATGGGGCTACCTCGGAACTCGATGTAGTTGAAGGAACGGGAAAAGACAGTGTGTGTCAGTCAGCGAGCAGCTACGGTGCACTGTGCTGGTGTTCTTCATTAGAACATGACCCAGAAATAACATTTCGCTTCTTACGGAGAATAATCAGCGGAAAACTGGGAGAAGGACTAAGTGTGACGAGTGGAGGCCAGGAGTTTGGTGTTGCAAACAGCGTTGTTTCACGTGCACAGGGAGCGTTCCGAATCACAGGCACTGTTCCCTGAAGGAGAGGAGACAGTCGACCACGGTCAATTACAGCAGCAAGTGACCGCCGCATTGTGCAACACGCAGTAAGGGTACATCGTCAAACAGAGAGTGCAATTGCAAGCATATTTAACAGGACTGCAAGGCACTCAGTCTCACCCTCGACAGTGACATGGGGACTGCATGAGGGTGATTCTTTTGCCAGAGGACTAGTACGTTGTATTCCGTTGACAGTTACAAATCGGCAACATCGACTATGATGGTGCTAAGAAATTAGGGACTAGATCAGCAAAGAGTGGGTCACGTGCTCCTCTCGTATGAGAGCAGATTCAGTCTGTATAATGGTACTGGACGTACCCTCATATGGCAATAGAAAGGAACGCTTAATGTACGCTGGAACATTCTCGAACATGATCGTTTTGGTTCTCCAGGTGTTATTGTGTGGGAAGCACAATGTTGCACAGCCGTACTGATCTCTATGTCCTTGGACACGGTACGCTCTCTGGTCGATGTTGTTGTGACACTGTACTCCTCCCCCACTGCGTCTTTTGAGGGGTCCTTTCGGCCCTGAATTCATTTTTTTGCACGGCCAACAGTACTGGGGGAGCAGTGGAACACCGTAGCATGAGAACTTACCAACCTTGTAGTCAGCATGGGAGCACGTTGCAAAACCATACGCCGCCATCCTTGGTGATCAAACAATCTTTCAAGAGCTATGTCCTCCGTTTTTTTAATGTCCAGTTGACTTCTGTGTAGTTATTGTTTCAATAAAAGTATTAAATCTGTCCGTCTCATTGCGTATTTCTTTCTGTACTATACTTCAGCAGTTCTTTCTGCATATGGTCAAAGTTTCCGCGGAATCACGTTACTTTGCAGTGACACATCAAGCGAAAGATAGTTTCGTTCTAAAGTTTTGTTCACGAGTGTGGGTTAGAGCTGTCATGTTCAATCAAACTAAGCGAAGAACCTCTACAAAAAGTACTGCAAGATCTGTCACACAAATAAACAAACATCGGTGGTGCCAACGTGCAAGCGGAACGTCGTCAGTAGAACCAACGTTTGGCTGTGCAAGCGTGTGCACGAGACAGGCGACCGTGTGGCAGGTGGGGAGCGCTCCGACAACGCTGGCGCGGGTGCAGCCGAGGGACGTGGCAACAGGCGGAGGCTGCAGCCGGCTGCGGCTCTTGAACCTGGCGGGCGCTCCAAGGCCAGCCGGCCACGCGGCCACCGGACCGCGGACCGCTGACGTCAGCGCGTCTCCTGGCGATGCACTCTGCACGCGCGCCACGCTGCACTCCTACTGCAGCCCAAGGCCACGGCGCCAAGCAGTCTGGCCAACCTTGCGCACGCGCCGCGTTCCTCTCATACCGGTACGCGTACCAACTCACGCGCGACGAGTGGGGATGCCACGCGAGAAGCTTCCTGCCCGTAAACAGAGCGAGCAAGCGGGGGAAGTAGAGTAGGAACGTTTTAACTCAATTAGCCACCGACGAGTCAAGTGTGTGACAGATGACGCATAGTACAAGACTTCAGGCGCGGACCCGAGGGACGGAACAGCTCTTGACCCTCCCCACCCCTTATACGTTTTCACATTCTATGAATTTTTAAATTTCAAGCTAAATTTCGAAGAATAAAGCGGCATAAAAGCATCCAAAACAGCAAGGAATTCTACAAATCAGAAACTGCGATTAGCACAAAATACTTTTCAGATGTGCATGTGATGATCTACCCTCCTGGATGGGCTGAAGGCCTGATCTGGCCGGCCGGGGTGATCGAGCGGTTCTAGGCTCTATATTTTGGAACCGCGCGACTGCTACGGTCGCAGGTTCGAATCCCTCCTCGGGCATGGATGTGTGTGATGTCCTTAGGTTAGACAGGTTTAACTAGTTCTAAGTTCTAGGGGACTGATGACCTCAGCAGTTAAGTCCCATAGTGTTCAGAGCCATTTGAACCAACATGACCTGTATCGTTCCTGTCACGTAAAAGAGAACATTCCCAGACTGACCATACACGCCCTCGGCAACAAATCCGAAACGGTTTGTGAGTCCATGTGTAGAGCCGACTACCGACAAAGGAAGTTGTGTCCCTCGTAAGAGTCGTCAGACGCATTCTGCTGTTTCGGAAGGTATTTCCAATTTTGTTTCAGTTATGTGTAGGTGCAGCCAGCTCAAGCAAATATTGCTCGTCACGTCATTCGTCCCACACCCTGTTTAGACGGAAAACGTCGGTTTGTTTCCCGTTACAAACATAACGATTTTTACAGCGGAATTTAACGTGCACATTTGATAGAGCTGTCCCAAATTAGTCTAGTGCAATATTTGTTTTGTCGATATATATTAATAAGAGCAGTGAAACAAGAAGAATAGCCGGTACCCCCCGCGCCTGATTAGCCGAGCGGTCTGGGCCGCTGCAGTCGTGGACTGTGCGGCTGGTCTCGGCGCAGGTTCGAGTCCTCCCTCGGACATGGGTGTGTGTGTTTGTCCTTAGGATAATTTAGGTTAAGTAGTGTGTAAGCTTAGGGACTGATGACCTTAGCAGTTAAGTCCCATAAGACTTCACACACATTTTTTTCCGGTACCCCGGCAGGGACATCAACGCCCTGACTCGCGCTGACTGCTGCCGCCGTGCAGCAGCGCTGCTCAGTCGCTGTTGGAGTGCTTTCTTCTTGTTCTGCTGACTCTTTTAATACATACCAATAAAACAAATATCGCACTACACCACTTCGAGATTGATATGTAACATTCCACTTTATAAATAATTTGTTTGGACCGAGAAATAATTCTGCTACACATTGCAGAAGCGAAACTGCAAATATCTGCAGAAACAGCAGCGAAAACGCATCCAACGTCTCTTATCTCTTATGAGAATATGTATGGTGGTCGGAAATTCCCCTTACAAACGTCTAGGAGATGTAGAGAGGATTGTGAGTACAGAACATTTTGAATAGGAACCCATGTCCGGAATCGTATCGTTTCCGTTCTACGATAGTTTTAATTCGGATGTGTACCTCATCAACGACTGCTTAGGGCACGGGAAACATCTCAGAGTTCTCTGTCCTGGTATGCAACAGGGTAGACACGATGACGTGTACTACGTCAAACGATCCCCAGATGTCACTTACTGTCCGCGCTTTGCTGTGAGACCGATTCAATACCTGTGCATCACCGACAGAGGAAACATGGTGCAGTACACGTCTGCGGAATACACAGACATGCTCCTTGTGTACGGCGAAGCTGGAGGTAACGGAAGAGCTGCTAGTTGGCTGTATCACGAACGTTTTCCACACCGTCACACTCCATCGCACATACTATTTGCCCAAGTTAGACAACGGCTACGAGAAACGGATACCTTCACCGTGAGGAGGCAGGACTGTGGTGCTCCACGGCGACGCCGAACTCCCGAATTTGAAGAAGGTGTACCGCGTCGCATTGAAGATAGCCCGTCAACGAGTTCGCGAACAATTGCACGTGCGATGGCTGTTAGTCACAGCCCCGTCTTGAACACTCTGCATGAGCAACAATTGCATCCGTACCACTTAAAAACGGTACACTCTATGGGTCCAGCAGACTTTCCACAACGTGTCGCCTTCTGCACATGGTTCCTGCACAGTTGCATCGACTCTCCCCTGTTTCAACGTCGAGTTCTCTTCACAGATGAATGTAGGTTCACAAAGGATTGTGTTCTGCATGCTCGAAATAGCCATGTCTGGGCGGACTGAAACCCTCATACCACGCATGTTCAGGGATTTCAAGACAGATTTGCAATTAACGTGTGGGCAGGTATTCTGGACGGTCATGTCATTGGACCATACCTCCTTCCATCCGAGCTCTCGGGTCCCGCATACTTAGTCTTCCTACGACACGTAATCGACCCGTTCTTGGAAGCTGTGCCATTGAATGTCCGTCAGGAAATGTGGTTTCAGCGTGGTGGAGCACCACCTCACTTTTCAGTGGCTGTCCGGAGACATCTCAACAGACGGTATGGTGAAAGATAGATAGGCCGTGGTGGTCCAACCGCGTGGCCGCCACTGTCGCCGGATTTAACGCCTATGGACTACTTCTTGTGGGGTCGTATGAAGAGCCTAATTTATGAGACACCTGTAGAGACAGAGGAAGATCTGCTGGCACGAGTTCTGCCCGCTGCCAAAGACACTGAAGAGATACCAGACGGGATGGAGAGAGTGTACCAGAACATACTTCGGAGCTACAATGTGGGTATAACAACGTTGGTTATTGCTACATCGAGCCGCTGTTGTATTGCATCGGTACGTTGCGGCTGGGTTCTTGTTGTTGTCGACTAATGTAAACCATAACGTGTAAGTTGTAGTGCAAATGCGTAATTAATAAGGGAACGAGTCAGTATTCTTTTCTAATGGATTGCAACAAATGTACCGGTTCATACCTAAGTACATTCCTCACGTGGGTGTGGATTAAATAATCATCTGCATTGAAACTGTCGTAGAACGGAAACGATACGTTTCCGGACTTGGGTTACTATTCAAAATGTTATGTAATCACTACCCTGCACATGTCCTAGAAGTTTGTAACCGGAATTTCCGACCACCCTGTATATTTGCATATGTTGTCAGAGTTTGTTACTATTACAAATATTAATTGCATCACACATGGTCTCCTCACATTTTCGGCGAATGCTTTACAAAAGCTTTATTTATCTACACTGCAATTTCTTGATGTTATGATAATGAGATGTAGCATGCGTACCGTTGTAAACTAATTATTATTCTTATACGATATTATGTATTACTCAGGTCGTCCGCATTTGTGCCACGTTAAAAATGTAGGTGACCTCTTGCGAACATTTGCTGAGGAGGGTAAAGGACATCCGAGTTCCCACCCAACTCGCCACCCCTTTTTCTTCTGTTAGCAGCTGATGAGTGATGGAGCGGGGAGCAAATTCGAATTTCTCTAAGTTACCTCTCTTGTCTTTAGGAAATGCGTCTTATAATGCACAGTTACGGTTCCTAACGTTCATGAAAGCTGCCAACACTAAATATTTCTCTTGTCATTCTTATATTGTAATAATCAGTCCAGAGACTGGTTCGAAGCAGCTCTCCATGTAATTCTAAATTGTTAAAGTCTTTTCGTGTCGGCATAACTACAGTACCATATACCCATTTGCACCTGCTTTTGTACTCAAACGTTGCTCACCCTTTACACTCGTTACTTCTACATTTCTCTCCGTAACCCAATAAACTATTCTTTGGTTCTTGTCAACCTATCCCTTCTTGTAATCAAGTTATGCCATTAAGCTCTTTTCTCCTCTGTCCTTTTCAGTGGCACTTTAGTAGTTTATTCCATCTAACCAGCTAATCAAGTGGTTCAAATGGCTATAAACACAATGGGACTCAACTGCTGTGGTCATTAGTCCCCTAGAACTTAGAACTACTTAAACCTAACTAACATAAGGACATCACATACATCCATGCCCGAGGCAGGATTCGAACCTGAGACCGTAGCAGCAGCGCGGTTCCGGACGGAAGCGCCTAGAACCGCTCGGCCACAGTGGCCGGCACCAGAAAATCTTCAAGATCTTCCGTAACAAGACGCTCCAAAAGCTTCTCTTCTATTCTTGTCTCATTGCCTATCGGCCACGTTTCACATCCATATAAGATACACTGCAAAACAAATACTTTCAGAAAAAACCTTTCTGACACCTAAGTTAGACATTTTTTTATTCGCAAGTACGATTTCTTGTACGTCTCTGTGGGAGCAGTTATCAGCCTCATTTTATTCTCACGTTCTATTCACTATTCAGTGTTGAGGGCCGAAAGCTCACTATATAGGTTTCCGTGAGGTGTTGTGCCGTGGAAGCTGGAGGGAGTTGGCACCACACCTGCAAGTCACCTAATTCCCCTAAATTCTGGGAAGGAGGGTGATGACCTCTGACGCCACGTGCAGTCTCATCCCACTTGTGTTCGATCGGGTTCAGACCTGGAGAGATGGGCGGCCAGAACATAACTGGAACTGGCCACAGGGTACCTCGAATCACTCCGTCACCCTCCTGCCCTAGTGACTTGTCCATGTCGAGAAACGCCACTGCCGTCGGGAAACATGATCGTCGTGTCTGCAACCAGTCTACGATACAGCTTGGCCGTCATGGTTGTCTTGCACTAGCTTCACTGGACCCATGGATGCCCACGTCAATATTCCCCAGAGCATAATGGAGCCGCCGCCAACTTCTCTCCGTCTAGGTGTTCTCCCGGATGACGACGGATTCGCAATCTCCCGTCGGCATGATGAAGAAGGTATCGGGATTCATCAGACCACGCAATGCTCTGCCACTGGGTCAAGGTCCAGTTCCGATGGTCAAGTGCCCATTTAAGTCGTAGTAGCTGATGTCACGGTTTTAACACTGGCACAGGCATGTGTCGTTGGCTGCAGAGGCCCATCGTCAGCAGTGTTCGATGCACTGTGTGTTCAGGCACACATATACTCTGCCCAGACTAAAGTGTGATGTTAGCGCAGCCACGTTTCGTCGCCCGTCATGTTTTACCAGTCTGCCCAGCCTACGACGACCGACACCTGTAATGAGGCGTGGCCGCCCAACACCACGACGTCATGACTTGGTTTCACCTAGGTTTAGCCACTTGCTGAAGACACTCACCCAGCACTCCTCGAACACCAAGCAAGTCGTGCAGCTTCCGAAATGCTCCTCCGGGCCAACACAATCTGCCCTCGGTCCAATTCAGATAGATCGCCCGCCTTCCCCATTCTACACATGGACAGCACGCTCACTGATATTACGTGAAACTAGAAACCTACTCTGTAGGAATCAGCATGGGTTTCGAAAGAGACGGTCGTGTAAAACCCAGCTCGCGCTATTCGTCCACGAGACTCAGAGGGCCATAGACACGGGTTCCCAGGTAGATGCCTTGTTTCTTGACTTCCGCAAGCCGTTCGATACAGCTCACAGTCGTTTAACGGACAAAGTAAGAGAAATTGTGTGATTGGATTGAAGAGTTCCTAGATAACAGAACGCAGCATGATATTCTCAATGGAGAGAAGTCTTCCGAAGTAAGCGTGATTTCAGGTGTGCCGCAGGGGAGTGTCGTAGGACCGTTGCTATTCACAATATACATAAATGACCTAGTGGATAACATCGGAAGATCACTGAGGCTTTTTGCGGATGATCCTGTGGTATTTCGAGAGGTTGTAATAATGGAAAATTGTACTGAAATGCAGGATGATCTGCAGCGAATTGAGGCATGCGAATGGCAGTTGAATCTCAATGTAGACAAGTGTAATGTGCTGCGAATACATAGAAAAAAGATCCCATATCATTTAGCTACAATATAACAGGACAGCAAATGGAAGCAGTTAATTCCATAAATTATCTGGGAGTAGGCATTATGAATGATTTAAAATGGAATGATCATATAAAGTTGCTCGTCGGTAAAGCAGATGCCAGACTGAGATTCATTGGAAGAATCCTAAGGAAATGCAATCCGAGAACGAAGGAAGTAGGTTACAGTACGCTTGTTCGCCCACGGCTTGAATACTGCTCAGCGGTGTAGGATCCGTACCAGATAGGGTTGATAGAAGAGATAGAGAAGATCTAACGGAGAGCAGCGCGCTTCGTTACAGAATCATTTAGTAATCGCGAAAGCGTTACGGAGATGATAGATAAACTCCAGTGGAAGACTTTGCAGGAGAGACGCTCAGTAGCTCGATACGGGCTTTTGTTGAAGTTTCGAGAACATACCTTCACCGAGGCGTCAAGCAGTATATTGCTCCTTCCTACGTTTATCTCCCGAAGAGACCATGAGGATAAAATCAGAGAGATTAGAGCCAACACAGAGGCATACCGACAATCCTTCTTTCCACGAACAATACGAGACTGGAATAGAAGGGAGAACCGATAGAGGTACTCAAGCTACCCTCCTCCACACACCGTCAGGTGGCTTGCGGAGTATGGATGTAGATGTAGATGTAGATGAATCGTGCGTGTGTCTGATTAGTAGTCATTCCTCGCCAGATGACGCTGCTATCGCCTTGGAGGGTTTATTTCGATATTAGGTGATCATAACATTCTCACTGTATATAGAGTATTTGTTCGCGTGTCCATTAATTAAGTTTTTCCAGTATCTTTTTATACTGTTTCTCCAATCAATTAATCGTGTGACTATTCGTACCACACTTCTTTCAATATTCCCGGTTTTATCCCTTTCTAGCCTCATTTGATACGGATCCACACACTTGTGCAGTATCACAGAATAGGACGTAGTGGTGTTTTGGAAGCAATCTCTTTCGTCTCAGTATCCAATATTAAACCAAAGCCCTCCGTTTTCCTTACGTACAACTGTAGGTACTAGATCCTCTTCTTCCAATCCTTAAACATTGTTTTTATAAGGTACTTATTTACACCCTTTTAATGTTTGCATTTTAATCTTTCGTGAAGTGCATAAGTACAAATTTTCTCCGCCCTCTCCATCTAACTGCTCAGTACTACAGTTTTATCAAATAGTATTGCCTTGCAGTGATCACGTAATCTGCGAAAAGTTTCAGATTGTAATTCTGATTCAGAGTCTGTTTTTGGAATTCAGGTTTGTGGTCTTCCGTTCGCACTTTCTGTTTGTGAGGTAATTGTTTCCTCCTAACGACGTTTTAGATGAATGACAATGGAATAGTTTAAGTCAAAGATAATGTTATCCTGTGTAATCAATTTTTACTCGTTCATGGTATACATTTTAGATCTACTCTAACCATACAGTCATATAACACAAATTTATAGTTGCTGTTTTTCGACATCACACTCAATACCTCTCACACTGTGCTAGTGGCTGCCAACCGACTCGTTGCACCACATTCGGTTCCTGATAACCAATTCAGACGGGAAGGCCTGAAACGTGGTCTACTCAGCTGCTTTAAAGAAAATATACCTCACTGAAACTCCCTGACGTACTAGAGCTTTCTGCTTTATCATGATCAGAACTTAGACCCTTCCCTCTCGGGACCTGTGCTCATAACGAATGAGATGTGTGAGCATGAATAAGGAGCTGCTCTGCTGCTTCTGACTGCTTCTGCTTCCACTTCGCAAACTCCTCGGACGTTCTCGTGCATTCGTCCCTTCTCTAGAGCTTGTAGGGTAAAGGTAACGCGGAGAATGGCGTAGTGACACTCTAGATGTTTTGTTTGCGCAAGTAATTGCCGACATTGTATCAGAAGGGATGCCAACAATTTTTTATGAGTCAAGTGCTGACTTAAAATTATGAATCTTTAACCACCCAATTACTGAAGAACCAGTATTTTTTCGCACTGAGATGCAGTTAAGCCAAATGAGTGGTTTTATGAATATGAGTTTCTTCCATAACAATGGAAACGGAAAATCTGCAAAACAATAAACGTGGCCCAGTAACCTGACAAAATGTCACAGGATAGTCGATACAGACTCTCGTTGATGAAACACGGTAAATGAAACAGGATGTACTTATGAGAAATAATGCAAAGGAACACTGCACAGTTTCAAAGCGAAAGACAGGTCTGCAAGAACAATGGTATCCCATTTTCTACTATCCTTAAAACTGTAAAGTTTCTATTTCTTCCAGTGGATACCTTTTTTAACAACCACACATCAAGCCTCCGTGTTGTAATGGTATATCAAAGCATAGTTTCGAAGCTCGTATGCAACGCGGCAGAGGGTCTTAAAAATATTTGTCTATACGGGTGTACCCATAATATGAGACATCAAAGTGAACGTGAAACTGTGAGAGGAAACTACTAACAGACTGAATATTTTATCCCGGAGTGTGAAGCTACTCGTGTAGTTCATTTTGTGTTACCCACGAAAGGACGGGTCTGTTTAGAATTCCGTACCATGAAGTTTCATTACATCATACAACCCGCTATAGAGAGCAAAATAAATTCTCACGCAGTTATTCCTCACAACTGCAATGAAGCATTTCTCTATAAATTTCCTTAGTGGGTGGTTTCTTTTTGCAACGAACGAGGTGGCCCAGACGTTCAGACGATGGATACCTAATACGAAGGAGTACAGCTCAAATCCCACTCCAGTCATCCAGACACGTTTTCTGTACTTTCAGTAAACCATTTGAGGCAAATACTAAGATAGTATCTAGGGAGAGATTAAGTTTGATTTCCGCCATCATAATTGTCTAGTCCCCAATCGTTCGTTCTCTTTAATAACCTCTACGTCGGCAGTGTATTAAGATCAGTTCTTTTATGGTCTTTCTAAAGCAGTCCTAAATTAATTGCCATTTATAGCATGATGATACAATCTCCTTCGAGCTGAACAATATCTCATTTAACGGGTGTGTCAAAAAATTTCAGAAATTTACCGTTTCTCCAGACAAAAGTTTATTTGCGAAATATTAGGTACTGCAAAAAATTGTTATGCATGATGTACGAAGGAACTGTCTAGAGCACAGCAATAATCTTTTCTCCCTTCAATGGCCTGCAAACTCTAACATACCTGCATGGCATTATGTATCTGACTTGTTGTAAAATGCTGGCTCAATGGTGGTCCTTAGTAACGTCACACTGGAATGTTGAAATTTATTGGAGACCTTTCCAACAGCGCTGAACACTTAGAAAGCCAGGGAATATAAGTCGGTGCAAACACCAGTTATTTTTATGCGACGAAGTCTGTGAAGTTTTTGCTTCTCGTTTACACTTTCGGTAAGGGGATAAATTCAAATTTTTATTCGCTGTCTTTAAGCTCTGACACTGAGACTAGAAAGAGCGTATCACCCCATATATAATATTGGTCACTACATCTTAACGTCATTTATGTAGCTGTATTGCAGATATATAATATCGGCGCTATGATTTTCGTTCATATAAAACGCGCAGAGGTGTATTGCGAGGACGGGTATCGATAGTACACTGCTGCTGAATCTGCGAGCGATAACAGCAGATTACTGCAGTATACGGTAAGTCCCCAAAGTCGCCCCGTTGTTCCATAATCCGATCAGGAGCCAGTTGAATTTGCAACAAATCCAGAATAATACCTTACTGTGGGAACTGGAGCGCGAGTGTGTAAGAATCGAAGGCAGCATGAAACACAACAGTCGAACAACGAACACCAAGCTCTTTCAGTTTTTTTTTTTTTTCGGAATAGCGCCTTACCATATAACATCAGCCGTGCACCATGTAGTTACATTAAAGTTATACCTGTGATTCTTGGGATTAAATTTCTTCGGTTCCTGAGAGATAATAAAGATGTGAAATTCGTAGCAATAACCGAATATGTAACGTTTCGAAAAGAAGGTTTTATTGTTTATGTGAGTCATATAAACTAAAGCGAATTCTTATTGCGTTGCTATACTTAACCTGAAGTGGCATGGGCTGTTGTACTTCATTGATAAGTTGGTGCCACTAAGCGTGTTTGTAGCTACTTTTAATCCCAGTTACATATCACACTTTTATTCATTTCTCCTCAGCAGATAACTGAATGCAGCAACTACGGAAATTAATCTTAATGATACTATTTCCAATGGCTGTTTAATGGTCTATTATGCAGTGTCCTTCATCCATGCGTGGATGTCTTGGAAACCTTGTTTTTTCATTCTTTTCATCAGATAACATATCTGCAACGACAGATCCGAATCATACTGATGTTCTTGGATTCCATTTGCGACAATATAGTGTCGTATCGCACACTTGAATTAAAACTGTCCTTGCTTATTTACTCTTTAAAATTTGAGCGTAGTATGGGTAGATACACAGAGCCATACACGAATGTTCGGAAAAAATATTTATATTCGAGCATATGTTTTCAAACACATAAATTAGTCTTAAATCCATTATTATCATACATTTTTTCCCTAGAGACGGTGATTAACTTGAATGTTAGATGATAATTCATTCTTTTCTTGTTTCCTTCTCTTTCTCTTTCCCTTTCCAAAATATTTTCAGTTTCTTGGCTGTGAGTCTTTAACACTTTATTAATATTTTTGTTTAAAGATTTATAACTGGTGAATTTTGTCAATGCACTACGCAAAAGAATCGTTATATAAAACATGCTCCATGAAGAAAAACTGTAGACATATAAATTGTGATGGAGAAGTCAATGCTTAACTTGGAAATGATAAATCGTAACCAGCGAGGTGTATGTATAAAAGTCGTGAACATATTAAAGAACAGCGTGTTCTATAAAGACATATTCTGTAAGCTTAATCTATTTGTCCAACGTAAATTGTTGCCAGAATTTACTCTTGGTCACCCCTCCACTAAGGATCTAATAACAGAGTAATGTTCTGGCCTTGACGGCAAACAAGATGTCACAGGTCGGCGGCACATCTGACGCAAAGACGACACAACTTAACTGTAACATAAGTGAGTAAAAGCAATTCACTAAACCATGCCAACTTTTTATTTTCTTAGATAGAACAGATTGCCGTTTAAATTTGCTAAATCTCAAATGATCTGGAAAATAAATCCTTCCAACCATCTCAAAAGATAGCTTCTCAGGGCTGCTTAATATTGTGAGGTCACAAAATTGAAAAGAGGAAAGAAATACATTGTTAGTGAAAAATGGCAAGTTCAGTCTTGGAAACTATTTTAATATTGCAAAACAGCACTTTCTTAGCAAATGTATGTGACGTAGTAAAAACAAATTTAAAAATAACCGTATTTTGTATCTTGCAAGGAAGTCGAGATTAGGAGACGTTTGCTCTTCCCTCTTATGGCAGTGAAAAATTATTGTTCTCTTGAGGGGCTTTTCGTAAAGAAATCCATTCTACAGGTATACCACGTTCAACTGAAAGTTACATGGATAGGCTTTGCATAGAGAAAATTTCATTCTTTATTTTGGGTCGGTGTTCGTACTATCCAAGCTGGGTTATGTAAAACTGGCTGAAATCCACCTCATCTATCCAACGTTGCAAATAAATAGACTCGAAACGAAATTTCCCAAAGATGAAAAGGAAAATGACTGACATGACCCCTCCCACCGGAGATTTGAGTCCTCCCTCGCGCATGGGTGTGTGTGTGTTGTTCTTAGTATAAGTTAGTTCAAATAGTGTGTTAGTCTAGGGACCGATGACCTTAGCAGTTTGTTCCCATAGGAAGTCACACACATTTTCATTTTTTTTTTTTTTTTTTTTTTTTTTGCAGCCGTCAGTTCGGTCGCGTATGGCCGTCGTGAAATGTGTAGAAAGGAGAGAAAAATTCTCAGAGTTTGCATTGCATTAACTTTTCTTGGTGTCTATAATGGGCCACAACTGTTAATTTTTTTGAAAAAAAAGCCTGATGAGATTAATAATATTATTCACATGTAAGTGTAACATTATGTCAAATTCCTACATCAAAATAGATGTAATTTTTATGACGGAGACAGAGGATCGTATCGAGTTTAATAGCCCTCTCTTTACCAATAATATTCCGTTTATCACAAAATTATTGTATGATTTGAGGCTGCATCCATGACTGACGTAGACGAAAATCAAAAAAAAAAAAAATGTTCAAATGTGTGTCAAATCTTATTGGACTTAACTGCTAAGGTCATCAGTCCCTAAGCTTACACACTACTTAACCTAAATTATCCTAATGACAAACACACACACCCATGCCCGAGGGAGGACTCGAACCACCGCCGGGACCAGCCGCACAGTCCATGACTGCAGCGCCTGAGACCGCTCGGCTAATCCCGCGCGGCTGACAAAAATAGCGTACGAAATACGAGAAGATAGTTTCGTAGCATATCTTCCAACGACCGATAAGAAAACACTGTGCCTCCGAAACTGATGAATAAGTAGTAAGTACTACCTTACACTGTCAGAAAGCAAAGTCGAACATCTGAGCAAGAGTGCCTCGTAGGAAAAAAAAATTAAAGTCTAAGGGTGACAGTTAATTATTTAATAAAGTTATGTGTGTCACTTGCGTTAAGGTAGCGACAGGAAGCTGCCACTGTAAATATGCAGCTGGTAGAGTTGTGAAATTACCGACGACTACGGTATATTATCGTAAGGAAGCGTAGACTGTGGTAGGCTTCCTAGTAGCGTTACTTAGTCCACATCATTTCCTGTATTTCAGGAGTGCTGCATTCCTATCTGGCGTTACGTCATTTCGATCTCTTTGTTTGCGTGTGGGATCAGTGTCTTACAAAATTCCTCTAAGAATCAGAAGCGGTGAACTGTCTTGAAACTGAGTGAGGCTATATAAAGGGCCACATGACCTATGGAACATTTTTGTTCTACGTAGTTATCTACCACAGTAATTACTTAAAAATAAACAGTATTTGTAGCACAACAGAAATTTTCAATGTGTAATTCTGGTTTTATTCAAAAATTGGTGATCTGTAATGTAAAACAGAGGGATGCTGTACTAAAAACAAAAAATACAAATTTATTACATAGCTTTGTAAAATGCAATTTCCTAAAAAAAAAGCATAACAAAAACATATCAGACGTCATACTTTCGTCTGTGTTTCTTTCCCTACCAATACTATCCGTAACCATTCCTGTTACTGCGTAATTTATTTTGTGTATCAAAACCACAGAACCGTAGTTTTGGTAGAGCGCACATCTAGCTGATGCAAAGTACCAATTGCAGTATTTTATTACAAAATACTTTTTGCCAACTAACCCTACTTCCCCAGCGCAGTGAGCTCTCTTTAATGCAAGATGTTTGTCCAAATCCGGGGGATTTCCGTCCGTAATAAACAATACACACTACCATACGACTCAATAGCACACATGTAGCAGCTAAAAAGTTTTCTTTTGTGGTAATAAAATTTACTCATACAAGACGAATATCATCATGGAATTTCGTATTCTGGCGATTTGTTTTCGGATACGTCTGGTTTGCTGTCAAGAGCCATCAACAGCATTAGATGTTTTGTAATCACCACGAAGGAGACCCAGAAGCAGCGTACTCATGTGGGATCACAATACGAACGGCTGCGCATGCAGTGGTCCTATTAACAGGAAGCCTAGACTGATGGCGAATGGCATCGCATTGTGCTCAGCGATGAACTGTAGTTTCGCTCCAGCACAGATGACCACCGTCCACGAATATGGCGGCCACCTGGGGAGATGTCATATTCTTCCAATGTTTTCGAGAGGCACGACAGCGTTACTCCTAGCGTCATGGAGTGGGGAGCCATTGGGTATCGTGTTGCCATTTTTCAACAGGACAATGCTTGTGCAGTACGGTAGCCTATTGGTGACAACCACAGTGTATTGTCGGCTGTCAAGCACTGGAAAAAAATATTACCGAAATGATAATGAAATGCCTGCGCTAGCAGGACAGAGCGGATTAGATTGTGGAAAGGGGCCAAAATGAGTTCCTGTCAGTTGCACTCAACATACAAACTTTATTTGTCTACACACCATATTACACAAGAATTCAAAACACTCAAAACCTCAATCGACCGCCTTTAACTAACTTTAGATTGGCTGATGGCCACACTCAAAACGCAAAACGCAAGGCATAAGCAAAAAGGTTCTTCCGAAACTTTAACCCAAAATATTTTCTATATATTTAATCTAAACAGGCTGAAGACCTTACCACTTTAATTTAAACTAAACTCGGCTGGAGATCGCATATTAAGCAATAAAAAGTGTTTCAATCACACTGCAGAAGGCTTTATCTTAAAACATTTCAAGCAAATTCGGCTGAAGGCCCCATAGCAAAGCATGACAATCTTAGGACCATCAGCTTAAGAGATATTAAACTCGGCTGAAGGCCACACATCAGCACAATAATTTAACGGCTTAAAGCCTTAAAAGGTTTCATGTAAAATTCGGGAGAAAGCCCCATACAAAAAATAACAATCTTATGCCTTAAGGACAAGACAAGAACATTAATTCAGGATATATTAAAACTCGGCTGAAGGCCACACATTAACCGAAACACTAAAACTCAAGCTGGGAAGTTACTGTGTAACCGTCACGGGACGGCGCTCTGAAGTTTCCAAGGGTCGGCCTGAAATAGTAACACCAACACCCGTTTAGGTGCGACAGACAGACTGACCAACAGTCTCTTAATATGAAGGCAACCCAACCGACAGACAGCCGACGAACCAACCAACCATGTGATTTCGGTCACCAGACCAACGGCACTACAACCAAAATGCCAGCGAAGCGAAGAGACCAGTAACAAGAAAATGGTTCAAATGGCTCTGAGCACTATGCGACTTAAATTCTGAGGTCATCAGTCGCCTAGAACTTGGAACTAATTAAACCTAATTAACCTTAGGACATCACAAACATCCATGCCCGAGGCAAGATCCGGACCTGCGACCGTAGCGGTCTCCCGGCTCCAGACTGTAGCGCCTAGAACCGCACGGCCACTCCGGCCGGCAGACCAGTAACTCTCGTCTGCAAATATTGGTGTATTAATAAGTCAAGGCACAATAACCACGGACACATAAATTTCGCAACGGCTGTGAAACTACACCCCATGGCGGACAGCACCAGCACGGTAAGAAAACACTCACTCGCTACTGCATTACGCAGACAGCATTACAGCATTTAAAGCATTGCTCAGTCGAACTGACACAGGGTACATAGTGTTCCACGAAACACTGTCACAAGAAACTCGAACACTAGTAAATCAAATCACTGATGTACAACTCGAAAAAATCACAGGCGGACACACACACCAAACCGAAAGACGGTCGGTGACGAAACACACTTCGTCTGAACAGACTACCGCCAGACAACCAAGGTCGTTGCCATGCAAACCACGTGTGTCAGCAACGGTCGATCGAGTCTTGACTATCCGGAGCTCACTGCAGCTCCAACCCGACTCATCTCCATGTCCGTCGGGAACTGGGAGACACGGCGATCTGGGCTCACTGGCTCGGACCCAGTCATGCAGAGGTAACTCTGTAGCTCTTGCCCATTGTCCACGACGTCTCAGCACAAGAAGGAGCCGAGCCACGTCCAACAGGATGACCCAGTGACGAGGCCCAGAAACGGTCAAAAGACCAAACACACGTCCCCCAAAGAGGGGACCAACTGAACGACCGACCAACGGTCGATCTCGCTGCCATCTCCGGCTGTCAGACAGTTCATCCTGTGTCGTGAAAGGTCGGCGAGTACTGGCTGTCCGCGCCTCCCTAGCGCTCCGTCCCAGACTAATGCTACGTCCCGACTGAACTTCTGGCGCGTTCCAACTCCAACTGCTCCAGGTGCGATCTCCCTTCAAGACACACGATGACCGGGAAGTAATAGCCGTCCAGCAAAGATAATACGGCAGGGCTAATATCGATACGCGCTGCTGCTGCCACTCACGGGCAGGCGAGAGAGAAATTCAGTGACAGTAATTGAAATTAAAATGACTAGGCGGCCGTACGGTAAAAACAAGATGTGAAATAAAAGATGGCACTAACATGAGCCAAGCACGGCTCAGAAAATTCACGCCAACCTGCTTAGGAAACTCACAATTCCTGTTATTTATCCGACGGCACAAGAATGTAGCCAATTTCAGATGATAGCAGAAATATAGAAAATGCCGCCTTCTCTGAAGTGCACGTACATACACACTCAAATTAGGGCCTCTGGTCCTATCCACTCATCTATAAAGCAATTACGGAAAGTTTGTTATCAGTTTCTCATCAGCTGCTACTGAAGGCCGTAGCTGTGACAGGCGGGATCCATCGGTTTGCTGTACTCGCCACTTCTCTAAGTAGAACGCCTGAGATGGTCACTAGCGGAGAGTGACGTCGGCGAGCCTTTTTGTCTATCCAGATTAGTTCTGTCTTTCCCGCTTCCTCGTTGTGAACAAACGGTGGCTCATACAGGATGTCACAGAAATATTGTGACAAACTTCGAGGGATTATCTACGGTGTCTTGAGGAAAAAATCGAGGATAAGAAGTTGCCGGTGCCTGGCATTACGTGACTGGTACCCTCTAAAATCTCCAACGTTTTTCGGTGTACAGGAGAAAAATTAATCGCAGGTGGAAATACGTGACCAAAAGTGTCATCCACCAAGGCAACACATTTATAGGGAACGAGGATTGTTTACGGAGCAGCTACCTCCATCTTCCCCAATGGCGATTGTGGGAATTATTCGCGATCAATGACTACCATAGACATTGCGAGAGGTTCCGCCTACCGCCCGTCAGTGTACAAAGTCATGTTTGCTGCCGATGGGGTAGTGTAGTGACCTGTAACTTTGACACTCTGCAGCATCGTTAGATGACGCTTTCGGAACCGGTTCCTATCTTCGATTTTTTGCTCAAGACGTCATCTACAACATCTCTAAGTTCGTCACAACATTTTTTGGACACCCTGAATAGCCTTTCTGTTCTTTTAACATTTAGTAGTCTAATGTTTCTAAGATCTAACTCTAGTAGGTTGGATGGTGCGAGGGATTTAGGTAACGAAACAGCGTGGTTATCATGGAAGCTACCTTTTAGGATTCTGAGCAGTATATCGTTGTCTGTGATCAACTGGTAATACAGAGTAACAGACGGAACTGCTTGGGGTCACTGGTTGACTTGATGGTCTCAGGTAGTGTCCTGACAATGGCAGCATGGTCTTCTCCCCTTGTTTCACTCCGTCTGGATCATTCAGAGAGAGACTTCAAAGCGCTAAACTCGCCTCTTTGTTTCCTGGATCTGTCAGGCGGACGTATATTAGATAATAAAAACTGGTCACTAAATAAATTCCTAAAAGTCTGCCCTTCGCCCAGTAAAACGATTCTCTCCACGAGGATACCAATTTCCCTCATACTGTAACTGATCTACTTCCTAAATTAAACATATTAAAGGTCTGATTAAAAACAATAATAACTATTAGGTTATACAGTAAGTAGATATGCTATTTGGACACAAAAAGACTTGACTATTGACTATGACGTTTAATTCAACAATCAGTTTTGAAAAGAAACTTGTTTATCTCAGTGAAACTTGCTTGAAAAGAAATACGCGTGACGCAATTGAGATTCTGACAGCTGCAATGGCACATTGAAAAAAATTCAAATGCGACATGTGAAAATTTGTGCCCGATTGGGACTCGAACGCGGATTACCCTCTATACGGGTGTACTCACCTTAAATGGTTCGCTATCTGAGCTCACTTCTAGTTCAACCCAAATTCCCAATTTGTCGATCACTACATACGTAGGGTCCCCTGTGCATTACCATTACAGCTCGCAGCCAAACACAGATTCCGTTAAGAGGTCGGACGAAGAGATCATCTGTACAGAATGATCATTGATAGCGTGAAGGCGCATATACTTACGTACAGATTGTTTATAGTTAAACTTTCCCTTTTTAAAACGTTATAACACAGAAAATAATTACCGTACGAGTACCATACCTGGTAGCATCAATGCCCAGAGTATGGGGTGCATGATTTCCATGCATCACAGCGCCATCGTCCAGTTCCAGCTATGGCCACTAGGTGCCGTGATCAGTCATCGTGATTCATAGTCTCACACCCTACCAGTTGACATGTAAATATGAGCTTGGAGAAAAGGAGCAGGGCAATATTGGTGAAGATCTATTATCAAAACAACAATAAGGCTGGAGCTGCACTTTGAGAATATCGCCGGCAGAAAGGATTACGGGAGAGTCCTCTTTGTCCACTTGCTGTGAAGAGCTTGATGGAGTTCGAATCAGCTGGAGAACTGGGCGTCGATCCGGGAAGATGCCGACGATCGGTTGCAACACAGGTGGTTGAGGAAATCGCTATAGCTATGGCAGACAGCGCTGATCTCAATTCCCGATCGTCAGGCAGTGCACCTGCTGTGTCACGACAGTTGAGAATGCCGTGGTCCACTGTACGGAAGGTGCTTCGAACCATCCTCAAGTTGCACCCGTACAAGATCCATATCGCACAGCAGCTTGCACCACAGGACGCAAAACGACTTGCTGACTTCGCTCTCCACTTCCTCGCAAGGATTAAACTTGACGATTCCTTGACCTGGACCATCCTGTAGACAGACGACGTTAATTTTTCTCTGACGGGTGAGGCGAACACACAGAACTGCCAGGTGTGAGGATATTCACCTTCAGTCACTGTGCGTGAAGTTCCTCTAAATGGTGAACGTGTCACCGTATGGTGTGGCTTCACGGCTACGTTCATCATTGGCCCATTTCCTTTTTTACAGCTGCATCTACATTTATACTCTGCAAGCCACCCAACGGTGTGTGGCTGAGGGCACTTTACGTACCACTGTCATTACCTCCCTCTCCTGTTCCAGTCGCGTATGGTTCGCGGGAAGAACTACTGCTGGAAAGCCTCTGTGCACACTCAAATCTCTCTAATTTTCATTAGTGATTTCCTTGGGAGGTATAAGTAGGGGGAAGCATTATATTCGATACCTCATCCACAAACGCACCCTCTCGAAACATGGACAGCAAGCTACACCGCGATGCAGAGCGCCTCTCTTGCAGAGTTGCCACTTGAGTTTACTAAACATCTCCGAAATGCTATCACGCTTACGAAATAACCCTGTGACGAAACGCGCCGTTCTTCTTTGGATCTTCTCTATCTCCCCTGTCAACCCGATCTGGTACGGATCCCACAGTGATGAGCAATACTCAAGTACAGGTCGAAAGAGTGTTTTGTAAGCCACCTCCTTTGTTGATGGACTACATTTTCTAAGGACTTTCCAAATAAATCTTAACCTGGCACCCGCCTTAACAGGATGGCGCTCAAGGAGGAAAGTCGTGCAGTGTGACTGGCGAGCGTTACTGCGATATTCTTCGCCAGCATGTCATGCCCACCCTACGGGAGAGAGACGCGTTGGACTGAAAAATTTTCATGCAAGATGAGGCCCCACTGCACATCGCTCGTGAAGTTCACCTGCTTCTCCGAAACACATTTGAAAACGAAAGAATTATCAGCCGATCGTTTCGAAATGCTGAGCAGGCACGATCACCTGATTTTACTCCCTCTGATTTCTGGTTATGGGTCCACCTGAAGGTCAGGATTTACCAGGGGAACATTCACACATGTGCTGATTTGATGCGCAGCATATCAAGAGCGGTAGCCAGCTTACGAGCAGATACTGTTTTTTCTGCTGTGCAGAATGCAATGCTGCGATTTCAGACTCTTCTGGACACTGATGGGCGCCACATTGAGCCCCTTTTGTAACAGTGATGGTGTCATTGTGTAATGGCATTAAGTATCGTAGCAGCACATTGAAAGTGTTACAACTGAGTTGATTCTGCATTATTTCTCTTCCCCATCTCCTTGACAATGCCAACGGCCTTGCCGTACTGGTAATACCTGTTCCCGTTAGATCACCGATGTTACGCGCTGTCGGGCTGGGCTAGTACCTGGATGGGTGACCAACCGGTCTGCCGAGCGCTGTTGACAAGCGGGGTGCACTCAGCCCTTGTGAGGCAAACTGAGGAGCTACTTGATTGAGAAGTAGCGGCTCCGGTCTCTGAAACTGACATACGGCTGGGAGAGCGGTGTGCTGACCACATGCCCCTCCATATCTGCATACAGTGACGCCTGTGGGGTGAGGATGACACGGCGGCCGGTCGGTACCGTTGGTCGTTCATGGCCTGTTCGGGAGCAGGGAGGGAGATGTCCTTGACATTAAGGCTACCATGTGTGGTGCTCGTACGGTAATTAGTTTCCGTATTATAACGTGTTAAATATGGAAAGTTTAATTTTACCCACTGGGTATAACGAAAGAACTGACAGGACACATACAAAAAATATGCGTGATAGTAACCACCTTTTAAATTTAAGCTATTAACTCGATCTTGTGCACACACCACGAAATCCGAGGTCCCAGTAGGCGAGTCCTAAGCGACATCACGCCAACATACAAATTGTGAGAGACAAATCGAAAGGTTTTGGTACACCACGTACAAAATTATAATTTTGTTTTTTGTAATTTACGGATACAACCGGCTGCGGAAAACAATGGCAATGCTCGATTTTCCGATTGTGTTGGCGAAACTATTCAAAATCGCCCTAGTTGATTTACAGGAGTGTTAGGAACGTAATTATTATGCGGGGAAAGCACAGAGAGGGAAATTCACTTAATTTAGCTGCGGCATTTTGCGTACAGAAATTCGTTGCCACGGACGAGAGGCGCGCACGGCATAAAACAGCGCCGTCCAGGCCGGCGCGTTAATTGGAACGAGTAATTGCGTGCGGCTGCCGCGCTGCGCGCCGCGGCGCTGCGTCACCGCGACGCCTGCTTACGCGCGTGGGTGCGCGGGCCGGCGGAAGATTGGCGACGTCTGTTAGGAGGACCACACGTGTCAGCTATCCGCCGCAGAGGAAACACATACACGAAGACCGGTTTTTCTGAATGTTCGCTGAACAAAGATGTATTGTATCCTATCATTCAATTTTATAGTCCACTATCAATTATTGAACAAAGCCGATCACGGCCTCTAGGAATACACTCTTTTACACTTCCCTATACTGGTAATATGTAATTGTTACACAGCGGAAGCGATGCAACAAATATGTTTGAAGCGGACATCCACAGAACAGCCGTTCGGCGATTCTTCTTTTTTTTCTTTTATTGAATTTCGATTTCCCCCCAAGGAGGGCGGGCTGGCAGCAGCTTATTACGCTGCTCTGCAGCCTACAGACTTTCTAAAACGTAAGAAGAAGATAAGAAATAATAAAAGCAGCGACAAAACGGTGACTTAAATTGTAAAACGGTGGAAAATTGTGGAAAGTTGAAACAGAAAGCAAAGTGTTGGCAAAGCTAATAAAATACACAGGGAGCAGACATAGTTGACAGACAATTAAAGAACATGGCGACAGTCTGTTCGCAAGAGATATAAAAATCACACCCAGTGACAGTATGATGTCCGTTCGCAGCACTTCGGAAAATACACACAACGCTGAACACTCACTGTAAACACTGCACTAAAATGTCGGCACAAAGATGACACACCACAACCGAGGGCAGATGGGGAGCGTAGGGGGGGGGGGCCTAAACAGATGTGGGGGAAAACAAGGAGGCAGGAGAGGAAAAACGAAAGGGGGTGGGTGGGTTCTTTGTGCTACGTTCCTATTTGAGCTAGGAACATGCGGTGAAAAGTTTTTGGTTTAACCTGGAGCAGCGGCCATTCGTATAGTCATTCAAGCATCTGTCTTACTGTAGCTATGTTACAGTATACAGGGTTTATCAAAAACAGTCGTTCGTTTCTTTATAAAAAATCATAACTATTACGTTATTTGAGATATGAGCGTGAATAACGTACTGTTGGAAAGAGCAAACTCTCGAGTTTTGCATGGTTCTCTTGAGGTAGCAGTAGCGTGCGCACACAGTTTCAGTAGAAATGTAGTCGGGACAACACAAAGTGTTTTGTGTTCTGCGTTTTGCGCGGATCGGATCAGTAATAACTGTTCTTTCCTCTTCTTCATTCTAATCTATACTTTTGTATTTCTTTTTCAAAATTTAAACTTCATGTAAATTTTTGTTAAACGGTTTGGGAAAGCTGCCATAAAGAAAAGAAAAGAAAGACAAATAGCAAACAAAGATAACCAAGTAAAAGGAAACAAAATAAGAGACAAAAACAAAACACGATCAACTATGACCCTTCTCCACGTGGCGGGACACGGGCAATGGTGCGATCGGATGCGGGAACCGGTGTGGAGGTTCAGCCATATCAGCGCCCATATACCGATCGCAGCGGCTAAGTGGTCAACAAAGACGCCCCTTAAGCAGTTAGGTGGTGGGTCGTAAAATCAGGGCGCCAAGTGAAAAAAAAGTGTTCAGAGTGATTTTCGTACTAGATATGGTGTAGATCGTCCTACAGCATAGAGCAGTAGACGAGGGCGTGAACAATTCTGAGCAACAGGCTGTTGGTGTAGAGGAAAACCGCCGGGTCGTCCCCGAGTGTCTAACACAGACGTCGAAAGCATCCGCCAAAGTTTCACAAGGAGTCCGCAGAAATCCGTTCGCCGTGCAGCTCGACAGCTCTACATTCCCCCGATGTCTGTGTTGCGTCGACGTTTACACATATAACAGTACAAAATTCAGCAACTGTAAGGTATTCGTCAAGGGGACAGTTCCGGTCAAGATGGGGGATGATAGATTTCTTCGACGCTTAGTGTTGAGTGAAAGAGGCAAGATTCCATTTAAATGGAAAGGTGAACCATCATAATGTGAGAATATGGGGTACGGAATAACCGCATGAAGTTGTACAACATGACAGGGATTCTCCAAAATTTAATATGTTTTGTGCAGGTTCACGGAAAAGATGTATGGCCCATTTTTCTTCGCCGAGAACACTGTTATAGAAAGCACATATCTCGGTACGCTTGAGAAATGTATTGTCCCACTGTTGCAGACTGATACTAATGACTTCATTTACCAGCAGGATGGGGCACCGCCACGTTGATATCTGGAAGTGTGGGAATTTTTAAACCAAAGGATTACTGAACGATGGATCGGTTGCACTGGACCGAATGGTTCAGCCTTACATTACTGGCTTCCAAGGTCACCGCACCTGTCTATGTGCGATTATTTCTTGTGAAAGTTTATAAAAGACTCCGTTAATATGCCTCCGTTACCAACAACAGTGAATGAACTTAGACATCGCATAACGGCAGCTGTGGAAGCCGCAACTGAACACATGCTTGCTGCAGTGTGGCAACAATTCGAATACCTCATTGACTTAAGCCGTGCATCTCAAGAGGGCATACTGAACACCTATGAAAATGTATGAAAAACTTTTTGAGTTTCCCGATCATCAAGAAACAAAATTCATTTCATATGTTTATTAGTTTCAGAAATGTAGACGTGCCAAATCGCATGATACTTTTTGATACAGCCTGTATTAAGAAAGGTTTGAACAACGAACCCTAGTTGGCGCCCAGGTATTTTGTATATTGTGTAACCAGTTTTGCAAGAGATATTAATTGATCTGAAATTAATGTGGAATTAATGTTCAGCAAAGCAAATGGCCCTATTTGCACGTACACAGTTGTGATCTTACGGCTAAGTAAAAAAAAAAAAAGTTTCTCTGGGAGATTTTTGAAGTGCGCCACTTCTTCTATAGTTTGTGCGAATCGGAACAAATACAATGGTTTAAAGTATAGCTAAATGTAGAACATAAAAATCATTCTTACGTGAGCTGGAAACGCGTTAATGGTGCAAAGTAATTCAAACAAATAAGAAGTGCATTTTTACTATAAAACTGAAAAATTGCTTTCGAAAAGCATAGTTTCATTCGGGTTTTATGTGCAAAAAAACACATTCTTTGTGAGGTCTTTTTACGTGTGCCACTTTTGTAATTGAAAGTTGTGCGAGTAGGTCCAAATTTTGTATGAAGGTAGAGAAATACATGTAATTAATGGTTTTCCTGTTGTTCAGTGAAAGCTTTATCCGCTGCAGCGATACAAACAACGTGGTTTGAAAGACAATAGAATTAGCCTGTACCGGATAAGTTGTCGCCCGAGTCGACAAAAACCTTCATCGGTTATCATGCTATCGTGGTTTAATGTCAAAATTATGGTCACGTAAAAGTGGATAACCAGAATGTACACTGCTTCTACCACAGCACAAAAAAGGTGAATATGTCCTCGGTGGAGTTAGGGATGGGAAAAAAGAGAACTAGCTTTTCGGCTTATCTAGCAGCTTCAGGGACATTTAAATCAAAACCTCTTGACATATTCACAATTTTTTACAAGTTTACCCTTCTTCCCCAGTGCAGTGAACTCTCTTAGATGCAAGGTGTCGGCGCAGCTGCATCTTGCAATTTACAGGTTGTTGTCCCATACCATGTGCCCAAAATCCAGGAGATATGCCAGCCATAGGAAACAATATATAATATCATGTGGTTGAAGAGAGTACGTGTAGAGCTAAAATAGTTGTTTCTGGGGGCATGAAATTTCTAGTGCTGGATTTTTCATTAGGAGAATGACATCATGCACCATGTTACTTTGCTTGCCATGATACATTATATTACATGATATGGGTACTAATACTAACAAGTAAAAAAGCACAAATACGCAAGCCATTTTAATTTAAATGTCTTTGAAGCTGCCAGATAAGTTGAAAAGCTAGTTGAATCCGTTAACATCCCTAGCTCTGCCGTGAACATATTCCCCTTTTCTGTGCTAAGATAGGATAATTTAGCATTCTGGAGTTAATTTCATAGTCCATCATCAATCATTTAACAAAGTCCACCATGGCCACCAGGAATATACCATTTGACACTAACGCATAATGATGATAAGTAACTTTATTAAGTTATACATAAGACATGTTTATAAAAACGGCACTAAATTTCTGATTTGCCTGCTGATTCCATGGATAACATACCATCTTTCTGACACATTGTTTTAGGATTCATTTTGCTACCATGAACTGAGAGTCTGTAACGACTAAAGATCATAACAGGTTAATAGGTTTATGGGGGACTTACTCCTTTGGCTGATTCCAAAACTGTGTCAAGTACCAGCAAAAGAATTTATGTTGTATCAAAATTCAGTTAAACTACCATTTTGAAAAGTTACGTCCATCCAGCCAATGCTAGACGGTAGAAGAGTTTGTTTTACACAGATAACTGTAGCCTAAATCCATCAGGTGAATTAATATTTATGAAATACTCGTGTTAATCACAATATTAAATTGTTCATGACTTCCGAAACAGTACAGACTAGCAAATAAAACATTGTTTGTTACCAAAGTGCTTGCTGCCTTGGTACACAATGAAATCGTTCGCACCTCAGAACCCTGCTCGCCGCTTGAGGGGCCAAACTGAAATGACGTCATTCGTTGATAAAGAATCGTCCGGTTATCGTTTCTGCATTTGAAGGGAAACAGCGCTGGAAGATTCCATACTGTGTTGGTGAAGGAACGTGGCAAGGAAACGCCATCATATGCCACAGCGTACAGATCTCACTGAAGTTTCCAGTGTCGTCTTACAAGTCTGAATGACGAAGATGGAAGTCGTAATTCATCACCCTGTAAAGAAACGGGATTTGCAAGGGAATTGAGGCCCTGGTGCTCGAAGACAGGCATATCACAATCGAAATGATGACTTTTATCATACAGCAGTTTTCAACATCTTTCATATTTTGGACATCACAAAGGTAGCCGTCCTCTGGATTTCAAGACAGAGTTTGGTTGTGGAAAGTATTAAAAGCATCTCGCATTGGAGTTTTCACTAAATTTCGAGCTTCTTTAAAACTTCGCTTTAAAACTGCACTTATAGCCGTTACACCGTGTATATGCTCTTGGGTCCCTATCCTTCCAGCTGAAAGCGTCTGGGCACCCTGGCATACTGTATGTTGACTGGGTGACAGTATCAAGGGAGAAGGGCATAAAATACTTCTTTTGACGAATATTTTAGGTTTATTCTTGCGAAACAGCCCATCTGATGAATACTGCGTGCAATGGGTACACTGAAATCAGGACGACGTCACAATTTCGCCACGTTAATGACTTAGCTTCCCGTTTCAGACTACAGTGGAAAAGGTATTATGTTTCTACAAACTGTATATGTTTAATGTCTCGTACTCAAATCGTCGAGACTGGCACCTCTTCCATATGTGTTCTTTTTATTACTGTTCATGACACGTATTCATTTGACCTAATCGCCAGAAGTCCGCAGCTCGTGGTCTCGCGGTAGCGTTCTCGCTTCCCGAGCACGGGGTCTCGATTTCGATTCTAGGCGCGGTCATCGATTTTCACCTGCTCCGAGATGACTGGGTGTTGTTGAGTCCTGTTCATCATTATTCATCCCCATTACGGTCGAAGGAAGGAGAGGGAAAATCATCTATACTAGGATCTTGCCTAGTACGGCGATACGGTTCTCCCTCGTTTCCCTACGCTCTGTCAAGAAGCATTGGACTTCAATCATCAAAACTTGTCACTCTTAAGCCAAAAAAATTTTTGAGGTAATGGTGAGTGTAAAGATGAGCTCATACAAGAAATCAGTAACGGCAAAATAAATCGTAGGTTGTGCGAAATTTTTTCTGAACATTGTGGTAACTCATTGTTTTTATGTTTTAAGGATTGTAGTGTTTTAGACACGCTTGGGGATAAATTTTACTATTTTATACTATACTTCTTGGAAAATTTACTTTGGTTTTTTCTTATTATTCTATTTGAAGCAGAACTTCCACTCTGCACTCGTTTTTGAACTGCATTGTTGCTCTGTGTTAGTCGTTTATCACACAATGTACACGTATTGGCTAATGGGTGAGCCAAAGCTGCTTATGGCATATGAATCTGCGAGACACTGTACAAAAACACCCGAACGAAGTCTTTATATAGGACAGACAAACTGCATACAAGCAGACGCTGAACACAGTCAGTCAATTGTAAGGAGCGCTAAACTTAGAGATGTCGACACAATAACTTCATTAGGCGGATCTTGCTTGGTTTGAGGCGAACAAGATGTAAATGATCTCGTTGTTCCTGTTTTAGGAACTGAATAAGTATTTTCTCTTTCAAAAATATCCAATGAACCTCAATAAGAAATAACGTTTATTGATGATTTCATGGGGGCAAAATGACCATAGAAGCGAAAAATTCTTTTTTAAGCATTTTACTGACAATCCAGAAATAAATTAAATCAGCATCTACTGGACTTGATGACGATGATGATAAAAATGAAGAAGGTAACTGCTGACTCTCTATTACTTATGATAACAGAATCAATCATTTACTCTTTGCTTTTTCTGTCGCATAATTTCAACGTAATTCCTGTTTTCCAGTCTCAGCATTCAAACCCCGTAGGCCCGTCACTGTCTTTGTGTACAGGGTGGTTACAAGTGACCAACCATACTAGACGAAAAACTATTTACCGTGTCGTCACCCAACTTTACAGGAATGATATTCAAAATATACGTGGCTACATTTGTGTTGTTAGTAGCGTTAGTGTCACGATCTGCTGTTAGGCGCCGGTACTGGTACGGCGACGTTGGCATGAAACACAGGCATCAGCGTGTATTACAGTTGCAGACAGTCAACATGAGTCTGGACAAGGTGAGCAGGACTTTATTCGTAAAGCTGTTTTATCAAAACAACAGCAGTAGTACCACTCGCGAGTATCTACGCACTAAAGGAATACGGAGAGGTCCACTTTCCGCACTGGCGTTAAGAACACGACCCAGAGATTCGCACTGACAAGCGATTTGGGAACTGCTACTGGGAAAGACAGATAGCCATTTGCGCCTCAAACTGCCGAAGAAGTTACTGTTGTCACGGCTGAGAATGCTGGAAGCAGTGTGCGACCTTCAGGCAGTGCATGAGCTGCGTCGTGACAGCTGAACATTACGTGGTCCCCCACTAGGAGAGTGCTGGAATGATTGTGGAATGGTATCTGTAGTGAAGTTCCAGGCTCTCTTGGATGCAGATGGACGTCACATGGATCAACGTTTGTATATCGGAAAGTAAAAGGGATACGCATTTAAGGAAAGTTACCCTCTAGCGTGGAAGTTAAAATCTGTTTTTCCCATGGTTTATTCGTTATTTTTCTTCCAAATGTCCTTACAAATTTTCCACAAAGTATGACTTTCATGCGATTATTCGTTTCTCATGGGAGTCCTCTCAAGTTACGAAAGTAAGCATCTTGCATTTTTAGTACAAATTAGAGAGGTATCGTGGTGGTATAAAATGTTGAAATGTGTGTGAAATCTCATGGAACTTAACTGCTAAGGTCATCAGTCCCTAAGCTTACACACTACTTAACCTAAATTATCTCACGGACGAACACACACACCCATGCCCGAGGGAGGACTCGAACCTCCGCAGGGACTAGCCGCACAGTCCATGACTGCAGCGGCCTAGACAGCTCGGCTAACCCCGCGCGGCTATCATGGTGGTGAACAGTTCCATCTGACGCCTTCCTCTGCCTTTAAAAGTTATGTATACTCTTTCTGTCATGCTGCGGTTTCTCCTCTTTTTCTTAGATGTGTTGCGAATTAACACTCGAAGTGCTCTGTTGTTCTCATAAATCCTGGTACACTCCTCGATTCTGAGAGACTCAGAGAGTTAAACGCTGCTGTCTGTTGTACAAAGCATTTACGTACAAAGTCGTCAGTTATGAAACCTCTCTCTCATTTCCGCAGAGTTTTGTGTACGGCAATAACACACTGTTGAGGCGCTTTTATGAAGAAAGAGGCAGTTGGTACATCATTTGACGTTGATAATACCTCGTAGGTTTACAGTTTGTCGAGTATATCCGTGGAAAATGAGCTGTCTACAGAAAAAACCTCCCTTTTCCTCCAGGCTTGGTGGTGCTGATAAAGCAGCATGGATAACTTGTAACAGATTTTAAAATTTTTAATTTTTTCCTTTTTCATCTGCCCCCCAAAATCGCACATCAAAAGAGAGAGGATAAGGAGGCAGCATGGCTTAGCAAAGCGGTGGGGGTTGAGGGGCGGGGGGACAAGAGGGGAGGTGGGGAGGGTGAGGGGTGGAGGGGTACAGTCGGCCTCTCCGGCGGCGCCGCTAAGAAAAAGTTTTGTGCTGCCGTCCGAGCGCGCTCGGCCTGTGGGAGAAATCGCGCATAAGCCTTCAAAGGCGTCGGCCGGCGAGCGCGCGCTCCGGAACCAATTTTCGCGAAAATCCGACTGCACGGCTAGAGGCGGCCGCGTTGGCCGCTGCGTTGGCGGCTCCGGGGGTAGCGGCGGCTTCAGCGGTGGCCGGGACACTGAGATGGGGGCGGAGAGTCATTTGGCCCGCGCAAAGTCGCGCCGGGCCTAACGGTCCGTAACGGGCTGGCATAGGGGAAGGGGAGGGGGCGAGGAACGGCGGCGAAGGGGAGAGTAGGGCAGGGGAGAGGAGAGGAGAGGAGAGAAGAGAGACCGCGACAACGAGAGAGCTTTATATGCGGCGCCACGCGGCGGGGAAACTCCGTCGGCGACAGACAAAAGTTTTATTTTGCTGTGCTCCACGGCGGAGTTTCGCCAGTAAGCGCGCGCGCCCGCGAAACTCGGGCTTTCCGGAGGCGTGGGAGCGGCGGCGGCGGCGGCGGCGGGGGTGGAAGCTTTAGGGGTGGGCCGGGTTACGCCCCCTCGCCCGGTCCGGGAGGGCTACCGGACACTGCCCGCCACCTCGGCTCGAATTTTCGAGGCGGCAGGCGACAATTAGGCTAAGTGGGCGTCGCGGAGAACTCTTCCGGATGACCGCTGTTTGGGAATGGAAACTCCGCGGTGCTCCCGGCTTACCGCTCTTTTGCCCGGAGAAAGGCAGTGCAGCTAGCAGCTGCCATTTCATCAGCCATTCAGCGCCCGTCGCGCAGTCTGCCGTGTAGGAGGGGTGGTGGGGGAACCATCCCGCTGTGTCCTCGAAATCAGCTACCCAGGCTGATTACAGAACACCCACTTTCTCTCAGGGTCCTATTTGGAAAAGCCGCTCGCGACGATGTAGGTCATATGCTCTCCATCTACGTCTACAGCTATGTTCTGCAAACCACTGTGGTGATCACGGCAGTGGGTACTATATACCAAATGTTAGGATTTCTTCCCACTTTATTCACATAGGGGGCTCATCAACAACGACTGATTAACTCTTTGACTACCATTAGAATGCATGTGCCCTACAATAGGTTATCAGCGAACTGTTGGGAGTTTTCTACATGTTATTGTTATGTATCACCGTCTCACTGGTAAAGGGAAGCCTGTTAATGGTGTGAAATGGAAACCACAGTAAAAAAAGGTTTATTTTAAACATTTAGCTGCACCTCCGGGGTGAACTAGAGACTCTGTCGGAACAGGTCTCGGTGTCGACCGACCACAGTGTCAGCGTCAGCCGATAACGGTCACTGCATGTTGATTTGAATGGCATGTGGTCAGCACACCACTCTCCCGATAATTGTCAGTTTTCGTGACGGAGCCTCTACTTCTTAGTCACGCACTTCCTCAAGAGTCCTCACATGGGCTGAATGCATCCCACTTGCCAACAGCTCTCTGCAGACCCTGTCAGTCACCCGCCCAAAGGCTAACAAAGTTCGACAGCGCTTAACTTCGCTGATCTGACAGGAATACTACCACTGTAGCAAGGCTGTTGGACAAGGTTGCAGCAGATTCTGTACAAAGTCACTACTCCGACTTCCAAATTTGGCGTAAGTGTTGCCAACTTTCGAATACCCTCGTCATAGAAGACAGCTGCCTGTGCTTTCCGCCAATTCTCTACGCTGGTATGCGGCAGTAGTCTGTGGCAAAACGCTGTTGTCATAGTAAGCGGTTCATGCTGCTGGCAAAGAGATCAAAATCACACGGAGCCATGCCCGGGAGGTGTTGTCGGTGATCAAATACTTCCAATTGAAAACGTTGCAGTAGCGTTTTTGTTGCATCCGCGGTATGTGGTATAGCATTGTCATGAAGGCGGACACTGTCTGATGGCAACGTGTCTCTTCGCTTGTTCTCATTATAAATTGGTAGACTATTTTCTCGAATCGACCCACTCGCTGAGTAAGATCGTTGGTTGGTGCTCAACTTATTCCCAGAAAACCTATATTATGAACGTTTGTACGTCCTAAATTGTTGACGCACTTTGCTATCCCATATGACAATTGCACTATGTCGGCTGCATAAGATCAGGTGGAACCCCTCAGTAAGAAGATATCGAATGAAACTAAGCACTTCACATTTGGAAGGAGACTCTGTTGTTCTAGGCATCTTTACACGCTAGGTGTGAGCTCGGAACTGAAAAGTGCGACACTTCTGAGCAACGTTTCATCGGATTTCCACTGTGATTTTAATTTCTGTGATTTTGAAAAAAAAAAACGTCGCTCGAAATTAAAATTTGTACGTGTATGTTGTGCTGTCTTTAAGTTTCATTGATAACCCTCTGCCCACAAGATGTCTCGCGCCTGCAGACAGGCAACCAAATGAGGCACGTTTCGTCACAGATTCCTTTAGTAAGCTCGATATCGTTACACATATACTGAATAAACTCCAGCGGCAGTCCCTACAAGACAGGCGCTGAAGATCACAGAAAGAGTTATTATTGAAATGCGGAGAGCGCACATTCGAAGAAAAGTCGGGCAATGAGCTACCTCCTCCCATATACCGGGTGATTCTGTGATGCTGTTACAAACTTTCTGCCGTGGTGGAGAAGAGTAAAATCCTTCTGACGTCTCTGAGAGTGTACCTCTTCTACGAGCTCTTTGTTTTCCATGCTTTGGGACGAGGTAGCACGGACCAGAAAAAGAGAAAAATGTAGAGTAAACATGGGGCCTAAAGTACATATCTTAAGAGCTATGAGTATTTGTTCAGTAGAAGAGGAAGAGGTGTGTTTCGCAACAGAGAAGGTGAACAAGTGCTCATAGCTTATGTACACACATAAGCACAGGGAGCACTCCCATCACTGCTGGATACAATTTACATCTGTTTAAAGAATAGTATTAGAATATGACAGATCTTCTAGAGAAGCGAGCATGACGACTGCGCGCCAAGGGAAGAGACTGCCTATACAGGGTGACAGTCAGTATTTAGGGCTGTTACAGGAATGATCATCTGGAAAAAAAAAGAAACAACTAGTAAAT
Organism: Schistocerca gregaria; assembly: GCF_023897955.1. Taxonomy (NCBI): domain Eukaryota; kingdom Metazoa; phylum Arthropoda; class Insecta; order Orthoptera; family Acrididae; genus Schistocerca; species Schistocerca gregaria. The sequence continues at coordinate 462,661,732 of NC_064921.1, forward strand.
GTGGGCTCTTAAAAGTATACCTTAAGAGCTACGAGCACGTCTTCCGGTGCATACGTTAAGAGCTATGAGTACTTGCTCATCATCACTGCTGTGAAATATACCTCTTCTACTGAACACGTCAACATAGCTTTAAAATTTTTAATTTTAGAGTCCATGATTTCTAGACAATTTTTTCTTGTTTTGGTCCCTATTACGTTCGCCTAAAATATGTAAAGCAAAGAGCTTGCAGTAGAAGTGCAGAGTTATCAGAACGATTTTCGCCTACAGTTTTCGACTGTGTCGTTTGCGGACCATGGTCGCTTACCTCTAATTCATAAATTTACCGGCTGGCCGGAGTGGCAGTGCTGTTCTATGCGCTACAGTCTGGAGCCGAGCGACCGCTACGGTAGCAGGTTCGAATCCTGCCTCGGGCATTGATGTGTGTGATGTCCTTAGGTTAGTTAGGTTTAATTAGTTCTAAGTTCTAGGCGACGGATGACCTCAGAAGTTAAGTCGCATAGTGCTCAGAGCCATCTGAACCATTTGATAAATTTACCCTTCTCCATAATCAATGAAATTTCACAGTAGCATCACTGAATCATCCTGCATACCTCGCTAAATTTCCACAGTAGGAGAATCAGCGGTATTAGAACTCGACGTTTACAAGCTGTCACTTTTCCCATCCATTAGCGAATGGAAGAAGGGAAGAGAATTATGATACTGGTAACAGAGGTACCTTCCCCCACACTCTTTAAGGTGGCTTACGGAGTGGAGCTGTAAATGCAGAAGCGTCTGACAGATCTTGTGGTACAGCCCTTCCGTGACGCTCTCGTGTGAGTGATAGGATCGTTTGCTCCTTCCCGCTACCCTGTTCTGTATAAGTCCAATACACTATATTAGGGTTATTTGGTATGGGTCTCACACACTTCAGCAGTATTTCATGATAGATCGCTCAAGTCTTTAGTAAGCAATGTCTTTCGTAGACTGATTGTATTCCCCAGTATCTTACCAATGAATTTAAGTCTGTGGCCTGCATTACCTGTGACTGAACCCATGTGATCATTCCATTATCTGCTACTCACTAAATTCCGAAATCCGATCTTCACCCAGGATGTAGAACATATATTATTACCTCCAACTTTCAAATCGCGCAATGATCACCATTCAAAGATAAAGGAAATTAGAGCTCGTACTGTGGCGTTCAGACAGTCGTTTTTCGCACGCGCGATGCGTGAATGGAGCAGTGGGCGGGGGTGGGTGGGTGAGGAAGGGGGGGGGGATATAACTTTGGCGCCAATTGTGCCCTCCGCCACACACCGCTCGGTGGCTATCGGAGTATGTATGTATATGTACAAGATAGTTTGTATATTCGAGTAGAGAAACACGCAGAAATCGTTTCTTCGATTCCCTGAGAGTGGCGCAGGTGTGTGTTGTTGTACGGCACGCGGGAGATGGGACAGGTTTGCACGACCGTGCTGCGACATTGACACACTCGTAGCCCAACGACTCACTGTGCTTTTGCTCGCTGCCAGGTCTCCGTAGACACTCAGTAAGCGCCTGCGAATATCTATGACGCTCTGGTTTTCCACAAAAAGGAACTCAATGGCACCTGTCTGTTCGGAGCGTGCCTCTGTTACAGATGCCATTTTGAAGGCTATATAAAGCGCCGCCACCTATCGGAACCTCATGAAACAATAGGGGCTGAAGCGGGAATATTCCACGATGTCCTACAGTACATACTGCATTTTTTTTAAGTGTGGCATTGCTTACTAAACGCCCCTTGTAGATATCAATAATCCCAATACATACATTTAATCTTTTTGTAATAGAATTTTGTTTATTTGGTTCAATATCATAATTCTCAATTAGATACCAGTCCAACGTGAAGGGCCGGCCACTGTGGCCGAGCGGTTCTAGGCGCTTCACTCTGGAACCGCGCGACCACTACGGTCGCAGGTTCGAATCCTGTCTAACTAGTTCTAAGTTCTAGGGGACTGATGACCACAGATGTTAAGTCCCATAGTGCTCAGAGCCATTTGAACCGTGTGAACCAACGTGAAGGTGTATGCTAATGATTAATGTCTTATTTAATATGTATCAATATACAGCAATGCCTGACTGTAGCTCCAAGCTGCAGGAATACTAATTTAGTAGACGACTGATTCGAATCAAAATGTTAGAAGATTTCATCTAATCGGGAATCTGCGTAGATTATTAGCAACACACTTGTCAACCGAGGTCTCGCAGTCTTTGTAAAATGAGAAACACGTCCTGCAGCACCTTCGATGGTGCAGGTCATCTGTGAAAAAAGCAAATAATAAATAAATATAAGAACGTAGGCTTCCGCGGCCGGTGTCATAGTGATTAAAACTCTTCTGGGTATTATGCCGCGTCATTGCTAAAAACTTACAAACTAAAACCGACGTTTCGGCCGAATTGCAACTGCCTTCTCAGGACACGACTGGTTTTTCATGGAGCTAGGTGCTTCTATTTATTACAGACTATGGATGTCTGACGTCACTGTTGTAAAACTTTTAATTGACCCTCTAATATGATTGGCTAGTCATGACGTAAGGGAAGATGGAAGGAAAGAAGCTATTCGTGGATGTCCACGTCGTCAACGATTGGTAGCTGTGCGCCAATCAGCGTTCGGCTTCTGGTCGGCAAGTATTCCTCCTGGTGTGCGTGGAAGTGGACTGCCAGTTGCTCTACAGCTAATTGTACAGATACGTCAGTGTCCCGTGTAGCTTCTGCCCCGCGACCGCTCGCGGCCCGTTGGACTGGGATGGCCGGCAGCCAGGACGCCGGGAGTTTGTAGCCATCTTCTCTGTTGATGTTGTCAGGCTGCTTAATAATTTCGATCGCCTCCCGTATTTTGTGTTCTCGCATCCACGATTCTGTCGCCAGTCCTCCGGCTTCATCGAACCTGATAGGTTGTCCACAGTCACGGTGGTGTTCCGCTATGGCCGATTTATTATGTTGTTGTAATCGTAAATAGCGTTCGTGCTCTGCTACTCGTAAGCTGACAGGTCTCCCTGTTTCTCCTATGTAGGCAGCTCCGCACTCATACGTAGTTCGTAAACACCTGCAGTGTTAAGATTGTTGACTACATCCTTGGTGGAACCTTTCATTTCGTGGATCCTGTGACTGCTTCGAAAAATCGGTTTGAAACCTCGTCGGCGGAGGACGTTGCCTAGCCGTTCACTGACGCCTTTTACATATGGTAAGTGTACCAGCGGAAGCTTCTCTTCTTTGCCTTCTTCTCGTGTTCTGTTCCCTTTGGTTTCAGCTATCATTCTCATGATGTTGTCATCATAGCCGTTGGCACGAAATGTGTGTTGTAGCTCCCTTAATTCTCTTTGATGTTATTTTCATCGCTTATCGGGTAGGCTCAGGCAGTTAACGTATGCAGAATAGAATACTTTTGAGCTGGGTGGTGGTGGCTCTCCGCCTGAAGGTACCGATTAGTGTGCGTGAATTATTCTGACATACTGAGAACGCAGCATGTCATTCTCAATGGAGAAAAGTCTTCCGAAGTAAAAGTGGTTTCAGGTGTGCCGCAGGGGAGTGTCACAGGACCGTTGCTATTCACAATATACATAAATGACCTTGTGGATGACATCGGAAGTTCACTGAGGCTTTTTGCGGATGATGCTGTGGTGTACCGAGAGGTTGTTACAATGGAAAATTCTACTGAAATGCAGGAGGATCTGCAGCGAATTGACGCATTGTGCAGGGAATGGCAATTGAATCTCAATGTAGACAAGTGTAATGTGCTGCGAATACATAGAAAAAAAGATCCCTTATCATTTAGGTACAAAATAGCAGGTCAGCAACTGGAAGCAGTTAATTCCATAAATTATCTGAGAGTACGCATTAGGAGTCATTTAAAATGGAATGATCATATATTGTTGATCGTCGGTAAAGCAGATACCAGACTGAGATTCATTGGAAGAATCCTAAGGAAATGCAATCCGAAAACAAAGGAAGTAGGTTACAGTACGCTTGTTCGCCCACTGCTTGAATACTGCTCAGCAGTGTAGGATCCGTACCAGATAGGGTTGATAGAAGAGATAGAGAAGATCCAACGGAGAGCAGTGAGCTTCGTTACAGGATCATTTAGTAATCGCGAAAGTGTTACTGAGATGATAGATAAACTCCAGTGGAAGACTCTGCAGCAGAGACGCTCAGTAGCTCGGTACGGGCTTTTGTTGAAGTTTCGAGAACATACCTTCACCGAAGAGTCAAGCAGTATATTGCTCCCTCCTACGTATATCTCGCGAAGAGACCATGAGGATAAAATCAGAGAGATTAGAGCCCATACAGAAGCATACCGACAATGCTTCTTTCCACGAGCAATACGAGACTGGAATAGAAGGGAGAACCGATAAGGATACTCAAGGTACCCTCCGCGACACACCGTCAGGTGGCTTGCGGAGTATGGATGTAGATTTAGATGTAGACATAGGTATCTCCTTGCATGCATATTGAAATACCGTGGATATCTTTAGGGCGTTTTACGGTTAAGGCGAAGAGAGCCGATGTATGTAATAGTTTGTAGTCCTTTTGCACTCTCCACGCCAACAAGAACATAATAGGCCAGTGATACGCGCTCGGAAAACGGCACTCTGAGACACCGTCGGGGTAATGGCGAGCTGCATTGAGAGTAATTGTGATTGCATAACGACGAGGTCGAATGCGTAGCCAATGGCAGTGGGCGTTCGTTGGGAACTGCCGTCCGTCGCAGTTTGCGTGGCTCGCTAGTGATGGGGACGCCCGTAGCGCCCTCCCTGTCGCAGTATTAACTGCTCGCTTGGCTATAAGCAGGTAAGGCGGAGGGCAGCGAGCCGTAGCTGCCGCTTTAAAGAGGATTAAGGACTTGTTTGGGGACTAAGCCGGCAGTAGCCAGCCGCGTCGCATCTGATGCGCTCCCTGCGTACCGGCCGCGGTCGGGGGCGGTGCGGCATGCAGCACCACGTACGACGTGGTGGAACGGGGTATGGGGAGGGGGGGAAGGGGGGGAGAAGCGTGAGTTGGGAAATTAAAACGGCCTTAAGAGCAGCCCGTGATCAGGTGTGAAGCGTGCGTAGCGCCGGGGAGAGCGCTGTTCGCCGGCCACGCGCAGTTACGGAAAATTAGATCCGGCGGAAATTGTGGGCTGTTTGACGACGCAGGCCGGCCTTCCGTGGGCGTTTCGGCCACTGAATAGTTTTTTGCAAGCTGAGCGCAGCATACAGAATTTTCGGGGCGTAAAAGTAGCTTTGGGTGCACACCGAGGGTGCTGCACACGATTATTACAGTTAATTGTATTGCAAGTAAGCTACTGGTAAACGTCGTCAGCTTCTTGACGCTGTTCACGAATGACGCAGATGTACACAGAAAAGGCGCGACTATAGGAAACTGTACTGATAAGGAAAATCTGCAGTGGACCTACACTCGGTACAGGTATTAGCTGTTGGTCTTCGACGTAAAGAAAGGTAACGTATTGCGCATGAACAGGCGGAAGGATGAATTATTGTTTGATTAAATAATAGTCGAACAACTGCTGCGTCTATTCATTAGGTGAAAGTCCAGTTGGTGCTATGTTTAAAAATTCCTCTGTCCCACAACATTTCGAAAGCATCTGTTCCATTCTTGGGTACTCTTCGCTCACGTTTCATTTCCATGCATTGCTCAACACCACAAAAATACACTCCTGGAAATTGAAATAACACCGTGAATTCATTGTCCCAGGAAGGGGAAACTTTATTGACACATTCCTGGGGTCAGATACATCACATGATCACACTGACAGAACCACAGGCACATAGACACAGGCAACAGAGCATGCACAATGTCGGCACTAGTACAGTGTATATCCACCTTTCGCAGCAATGCAGGCTGCTATCCTCCCATGGAGACGATCGTAGAGATGCTGGATGTAGTCCTGTGGAACGGCTTGCCATGCCATTTCCACCTGGCGCCTCAGTTGGACCAGCGTTCGTGCTGGACGTGCAGACCGCGTGAGACGACGCTTCATCCAGTCCCAAACATGCTCAATGGGGGACAGATCCGGAGATCTTGCTGGCCAGGGTAGTTGACTTACACCATCTAGAGCACGTTGGGTGGCACGGGATACATGCGGACGTGCATTTTCCTGTTGGAACAGCAAGTTCCCTTGCCGGTCTAGGAATGGTAGAACGATATGTTCGATGACGGTTTGGATGTACCGTGCACTATTCAGTGTCCCCTCGACGATCACCAGACGTGTACGGCCAGTGTAGGAGATCGCTCCCCACACCATGATGCCGGGTGTTGGCCCTGTGTGCCTAGGTCGTATGCAGTCCTGATTGTGGCGCTCACCTGCACGGCGCCAAACACGCATACGACCATCATTGGCACCAAGGCAGAAGCGACTCTCATCGCTGAAGACGACACGTCTCCATTCGTCCCTCCATTCACGCCTGTCGCGACACCACTGGAGGCGGGCTGCACGATGTTGGGGCGTGAGCGGAAGACGGCCTAACGGTGTGCGGGACCGTAGCCCAGCTTCATGGAGACGGTTGCGAATGGTCCTCGCCGATACCCCAGGAGCAACAGTGTCCCTAATTTGCTGGGAAGTGGCGATGAGGTCCTCTACGGCACTGCGTAGGATCCTACGGTCTTGGCGTGCATCCGTGCGTCGCTGCGGTCCGGTCCCAGGTCGACGGGCACGTGCACCTTCCGCCGACCACTGGCGACAACATCGATGTACTGTGGAGACCTCACGCCCCACATGTTGAGCAATTCGGCGGTACGTCCACCCGGCCTCCCGCATGCCCACTATAAGCCCTCGCTCAAAGTCCGTCAACTGCACATACGGTTCATGTTCACGCTGCCACGGCAAGCTACCAGTGTTAAAGACTGCGATGGAGCTCCGTATGCCACGGCAAACTGGCTGACACTGACGGCGGCGGTGCACAAATGCTGCGCAGCTAGCGCCATTCGACGGCCAACACCGCGGTTCCTGGTGTGTCCGCTGTGCCGTGCGTGTGATCATTGCTTGTACAGCCCTCTCGCAGTGTCCGGAGCAAGTATGGTGGGTCTGACACACCGGTGTCAATGTGTTCTTTTTTCCATTTCCAGGAGTGTACTTTCAGAAAAGGCTTATATACAGCTACATTTATTTTCTAAAAAGACACTCAGGCCGATACGTTCTTTGACTTCCGGCAGGCGTTCGATACAATTCGGCACATTCCTTTAGTGAACAAGTTACAAACTTAACGAGTATCGATGCAACTCTGTGATCGGACTGTGGACTTCCTTACAGATAAAACTCAACAGCTTGTTGCAAACGGAACAAAATCGTCAAAATTGAAAGTAATTTCAAGAGTAACATTACGGAGTATTACAGAGCCGCTAGTGTCCAAAAATTGTATTAACGTTCTACTGGATACCGTTAGAGCGTTCGTGAGAATTTTCCTTGTCTTTGCTGTTCTCGCTGGAGAATTGCAAACTCGGAAGAATGTAGTGCGCCGCAGGAAAACTTGAAGGGGATCGATGGTTGCTGCCGGGACTGGCGGTTGACCGAGAACGTCCATAAATACAAAGTACTGCGTATGAGCGGGCGAAGAGGTCCTCCAGAGAGCGATACACTATTGGAGACAAATCACTGGAAACAGTAACTACCGTAAAACACCTAGTCGTAACCTTCCGAGGAGATCCGAAGTGGAATTGGTACGTAATATAGACAGTAGAGAAACCACTGACACAATCTTTAGGCAATATAATTCAATGGAGAAATTGGAATGAACAAGTAGAAAATGTTGTGGGGAAGCTAAACCAAAGATTACATTTTATTGGCAGTACACTTAGAAAATGCAAAAGATGTCCTAAATAGATTGGCTACACTACGCCTGTCCGTTTTCTTTTGGAGTGCTGCTGCGTGGTCTGGGATACTTACTAGATAGGGTTAATGGAGTACACCGAGAAAGCTCAAATAAGATCATCATGTTTTGTGTTATCGAGAAATAGGGGAAAGAGTGTCACTTACGTGATACAGGATTTCACGAAATTTCAATCACCGTTTTCCCCTCCGAATACGAAAATATTTTGTGAAGCGCACCTACATAGGGAGGAATGATCATCAAAGTAAGGTAAGCGAAATTAGAGCTCGCATGAAAAGTTAAAGGTGCTCGTTTTTTTTCCGCGAGCTGTTCGAGATTGGAATAATAGAGAATTGTTGTGAAGGTGGTTCGATGAATCCTTTGCCAGACGCTTAGGTGTGATTTGCAGTGCATCCACGTAGATGTAGATGTAAGTTTACTAACGAAGCAACTTATCAAATACAATTAATGGAAGCACGTTTAGTCATAGGATCGTTCAGAGGGAGTGAGCGTTAGAAAGACAACAAACTGCAGTGTCAGGGAGGCGTTGGGTATCGCGGAGAAGTTTACTTTTTAGTTGCTGAGGGTATACGTTTGAGGAACAGTTGGGCAATATGTTACTACCTCAGGCAGGCAACATATTACTACCTCGCACATATTTATCGCGAAATTACTACCACGATGAATAAAATCAGAGAAGTTACAGCTCATCCGGAGTTTTATCGACAAACGTTCTTCCCACCCGGCCATCGTGAATTAAACAGGGGAAAGGCAGCACATACAGTGAGGTGTTTTCCCCAGTATGGATGCAGTAGATGCAAGAAATACTTCTATTTTTCAAAAAAAAAAAATTATGCGATTCCATCAGCATCACCTGATGTAATTACGCTGCACTTCGTTTTTCCCGTTAAACTTTCGTTGACATTCATCTTTAGCCGCTTTCCGAGTAGGCCTATGGATGTCGTTCAGCTGCTCGTCACTGACAGAAGTATAATCTCATCTGCAACCCTCTTCTCTCTGCTTGCTCAGCTGAAAATCTAAAAACGTTGGGGGCAGACTACAATCCTGTCGCAGTCCCTAACATAAATGTCTCCTATTTATGTACTTCGACTCTCAGAACTGTGACCTACTTGTCTATACAAGTTGGAAATAGCCTTTCACTACGATTACAGTCTTCAAAAGTCAAAAATAGTTTAACATCTGAATAATTAGCTTTAGAATGGATGTACTGTGGAGAGGAAATAACCAAGTGATCAGTCAACAATCAAACCATTCGGTTAAAAACTTCGCAACAGCATGAGAGCATCACCTCCAACGCTGGTTCATTTTCTTCCAGAAGGGTTGGATGGTGTCGATGAATCCCGGAAGAGTACGCCGTAGGATCACGTACAGCAGGGAAGCGTGGCTCTGGCGGTGGCTCTCGGGCTGAGTTGATGGCGGTGGCTGGGAGTTTGTCTGCGGAGCGTCACCATTAGTCTGGGGGTGGGCGCCGTTAGTCTGAGGCAGCGCCCAGCCCAGGCCGTGGCACGCACCTCCGGGCACCACCTGTCTCCACACACACGCACACTAACTTTATGCTGCCGCAACACGCTGCCGTACGTCCAGACTACTCTGGCGCCACCTGCAGCTGTAAAAACTTCACACTGCGACCTCGTCCAGGTGTTTCAACGTTTCACCGACTGTGTATACGCATTACCACATACCTCTGACTGCCACTGTTGAAATTTAAGTAGCTCGTTCGTAACATATGCTTGCTGTAGTAAAAGCCCTCTGTGCATTCTGGTACACAGATGCGCTGACATAAATTATGATGACCTCGCGATGCCAGAAACTTTAACTAACGAACTGTAATTTGGTACTTAGCCAATACTAACATTAATAAGCGCGTTTTCTTTGTCATCTTATAGGTTTCGTTTCACCTAGCTGACTCACTGTAAGTTATTTACAAATAAAACACTGTTAATTTATTTTCAGACTTATGGAAAATAAGATTTGTAAAAACGACTGAAGCGAAAAAGCGAAGTTGATTTACTGAGGCTTTTTGCTTGTTCGTTTCTCTTTAACTTGCAGATTAAGGGACGTGTTGCATGCGTACATATTGCATAGAAATTAAAGATTTTGCACTGACTGTCTTGGTTATTTAGGTCTTGGTACACATTTCAACGTTTTTTTGGTTGAACTTACACATTTCAATATTTTCAGTTCATTTTTGGATCAAAAGTTTGATGATGTAAACATTTTCTGCAGCAAGTGTATCGATATTCGTTTTATAGATTGAAACGTCCTTTTGATGAACATATTGATCAAGAAAAAGTCGTTTCGCTCTATAAAACGAAAATCCCAATCATATGTTTACAATTACGTTTTGCGGAGCGTTCCTTGTTTTGATGTATATATACTTGTGACGTTCGAAGTATTGTCAACTTAACAACTAATTTCCTTGTTCTCATTGCATTTGTGTAATATGTTTTTGCATTTGTTAGTGTGTCATTCATTTATTTGTGTGTGTGTGTCTGTGTGTGTGTGTGTGTGTGTGTGTGTGTGTGTGTCAGATAGACAGCACGAATGAATTCATTCAGTTTACAGGTTCACAGCTGTTCGAGTGGTTTAAACCCTTTCACCATTCTCCCTATAATTAGGAAGGATCTGTTCTCTTTGCCACTGCTCTTCACCCACTCGTTTCAGTTCATTTATCCCTAGCCCACACTTTGTGCTCAGTATTGTCTTCATTCAGTTCTACATGTCTTCAGATCTTTCTAACATTCACCTGGAAAGGCAACGTCGTCTCTAGACATGAATGCCATTAACGTCGTTATGACAACTGCACACCAGCATATTACGTTGTTAAAGTGCTGTCAGCGTACCACAAGAAATCTTTAGAAAGTCTCAGCTTCTCATAATTCGGTCAAGTATTCCGTGGCAAGAAGAACGTGATTAGGATGTGTGTAACTATTACTTTCCTCCCTTATCACAGCTGGCCCATCTGTTAGATATTCTCTTCCCCCCTCCTCACGTCTCTTATTGTTAGCGATATTCTGAATCCCTCTGTGGCACTCGTCTCGTGCATAAACTGAAACCACTGCAGGCTAAATTAGGAAGCGGGATGCACGCGTCGACTCTCCCGTTCGGCCGATGTTGCAAGAGGACAAACTGCTGGAGGTTTGTTTGCAAGCACTTACATGCACACCAAATAAAACGGGCGCAGTGGGCACGTCGAAAAGCACACGACACTCATAACTATACACTATGTGACCGAAAGTATCCAGACACCTGGCTGAAAATGGCTTACACGTTCGTGGCTCCCTCCATCGGTAATGCTGGAATTCAATATGGTGTTGGCCCACCCTTAGCCTTGATAACAGCTTCCACGCACGCAGGCATACAATCAATCAGGTGCTGGAACGTTTCTTGGGGAATGGCAGCCCATTCTTTACGGAGTGCTGCACTGAGGAGAGCTGTCGATGTCGGTCGGTGAGGCCTGGCACGAAGTCAACGGTCCAAAACATCCCGTAGGTGTGCTACAGGATTCAGGCCAGGACTCTGTGCAGGCCAGTCCATTACATGGATGTTATTGCTGTGAAACCGCTCCACCACAGGCCGTGGATTATGAACAGGTGCTCGATCGTACTGAAAAATGCAAGCGCCATCCCCGAATTTCTCTCCAACAAAGGGAAGCAAGAAGGTGCATAAGATTTCAGTACAGGCCGTGAGTTACGCGGAGGGCCCCATTCAGCTCCTTCACGATGTCTAATGACTACTGAGGTTTCTGATATGGAGTACCTGGCAGTCGGTGCCAGCACAATGCAGCTAATATTAAAAAACTTAAGTTTTTTGGGCTGAACGCACACTTTTGCCCACATAGTGTATTTTATTTACGGGATAGGATACCAGAGCAGGTATTTAAGATGAGGACTGAGGTCAGTGTGCTGAACGTTATTTCATCGCCATTTTCTTCACTGCAAATTAAAAATTGTAACTACTACGAGTTGTATGTGTTTAGGTTGGTTAGTGGTTTACTTTCTCCTGGGCAGCAGGTCCGGTATTTAAGTATGGTCACGTGGTTGCAAAATGGATGGCTATAATGACAGGCGTATTCCACTTTGTGATGCAGTTACGACCATGCAGAAAACATCACTTAGTAAATTATGCGTTGTGTTTGAAGGAAGACAATTAGGGCAGAGAAAAAACAACTAACACACGAATTGGGTACATATTAAAACACCATCACTACGTTTGTACCTATGCCCTCAACACCCTGTGTTTTCGATTATCGGTCTCAGCCATTATAGGCCATCCGCAGATATAAAAATCTTGTTTTCATTAGTCTCCCTTACCTTTCTCCTTCGCTCTGCTGGGTCGGCATTGTTGTATGGGATTTTGCATTGTTAGTGACAGTTGGTGGCTGGATGCAACCACTCCACAAGAAACGGAATCTGTGTATTCCGTCTGTATGCATCTAGAAAAATGGTCATGAGAAAATGTGAGAACGTTTTACAAACGTTTGCGTAACTTGTACGAGGCAGGTTATGGATTTCAGCTCAGTATTAAACTAGTTGGATGTAGGAAATCGCCTAGAAACCACATCCAGGTAGGCGGGTTTGAATCCTGGAAGAGGTGCGTTAACACGCTCAGCTATCTAAGGTGTTCCAGATATACTAAGGAACGATAATAAATGCAAAAGAGCTGTATTTTACGTGCAATGAATGTATCAGCCTTGCTATTGCTTTACTTTGCAAATGCGCCGGCCGCTCTGACCGAGCGGTTCTAGGCGCTTCAGTCCGGAACCGCCCTGCTGCTACTGTCGCAGGTTCGAATCCTGCCTCCGGCATGGATGTGTGTGATGTCCTTAGGTTAGTTAGGTTTCAGTAGTTCTAAGTCTAGGGGGACTGATGACCTCAGATGCCAAGTCCCGTAGTGCTTAGAGCCATTTGAACCATTTTACACCGTAAATCTTTTTCATATATAGCCCCTACAAGAATTTGACCTCCACGTGATCCTTTAAGTTTCCAGATGTAACGAATATTGCATTAGATTTCGGGCTTACAGCCGGATGAAATCTTGCCATAACATTTCAGCAGACTATTCAGCTGTTTTTAGTAGAAGAACTCCCCTGAAGGTGGCTGAATATTTGTCAGCCGAAATATCGTAGCAAGATATCAACATGACCTGCTGCAAGCCCGAAATATCAAGAAATATTTTAAATCAAATTTTCGTATTTTCCATGTAGTGATAAATATACCTGGCTCCTATAAACACATTTGAATACAAATACAACTTTGCATTGGAGAGTTAAATTGGCCTTTCTGATCTCATTTTCTCCAACTGCGAAGAAGTGTCTGTTCGAAAGTCTTTGATTCGACGTAACATAGCGCATATCAAAGCTGAATGTTAAGTCCTTCTCGACTATGGATCACATGACATTATCAGGCTTATTGTGGAACAATTTTGCAGTTAATTTCTGAAGGTCGCCAATGCCAATTACGAAGAACACTCTGAGTGGCTATGAATTATTAATGACAACCTTGTAAAACAGGTGCCATAGAGTATTATGGGGAACTGTCAACTTACGGTTTCGTAACTGTCTTCTGGCAGTTATATCTGTTCCGAAAGCAGCAAGCAGTGCAAGAAGCTCGGCGAAAATGGAGGACAGATTGATGAGAATACTCTTTCTGCACTCAACACAATATACGCTAAATCTTCTGAGGAAGTGTTTCACAAGCAATTATGTAGACGTCGACGCACTCCCACTAATTTCCATCATAAGGCAGATCTACATTTACAGCATTTGAAAAATCAGAGGAATGTTTTGACAATGTAGATTGGAATACACTGTTTGAAATTCTGAAGGCAGCAGACGTAAAATACTGGGAGCGAAAATTTATCTTCACTCTCCAATCACGAGGGCATGTAAGGGTAGCAATAGTTGGAAATGTAGTGGGGCAAGAGCATAACCTCCCCCAATGTTACTCAGTCTGTACACTGAGCAAGCAGTGAAGCAAACGAAAGAGAAACCTGGAAAGGGAATTAAAGTTTAAGTACAGGATGTGAAAAGTCCTTTGGTCTGCCAACGGTGCTCCACTTCTGTCAGAGAGGGCGAAGGACTTCGAAGAGTAGCTGGAAAGAGTGGATGTTGTCTTGAAAAGACGTCATAAGATGAATATCTGCAAACGTAAAACAAGGATAATTGAATGCAGTTCAGTTAAGTCAGGCGATGCTGAGGGTGGCAGATGAGTTTTGCTGTTTGGGTAGCGAAGTAACTGACGATGGATGAAGTAGAGGGGATGCAAACTGCAGACTCTCAATGGCAAGGAAAGCAGGAAATTTGTTAACATTGATTACAAGAATAAGGAAGTGTAGTCAGCAAGCATTTGTGTCGAGTGTAGCCTTGTACAAAAGTGAAAGGCGGGCGATAAGTAGTGCAGACGAGAAAAGATTATAAGTTTTCGAAATGTGGTGCTGCAGAAGAATGTTGAAAATTAGATGGGTTGATCAAATAACTAATGAGAAGGCAATGAGTCGAACAGGGGGAGAATGAAAGTTGTGGCACAACTTTACTAGAAGAATGGAAGGCATCAAAGACTCATCACTGTTACTTATAGTCTGTCTTGATTGCAAAAATGTTTATTCACATGAGCGGTTTCTGTTTCTCTAGAAACATCTTCAGATCTACAATTTCCGTTATAGGAGTAATTCGTCCACACTCAGCAACTTTCACACGCTGCGTCACATTCTGTTGAATGTGACGCACGATGTGAAGGTTTCTGAGTGTGGACGGATTACTCCTGTAACCGAAATTGCAGATCTTAAGATGCTTCTAGAGGAACAGAAACTACTCATGTGAATAAACATTTTTGCAATCGAGATGGATTATAAGTAACCGTGTATATAAAGGTGATTGCGGTATCCCTGCAGACATTATGTCTGTTTTTGAAAAGGCTCATCAATTTGGTGACGGAAGGAAGTGTGGCGTAAAAATTGTAGATAGTGACTAAGAACTGATGATAGAAAACAGGTTCAAATGAATTTACGAGGGCTATTTGTTTATTAACGTCCGATCCATCGCGAAATGGAAACCGCAGTGAAAATCAGACATCGTTTTCCCAGATATGTTGGGCAGCGTCTCTGGCACGCCAGTCGATCACGTCACGTCGCTCTTTTCAATTCTTCATGCACAAGGAATACGTAAAGAAGCCTCGAAAATAGTGACTCCCACCAAGTGTTAAGTGCTTGCTTAGGAGTTTCGCCTTCTTTCGTGCAGCCCACATAATGTAACTGTGATGCATTTCCTTCTTCATGACTATTCTCTGCCGCACGCTGCAGGGGCAATTAAGACGTTCCTGCAGCGGTTTCGCTTGCAAGTGTTTGATCATCCACCATACAACTCCATCTGAGTTTCATCTCTGCTCCGATGAACCGCTGGCTATCAACACAACATTTTGGCTTAGACAAGTAGCTGCAGACCAGCGTAGAGAAATGGCGGAAAGTTGGTACAACTCCATGACTAGTGTATAAGTAGGATTGGCGACTGTATTTTTGGGGTTCTCTGTGGTTTCTATTTCGCAACCGGTCGGACCTTAATAAAAGAATAGCCCTTGCACATTGCAGTATATACGCGGAGATGAGGAAGCTTGCACAAGATAGTATAGCAAGGAGAGTGTTCAGTATGAAGGCAACAAGAACAACATCAACATTATATCTGAATAAATTTGTATCTAGTATGCACCTTCTTACTAACGAGGAAGTGCAAACGATTGCACTCTTTGATTCCATTCTCATTTGGCAGATCCTATGATATGTAGATACCAAAGTCCATCTTACTGTGCAGAAAGTTTGTGAATATTGGGTGAATATGCTTGGAATTAACTACCCGCCACGGTAGCCGAGAGCGCTAACGCGCTGCTTCCTGGACTCGGGTAGGCGCGCCGGCCCCGGATCGAATCCGCCAGGCTGGTTAACGACGTAGGGCCGGTGTGCCGGCCAGCCTGGATGTGGTTTTTAGGCGGTTTTCTACATCCCTACAGGTGAATACCGGGCTGGTCCCCACGTTCCGCCTCAGTTACACGACTCGCAGACATTTGCAACACATTTTCACTATTCCATGGCTTACATTCGACACAGACAGCTGTAGTACACTAATTCCTTACTGAGGGGTATGGGGTGGCGGCAGGAAGGGCATACGGCCACCCCTTAAACTTACCATGCCACATCCGATTACCCATGGCCCACCGTGCGTAACAACGGGACAAGGATCAGACAAAGAAGGAATAAAGATGCTTGGAATTATCTGAAAGACTGAAACAACTTTAAGACAATGTTTCCAGGCAATTATTACAGTCAAACGGACACTTATTTTCTGGATAACGGTAGTGACTGGCATTATGGGTAACAAGCAGTATTTCTCGTTCCTGTTGGGTGTGGCTCCTTAGGGCTGTGGAGATCGATGAAAAGGCCGCGACATCGATAAGCGGCGTCGGCGAAATGTCCTCCTGCGAGCTGGCAATATCACAATTTTCCCGTCCATAGAGTCCCAACGGCAGAGAGAACGTCCGCGCGCGTCGGGATGAAATTCGCCGCAAATTTAAGTGGCCGCCCGGGACAGGCGCGGCCGCAGCCGGGCGGACTCGTCTAATAGTGGGGGCAGCGGCGCGGCGCCGCGCCATGAAATAGCAATGACCCTCTCACGCACAAAGCAAAATGGCCTTTCTGGGGAGACGGCACGGTGCGGCCGCTTTTAGGAGTGGATCCCGCGGACTGCACTCTGAATCTTGCAACAGGATTTACCACTTAGAGCGCGGCAGTAAAAGAGAGCCGTACGGGCCCAGCCCAGCCCGGCCACATTAACTGGAACGGATCTCTCGCCTGCGCCTGGGGCAGCGGCAGCGAGGGCGGCACCGGGGCGGCAGCGGGGGCGGCCTGCCACCTGACACCGGGGCCCTGCTGCGGCGCCATCCGCCGAGCGCTGAGGAACTCTCCGGGCTTCCTGCTTAGTGCTGCGCTCGTCTACCATACAGACAAACGACTCTGTGGACTGGGTTAATACGCGACTTTGCTCGTTTCCATACTTGTATGTCCTCGTCCCCATTACATTCCTATCACACTCGTAGTAATGAAACAACAGAGAAGTCTCGCACCAACCACCATAAACGCCTTTAGATATGACACTAAGATGGGCCTTCACAATAATTTGCTATCCCCCTGGGGTAAAACAAGTTTTACTCCGAGTGTTTACCAGGTGGTAAGTAATTTTTGTTGAGATTGTTACACGTATTTCACATTTGAGCTTGAAATGCAGCCTCTTCCTACCACAATCCTATCACAACATCCACCCTTTCGGGTCCATTGTTATCAGTGCTGTTACTATTCTACCCAGCAACCGCATACGATATTAATTTATTTATTTTGTGTATTCATGCATCAAACCTGATCTGATTAAGGCCTTCAGGTCCTCTCTAACAGCACACTGGACTCGCATTCGGTGGGACGACGGTTCAATCCCGTCTCCGGCCATCCGGATTTAGGTTTTCCGTGATTTCCCGAAATCGCTTCAGGCAAATGCCGGGATGGTTCCTTTAAAAGAGCACGGCCGGTATCCTTCCCCATGCTTCTCTCTCCCGAGCTTGCGCTCCGTCTCTAATGACCTCGTTGTCGATGGGACGTTAAACACTAATCTCCTCCTCCTCCTCCTCCTCCTCCTCCTCCTCTCTAACATTGGACGAGGGTTTCACAGATACAGTACCTTTCTAACATCAAAGTTTCCTGAGAGAGTAACTTTATGAACTTTCCTTACAGTAAGAAAGATCGCCTTAGTCACGACGGCAAGAGTCCACTGGGATTTTTGGAGGACGAGGTATATTTAGACCACTTTACAATAGTAATAAAATGGTTTTAATATCTGAAGTGGCAACGTGTGTAAATAATAATGACAATGAACTAACAAAGTTAATACTGCCAGTACTTGTACCACTGCAGTTGCTGATGTCACTAATAGTGATGATAGCAAGAACAGTAACGAAAATAATAACAGCAATAACAGTGGCAAATATAGAGAGAATGTATAGGTGTCCTCGACCTGATATAGTGAGTTATGTAGAAAGAACATGAATGAAAACTCTTCCAGCTAAACAATACTGGGAAAAGATGACGATATGGTTGGAGGAAAGGGTATGTAAGGTTAGCGCGTAATCGCCGTCTTCGAAAACTTCTATATTATCCTTTTTCCCCTTACAACCCCATACCGAAGAAACCCATAGGGATAATTTCACATTACGTTAACACGTCACTTCCCTTCTCCCACCCTACCACTCCCCACGGTTGTATTACGTGTAAATGACTCCTCTTTCTAGCAGTTTATTTCCTTCGACAAGAACTCGATTCGGTTCCAGACGTATGTGGCACCAAATGCCTGTGCGCAGCTCAGGTGAGGCACTGACTTTTCAAAATATACTCAACATCAAGCAGACATCTTGGGTGTTAATAACCGCTTCAGCTGCATTTGGTCCTTTATTACTGTACCTCGACCTGTTTAGTGACGCTAATATCCAAATATTCCGATTAACAAATGATTAAAACATTGGAATGGAAAAAGCTCGGGATCTTTTCTCCCAACATTCGTTGTCCGTCAAAACAAAACACCGCTAAAAGACGGTATGTCATGAATTAAAAATTTCCAGAGTACGCGGCCGCGTCCCCTCTGCTTGGTTCCATATAGATCGGAGAAGCGATCACTATAGTACGGTTTGTTCGGACCCATCCACTATATTGGAATCTGTCAGCTTTTAATCCATGACATACCGTCTTTTAGCGGTGTTATGTTTTGACGGACAACGAATGATAGGAAAAAAGATTCAGAGCTTTTCCGCTTTGATGTTGTAATCATATGCTCACCTGCAGATGTGACTTTTAGCGCCACGAAACCGGTAGTGGTAAAGTAATAAAGTGTCAAATACAGATGAAGTGGTTTTTAATACCCAATATGAATACTCATAGCTGTGGTTGCCCCACCTACTAGTTTGTTTGCAGACCAGACAGTTCATAGGGACATGTGCCCAGATGGACGAGCATTGTGCTGTTGAAATATGTGACCACGATGCTGTCGCATGAGACGTAATATGAGGAAGTAGTATTTCCGTGACGTATCGTTGTCCCGTCAGAGTACCCTCAATCACTACCAGAGATGACCTAAAGTCACCCCTGATGGCTCCTCATACCACCGCTTGCCTCTCGAAACAATTGGAAGAATGGACCTACCTCGACGTCGTCACCATACTCACTGACGATGGTCATCGCAGAACCGCGATTCATCGCAGAACGCTGTGCGACACCGTTCATCAGAGTTCAATGCTTTCACTCCAAATGTAGCCGAATGTGTTGTTGTGTCAGTGGAAGCTTATACAGCAGACGGTAATTTCCTACTCCTACTGCTGCTAGTCTCCAGTGAATGGTGCGGGAAGACACAAAATGCTGTAAGTGCTCCATTACTCTTTCTCGGATGCCAGGCGTAGATGTGAAATGATTACCATGCGCCAGATCCTCAGTAAGGCAATCCTCCCATACAGTGATCGGAAGTGATTGACCGATACCTTGACGACGGCTGTGCTTCCCTCAAATGGTTCAAATGGCTCTGAGCAATATGGGACTTAACTTCTGAGGTCATCAGTCCCCTAGAAATTAGAACTACTTAAATCTAACTATCCGAAGGACATCACACGCATCCATGCCCGAGGCAGGATTCGAACCTGCGGCCGTAGCGGTCACGCGGTTCCAGACTGTAGCGCCTAGAACCGCTCTGCCACCCCGGCCGGCGACTGTGCTTGGCGTTACGTCTCATGTAGTCAAACATCGAGCCACTTGCACATCCGAAAACTACACAAATTTAGATATTGCACGATGTGACCAGCCGGTTAAATTGAGACACACACGTCCATTTCAAACTCTGTGAGGTGGCGATAATTCTATCTGACCCATCTTCATGCCAATCACAGCGATTTCCCAATACCTGACGCTGTTTACACTCCTTACATAACAATGATAAACATGAACAACAGCAATGCACCCTGGTGGCCATTCTACGTGTCATAATAAAGAATTGCAACGTACCTGCCTCTAGTGTGAACATGTACGCAGTTACATTGACATCCGACCATGTCTTTTTCTGTCAGACAATTTATATCTCCAGAAAAAACTAGCCTAGTATATGTGAAAGAGCATGTGTTTATGTGTTTAAATAACGGAATCGACATGTACAATGTAGGTAAAGGTCTACCGACTGCAGGTATGTGTGACAGGAATACAATCGTTTACGTAATAACCTTCTTGAATATTTTCCATTTCAACGACAGTTAACACATGAAACAAAATGTAGATAAGTAAATCTTTAGGCACATATTACATGACAAGGATACCTCAACAGATAGCAGAGGTGATAGAAAACCTGTTTAGAGGTAGAAAATAAGAATAAAGCCTAACCATGCTATATCAGAAGACACACCTAGAAACCAAGTCAACAAACTACAGAAATATCAAATTATATGCGGAACTACGAATAGAACATTGAGAAATAAAGTAAGAAAAGACAAAAAATTAAAGTTTCATTAGGTAATGGCCACTTCCACATTGATATCTCGAAGTGAAACTTGGACAAGTACTAAGAAGCAAGAAAGTAGAATCCAAGCGCCAGAAATGAAATTTCCAAGAAGAGTAAAGGACTGCACAAGGTTAAGTAGATAAAGAAACGAAAACATGAGAGCAGAGTTTCCGATATATGCTATAAATGAGAAGATCACGTAGAGTCAGGAAAGCTAGCGACAAGTCTACAAAGAATGCCACTTTCAAGACTACCGAAACAAGCCTCAAATTTCAGACCTTTAGGCATAAGATCCATAGGAAGACCAAGAAAATGATGGCTGGATACCTGTAAGAGGGAACAGGCCAATGACCTAGACCATGACGAAAGAAGGAGACTAAGAAGAAGTGGCGATAGTTTCTTCTACTAAAGATGAGGAAAATATTGCTATTAAATCGCTAGTAACCAGTATGTTTCTAAACCAGCCTTAACGTGATATTCTGACTGCTCACCAGGCTTCAACCGCGCAGTACGGTAACACACATCACTGTCGTTTGCCTCTCGATTGGCCTATCGTTATATCACGTCCGTGTGGCCGAAATGGAAATTAATATTATTCGGTTATTGTTAGAAGTGTTGTATTCATATGACTATTAGCGCAGCGCTGCTTTTAATGAAGCAGCCTACTAAAGAATCGTCTTTTAGCGTACGACCTCCATCAGTGAAACCATTGAGAACGCGAAGAAAAAAAGTTCGGGTACACTGACCAGTCTAAATTTAATGGAGGGGCTGTAATGATGCTTTTCGTTGCGAGTTGTAATTAGTGTAATGTTAACAGCGGAAACTGCGCGTGAACTCATGGTGAAAAGAGAAGGAAAGTCGTCTTTTGGACGCAGCCATTAACCTGTCTTTCTTTGTTACCAAACAAATTAGGAGGATGAATGAGCGCTGAGCTACGTAGCAGACTAAAAAGAAGGACCGGCCTCGCTACGGATCATTTGTTGCGACTGTTGAGAGATACGCAGTCTCCACGCCGCCTCCCCACCCCCTTCCCCCCCACCCCCACCCCCACCCCCTTCACTGAACTCCTCCAACAGTCGCCACCCATCCCCCTCTTATCCCTGTCTCATTCCACGTTTTGTTTGGCTGCTGCTCTCTTCCTCTCTCTTTCCCGGTTGCACAGTCGGAGCCGCCCTTGATTGACTGCGTGACAAGCGGCGCGGCTCCCTTTCTGCCTTTGGGCGGACACCGCGGTAAATAACTGCTAGCCAGTCCCCGTGCTGCGCCGGCGGCTCCGGAAAAATTGCGCCGATCACGCGGGTAGTTAGAGCGTCCGCCCGCGACAAAGCGACGCCGCCCCGCGCCGAGCTGCCGTCCGTTTGCAACCATCCACCTGCCGCTGCACAGCTGCACACTCGCAAAAACCGCGCTGCGACTGCCTGCCGCTTCACGGGACCTTGCTCGCAATCAGTACATTTCTAGACACCTTCTACGAAAAAACTAACTTGGCCAACCGATGGAATCCCTACTGCATTCGACAGAGCGAATCCAAAGGAAAGAACAGATTTCAGTTCTTTATTACAGACGAATTATGAAAAACAGAACACAGTGCGATTGTCACTGGACACAGTAAGATACAAAGTTTTATGTTCGCACAGGCACTACACTGATAATCCAAAACATTATAACCACAATTGTTGATATTTTTAGAAATATCGGGTTTCCGATGTATCGATATTTAAAAACGTCATCGGAAATCGGAGAATCGTAAACATCGGAATATCGATGTATCGACGGAAGAAATATCGACATTCTGGGCTATAAAAATATCGGATGCACGTTGTAAACATGCTGCCGCTTTTAGAGCCGTATATTTAAGTTGTTGTGGTCTTCAGTCCTGAGACTGGTTTGATACAGCTCTCCATGATACTCTATCCTGTGCAAGCTCCTTCATCTCCCAGTACCTACTGCAACCTACATCTTTCTGAATCTGCTTAGTGTATTCATCTCTTGGTCTCCCTCTTACCCTCCACGCTGCCCTCCAATGCTAAATTTGTGATCTCAGAAGATGTCCTACCAATCGATCCATTCTTCTAGTCAACTTGTGCCACAAACTTCTCTTCTCCCCAATCCTATACAATACCTCCTCATTAGTTATGTGATCTACCCACCTAATCTTCAACATTCTTCTGTAGCACCACATTTCGAAAGCTTCTATTCTCTTCTTGTCCAAACTATTTATTGTCCATGTTTCACTTCCATACATGGCTACACTCCATACAAATACTTTCAGAAACGACTTCCTGACACTTAAATGTATACTCGATGTTAACAAATTTCTCTTCTTCAGAAATACTTGCCTTGCCATTGCCAGTCTATATTTTATATCCTCTCTACTTCGACCATCATAAGTTATTTTGCTCCCCAAATATCAAAACTCATTTACTACTTTAAGCCTCTCATTTCCTAATCTAATTCCCGCAGTATCACCCGACGCAATTCGACTACATCCCATTATCCTCATTTTGCCTTTGTTGATGTTCATCTTATATCCTCCTTTCAAGACACTGTCCATTCCGTTCAACTGCTCTTCCAAGTCCTTTGCTGTCTCTGACAGAATTACAATGTCATCGACGAACCTCAAAGTTTTTATTTCTTATCCCTGGATTTTAATACTTACTCCAAATTTTTCTTTTGTTTACTTTGCTGCTTGCTCAATATACAGACTGAATAACATCGGGGAGAGGCCACAACCCTGCCTCACTCCCTTCCCAACCACTGCATCCCTTTCATGCCCCTCGACTCATATAACTGCCATCTGGTATATTTAAGTGTTGATTTATTATTAGATATTCGGTACATCAGCCTGCTTACTTCTTCAGAGCAGGAATTGAAAGGAAAATGGTGAACTTATCGATAACCGGCTTGCTAGTAATGGTCACTTCATGTAAATGGTGTCCGATGGGTACGTCTTTCAGTTTCGTCACATATCTGATTTGTTCGGAACACTTAATGTCGACTTCCCTGTTGTTTAATTTTGCAAACGCTAGCGACCTGGCAGCTGTTGTGTCAAAATTGCATGTTGAAGTCAGATGTCGCAGTTTCTGTTAGTAGCGCCGAGCGCCTATTACGTCAGTATTTATCCTCGCATGTTTCTGCCCATTGCAAAGACCGGTGAAGAAATAGCACACTAACTGTGTTCAAAAACTGTTTTTAACGCAACTGGTGTGCTATTTCATCACTCAACTCGTGTGCTATTTCTTCAATCGGAAATATTGTTATTCCATTCACACCGGTACGCCTCAGTGCAATCGGACTTCTTCTTTGTGCAGTCTACACTTGCTCCACACACTCAAAGAGAAAGACTGAGTGAGATGAAAGCTTAAAAGTAGTAAGCCCCTTTCACACAAGGAAACTAAGATTTTGTTCTACTGCAATTTCAAAAGAACTATTTCAAATATTTACCGAAAATTTCGAAAAAATATAAAATAAAAATATTGACGCTCGATATTGTCATTTTGATACCGATACATCGATATGTCCTAGTAGATACTGTCGGAAGTTCCATGCGGCTGTAGTATACAGAGAAGTTGCAGCATTAGAAAATTGCAGCGAAATGCAGGAAGATCTGCAACGGATAGGCACTTGGTGCAGGGAGTGGCAACTGACCCTTAACATAAACAAATGTAATGTATTGCGAATACATAGAAAGAAGGATCCTTTATTGTATGATTATGATGATAAAGGAACAAACGCTTGTAGCAGTTACTTCGGTAAAACATCTGGGAGTATGCGTGCGGAACGATTTGAAGTGGAATTATCATATAAAATTAATTGTTGGTAAGGCGCGTACCAGGTTGAGATTCATTGGGAGAGTCCTTAGAAAATGTGATCCATCAACAAAGGAAGTGGCTTACAAAACACTTGTTCGACCTATATTTGAGTATGGGTCATCAGTATGGGATCTGTGCCAGGTCGGGTTGACGGAGCAGATAGAGAAGATCCAAAGAAGAGCGGCGCGTTTCGTCACAGGGCTATTTGGTAAGCGTGGTAGCGTTACGGAGATGTTTAGCAAACTCAAGTGGCAGACTCTGCAAGAGAGGCGCTCTGCATCGTGGTGTAGATTGCTGTCCAGGTTTCGAGAGGGTGCGTTTCTGGATGACGTATCGAATATATTGCTTCCCCCTACTTATACCTCCCGAGGAGATCACGAATGTAAAATTAGAGAGATTCGAGTGCGCACGGAGGCCTTCCGGCAGTCGTTCTTCCCGCTAACCATACGCGGCTGGAACAGGAAAGGGAGGTAATGACAGTGGCACGTAAAGTGTCCTCCGCCACACACCGTTGGGTGACTTGCGGAGTATAAATGTAGATGTAGATGTAGCATCGACATCTTCTGGAAAGATATCGGTATGGCATGTAAAAAAGAGCTCTAATTGTAACCACTGCCTACCGCGAAGGTGAATGCCTCCTAGTGGTGTTACGGACGCGTGACGCACTAAGGAACGACTGTAAGTGGGCGAGGGACGAATGGGCAGTCATTATAGCGAAGGAATGGACTGCTAATGTGGAAATCCACTGATTTAAGCGGTTTTGACAAAGGACCGTGTTGTGCCGCTGCGGTTGGAATCGAGAGTCTCCGAAACGGCGAAACCGGTTGGTGTACTACTGTCGTGAGCACCTATGGAAAGTGGTTGAAGTATGGTGTAATAACCCACAGGTCACAGATCTGTGGCAGATCTGACGACAGCGTTCAAAGCTGGTGTAGCCACAAGTGTTTCCGAGCTCACTGCTGAAAGGCCACTGTTGAACATGGAACTCCCCATCAGAAGACCCCTACGTGTTCCTGTGTAGACCGTACGAAATAGTCACTTATGATTGCAGTGGGCACAGCATCACCGAGTTTTCACCGTTGATCAACAGAAACGTGTCACCTGTCAAATAAATCGCATTTCTTATTACGCCACGTCGAAGTTTGGGTCCTTAAACGCCATCATCCAGCGAATGGCCGCTTGAAACGTACACCGCGCAGCATATGTAGGCCGGTGAGAGCAGAATTATGCTATAAGGTACATTGAGGTAGGCTTCTGTGGGGCCTTTGGTTGCACTAGAAGACACCGTGACAGCAATCAACTACGTGAACGTTTTTGAGCACCTTCTGCAACCCTTCATGGTTGAAGTCTTCTCTGAAGGCGTTGATATCTTTCAGCAGCATAGCACTCCGCGACACAACGCCAGAATCGTGCAGCAGTGGTTTGAAGTACATGATAGTGAACTCAAGCCGTTGTCTCGGTCAGTAAACGCCCCTGACCTGTACCCACTGGGACAGATATCGCCCCAGCTATGTGCCCACAAACGACCGTCCCGTAATTTGTGAGAATTTAGTGGCCTGTGAGCAGACATCTGGTTCCACATACTTTTGGAAAGGACTTTTAGAATCCATGCCAAGGAGAACCGCTGCCTTTGAAAAGTAAACAGGCGGTCATAATGCTTTGGCTCATCGGTGGGTACCATATACACAACATGAGCACTATGAGTTACTCGCGAAACTTCGAAATGGTTCATTTCACACACCAATCAACAGGTCGGTGTTTATTGAATTGACAGCTACAACAATTCGATTTTTCAGCTCCTGAAGAGTAGCTACCGTAGGTGGGACAAAGACCACACAGAAGAAAATTGCAAGGTGTGAGGTCTGGTGACCAAGGAGGGCAAACACAATGAACAACATCTTTTCGTCCACCTCTCGCAACACAACGTTGTTGAATGGTGTTGTTAATGTAACGCCGCTCCACAAAGGTGAAAGTGAGGCGGGGCGCCGTCATGCATAAAAATGAAATTAGTGGAATCTTCGTGAAGTTGAGGAAACAGCCAATTTTGCAGCAAGTCCTTATATGGCATTCCTGTCGCACTTTCCAACTTCGTGAACAGAAACGGCACGAAGCACATTCAGTTTCGGTGAGCGTCATTCATGTTCGACAACGACGCCAGGGTTTTGTGACCCTCAAATTCTTACATTGTAGCAGTTTACTTTACCCGACAGATGAAACGTTAAGTCTACCGAAAATGTGAGTCAACTGCAAAAATTTTTCTCTGTCATATCCTAGAGGACTGAAATACAAAATTCGTAACTTCTGTTACGGTCGGCGGGATGCAGTTGCTTAACTGCAACTTGTAAGGTTTGCATATGCAGACGTCGATTCAGAACACGCCACACCGTTGTTTGACGAAGCCGAATTCCTTGCGGATTTCCGAGAGCTGCAAGTGAACGCATCTTGGACACCGTCGACATTTCCATGAGACGTGCGTCACCGACCAGTGTTCTCCTCTTTGCAGTGCAACCGACTTCCAAGAATTTTGTATGCCAGTCATAAACATGTCCGTACAGAGGGGGATTCTTGCCGAATCGAGGGCAGAATGCACGTTGCTCTTGAACAATGGATTGACTCCACGCCAATTCCAGAACACAAAATTAATTCTCTTGTGATGTAGTCGCCATGTTGCTACAAACAAACAACAGCGCAGCTGTGTAAAAATTTTGAACCTGCCCCTACCCAGTGACATGCACAACATGTTTCTATATTTTATACAAAATCTTTTATCACAAAATGAATGTGAACAGCGGAATTTAAGCGCAGCAGATTGGAAGGCACCGTTGCCACCTTGTATTGAGTATGCTAACAGATGGACGTTTCCGGCAGACCTACTTCAAGATGAAGATCAGATTTTAACGTCCCGTCGACGACGAGGCCATTACAGATGGATGAAATGGTCGGACTGGACAAGGATGAAGCATGAAATGGGCCGGGCAATTTTCGAGAGCAACCATCCCGGCATTCACCTTCAGTGTATTAGTGAAACCGCTGGTAAACCTATATTGGGATGGCCTCTGGAGATGTGACCCGCAGTGCCTCCCGAATGGAAGACGTGTGACATTACCGCTACGCCGTTATGCTTAATATTACCTACTTTAGTCAGCGTTATCAAATAAGATATTGAACTATTCACAAGTAGCACATGCGTAATCAATAACAGTGACGCACCGATTCAATACTTACGATTCTACGTAAACTAACAATATCGCTATGTGGTTAAGATCGACTGACGTAACGTGGCAGCAGTTGCAGCAAGAGCAGCCACTCGGGTTCACGATCAGAAATACCGTAGTCCATGGCGATGAAGGAAGAAAGAAAGCTATGGAACTATCACAAATACTGAAATAACAATTTGGGGACTCCGTATATACTGGGAAGAAGTTTTTTGCGTCAAATCAAGTGACCAAAGCTCATCATTGCATATCCATCCTTGGAGACAACTTTGAACAAATTGCGATATTATCATCGACAGGAAAATGGAAGTTTTCAGCGAGGTAACCTACCTTCCATATATCTAGAAGACTCATATAATAGATGGATGAACACTATGGAGACATCAGGCACCTTCGTGGCACCCTTGTTCCACTGATATTAAGCCAGATGAGTACCTGTTTGACCACCGCGGTCACGGAGACTCCTCTCCCACGCACCCTTCAAGAGACGTGGGAAGCTCTGCAGACTGTTACCGATGCAGAGCGGTTGGCGTCCGATAGCTCATCTAGCCGCAGAGCGAGCTGCAATGTCCGGGTATTCTGTATAGTTTCAAGAAGATTCATTCGATTTTAGAACGCTATTTGCCCTCATCTTGTGGTCGTGCGGTAGCGTTCTCGCTTCCCATGCCCGGGTTCCCGGGTTCGATTCCCGGCGGGGTAGGGATTTTCTCTGCCTCGTGATGGCTGGATGTTGTGTGCTGTCCTTAGGTTAGTTAGGTTTAAGTAGTTCTAAGTTCTAGGGGT
This sequence comes from Schistocerca gregaria, assembly GCF_023897955.1. NCBI lineage: Eukaryota > Metazoa > Arthropoda > Insecta > Orthoptera > Acrididae > Schistocerca > Schistocerca gregaria. The sequence goes on from NC_064921.1 coordinate 462,689,948, forward strand.
CTGATGACCATAGGTGTTAAGTCCCATAGTGCTCAGAGCCATTTGAACCATTAGAACACAATTTCTTCTACATGGATGGAGATTGTGACTTGGGATCAATTTTAACTTGAAAATACGGCTACAAATGTTTTATTTTGAGAATAATCACCCAAATTTGAGTTTTCCGTTATTTCCCCAAATGTCGGTACGCTTCCTTTGAAAGGACATGGCTGCTTTCCTTCCCCATCCTTATACATCTACATCTGCATTTATACTCCGCAAGCCCCTCAACGGTGTGTGGCGGAGGAAACTTTACGTGCCACTCCTTTCCTGTTCCAGTCGCGTATGGTTCGCGGGAAGAACGACTGCCGGAAAGCCTCCGTGCGCGCTCGAATCTCTCTAATTTTACATTCGTGATCTCCTCGGGAGATATAAGTTGGGGGAAGCAATATATTCGATACCTCATCCAGAAACGCACCCTCTCGAAACCTGACTTCGACGTCGACGAGACGTTAAACCCTAATCTTCTTTCCTCCCACTGCGACGAAACTCACGCTTCTGAATTTCTCCTGTTGAATCAGAAAACACTGAACACCTTCTATCGCTGGATTATTGCTATATCCTCTCGCCGCTTTTTAGGCAATGAACGAGTGAGAGTGAGAGAGAGAGAGATAGATAGATAGATAGAGAGAGAGAGAGAGAGAGAGAGAGAGAGAGAGAGAGACCTCTACCGGCAACCATATGAACCGTCAGCTTATAACTGGTGTCAAAATAAAGTTTGAGTTTCGGTGCGTGACTTTAAAATTCACTCCAGGTTTCTATTTCCATTCGGGTAGAGGATGTAGTCTTGCGAAACAGGGCGAAGCTTTTTCAAACTCCCTCTTCAATTCGATAAAGAATGTTTCAGCAAATCCGAATATGTGTGTTCTTAACCTAAACATTGGGAGAGCAAGGCGTGGCAAATTGGTTAGTGGGATGAGGTACCGAAAATGTCTAATTATCATCCTTAAAGATTGTAATAGAGAGTTGCGTTAATTTTGTGTTAGTAATTCTTCTCTACGTAGTCACCAACCAGATTTATACATTTTTCTAGTGTTTTTTGATCTTTCGAGTGCCTTGACTGTACAAGTCTGAAGATTTTGTCTTATACCAATCTTCCACTTCATTAGTGACGTCATCTACGTTGTCAAATCGGCGACCCCTCAACGGATTATTTATTTCTGGGAACAAGAGGAATCAGCTGGTACGAGATTGGGAGAATGCTACATGATCTCAAAATATGATGCCCTCGTTCATTCAACTGCAACTCATTGCAGCCGTTGCAGTGTCAGACGAAAGACGAATGCCTCTGGGAGGCAAACCGCGGCGTTCCTTAATCAGGGCTTCTGGTAACTTGTACAGAATATTTCTGTGGGTATGTGCCAGTGATGGTTACCCTTGGCAGGGTAATTTATAAGGATGTCTCCACGATAGTCCCAAAAAACTGAGAGCATGACTTTATTAGCTGATTTTTGCACTTGGTTTGCCTTGTCAGGGACATGTAATCAGTTTGGAAATTCCTTTTCCATCTCACAACAGCATCATAAGATGGACAGTCATTTCCATAAACAGCCGACATCCCATCATTCCCAACATGGATTGCCTGAGCACTTCTTGTTGTGTTGGCAGAAGAGCCAACACCGAGTTACTAGTGGAGGCCGAAATGCACGCGTTTTAGCTCACGCAGGCTGGCGTGAGGAGGCAAGAACTATACTGACGTGAGGGCTGGAACATGAAAATGAATTAGAATTCAGAAAGCGGACGTAATTAGTTTGATACTTAACTTTAATCCATTAATGATGAACGTCGCTCTTGACGGTACATGAGTCACAATATTATCTGTTCAGAATACATTCTTTAAGAATATGGCGCCTTTCTAGGTCGTAGCAAATGACGTAGCTGAAGCCTAGGTTAAACTGTCGTCTCTGCAAATGAGAGCGTACGTAAACAGTGAACCATCGCTAGCAAAGCCGGCTGTACAACTGGGGCGAGTGCTAGGGAGTCTCTGTAGACTAGACCTGCCGCGTGGCGGCGCTCCGTCTGCAATCACTGATAGTGGCGACACGCAGGTCCGACGTATACTAACGGACCGCGGCCGATTTAAAGGCTACCACCTAGCAAGTGCGGTGTCTGGGGGTGACACCACACTTCTAACCTTCAAATGCAGGAACTTTGTCACCATTAGAGCCACATTTTTTCCATCTACAACTGTCCATTCTTGCACTACATGGGGAAAAAATCAGTAATGCTCTGAGGTGATCACTGACAACACTAACAAAATTTCATTGATATAACATCGTAATTTACGAATCATAATAAGAACTTCACGATATCGCCCCATGAGATCTTAGTACTGTGTATGCCTGCGTTAGTTTGAAACGCCGCGGCTTAATGCAGTAACCCCTCGTCTGATGACGCTGACGCGTTGGAACAATTACGCCAAGTACCGAGCGCTTCCACTCTGAGGACGGCTGCGGAGAGAAACATTTACGCGTGCCGGAGAAAGACGAGCGCACGCTACAGTGGTGCAGGAAAGGCAACATTGTGCATTGCTTGTTTCCGCGCCTCTCGACGAGAATGGTCGTTCGGTCGGCGCGAGAGCTGTGTAGGTGAACAGAAGAGAGTTGCATTTTGTGTTTTCAAAGCGAGAGGCTCTCGCCCGAAGTGCCGAACTCGGGCTGGCAATACGAGCAGGCAGGCGGATACGGGCGCCGGCTAATGCACCCTGAGAGGCCCACGGGGAGGGGGTGCGCCATTGTGCTGGCGCCCCCGCCAGCCGCCACCTTCCTTTTTACGAATCCGCCGGCGCGCGGCGTCTAATTCGTTCTGATTAACTCGAATTAGGGTGGTCAGCCGGGGGTGGAAAAGGCAGCGCTACCGGCACCGAATACGAACGAGGGCATAGCCGGCCGCGCAGCGATACACACTTCCCAATGAAAAGGCATTCCGGCAACGAATTCACGAGTCTTACTTTTTCAGTTCATACAAATGAAGATGTCGTATGAAAGCATAAACCAAATTAAGTAACTAACAGTAAGAGATGAGAGAAAGGAATTGGCTTCTGTCTTCCAAACACAATGACTTGGTTTTGGAAGTTCAATTTTGTATCATAATAATGGAACTGCTCTCACTTTGATTTAAGGTACTACTCACAAAATAACCGTTGCGGCTGTTCGCTTTTCATGATCACTGATGAGCTACTATGATTGTTCATCTACCAGCTGCCCGCCGGCCTGTGTGGCCGAGTGGTTCTAGGAGCTACAGCCTGGAACCGCGCCGCGCGACTCCTACGGTAGCAGGTTCGAATCCTGCCTCGGGCAAGGATGTGTGTGATGTCCTTAGGTTAGTTAGGTTTAAGTAGTTCTAGGGGACTGATAACCTCAGAAGTTAAATCTCATAGTGTTCAGATCCATTTGAACCATTTTGAATCAGCTGCACCTACCGACATCGTTTTAGGCAAACCACTATATTACATATGGCCTTAAGGAACCAAGCGCGAATTTTCGTATTTTCTCGCTTTCTACGCGCAAACTATTAGCCCTACACAAAAAATAAGGAGGATCCTTTTGTAGCAAATTTAATATAGTTAAATTTTGTACCGGGGTACGTTTCCGCTGGTGGCCAAGGTTTCTGAGTTACTGGAGAAAACGTACAAAACTGACGTTCAGAAGCACACTTATCCCTCACCAGTCAGAATTTCTAGTATGTTGGTCGTTGCACTCCCTCCTACCACTATACAAAAATTACCGATTTCACGAACTATTAGTGATTTCCGATCTTTTTTGGTCTCTGTTGATAAGGCTGTTACATCTCCAGTATAAGTGTCTGTTTCGTTAACATTGTTTACTTATACATGCCCGTGAGGACAATGAAAGAAGAACGACTTTTACAAACGATACGCTAAAACCAATTACGTCATCAATTTGATCCAAACTGAACCCTTACAGGCAAAGTAGTTCCGTAGTCAGAACGAATACAACTGCTGTTAAAATGCACAACATTGTTAGGTTTAATGTACACTAGTGTCACTTTTACAATTTGCAAGTTTTCGACTAAGCCGGCGGCATAATAAGGCCAGCCAATGAAGACGAAAAAAGATCGAATGTGAGAAATAATTCCTACAGTCTCAATTTTTTGTACAGAGGTGGGAAGGGCTGCCATGAAGGCATACTAGAATATATATGTATATGGCGTCTGTTCGAAAGAAAAGACACTGTTTTTTATTCAAGAGCAACTATGAAGTGAGACACAAAGGAAGTACAAACATTGGCTGCGTATGGGCGTTGATTGTAATCAATGGGAAAAGTTGAAAATCTGTGCAGTACTGGGATTCAAACCTAGGTCTCTTACTTACTAGGCAGACGCGTTTACCATTGCACCATCCGGACAAGTCGGGAAGGTTAGACGACACATATAAATTGTGGAGGTGAGGACGGCCAAGATCTCTTCAGTGCGCATGCTCACCATGCCCAGTCCCTTAGGGGAGTCGACTAAATGCGGTGAGTTGTGAGGATGACAGATAAGGGGCACAATATTGGTAGTATGTGCATAAGTTGGCAGAATGTGTGCTAGGATAGTCCATGCCATTAGGATAACCGCTGTGCTCGGACAGATTTGTGGTCAGAACATCCACCTAGTAACCAAAATACCGGGTTCGGTTCCGAGTCCGACACAAATTTTCAACTTTCCCGATAGACTTAAATCAAATCCCACTTGCATCCAGTGTCTGTAATTCCTTTGTGTCTTGACATAATAGAACTTTTGACCGGTGGGGGCTGAGTGTGGCAGTGGGGTCCATTCGAAATTCATTTTGAACGTCTTTCTTGAATAACTCGCAAACTATGGGCTCTAGTGAAAACGTACCCCAGTACAAAATTTGACTACAATAAATTTCCTAAAAAAATTTCCTGTTTATTTTTTTTGTAGGACTAACATTCAGTGTGTCGAGAGCCAGAGGATACGAATCTCTCGCACATGTTTTTTGATATCCAGATGTAACATTGCGGGTTGCATATAGGTAGTGAAACATCCCCTTGGAAAAATTTATAAATGACAGTGCTGGAAAACCTCTTACTTTATTTGATTTTCAAACAGCTGAGCAAAACTGATCGTACTCAGACATTTCTCTCTTTACTTATTCTGATCAACACTAAACTGACAAACAATATTTTTTAGCGCAACGCAATCTTACTTTCAATAATCCCTCCAAAAGAATGGCTCTGACTAACAATAACCTATCCCTTTCATGAATCACTTACCTCACAAAAATATTCGTTACTCGATCTACTGCAATACAGCGAGCGCAAATACTGCCAGCTAAATAAAAGATTGTAACTACTGAAGGCACTAACTACTGATAGGCACAGTTAGCACTTGAAAGATTTTGATAGCGAACAAACAATGAATTTAACTTAATAATGTTCAAGTATATATATATATATATATATATATATATATATATATATATATATATATATATATATATATATCAGTTCATGACATCCAGTCTTACAAATTTCCTTTTTCTGATGGACACACGACCAGATCGTCCGCTCTCTCTGGAATGTCAGTCACTACATCCACCACTACTGGCGGCTCACCTCTAACTGCCCAACACTACAATAGCGAATATTCCAACAATGCCAACGAGCCACAGATGGCACACAGCACAGTCAGTGATTTTTATACAGAGCTCTACGTGGCGTTACCAACATAAAAACCTAAACAGCCTACTTGCAGTAGGTGCAGCTGGATCCTCTGTGTATTATCTCACTGCGTCTCTGTTATTTGGAACTGACCACCTGATGTCACTAGAGGTGGTCCCGCCAGTATAAAGGGAGGAAGGGAGCGTTTTGTTATCAGTATCGAGTCAGTAACAGCAGAGTAGGTCTGTCATTAGAGTCAGTGTCTTCGATCGTGAACTAGTCATTGCATGGCACTTACGTAGCAAATTCACCAGGGACATTTCAACCCTTCTAAAGCTGCCCGTGTTGAGTGTTGCAGCTGCGATTGTGAAATGGAAACGGGAAGGACCAACCATGGCTTCAGCGAGACCAGGCGGGCCTGACACACTGATGAACAGGGGCCGCTGAGTACTGCACAAGGTAGTTATAAAGAAACGCACGAAATCAGAGGAAGAAATCACTCATAATTTCTTAAACGCTACTAGCAGTCCGGCTAGGTCAATGGCTCTGCTTAGACAGTTAAAAACGATAGGGTACAGTGGCCGAGCGGCTCCTCGGAAGTCCCACGTTTTGTAGTTAATGCGAAGCGATACTTAAGGTCGTGTAAGCAGTTTCCGTTGGACGATGAATGACTGGAATTCAGTCATTTGAAATGATGGCTTGCGCCATACTCTATTGCATTGCGATGGACGGGTTTGAAGATGTGCAGTGCCAATAGTGATGTACGGAGGAGGTAGTGATGAGATAATTTTTGTGGTTATGACAGTCCTAAAGGCGGAAGGTTATGAACGTACTTTACGGCACTGTGTACTGCGTACACTAGAGGAACATTGCGGAGACAATTCTATGTATCAACACGGCAGTGCACCTTGTTATAAAGCAGCATCTGCGGGGCAATGGTCTGTGGACAGTAACATTCCTGGAATGTATTGGCCTGACAAGGTTTTCGATTCAAAGCAGTGAACGCCTTTGGGGTGAGTTCGAACGTCTTCTTCGCTCTAGACCCCAGCGTCCAATATCACTACCTTACCTTTCAGAGATAAGAGAAGATTGCGGTTTTAATGCCTCATTTGTTGTAGATATTCTCCAACCACTGGAGTACAATGCTCACAACGTTCACACAACCATATGAAACTGTCAGTAAAGCATTTCTTTAAGACGTTGTTCAACTCGCGCTTCACAGTACCTTCGGTGTCGGTTATGTTGTCAAAGTATTGGCCCTTCATGTGACTTTCTGCACTTTATCGTTTTGTTGTAGGCTAGTCCCGTCACCAGTCATGATTTTTTTCTAGGAAAGACCTGACCGTAATTTGCATTTCAGTAAAATCGCGGCAGGCGTCCACGTGTCGTTATTTTTGTTCTTTAGTCCCGGTATGCGAGACAAATTTGCACACACTTTTCTCTTCTATAAAACGTAGTGGAGAATGTCTAGATCACTTGATTTAGAAATGTTGCGAGGAAGTCACATGATAAAGTTGAGACAAAAAGTCAATTAATATATAGTCTGCGCTCTTAAGATTTACCAAATCTTCGCACTATAGCCGTAATTTCAAGTTTTGGTACATAGAAGTAATGTAAAATCGTAGCAACATTTCATTAATTAGAAAGGACTGCTGTATGGGGAACGTATAATAGACTTCTAAGGTATGTAACAAATGTGAAAGTAAAAAGTATCGTATTGAATGCCAGGAAAACCTGTATCAATAAAACTAAAAATTAATCTATCTTTCTATGCCATAATTCTACATTTAATGTCAATACAATAAAAGAAAACCTACTGATGACCACGAGATATTGTCTAAACTAGTTTTAGGAGAAAAAGAGAAGTGGTTGTAAGAAGGCGGACGTACAAATCTCATACTGACATAAAAATTAATAGAAATGCAAGATAGCCTATCATACTGCATCACCTCGAAATACGAGGGTCGGTCAAAAAGTAATGCCTCCCATTTTTTTTCTACTTAAAAAAATTAAGTTAAGTGAAAAATTTGAATTTGGCGCCATTCCTCAAACCTTCTTCTGCAATCCACTGCAGTAGTAACTTTCTGTGTCAACAGGTGGCAGCACAGCAGAAGTTTGTAAGATGGCCGACATCGATGTTCGTTTGAGACAGCGTTGTGTGATTGAATTCTTGAATGCAGAAGGTGAAACGCCCATACGCATTCATGAAAGACTGAAGAAGGTGTATGGTGTTGTGACAGTGGATGTCAGCACTGTTAGACGATGGGTTCGTCGTTGTAAGGAAGCTGAAGGGCAAACACCGTTGACTGACGAAAAGCGGAGCGGCAGGCCGGTGAGTGCAGTGACTCCACACAACATTCAGCAAGTTGATGACATCATTCGTGGTGACCGTCGGGTGACTGCAGATGAAGTGTGTCGCATTATTTCTCTTAGTAAAGGCAGTGTGATCACGATTATTAAACAATTGGGGTACTCAAAAGTTTGTGCACGGTGGGTTCCAAGAATGTTAACCGATCAGAATAAAGAGGCAAGGAAAACAATAGCCTCCCAACACTTGCAGCGCTTCCGTTTGGAGGGAGATGAGTTTCTGAAAAAAATTGTGACCGGGGACGAAACATGGGTGCATTTTTTTGAACCCGAATCAAAGAGGCAGTCAATGGAGTGGCGTCACACAAGCTCGCCGAGGAAGAAAAAATTCAAAACTGTGCGATCGGCAGGGAAAGTTATGGCAACAGTTTTCTGGAATACAGAGGGTGTGATTCTGGTTGATTTTTTGGAGCAGGGATGCACAATAAATTCTGTTCAATACGTCACAACCCTCAAAAAACTTAAAGCACGTCTTCAGTGAGTTCGCCCAACAAAATCAATGGCAGATGTTCTTCTTTTGCATGACAATGCAAGACCACACACCAGTCGTCACACCTCTGACGAGATTGTCAAAATTGGATGGGAAGTTTTGCCTCATCCCCCATACAGCCCTGACCTGGCACCATCAGACTTCCATCTGTTCGGGCCACTAAAAGAAGCTCATCGTGGGATTCATTTTGAAGATGAGGAGGCCGTCAAAACATCCGTGCGTCAATGGCTTAGGAAGCAGAGCTGTGATTTTTACCGTGCTGGGATACATGCCCTTGTTCAAAGATGGACCAAAACTGTAGAGATGGGCGGAGATTACATTGAAAAATGACAAAATGATCCTCAATGTTGTGGTTTTCAACCTATGAAATTGCATTTAAATTTCCTGACAATTAAACGTAGAAAAAAAAATAGGAGGCATTACTTTTTGACTGACCCTCGTAGTTTTCATTGCTGTCATATATTTGTGAGTGGTGTTGTCTTCTTTGTCAAAAATCTGTTACTAGACTGTTACTGGATACTCTAGTCAGCTGTTTTATTCATTGTATTCAGTTCACTGGATATATTTCGAAATTATACAATTTCATATTCATACGTGCTTGTGGCACTACAACTGGTCGGAAATATTGAATTGCATAAAGCGATGTAAAATGCAACCATATCGAAAATATGCCAGCTTTTGTTTGTACCCGAAATGGGCCAGATACAATATAACCAAAAATTCGTGCTTACAGAACGTCTGGTTTACTATGTGTATGTTTGGCCTTCATATGTGTTACACGGAAGTACTGTCATATTTTATGCTTGCTGGTGCACTACTGGCTTTTTAAGTGGTTCCGTTTTGCATCAGTTTATGTACGTCCAGATTTTCATTTAGATTAGACTGCCACATTATTTCGAAATCGGTATTGTGAACTATGTACTGAGGTGCCAAAAGTCATGGGATGTCTTATAATATCGTGTCGGATCTACTTTTGCCCGACGTAGTCTAGCAACTCAAAGTGACATGGACTCAAGAAGTTGTTGGGGATAACCTGCAGAAATACTGATCCATGCTGCCTCTATAGCTGTTCATAATTGCGAAGGGGTTGCCCGCGTAGGATTTTGTGCACCAAAAGACCCCTCGATTATGATCCATAATTATTGAATGGGAATCATGAGGGGCGACCTCGGTGCCAAATCATTTGTTCGAACAGTCTAGAATATTCTTCAAAGCAATCGCCAAAAATTGTGGCCCAGTGACATGGCGCACTGCTATCCATAAAAATACCATCGCTGTTTGGGAACATGAAGTCCACTAACGGCTGCTAACGGTCTCCAAGAAGCCGAACGTGCCCATTTCCAGTCAATGACCGGTTCAGTTGGAAAAGAGGACTCAGTCCATTCCATGTGAACAGAGTCCATACGAGCACGGAGCCACCTTCAGCTCGCACATTGCCTTGTTGACAACTTGAGTTCATGGCTTCGTGGGGTGTACGCCACACTCGATCTCTGTAATCACCTCATTTGACCGGGCACCGGTTTTTCAGCCGTCTGTGATCCAAGCGGTACGGCCATGAGCAAAGGAGAGATGCTGCAGGGGAGGTGGTGATGTTAATAAAAACGCTCGCGTCGGTCGCCTGCTGCATTAGCCCATGAACGCCACATTTCGCCGCACTGTCGTAACGGACATGTTAGTTGTACGACCCACTCTCATTACTGCAGTTATTTCACGCAATGTTGCCTTTATGTTATCACTGACAACTCTACACAAACGCTGCTGCTCTTGGTCGTTAAGTGAGGGCAGCCGGACTCTGACTTGTCCGTTGTGAGAGTGAACGCCTGAAATTTGGTTGTTGATGTTGTGGTCTTCAGTCCTGAGCCTGGTTTGTTGCAGCTCTCCATGCTACTCTATCCTGTGCAAGCTGCTTCATCTCCCAGTACGTACTGCAGCCTACATCCTTCTGAATCTGCTTAGTGTATTCATCTGTTGGTCTCCCTCTGCGATTTTTACCCTCTACGCTGCCCTCCAGTACTAAATTGGTGATGACTTGATGCCTCAGAACATGTCCTACAAACCGATCACTTCTTCTAATCAAGTTGTGCCACAAACTCCTGTTCTCCCCAATTCTATTCAATAACTCCTCATTAGTTACGTGATCTACCCATCTAATCTTCATCATTCTTCTGTAGCACCACATTTCGAAAGCTTCTATTCTCTTCTTGCCCAAACTATTTATCGCCCATGTTTCACTTCCTTACATGGCTACGACTCCGTACTAATACTTTCAGAAACGACTTCCTGGCACTTAAATCCATACTCGATGTTAACAAATTTTTCTTCTTCAGAAACGCTTTCCTTGCCATTGCCAGTCTACATTTTATATCCTCTCTACTTCCACCATCATAAGTTATCAAAACTCATTTACTACTTTAAGCCTCTCATTTCCTAATCTAATTCCCGCAGCATCACCCGACGCAATTCGACTACATTCCATTATCCTCGTTTTGCTTTTGTTGATGTTTATCTTAAATCCTCCTTTCAAGACACTGAAATTTGGTATTCTCGTCGAACTATTGACACGGGAATCTCGGCATATTGAATTCTCTAACGATTTTCGAAACGGAATGTGTCATGAGTCTAGCTCCAACTGTCATTCAGCGCTCATAGTCTGTTAATTCCCGCCGTGCGATGATAATTACATTGGAAAAAAGTTCAGTGAATCAGCTGAGTACAAATAATAGCTCCACCAATATATCTTGTGTACGCAATACTACAGCGATCTGTATATGTGCATATCATTATCTCTTGACTTCAGTCACCTTAGTATACACCATCAACAAGAGAACCAAATGCGTTAACCATTTACTATATGTTAATGAAATACAGTTGACTCCGCCTAAGGCTATATCCATGGAGATTAATCACACCAAAATATAAGTCATCTATAGCTGGGAAAGATTTAATTTCTCGAAACATTGTTTATGTGTCGAGGACAGCAGTTGAGGCAATAAGCTGGAATTAAACAACCAGTATGGGAGAACTTCCCTTATGATGACACATGGGAGGTGACATGAAGACGAGGAAGCAGCTTATTTATCGCGGAGCGAAACGAAAATCGAGGATTATTTGCAGTGACGCAGGTGGCTGTGTGAGTGATTCCTAACTGCGTTCCGTCCCTATCAGTATTTAATTTTCGGGTATTAGTTCCGCCAGTTACATAAATTATTCAACGACAGCCTCGGTGCCACACCAGAATGACAGCCTCGGTGCCAGACCAGATGTGCGCGCACGTGTGTGTGTGTGTGTGTGTGTGTGTGTGTGTTTGTGTGTGTGTGTGTTGCAGCCGTCGGAGAGCTTTGGAAGTCCCATGCGGTCCGGTGAACTTTCCATTTAAAAACAAGTTCGATACTGGCCGGGCTGGCGTCTTCTCTCTCTCTTGGGCTCCGCGGCAGTGGTCGCCCCCGCAACCCAACCGACTCTCCCCCTCCCCCTCCCACTGCCACCCTCTCCTTGGTTTCCGGATGCCCAAGAGGAGCGCTGCGCCGCGACGCGGAAGGGCGATATATTGTGGGCCGATATTGGGAAGTTATCTGCGGTCATCCGACGGGTGTTAGCAGCCGGCGCGGCGCTCATATCCCGAGTTGGCGGCTTCTTGATGGCGGCGGCGGCGGTGCTGTCAGGCAGCGTTATTGGGCTGCTCAGCGCTCACGTCTCGCCGCACGAGCCGCAGATAGCAGCCTCCCGGCTTCTTCCATCCTGCAGCGTTTCTTCAGTGGCCAACATCCGGCGCACGTCGTGCGCGAAATGTGCTGTGTATTAGGTGGCGAATATGTCCTCGTTCCCACTCTGAACGCCTTAATGTTGACGTGGAAGGTTTCCGAGTGTTGAGTCACGTCATCATGTTGTAAAAGGACTTCCACTAAATGAATGTGGCTCTCCATTGAAAATAGTAATGGAGAAAACGGAGAATTTTATTTCTCAAGATACGTTTAGCGAAACAGGGTCGTGTTGTTATCACGATGTCGATGCTGCTGTGGAATTCCTACAACGATGGTTTTTATGACATATGAAAAAGAATCGTATATGTGACAGAGACGAAGAGATGTTTATAGTGAGCGGTTCTAGGCGCTACAGTCTGGAACCACGCGACCGCTACGGTCGCAGGTTCGAATCCTGCCTCGGGCATGGATGTGTGTGGTGTCCTTAGGTTAGTTAGGTCTAAGTAGTTGTAAGTTATAGGGCACTGATGACCTCAGAAGTTCAGTCCTATAGTGCTCAGAGCCATTTGAACCATTTTTTTTTGTTAATAGTGATAGAGACATAAAATACTGAATAGCCTGACAAGGAGATAGATGCCTGTCTCGTGGGCGCCTAACACCACGGCACAGCGCGTCCCCAGGTTGCGGATAGGGGATACGGCCTTCAGATATGAAGGGGAGCTGCGAATACAAAAAATAAGCAGTCGCGGACAGCCGGTGGGGAGCAGGCGATGGCGTGATGAAGCATATCTGATTCTTCTTCTCTTACTGTCAAGTCTATTCATCAGGAATCAGCAACATTAATGATCATGGGTCCCTTTGAAGTAAAATTTTCCGGAGGTAAACCAGGTTCCCATTCGGATATCCGGGCGGAACCTACTTCGAAGAGATTCAGGCCGAAAACAACTTTCAGGTTGGGAACATGGAACGTTAAAAGTTTGAACAGGCCAGGAACGTTCCAGACATTACTAGACGAATTAGATAGGTACGATGTAGACATTACAGCTATTGAAGAAACTCGGTGGCAGGGGGAGGGTAGCATAAAGAGGGGTAACTATACATTTTTCTATGGAGGTGCGGAAGCTCACAGTTTCGGAACAAGTTTCGCAGTACAGAGAAAAGTGCTTCACGCAATCAGAGATATAAGGTTCATTAGTGACCGACTATCAGTTATAGTGTTGTCCGGCAGGTGGAATAGATTAGTAGTAATTAATGTTCACTCACCAACTGAGAACACTGAAGAGGTTGTTAAAGACGGATTTTATGAAGAACTAGATCAACTGTGGGATGAGTTCTCCTCGTACGATACAAAATTAATCATAGGTGATTTTAATGCGAAGATAGGGAAGGAGGAATCATTCCGGCATGCAATTGGGAAAGAAAGTTTCCATAACACTTCGAATGATAATGGCACAAGGGTGGTTAATTTTGCTGTTTCAAAAGACATGATTGTTGAGAGCACATATTTCAAAAGGAAGGACATTCAAAGATCAACTTGGGTCTCTCCCGATGGACACACCCGAAACCAAATTGATCATGCTCTTGTAGATCGGAGATGCCACACTACCTTAGAAAATGTTAGGACTTTCAGGGGAGCAGACTGCGGTTCTGATCATCTTTTTGTAGTTGCCGAAGTTCACCAACGGCTATCTACAGCAACATCAAGGTGTCACAATGCAGAAGTTGTTAGGTTCGACACTGACAAGCTAAATGATGAAAACCTTAGAAGAAGGTAGATGATAGAAATTTCAAATACGTTTGATGCTCTCAGGACACACAAAGATCAAGCCAAGGCTGTAAATAAACAGTGGATCACTGTGAGGAATGATGTCAAGGGGTCAGCGAAGGTCACAATAGGTACAATTAACAAGAACAGGAGGAAACCGTGGTTTGATGAGGAATGCAAGCAATTGGTAGAGGAAAGAAGAAAAGCGCGATTAGTTTGAGAGAGAATGGGAGACAGACAACGAGAGGAGTTCTTGAAAATGAGAAGGGAAGTTGGCCGTAGGCTATGGGCAAAGAAGAGGGAATATTTGAACAATCAAATTTTAAAAAATGGAAACAAACAGTAAAACAAAAAACATTATGAAAAATAAATGGGTATAGGAAGGGGTTCTAGGACAAACGCAAGTCGAGGGGATGCCGGGGGAATACTGACAGACACCAGTGCTATGTTAAGTAAATGGAGGGCATATTTTGAACATCTATTAAATGTACACCAGGAAGCAGGAAATGAGCAGGCGTACGAAATACTTACAGCAGAACGCCAGATACCTCAGCCAACTTTAAAGGAAGTAAGAGACGCAATCAACAAATTGAAAAACCATAAAGCACCAGGATCAGGTTGCATAACTGCAGAATTAGTTAAAAATGGAGGACAGAAATTGGTGGAAGTAGTTCACAAAGTGATAACTAAAATATGGAACTCAGAGATGATACCTGAAGAGTGGCAAGAGTCGATTCTGATCCCAATTTTTAAGAAGGGCGAAAAATGGATTGTAATAATTATAGAGGGATATCGCTATTACCAGTATGTTCCAAAATTTTCTCGAATATTCTGTTAAGCAGGTTTACACCATTTCAGATGAAATTGTGGGGGATTACCAAGCTGGCTTTCGGAGGAACAGATCAACTATAGACCAAATATTTACCCTGCGTCAGATTTTGGAAAAGAAATGGAAATACAATAAACCAGTTCATAATCTTTTAATAGATTTTACAAAAGCATATGATTCAGTATTGCGATCAAAATTTAACATAATTCTTTTGGAACTTGGAATACCAAAGAAGTATGTTAGACTTATAGAAGCGAGTTTGAAAAAGACAAAAGGTAGAGTACGCGTAGGGAAATTGGAGTCAGAAGAATTTGTAATAAAGAACAGACTTAAGCAGAGAGATGCCCTATCTCCGCTACTTTTTAATTTAGTCCTAGAATATATTGTACGAATGACAGCAGATAATTCAGAGGGTGTGGAGTTAAATGGAAATATTAAGATTTTTGGGTATGCTGATGATTTAAACATCATTAGCGATAGGAAAAATCTGTAACAGCAAATGCAAATGCGTTAATCAAGGCTAGTGAAGATGTAAGTCTAAGGATAAGTGAAGACAAAACTAAATACCTGGTTACTACTAGAATGCCAACAACAGTAGATTATGAAATGTTAAGAGTTGGAGACATCCAGTTTGAAAAAGTGAACACATTTAAGTATCTAGGCGTGGACAACACTTCGAGAAATGAGATTACTGGCGGGAAGTGCGTGCTACTTCTCACTGAATAGAATACTTTCATCACGGATATTGTCTAGGAGTTTAAAGATTAGAATATACAAAACTATTATTCTACCAGTTATGCTGTATGGGTGTGAGACTTGGTCCCCCACTGTGCAAAATGAAAAGCCTTTTCGAGTATTTGAAAACAAAATACTGAGGAAAATTTTCGGAGCAAAAAACAAAAAAAAAAGAAAAAGAAAAAACATTAGTGGAGAGTGGCGAAAACTGCATAACGAAGAGGTTCACGAACTCTGTACAAGCTCTGACATAATCAGTATTATTAAATCACGTAGGCTGCGGATAGCTCGAATGCATGTAGGCAGGGCAGCGCGCAGAGTACTGGTAGGGCACTTAGAGGGAAAACGTCCTGTGGGGAGACCGAGACCGAGGAGTAGATGGGAGGACAATGTGAAGGCTGATCTGAGGAGCCTAGGTATTGAAGGTGAATGGAAGGAAATAGCCCAAGACAGGGACAGATGGCGAAAATACTTTGCTGCGTTAATGGACTCTCGTGTCCGGTATGACCAGTGAGTGAGTAAGTGTGAGGAGATATGGGCCGAAACAGTGCGATATTTACTTAGCAACTACGCTAGGATGTTAGTGGGATGGAGTCACAGCTGGTGCGATGGACATACACTGCCACAAAAAAGAAGTACACGCTTTTAGAAGTTTCGAGTTCACTCAAGATTTATTGTTGCAGTTGCATATGGAGTACATGTAATGATTGCGTTTACAGATCGACAGCACAAGCGGTTCTGACGTATCAGGTCTCACCCTATGCTAAAACACCCATAATAGTACGTGGTATAATACCCAAGCATGTCAACGCAGGCGCCGATTCTGGCACCCAGCAGATCGAACACACTGCTAATTTGTCTTGTGACATGTTATGCTCCGCCTGATCGACCTGTTCACGTAGTTCTGTGAGAGTTGTTGGTTGAGGAGTCGCAAGAATCACTTCTCGTGGCATCATACCCAACATGTGCTCGATTGGAGACAAGTCTGGACATCATGCTGCCCAGTGAAGTTTCTTCTCGTTAGCAGAGCACGGTAAATTTCGCGTGCAGTGTTGGCGAAAATTATCCTTTTGGAACAACGTATCACTTTCTTGTTGCAAGAAAAGCGATAGAACTTGTCTAATAAGGTTCTGCACACACCGAGCGCTGGTTAGAGTTACTTCCAAAAACCGAAGGTGAACGATAGTGGTAGCTTATCGCACCCCTGACCAGACGGCCTGGGGTATGGGCCAGTGTGTCTTGCACGAATGCACACTACGAGACGGCGCTCACCAGCTCTACATTGTATGCCCAGACAACAATCACTTGCGTGTACGCAGAATCTGCTTTCGTCGCTCAAGACCACGGCGAGCCATTCCATCTCCCAAGTGATCCTCTGACGGAACCAGTGAGGCGTGCACCTCGATGCTCTGGCGCGAGTGGAAGACGGGCTAGAGGTGTGCGTGCCCGTAATCCCACTGCAACTAACCGGTTCGCAACGGTTTGTGTTGACACGTCTGGTCTCACAGGCCCTCTTATCTGTGCTGTGGTAGCTGTACGAGCTGCCACTGCTTTTCTTACAACACGACGAACCTGATGGGCGTCTGCGCTGCGTGAGCGTCCAGAACCTCGTCTGCGGGTGTGAGAACGTTCACGTGACCACCAATACCACCAACGTTGCACAACAGACGCATAAAGTCAAACCTGTGTGGCAGTTCTCGGGAAGGACCGCCCGCCCTCCTTCCCCATTCGGAAGGCCACAGTTTGATCCTTTTCAAATTCGCTCAATTGGTTGTAGGAAGGACGTCTCTTTGGCGTGGTTGTCTGCTTCCTTCTCACTTCTGGGACACATTGAGTGCTCTAGCTGTTAGCATTCCCTTTTAAGGGTGGTAGGACGTCGAACAGGCCGACTTGGAGCACGAGAGGCACCACAGGACATTTTAATTTCCGCTGTCTACACTTTTACAAATAAATTCATAAAACTTTGTCAGCATGACCAGGAAAGATTCAGGATTCACACTCATACCAGTGGTAGCGCAAAAACACAACAAAATGTTTTTTACTTGCATGCGAAATTTCATAATTTTTCACTTTCTGTTAGGCGCATTCTTTGCTATAGGTAACAGAGATTCTGCGATGAATTTTGCACAGCATAAAAACCGTACTTATTAGTGTATGAAACTCTAGAATTTTCCAAATCTACTAAAAAATGTGGTAAAAACTGAGATAATTAACTACAAAATTTGAGATCTGTCTAAGCATGAAGTTTAAAATGTAACAGCTCATTCATTTTTTCATAAATTAAATAAATTCTGGAGTTTCATACACCTGTAAATATGGTTTGTAAGCTGTGCAAAATTCATCGAAGAATATCTCTTACTTGTGAAGAAAAGTGTACTTTTAGCAACAAATGCAGCCAATAATAAGTGAAAAACGATGAAACTTCTCATAAAAAATATTTTATTGCGTGTTTGGGCTTCCCCCGCTATGAGTGTGAATCCTCAATCTTTCCTGGTCATGCTGACCAAGTTCCATGAATTTATTTGTAAAAGTATAGACAGTGGAAATTAAAATGACCTGTGGTGTCTGTCCTGCTCCAAGTCGACCCATTTGACGTCCTTCTCCCCTTAAAGATTTGACCCAGATGGCGCTCTGGTAGCTATGCCACTGCGCTACTTGCTGGCGGACTACGCTGAAATCATTATCAGTACATCTGCCTTCCCCAGGTGACATATGCTGTCATCAGTGTCATCAGATCAAAATCGACATCATCTGTGTAGATATACTAATTCTTTTTTCCGGCAGTGTACGTCGGAACTCATTCAATGTTGCGAAAAGAGAGCTGTCCGATATTTTGGTGGAAATAATTGCAGAAGGAACGAAGGTCAGTGAGAGGTTACATACGAGTGATAATGGTGTACGGGTTGTGTGGACCTGAGATGAGAGTGTAGGAGACGAAGTGGTGTGACTGAGTGCCCCGGTTTCCTTACCGTGTTCTAAGGCGCTATAGGTAGTGAAGCTGTGGGAAATGCATGAGCTGGCAGTGGATGTGAGTTGGAGAAGACAGCGAAAAGCGAATCGCAGTTTACATCTATTAAGAATTTCCAAGAATTTGCAAAATTTTGGAGGAGCCGGAATGTTTTAATGTACAGGTGAGGGATTTGTGAGTCAAAATAACGGTAGAAGGATGTAGATGTCAGGTGTTATCTACTACAATGTTTCGGCAAGAGCAAACTTACATTTCGACATAACACCTCTACTGGGCACAGCAACACGTCACAATTTTTAAAATTGTTGACCGTATTGATTTGCTGTAGTGAAAGCCAGGTACATGTTTGTAACTGATTCCATTTAAAACATAAAGCATCCATTGTCTACTTAGATAAAGGAAAATTTGTACCTACCTCTGGTCATTCCTGACTCAGATACATTCAACATTCTTTCTCTCTTAGATCAGGAATCAAACACTCCAGTAACGAAACACATCGGACGATTTCACATTGAAGACGTATCTCCTTCTTTAAACAGCAAAGGACTCTCCCTGCACGTTACAGAGGACTGGCAGACACTACGAAAATCTTGACAAAAGGTCAGAACAGATACGTAGTAAATGACGTAAACGACGCTATGACTTTACCTCATCCCAAAGTTAAAAGGAAAGAAACTAGACCTCTTCGTGCAACTTACGTTACTTGAACAATTTATAAAATCGACAGGAAGCTATCATCTAAGCAAGGTATACATTAAAACATCATAGTTATGTGTCAGAGAGTTGTAATGTAATGTGACATCGTTCATTTCTGTACAATAACTACTAGAAAGTACACTACTGACCATTAAAATTTTTACACCAAGAAGAAATTCAAGTTAGTAAACGGCTATTCATTGGAAAAATATATTATACAAGAACTGACATATGATTACTTTTTCACGCAATTTAGGTGCATAGATAATGAGAAATCAGTACCCAGAACAACCACCTCTGGCCATAATAACGGCCTTGATGCGCCTGGGCTTTGAGTTAAACAGAGCTTGGATGGCGTGTACAGGTAAGGCTGCCCATAAAGCTTCAACACGATATCACAGTTCATCAAGAGTAGTGACTGGCGTACCGTGACAAGCCAGTTGCTCGGCTTACCATTGACCAGTCCTTTTCAGTTGGTGATTGATCTGGAGAGTGTGCTGGCCAGGGCAGCAGTCGAACATTTTCTGTATCCAGAAAGGCCCATACCAGATCTGCAACATGCGGTCGTGCATTATCCTGCTGAAATGTAGGGTTTGGCAGGGATCAAATGAAGGGTAGAGTAACGGGTCGTAAAACATCTGTAATGTAGCGTCCACTGTTTAAAGTGCCGTCAATGCGAACAAGAGGTAACGGAGACGTGTAACCAATGGAACCCCATAACATCACGCCGGGTGATACGCCAGTATAGTGATGACGAATAAACGCTTGCAATGTGCGTTCACCGTGATGTCACCAAACACGGATTCGACCATCATGATGCTGTAAACAGAACCTGGATTCATCCGAAAAATGACGTGTTCCCATTCTTGCTCCCAGGTTCGTTGTTGAGTACACCATCGCAGGCGCTCCTGTCTGTGATGCAGCGTCAAGGGTAACCGCAGCCATGGTCTCCGAGGTGATAGTCCATGCTGCTGCAAACGTCGTCGAACTGTTCGTGTAGATGATTGTTGTCTTGCAAACGTCTGCGGCTGTTGGCTCAGGGATCGAGACGTGGCTGCACGATCCGTTACAGCCATGCGGATAAGATGCCTGTCATCTCGACTGCTAGTGATACGAGGCCGTTGGGATCCAGCACGGCGTTCCGTATTACCCTCCTGAACCCACAGATTCCATATTCTGCTAACAGTCATTGTATCTCGACCAACGCGAGCAGCAATGTCGCGATACGATAAACCGCAATAGCGATATGCTACAATCCGACCTCTATCAAAGTTGGAAACGTGATGGTACGCATTTCTCCTCCTTACACGAAGCATCACAACAACGTTTCACCAGGCAACGCCGATCAACTGCTGTTTGTGTATGGGAAATCGGTTGGAATCTTTCCTCATGTCAGCACGTTGTAGGGGTAGCCACCGGCACCAACCTTTTGTGAATGCTATGAAAAGCTAATCATTTGCATATCACAGCATCTTCTTCCTGTCGGTTAAATTTCGCGTCTGTAGCACGTCGTCTTCGTGGTGTAGCAATTTTAATGGCCAGTAGTGTAGTTAACAGGTGGTTCATAGTATTACAAGAAGGAAGGATGTGAAATAACATAGATACTACGCAGCCGCTTATTATTCAAATGATGGCAATTTCGATGGATTTTACAGTGTGCGAACACACTGCAGCTATAATTCACACTCACTTCCAAACATTTTCTACCATTTCACCAAGTGATTGAATTGTCTACGATTTCGTCATCATGATATTTCATTAAGCTGAAGTCAGCAAAATTTTCTTCTGACCAGCTGGAGTCTTGAAGACGACAATGGGAGTACACAACCAGAAATAAAGAAATATTGCTGTTATGAGAAAAATGTGCTCGTCTCGCGAACAGAAAATGAATTGTGTTCTGTACGTCAGCACAAAAACGAATCCATTCTCGTGATTCCGTCCCGAGAACGGGAGATGTAGTTTCTGATTACGGTAGCCAATACCGCTGGTATTCAGTGGCGCACGCACGGAAAGGCTTCACTTCCATCGGCTATCTAACTTCAATCTTTCGTTTTTATAGAAGATACCTGAAAAAAGGAAGAAAAAGGAACAGCGCGGTTCTTTGCTAGTGAATGAGGACACGTTGTATACAAATCAATGCCCGAAGAAAAGCAGGGCAAACGTAAATTTTTTCCCCCGAGTTGCTATGCATGTCCGGCAACTGTTTAATTACGGTAGTGCTTATGCGAGGAAGAAATGTTAACCTGTCAACAATGAGTTTGTTAGCAGCGTGTGGGGGAAGAAATGGCCGTGCCCTAGTTGAATAGACCATCTCAGAGTTCTCCTAAACTCAATTACAGAAGACCACTGACAGAAGAAATTCCAGAAAACGGACCCCTTAACAGAGCCTCAGAGAAATGTTGCTGACTAGGTGTGTGGCGCTTAAAAAATATTTCTAAAGGAAATTTATTGGACTGCTGACGCCCGTAGTATTTCTGGTCTCAGTTGGTGTATAGCGGTAGACAAACAAAAGCAGACCACCTCGTACGTATTTTTGACAATGAATAACTTGTGACTCTGGTGCGCAGAAACGCTGCGCCACCTACCTGTATAACATCTACTTGAAACTGTTGCTGTTATCATTAACGTTGTTCAGCTTACACAATGTAGTGAGCAATAGCAGTGAAGATCTGGAAATATCAAGGAAACCAAACAGATGAAACACAAACAAAGCCCGCGGCAGTATTCATAGCTTGCTTACTTCACTTAAAACCATTATTTACGTCTTTTGGTTTATGTAATTTTTTCCTTTTTTGTGAGCTGCGAACAGTTAGCGATATACAGATAAGAAAAATTTTCTGCTTGTATCTTACTTTTCTACATCCATCACAAGTTTTGAAAGCCATGAAACCAAGCTTTCTTGTCGTTTCATTTCTGGCCTGCGGACGTGACATTATTTCTGGAGTCAGCGATGTAATAGGAAATATGGAGATCGTTAACCACGCTCAGCGGAAGTAAATCACTCACGTTAAGTTGTACAAAAGGCACTACGTGTGTCTCTCAGTTCATATTTTAATACACACATTTCCTGCAGCTCTTCAAAGGCAAATATGTTGAACATATTCAGGTTGTTTTTTGGTGGCATTCAGCAAGTGCTTTGCTTCTATTTTCCAAGCAAGACGTAGCTGACTGCCAAAACTATCTTACATGTGGATGTCACCAATGAATTGTCATATGTAAAGCACAACGAAATCCACACAATGATGAGACATGAACATCAAAAGGCATAGTTGACACATTTAACAGACGAGGTGGTTTACGCATCCTATGCCGGATAGTCGGTATGAATCACGATGTAAATGGTATTTTCTTACTTCGTCCTGAGTGGAAGAAGGAGTTGTGCCGTAAAATTCGTCATCGGGAAACTATGCGTCAGTGTCCTGGGCTAAATCATTAAATCTACGTGAGCTACTTTCACAGCTCCACTGTAGTGATAGTATGCAGACCACACAACTGGCCACAAACCCTCAAGTTCTAGACAATAGGGAAAATATAGCCAGATGATGCTAGAAAGAGGAAGTGAAGGCAGGCAACGAAAAACTGAAGAATAATAAGGCCCCAGGAGTGGATCTAATACAAGAAGAGCTCATCAAAAATGCAGGAAAGAAATTTGTCGAACATTTCCACAATCTTATAGTTAATATTTGGATAGATGAAAGTGTCTGATTGAAGTATAGGTATCATAGGCCCAATACACAAAAAGGTGATACTATGATGTGCTCTAAGTACAGGGGAATTTGCCTATTACATACGGCATATAAAATATTCGCCAACATACTTTTTAATAGGCTTACACTCTATGTTGAAAACGCTATTGGTGACCATCAATGTGCGTTTCATCAGAGAAGTACTACTGTTTTACAAATCTTCACGGTATGGCAAATACTATAAAAATGAAAATAATTTGGGATTGATACATATTGCCTCTTTATAGACTTAAGATCGGCCTGCGACAGTATTGGCAGGAGAGTGCTGTATACAGCAATGGATTCACTTAGTGAAAGAGACTAAGGAAAAGACATCGAATCTGATTGAAATGCTGACTATGTGATCACAAAAAATGGAGTGAGACTGGATGACGCATTATCCCACCTTGGAGAAGGTTGTAACAGATGCAGATATCAATACCAAAGAGACTTCACGTGTGTATCAGTTCAGATGCTGGTATAAGCAGATGATATTGATATGATTGCAAGAACGCCAAGAACAGTGAAAGAAGCATCTACAAGTATTGAAAGAGCTGCTAGAAAGATGAACTTACAGATAAAAAAAGGGAAAACTAAGTATATGCCTGTAACTAAGAAAGATTATACAAACGAGCCCACGTCCATAGAAATTGGTTCTCGTAAGTTTGATGTCTTGTGTAGTTTCATTTATATTGAATCGCAATTAAACTGTAAGAACAATGTCACCTCCGAAATCCAAAAACGAATATTTTCTGCCAACAGGTGCTACCGTGGCCACAGAAAATACCTGAAATCGAAGTTGATGTTCAGGAAAACTAAAGTTATGATGTACAAAGTTTTAGTGAGGCCGGTGGTGTAACATGGACATTAACGAAATTTAATGGAAGGCAATAGGTCATATTTGAAAGAAAGTTCTTGAGACAAAATTCTTGAGACAGTGGAAGAATATGGCGTATGGAGGACGAGAGGCAAATATGAATTATATGATCTGCATACTGAACCAGACATTTTCAGCTACGCTAACATTAAAGGCTGGAATGGGCAGGAAATGTACCAGGAGAAAACGAAGGAATGATTAAGTAGATATTCAGCGCACCACCAGAAGGAACCACGAGATTAGGAAGACCAAAGCTAAGGTGGGAGGAAGATATCAGAGAGGACATAAGGAGAACTGGAATAAAAACTGGAGGAGTTCGGCACTAAACGGGGAAGAATGGAAAAATCTTCTCTACAAGGCCAAGGTTCACAGGAGTTTGTTGAGTCAGTGATAATGATTATGATGATGATAATGATGACTGTGAAATTAGAAGGAGATGCCAAACTCATGAAGTATACTGCGGCTTAATTAAACCCTGACCGCAATTGCTCAGAAGAATTACCATTACAGTAATTATTTTCCCAGACTTCCAATAATGGTGCATGCTAAATAAAGGAGTACAGACTGTGTCTGTGCATCTACAGCTACACACATACTCCACAAGTCACTATGTGATGCGGGGCGATGAGTTCCCAGTACAGCTGCTAGTCATTTCTTTTCCTATTCCATTCACAAATAGAGCGAGGCAAAAACAACATGCGTCCGTACGAGCAGTAATTTCTCGTATCTTCGTAGTCTTTAACGGGAAATGTTTGTTGGCGGCAGTAGAATCATTTTGCAGACAGCTTCAAATGCCGGTTCTCTACATTTTCTCAGAAGTGTTTTTCGAAAGGAACGTCACCTTTCCTCTAGGGATTACCACTTGAATACTCGAAGCATGTCGGCGATACTTGCGAGTTGTTCGAATACACCAGTAACAAATCCAGCAGCCCGCTTCTACATGGCTTCGATAACTTCCTTTCATCCGACCTCGTGTGGATCCAAAACACTAGAGCTGTAATCAATAATAGGTCACATCAACGTCCTATATGCGGTCTCCTTTACAGATGAACCACACTGTCCCAGCATTCTCTCAATAAATCGAAGCCTGCCATTCCCTTTCACTAAAGTCCTCACATGTTTGTTCCATTTTATATCGATATGCAACGTTACGCACAGATATTTAAACGACTTTACTGTGTCAAGCAGGATACTACTAATGCTGTATTTCAACATTTCGATTTCGTTTTTCCTACTCATCCGCATTAACTTACATTTTTCTATATCTACAGCCAGATGGCATTCATCACACCAACTACGAATTTTGTATATCATCGTGTATCCTCCAAAAGTCGTTCACTTTCGACAGCTTACCGCATCATCAGCAAACAACTGCAGATTGCTGCCCAACCTGTCCACCAAATCTTTTGTTCTTTAACAGCCTGCAATGTGCACTGTGTCAAATGCTTTCGTAAAATCTAGAAATATGGTATCTGCCGGCTGTTCTTCATCTATAGTTCGCAGTATATCGTGTAAGAAAAGGGCAAGCTGAGTTTCTCAGGAGCGATGCTTTTTAAAACCGTGTTGATTCGTGGACATAAGCTTCTCGGTCTCAAGGAAATTTGTTATATTCGAACTCAGAATATGTTCAAGAATTCTGCAGCAAACAAGAGTTAAGACTATTGGTCTGTAATTTCACAGGTCCGTTTTTTTTACCCTTCTTATGTACAGGAGCTACTTGCTCTGATTTGCAGGCGCTTGGGACGTGGCTCTGGTCAAGAGACACGCGATAAATGAAAGACAAGTAAGGAACCAATGCCGTAGAATACTCTGTGTAAAACGGAACTGAAATTCCTTCCGGACATGGTGACTGACTTATTTTCAACTCTTTCACTTGTTTCTCTATGCCAGGGATGTTCATTTCTAAGTCGTCTATACGGGAGTTTGCTTCATGATCAAACGACAGTATGTTTGTGCGAGTCCCCTGCATTAACGGTTTGTTAACCGCGAAATTTAAAAACTCCTTAGATTTTTTTACTTCAGAATAACGTAGTACTCCCCACTATGACGACAGGAGATATGGAACATAAGCACGCATGTCTACTGCTTCAAACTGTGTCATCAGGAAGGCGTTTACCGACCCGCGGCTTATGTGCTACAGATATTTAGCAGCGAATATCTCAATAAACGGATAAACTATTTGTGGGGAAATTACTGACCGATAAACCATATTAATAGAGCTATTATCGTCATATACTGTTACTACTTCCTGGGAACTAATTTAACAAGCCCCGCGATGGAGCGTGTAGGTGGATTAATAATATTATCAATAAATGTTGTCGGTATCGTTTGTCAGCCCAGAATATAAGCAATTGAGCATATGGGCAGTAACTGCGTTATGAAAGTATCTTCGGAAAACGTGCGCCGAGTGAGCCACGTCGAGTATTGGTCGCAGCGGTGCCGCGTCAAACAGTGGAGAACGCGTAATTACGCAGCAGGACATAAAAGCGCATTTCTCGACAGCCGCGGCAATCGGCATGCGTTGTAAAAGCGTTAGCGGCACGCTTTATTCCCGCAGTAAAAGGCCGCTTACGGAATTAACTTGAAATCTTGTTTCGACGAGCTTTGATTTCGCAGCGACAATTGAGAAAATCACTACGCCGGAACAGGCAGCGCTAGGTGGGGTGGCTCCATCCGCCTGCAGGGTAGTAAATAAAGTTCGGCGTTCCGGAGCCGCGATACATATAAAAGTTATTAACAACTGACGGTGCGCCCGCCATAATGTGCACCGGTACGTAAATCAGAGCGTGCAGTCTGCTGCCGCAATAAAAGCCACCCCTCCCACGTTACCCCTCACAAAAAAGAGTGCAGGGCACCCACCATCTGTATTGGAATTTAAAAAAATAATGCTGATCGTGGTACATCCAAACTCATCTGAATAGTAGATTAGGCCATTACAACTTAATCACGCGGCGACAGTGACAAATATGATTTAATTTAGAGTGTGCATGAATTTTTTTATTAGTGTTGCACGGCGGAGGGCTAGCACAGCAGGGCGTGTAGCTGGTGTACGCGATGGCAGTGTGTGTCGAATTCCTCCGATAATGTGTGGCTCCCTCGTTAATGGACTCATACATGCTACCTAAAGTATTTTCAGTTTCGACTGTATACGATATGACGAATGAATAGGATATACCCAAAAGCAAATGCAGACAGGCAAGGTCTTCTGAAGTCATCGAAGGAGAACTGCATAAAAAGAGCTTTAGAGAGCAAGACTGCGTCGGCGAGGCAGTAGAGCATAACCTAGCTGTATCTTTCACTCTGGATCGACGGGGCAGTAAAAGACTTGTTGAAGCAGCGTTTGGCTTACAGGGCTTGTAATCGCTGGATGAAGAGTACCGCAAGTACTGTGAAAGACTCAACTGCTCACACAAGCAAGCGTCATCACAAAGAGATAATCTCTTTGGAAACGAATACGGATTCGAAAGTTTAGTTCCAAAACTATTCCTTTCTGCATCTAGATCTATAACGATACTCAGCAAGAAACCTGAGCATTCTTTTCTCCCTTCCCTGTTTTCATGGTGAATGGTGGATAGAAACAGCAACTGCCGATAAACTTTTCTATCAGCTCTAATTCGCTGATTTTTTCGTCGTGATCAATTCGCGAGACATATGTATGAGGAAACATTAATCTCTCTGTCCCCCTCCTCTGCTTCCTCTCTGCCCATCTCCTTCTCTCACCCCTCTCTCTGTCCACCTTCTCTGGCTCCGCTATCTCAATCCCGTCTCCCCATTTGTTTCTTTCTTTCTTTATTTAAACGTTAAGTTCCGTAAGACCAAATTGAGGAGCAAATCTCCAAGGTCATGGAACGTTTCAGTACATGAAGTTACTATATAAAGGAAATAACAGATAAAAATAAGATGTTTATGAACCCGAAAAAAGTGATGCCATAAGTTTGGCAAGTAAACGCAATCAACACTACAACAAGAGTCAGCTTAATTTTTGAAGGAACTCCCCGACAGAATAGACAGAATGACAAAACACGAGGAAGCTCTTCAGTTTCGATTTAAATCGCTTGGATTACTGCTAAGATTTTTGAATTCTAGTTTAGCTTATTGAAAATGGAGGCAGCAGAATACTGCACACCTTTCTGCACAAGTGTTAAAGAAGTCCGATCCAAATGTAGGTTTGACTTCTATCGAGTATTAACTGAGTGAAAGCTCCTTATTCTTGGGAATAAGCTAATATTGTTATCAAGAAATGACAGTAAGGAATACAAACATATTGAGGTTTGTGAAATCACACCACTTATTGCCCGAACCGCGCGTTTCTGAGCCAAAACTATCTATTTGGAATGGGAAGAGTTACCCCAAAATATAATACCATACGACATAAGCGAATGAGAATAATCAAAGTAGAGTTATTTTAGTGTCGAACGATCACTCTCATCAGATACCGTTCGAATAGTAAAAATGACAATATTAAGTCTTTGAACAAGATCCTGAACGTGGGATTTCCACAACAGTTTACTAACTATCTCAACGCCTAGAAATTTGAACTGTTCAGTTTCACTAATCATATGCACATTCCGTGAAATTAAGATGTCAGGTTTGGTTGAATTGTATGTTAGAAACTGTAAAAACTGAGTCTTACTGTGATTTAGCTTTAGTTTATTTTCTACAAGCCATGATCGCGAAAGCGTTACGGAGATGATAGATAAACTCCAGTGGAAGACTTTGCAGGAGAGACGCTCAGTAGCTCGGTACGGGCTTTTGTTAAAGTTTCGAGAACATACCTTCACCGTAGAGTCAAGCAGTATATTGCTCCCTCCTACGTATATCTCGCGAAGAGACCATGAGGATAAAATCAGAGAGATTAGAGCCCACACAGAAGCATACCGACAATCCTTCTTTCCACGTACAATACGAGACTGGAATAGAAGAGAGAAACGATAGAGGTACTCAGGGTACCCTCCGCCACACACCGTCAGGTGGCTTGCGGAGTATGGATGTAGATGTAGATGTAGATGTAGATCGTATGAACTGCACTATTTGAAACCGAGTCAATGTTGTACACAACATCCTTTACTACCAAGCTAGTGTCATCAGCAAACAGAAATATTTTAGAGTTACCCATAATACTAGAGGGCATATCATTTATATAAATAAGGAGCAGGAGCGGCCCCAACACTGATCCCTGGGGCACCCCCCCCCCCCCCCCCCCCACTTGACAGTACCCCACATCACAGTCATTCTCATCGCTGTGAAAATGACCTTTTGCTGTCTGTTGCTAAAGTAAGAGGTGAACCATTGTGAGCTACTCTCCGTATTCAGTAATGATCCAAATTCTGGAGCAATATTTTATGATCAAAACAATCAAACGCCTTTGTTAAATAAAAAAAAATATGCCTATCATTCGAAACCTTTTGCTCACTCCATCCACTATCTTACAGAGAAAAGAGAATATAGATTTTCAGTTGTTAAACGACTTCTAAAGCCGAATTATATATTTGATAGCAAATTATGTGATATAAAATGAACTTTAGCAAACACTGATGGCATAGAAATAGGTCTAAAATTGCCTACATTACCTCTTTCTCCCTTTTTGTAAAGCGGCTTTACTACTGAGTACTTTAATCGTTCAGGAAACTGACCATTCCTAAAGGAAAAATTACAAATATGGTTAAACACAGGGCTAACATGGGCAGCACTGAACTTTAATATCCTGCTAGGCACTCCATCATAACCATGAGAGTCCTTAGTCTTCAGTGATTTAATTATTGACTCAATCTCCCCCTTGTCTGTATCACAGAGGAGTATTTCAGACATCAGTCTCGGAAAGACATTTGCCAAGATAGTTATGTAATTCCCTGTAGAAACTAAATTTTTATTTAATTTACCAGCAATGCTCAGAAAATGATTGTTAAATACTGTAAATATATCACATTTATCAGTAACAGAAATATTTTTTACGAACTGGCTTGATATCGTCGACCTTGTCCTGCTGACCAGACACTTACTTCATAACTGACCATATGGTTTTAATTTTATACTGTGAATTAATTATTCTATTTGCATACCATATACTCTTCGCCTTACTAATAACATTTTTAAGCATCTTACAGTATTGTTTGCAATGGGCTACTGTAGCTTGATTATGGCTAGTTTTAACATGTTGATACAATTCCCGCTTTGTTCTACATGATGCCCTTATACCACTAGTCAGCCATCTGGGCTGCCCTTTGCTGGTAGTACCCCGTTTAGAACGTTCTAATGGAAATCAGTTCTCAACGAGCATGATAAATGTGTTAAGGAAAGCATTACATTTTTCATCTATGTTATCGGCACTATAAACATTCTGCCACTCTTGTTCCTTGACGAGGTTTAAAAAACTCGTTATTGCTGTTGGATTAACTTTCCTACATAGTTTGTAATTAGATGTGACATTCGTTTGAGTTCAAAAGCCTTTTAGTGTTAAAATTTATGCATCATGGTCTGTAAGACCATTCATCCTTTTACTAATAGAATGTCTATCCAGTAACGAAGAATGAACAAAAATATTGTCTATGGCTGTGCTACTGTTCCCCTGCACCATAGTAGGAAAAGACACAGCCTGCATCAGATCATATGAATTTACGAGATCTACCAACATCCTTTTCTTGCACCATCATATACAAAATTTATATTGAAGTAACTTATTTCTGGTACCTCCTATAAAATGAATCAAGAACCCTCTCTAGCTTGAGCAGAAATGCTCTGAAGTCAGAGTTAGAGGACCTATAAACAACAACAATTAGAAGTTTACTTTCACTAAATTCAGCTGCCCCTGCACAAAATTCAAATATCTGTTCAGTGCAGTGCTGTGATACGTTTATGGACTCCAATGGAATACCGTTTTCTATGTACATGGCCACTCCTCCACCCCGCTGCTTGAAACATAGTCAGTTAAACTGTGTTCTGGTAAAGGAAGCCTCTGAACTGTGAAATTATTTAAGTGGTGCTCCGATATAACACAATTTCAGAGTCAACATCTATAAGCAGTTCACAAACTTTATCTCTAATGCCTCTTATATTTTGATGAAATATGCTAATTCCTTCTCTACTTGGAAACATGACGTCCTCTGAAGGTGAGCCCTTAGTTAGAGGGACTTCCTTTAAGCAGGTATACTGTCAGCTAACTTCGATCTACAAAAGGTGCAGCTCTAACACTAACTACTACAGGAAATTTTCCATCCGTGATCCCACAACCACCCACTACACTGTCACCTGTAAGTTTTGCCAGCCTCCCCTTTCCATATCTATTGAGGTGCAAACCATGCCTAGTGAAACGCGATCTAATGACCGACTCAACTGACCAGCCGGAGTGGCCGAGCGGTTTGGGCGCTACAGTCTGGAACCGAGCGACCGCTACGGTCGCAGGTTCGAATCCTGCCTCGGGCATGGATGTGTGTGATGTCCTTAGGTTAGTCAGGTTTAAGTAGTTCTAAGTTCTAGGCGACTGATGACCTTAGAAGTTAAGTCGCATAGTTCTCAGAGCCATTTGGCCATTTGACCGACTCAACTGGCATCACTGAAATGTGACCCATACCCTCTGCATCAGTGCCTTCTCCAGCCCCATACTACGCGTCTAACAGTCGCACTAAGATGAGGCCGATCATGACGCTGAAACGTCTGCGTGAAATGCACATTAGTGCCACCAGTCTGAGTAGCTATCTTTAACAGGTCACCACCTACATCGTATTCCCCGTCCCTATCAAGATTGTTCCTTGCTCCACCCACTGTCACTGCCCAATCCTCTTTCGCAAAATTCCTACATAGCTCCCCTATGCTGTCAGTCACCTGACCAACTCTGTCCATTGCCTCCTCCTCACTGCGTGCATATCCTCATCCTCTCTAAATCGATCTCCTGTTGCCACCTATATCTCCTCATCCCTTCTATCTCCTCGTCCTACTCTCTCTGTTCATCTTCTCCTTCCCCTCTCACCGCTCATCTGTTCCTCCCCTCTTTATGTCCATCATATCTTCCCCCTCTCACAGCCTGTCT
Organism: Schistocerca gregaria; assembly: GCF_023897955.1. Classification (NCBI taxonomy): domain Eukaryota; kingdom Metazoa; phylum Arthropoda; class Insecta; order Orthoptera; family Acrididae; genus Schistocerca; species Schistocerca gregaria. The sequence goes on from NC_064921.1 coordinate 462,721,787, forward strand.
CTTCCTGTCCTCCTCAGATCACCTTCCCTTTCTCTGCCGATTTTATCCTCTGTATCTCTCTGTCATACACTTCCGCATTCCTCTCTCCGTCCATTTCCTGCCCCCTCTCAGTCTGACCATCTCTTGCCCTCGACTTTCTATCTTCGTGTTATCACCTCCATCCCAATACGAGGTTGCTGGTTCTTACCCCCCCCCCCCCCCCCAGTATTTTTTCCCAGAATAAAACATAGGCTATATGGCGCCATAGTCAGAACACGCTAGGCGTGGCATCGACCACCTGCCGTTCCCCGAGCTAACACGCCTGGCGGGGCGGGGGCACCGAACGTGTTGAATCGGTCATGAAATTAAATAATGTGATGACGATCAGGACTGTCGAATACATGATTTTAAAAATAAACTTCTAAAGCCAGAAGTATATACACAGTAATAATTGCATCGAATTTGATGCAGTGGAATACTGCTGCTCCTTTCACAGAAGACTGTACCCAAACTGAGGGACGGACGTGCCATAGTGGTGACTGCAGCACGATTTTTTAGTTGTGACTTACTTATTAATGCAGTTGCACACTAGCTGGCAGAGTTGTCCACACAATATTAAAACAGCAGACCTTCGCGCGGGCTGTAGGAAAATGAATTTCGTGATGTTGTGTGCCCCAGAAACGTAGAGGGAATCTGATTCTTTCACTTTATTATTTTTTCCCCTCAGAGCTAAACCCTGCCACCGGTGCAGCCACGGCAATTGAATTTGGTCCCCGAGTGTAGGGCAGGACGAACGGATGGCGCGCAAAGCGTGGGTGTGGGAGGGGATGGGAGTGAGGGAGGGACGTACGACCGCAGGAATCACGAGCAGGACTGCCAATTATTCGGCGACGCGTAGCCTCGCAAAAGGCCAGGGGTCGGGAAAAGCGCGTCAAACGCATTAACCCGGCGCGGCCGGGCCGGCAGCCGGCGCACGACCGGAAAACCGGCGCGGCTTCCCGGAATCCGCTGCGCTGTTCCCTCCTAGCCAGCAGCGCACCGCAGGCGGAGGTGCGTTGGCGGTGAATGGAGCACGCGGCTACAGCGGTCGCCGCAATGTCGGGTGCTCTCATAATTATTCGTTTTCTTGAAAACGACTGCCGTACACTCTGGAGCATGGAACACACTAGATGAAGGTCGATTTCGAACTAACTAGATACCAACGAAAGGAATCTAGTCTCTTTTTCACTCATTTCATCTCTATCTACATCTATACTTGGCAAGCCACTGTACAGCGAGTAGCAGAGTGTACATATTAGGTCTACAACTTTGCTAGCCGGCCGGTGTGGCCGTGCGGTTCTAGGAGCTACAGTCTGGAACCGCGTGACCGCTACGGTCGCAGGTTACAATCCTGCCTCGGGCATGGATGTGTGTGATGTCCTTAGGTTAGTTAGGTTTAAGAAGTTCTAAGCTCTAGGGGACTGATGACCTTAGAAGTTAAGTCCCATAGCGCCCAGAGCCAGAGCCAACTTTGCTTACTCCGTTTCCTCGGATGTTCGAGGTCCAATTGTCAAAAATTTTAAAAAATTATGATTCATACTATTTGCGATCGCTGGCCACTAGTTCCTCCTTTCTTTCTGGCAGCATACGAACCCCGTGGTGAAAGGACTAGACGTCTCTACGAATCGATCCCATTTTAGATTGGTTTATATGACCGGAAGAACTGGCCATGCTGGTCATGTGCGATTTGTCAAAAAAGGTGGTACTCAGAGGGAGCAGTGACTGAAGAATACAGCCGGTTGGGCAGGACTTCCCATTTCATCATTTCCAAGAATGTTTTGACTGGTTTTTCCTGTTGGGGTCGAGTACTGTCACTCTGCAAAATCACCTTTTCATGTATGTCGCTGTTTTGTGACCGTTTATTCTTCAGTGCTGGGCTCAAATGCACCATTTACTTTTGATAACGATCTCCTGTGACCGTTTCCGTCGGTTTTTTGTAGCTTCAGAAACTTTCTCTCTTCCAGCGCCATGGCGGTCTTCGATGTCAAAATCACCGATCTTCAAGCGTTTAAATCATTATTTGCACGTTCTGTCACTAAATGGTACCTCACCAAGGTCCTATCCAGCATTTTATATGCCTGAGCAGCAGATTTCTTCATGTTAAAGCAGAAAATTAAACCTTCCCGCCAATATCGAGAAACGGCTCTTCACTTGATATATTCAGTCGAGTATAACTTTATGATAACAACTCGACTAGTATTTTGGTGCTGTTGTGTTTAAAAATTTTTAAGCTTATTATGTGGCACTTACGGCCTACAATGTGCACCACCACTTGCCGCTAGTGCCATTCATTGCAAACCTGTGGATGCAAAGTTGTAGACCTAATATTACCAGTGAACTGTGTGACTGTGAAAATGGCAAGGGATAAGTTGGTTGTTTTCAGAACTTCCACGATTAAGTTTCAGTAAAATCTCTTAAATGAGATGTTTAAAGATTGTTTGGATTAAGAAATGCACCCCAAAAAAAAAAAGGCTCTGAGCACTCTGGGACTAACTTCTGTGGACATCAGTCCCCTAGAACTTAGAACTACTTAAACCTAACTAACCTAAGGACGTCACACCCATCCATGCCCGAGGCAGGATTCGAACCTGAGACCGTAGCGGTCACGCGGTTCCAGACTGGAGCGCCTAGAACCGCACTGCCACACCCGTCGGCAAATGCACCCAAAAGGGCCAGATCTTAAATGAGATATTTAAAGATTGTTTAGATTAAGAAATGCACCAAGAAGGACCAGATAGATCCACTGCAAATGGGTAGGTGTGCTGCACACCACCAGCTAATCCGTTTGCACGATCGGCAACACACTCGGTGAGCGTGGATGGGGCCGTGACGTCACTTCAGCCGGTCAGCATAAGTGGGCCAAAACAGCCGGATCGGCCGCTACGAAAGCGGGTAGCACCATTAGAGCATCACGTGGACAAGCGCTATGCCCAGGCGAGTCTTTGGACAGTGGGTTGCCAACCTAGACGAGTTCGAGAAGGGCCGTATCGTCAGCCTGCTGGAGGCTGAATGGTCCTGTTCCCGTATTGTGCCTTTGCCCGTTGTTGGAGACAGTGCATAAAGTACGTGCGCCTACACGCGATTTAGGGTCTGGACACCCGACAAGTAGCTGAAGGATGGAGATCCGACGAATAGTCCGCCACTTGAGAACAGATCCAACTGCCACAGTAACGACCATTCAGCGGGCTCTCCAGAGTTCTGTGCAACATCGGTTGCATGACACAGGGCTAGCCGTACGCCGACCATTACAACACGTGCCACTCACACCACAAGAGCGTCGTACCTGTTTTGCCTTGTATCAGCATCGACGCACGTGGTTACCTGCAGACTGGCAGCGGATCAATTTCAGTGACGACTCTCGCTTCTGCCGTGGAAGGCGACAACCACTGCTTCCGTGTCTTGAGGTGCAGAGGACACGTCGCAAGGAGCTGTTTGTGATTTCCCTTCACACGTCCCGCCAGCCTTGTGTGATGGTGTGGAGAACATCTTATGGTGCTCGTTCAGTGTTAGTGTTAATAGGGTGCTGCATGACAGCCTCACAATAGGTGAAGAAGTAGTGATCGGTGACTCTCACACCTGTGCCCTATTTCAACACGACAACGCTTGTCCTCACACCGATATCACATCCCGAGCGTCTCTTGCAGTTGTGGATACTGTTGTAATGGCCAGCAGCATCGCCCGATCTTTCCTTGATCGAGAATGTGTTGGATGCCACGTATAATGCTATCAGGAGTCCACCACCACCACCTCCCGCTAATCTGCAGGAACTGTGTGTTCAGTTGCAAAGTAAGCGGCACGGTACGGAGTATCACGGGACTAATCCTGTACATCTCCAGGCCGCGACTCCTTGACGATTCTGTTCACAACCACGGAATCTAGTTGTTGACTTACATCCGTTGTTTGCAAGATGCCGTGGAAACAGTGACTGTAAAAACACGACGGTGAGTCAATAAATAACTGGCACAAGCCCGAATATGCCGTATCGTTTTAAATTTCGCGCCTATACGTATCTAGAAGGTGGCAACATATGTCACGTGGAAGGTTATCGGTATACTGGAGTTCTGGATCAGTGTTTAATGATCTGCAGCCAGACCAACATGGGAGGCGTGCTACGAGTGTGTACCCGAAAAGAATAATGCGATTTTCGTGAACCGAGGGACTGTCTGCAGAGCACACCCATAGCAAAATGCATCCCGTGTATTGTTAGATTATTGCTGAATTGGATGCCAGAATCCAGGAAAGCACAAAGAAACAAAAGAAAACCTCACACAAGGGGCGTCCCGGCCGCCCTGGCTGTCGGGTGTTGGCACATTGTTTCCCCGTGTCAGCTTATCGTATCACGAGAAGTCACTAATAAGATGCGAAAGCTGTAACGAAAAGTCCACGTTGCAGGCTTTTATTGCTTTGTCGAGCTATGGGGTAAGTGTTTAAGGTTGCGAGGAGAGTATGTTGAAAAGGAAAATAAATTTCAGACTGGTACACGCGATTCTGGTGTCTTTATCCTAGTCTGCGAATTATTTATGGACTCATCCCCGTATCATAATTGACAAGGATTGGCAACGAGTGCCACACAGCGAATGAAAATGGGTTTCAAACTGCTGCTCTCACAGGATATAGGTTTGTCTCAAACTGTTTACAAATAAACATTCGGAAGAGAACTGCGTGCATCGGATATTTGGAGAGAGGTACCTCGCTAAATGCCACGACACACAATGGTGCCCACCTTCACTGGGACAAATGGCACAGAATCTGGCAGTGGCTGACTGTAGGGCTGTAATGTTTCCCAACGAGATTCTAGTTTGTCGCTTTCCAAATGCAGGGACGCGCGGAGTACGCTGCCGGCCCAACGAAGCATTTAACCAGCAGTGTGTGGAGGGTGAAATTGAGGTGAGGCCGAAAGTGGTTCTGTGATGTTTTTTTGGGGAGGGGGGTGTTTTCCGTATCGTGACTTGGACCAATTTATTAATGTTATTATGAACATTAACCAGGCTGTCTATTTCAATATTGTGGATGAGGAAATGTTGCCCTTTCTTCTAGAACTGCACGAGAAGTACGTATTAGACACCGGCTCCTTCCAACAAGGCAACAGTTGTGTTTGACATCCGTTCAGGCACTGACAAACACTTACGAACCCATCACTCCTCGTGTGTATTGCTAAATAATCCAATCTTAATCCCAGAAAATATCACTGGCCCAATCGCTCCTCGTGTGTATCGCTAAATAATCCAATCTTAATCCCAGAAAATATCACTGGGACTATTACGAACAGGGAAAAAGGACCGTTACTGTTTGCAATGTATACAAATCATCTAATGCTATATTTGTAAAGGTCCATGTTGACCATATAAATTGTACCGTTCACAATTACCAGTGTCGGCCATTGCCACCTTCAGATCTGTAACAAACAGAAAAACACGATGATGATGATGTTTGGTGTGGGGGGCGCTCAACTGCGCAGTCATCATCGCCCGTACAAATTCCGAATCTATACACAGTCCAATCTAGCCATTTACGCGAATGATGATGGAATGATAGGAACAGCAGAAACACCCAGTCCCCTGGCAGAGAAAATCCACAACCCAGCCGGGAATCGAACCTTGGACTCCGTTATACAGAGGTAGCAATGCTAGCCACTAGATCACGAGCTGCGTACAAAAACAAAAACATTGCTGCTGTTATTCTTAGCTGTTTATTGTGCTAGTAGTTCTTTTGTGTCACACTAGGCCTGGTGTAGACTTTGCTTCAGCTAACTAAACTTAGTTGGTTACACCACTCGAATTTTGCTTGTAACAGCTACGAAGATGGCAATGGCCGAAACAGGCTGTTGTGAATTATACAATTAATGCGATCAAGACGAACCTTCAGAAGCAAAATGCCATGACATGATCGCGGTTTTATTTACAGACTTTATGTCTTCAGGTGATAAAGTGATTTAGTACAGTACTACGGAAGCACTTGAAGACTGTTCGCAGACGATCCGATTGTCTATAAGAAAGTAGCAACAGCAGTAGATAGTATGACCTCCAGAGGACTGGGGAATAGTGTAGGATCTGGCAGCTGACAGAGAATGTAAATAAATATAACATACTGCGTGTAGATAGGAAAGCAGTATATACCGTAAAATATCTAGGGGCAACTCTCCAGAACGACCTTAAAAGGAATGATCGCATAAAACAAATAATAGGAAAAGCAGACTCCGGACTGAGATTCATAGGAAGAAACTTAAGGAAAGGTAACTCATCTACAAATGAAGTGGCTTACAAGGCGCTTGTTCTGTTTCTTGAGTACTGTTCATCAGTCTGGTACCCTTACCAAGTAGGACTGATAGAGACTATCCAATGAAGAGCGGCGAGTTTCGTCACGGGATCGCTTCGTCGGCGCGAGAGCGTTACACTTTTGTTCAACAAACTCCAGTGGCATACGTTATAAGAGGGCCATTTTGCATCACAGAGAGCTTTACTATTGAAATTTCGAGGAACACTTAGCGCGAAGTGTCCAACAACGCATTAATTACTCACAGAACTCGCGAAAAGAACACGACGAGAGCCAATGCATACACTTACCTACAATCATTCTTCTCTCGCGCCATTCGCAGTGGGACAGTGAAGGGTGGATCAGTTGAGTGGTACCAGCAGCACACTCTGCCACATGTCGTTAGGTGGCTTGCGGATTGTAATATAGTTGTAGACCTACGTGTAGATGTAGCTGTAGATCAACATCCCTTCCATTAGGTAGGTCTGTGTGATCTAACCATTAATGAGTAGTTATTGCGAAAGGACTACCGCAGGATACTTTTGCATTCTCTTTCTTGTCGAACTAAGATTAGAGGCGCCGTTACGGCGTATTACCGTGGTGTCTCCTGGCAGTTGCCATGTTTTTGTCTGGTGCGTTAATGTCCTTGGTCCGCAGGGGCGCTGACTTGTGATGTGACTCTGGCTATGGTTGTGTCTGGTAAACACGACACACTCTTTATCCTGAAAGGAGTTGATTTGTTGTGCATCAAACGCTTGGTGGAGTCGCTAAGACCAAGAGATTTGCAACTGTCGCATGCTAAGTGACTTCAGTGTATTCTTTTCTGTGTTACACTGATATCATTTCCCAACGTGGTACCTGTTTACTCGTGGTATCAAAACTAGATTAAAGGAAGAATGACGGACAATATACAGCGAGAAAGTAGAACTCCACATTTCCTTTGGTTCCTTTTCCCGATTATCTACGTATCTGAATGTACTGAAGATAGTATACAACAGTGCGAACGTCGACGGTATGCTCAATGTGTCCTGTTTGTAAATAAAATTGTAATATCCACCCACCGCTCTTGCTGCTGGTAATAATAGCGCCCACGTTTCTCTTCGACCTCAAGCTTGAAGTCAGTATTGTATTCTGTCTAGGGTTTGTTTTTCTTTATGTGTTGTTGTACGTTACTAGTTGTAAGATCCTGTACTATTGATAGGTTTACTGAAGAAGTTGGCTATATACACCTTGTGTTTGGGTTAAGTCAATGCAATGTATGAGCGACACAGACGGGAACGAAATCGCAGTACTTCTCCGTCGTGTGAGGGTTCTCACACTGCTTTGTGTTTTACGTCCAACGTTCGAGTTATTGCGTGTTACAGGCTTCTTCACTATTGTGAACGTATTTTCGCAGAAACAAGGGTGATTGCGGTAACAAATCAAATAACTCATAATTACATTATTTCAGCGTAACGAGCCGCCGAAGACCCTGAGTCCTTTATACCAAAATACTCAAAAGGCATCCCTGAAGAACATCTGAAAGTTTGTTGGTAGAGTTCTGCTTCTGTGGAGTGATCAGGACCACATGACACGAAGGTAGGAAGCCATAGGTATTGACTAAAGCTGGATATAAGACTTACTCTAGTTCGATCTGACGATATTCTCTAATCCAATGCGAACCTCCACTCGTTGCTTCGGTACTTGATACGATATCTGTTGCTTCATTTCTGTGATTTTACTTTTCTTCAGACAAATGAAACACATGGCCCGAGACTTTTTTATCAGCTTATGTCAGCTGTTGTTATGAAAGAATGGCTACAGTTCTCACATTTTCTGTAATATTATGGTACGGTTCAGGGCGACTTGTTATTTATGCTCACTATGTTAGTTACTCGAAGTAGCCACGTGCGTACGATGACAAACTGTAAGACAATGCAGAAAAATAGGGCCATATAACATCAACGAGTATCGCGCAAAAAAGCCCTTACAGCATTGCACAAAACAGCTAAGTTGGCTCTGAGCACTATGGGACGTAACATCTATGGTCATCAGTCCCCTAGAACTTAGAACTACTTAAACCTAACTAACCTAAGGACAGCACACAACACCCAGAGCTAAGTTGGTACAGAGGCCTTCAGTACTATCACATCTCCTTGTATAAGAACAACCAGAATATCCATATGCAAGAAGAAACATTTAGGAGTAATCCACGGTGATTGTCGAGCACTTGTACAAATTAAAGATTACATTGGTAGGGGTTCATGACTGGAGTCAGCTTTCATACAATTCTGGGTTATAAGCCAAATCAAACTAGAATATGGTGAACCAACGTTTCGGTGCTAATTTCCATGTGACCTTCATTAATGTAAAAATGTAACACGAAATGGGCAATGCCGTTTAACATCTACATTCTCTCTTTAGTCTTGCCCTGTTGTTCCTTCAGATGAGCGTAAATTAAATTCGTCACATGATTGGATGTAGAGGATGGAAAGGAAGGGAACTGATGTTATTTGCTCGTAACAGCTATGTACCTACAGAGGGCAGACTGGCGTGGTGGCTGAGTTTGTTAAACGTATCGTCAGCAGGAACCACTGTGATAATTGCAGGTCTACATCTTCTTGACCGAAAGGTGTAGGTACATTCAACAGATGAAAATTACCTGATACTTGAGACTTCAAGCACTGGAGCTATCTTCCTCCAATCAGCGCTCCCCACGTCACGTCTGAATTTACCAGACTGCCACAACAAGTGGTCGTTTCACTTCCAGTTCCTTGTCTGGCCTTTTGCCTTGATGTGTTTGGATCCCGAATCCTAGGATAGGCCCTTTCATTTCGCATTTCATCAGACATGATGATCATACCAAGAACGAAACATACGCACAAACACAAAACGATGGTAACTAAATACGCACGTTCTGTACACGGCATAAGCCAAACACTACTCGATCCTTTCGCAAAGGACGCGTTTCGGCTCTCAAATTCGATTATTAGCGACACAGAAATCGGCCTACAGTAGCTAAGCGTCGTACGACATTGCATATGACCGAAATTTTTGAAAGCAGCAACTCATTGTTACAACCTGTTCTGTAGAGGAATGAATACAAGGCGATACGGCAGAATTGGGCCATAGCGCGAAGGTTAAGTAGCCTGTCCTGTCACGTTTAAGGTCGTGGTTTCAAATCTTGTCAGATGATATATATATTTTTTGTTTGAAAGCTATATCAAAGTGACTGTGATCATTATTATTTTCAGTTAATTGGTTTGAATGTAACTTTCATTTTTAATATTTTGTCACATGATTTTCACCATCGTATTGTCTTTTCAAACGGTACTTACTTTATCTTCCTCTCATTCTTTATTTCTGTCGCCTATGACTTGCATAGCCGAGTGCAGACCAGGACTGCTCAGCTGTGTCGCATCAGCTCGTGTGAACATAGTTTCAGGTAACCGATGAAAGCGAGAACTTTAAGTTCGTATTTAGAGCTGAAAAGGTAATTTTTCTGTCTTGAGTTGGCTCTTAAAAGTCAGCTTAAAACGCAGTGAACATGCAAGCGAGACTAATATTCCTGCAGCAGGTTGCTGACCGCCGTTTTCTCGGATACGTTGCGCATCAGGTGGCTGCGGTCTGGTTGCGACACGAGCAGAAATTCAGGGCTACAAAACTCGTCTGCCGCAGTTCAGTCGCTGGTCACTTAATATCAGCGGTGGGCACAGAGTATCTCGCGTTCCCGCCATACCTGTCAGCAGCCGCGTCACATGAACAGGACTTCAGCACTTGTGAAATGACCCGCTATGTTTGCGTGCCGCCTTTAACCGAATGGCAGCCGATATGGCAACACTGTAGCGACAAGTGACAGACGTCAACTGTCATGTAATTTGAATCGGACTTTATGTCACAAAACAGCTCCCTCGTGATTCGCAAGTGATAGCCAGTACAATTTCATCTTAAATTATTGTTAATAAACATCATCTGAAGGTAGCAGGGGTAAAATACAGGTAGCGAAAGGCTATTTACAATTTGTACAGAAACCAGATGGCAGTTATAAGAGTCGAGGGGCATGAAAGGGAAGCAGTGGTTGGGAACGCAGTGAGACAGGTTTGTAGCCTCTAACCGGTGTTATTCAATCTGTATACTGAGCAAGCAGTAAAGGAAACAAAAAGAAAAATTTGGAGTAGGAATTAAAATCCATGGAGAAGAAATAAAAACTTTGAGGTTCATCGATGACATTGTAATTCTGTCAGAGAGAGCAAAGGACTTGGAAGAGCAGCTGAACGGAATGGACAGGGTCTTGAAAGGAGGACATAATAAGAACATCAACAAAAGCAAAACGAGAATAATGGAATGTAGTCGAATTAAATCGGGTGATGCTGAGGGAATTAGATTAGGAAATAAGAGGCTTAAAGTAGTAAATGAGTTTCGCTATTTGGGGAGAAAAATAACTGATGATGGTCGATGTAGAGAGGATATAAAATATAGACTGGCAATGGCAAGGGAAGTATTTCTTAAGAAGAGAAATTTGTTAACATCGAGTGTAGAGTTAAGTGTCAGGAAGTCGTTTCTTAAAGTATTTTTGTGGAGTGTAGCCACGTATGAAAGTGAAACGTGGACGATAAATAGTTTAGACAAGAAGAGAACAGAAGCTTTCGAAATGTGGTGCTACAGAAGAATGCTGAAGATTAGATGGATAGATCACATAACTAACGAGGAGGTATTGAATAGGACTGGGGAGATGAGGAGCTTGTGGCACAACTTGACTAGAAGAAGGGATCGGTTGGTAGGACATCTTCTGAGGCATCAAGGGATCATAAATTTAGCATTGGAGAGCAGTGTGGAGGGTAAAAATCGTTGAGGGAGATCAAGAGATGAATACACCAAACAGATCCAGAAGGATGTAGGTTGCAGAAGGTATTGCGAGATGAAGAATCTTGCACAGGATAGCCGGGCGCGGTGGTCTCGCGGTTAAGGCGCTCAGTCCGGAACCGCGCGACTGCTACGGTCGCAGGTTCGAATCCTGCCTCGGGCATGGATGTGTGTGATGTCCTTAGGTTAGTTAGGTTTAAGTAGTTCTAAGTTCTAGGGGACTGATGACCACAGATGTTAAGTCCCATAGTACTCAGAGCCATTTTTTTTTTTTTTTTTTTTTTTTTGCACAGGATAGAGTAGCACGGAGAGATGCATCAAACCAGTCTCTGGACGGAAGACCACAACAACAACAAACATTCCTCTGCGCTTCCGACTTGATAAAAACTTTGTTTCCGCTCACGGATAAAGAAAGTGTGTAAAAGTTGGTCTGGCGCACTGTTGTAACGTCCCTTGACGAACTCCATTTTTTGTGGAAAGCCACTTGTAGGAGTGGCCAGAACAATGATTCAGTATTCTGATACGTTCTACACTCCAGAGAAATATTATAGAGAGAGAAGAAGTGACGTCGACTATGATGCCGCCGGCCGCTGGTGGCCTAGCGGTTCTGGCGCTACAGTCCGGAGCCGCGCGACCGATACGGTCGGAGGTTCGAATCCTGCCTCGGGCACGGATGTGTGTGTTGTCCTTAGGTTAGTTAGGTTTAAGTAGTTCTAAGTTCTAGGAGACTTATGACCTCAGCAGTTGAGTCCCATTTGAACCATTTTTGACTATGATGTCATTGGAGACGGGACCCAAGTGTGGATTGAGGAACGAAATCGAGAAAGATGTCTTTCAGAGGAACCATCCCTATATTTTACTGGAGAGCTGCAGGAGAATCACAAAAAGCGATATGTGATTGGCCAGGATGGGAATTTAAATCGTGCGATGGTATCTTCAGCGGTTTTAATTTGGTTCTTTTCCACGAGTGTAGGCCTAGTCACGATGGGCGTTCAGTAAGTAATGCAACACATTTTTTTCTCGGCCAGTTTCGGTTAAAAGAGTGCGGACTTTGTTGCGGAAGATTGCGGAATATTTCCTCTTCAGCCCCTGTAGTTTCATGTTTTCCGATAGGTGGCCTAGCTTTACGTAGCCCTCAGAGTGGCGTGTGTAACGGAGTTGCATTCCAAGCGGAGAACAGTCACTGAGTTTCTACTGGCGGAAAATCATTTCATAGCAGATATTAACGTGCGCTTGCCAATGCCTATAGAGACCAATCAGTTAAAGAAAGAACAGTGAGTCGTTGGGCGAGTCGTCTGTTACCATGTCAGATGTCCCGCGTGTCGGTCGACCGCACACTGCCGTGACTCCTGCAATGTTGGAACGTGCGGACACCCTCATTCGAGGTGGTCACAGTCAAACATCACGTTGCTCAACTGGAGGTCTCTGTTTCTAGTGCTGACACACTCGTCCCCCAGTTGGGATACTTAGAGGTGTGTGGTCTCTGGGTTCCTCACAGGCTAACAGAAGACCATAAAGAGCTACGAAGCACCATTTGTTAGGAATTGCTTGTGCGTTACAAGGCTGAGTGTGACAATTTTATGTCGAACATCGTCACGGGCGATGAAACATAGGTTCATCACTTACAGCCGGAAACAAAGCGGCAGTCCATGGAGGGGTGCCACACAACTTCTCCTCCGAAGGAAAGGTTCAAAGCGGCATCCTCAGGCAATATATTCACGGAAATGGTCTCCTGGGGCTCGAAGGGGTTATTCTACTTGATATCCTCGTCATGGCACAACGATCGACTCGGAAGTGTATTGCGCTACCCTCAGAAAATTGAAGAAACGACTGCAGCTCGTTCGCCGCCATAAAAATGGAAACGAACTTCTCCATTCCGCATCCAACTTACAACCAACTTCCGACTTCCGTCTATCCAGCTCAATGAAGGATGCACTCTGATGATGGATAGGTTGTTGATACAGCAACACTTTGGGTCGGACATCGAGTGGCGCCATGCTGGCATAATCCCATTTCAGTAAGATGGAGTAAGGCAACACCGACTCAAAGGAAGGCCTCGGCGTCTCTTGGTGACGTCACGTCAGCTAGGCACGGCGAACGCCAGGTCTGTTGCAGGCATACTCATAATGGTGGAGTCTCCCTCTCTGACAGAGGAAAATGTGAAACTACTGGCGGTAGTTGGTCAACACACATTGTTCTGAGAGATTCCTGCAATCAATTAATTGTGCAATTCATTACACTTCTTAACTAATAACGTACTCCTGAACTTAAATTTCCACCTATTTTAAGGATTGACATACAAAAACAACTTCTTGGTCCAGCAGCAACAGAATTCGTGCTTCTTTATCTTATTTGTAAATCTGAGGAAGTTACGTTTGTACTGGGTTGCTTTTACAAGCAACTGTGAACATATTGGTGCTTTTCTTCTGGTATCTCGGTTGACTATGGGGTGAGGAGCACTGAATGTTAATGAAATATCTTGCGATTGTACGCGTTAGGGGAGGGGGTGGGGGACAGAAGAAGATCCTATAAAGTTTCTCCTTTCAGTTGCAAGAGGGGAATATTTATCTTTTCTAATGTGCATGTTTAAAAAAGTTTAAGCTCAGCAGTATTTTCGATGTATGAAGCTATTTTGTTCCCTGTTTAGAATTCCTTTCGTTGAAAACTACTGTAATCTAATCACTGGCAACAGTTGGACATTTACACATGTAAATTAGTTCACATTTCCAGTAACGATGTCAAACGAAAGTAAATAAATAAATAAATAAAAGAAACGAGTTAATTGTAATGGGGGTTGGGGTAAGTTTCGATAACAAAATAGATCAAGTAAATATAGTTATTTGAATGTAAAATTTCCGAATCTTGCAATGGGGCAAAGCATCTTCTCATATTGATCTACGTTTGTTTCGACAGGATTCAGTAATACAGAACTTATGATCTTCATTTGTAGCTTTACGATGGTAAGAAAATCTTTCATCTAAATAAAACTGCAGAATCCAAAACGCCCAGGCGTTTCTGCCTGCAACAGACGTGGCGTTCGCCGTGCCTAGCTAACGTGACGTTACCAAGAGGCGCCGAGGCCTTCCTTTGAGTCGGTGTTGAGTAAGGTCGCCACATTGAACGGAGGTTGTGTTTTTTGTAGCCAAAAAGGTGAGGAATAATATGATGTATTTGATCCTAAATTTTTCAGAAAAACGTATTATATTACTTACTGAGCGACCCTCGCATAAAGTTTTAACTATCATCTCACAAAAAATAGTAATTATATTTTAGACTTAGGTGTACACATTGATGTTCTCACGCCGACATGGATTGCATTGGTTTAATTTGGCGTCTCGGCAGTATGGTACAGCCTCTCCAAAATACCTATAAACAAACAAAAAATAACAAACAAGTTTATTTTTTCGAAGTGATATTTAAACCTTGGTGAATATCCTCTTCAAGATGCTACGATTACTGCATAACGATCATACTTCATTTACATATTTTTGAGTTGTTCCTAAAGAATATATGTTGTCTGGTTTACAACGAAAGAAAATGTGCGCCTCCTGTTATGTTGTTAGTATTATTATTAAGAACTGCGTAGATGCGGGCTGGCTACTGTAACACAAACACTACAGTCAGTCAGAATAGACCCTGAGGATGAACAGCTAGCAGAGGGCTGATGTGAAATTCATATTTATTCTGCATAATTAACATCGCTCTCAAAAAAGAAAACGACGTACGGGCCCCAAGGTTGTTCGCTCGAGCAGCTGTTTAGCGAGATTATCCCCCTGCTTTTGAATAATAACATTATCGAAGCGTTATAAAATTTTCATACGACTTTACACAAAAGAAGGCTATTCATTTTTATTCGCCACACAGAAACTTATTTAGCGAGAGGCTTCATTGACGTCCGCCCGTGGCGTTCCGGAAGCGGGAATAGTCCATTAGTGGGAAGCGACGCGCTGCAGAGGGATAAAGGAACGCAAGTTGCTGCTGCAGATTTCCCCAGGGGCCGTAAGTGCACGGATGAGGTCCGGGACGGGAATCAGTACAAAACGGAAGGCAGCCGCGGAGAATAACAATCTCCCTGACGCAAACTTACGTTAAATGCCACCGGTTTGTCTGTGTGTACGGTCGCGCTTGATTCGAGGAGATGAGGTGCGAAGGAAGAAGCGGCGTGATTGCGGCTTCTGAATGAAGACACCCCCGTTCTGCAAACAAACTGGAGCTGTATTTTTCTGAGTGAAAGAATATTAAAAAGACCGTTACTAGGCGTCCGGTGGTGCGACTGTCCCGTCCACACTGTTAATCTATTCCGAGGTAGTTTTTACGCACGTCAAATTACAGGCTTCAACATTAGTGCCATGACTAATACAATAATAATACAAACAATCTCATTCCCGAGGCATATTCTTCGCCCTGCCAGTAAAGTTCTATCAGTCTTTCTGTTTTCTGATTTGCCTTTTGTAGTTTTTCAGTGATGAGTGATGGTGATTTCAGTGATTTGTGGTTCAGTCACATTCTAATATGTAAGGTCATTACACACTCTGTTGCGGAAATAGTTACCGTTTGATAGATATAGCGACACTAGCGCTCCAAGCGGTGAGAAAGTAGTGACATGTAGCCGAAGGATCACGTATGTTTTATTAACTTTTATACTTAATTGACGAAATTTCAGTAAGGAATGAATAAATTGGGAAGCAATACGTAGTACACAGTTACTTAATAGGCTTCTGGAGGGCGTTCTTGATTTCACACCACAAATAATTCTTATAGCAATTTTTGGGCTAGGAAAACTATAGCTTGGCTTGATGAATTATCACAGAAAATAATCCCGTATGACATTATGGAATGAAAGTAAGCATAGTACGCAAGCTCTTTTTAAATATTTATATCACCTATGCTTGGCAACATTCGCATAGCAAATATAGATTTGTTTAGCGCTTCAGCAGTTCTATGGTATGCTCCTCCCAGTTAAATTTGTTATCGAGCTGTATTTCGAAGAATTTAACACTGTCGACTTCTTCTATCTGCTTGCCGTCATATTTTAGGGACATAATGGTAGGAAACTTTCACAAGTTCTGAGTTGCATATCGTAAGTTTTTTTCAAGGTTTGGTGACAGAGATTCAGCTAGGAACCATTTATTGACGTTCATGAAAACTTCATTCGCTGACCTTTCTAAGGCTATATTTTGTGTAACATAGCGTGTGATTGGAGTTTCATGGATGAAGTAAGGATCACTATAGGTCAGACGGCAGGGATACATGTTAGAGCATCATATGTAATGTTGTTCCAAGTCAGCGGTTTTCTCTTAGTGTTTGTAAAATACTTCCAAAAAGAGGGTTTGGAACTGATTTACCTAAGAGATTGTAGTTTTGAATTATTTCTTGTGAAACTGTAATAACCCTTTTTGGCCTCTTTCAGAACCATTAACCTCCTGGTTTCGTAAAATATGTTTCGTCGCCCTATCCCCCATCCTCCTATTTCCCCTCCTGTTTGTTTCCGAGCCCATTGCTTTCCATTTATTTCATTTTAAGTACAATTCATGGGTAGTGTTAGTACCCTATATCAAGGTATCCTTTACTTGTGTTCACATCATCTTCTGTTATTTACTCGCATTTCACTAACAAATGATTCTGTTTTAAGTTCTTGTATAAAATTTTTGCTTCTAGCAGACAACTTATCTTCAAGCATGCCTTTCAAAAATTTCATTTATTTCATTTTAATCCTGATCTTGTCTAGTTCTTTACGTACCTTATCTTCGCTTACATAATTATATATTTAAATGACATCTGGAGTTCTTCGCTTTTAAGTGTATATTCTCGTAAAGCGTGACTCAGATATCAACCGCTCCATTAAAATATTTGGCTAATTGTGTGAAAGTAGATAAACTCTTCATCTGGCGTAATCATTTTGCCCTACAATGCCAACTTTGTTTCACTTCTATCACACCCATTTAAGTGAAGCTCCTTTACTTACAATAGTCGTAATGAAAAGTCTGCATAGCGGTACGTTTTCATTACTTCTGAACTCGGCTTGTTGACGTCAGACAGGCGCCTAGTACCCTCTGTAAATCTGTCAAGTCTTCTTTTCATTTCACCTTAAAGTAGCAAGAAAATTCAAAATACGTCGCGTATTGTTGCTATACAATGAGCTGCTTATTTTACCGAACCTGTCATTATTTCAACATAACTGCATATACCTCATCTCTTATGAAACTGTCAGCCACAGACACCAGTAATTAATTTTTTTCATTCTTTCATTTAACATTTTACATCATAATTCATTAGCACATATCCATCTGAAATATGGAAGGGAGCCTCCGTTTTGCAGGTATTCGCCCAGTGATTACATACTGATGTAGTAACGTGAATGAATAATTGCTCCTATGCTTTTTCAGGCCAAAATCATTCATTTCAAAATAATTTTATTGTTTTATAAGAGTAAGAATTGGTTCAGCGACAGATTTTGAATTATTACTAAAAATCTATCGACTCTCGCATTGGTTTTCTGCATGGAGTCAGTTCTTACTTTAGTTTATACATCATAATCCTATAGGTCTAATGATGATGTTCCAAGTGGGAAACGAAGCAGTTATGTTTCATTACCAATGTGCTGAAAAGGACTCTAACAGAAACGAAGGTAAATAAGGCATCAATTTCAAGTGCCACTTTTTATTGAACCCAAACTGTTCAGATTTATCTCGCAGAAATGTATCACAGCACCAAATAAATTTAAAGTTATAATTATACCGTTTATGAACTTTCTTATGTGTGTGCATATCTAATGCTAACTGTGCAAGTGTACTACTGCATTGATTGACATTTACAATTGTTTATAATGTGTTAGAATGGCTTAAATAAAATGGAGATTGATAAAATTAATCCTTGTGATCTGTTCTATAGACACTGTGTCTTATGGTATGCCAAAGAGCATTCTAGACTCACGTTACAAGTAGTTCTCTCCCCTCCCTGATGAGAAAGATTAGTAATCTTCGCTCTCAAGAAAGGCTTGACACAGGTATTAAGCCCTGTCGTTGAGCGTGTGCTGCGTAAGGATACGTGAGCCAGCCGCGTCAAAAGGCTGTACAACGAAGGCGAGAGAGGTTGCCACTGAAAGGCCATCACCTTCCTGGAATGGATTTTATCTGTAGTTATCGCCGACGTAAAACATACTGGTTGTGTGGGGCTAGCGACAGGCATCTCTACTGTAGGGTGACTATTCTTAGTGTATATATAACGTCCGGAATAACAGGTATTTCAATACTAAACTCTTTCCTCTTCTAGTCGTTCAGTATCCGGGACGATCCAGAGAAGGCTGAAGGTACGTCCAGACCTATCATTACTCCCACACAAATGCGACGGCAGACTGATATTTACATTTAAAGAAGCTGGCCTGCATATGATGAACGTAAGGTGCACCCCCATCTACATCTACATTCATACTCCGCAAGCCACCTGACGGTGTATGGCGGAGGGTACTTTGAGTACCTCTATCGGTTCTCCCTTCTATTCCAGTCTCGTATTGTTCGTGGAAAGAAAGATTGTCGGTATGCCTCTGTGTGGGCTCTATTCTCTCTGATTTTATCCTCATGGTCTCTTCGCGAGATATACGTAGGAGGGAGCAATATATTGCTTGACTCCTTGGTGAAAGTATGTTCTCGAAACTTCAACAAAAGCCCGTACCGAGCTACTGAGCGTCTCTCCTGCAGAGTCTTCCACTGGAGTTTATGTATCATCTCCGTAACGCTTTCGCGATTACTAAATGATCCTGTAATGAAGCGCGCTGCTCTCCGTTGTATCTTTTCTATCTCTTCTATCAACCCTATCTGGTATGGATCCCACGCTGGTGAGCAATATTCAAGCAGTGGGAGAACAAGTGTACTGTAACCTACTTCCATTGTTTTCGGATTGCTTTTTTTTAGGATTCTTCCCAATAACTGTTCCTAACGAAAAAATAAAATCTTTAATGTTTTTGCTATATTCATTCTCAGTCTTTGAAATAAAGAAGAAGGAAAACATTCCTGGTCAAGAAGTCATCGTCACTAGTAACGGACTTGGACTGAGGGTCTCTAATTTTGCTGGGCTGAAGCGTATGTGATTGGGGCATTTCTTTATGCACTGACTGTTACACATCGTATTTAAATGCGAACCGTAATTGGTTTATGACAGTATAAGTAACGTAATGTTTTCAGTTTTCAGACATTAGGTATTATTTTCTGTATGTGTCATTATTTATTTCATTCAATATTCCGTCAGAGTGACGTAAACATAATGTGAAATAAAACCAAGTTACTTTGTAACTGAGATTTCAAGCGTGGGTTTAATCTTTTTACTTTAATTTTTTATCTTTTACCATTAGTCTCAAACATGCTTTACTTTGCCTATATGTTGACATGAAATACACACCAGTTTAAAATATGAACAAATATCTATTCCTATTGCAAAATAAATCTTACTAAATGTGATATAGTGGCGGGCTGCATCGTTACCACACACACGCCATCCAGCGTAAGCGACGTTACTTATGCGGTATTGAGAGCTGCTGTATTCATTCGCCCGCTAGCTTTCTATGTCATATCAATATTTCTGTTCTTATATCAAAAATAGTAACTTCGCGTATTATAAGCTGAAAGACTTCTTTGTGACACCATTGAAGTGATATTGCATTGTGGAACGTATTTCTGTAAAAAAAAATTAAACTTCAGTTACAAACTATTGTGCCTATACAAATACGATTCTGCATGTGTTCACATTTGTACTGTAAAAATGTGTTTTTAAATTGGCAGGACACTTGATGACGGGCCACTCCAGAAACGCGTTTTTAAAATGAAGGAGTTCCATTAATAGCTAGTGTCTACTTCTTGCGACCTATCAGCTTTTCTAGAATAACAATAGAAATCATTAAAAAATTGTCGTACGCCTCATACAGGCCTTCCAGCCATAGTTAACAGTACGTGTAAATCATATTGTGTAATCGAGAAATAAGCCACATGCACGGTACGATGTGCTTACTGTAAAGTAATCACTGTAACGGTAACAGAGGCACGTCCTTACCACTGTCCTTAAGACTAGAAAAGATGAGTTTTTTTTTCAATTTAGTTACTATACGAAAATAGAGCGTTTGAAACTTGATTAAAGTAAATTCGGAAATGAGGATATGAGGATTGGTCAAGGAGAGGAATTACCGTGTTGTCCCCGAAAAAACTATGAAGTTGACTGGCTACAGTATGTTCCAGCCAAACAGAATAGATTTAGCGCGTTCTGGAAGGGAGACTTTTTTGAGCGCGCTCGTCTCGACAAGTCGTAATTCAGACCTAGTAGCGTGTGGAACTGTTTTTAGGTATTACGGTAAAAATACTGTAATTTCGTTTCGTTAGGATGCATGTTCTGCGAAAAATAATTGAAGTTTAGTGTATACAGCTTTCCTGGAAAGTTAGGAGATCTTAAAGAATTTTGCCTCTTTCTTCCGATTGGCTACAAGATTTCGCGTGCCGTGCTACGCAGTGGAAAGGCCAAACTTTAAATTACTGAATGTTGGTAAACTGGGCAGTATTGAGTGAAATACTAACATCGTTGAACTTTCAGCATGGTTACTGACTTCTTATTTTCGTTACCATAGGGATGATGCGATATGCGAGTTAACGTGATAGTGCAAATTAGAGCAACTACATGCTTTTACGTCAAGAACTGTGTCCAAGGTTCACTTAGTAGTAGTGCTTTGTCTATTGTTAAACGGAGAATGAAACTACGAGCACGCACATGTTATCATGACAAGAACTGTGTCTTAAGGCGGACGTAGTAGCAGATAGTGCATTGTTAAACTGAGAGTATAGGACGGACAATCTGTATAGGAACTGGTTTCATTCAGTAGCCTCAGTTACACCTGTGATAGAGACCCCTCTTTCAGTAGCACTACAGAAGGTGTATAGTCCAGCCTGTCTTTTAAACAAGTTTTCCAGTTTAAAACACATTATACATCGCTTCAGTGTTGCTCAATAAATTTTTGTTACTTCATTCAGTCTAAGATGAAGAAATTCAGCACGTGATTTCATTGTACAGCATATGTAGCAAGAGGTTCTTCGTGTCTCCGACATATTTTAAACATAATTATGTTAAAAGAGGGAGCACTTTCAGTTCCAGTGTATGCTGAAGCAGAGTTTTTGAAAAAGTTTCAGGAAGGTGGTGTGTTGACACTGCGTGCGTTGAAAGTATGGCAGTAGTAAGATGAAAATTATACTGACCAGCAGCAAAGAAATATAAATAAACGTCCACTAGAAGTCATTGTACTTGTGTTTAGCAAATGTGCTCAAAATTAAGCAACATTTGAACTTAATTAAGGTCCATTTTCTCTGTCACGGTACATGCACAATAAATACAGATTACATGTTAAATTAGACTTTCCCGGCGTATACGAGAATCTCCGCCCCACCAGCCAGATGTATGCATTGAAATTCCTTGACGTTTCGATGATCGTCACTTTCATCATCTTCTTGTGAAGTTTCGGGATTACGTGGGCGTC
Source organism: Schistocerca gregaria (assembly GCF_023897955.1). Classification (NCBI taxonomy): domain Eukaryota; kingdom Metazoa; phylum Arthropoda; class Insecta; order Orthoptera; family Acrididae; genus Schistocerca; species Schistocerca gregaria. Next base: position 462,743,406 of record NC_064921.1, read on the forward strand.
CCATACGCACATTACTCGCGGAGGCAGATTGGTCATAAACGGCAACAAAAATTTGTTTTTCAATGTTTCATATAATTATTGACGGCATTTAAAAATTAAAAATGCAACTATGATAACCCATTAAGATGTATAATCTTATGTTACAGGTGTAACAGAACAAGGAGAGTACTGCAATTAGAAACTGCGTATGATGCATGTTTCGAGGCAGCGGAACTCACGGCGCGCAAATACCTAGGCTATATTCATCCAGTATTCGGAAATAGAGCACTTAGTGACTTCCAACGTACTTGTCACATATTTTTCAAACTTTACGAAACTTTTTCTCGCTAACAGCCCCCAAAAATGACGAAAGGAAAAAAAAAAGTTTATCGCTTAGCACGTTTTCGCTGCTCATGCAGTCGAACTTCAGCATCAGGCATTAAGTTTCAATTTATTACTTCTTTACTAATAACTCTATTCGCAACAAGTTTTGCAGACAGTATCCAAATATACCATTGACTGTACCTGTAAGGTTATTTCATTGTACCAATTCAGGGGATATGGCATTATAAACAGTGAGAAGCGTGAAAAACTAGTGTTTACTTACAACTTAGCGCAAATTACCTAGACTATATTCGTCCAGTGTTCGATAATGAGAGCATTTAGTGACTTCCAACACACTTTAAACATAATTTCAAACTTTTTCTTAATTTTTTTTCCTCGATTGCACGCTTAACGGTCAAATTTCTGTCGCATTAACTCATGTGTAATCAGAAGTTTGGAGATGCTTTATACATGGGAACTCAGTTCTGTAAGGAATCGTGGGTTTACTGGTATGTACACGAGCGGCGGCCCCCTCACCCCCCCCCCCCCCCCCCCCCCCATCCCATACCACGTTAAGTGGCGGGCACGGTGTCGGCCTACAGCTGCTAGTGCAGGGCTCCATTCCGACGTTAGCTGGTATCCGTCGTCTCTATTTATGAGATCGTCGTGAGGAATTATCTCAGCTGTTTATTTAATAATGCTCTCCCAAAAGCCACAAGCTCGGTACAACTCATTCGTTTTCTCTAAGTGGAATGTGCGTCCCTGAATGAGGCTGTGTTCTGCCGTTGCATACTTAGCTTTATGTACTGGCCCAGACGTACGCATCTAATGTGTCGCGAGCGGGCCCACGAGAAATACGGGTCCCGTAATGAACTGGTGACGTCACAATAGTCGGCTTGCCCGCCACGCTTCGCGAACGCTAGGCTCCGAACAGGGCCCACAGGAGATCACTTTGTCAATGAAAGTTATCCACTGGAGGTCTTAACATTGTTGTGTGCAGTCGAGAGCATGGATGCATTTACACGAGCAAACTCATCTGAAGTAGTTACTAGCTCCCCGCCGGAGACGCTGTCGGCGCTCTTAAGACATACAGTTTCACGTGCTGTGACTTCGCGCTGTCGCCTGTCTTTCTCGTCGACCTCGGTTGCGAGATGCAGCGCTATGTTCGACCACTGTAGTGGAAGACACACTTGTAAGGGATCCTGTATGTATTGGATTTTTGATGTAGCAGTTTGTCCTTTGCAGACAAAAGCACATCTTTCGTATTTTATGGTAGTACAAAGATGGCCTTGACGTTTTTCCGACGATTCTAGTAATTTTGGTTGAAGGTAGCTCAATGAAGGTGATAAAGGAGAGTGTCTCGTCTACTTTCCCTAACTCTTCTTTGCATACGGTTGTATTACTGCCGGCCGTGGTGGTCGAGCGGTTCTATGCGCTTCAGTCCGGAACAGCGCAACCGATACGCTCGCAGGTTCGAATCCTGCCTCGGGCATGGATGTGTGTGATGTCCTTAGGTTAGTTAGGTTTAAGTAGTTCTAAGTTCTAGGGGGCTGATGACCACAGCTGTTACGTTCCATAGTGCTCAGAGCCATTTGAACCATTTTTTTGGCTGTATTATTCGTTTTCTTCAATGCAGGTCACACAACTGTAAGGTGTAGCAACTCAGCCGTCATTGTCAGGAGTGGCTGGAGTCGTTAGAACAGTGTACCCCTCTGGTGGATGATGACAGCTGATTGATTTTTGAGCCAACAGTGAAGCTAATTGGACATGTACTCACCACAGCCTGTTTCAAATGTGTGGGGGAGGTCCATCGTAAGCTGATTAAGTAGCCACGTGCTCGTTACTTGGCTCTGTGATTGCTGATGTCTTTACGGAGCACTTTGGCGAAATGGAACTCAAAACTGCACGATCTAACCTAAACACTTCTTCCGTTACGTCACTGACACATCTGTTGTGTGGGAACATGACAGAGAGGCCCTGAACTGGTTCCTGGAGCACCTAAATGGTCTTGACCAAGACATGCAGAGCTAGGACTGAACTAATGTCTGTCATTTTTAGTCATTCTAATAAAAAGAAAAGCATATGGTTGCCTAGGAAATGCAGTGTACCGAAAGAAACCCACACAGATCTCCATCTTCACGTAAAAAGTTTGATCATCCGACACTCGGATGGGCGCCCAAGAAGTTTTCGTTAGTAAATACAATCTGCCCACCTTCCATCTTTCCACATATTCTCTAAATTTTTGGCAGCACTACTTTACACCGTCAAGGTACTGATTCTTTCTTTGTAGTTTGAGAACATGTTCTGTTTATATTTTGGGACTAATAAAAGGTATCCTATTGAAACTCAGTCTTTAATTATTTATTTACTACACACTGATCTTCAAACTTTTCCCTGACAAAGACAACTCAAACTTAATCTATTTATTTACTACCCACAATATACAAGCCCAACCGAATATGACTTCTATACATTCACAACATGACTTACAATAATTAACACAAATGAATACCCCTGGACTGCAAGAAATCCTAACAATAACACAAATCCAAAAAAAAGTTGAAATTAGAGAAGTATGAAACTACCTCCAACTCTGTCAATTGCCTAAACTCATTTCAATCAAGAATCCCGATACTACAAATCCCATTCGTTTTGATAAGTCACTCACAGAAAATCTTCATAAAACTAACTACAGCAATAACAGCAAGTAGCAACAACAGCCAGCTAAATAAAAGAATTCTAACTACTATAGACTATAACTGACCACCAGGACGCATATGGTTAGCAAAAGAAAGATTTATTGTAGAGCAAAGAATGTATTTAGAAAATTTTACCTTATTCATATGACATCCAGTTCCAAAAATTATATAGTTGTCAATAATTCTTTTACCCAAACATTATCAATCATTCATTCATTATAATACCTTTCCTTGCATCTTTTCTTATAAGAAGTTTCATCTCACTTTACAGTGCATGTCTTACCAACACAGAATCTCCACTACGAATAACATATCCATACACTTCTGTATCCACTCGCTAACTGGTAGTTCGTCCAACCACAGAATCTCTTGCCGAGGGCGCAGGGCACTTTCAGCGATATTAACACAGCCCATAGCGCTACCAGCATACAAACAGGCTATTTACAATGTCTTAGGTTTACAGATTCTTTTGTATAAAATTCCTGTTTTCGTAGCATGGAACAGATATAGGATTTTGACGCCTGTAGACTTTTGGTTGATACAGGCAGACGTGAAGTGTGTCAGAATGATATATTACGCACAACATGTTTTAAGAGTGCAGCACTGTTAGCGAATGACATTTGTGTTTAATCTTGTCGCAGCATCTACGTTAACATTGGGATGCAAACATATATTCTCGAAGTCAGACTTAAAAAATAGTAGCTACTCAACATGTGACCGAAAGATACCACCCATACCCTCGCAAGCGATTGCGATCATCCTTCGCCGGCCGGAGTGGCCGGGCGGTTCTAGCGCTACAGTCTGGAGCCGAGGGAGCGCTACGGTCGCAGGTTCGAATCCTGCCTCGGGCAAGGATATCCTTCGGTTAGTTAGGTTTATTTAGTTCTAAGTTCTAGGTGACTGATGACCAAAGAAGTTAAGTCGCATAGTGCTGAGAAGCGATTTGAACCATTTGATCATCCTTGCCTTCAGTTCATACCATTTTTATCTCAACCATGATATTATATCCTATCATTCCTCTACAACAGAAGTCTACTAGTATCAAACATAGACCATAATTTGAGGAAGAAATTCCTGAGAACGTACATTTGCAGCACAGCATTGTCTGGTAGTGAAACAGGTCTGTGGGAAAACCGGAACAGAAGAGAATCGAAGCGCTTGAGATGTGCTGCTACTGAAGAATGTTGAAAATTAGAATATCTGATAAGGAAAGAATCGAAGAGGTTCTCTGCAGAATCAGCAAAGAAAAGACTATGTAGGGAAAACACTAACTAGAAGAACGCACAGGATGATAGGACATACGTCACGAAATCTGGGAATAACTTCCACGATAGTAAAGGGAGATTTAGACGGAAAAAATTGTAGAAGACAGAGATTGGAATACATTCGGCAAATAATTGAGAGCGTAGGTTGGTACAGGAGAGGGATTCGTTGCGGATCGTATCAAATTTATTTATTTATTTTTATTTATTTATGCATATATTTTACCTGGCAAGATTAGGGCCTTCGGGCCCTCTCTTACACCTAACCAGGCATACTCAGATCGTCTGATAACTCAAAAAGAAATAATCTGTAGAGAAATGAGTTCTAGTGAACACACAAACACACACATACACACAAACACACACATACACACTAACACACATACACATGGGCGTGCTCTTAAATGCATACGCAGAAAAGTATAAAAAATATTGGAAGATTGCTGCCAGTAATCACACAGACAAGTAAAGTTGCTTGTAAGGAAAAATAGAGAGAAATTTTTCCAAGAATAAATTAGTTACTTCAGAAATAATTAACTAATAGCCAGGAAAACAATAAAACCATTATCAAATGCGATACACCAAGTAAGATCTCTCGAGTCGAAATTAACCTAATACAGCGTGCACGCCTAAAAACCAACCGCACAATCAATGAAAGAGCGACTTTTAAATTTGATTACCTAAAACAAAATAAAGGGAATCCAAATATCGATTTTAAGTAATTCAGACTTTTGGCAGAACTGAAGACGTTGGAAACCTATAAGTAATACACTTATAAAATAAAAGTGTGCAAATTTAACAGAACACCTAAGAAGTGTTTAATTAAAAACTTAAACATATCTTGGTTATGCGATAATGTTATTATAAACTAACTGTAGCGCCATCTATGGCCGCTATGCTGAGTGGCCTCTATAGCAGACTTGTCACAGGAAAGAAAAGGGAAATAAATTTGTGTGATAGCAGGAGACTGGCAAGGATAGACTTCCACTACGTCTTATGGCAGAAAATCTGAAACGGAATTGTTGAGGCAGATACCGAAGTTCACATCTTCAGAGGGCACTTAATGAGCCTCTTCAGTGGCCAGGTCAGGTAACTGTGACCACAAGGGCGTCCGTACAGCTACAGGTGGTACTCGTCAAACACGTACTCCGTGGCGAACTGGGGGTCACCGCTCTGGTCACAGATCGCGCGAGAAAATTCGGCGAAGCAATTCAATTACTCAGAGCGCTGCGATAGCTCTGAGAAGTGTGGAACTGCGCGAGCGTTTGGGAGCGCAGTGGTAGCCGAACAATCCGATAATGCCCAGAGCCGAACAGGCCTCGGGGGAAATCATAAAGCTAATTCGGCGACGTATATTACCGCTGTCGGCCGAAACATTAAAGCTCTAAATCAACATTTTGTTTCGTTCTAAAAAAAAAAATAATGCATTAACAATGCTCGTTTTGGATTTAAAAAAACTGAATAGCGCTTGCATTTAAACCAGATTTCCCCTTCCCGTAAGGATTTATTTTCTATCGCCACTGCAATCCCACGAAAACATACAATGAAGACCAGATTTTGGAACAGTGAAACCGAATCACATCGTTGTTCATTACTGTACGTCAGACCTCGGGACACGAAAATACTGTCGACGGGGAGGCGATCCACACTTCCGAAAACATTTGGGTACTGTGTCAAAATTGCCAGGCTTAATTCTTCCCACCGAAAACAACACTCTGTTTCAATAAATATAGCTGGACGTATTTTGGAGATCCGGTTACCTCTCATTTTTCAATGCTTCCCCCTTCCAGTCTTCAATGCCTGTCTTCTATATGGAAAATATAAATATTTCTATATGGGAACACTGTTTTTTGCATACATAACACAATTGCGACGTCACAAGTTTAGTAAGTATATTTGTGTTGTTTAGGATTCCGTGCTAAATTTTTATTGGAATGAAGTGATCGTATCACTTTTATACCCGTGAAACCCCAAGTGGGGAAATTCGGCCGCCGTGTTGTCCTTTCAGTTGACACCACATTGAGCGACTGTGGTGCCAATAATGATGAAATTATGATGAGTACAACACGGCACCCAGTGCCTGGACGGAGAAAATATCCGACACTATCTGTAAAACGAACCCGGACCCACTGCAATGCAGGTAGAGGCGCTGAGCTCTCACTTAAAGAAGAGAACTATTCTTTTTAATAATGCTTACTTAGGGAAGCTTATCTCCGCACTTGTAACTAAAATATACATAGTTGTAGGAACAGGGATGGCTATAACGAAGTTAGGAACCCATTTGACAAACTGTACTACCAGATACGGGATATACGTGAACAAAAATCAAAGTTTTGCTCTGTGATGACGAACGTTAAAACCTAATGACGGGCTGTAGTACTTTGCCTCTGTACATCTGGACATTTACAGTTTCCTTCGCCCACCAACAACGATGTGACGGCTGGTTCGGTCGGAGGTTCGAGTCCTCCCTCTGGCTTGGGTGTATGTGTTTTGTTCTTAGGATAATTTAGGTTAAGTAGTGTATAAGCTTAGAGACTGATGACCTTAGCAGTTATGTCCCATAAGATTTCACACACATTTGAACGTTTTGGAACAACGATGTGAAACTGAATATGTCCATTCAACATGATGGTCATCCACTCCAAAACTCGATAACCACCAAACTTTTCTCCCAGGATGGTACACTGATTGCTTTGATTACTTTCCTTTCTACACGAAACTGGGCCGTAAGTCAATAATCAGACTGAAATCTTTGACTGAGGTGAGCACATTCCTCAATTAAGTCATGGTCTAAGGGGATAGTGAAGTCTCTGCAATGAAGGGTCCTTCTTTCCACTGTTTTAAAGAAGCACATACTACCAGATGTTTGACGCAGGGACAAACTGCTCTTTGTGTTCTTTGGATCGATAGTCTGGAAACTGGAGCGCCGGATGTAGCTGTAAACTGCAGTAAATTACAGTGCAGATAAGATTAGATTTCGCTGTGCAATTAAGGCATTTTTTTTTCAGCTCTTTCATGGAGCGTTTATTTTTAGTCGACCATATGATGGACTTAAGACGACATTTCCTCATTCTCTGAACGGCCAACGAAATGTCGAAATACTACATCGTTGTACTGGTGAGACATGTCTGAGTCTAGCTGCAAAAGACTCCACCCTGCCAAATCGAGTTCAAGTAATGTCTTTATCGCTGTGCATCTTCAATTCCATTTACGTCTACACAATGAAAATCACAGCGAAATGCATGCAAGAGGGTATTTACTACTGTTCCATGTATTGTAGTTTCTTCCCGTTCCATTCTCGTGTAGGAAGCGAGGAGAATAGCTGTTGTGCAGTCGGGTAATTACCTTAATCTCGCACTTAAGGTCCCTACGGGAGCGATATGCAGGGTACTATAGTGTGGGGGCATCCTGAAAAGGAATGACTCCGATATTTTTGCACGAAAACTGTAAAATAAGACAAACATAATTAACATTCTACACCTTTATCCTCTACATATTTGCAGCCCTCTGCCGCTAGAAGATTCCGATTTGGAGCGTGTAACATGGCCATATGTAACGTAACTACGTCGATGTGTGAGAAACAGCGTGTTGTAATCGAGTTTACAGTTCGAAGAGTTCGTTATCACAAAGAACACTCTCTCCTTCAGCGCAGCGTGACAATGTCAAACCACACACGAGCGCTGCAACATTAGCAAGAATTCGACCCTCTGGGTTTAGTGACGTCGATCATCCCCCATACACTGCTGACATGGCCCCACCCGAATTTCACTTGTTTCCATAACTTGAAGAACACCTTCGAGGACTTAACTGCGATTGTGATGAAATGGTGCAAAGAGATGCGAGGTTATTGCTCCGTCAACGAAGTACAGTAACGGTATCAACAAACTGGTTTCTGGTTGGCAGAAATGTGTTCGCCTACAGATTGACCATGTTGAAAAGGAAAAGTGTAAGTATGAATAATAAAAATGTAGAATGTTAATAACTTTTGTTTTATTTAAAAAGGTGAGTCTTCATAGACAAATTTAGAAGGCATTACATTTCATCACGCCCTCCAACACTGCATGCTTCCTCACACAATACTCGTTTTTGTAACTTGGTAAGTAGGGGTTTTCTCGGTGTAATTATCATCTAACTTTGGGCGTCAATCAGATTAGGTTTTCCAGTATCCACGTGACGATCTCACATTGCCCAAACAAATCTGTTACCATTCGTTCTGTCCTTCATTGAATGGGTTCAATTTCATCTATTGTATCTAATTTGAATTAGCCCCACACACTTCAGAAATATTTGAAGACAGACTGTACTAGTGTTGTATGCAATCTCTTGTGTAGAGTTACATCTGCTTCACCTACGACTGCCAGCCGCGGTGGTCTCGCGGTTCTAGTCGCGCAGTCCGGAACCGTGCGACTGCTACGGTCGCAGGTTCGAATCCTGCTTCGGGCATGGATGTGTGTGATGTCCTCAGGTTAGTTAGGTTTAAGTAGTTCTAAGTTCTAGGGGACTAATGACCACAGCAGTTGAGTCCCATAGTGCTCAGAGCCATTTGAACCAATCACCTACGACTAAACGTGTGCAATACTTTCCACTTCATATCTCCACGAACTGTTTCATCTAAGTATCAGTATGAGCTAAGTGATGTCAGCTATGACTCATTGATATTTTAGTCACAGGATATTACTTTTCTTCCTTTCGTGAAGTTCACAGTTTTGCATGATTGGACATATGAAACAACCAGCTAATATCTGCACCACTTCGAAATCTTGTAACGATCTAACTAAACGTTCCATTACAAATAACTGGATCATCAGCGAAAACGCTGAGGTTACTATTAAAAATATCTGTCACAGCACTAATACGCCACATGAACAACAAGGGTCCCAACACATTTCCGTGGGATACGACGGAAGTTACGTCTACATGCGATAATGAGTCTCCATCCAAGATCACATGCTGGATCCTCTTTACCAAGAAATTTTCAAACCAGCCAGAAATTTCGCTCTCTACCCCGTACTATCACACTTTCGATAACATGCATTGGCATGGTACTGAGTCAGATCCGTTTAAGAAATCAAGAAATACCGTATCCACCTGCCTGCCTCGATCCATGGTTTTCAGGACATTGAGCTTCCCTTGTAAAATCTTACCAGAAGACTATACTCTCATCACTAGCGAACGGATTTCTATGTGCAAAAGTCTTTATTTTTATGTACGAAAAATATAAGAAGTATGCATAAAATAGAAAACAAATTTTTGTTTCAGTATTACACTGTAAATACTTCTTCCAAAAAATCACTCACCAATCAAACTGACGCAGTGGTGCACTGAAACCACTTGCTGTTGCAGTGAACCACGAAATATTCTCGAGGTTTTGCATTTCAAAACGATGTCGGATTTCATGAAACAGTGCATAATACTAGAAAAGGTTCTTTAAACATCTCATGATGATATGCTTCCATATTTTATCAAAGCAAAGTCACTGGTACATATATTTTCGATTTCACCAATGTCTACTTCCCCTTCCATAATCCAGGCAATTTTATACATGGTATGAAATCCATCGCTTTCCTCGAACACATTATCAAATTTCTCTTTAACAGTCTCTATTTTTGGATGCCTGATGTCCCAAATATTTGACAGATTAGAATTCTTCTGACGCTTTCAAAGATGCCACTGAAATCAGCAACATATTGTTGCAAACGAGAGCAAACACTTCACCTGACTTTCGGCATTACATCGAAAATCACTTCACTTGCGGTACCGTTCCTTACAAATGCTCACATTGAAGCAAGAGGTGAGCAATGACTGAAGAGAAGAGTGTTGTGTCAATTACGTCAGCCGTCCACATCACAAACAAGGGATTTCCCTTTCAGTTAACGAGGTAGTGGAGGTCAAGCACAACACAGTATGGAAATGAATGAAGTTCATTCAAATTGCATTCTCATAATATGCCAACGCACGAAATGTTTTGTAAAATTTAAAAATTATAACAAATAAAAGTGACAAATTATGTGCTTTTAGTAAAATAATTGAAAATATATATTTACATAAAGTTTCACAAAAATATGTATTTTTATGTGAAACAGATTTTTGTATAAGTTGGAGAGTACTGCTTTGGGAATTCTATCTTAGTTACTGTCTTTTCTGCCTAAGAAAAAAAAAAACATTATTTCAAAATCCGTTGACTACAGCTTACAATGAAAGTTAAAATAGGATTAGACTTCATGGTTCTAACACAGTGCTGTCATTTACCTTCGAATCACGTGCGGGCTAATGAGCAATTACTCGTTTCCTACGAAAGTAACACAATTATCACTCATGAGTAGATCATACGAGCATTCACAGTGGCTGATGACCTTTCCTCTTTTCCACTGTTCATTTGGCCGGTCTGGGATTGCACTTGGTCTCAGGGCGTCGGCGACCTCTCGCTGAACATGCCACAACACGAGCCGGAGGCTGAACGTGACAGCAGGGGAGCAGAGGCCGGCTCGAGAATGCCCGGTGGGACGCTCCGGGCGCGCTGATCCCCTCTGGTGGCAGCGAGCCTCTCGCGGAGTGTGGTCTTTCCGAAGACTGGCCGGCATCTGACATGGCACGCGCGTCGACAATGCAGCCGCCGCGGCTGCCCTCGGCCGACAGACGTTTCGCGACTGTAGTCTGCGTCACACCGCTATAACGTGCCTTCTGGCGGATTTAGCACACTTGTTTGGAGAGGCGGTACAGTTCAATGGTCATTTTCGTTCATTCTGTCCTCAAGCTTCTCTGATTGATAAATTTTACGCAAGATCTAGGGCACACGAATCAACGCTGATTATACAGGGTGATTTTTTCCATCCTGTCCAAACTCTAGGGACTGGTCGATGAGAGGATGCAGAACAAAACATGTCTAATGAACTTATGTCCAGGAATGCATGGTTTCCATGCTAGAGATCATTTATTGAGTCATACTTTGTTACAGAGACTGCAGTCTAATACGCGCTATACCATGCAGTCACAGCTGCAGTATCCAAGGTTTCCTCCTAGAGGGTGGTGCTGTTCATCTACATCTGCATCATACTACACAAGCCACCTAATGTTGTGTGGTGGTGGATACTTTCGGTACCACTATCTGATCCTTCCAATCCTGTTTCACTCGCGAACAGTGCGTGGGAAGAATGATTGTCGGTAAGCCTCTGTATTGGCTCTAATTTCTCGAATTATAGCCTCATGGTCAATACGCGAGTTGTATGTGGGCGGAAATAATATGTTGTCTGACTCCTCTTGAAAAGTGCTGTCCCGAAATTTCAATAGTAAATCTCTCCGTGATGCACAACGCCTCTGTGTAAAGTCTGCTAGTGGAGTTTGTTTAGCATCTCCGAAACGATCTCTCGCCAGCTAAACGATCCCGTGACGAAACGCGCCGCTCTTCGATGGATGTTCTCTGTCTCCTCTATCAGTCCTACCTGATAGGGATCACAAGTAGATGAACAATACTCAAGAATCGGGAGAACAAGGGCCTTATAAGCCACTTCTTTCGTCGATGAGTTACATTTCCTTAACATTCTTCCTGTGAATGAGAGTCTTATGTCTGCTTTTCTCACTACCTGTTTTTATGGTCATTCCACTTAAGATCACTCTGGATATTTACGCCTATATGTTTTACGGCAGGCGCTGTCTCCAACTGCTTGTCACCAATAGTGTAGCTGTACAGTAGTGGATTTCTTTCCTATGTGCAATATGCTACATTTATTTACGTTCAAGGTCAACTGCCAGAGTCTGTACCATTCACCAATTCTCTGCAGGTCGTTCTGCAAATTCTTACAATGTTCTGGAGTTCCTATTTTGGTATAAACAACTGCATGATATGCGTATAGCCCTAAAGAGTATCTGACGCTTCCTGTTAGATCTTTATTTATATATATCATGAACAACAACGGTCCTATCACACTTCTCTGTGGTATGCCGGATATTCCCTTTACATCTGTAGATTTAGTTCCGTTAAGACCGACGTGTTGAGCTCTGTCTGCAAGAAAATCTTGAATCCAATGACAGGTCTGCTCCGATACTCCGTAAGCTCATATTTTTTTCATTAAATGGCAACGCCGTTGGTATCAATTGCTTTACTGAAATCGAGGAACACGGCATCAACATGGGCGCCGTTGTCCACTGCGCTGTGGATCTCATGGTGGAACAGAGCTAGCTGAGTTTCGCAGGATCTCTGTTTGCGCAATCCATGTTGTTTTTTATAGAAGTGATGTTCATTGTCCAAGAACGTCATAATTCTTGAACACAAAATATGTTCCATAATTCTACAACAGAGTGACGTTAACGATATAGGTCTATAACTGTGTGGATCTGCCTTATGGCCCTTCTTAAAAACGGGAATGACTTGCCCTTTCTTCCAGTCATTAGGTACCTTTCGTTTCTCAAGCGATCTACGCTAAATTACTGCTAGAAGGGGAGCAAGTAGTTTCGCATAATCTTTATAGAATCTTATTGGTATCTCGTCTTGTCCCGAAGCCTTTTCACTACTAAGTGATTGTAGCTGATTTTCAATTCCGCGATCGGTTATCTCAATATCTGCTATTTCGACGTTTGCAAGACGATTGAAAGGAGGGATAGTGCTACGATCTTCCTCGGTGAGACAAGGCCGGATTCAGTATTTCGGCCTTTTCTCTGTTATCTTCTGTTTCGTTGCTGGTGTGCTCACTGAAAGAATGAATAGATGATTTTGACCCACTTACTGATTTTACATACTTCCAAAATCTCTTAGGGTTTGTACTCAGGTCGGTTGACACAGTTTACTTTCAAAATTATTGAACGCTTCTCTCATTGCTATCCTTACGCTTATTTCCCCTTCCTTCAGGTTTCTTTTGTTAGCTGTTCCTCATACTTCGTGCCCCAGCACCCCTTTCTGTCACAGTAATTGGTAATGTGTCCGATTCACTTGTCTTGCTAACTCAATTTGCAGTGGATATGATATTGCGTTGTACACAATGGTTCCTTACTCGAATCGAGAGTTCACCGACATGGTGTTTACTTACGGAAAAGCATATGGCGGGCAGCGGCAGCAAGGAAACCTATCTCCCCCGACAACAACAATTTAATTCAATCTTTGCAACAATGTTTCGCTGTTTGTCTGACACAGGGTCGTTTCAGGAAGCAGGAAATCATAAACAAAGTACTCAAAATGTTCTGACAGCAGGCTTGGAGGAAAATGTGACTAACACTGAGGAAGGCGAACGCCGTGTCAGTACCAGGCAACTGGCCCGCCAGTACTGGATAAGTCAGACGACGGTGTGGAACATTTTCCACGACAGTCGTTAACTACCCTTATCACTCATAGCGTGTGCAGACTTTCCGCATAGGGAGCAGTTTTGTCACTGGTCTCTTCACTAGGCAGCCACCGTTCCAGGATTCGTGTTATCCATCTCAGATGAGGCCACCTGCACGCTGAGTGGTATCTTCAAGTTTCATAACAGTCATCTGACGGATGGTATGCAGAACCCCCTTCGTATGGTGACAGCGAATCAAGCGAATCACCAGTATCGGTGCAGCCGAAATGTGTTGCCAGTGGTAACTGGTGACCGTATTTTGGCACCAGTCTTCCTCCGATCTAACAGGCCTAGCAGACCGGAACTATCGGCGTTTCTTGCGGGTTACTTTGTCTCCCCTGCTGGAAAAAGTGCCATTGATGATGCGAAGTGTTATGTAGCTGCTACATTATGGTGCTTCAGCCCACATCGCCTTTAACGTCCGGACGCATCTCAATCGTGTCTTCCCTGGTCGATAGATCGGACAACAGGGTCCAGATGCATGGCCTGCTCCGTTACAGGACCTCAACCTGTGCGGTTTCTGGTTATGGGGTCACCTCAGAAGTATCATGTATTCAGAGCCCGTTTCAGATGTAAAAACACTGCAGTAGCGTATCCATGCTGCCTTTGCACGGTTCGGATGCAGCCTGCTCGATGTGAACGTGTGAGACGCATGCGTTGAGGCACATGGAAATAATTTTCAACATATACCGTAACTGTGTCTGCATGGTACATCGTGCATTAGACCGCAGTCTCTGTAACAATGAATGATTGAATAAATGCTCTCTAACATGGAAGCCATACATTTCCAGACATAAGTTCGTAGACCATTTTTGTTCCATATCCTCTGATCGATCAATCTCTAGAGTTTGTTCACGGTGGAAAAAATCATATTTATAGCGTCAGCTGTCTTCACTGCAGGGCAGCAGTTTGTACTATGGATATTACTGATAAGTGGTGCAGAGAAATAGGTAGTCTCCTTTCGTTTCCTTGTTGTCACTCCAATTCTTCCCCTCCTCCCCCCTCTGCCTTTCATTCATAAAAACACAAATATGTCCAATGATATTACAAAAGTATCCGTATATACTCGTACGTTCCACATGCCCTCTTACACCAGTGGATCGATTTCAATCAAAGTTGGTACACATACCACTTATTGTCTGGAAACAACTACTGTGAAGGTAAGAGGAATCTATCTCTCGAAGAGGTGCAGTTGAGAAAGAGCCGTAACTCACGACGCTCCAATAGCCAGAGTTTATTCATCCAGTATTGAGAATGAGTCCACCTAACGGCTTACAAGTAAGTTTACACATAATTTCAAACATTTACGAGACTTAAGATCATTAAAACTCCCCACATTATGACGAAAAGAAAAACAGTTCATCGTTAACTACATTTCCTCTGTTCATGCAGTAAAACTGCCGCAACAGGTAGGATCTTTTAATTTATTACGTCTTTGCCACCGATTATATTAGCAACACCTTTCTTAAACAGTATTTACATATATCACTGAATTTTCTTGCAGAGATATATCACTGTACGACACATGGTTCAGACGATATGGGCCGGCCGGAGTGGCCCAGCGGTTCTAGGCGCTACAGTCTGGAACCGTGGACCGCTACGGTCGCAGGTTCGAATCCTGCCTAGGGCATGGATGTGTGTGATGTCCTTAGGTTAGTTAGGTTTAAGTAGTTCTACGTTCTAGGGGACTGATAACCTCAGTAGTTAAGTCCCATAGTGCTCAGAGCCAATTGAACCATTTTCAGAAGGTATGACGTCATAAACACTGAGATTCATGAAAAATTGCCCCATAATGAGGGATATTTTAGTTTATTACTTCTTTACTACTAACTCTACTCGCAACAACTTTGGTAGACAGTATCTTTATATACCATTGGATGTACCTACAAAATTGTATAATTGTAAGTTACGTGGTTCAGTGGCTACGACATCATAAACTTGGAGCTGATTGAAAAAGAAATTGCAGGGCGAAATTAGCTAGAGATACAAATGAAAGATGGGTACAAACATCTGTGAAATATGTTAAATATGTGTGAAATACAGATCGGCTCCCGTGCAGCCCATTGTTCAGCAATGTGCACTGCAATTACTGCACCAGTACTGTAAAGTGTCGTCAAATGTGGCACACGTTCGCCACGATCCATATAAGACGTGCTACATATTCGCCACCCATCATACTTTTCAGAGCGAGCAAGCCTCCAGTTACCGAGTTCTGTGATGAGGTGCAGAGCCAAACACCTTGTCACCTACTTGTGGATCCTCCACTTTCCACAGAGCTTACGCCGGAAGTACGCGAACAGCCAGCCAGGTTCACCGGTTTATGCTCGTTCCCATGCGCTGGAGCATAACAATCTGTCCTTTCTCAAAGTTATTTGCGTCACTCTGTTCCTTCATTACTTGCCTATATCGCCTACATAATGATTCCTAATTCGTATTCCACCGTTACATACTTTACTTATTGCACCAAGTGCTGGTATGTATCTTCTTTCTCTCTCTCTCTCTCTCTCTCTCTCTCTCTTATTTTGCCTCCTCTTGTCGCTCTTTCGCTCTCCCCCTCTCCATGCCCTCTCCCCTCTCGTCTATTTCTATCTCACTCTCACACACTCTCTATATGAAAACAGAAGTAACAGGAAAGAGTGAAGGAGCGAGAGAAGGAGGTGGGATGACGGTTAGGGTCGTTAAGAGTCGCCACACATGCTCGGAATGGAGAAAGAATGGGAAGAAGAATGTAGGTCCTGTTCTTTTCCAAAGAAACGACCCACAAAAACCTAAATATTAGTTGCTACTCAGTATCTAGCGGAGATGCTGATGCTGCGACTCAGGGTCTCCACCATATAGTGAGTATCATGCTTTTCATAACATTGTTACATTCCATCCTGGATTTTTCAGTGAATGAAAAACCTAAATATGGATGACCGTTAAGGGATCTGAATCAGCATCCTCTCACATTCTAGACCAGTGTCTTAACCGCTGCAGCAACTCACCCAGTCGAGAGATACAAGTAGGGAGAACGAGAGGGGAGAACTGGAGTACGTAGTGGGAAAGACAAAGTGATTGGGAGCAACAGAAATGAAGGTGGATGGAGAAGAACGGAAAGGGAGGGACCAGGGAAAGGAAATTGAGGTATGGAGCGAAGTAGTGAAGGACAGTAAGCCGCCTTTATTCACGGAGAAACCCCATTTATGGGTAGTGCTGCTCGCATTACGGGAAACACTAGTATGAATAAGCTAAAAGGTGGCAGAAAAAAGTTCGAAATGCGAATGTGTATTAGGTAGCTCGATGCGGACAGAAACACGGCAGGTCGCGTGTGAGGCGTTTCCTCACGATGCTATGACGCGTCGATATGGGAATTGCGAAGCCAGCCGGCTTCCGGCATTTCGGAATTAACGGCTGGCGAAAGACGGTAAACGGCGGAGCGATATGAAAACACGCGCCAGCCGAGACATGAAAAACACATTCCTCGCCGCGCCGCGCGCTCGAATAAGCCTGCAGCGCCAGCGCTCTGGCCATTTCCACCGCGGTGCGTTTCCAAGGCAACGGGAGGGCGGACGGTGCGTAGCGCACGTACTGCCGCCTCCCAGGAGCCGAAATTGAAAGACATTCATCTGGGCGGCGCTGCGCAGGCACGCGCCTTCCGTCGTCGCCCGACTGCCGCGTCACTGCAGCCAAATCACGCCCGCCCTGAACAGCTGCTACCGCTGTGTTGTCAGTCTGCGGCAAGAATAACTTCTCGCAACAGTCAGTCAGAGGGGGGGCAGCAACCTGCGAAATACACTGGCGACGGTTTCACTACATTCTTCATCTGTGTGGCCGTAGCTGCTGCATTATTATTTAGTATATTTCAAACGTAGGACTGTTGATATTTCTGAAAAATATCGAGAATCCGATATATCGATTTATAAACGTATCTAATCAGCTATCGATTTATCGTGAACATTAAAAGCATACCGATATATCGATGCAAAAAGATCGACGTACCAGCTTATAAAAATATCGGCTGCACATTATAAACATAATGCCGGTTTTGGAGCTGTATATCTACGCATTGATTTATTAGTACATATTTTGTACATCAACAAGCTAGCAGTCTGCTTATTCCCCTTAGAGCAAGAATTGAAAGGAAAACTACGCACATTCTCGCTTGGCTATAATCACTTTGCTATCAGTGGTAACTGCATGGAAGTGGCACAATGACAGGAGTCCGTCTTTCGGTTTCCTCACGTATCGGAATTGTCCGGAGCAGTTCAAGTCGACTTTCCTGTTTTGTCCATTTCTGTAAACTTCAGTGACCTAGCAGTTGTTGTGTCAAATGTGCATGGTGAAGGTGAACGTTGCAGTTTCTGTTGGTAGCTCCGATTACATCAGCATTTCCCCTCACACGTCTCCAGCCACCCCAAAGACCACTCTTGGAATTTAGATTTTTGTTCATGATTTTCAACAACTGTTTGAACAACGCTGTTGCAGACAAATAGCACACTAGTTGGGTTAATTTTTTTAACGCAACAGGTGTGCTATTTCTTCACATCGGGAATCCAGTTATTCCGACCACACCGTCACTCCCCAGTGCAATCGGACTTCTTTGTGTCACCTATACTTGTTTGACACGATGAGAGAGAGAGAGGTCATGACGAAAGCTCAAAAAGTTGTAAGAATTCTCCACACAGTGAAAGTAAAGTAGTGTTCAACTACAGTTTCAAAAGAACAATTTCAAATATTTTCCGAAAATAGCAAATAGATACAATATAAAATAAAAGTATCGGCTCTCGATATTAAAGAATATCGCCGATATATATCGATATTTCTTGGAAATATATCGACATTCTACAAACAGCCCTATTTGAAACCCGTTTTGGCAACTACTAAAACTGCGTATATTTTACCTTATACGTCTCTTTTCATTAGCAACATATGATCTAAGTCTATTTGTGCTTCGGGATCGAAAAGTTTGTTACAAAAGAAACTGAAGTGAGGTGTTCTTCCGTGGTTTGATGCAGCTTTCTACGATAGTATATTCTATGCATGTTTCTTCATGTTTGTACAATTACAGCAAAATTACAACCAACTGAACCAACTTACCGTAATCGATCCTTTACCTCCGTCTACTGTTTTTACTTCCACACATCCTTCCATTACCAAGTTAACGAGTTCCTTTAAGTATTTTACTAGTGCAACAAATCTTTTCCATAAGCCTCTCCTCACTAGTTATTGTAACTACCCATTTCATATTCTACACCCTTCTATAGCACCACACTTCTCAAGCTCCTATTCTTTTCTTGTGTGAACTGGCCGTCGTACGCGTTTCTCCTCCGTCCGACGCTACATTCACAAACAGCAAAATTCAGCATCTGATTTTAGTGTCTCAATTCCTAATCTAATTCAGTCAGCATCGCCTGATTTAATTCCACTACATTCCAGTATCATTGTTTTACTTTTGTTGAAGTTCACGTTATAAAGTCTTTTTCAAGACACTATCCATACCGTTCAGTAGATCTTGAAAGTGCATTGCCACCGTTGACAAAATTACAATGTCAACGGCAAACCATCCATTTTTTATTTCTTCTTCCTAAACGTTAGTTCCCTTCCCAGAATTCTCCTTGGTTGCTTTAACTGCTTGTTCAAGGGTGAAAAATACTGAAGGGGAGGGTACAAAACTGTCTTACTTCCTTCTAAATCATTGCCTTCCTTTCATGTCCGTCCACTAATATTAACTGCAGTCTTATTCCTGAACAAGTTGCAAACACATTTCGCTCCCCAAATTCTATGCCTGCTACCTTTAACATTAGGTAGTGTAGTTCAGTCAACACTGTCAGAAACTTTGACTGGATCTACAAGTGCTATAAAGGTAGGTTTGGTTTCCTGCTGATTATCTTCGAAGGTAATTCTAGGATCAGTATTGGCTCTTGTGCTCCTACGTAAGTTTAATTATTTACGATATTTCAAATCCGTCTAGATCCGTCTAGATATTTATTTTATCAGGTAAATTTTGTTTTACTCACATTGAAACAAATAGTCTCAATTTTGGATTGTTTCAGAATTTAAAGCAGTAAATCTAAAAACGCTTTTATCTACTACATGTTCGTCAGATTTCACCTTACATGTAGAAGTATCATTTGCAGGCATATTTTTCAGGTCTTTCTGCATTTGGCACAGATGGTTTTTGTCTAATTTTACTTTCTGCTGAAGCACTACGCAAACTTCGACGTAAAATGGGACAAGATATTGCACCATTTACATTAAGCACACACACACACACCACACACACACACATTCACAGATGCTGGACAAAAGTCCGGAAAACAGCGAGAAATGCATGCTTGAACAAAAATGCAGATCCTAGCCATACCTACAGGTTGACCACGAGCGGAACCTGTGTAATGTTCTCAATACCTTTGAAGTGTAAGTCGTGTTAGTAACGGTGTTCTGAGTTGTGTGATGCATCATGTCGAAGCTAAGTGATTTAGAACGTGGGAGAATTGGTGGTAACAAAGGCAGCCGAAGTGTTTGGTGTTTCTTGAGGTACACTGTGATCAAAAGTATCCGGACACCCCCCAAAAAGTACGTGTTTCATATTGGGTGAATTGTGCTGCCACCTACTGCCAGATACTCCATGTCAGCGACCTCAGTGAGAGAGCAGAATGGGGCGCTCCGCGGAACTCACGGATCTCGAACGTGGTAAGGTAATTGGCTGTCACTTGTGTCATACGTCTGTACGCGAGATTTCTAAGCCCCTAAACATCACTAGGTCCACTTATCCGATGTGATAGTGAAATGGAAACGTGAAGGGACACGTACAGCACAAAAGCGTACAGGCCGCCCTCGTCTGTTGGCTCACAGAGACCGCTGACGGTTGAAGAGGGTCGTAATGTGTAATAGGCAGACATCTATCCAAACCGTCCCACAGAAATTCCAAACTGCATCAGGATCCACTGCAAGTACTATGAAAGTTAGGTGGGAAGTGAGAAAACTTCGATTTCATGGTCGAGTGACTGCTCATAATCCACACATCACGCCAGTAAATGCCAAACGACGACTCGCTTGGTGTAAGGAGCGTAAAAAATGGGTCAAATGGCTCTGAGCACTATGGGACTTAACTTCTGAGGTCATCAGTCCCCTACAACGTAGAACTACTTACAGCTAGCTAACCTGAGGACATCACACACATCCATGCTGGAGGCAAGATTCGAACCTGCGACCATAGCGGTCACGCTGTTAAAGACTGCAGCGCCTAGAACGTCACGGCCACCCAGGCTGGCTGGAGCGTAAAAATTGGACGATTGAACAGTGGAAAAACGTTGTGTGGAGTGGCGAATCACGGTACACAGTGCGGCACTCAGGTGGTAGGGTGTGGGTATGGTAAATTCCCAGTGAACGTCATCTGCCAGCGTATGTAGTGCCAACAGTAACATTTGGAGGCGGTGGTGTTATGGTGTGGTCATGTTTTCCATGGAGGGGTCTTGCTGCTCTTGTTGTTTCGCGTGGCGCTATCACAGAACAGGCCTACATTGATGTTTTAAGCACATTCTTGCTTCCCACTGTTAAAGAGCATTTCGGAGATGGCGACTGCATCTTTCAACACGATCGAGAACCTGTTCATAATGCACGGCCAGTGGCGAAGTGGTTACACGACAATAACATCCCTGTAATGGACTGGTCTGCACACAGTCCTGACCTGAATCCTATAGCACATCTTTGGGATGTATTGGAACGCCGACTTCGTGCCAGGCCTCACCGACCGACATCGAGACCTCTCCTGAGTGCAGTACCCCATGAAGAATGGACTGCCATTCCCCAAGAAACCTTCCAGCACCTGATTGAACGTATAGCTGCGAGAGTGGAAGCTGTCATCAAGGCTAAGGAAGACCCAACACCATATTGAATTTCAGCATTACCGGTGGATCGAGTCACGAACTTGTGTCATTTTCAGCGAGATGTCCAGATAGTTTCGATCACGTAGTTTACCATATCAAAGGGTTATAGTGCATTCAGTGAAAGCAGAAAAATGTCATCAGCAAAGCCACAACGCAAACGAAAGTGTGTGTTGAGTGACAGTGCCAGGCTGTTAGTGAAGAGGACCGCAACGGAAAATAAGTGGACGGCAGCTGCGAAAGTCATTGCAGAACTGAAGGTCGGTCTTGTGAATCCTGTCAGAACTAAAACAACACAAAGGGAGCTCCATAAGCTGCCAACTGCAGGGAGAGTTGGAATTATAAAACCTTCAAGTATTGATACAAAAGCTCATACTGTGAAAATATGGTGTCGAAATCACGAAACCTGGACTATGCAGCAACGGTAGAAAGTCATTTCGTCGGGTGAGTCTTGTTTCACACTATTCGCAACTTCTGGCCGAGTTAATGCCCTAAGAGTGAAATATGGAGGGCGTTCGATAATGATTCGGCGGCCATATAGTGATATTCCATTGTCACTCCGCGAGGTCTCGTTACTGTCAAAGACTACGTCATATTTTGCTGATCAGGTCGATCCAATGGTACGCGTTTGTTCCCCAATAGTGAAGCTGTGTTCCAAGACGAAGGGGCCTTGTTTACAGAGCGCGTGACGTCCGGGACTTGCTTTTGAGAACACGAGGATGAATTGTGGCACCAACCCGACCACCACAGTCAACAGATATAAATATTATTGAGCTTTTGTGGTCTGCTTTGAAAGAAGTATGCGTGATAGCTATCCATCATTCTTACACGAACTTGCTACTACTGTACAGGACGAATGATGTAAGATTCCCTTGACAACGATGCAGGACCCCTATGTATCCACTCCAAGATGGCTGGCTGGTATTTTGAAGGACAATGGTTTTTCTAGACCGTGTTAGGCATTGTAATGCATTGTGTTTTTGGTGTTTCCATATTTTTGTTCACCCCCTGCATATTGCATTCACTGAAACTTTTATGCACTAAGAACTTCCTATTCTAACCTTTATGTACATGTTGTAAATTTTCTGAGAGACAAATTCTTCGGTAAAGTTTTGTCTTTGTACTGCCATTTTTTGTATACAGACGTACCTGTGACCAAAATTTGTAGATGTTTGTGGTAATATTAACACTATCTGCATCTTCAGAGTTCAAGAAAGTGTTGAACCTTGGTTTATATTAAGCTAAATATGAGTTTCTTCAACAGTGCTACAAAAACACGCAAGAGATTCGATTGAAACAAGGAAAAACTAACTCAGTTATTAGCTTAGAAAGTTATTCACTCTGATCTTGTTCAGTATAAAATAATCCTTTTTTTGCGTAGTTATTTTACTGCCCAGCACCCCACCACAAGGAACTTTCGCTGCATCAAAAAACAGCCAACTTCTCGTATGCAGCCTTCAGGATGATTCTTACGAACGTTTAAGACACCCAGAAGCGGCGTAGGTGACGCTGGAACTAGTAATTTAATATAAGACACACGGGGTCGTAAATGTGGGGAAATACCCCAAAAATGGGTGAAAAGTGTTGTACGGGGCCAACGAGATATACGAGCCGTGCAACGAACTTGTGACGTCATACTAGTCGGGTTGTCCGCCACACTTCGTGAACACTCGGCTCCCTGCAAGGTCCACGGGAAATCAAAGTTTAATTGTAAAGATACCCACTAAAGGTTTCAATTCTGTCGTGTACTTTCGAGAACTCGGATGCGTTGAAACACTCAGTCAAGAACAGTTACTCGCACCCGTCGCAGGAGACAGCTGGCACTCGTAAAGCCTGCAGTGTCACGCGCTGTAAACGTACGTGCCACGGCATGTCTTTCTCGTGGGCCTCGATATTGGAGATGTGACGTCACTAGATGACGTAACTTGAGACACGTGCAACGACTGGGTTAGTCGATCCTACTCTCGCCGGTAGGGGCAGTGCTACTCATCGCTCTGCTAGGCTCCTTTGTTTTCGAACACGTTATGTAAATGTGATCTGTTGTAGATAAAGACGCTACAAAACTGATGTCCTCGCTATGAACAAGCAAAACCCGTTATCATTTTGTGTTAATGCCCTCTTTCCATTCCTTTTTCTTTTGGAGACTTGATTTAGTAAATAACACGTAGATCATTTAGTCGTAGCTATGCAGGTTTAAATCGTATACTTAATTACTTGTGGCGCAATACAGTAGGTTTTTGTTGCACTGTAAGTCACAATTAACCAGTTTAGACCGCGAGACCAGCAAACAAATTCCTGCCAGACGCAAGACTCGAGCCGTGAGCCCGACGCGCTGAAGTCGCGCATGCAGGCCCGGAGACACACCGACGTGAGTACTGGACTTGCATAGGGACGATTAGGCGTGACAGACCGATAGGCTCCACAGGTGCACGTGTGGCGAAGTACGTAATCTGGTGGCGTCACGTGTACAACATCTGTCATTCACTTTTGCGGTATTTCCCGACATTTGCGCCCCCAACATTTCTTTAAAAATTACTTCGTTTTTTTTTTAATGTTAATAAGTATAGCCCTATATACTAAATGTAATTTTAAACGTGAACAGTTGTTTGATGATGATCGCGTTGGTTGGAAACCGGTAATGGCACTAGTGCTTTTTAGTAAATCAGGTTTTTAATAAAGGCTGAATGGAGCTTTTATTGTTTTTTAGGAATTCACCTGCGTAATTTAATAGCTTCTGCCAGCGGTCAAGGGAGAGAAACTCTAGCAGGTTACGATAAAAATATAATTGAATTATAAAAAATGAGTAATAAAGAGATGTTATTTAATTATATAAATGCGAGTGTTGAATTAGCTGTTGTGATACCTGTGGATATAGTCCTATAATACTAGATTTTTAGTTTCCAAACGCAGCTTAATTACACCGGCTTGTTACATAGCATTTAAAAAAAATACAGAACTGTTCTCTATCGTTATAAGTTTTGCTAATTACTTACAGTACCTTGTATTTCTTATTTTGTCTACGAGGCGAAGACGTATTAATCGTTCGCCAGATACTGGGTAGAAGTTCGTTCACCGTTCAGTTATATGGACTTCATTTCCTTGTTGCAGAATTCTTTTTCTGTAAGGCTCTTTTGGGCCATAACTTGAAACTGATACGCAGTTTTCTCTTCTGTAACTCACTTATTGTTTCCAGTCATGGAAGTGTACACATTTAACTTTAAATTCAGGACAGAACGCACAACTGCAATTATACACTACTTGCCATTAAAATTGCTGCACCACGAAGATGACGTGCTGCAGACGCGAAATTTAACCGACAGGAAGAAGATGCTCTGATATACAAATGATTAGGTTTTCAGAGCATTCAGAAAAGGTTGGCGCTGGTTGCGACTCCTACAACGTGCTGACATGAGGAAAGTTTCCAACCGATTTCTCATACACAAACAGCAGTTGACCGACGTTGCCTGGTGAAACGTTGTTGTGATGCCTCGTATAAGAAGGAGAAACGCGTACCATCACGTTTCCGACTTTGATTGCGGTTTATCGTATCGCGACATTGCTGCTTACGTTGGTCGAGATCCAATGACTGTTAGCAGAATATGGAATCGGTAGATTCAGGAGAGTAATACGGAACACCGTGCTGGATCCCAACGGCCTCGTATCACTAGCACTCGAGATGACAGGCATCTTATCCGCATGGCAGTAATGGATTGTGTAGCCATCTCTCGGTCCCTGAGTCAACAGATGGGCACGTTTGTAAGAATACAACCAATTGCACGAACAGTTCAACGACGTTTGCAGCAGCATGGACCATCAGCTCGGAGACCATGGCTGCGGTTACCCTTGACGCTCCATCACAGACAGGAGCGCCCGCGATGGTATACTCAACGACGAACCTGGGTGCAAAGAATGGCAAAACGTCATTTTTTCGGATGAATTCAGGTTCTGTTAACAGCATCATGATGGTTGCATCCGTGTTTGGCGACATCGCGGTGAACGCACATTGGAAGTGTGTAATCGTCATCGCCATACTGGCGTATCACCCGACGTGATGATATGGGGTGCCATTGGTTACACGTCTCGGTCACCTCTTGTTCGCATTGACGGCACTTTGAACAGTGGACGTTACATTTCAGATGTGTTACGTTCCGTGGCTCGACCCTTCATTCGACCCCTGCGAAACCCTACATTTCAGCATGATAATGCACGACCTCATGTTGCAGGTCCTGTACGGGCCTTTCTGGATAGAGAAAATGTTCGACTGCTGCCCTGGCCAGCACATTCTCCAGATCTCTCACCAACTGAAAACGTCTGGTCAATGGTGGCCAAGCAACTGGCTCGTCACAATACGCCAGTCACTACTCTTGATGAACTGTGGTATTGTGTTGAAGCTGCATGGGCAGCTGTACCTGTACACGCCATCCAAGCTCTGTTTGACTCAATGCCCAGGCGAATCAAGGCCGCTATTACGGCCAGAGTTTGTAGTTCTGGGTACTGATTTCTCATGATCTATGCACCCAAATTGCGTGAAAATGTAAACACATGTCAGTTCTACTATAATAAACTTGTCCAATGAATTCCCCGCTTATCGTCTGCATTTCTTCTTGGTGTAGCGATTTTAATGGTCAATAGTGTGCATTATACGAGGCAACATTGCCTTTTATCTCCATACTGCCCCCTCAGTCGCAACTCACGACTCACTGTCGGTGACGTCTGCCTGGACACAGCTCAGAGATATACCTTTTTTTATCCAAAGTCTACTGGTAAAACGTTCTTAATCTGGCGTCCTCACGAATATCTCAGATCAATTAATTTAACTACATTTTATTTAGGAAATAAAAGTGGTTAAAGGAAGAATTGCGTAGATAATGTGCCCTTCAGGTTTAGATAATTATTTCTTGTCACTACGACTTCAAGTCCCACTTCAAGAACAGAAACCCTATTTCAGAGCATCTCATTTCATACAGACTATCGCGGTGGAGCAGTAGCCTCGTGGCTTGCCTCTGCCCCTCCAGTCCACCCTCTCCACACATCCGCGCACGCACACGCACGCATACACACACGGACACGCCTCAGATACTTGCGACTTGAAGTATTTCCCTGCGGAATGTTGACTACGAGTGCAGAGCGGGCAGAACGCGGAGCATGCTATGTTCGCAGCGGAGCCCCGGCGCATCGCGAACGCGCTGCGAGCAAAAAGCGGCGCGTGCAGAAGGACGCGAAAGCGAGAGCCTAGCCGAACCGTGCCGGCTGCAGGAATGCACGGCCGTGCGTCACGCGCGCCGCGCGAGTCTGCGCCGACACCGCTGCACGCGGCTCCTGCCACCGCGCTGGGTGTCCGGGTCAGCCTAGCGAGCCCGACCACGTTGGTGCTCTTATTCCGGTCCACATCTACGTCTGCCTCTAAGCCACTTTGACGTATGTGGCGATGGTACTTCGTGAACTGCTGTCACTTCCATGTCTTCCCGTTACAGGCGGCGCTAATGGCGCGTGCGAAGAGGATGTACTGGAAAGACTGCGGATGAGAGCAAATCTTTCTAATTTTACCTTCGAAGTCTTTTCGCGAGCGATAGGGAAATATTGGTCGGCTCCTCTATATCTACAACTAAATCATACTACGCAGCCCGCATCTCGTGATCGTGCGGTAGCGTTCTCGCTTCCCGCGCCCGGGTTCCCGGGTTCGATTCCCGGCGGGGTCAGGGATTTTCTCTGCCTCGTGATGGCTGGGTGTTGTGTAAAGTCCTTAGGTTAGTTAGGTTTAAGTAGTTCTAAGTTCCAGGGGAACTGATGACCATAGATGTTAAGTCCCATAGTGCTCACAGCCACTTGAACCATACTACGCAAAGCACCAATAATGTATGGCGGAGGAGACTACTGTTATCACTAATTGTACCCCCCCTCCCCCTCTCCCCGTCGCCGGCCGGTGTGGCCGAGCAGTTCTAGGCGCTACAGCGCGACCGCTACGGTCGCAGGTTCGAATCCTGACTCGGGCATGGATGTGTGTGGTGTCCTTAGGTTAGTTAGGTTTAAGTAGTTCTAAGTTCTAGGGGACTAATGACCACAGCAGATGAGTCCCATAGTGCTCAGAGCCATATGAATCTTCCCCCCTTTCCCTGTCCCACTCGCGAATGGTGCGTGGGAAAAATCATTGTGGGCAAGCTTCTGCATTAAATCAAATTTCTCGAATTTTCCCATCGTCGTCATTTCGCAAAATCTATAAGAGAGGAAGAAACATGCTTTCTGTCTCTTCCTGGAAAGTGCTCTCTCGAAATTTCAACAGTAAGTCTGTCGCTGATGCACAACGCCCCTCTTATAGAGTCAGCCAATGCGTGTCCGTGCCGACCAAACGATCTCGTGACGAAGCGCGCCGCTCTTTTTTGGATATTTCTATCTCTCCTATCGGTTCTGCCTGCTAAGGATCCCGGACTGATGATCAGTACTCAACAGTGGGTCGAACACGTGCCCTAGAAGCCACTTCTTTTGCGGACGATTTACATTTTCTTAAGATTTTACCTACGAATCTCAGTCTGGCATCTGCTTTTCCTACTATTCGTTTTGTGTGGCTATTCCACTTAAGGTCGCCCTGGATAGTTACTCCTAGACATCTTATGGTAGATACTGTTTCCAGCAGTCTATTATCAATAGCGTAGCTGCACAGTAGTGGATTTCTTTTCCTATGTATGCGCACTATGTTACACTTATTCACGTTCGGAATAAACTTCCAGAGACTGCTCCATTCATCTATTCTCCGTATTCTTCAATTCTACGCCTTCTGGCATTGTTAATTTGTTATACACAACAGAGTCATCTGAGAACGGTTTTTCACTAGGTCATTCATATACCTTTGAGGCGTTACTTTCGTTTTGCCTGAGGTTACAGTAGGAAGTAATTATGTTTTCTATATCGAGATATAAGTTTTTCTTTGATTGCTAGCAGCTTCAATACTTCGCTGGGTGAAAGGAATATTTGACGCATTTGTTTATTTCTTTTCATCATTTCACATAGACGTCACACGCCGTTTAAATGTATACTTCTTGTTTCATCCTGTATGAGTGTGCATGGGTATAATGGAAGTCAAATGTAGCGGGAGCATGGATCAAAGGGAACAGTTTAAGGGAATAGCAGTCATTGCCAACATTACAAGAATAACGGCAGGTAGGGCAGAGCAGCACGCAAAGATGAAAACAGCCACGAGGGTAGGTTACAAAGTTGGTGCGGGGGTGAGGTGAGTCTCCCCACTACCGCGTCTGAATAGGAATGTTGGTCGGATTTTGGCACGTGGAGAGCACCGTGGGGCCAGCCATGAGACGGACCGGACGCGGGAGCACAGCAGCTCGCAGATTTGGTGAGATAGAAATAAGGTAATATGGCTAAAAATTCACGACAGGGTATGCTCATAGCACACATTCAACATACCTTCATCAACACAGGTTACGGTTTTAATTTCCTTGTAATAGTTTTGTCTGAAATGTGTTTGTGACATTTTGCTTTGTGGTGGTGAGCATGCAACAGGAACCATCAGTTCATGTAGCTATTTCCCGAGTTATAAGCTTTACTTTTAGCTCAATGAGTGCAGATTTCGTATCGGATGGTAGATCGAGAAATTTCTGTCGCGAAATTTAATTATTTATGGTACTTTCTTTGTGAGTTCAGTTCGCACTTCATTTTGGCGCCAATAGTACATTATTTTTGTCTAGAATTTTTTCTCTGATAGAGGTTATCTACCTTCAGCAGTGGCGTACCTTAAATTTCCTAGTGGTGTAATTCATGCATGACGATAAGTGAGTCTTAAAGAATGAATGACGATTTTCCCGTTAAAGACGGTGTGGCCCACTTATGTATTTTCTGTGTTATTATGAAATTATGTCATATATTTTTTGTGTTATTATGAAATTATGTGTCATATATGAAATTACTCGTGTAGCGTTTGAAACGTCCCCTTAGAAAAATTATAACACGACTGTGCTTAAACTGACACACAATATTTTTAGCGCAACGCAATCTGACTTCCAAAAATCCCTACGAAAGAATGGCCCTGATTAACATTAACCTATACATTTCACAAATCACTTACCTCACCAAAAATCTTCGTTACTCGAACTACTGCAATACAGCGAGCACCCCTACTGCCAGCTAAATAAAAGATTCAGACTACGGAAGTCACTAACTACTGATAGGTATAGTTAGCAAATGAAAGATTTTAATAGAGAACAAACAATGTATTTACCTTTATAGTCATAATATATATATCAGTTCATGACACCAAATCTTACAAATTTCAAAACTCCGCCATCTCTCTACCCACGTCGACCACTGCTGGCGGCTCACCACCAACTGCGCAACGCTACGCGCTGTTAGCATCCAGCTGCCGCTGCCCAACACTACAATGGCGAGTATTACAACAATGCCAACCAGCCACAGGCTGCACACGGCACAGCCAGGGATTTTCATACATAGCGCTACGTGGCGGCGGCGTTACCAATAAAAAAACCTAAACAGCCTACTTACACGTTTTCGTTTTGTCATTGTCCTACCCATGAGAGGTAACGCTGATTCAGACAAGATTTGTAGCTAAAGAAAAATTGTAATGTGTCGGCTTCTAAAGTTTTCATCAAAAATAGAACATAAATCTATTAAATGAGAGTCAGCATTTTAGTTTAGAAATATTTCCCCAGACACCTGACACACGAAATGTGTAGGATGTACCTTATTCAGTTCGATTTTCTAAAGTTAATGAAAGAAATAATGCAATGTGAATTTAAAGAGGCTACCAGCTGCTATAGTGACGGCCTTAAGAACAACCACCCCAGAACGTGTTACCTTAGAGAAACTCGCACCAGTGTCCGTTGCGCGCATTTCTGAAATAATTAATTTGTTTACCAAATTAATCACGTAAGATACCTTTTCTTATGGGCCTGGTATATTAGCAGCCAGGACGCAAAGTCAAGGAAAATTCTCTAACGTAACGCGAGGAGATGGTAACACAGGTTCAATATAAATTAAAAATATATAAAGAACCAGAATACAACAACCGGCAGTCATATAGCACGTTGTATACAATAAAGGTCCTATAACAGCTCATTGGGGCACTTATTGGATTACACCTACGTCTGTCAGTTCTGTTCAGTTAAGAGCGACATGCTGAGATTTATTTGCAAGGAACTCTTGAATCGAGTAGCAAATCTGGTCCGATACTTGATGGCTCGTATTTTTTTAACCAAACGACAGTGCTGGACGGTGTCAAATGCCTTCCTGAAGTCAAGAAGCACGGCACCAACCTGAGCGCCGATGTCTGCAGAGCCATCGATGCCACGGCGGAAAAGAGCGAACTGAGTTTCGCAAGATCTCTGTTTTCGGAATCATAGTTGATTTTTATAAAGGAGATTTTCGTTCTCCAAAAACGTCATAATTCTTAAGCATAAAACAAGTTCCATAGTTCTACAACAGACTGAAGTCAACGATATTGGCATATACACTCCTGGAAATGGAAAAAAGAACACATTGACACCGGTGTGTCAGACCCACCATACTTGCTCCGGACACTGCGAGAGGGCTGTACAAGCAATGATCACACGCACGGCACAGCGGACACACCAGGAACCGCGGTGTTGGCCGTCGAATGGCGCTAGCTGCGCAGCATTTGTGCACCGCCGCCGTCAGTGTCAGCCAGTTTGCCGTGGCATACGGAGCTCCATCGCAGTTTTAAACACTGGTAGCATGCCGCGACAGCGTGGACGTGAACCGTATGTGCAGTTGACGGACTTTGAGCGAGGGCGTATAGTGGGCATGCGTGAGGCCGGGTGGACGTACCGCCGAATTTGCTCAACACGTGGGGCGTGAGGTCTCCACAGTACATCGATGTTGTCGCCAGTGGTCGGCGGAAGGTGCACGTGCCCGTCGACCTGGGACCGGACCGCAGCGACGCACGGATGCACGCCAAGACCGTAGGATCCTACGCAGTGCCGTAGGGGTCGCACCGCCACTTCCCAGCAAATTAGGGACACTGTTGCTCCTGGGGTATCGGCGAGGACCATTCGCAACCGTCTCCATGAAGCTGGGCTACGGTCGCGCACACCGTTAGGCCGTCTTCCGCTCACGCCCCAACATCGTGCAGCCCGCCTCCAGTGGTGTCGCGACAGGCGTGAATGGAGGGACGAATGGAGACGTGTCGTCTTCAGCGATGAGAGTCGCTTCTGCCTTGGTGCCAATGATGGTCGTATGCGTGTTTGGCGCCGTGCAGGTGAGCGCCACAATCAGGACTGGATACGACCGAGGCACACAGGGCCAACACCCGGCATCATGGTGTGGGGAGCGATCTCCTACACTGGCCGTACACCTCTGGTGATCGTCGAGGGGACACTGAATAGTGCATGGTACATCCAAACCGTCATCGAACCCATCGTTCTACCATTCCTAGACCGGCAAGGGAACTTGCTGTTCCAACGGGACAATGCACGTCCGCATGTATCCCGTGCCACCCAACGTGCTCTAGAAGGTGTAAGTCAACTACCCTGGCCAGCAAGATCTCCGGATCTGTCCCCCATTGAGCATGTTTGGGACTGGATGAAGCGTCGTCTCACGCGGTCTGCACGTCCAGCACGAACGCTGGTCCAACTGAGGCGCCAGGTGGAAATGGCATGGCAAGCCGTTCCTCAGGACTACATCCAGCATCTCTACGATCGTCTCCATGGGAGAATAGCAGCCTGCATTGCTGCGAAAGGTGGATATACACTGTACTAGTGCCGACATTGTGCATGCTCTGTTGCCTGTGTCTCTGTGCCTGTGGTTCTGTCAGTGTGATCATGTGATGTATCTGACCCCAGGAATGTGTCAATAAAGTTTCCCGTTCCTGGGACAATGAATTCACGGTGTTCTTATTTCAATTTCCAGGAGTGTATTTACGTTCATCTGTCCAACGGCTCTTCCTGATAACGAGAAAAAGCTGAGTTGTTTTTCCAGTGGCTAGGCACCGTGAGTTGCTGTTGCGATCTACAATAAGCTGCTTCCAGGGGCACAAAGAAAAGAATAAATCCAAAGATGCACTGCTGAGCGCGTAACAGGAAGGTACAGGCCAAATGAGTGTGTGTCAGAAATACTCGTGCAACTCAAATCGGATCCCTGCAAGAAACCCAACGTTGTTGTTACGAAACCCGTTTGGCTAGATTTAGGTAAACTGTATTCGAAGAAGAGTATGAGATCTTTCTGCTGCCATCAACTCATGTTTCGTGTAGGAGTCTTGAAATAATAAGATAATGTAGATTACGGAACACACGAGTATATATAGATAGTCATTTTTCTCTCCACATTACGAGAATGCAATAGTTAAAATAATCGATACGATTGCTATGGTGTCCATTCCCTTCCTCTTCCCCAAGCACTGTTCACTGACATGTGAAGATATAGTTACCCCGCAGTTTTAGCTGTGGAATCACTACGTTGCGCCTGAATGTGGAGTTAAAGTCCAGCATCAGTGTTCTGACGGGTGGTATTTCAGTAAATTCTTCGGAGATGAGAGGGAGTATAGATAAATGCTTGGTTTTATTAAATGATTTCATTAAGCGGGCACTTAGGGTTGAAACATATTCTACACACCTTGATAATTGTGTCCATATTCAAGTAAGCAATTTACTACGATATATATCTCTTCTGGCTTCTGATAACTTTAATATGTATCTATTACATCCTCAGTGAAGG
The DNA here is from genome assembly GCF_023897955.1 of Schistocerca gregaria. Lineage (NCBI taxonomy): Eukaryota > Metazoa > Arthropoda > Insecta > Orthoptera > Acrididae > Schistocerca > Schistocerca gregaria. The sequence continues at coordinate 462,776,540 of NC_064921.1, forward strand.
CGTACTCAGCGTACTCACTTTTCCCTAGATTATATTCCGTAACTTCTCAGAACTATCAAACATTATTATTGAAGAATTTTCTATAGAGACAGTCAGGATATATTCTCCTTTTCTACCTGAGACCAAACTCGTTCTGTGGCGACGCTGGTACAGCGATCCTTCTCTTAAGCCAGCCGAAACTGTCTTTTTCGCTTGCCTACGAATCCCTTCTTTTATGGAACAGTATGAATGCAGTCTTTAATGATTACGTGCACTACGTTTGATTGCCATGTCCTTCCCATCTTCCGGATTAGTCTAAATATGGTTGACGTAGTGTCCACAAATAATTACGTCAGTATCAACCGTGGTACTTTATGACAATCCTTGTGCCTCTAGCGTGAGAGGACTTTCACATTTGGTGGACAGCGAATTCTGGAATTACTTTGAATATTCTTGTATAGAAAATTCACTTGGGTACCTAGTGCTTTCTGTTTTCTTATTAACTCCAGTTTCACTTTACTTATCAGACAAACGAAGCTAGGATGACTGCCTGTGAAGCCGAAGAATATGTCGCCGATAGAAAAATCCTCTTTCTGCTATTAACGGTCCTTGGAAGTGCAGAGAGTAGAACGATAACTGTCCACAACGTACAACATTGGCGTAGAAGAAGTAGTGGGGAAAGCGTGAAATTTTTAATACCCTCTCGCCCCCTTCTGCCACTAGCTTTCATTAACATTAGTAAGTTAACTTTCCCTGTGATGCTGATAAAAGAAAAAGAATTTTCAACTCGTTATAAAAAAAGTAATTACGTTTTTAAATCGATGTAAACTTAACTCTTACATGCACAGTAGTCTCGTAGTTAGAGGGCTAGAGGAACAAAACAAATTAATTGTTAATTTTTACGCTGTTAAATTTTCATGAAACTGTGAGGTAAATTTATACGAAAGTCAATTTTACAGTTTGTGATCACACATTTAAGCGATCGAGAGGATATTCCAGAATCTCTCGCGCCATACATGCGCTGTAGCTAAAGCGGCTTTTGCAGACCTATTAGTGTTTTTTCCTGGCCTGGTCAGCTACAAGTGTCTCGTATCAAAATGTTCGTTCTTACTTTCCCTACATCACAGTGGTACGTTGTAAGTTTTTATCGTTTACACCCAAACAGAGTGATTAAGCTCCCACTACCGTTGGATTTTATACAGCCTGCGACGCCTTCAAATACTATACGCAAGTTGTTCATATTTTCTAGCTCGTTATGTACAAAGTGTTAGTGCTATAGAAAAAAACCATAAGATCTTGTTGTAGGGAAGTTAATGTATTTAAATTTTGTACTGGGATAGGGTTTTGCTGGAGGCCACGATTGTGGAGTCATTCAAGAAAAACGCCTTTGGTGGTAACTTTTGTACATTTTCCTTAAATAATTCGAAAAAGACGACCTGTAGGGATAACACATACCAGAACCTAATTTATGTTTATCAAATTTACTCCAAAAAGGTCCTGTTTATTATTTATCTAGGACTAATAGTTTGCGTGAAGCGAGCGAGAGAATATGTAAATCTTGCATGTGGTATTTGAAGGTGTTCCAGGTTGCATAAAACCCAGTGGAAGTGGGAATTGATTCCCTCTGCATATAGGGCGCTAAGTGTGTAAGTGCAGGTATTTCTATTTATGACTGAGGAGAGTTTACTGAATAGCATTGCACCAGTATTTGTTTCATCTCCAGACTAATAACTATAGCTATAATGAGTACTATGTTTTTAGGTTGGTTAATACCGCCAAGCATATAGTCCGCCGGGTAGTAGGTCAGGTAGAGAAGTGTGGACGCGTGGACTCGACACGGATTAACTATACTGATGGGTGTAGTGCACGTATTGGATGTAGTTATGACTATGCAGAAAACATTAAAATATCATGTAGTAAATTATGTGATGTTTTTGTGAGAAGACTATTCGACACAGAGGAAAAATAGTAACAGACTGACGTGGGTACATGTTAAGGGTACCAATGATCACAATGTACTCACGTATACCACTCTCAGCCTGTGTAGATGTATGTTGAATGCCCAACCCTACCACCCTTACATTTATTAGCGAGGTAACATTATTTACACTTCAGTGTTGTCTGTGTTTATTTTGTGTGTCGGTGGAAGCTCTGGTGACGTAGTGTTAAACTCTTTACGGGCGTTCTAGTTTGCCCTTGAAAGATTTTGTAGGAAAATTACATCATCGTAGGTAATACATTCCAATGAAGTTATGCAGTAATTGATCATACGGGTTGCTGTTGCCCGCGGCGTTTCTCGAAAATTAGCGCTCCACCGTCAGGTTTGGGGAACAAACGTTATTTCCCGCTCCCTGCAGTCGCGGACGCCGCCCTTAAGAGAGCAGCGGGGCGCTCGGGGTTAGGGCGTCGCGGGGGCGGCGGCAGGCGCTGAAGGCGGCGCAGATAAGCAGCGAAATCCGTTTTCTTTCCTTACGGCCGGCCGGTTTAATTGCGGGGCTTAAATCCAGCGCCGGTGTGCTGTGGGGGGCGGGGCCATCACTTAGGGCCGAGATCGTTCCTTCGTTCGCCGGCCGCCCTCCGCGGCACATAAAACCCCGAGAGGTGGCGCCGAGACTCGCTCTAATATTTAACAGTTAATTATTTTGGGCCGGCGGCAGAAGGAAGGCCTCTTAGGGAGGAAGAGAGGGGGGTGGGGAGGAGAGAGGTGCTTCTCCGAGGGAACGCGCAGGCTGCCCCGCTGCGGCGGCCGTAAAAGCGCCGGACCGCCTGCTCGCCTACAGTGTCCTCACGTCACCGCCCTGCCTGCTTCCCAGCTCCCCACCCATCTGCTGCTCACGTGACTCACCTCATAAAGTAGGACTGCGTTCCACTTTGCGCTCACACTCACACACTTTTCCGTAACGATGAAACATTACAATGCACTACCCTTCAGGTCTTTAAAAGGCACCCTCTTCCACAACTAAGGATGTCTGGGCTAGAGCTATACAAAACCGTTTGTTTACGTTTCGGTACCTATTAGAGCTTATAACTTTATTTGTCAAACATTGCACACAGGAGCTCAAACAGTTTTATTCATAATGATACATGCTGAAGATATGAATTAAAATTTGAGCCACCGCCGGGATTTGAACCCAAGTCTCCCGCCTTTACGTAGATGTTCAATTGCTTACATCCCCACAGCAGCATGACTAACACAGCTCCATGGACTACTCTAGTCCAATAGCCTCCTGTTGTGTACATAGTTCCGCGTAGTCAGCGCGTACACAACTTTCCCAATAGCGCGCGCCCCGCTAAGCACAACAGCGCAGGCGCAGCGCTCGTCCGTCTCCGCACTACGAGATGGCGCTTTCTTAGAGACGGACCACATTCTGCTTCCGCCGATCCGCGTATTAACATGTAATGCAGCCAATGAGATTGCTGCTAACGTAGAACCTTTTCTCCTCGCGGATCACACTCGCGCAGTGATATCTGAACGCGCGAGGTATTATAACTAGTGCACAGACCTGCGATTAGTCAGTCTGCATTAGTCTGTAGTCAAGTTTCAGTCTGCGCCTAGTAATATTATCATACTTCTGTACACAGCCATCAAGATAAATGTATAGACAATTTGTAAAGTATCAGAGATATGTGAGAATAAGACTAACGTACCAAGACCCTCCGCCACACAAAGTCAGGTGGCTTGCGGAGTATGGATGTAGATGTGGATGTAGATGTAGATGTAGACCAAAGCACTTCAGATTGTCAATTGTGAATAGCATACAGAATCAAGTTAAGTAAGGTTTATGCTTTTTATTATTTTATTAAATGTGTGTGAAAATTAATCAAGTTCTGTTTAAAGTTGGTCACCGTCAATCTGCTACTCTAAGCGTGCAAGTGGCATTTCTATCGTCTGACCTATCGGCAGAAGATAAACACGCCATAATAAGACCACGAGACATATTGCTGACACTCGCCTACTTCGTTAGAGCGACGAGTCAAATAATCTGATGGTGTGTGTACCGAAGGTCTTACAGTACACACACCACGCATCAAAAGATCACTTATGACTGAGGTAAAGGCCTGATTTCCCCATTACGTACAAAGCTGGGGTGCTATTCCAGTAGCCTCGGTAATACAGAAGCTTTTAAAAGGGGAAAATGATCTGAAGGTGTAAACTGAAGTTTGTTAGGGAGGACATTGAACTACAGTAGTCCGTACAGCTCTCTTAGGCATACAGCTTCAGTGATGTAACGGTTAGCGTATCTGCCAAGTAAGTAAAAGACACGGCTTCAAATCCCGACTGTGACACAAATTTTCATTCCTTTCTTCAGATTCTGCCATTATTGAAGATGTAGTTGAGACTCATGTGTCTCAAGAAAAATGCTATTCCATCAGATCAACACAATTTTTTGCGTCTTGGTATAGTTCGATGTGGACTCCACTGTAGCTCGACAGATATTTAAATGGTGCGCCACCTCTCACCACACGTTAATAAGGATGACAGAAGTTATGGCCTGTACTATGGCGTAGATCCGTTGTCTCAAATCCACATTTCAAATCACTGCTTCCGTAAACAAATTTCTTGTTAAGCGCCCTTGCACTGACATCCAGCGGAATAACTTCGGGAGAGCGAGGGCGCCAGGCAATGGGACGTTCCATATCCGACCTAACACTCAGGAAGCGTCTTATGAAGAAACGTGGTAGCATCCCCATGATGAAGGAGGTGGGGCGGTGCCATCATGCTGGAAAATGAGGTCGGGAAGCATCTGTGGAACTGAAGTTTGTTAGGGAGGACATTGGACTACAGTAGTCCGTACAGCTCTGTTAGTCATGTTGCTTCAGTGATGTAACGGTTAGCGTATCTGTGAAGTAAAGAAAAGACCAAGGTTCAAATCCCGGCTGTGACACAAATTTTCTTTCGTTTCTTCAGCTTCTGCACCGTTCACCAACCTGTAGAGACGGGTATACATTGTTACTTAGCGAAATTCATGAGATGGAGACGATCACAGCTTGGAGAATGTCTCTTTCGATTGCCAACAACATAAAATGTCGAGTTTTTTCTTTGTAAGCATGTGTTCGGGTATACTTCTAATATGGACATCCTGTATGTATCGGGTGTCTCTCCTACCAGTTGTCAGACGCACTTTCTCTGGCGTTTTCGTTTTCGTTATGAATAGCTGGAATCAATGCAGCCAAATTCGGTTCATCAGGCCTTTCATGCAAAGCGCAGTGTCCAAATAATGAGTTAATTTCCTTACAGCTACAAACAAAGTGTTTTTTTAATGAAATTTTACATGTCCATTCGATATAACGGTTTCCATATTAGTCCAATGCGATGTTCAAATAGTTCAAATCACTCTGAGTACTATGGGACTCAACATCTGAGGTCATCAGTCCCCTGGAACGTAGAACTACTTAAACCTAACCAACCTAATGACAGCACACACATCCATGCCCGAAGCAGGATACGAATCTGTGAACATAGCAGTTGCGCGGTTCCGGACTGAAGCGCCTAGAACCGCTCGGCCATCGAGGCCGGTTCCAATGCGATATTCATTTTATCAGTACGTACCTAACAGAGGAAGTAAACCCGAGTAATAATTGATATTCCAGCAGCGAGTGAGCAGCACTGCTGCATGGCGGCAGCAGTCAGCGCAAGCCAAGGAAGTGCTGTCGTTGCTCGGATACCGGTTTATTGTTCCTGTTACTACACATCGATAAAATGAACATCGCGCTAGACTTATTTGTTACCGTTACCCATTGGGATAGCCGTGATTGTTAAAGCACCGCTTATGGCCCGAGATCGAATCCGCCCGTAGGATTAACGACCAGCTTGGATGTAGCTTTTACGCGTTTCCTCATCTCACTAGGTCAGTGCCTCCCAACCAGGGGTAATTGACCCCTGAGGGGTAAAATGGAGTTCTCTGAGGGGTAAAAACTATACGATTCGATTCTGTTTGAGTCACGAAACTATACTATTTTTAAAAGATCATTACTATTCTCTCAATTTGATAGGAATCTAACATTGATTACACTGTGTAACTAAACAATAATTACTTTTTCTCAATTAGGAGCATTAATGCAATGGAGGCTACGGGTTCCTCACATACTCCACCCACTAAACTACCTTTGGAAACTATCGAATTACCAGCCGGTCGTTTCCAAATGCTTGGCCGGCACGACCACCTGACCTCACTCCCTGTGATTTCTGGCCGTGGGGCAATCTGGACAGATTTACATGGGGAACATTCACACGTGTGCTGAACTGATGCCCAGCATATCAAGAGAGGTACGCAGCATAGCTATAGACATTCTTCGTTCTGCCGTGCAGAATGCAATTTAGCGCTTTCAGACTCTTCTGGACACTGATGGACGCCATATTGAGCCCTTTTTGTAACAGCAAATTAAAAGTGTTTCGAATGAATTAATATTGCATTATTTCTCTTCCCCATGTCCTCTTCATTAATGCTACCAAGTTTCGTAATCGTACGGAAATTAGTTTCTTTATTATGACGTGATAAACAGGGAAAGTTTAATTATAACCACCCGGTATATTCAGCCGCCTTCATACGCTATTGTAATTGACTCTTTTTAATTTCTTGCCTTATATCCTACATTTCATAACAGGTATGTGATGAACAGTTTCTCTCGAAGGGAGTAATGTAGTGATAGATAAAATTCAAATGATTCATATGGCTCTTAACTCTATGGAACTTAACATCTGAGGTCATCAGTCCCCTAGAACGTAGAACTACTTAAACCTAACTAACCTAAGGACATCACACACATCTATGCGCGCGGCAAGATTCGAATCTATGACAGTAGCGGTCGCGCAGTTCCAGATTGAAGCGCCTAGAACCGCTCGGCCACATCGGCCGGCTACATAAAATTATTTCGTCAATTGAAATAAGTATTTTATCACTTGATGATGGTAATGATGATGATGTTCGTAGTGTTGGTGATGGTAGTGAACACATCATCACCATAACAGGAAGCGTATAGTTACGTATTACGCCTAAGGATGCACTTAACATCGCTCTATTTAATGAAAGTTTATTTAACGATAGTTGCTCGCGGAATATTTGTGTTTGACCTGTTTTTCAGCAGCTTGCCGCGGGCGGCCAGTTTGGGACAGATTGTCGCAACCAGATTGCGCAGGCGGGCGCCGGTTTTCGGTTCCGATCAGCGGGGGAACGTGCTCTTTCTGCGACGCGTTTTAAATGCCGCAGCGCGCCGGCCGCGTTTCCGTGATGAAGATCGGCGGGGTGGGGACGGCGCTCGTAAAAAAGCGGCGATAATTGAGCCGTAGCTGGTATCGGATGGGATTCCCTTTGTGCGCCGCCGCTCTTTGATCAAGTGTGACGTGTCGGCTTTGACGTCACCGAGTGGCGGCAAGCGATTCCCGCGGACTCGAATGCGCCGCTGCCGCTGCCGGTTCATTTCATCGCTCCATCTGACTTCACAGCGAGGAAGCGCGTTATTCGCCTGGACTGGACCGGACATTTAGTGAATACCATTCAAGCTCTGCGCTCGCCGTACCTGACACGTGCCTCCGCTACCTGCAACACTCACCCTTATTCTCCTTCTTCTGTCTTCATCACAGAGAGATAGCCACGTGATGATAAACTTAACACCGTGGAAGGAGAATAATGTGCAGAGGATCAGAAAGAAAAATGTCTGCAGATATTAATATTCAGAAAAAGTACAATTATTCGCCAAGAAGGAAGTCTTTGTGGACGCGGCGGCTGTCTACAGCGTAAAATAATGATGACAATATTGCGATTTAAAGATGACATTTACCGGCCAGAGTGGCCGTGCGGTTCTAGGCGCTACAGTCTGGAACCGCGAGACCGCTACGGTCGCAGGTTCGAATCCCGCCTCGGGCATGGATGTGTGTGAAGTCCTTAAATTAGTTAGGTTTAAGTAGTTCTAAGTTCTAGGGGACTGATGACCTCAGAAGTTCAGTCCCATTGTGCTCAGAGCCATTTCAAGCCAAAAATGACATTAGTACTTGGTTAATAGTCCCTCAGTCTATTCACAGCGTTCGAAGACGTAGGTGTACAACGTTTTCCATTACAGTAATAATGGAATCATTTAAGTATTATGCTTAATGCATGAACGGTTAACTAAAGAACTAAGATTATATCTACATAATACTATATTATAATCTATATAAATAGTTAGGAGACAAACTGATGAGCTCTCTTGGATTGTTTGCAGATGATGCTGTCATTTACCGTCTATTAAATCATCAAAAGATCAAAACTAGTTTTAAAATGATTTAGACAAAATGTCTGTGTGTCTCAGAAACTGCCATCCGACCCTAAGCAATGAAAAGTGGAGGTGGTCCACATGAATGCTAAAAGGAATCCGCTACATTTCAGTCACACGTTAAGTCAGGCAAATCTAAAGGCTGTCAGTTCAACTAAATACTTGGGGATTACAGCTAGGAACAACTGAAACTGGACAGCATAGGTAGTGGCTTTCTATAAATCTAAACAATTTCCGATCTTTTTGTTTTCCTATCTTTTTAAAACACAAAACGTTATTTTTAAGTATTCTCGTTCTTAATTTTAGTTTGGAGTTTCCAAGTGTCTAAAACTGCAAATTCATTAAAAAATTAGAAATCAAATAAGCTTCATATTACGTCTTCCTCTCCTTTCTCAGCGTTTGTTCGGCATCAATTTTGGGTCTCTGTCCCCATTTTTTTCCGATCTTGTGCCTAACCAGGATCCAGGTCTGATAACATCTTGAGATCTTTGTACTGGGTGTCAAGCCATCGCTGCCTAGGTCGTAGTACTGGCTTCGTATTACGTATTACGTACAATTTAGTGTTGTGGAAACACTAGTTGGCAGGTCTTTGTAAATGGCAGCAGATGAAAAATAATAAGAACTGGGCAAGTTTCCTATTCTAAGTTTACAAAGTTCCTGCTAGGAGAGCTTTCTCATTTTGCCACTGGTAGGACGAGCCATAGGTTACTGCCTTTCTGTGTCTGGCCGCGACAAGAATTGTGAAGCACTTAGAAATTTGGTATAGAGGCCAAATAGTATTTTACTACAAGTCAAATGGAAATGGAAGACTTGGGACATAACGGACATGAAACAGTTTCAGAAAAAAATTTACAACAGAAACAGTTTATCAATATGTGAAATTTGCAGCACACTTTTTTCACTCTGTCGTCTAACTGTCTCCAAAAATATTGGTGTGCATTTTACTAACTAGTGTTCAGAAGCTGTGTAGTCTAAATTTCTTTTGGCGGTGTCTTCCAGATGTTTATAAATTGTGGTGAAAGTACAGTAGAAACAAACATAACAAAAGACCCGGAGACGTTCTAACGATGGAAAATTTTCGACTCTAGACAAGCGAAAGAAGAAGAGATACTGTTAAACACAACTGTTAATACGGTCAAGAGAACAATTATACCGTAGCCTTTATTGGAACATAAATTATTCCCTACAAAACAAAATGTGATGAAAAACGAAACTGGAGGTGTACAGTGATTCTGTTTTGTTACAAACTAATACCTGATTTTTCTTATTGTGCTGCTAATTAATTTTTCACGGTGTCTTGAAATATGTCTCGAGAGCATTTCGGGAATGCAACGCAGTGGAATTTGGGTAACAGTGCTGAGATCAGGGTTTGAAGTATCGTAGAATTTTATTTGTTGGATGACATTAGACCGCATTTAGTTTTACTGTTCAAGGTACGAAGTTATAAGTGGAATAAATTTGTAATATTGGATATCATGAACTGATTATATATACTTTTGAACACTATTAAGGTAAATATGTTGTTTGTTCTCTATCAAAATCTTTCATTTGCTAACTATGCTTATCAGTAGTTAGTGCCTTCGTTACTCGAACTACTGCAATACAGAGAGCGCCACTACTGCCAGCTAAATAGAAGATTCAAACTACTGAAGGCAGTAACTGCTGATAGGCATAGTTAGCAAATGAAAGATTTTGATAGAGAACTAACAATGTGTTGGCCTTAATAGTGTTCAAAAGTGATATATATATATATATATATATATATATATATATATATATATATATATATATATCAGTTCATGATATCCAATATCACAGATTTACTGTTTCTGAAGGACACACGTCCAGATCGTCCGTTAGTGCCTTCAGTAGTTTGAATCTTTTATTTAGCTGGCAGTAGTAGCGCCCTCTGTATTGCAGTAGTTCGAGTAACGAAGATTTTTGTGAGGTAAGTGATTTGTGAAAGGTATAGGTTAATGTTAGTCAGGGCCATTCTTTTGTAGGGATTACTGAAAGTCATATTGTGTTGCGCTAAAAAAATATTGTGTGTCAATTTAAGCACAGTCTTTTATAATTTTTTAAGGGGACGTTTCAACAGGCAAAGAATCATCAGCACATATATGGTTGATATAACACCTTCCGGTAGACAGTAAAAAAAAACCTGAATGGGGGAAAGTATTATGAAGATCGTATGGACGCAATCGAAAGCACTAGACGTAAAAATCTATTAACTATAAAAGCGACGGCAGTGATATAAACAAGAAAGTAATTGTGCAGAGAAAGAGAACCCGCAACAGCAAAAGAGAGGGAGGGAGGGAGGGTGGGAGGGAGGGAGGGAGAGCGAGCGAGAGAGAGAGAGAGAGAGAGAGAGAGTAAATTAGAGAAAAAACATTATTATGGAATAAAAAATGAGATGATTTCAAGTAGTGGCAAAGATCAGGAAATTATTTTGTGTTATACTTAAGACTGGAATTAAAAATAAATGCACGGAATACATAAAAAGTGTGAGGGGAATGTTTAAGAAACAAGTGTTGTAACCACAATGAGTGCAGATATAATACCTGAAGATTCCCAGAAACCAAGCATGAACACAAATTTATTTAAAACACTGGTCAGTTCGCTCATTTTTTTAATGCGACCTTTGCTGGTTTCAAATTAATTATTTCTCGAAAGTTTCCATTATCGCTGACGCCGTCCATAATGCGCAGTATCTATTGAGCAGTAAGCTGTTACACAATACGTTCAGAAACGTCCATTTAGATTCTACTGGAAAGTGCTTGTGGGTGGCGTAGACCTCTGACGTCCTTATGGTTCACCTGCATCGCTTAAGAGAAATGTCGGGGATTCTTTGAAAATGACATAACCATTTTCCTTCTCTATCCTTCGTCCAATTCTAGCTAATTAATGTTGTTTGACCTGAATCGCTGGAAGACATCAAAGAGCGACTTCAGCCGACAAATTGTACAGGTTTTTCTTATCCACCGCTCCCGCAGGCACCTTTTCTTCAACTCTTTGCGAATAGTAACTACGGATCCACCGAGATTCGAATGTCATGGATAGGATACCGCTTTGCCGCGCGGAATTAGCCGAGCGGTCTAAGGCGCTGCAGACCATGGGCTGTGCGGCTGGTCCCGGCGGATGTTCGAGTCCTCCCTCGGTCATGGGTGTGTGTGTGTTTGTCCTTAGGATAATTTAGGTTAAGTAGCGTGTAAGCTTAGGGACTGATGACCTTAGCAGTTAAGTCCCAGAAGATTTCACACACATCTGAACATCTCATCTGGATACTGCTTCAGGAGTGTCTTGCTAGACGTAAACGATCAGTTGTATTGCATTGAAAGTGTAAAACGAAGATTATAGTTGAGCGTACAGTCGGAAGCGAGATGGCTAGAGACGGAGCATTGGCTAGGTTTAGATTACCTGCCTCCGTACCTGAGGTCGCTATCGCATGCACATGCGGTGGCGCTCGACACGGGGGTAATAGTGTCCTGACCACTACGAAACCAGGAAACGGAATAGTTATCTTTTGGCCCCCAAAATGTGTGAATTTATTCAAAACTGTACTTACGACCTGCTTTTCTTTGTCGTGCTCCTGATGTCAACATTGTCATGTATTCCGACAGTGTCTCATGAAGTGACGGCAAGTGAACTGTTGATGGTGATCCGTGAGTCAGATGGGGGCGTTAAGCTGATCACAGTCTGTTTCACTTTCTAGAAATAACACTGATCGGACTTGCTTACAAGAAATTTAGACTGCAACGTCCGATTTATATAGAATGGAAATCGTGAATCGATCGTCCTGCAACAGCTCTTGGTGACCAGGCCTGGTCACCAAGAGTTGTTGATTCACGGATCCGGTTATATGGTTCCTTCAGTGCATAGCGATTTTGCGACTATGACGAGTGAGGCCTGAAGATGGCATGAATGTAATGCCGAAACTGGTACCACATAGAAGATCATAAAGCAAAATAAACTTCTACAAATCGTACGGCTGTTGGTAAGTTATTGCATCAAGAAGATTGGTTCAAATGGCTCTGAGCACTATGGTACTTAACAGCGGTGGTCATCAGTCCCCTAGAACTTAGAACTACTTAAACCTAACTAACCTAAGGACATCACACACATCCATGCCCAAGGCAGGATTCGAACCTGCGACCGTAGCAGCCGCACGGTTCCGGACTGCGCGCCTAGAACCGCGAGACCACCGCGGCTGGCGCATCAAGAAGAAATCACTTCTGTTTTACTCGATGACATTCCGTAAATTACTACGAACTTTGACCTCTCTGACAGGAAATCGCAAATCCAGTCACATAACTGAGACGATATTTCACAAGCACGCAATTGCACTAGGAGCCGCTGCTGTGGTACAGTGTGAAAAGCCTTCCTGAAATCCAGGAATACGGAATCGATCTGAAAACCCTTGTCAATACCACTCAGCACTTGCGTATTGTACGATATGTGCTTGAGCGAATTCTTCTTCCACAGTCGTTGAAAAAAGCCGCAAGTAAAAGTTATCAAAGGCACAGGGCCATGCAGCAGTGGTTGCTCCAACCCACTGGAGTCCCACTTTGACGTTGTGTGCAGTCATTTGTCCGGCAGCGCTGGAACGCGGATCGCCAAAGTACAGGAAAGCCTAGACGCGCCGCAAGGCCCGCGGGCCGCAAGAAGCGTATGTCTGAGTTCGATCCGGGTGGGGGCGGCGGAGATTAATGGGGTGCCGCGTGGGAGGCCTCCGGCAGCGCACAGCAGACTTCTTGCCGCCGCCGCCGCCGCCGCCGGCGCACTCGTGTCGGCCCTCAACGCGACCGGCGAACCGACGGCAGTCGCAACACCAGCCATTATGGACTGCTGACCCGCCCCACACTGGCCCCGCACGACACCCGGCTTTTTGTTGACGTACTTCTTCAGGTGACGCTTGACAGTTCCCGGCTGCGTGCAGGGGCTCACACCGCTCCTTGTTACGTATGGCAGTAGCGTTTTCGTGTTTCGAGTACTGCGTGCAAACCGAGTATGCACCCCGAAGATGACGTGCTACAGACGCGAAATTTAACCGACAGGAAGAAGATACTGTGATATGCAAATTATTAGCTTTTCAGAGCATTCACTCAAGGTTAGCGCCGGTGCCGACACCTACAATGTGCTGACATGAGGAAAGTTTCCAACCGATTTCTCATACACAAACAGCAGTTGACCGGCGTTGCCTGGTGAAACGTTGTTGTGATGCCTCGTGCAAGCAAGAGAAATGCGTACCATCACGTTTCTGACTTTGATAAAGGTCGGATTGTAGCCTATAGCGACTGCGGTTTATCGTATCGCGACATTGCTGCTTGCGTTGGTCGAGATACAATGACTGTTAGCAGAATATGGAATCGGTGGGTTCAGGAGGGTAATACGGAACGCCGTGCTGGATCCCAACGGCCTCGTATCTCTAGCAGTCGGTCCGCATGGCTGTAACGGATCGTGTAGCCATGTCTCGATCCCTGAATCAAGAGATGTGGACGTTTGCAAGACAACAATCATCTGCACGAACAGTTGGGCGCGTTTGCAGCAGCATGGACTGTCAGCTCGGAGACCATGGCTGCGGTTACCCATGACTCTGCATCACAGGCAGGAGCGCGTGCGATGGTTTACTGAACGACGAACCTGGGTGCACGAATGGCAAAACGTCATTTTTTCGGAGGAATCCAGATTCTATTTACAGCATCATGAAGGTCGCATCCGTGTTTGGCGGCATAGCGGTGAACGCGCATTGGAAGCGTTCATTCATCATCGCCATGCTGGCGTATCACCCGGCGTGATGGTACTGGGTGCCATTTGGTTACACGTCTCGGTCACCTCTTGTTCTCATTGGCGGCACTTTGAACAGTGGACGTTACATTTCAGATGTGTTACGACTCGTGGCTCTACCCTTCATTTGATCCCTTCGAAACCCTACATTTCAGCAGGATAATGCACGACCGCATATTCCAGGTCCTGTACGGATATTTCTGGATACAGAAAATATTCGACTGCTGCCCTGGCCAGCACATTCTCCAGATCTCTCACCAATTGGAAACGTCTGGTCAATGGTGGCCGAGCAACTGGCTCGTCACAATACGCCAGTCACTACTCTTGATGAACTGTGGTATTGTGTTGATGCTGCATGGGCAGCTGTACCTGTACACGCCATCCGAGCTCTGTTTGACTCAATGCCCAGGCGTATCGAGGCCGTTATTACGGCCATAGGTGGTTGTTCTGGGTAATTATTTCTCACTATCTGTGCACACAAATTGCGTGAAAATGTAATCACATGTTAGTTGTAGTGTAATATATTTGTCCAATGAATACACGTTTATCATCTGCATTTCTTCTTGGTATATCAATTTTAATTTCCAGTAGTGTATAAACGATATAAACCATTTCCAAAGTCCGACAGTAGTGTAGGAGAAGTCGGGACGAACAATTTGCAACAAGACACTTGCTGTCCGTCAACTCGGGAAACAACTTCGATTGCTCTTTAAAACCCAACAAAGCTACAGCGCTTGTATGCCACGCGAGATTATGGCGGTACGTACCTCAGTCGGTAATAACAGAACGCATGTAGGGACGCTTTATTGTCCGTTTGTGTATCTGTCCAACTTTTACGTCCGTTTTTTCCTAGGGATGGGTAGATGCATCACGTTGAAATTCACATGGCATCCATAATTAAAGTTTCAGTTTCAAAACGCTTTAGAAAGAGAACCACTGGTCACAACGACGTAAAATTCGACCAGTATATTATTGACGAATTAGTAAATGTCACGGAACATAAAAAAAATTGATCAATAGATGGTGCTGTAAGCGTCAGAATAAGCTCACCAGCAGACACCCCAGCATGACTGTCTCTATGAAGGTTCGCGTGCTTCTGGTAGAGCTCTCTTACTAGACCGTTGACTGTGCGCCAGTAGCTCTGCAGAACTCTCAGGGGTATAACGAAAGACATTGCTCCGATGTCTGCCAAGGGTGTGGAGAAAATGATTACAGAATTCGAAAAGACAGGTTCTTTTTAAGTGAGGAAGGAAAGTATCTGATCCGACGTTTGTCGGAGATGGGGCCACAGCATTGCATCACATTGTAACGCATGCGTGCATTTCCTTCACGTGTTTATGATAATTATTACGCACATTAATGCGATCGGGAATGCTTATTAGCAGCCAGGCTACATGCACATCTGACAATTATGTGTCAGCAAGGAGCATGAACGATAACATCGCCGGCCGGACGGGCCGAGCGGTTCTAAGCACTTCAGTCAGGAACCGCGAGACCGCTACGGTCGCAGGTTTGAATCCTGCCTCGGGCATGCATGTCTGTGATGTCCTTACGTTAGTTAGGTTTAAGTAGTTCTAAGTTCTATGGGACTGATGAACTCAGATGTTAAGTCCCAAAGTGATCAGAGCCATTTGAATCATTTTTGAACGACAACATCATAGGAGGCAAAGTTGTGCAACCTTAGTTGGGACAAGATCCGACTATTCGCGAGTAGGATCTTACAATAGGAGAGTGTTCCGACACAAACTTCCGTCACAATGTCGGCAAACGTGACGTCAGATCCCCCTGCCAACACTGACATAAACGCCCATTGGCTAAGAGTTTTAATATTTGTCATTTCTTATCCGAATATTATCACTGTGTCCGTCTGTTAATGCCCATTTTTGACATGAATTACAACAGCAAATGCGAAGTTATGCAAAAAATTAAACTTCAGACTTGAAACTGAAACATTCTTAAAACTCCTGAAAATACTTGGACCGATATCTTGCCAATATCTATATTGACAACAGGCAAAAATCTCGAGATTCACGAGTCCGCGGTGGATGAAATGTCCATATACATAATTAAATTTGTATTAGCGCGCGTGTCCTATTGGAACTTAAGCAATTATGTAACAAGACGTTGGTTTGCAGTAGTCAGCTCAAAAATGGTTCAAATGGCTCTGAGCACTATGGGACTTAACATCTATGGTCATCAGTCATCACGAGGCAGAGAAAATCCCTGACCCCGCCAGGAATTGAATCCGGGAACCCGGGCGCGGAAGGCGAGAACGCTACCGCACGAGCACGAGCTGTGGACAGTCAGCTCAAGATGAATAACTGATAGTAAGATAATTATTTAATATCCTATTGTCCTGTTATGCCACTGGCTTTTATTAACGTCAGTAAGTTAACCTTTACTATGTGGATTATAAAATTTCAAGACACTTGAACAAGCTATGGAAAACTAATTACGTTTAGAGTCCCACGCAAATGTAACACAAAGACAGTCGTCTCGTTGTAAGAATGCCTAAGAATGAAAACGACTTAACTGCTAATTTTACGGTGGAAAATTTCGCAAAATTGTAAGCTAAAAGCTACATAGACATTAATTTTACAGTTCGTAAGTGCACGATTAAGCTGGTGGCGTTAGAATGCGAGAGGATATTAAAACTCTCATGCGGTAGGCATTCACTATAGCTTAAGTAGTTTTTGTAGGAGAATTTGACGTGTCATAAGTGTCTTATATCAAATTGGTAGAGTCGACTTCAGCTAGAAGCATGTGCTTCGTTCTGAATAGTTATCGTTTAAACCCTGTATAATGTTTATAGAGCAATTTCTCAATACTTTGTCAGTTTTCCTAAGATTCTAAATAATGAATCTTTGCGTGTGATATGTTTTGTAATGAGAATTGAAATTAGCACGTAAGTTTAATTTGACTCTTTCTACATGTCTTTAATTAAAGTGTGTGTTTTAGGCTCTTATATTCCGGATCCCCATATGAAGCAGAACATGCAATTACAGGGTGCTTGAAGCTTATAATATGCATTCAAAATCAGTTTAGCCAATCTCTGTTCTATATACACCGCCTTAGCACGAACTTTGATGTGAGCTACGAGGCATTACTCTGTTTTCAAACACACCACAGCCACCATTTTCGCACATATCGGTGTTAGCAGAATCTATAGCCATAGGAGATTGTAAACGAGCTAACCCTGACAATTTGCGTAGTTCTTCAGCCTCGGCAGTGAGCAGCAGCGTGCTGAGATGTATCTACTGACAGCAGTGTAATGTTTCGTTTACAGTAGGCTGAGAGCGCATAGATGAAGACATGGAACAACAAGGCTGTGACAATCTAGAAACACTGATCCGTATCACTAACGGGCAAACCCGGCACATAGTTCAATGTGCACTATTCCAGTAGCAGGCTGCGTACCAAATAGCTTCCAGAAGCAACAAAAATTTAATTTTCAGTGTTTCATATGATTATTGTTCGAATTAAAAAAATTAAAATACTACCATAATGTACTCATTAGGAGATATAATCTTATTCTAGTAAGACAGATATAACCGTAAGATACTGTGTATATGTTTTGAGGCAGCATACATCAGTAATGACCTTATGCCAACGGGACGTTAAACTCTTAATTTTTCTTCCGTTTTTGAGGGAGCATAACTCACAGCGCGCGAGTTGTCGAGACTATATACACCCAGTATTTGAGAATGAAAGCGCTTAGTGTCTTCCAAAAAACTGTATGCATGATTTCAAATCTGTACTAAACCTTTCTCGCCCCCCCCCCCCCCCCCCCCCCCCCCCCGCCCGCCGCCTTCTCCTCTCTCACAATATCCCTTATTGCGTTTTCGCTACTCAAGCTGTGAAACTTCAGTATCCGGCGTGACGTTTCAGTTTGTCACTTTTTTAATATATACTGTACCACCAACAGTATTCAACACATGGTGTCCTAGGAGAAGGCCAGTATTTGGGGATATGACAGGAACAATCATTCGAAGCAAAAAGTTATTCTATACATGGGCTGTAAAATGCATACGTTAAGAGCTATGAGATCTTTTCCATCTTAGTTGCTGTGAAACAAATCTTTACTACTGCAAACTCTTTGCTTTCCATTTTCTGTAGGAGGAAGTATGGATCGAAACAAGAAAAAATTTCAAGTAAACATCGAGTCTAAAATAGATACCTTAAGAGCACTTGTTCAGTACAAGACACGTTTTCCACAGTAGCGAAGATGAACAAGTGCTCATAGCTCTTAAGATATGCATTTTAGATCCCATGTTTACTAAACTTCTTTGGTTCGAATGATAGTTCCTGTCACATCTATAAACGTTGAAAAATTCTCCTGGGAGATCGTGCATAATATTGACTGTACCTGCAGAATTACATCACTGTACGACACGCAGTTAGAGATAGTTATCTAAACACTAACGTGCCTGAAGAACCAAAAAATTGGAAATTTGTGGTAAGATCTTATCTATCTTAAACTAACTTAAGCTATGGACAACACACACATCCATGCCCGACGGAGGACTCGAACCTCAGACGGTGGGAGCCTCACGGACCGTGACTAGGCGCCTCAGAATGCGTGGCTACCCCGCACTGCTGATAAACTAGCTTTTGGTTAAAACGGAGAGCATTTTAGCCTCACTGTCCTCATCCAATGTTTGATAATCAGAGCACTTAGCGACTACCAACAAACTTTAAATATTATTTCAGAACTTTTATAAACTCTTTCGCTCTCTCATGCTTGACGTCAAATATTTAACATACTACCTCGTTTTTGAAGTAATGAAAGGTCTGAAGGTCTTTGACGCTTGGGAGTTCCATAGTTTAAAGATCGATGTTTACTGGTAGCATAATAGTGCTTCATCACCACTATAGCACTCTACAACTGCTTCCACCATCATCAACTACAACGAGAACACATCAGCCACAGAAAACTAACATCCAGTGGACATCACTTTTCAGCTTGCTTCCTCTCCGTCCCTCAGCTCCACTACTTGAAGAGAATATGATTTTCAGTCATTTGCAATTATTTAAAGTGACTGATATTTTGCATAGTTTATAATCTGTAAGCTCAAACCTGTGAAAACTAGTAACTAGCCACCTTTTAAAGAACTTAAACATAATATCAACGTAATGCGAATAGGAACTGTAGTGTACAACTAAATCGATCATCTGTTCTCTTATTAATTTGTTTGTTACATAAGACGTGCACACAGGTGATGTCTCCTCCTTCAGTCGTAAGATGGGTTTCACATAGCGTTCAATACGTAACATACTTAATGCTTTTTTCTTGCTGTCAACTGTTAGTTATTATCAGTGGATCAGTGCCAGTGTGTTAGTTGTTTTCACTGATAGTTATTTCAAAGATATAGGTGCGATCACAGTGGGTCACAAAAATAATCCTACTATACTGGCTGGTCTGTATTGTAGTATATATTACATTGCCACATAAAGCATCTTCCCCGAACTCCAACAAGCAGCGTATTTTTTAAGTAATGATGCAAAGCCCTGATCAATAGTCACTATAAATGATCGGTAATTTACAGATTAGCGTAATGAACGTGTTTGACCGTTCGTTTTGCAGTTCTGACCTTTAAAGTTCAGAGGTCGGCGTGATACACAATCGTGTGAGCGCTAATTTAACTCGTTTTGTTCCTCTTGATGGCCTACGCAGAGGTTTCAGGAGAGAACCAGCGCACTTGGTGAGAAGGGCAGACCGCTGCTGTCGCCGGTAACACCTTTAACGGATCTGCTGTGCAACGTTCATCATTGTGACTGATTCCGGCGGGCTCTTTAATTGGAACATCTGTCTCATTAACGACTGGTGTGGGCGCGTTGCTCTCCGTGTTACTTATCGCCTATCGGCTGTCTGCGTCTCTCTACAGTAGATTTAGCGTCGTGAAAGAGACGCTATAGTTGGAGGTGATCACGTACCGAGAGAAGAGCTGTACCTGTTTTGTACTACTTCGTCTGCCAAACACCATATTCAGTGTACTTATATATTCAAGAATAAATTTTCACTCCGCAGCGGAGTGCGCTCTGATGAGAAAATTCCTGGCAGATTAAGAATGTATGCCGCAACAGGACTCAAAAACGTAGTATTTGTTTTTCGTGGACAAATGCATACCTTGAAGGAGAGCTTCTGCGACGTTTGTTGGGTAGGAGAAAGAGGTACAGGTGCGTGTAAAGCCATGAACGATGGTCTTGTATCATGCCTGGATACATAAATCTGTTGAACATTTGCCAGCGAAAGCAAATATTACGGTTTGGAGCCTTGTTGTGGCATACATTTTCTGTCTGCTACAAAGTTACTCTGATTCTCTTTCTTCTATTCTCGGAACTAAATCCAGACTATATAAATGTCCGGCCTAGCTACCATATGTCACAATAAGCGTTGCGTGACTACCATCTGGTATTATTCTGTTACCTTTATCTTCAAAAGCGTGACGGTGGCGAGAATTATTCATGTACAAATATTTTCAGTGGAAGATGATTTAATTAGCTTTACTTTCACAGTATTATTTCTTGTCATACTTATGCTACGTTCTCCTTCGTCTTCTTCTTCTTCTTCTTTGTCTTTGCCTAAATTATTTCGGCAGTTCGCGGTGTAGTACCGTCGCAGGTTCAATGTTTAATTTTTTGTGGTCAATGTTACATTTCTATTAGAAATGGAGGAGGGTCTGTGATATTAATTCACACATTATTTTGCTAGCACTGTTGGTAAGGAGAGTGGACATGTGATCTGTAACTTCATGTATTAATTCTGTACGGATTTCATGTCATGACTTCAATGTTCACAATTTCTCCTGTTAAAGAATGGTACGACAGAACCTCTCTTTGTCTACCCAGTATTAATGATCGAGCGAGGTTTGCGCAGAGGTCAGCACATAGGACTCGAAATCTGGAAGACGGTGGTTCATATTACCGTCCGACCATCCAGATTTAGGTTTTCGGTGATTTTCCTAAGTCGGCCCAGCAAATGCTATGATGGTTCCTTTGAAAAGACCACGGCCGATTTCTTTCGCCATCCTTTCGTAATCGGGGCTTGTGCTCTGTTTTTGATGGCCAAGCTGTCTACGGGGCGTTTCTACTTTCAGTATTAATGACGGTAATTTCTTTCGCAGTATTTGGCGCTGGATAGTTCTCTGTAATATTGGAAACACACCGTGAATGTTAGAAAGAAATTCAGAGAATCTGTGACAGAGATTACTCGGTCACGCGTTTTAAGAAGAAGGACATCACGATATTACTGCAGTTTGTGTGAACAGTTTTTGATGTCTTTGGAAGGGGAGATTAGGGATGTTTCCACTACTAGCTTTGCCATTTGCCCTCTGGCTGTAAGCGGTAAGTCCCCGTTTCATCCCCTATGGAAACACGGGGAAGAAACCGATGCCCTTCCTCGTGGTAATGTACCAGTTGGTTCAAACTGGACGCCATTCTGTACATCTTCTGTCCCACTGCCCCCCCAGATCGCGCAGATTTTTCAGTAATGCAAGTGTTATTTGGCGGTGGCATGCACGGAACAGTGTCTAATACCGATCCGAACACGAATTTCCACCTCCGTAATTCGTAAATATCCCCTTGTGAGGCCATGGAAACTGCCCCATCACATAATGGATCGACGGGATAGTCGTGGGCGCGGATCATCTAGCCGTGATGTGCACTTTCCCAGAGTCTCCTCTGCCACTCTTGCACACATGTCAGGAACACGCGGTGTTCACCGTGCACAGCGAACATGCAACGTTGAATTTCGAGTACTCCAGCACCCTCAGCCATCAGAAAACGAACCACACATCTCTGCTATTCTTTGATTGCCTCCATGTCAACAGTTGGACAAACACAATGGACTAGTCCACTAAAAATCAAGGCCGTAATGCAACAACTGCGTGCAGCTGTGATGTGGCACTATGCCGTTCCCGTACCACAGCGGTGACAATTTCGAAACGTAACAACAGTGGGGTCACCTTTCGCGTTGACAACCTCCTTTCGCCCGGATGCTTGCAGTAACTCGACGTGACATGGACTCACGAAGTTGTTGGAAGCCCCGGCAGAAGTATTGAGCCATGCTGCTTATGTAGCCGTCCATAATCACTATAGTTTTGCCTGTGCAGGATTTTGTGCACACACTGATCTCTTGCTTTGCCCCACAGATATTCGATCGGATTGGATTTCGGCCGATCTGGGTGGCCATATCATTCGCCCGAACTGTCCCGAATGTTCTTCAGACCACAGCGAACAATCGTGGCGCAGCGAAATGGCGCGTCGTAGTTTGGGAACATAAAGTCCGTGAATGGCTGAAGATTGTCTCCAGGTAGCACAAACATTTACAGTCAATGATTGGTTCAGTTGGACCAGAAGATTCAGTCCATTCCATGTAAACACAGCCAACACCGTTATGGAGCACCACCAACTTGCACAGTGCCTTGTTGACAACTTAGGTCCATGGCTTCGTGGGGTCTGAGCCATACTCGAACCCTATCATCAGTCCTTACCAACTGAACTCGGGACTCGTCTGACCTGGTGAAGTTTTACCAGTCGCCTAGGGTCCAGCCGTTAAGGTCACGAATGCAGGAGGGGCGCTACAAGCTATGTCGTGCTGTTTGCAAAGGCACTCGCATCAGTCGTCTGCTACCAACGCCATTAAAAGGCAAATTTCGCCACACTGTCCTATAAGATACGTTCATTGCACGTCCCACATTGATTTCTGCAGTTATTTCAGGCAGTGTTGCTTGTCTGTTACCACTGACAGCTCTGCGCTAAAGACGCTGGTCACGGTAGTTAAGTGACGGCAGTCGGCCACAGAGTTGTCCGTGGTGCGGGGTAATGCCTGAAATTTGGCATCCACGGCACGCTCTTGACACTGTGGATCGCGGTATACTGCATTCTCTTACGATTTCCGAAATGGGATGTCTCACGTGTCTAACTCCAACTATCCTTCCGTGTTCAAAGCTAGCTCTTTCACGTCGTATGGCCTTAGTCACGTAGACCGCTTTTTCAACCCAATCGGGTGAGTAAAAGCGACAAATCCGGCAATGCACCCTCCTTTTATATCTTGTGTACGTGACACCATCGTCATCTGAATGTGTGCATATCGCTAACCCATGATTTCCGTCACCTTATACAGAACACGAGCTGTCCTATTACATTTTGCTGGTGTTCCCCTGACGACAAGCAGATGACGGAAAAAGCGTTTCGGTGGTTTTATTTCCAGGCATTTCTGTTGATACCAACCTATGGTTTGATTAGTTATGTTTCCGCGCATGTTGTATATCACCTACGACATACTACATAAACTCAGTGGTACCACCTGTGGAACACCTGCTGACTGTCTGCGTTTAACTGGCATCAAGTACTGTGCACCTGTCTGGTTGGAAAGTTTACATGTTTTGAAGGTAGACGCAAAACTTAACGACACAATACGCTGCATTACTGGTTCCATCAAATCAACCCCATGCCACTGGTTACCTGTATTGAGTCACATCCCTCCACCTCACTTAAGGCGGAAACAAGCTCTACTGAGGGAGGCCAAGAAGATCTCTGCATCACCCTCTCTACCACTGTACCAGGAATTCTGCCATCCGCCACAGCAACGCTTGCGATCAAGAAGACCAGCAAGTGTTACTGCAGGACAACGCATCGCGGATGGTTTTGATGTAAATGAAAGCTGGAAGCATGAATGGTCAACAAAAACATTGGGAACAAGAGCCCATCACCTTGATCCCACAAATAAGCCAAAAGGTTTTCACCTACCGAGGAACCTTTGTGCCGCCTCAACAGGTTAAGGACTGGACATGGTTGTTGTAGGTACTTCAGGTACAAATGGGGCTGGATCAGTTCACCAATGTGTGAATGTAATCAAGAAGAGCAGACAATTGAACACTTAGTCCAACGCTGCGCAATTCATTCATACCCTGGAATTCCTAATGACTTGTTCACTCTCACACCCAGCTTAATTAACTGGTTGAAAAATACGGACCTTAAGGTTTAATCTTGTCTAATATCATATGTACATTGTATAAAAACATTTGCTTTATATGAGCTGTATATTGTATAAAATTACTATACGATTAAATAAATAAATATGGTTTAAATTTATTACTCTCAGAAGTGGTACGGATTTTTTTTTTTTTCTAGTTCGTCCACTGGCGACATGAGTGTTGCTCTGTGGCAGCTGTGACGGAGAGAGAGCTCGTGCGGACGGCAGTACAGGATGCGGCAGAGACACACGACGGCGGCGTCAGTGGCGGCGGCGGCGGTGGCGGGCGGAGCAATCGAGCGTGCAGCGACGCACAAAGCGGGCGCTCTTTGCAGGGGCAGCTGGCCAGTGATTACAAGCCCGCGGCGGGGGCGGCGGGGGTGGACGACGCGGCACGCACGCGGCTCAATGCCGGCCTGATTGCCGCCAGCGCCCGCGCCTACCCCCAGCCGCCTCCAGTCGCCTCCGGCCGCCCCCGTGGCCGGCGACGCCTAAGTGGATTGCTTGGCCGCCCGGCTGATTGTCGAGATTTGCGGCCGGGCTGCGCCGGAGCGACGCTGGCCTTCCAGCTCGCGCCGTCCTCGGCAGAGGGGGACCCGCCTCCACGGCGCCGAGGCACGTACGCCTCCGGCTCCCGAGGTTTACTGCGGCAGTCGGGAGCGCTCGTGTCTATTTCTCCCCAGTGGGTCACCGACGTCCACGAGACTTAAGCTGTGTCCCCACGGGGCGGAGGAAACTGATCCGCGCTGCGCTTTCGTAATTACTGTGTGGCATCGGCTGGACTGAACTCGCGAGTAGTGGGTCGCGGATGGTTCATAACCACTGTGGAACCTACCAAGTGATAAAATAATTATCAATACCTTCGCTGCACAGTGCCGATGGTACTGTTACCGACGACTGTGCCGCTAAAGCGGAGTTATTGAACGCAGTTTTCCGAATTTTCTTCACCAGGGAAGACAAATGGAATACTCCAGAATTTGAAACACGAACAGCTGTTATCATGAGTTTATTAGAAGTAGATACCTTAGGGGTTGCGAAGCAACTCAAATCGCTTCATACTGGCAAGTCTTCAGGTCCAGATTGTATACCGATCGATAGATCTGTACCTACAGATTGGAAAATTGCGCAGGTCGCACCAGTGTTGAAGAAGGATAGTAGGAGTAATCAATCTAACTACAGAACTGTATCATTAACGTCGGTTTGAAGTAGGGTTTTGGAGCATATACTGTATTCAAACATTACGAATCATCTCGAAGGAAACGATCTATTGATACGTAAACAGCATGGTTTCAGAAAATATCGTTCTTGTGCAACGCAGCTAACTCTTTATTCGCGCGGAGTAATGGCCGCTATCGACAGGGGATCTCAGGTTGATTCCGTATATCTAGATTTCCGGAAAGCTTTTGACACGGTTCCTCACAAGCGACTTCTAATCAAGCTGCGGGCCTATGGGGTATCGTCTAAGTTGTGCGACTGGATTCGTGATTTACTGTCAGGAAGGTTGCAGTTCGTAGTAATAGACGGCAAATAATCGAGTAAAACTGAAGTGATATCAGGTGTTCCCCAGGGAAGCGTCCTGGGACCTCTACTGTTCTTGATCTATATAAATGACCTGGGTGACAATCTGAGCAGTTCTCTTAGGTTGTTCGCAGATGATGCTGTAATTTACCGTCTAGTAAGGTCATCCGAAGACCAGTACCAGTTGCAAAGCTATTTAGAAAAGATTGCTGAATGGTGTGGCAAGTGGCAGTTGACGCTAAATAACGTAAAGTGTGAGTTGATCGACGTGAGTTCCAAAAGAAATCCGTTGGAATTCGATTACTCGACAAATAGTACAATTCTCAAGGCTGTCCATTCAACTATGTACCTGGGTGTTAAAACTACGAACAACTTCAGTTGGAAAGACCACAAAGATAATATTGTGGGGAAGGCGAGCCAAAGGTTGCGTTTCATTTGCAGGAGACTTAGAAGCTGCAACAAGTCCACTAAAGAGACAGCTTACACTACACTCGTTCATCCTCTGTTAGAATATTGCTGAGCGATGTGGGATCCTTACCAGGTGTGGTTGACGGAAAACATCGAAAGGGTGCAAAAAAGGGCAGCTCGTTTAGTATTACCACGTAATAGGAGAGAGAGTGTGGCAGATATGATGCGCGGGTTGCGATGGAAATCATTAATGCAAAGACGTTTTTTGTCGCGGCGTGATCTATTTACGAATTTTCAGTAACCATCTTTCTCTTCCGAATGCGAAAATATTTTGTTGAGCCCAACATACATAGGTAGGAATGATCATCAAAATAAAATAAGAGAAATCAGAGCTCGAACAGAAAGATTTAGGTGTTCTTTTTTCCCGCGCGCTGTTCGGGAGTGGAATGGTGGAGAGATAGTATGATTGTGGTTTGATGAACCCTCTGCCAAGCATTTAAATGTGAATTGCAGAGTAGCCAAGTAGATGTAGATGTAGATAACATTCATATTTTGTGTAGCCTGGCAACACAAATTCCGTAACCTAGCAATAATACAATGTATAAATTGAAAAATCTTACCTCAATGAAGTCGCCGGATGACGCGTATATATCTGCTCCTATAGGAAATTTTTCTGGCCCATTCCAGTGTAATGCTGGCCATTATATT
Organism: Schistocerca gregaria; assembly: GCF_023897955.1. Taxonomy (NCBI): domain Eukaryota; kingdom Metazoa; phylum Arthropoda; class Insecta; order Orthoptera; family Acrididae; genus Schistocerca; species Schistocerca gregaria. The sequence continues at coordinate 462,803,163 of NC_064921.1, forward strand.
TGTCATGTGTAAAAAGGGACAACTGATTTTTCTTTTACAATAATCGGGATGACCATGGACTGGAGAAATTAGTAAATTATTTAAATTGAGATGAATGATTGTCAAAACTTAATTTTTACAAGAAAGATTATTACTTAGAGATATTTTTTGAAAAACATTTACATGGTACTTGATATAACAGCATTACATATGCGCGAGGCTGCTTTTACCTTATACCACATCGCTCAGACACCGCCATCGCTCCCCACTACCGGCCCAGCCAACTTCATACACACGACTGCTAGGTACTACTTACTCCTACTGCCACATAGTTCCTACTGCAGCCAACACTGTTCTCTGGTCTGAGATTCTCTTATAGCTCACATATCGCAGGCAGTGCGTGAGCAATCCATCGAAATTAGATCTGCTCGAGTGCGCTAGCAATAAATTCCTTAGTCATGGACCTGTTACAACTAAAGTTTCAACGGAAATGTTAATTGACTGAGCGCGAAAATCCGGTCACGAAGCAGTCAACCAGACCAAAAGCACAAAAGAAAAACAGATGATGGTGAGTCCGAAACTGCGTACTTCAAAGGAATTCGGAAATACATTATCTCGTTTACATGGAGTATAATTTTAACAATTTGTTACGAATGTTAGAAGGACACTGTGATTATTTTCTTTTATGCATTTTACTGCTCATTTCAAAATCAATGTTTTATTCGTGTCAGAAAAATAACTTCACGGATTAAACAATATGAAGAAAGTATAAGTTATGGCAACTGAACTGTTCTACACTTCCAAACACCTACAACGCAGATGTACACCGGAATGCACTCTTTGAAATTCTGAAGGTGGCAAACATAAAATATCGGCAGCAGAAGGCTTTCTACAACTTATTCACCAAGCAGACTGTATTTCCGCTGTCCAGTCACATTACACAGAGTTCACTAAATCGTGGTATAGTGATGTGCACGTACACAGATGATGATAGTATCGAATACACAAGGTATAAAAGGGTACTGCATTAGCGGAACTGTCATTTCTACTCAGGTTATGCATGTGAAAAGATTCGGACGTGATTACGGCCGCACGGCGAATTAACAGACTTTGAACGCGGAATGGTAACTGGAACTAGACGCATAGGATATTCCATATCGGAAATAGTAAGGGAATTCGGTATTTAGAGATCCAAAATGTCAATGAGAATACCAAATTCAGGTGTTATCTACAGCCATGGACAATGCAAAGGCAGATGGCCATCACTTAAGCGTGGGCAGCGGCGTTTGGAAAGAGTTGTCAGTGCTAAAAGGCAAGCAATACTGCTTGAAATAACCACTGAAATCAATGTGGGAGGTACGACGAACGTATCCGTCAGGAAATTTCACGAAATTTGGCGTTGATCGGCTCGCAGCAGACGACCGGCGCGAATGCCTTTGCTAACAACACAACATCCCCTGCAATGCCTCTCCTGGGCGTGTGACGATATCGATTGGACACTAGACAACTGGAAAACCGTCTCCAGTCTCTGGTTTAGTAGCTAAGAATAATGGTATGGTGAGAGTGTGGCGCAGACCTCACAAAGACGAGGACTCTAGTGTAAACAAAGCACTTTGCAAACTGTTGGTGGCTACATAGTGGTGTGGGGCTATTTACATGGAATGGACTTGATCCCCTGGTCCAGCTGAACTGGCCAGTTACTGGAAATGGTTATGATAGGTTACTTGGAGATCAGTTGCAATCTTTCATGGACTACATATTCCCAAATGACAATGAAATTCTTACGGATGACAATGCTCTATGTCACCGGACCACAATTCTTCGCGACTGCTTTGGAGAACATTCTGGACAGTTCGAACGAATGATTTGGCCACCCAGATCGTCCGTCATGAATCCTATCGAACATTTGTGGGACATAGTCGAGAGGTCGGTTCGTGCATTAGATCCTGCACCCGCAGCACTTTCGGCGATTATGGCGGCTGTAGGGGCAGCATAGCTCAATATTTCTGAAGAGGATTTCCAGCGACTGGTTGAGACGATGCTACGTCGATTTGCTGCTATTCCAGGGCAAAAGGTTGTCCGACAGGACATTAGGAGGTGCACCACGGCTTTTATTGCCTCAGTGAAACGTGACTACCTGTCAAAAGTCTGAATAACCACCATTTGCAACTCGGGCAGCTGCGACGCGGGCAGTGACAGTGTCAGTGAGATTCTGGAAGGTACCGACAGTGATGTGGAGAAATGCCGACTTCACTGCGATGGCCAGCTCCGCTAGATTTCTCGGGTGATGATCCATGGCGCGAGCAGACTGATCGAGGTGGTCCCATAGATTCTCGATTGGGTTTGAATGTGGGGAGTCTGGTAGCCAGGGGTGTGCGGTAAACTCACCTTGATCCTCTTCAAACCACGCACGAACACTGAAAGCTGTGTGACACGTTGCCCTGCCTTGCTTTTAGACGTTATCGTGCTGAGGAGGAACAAACTACATGTAGCGGTGGACATGGTCCACAAAGATAGATACATACTTGTGGTGATCCATTGTGTCTTCCAGAATAAGTAGATCACTCAGGAAATGCCTTGGAAACGTTCTCCAGAACATTACGCTCCATCCTCCAGCCTTTACCTCTCCGGCGATTATTGCAAGGAGTTTGCTTTCAGACGTTTCATGCTGTAGACGCCAACAACCATCTGTCATCTAAAATGGTAACCTGTTACAATTCAGTGCACATCCAGGTGAGGTACTGGCGTGAAAATTCCAGCAGTCAGCAGGGGTGCATGACTCATGGGCCTGCGACGGAGGCTCATAAGCAACAACGTTCGCTGGAAAGTCGTTGAGAAAATACTGTTGGTAGCCACTTAGTTCATGTGGGTGGTTAGTTGCTCAACAGATGCAAGTCTGTTCGTCCGTACACATCTTCGCAGCTATTGCTCAGGTGCTTCCACCATCGATACCAAAGACAGTGATCATGCCCAATTGTAAGTCAGATTAATCGCTCCATTTCCGCATTACGACATCAATTGCACTGTTTTCCTCATCCTCCCGACGCGCTTTACATGTGCTCCAGAGTTGGTGCTTCCACCTGCTGTCTGTGTGTGGTTATTGCACGGTAATTTCTAAGATAGGTAATGATCATTTTAATGTGATTGGACCGTGTACAAGAGTCGTATACGTAAAGGAAGCATAAGTTGAGAAGGAAGTGACACAGAATTGTAGTTCTGCCCGAATTTTATTCTTTCTGTACATTCTGAAGACAGTGAAGGTGACTAAGAAGGCATTTGGAAAGCAAATTAAAGTAGAGGAAGAACAAATTAGAAGTCCAAGGTCTGTCGATCACATTGTAAATATGTCGGAGACAGCAAAAATTTTGAAAGATCAGCTGAACGGAGTAGATAGTGTGATCAGTAGCTGTTGTAGAATGAATACCTACAAAAGTAAAAGAAGTGTAACGGAATGCAGGAGAATTAAATCAGGTAGCTCCAAAGCTTTTTCTTAAGTTGTGGAATAGGGCACTAAAAATTGAAGACGAGTTTGACTATTTGAGCAGCAAAGTAACTGTCGATGGCCGAAGCAGAGAAGTTATGAACTGAGGACTTGGATTAACAGGAAAAACATTTCTGAAAAACAGAAATTTCTTAGCTTAGAATGTCAGTATGAGTGTTAGGAAGTCTTACCTGGCGGTGGTTCTGTCGAGGTTAGAGTTTTACACAGTTAAAATCTGAACGACATAAACTTCAAGGAGGAAGAAAGGTAGATGATATTACCACCAGGAGGTTATGAATTGAACTGGGGAGAAAAAAGGTTACCAAAATGGCCTGAAAAGGAAGGCAACGTTGGTACGACGTACTTTGGTGCATAAAGGAACGATAATTTGGTTCCTCACGGAAGCAGAGGGAAGTAAGAATTGAAAATTGTAGAGGGGAGACCGAAGCCTTATTACCGTAAGCAGGTTCAAGTTATGCTGTTATATGGAAATGAAGAGAACTGCGGAGGAAGAATAGGCAAGAGTGAACTTGGTCAAGAAACCAGTTGTCGCACTCAATTACTCAAAAAAAAAAAAAAAAGGAAAGTTTTACAAAACAGACTGCATCATCTAACAGACTAGATTAGCCTGGAACGACAACATATGGGAAAATGTGTTACGAGTTGCTGACCTGATATTCTCGATAACTTTCACAGCTTACACGGTACTTGGCATCCGTATTCAAGAATATGTACTCTAGATTTTGTTGTTCTTTTCTGTATTGTAGTAAGCGATCCCTAGATTTCTCATCTTCTTGATGGACAGAGGCTAAGTATTCTGATGCTGCAGTCCATCGATTATTCACTTGTAACTGAATTTGGTGTTCGTTGTTCTCGGTTGGTCTGAAGAGGCTGTTTCTTGATTTAACCCTTTGGCGAATTGGAACACAACCTACTCTATTTTTCGGCAGTTACCTCCTGTCGAACGGTCGACTGGGCGACTACGTTCTGGTAACAGATAGTATCGGCGAGAATAGCTTTCAGACTGTCGGTGATCAGCGAGAGCTCTTCGTTGAGCGCCATCTCAACTTTTCTTAGCTTGAGCTGATTTATACCAGATGGAGAGAAGAGTATCCATTGCCTACATAGAAAACTTGAAGTGAGGTTGAGTTTTACTAGTTGTAGTCTAGCATCCCAAATTGAAGCCACAATTTTTGGAAGTTATTGTTTATGTCACTGAAATTCATTTATCTGCCGAGGCTCAAAATCAGATTCAATCGAAGCATATATTTACCACACTGTGTAACGGTGTGGTACAATAGCAAGATATATTAGGGGCTGCGTATCATTTTCGTAACTGTTCATAAGTGGCTAATGGAGGAGCCATTCTAGGCTTCGAAAGCTGTCGCAAATAATTTGAATAATAAATGCAGTCGAGTGGAAAATTACTTTTAAATGCGGAAGCTTGTATCTCACGTTTCGCTTGTGTACCACGTTACCTTCCAAAGAAATACTTTCAGGGAAACTATACTGCATGTTGAGATATTTCTATTTTGCAGAAATGCTTTCCTTGGTATTGTCAGTGTACATTTTATACCCCTTGTATTTCTGCTGTCATCAGTTATTTTTATGCCAGAATAAAATAACTGGTTTACTACTTTCGGGGCCTCGTTTCCAAACCTTACTGCCTCAGAGTCATAAGCAGATCGAGGGTGGGGACAATCGATCGTTCGACCGTCCTCCCGCCCGAGCAGACACCGGGGACCAGTGCTGGAAAATCCCCCGCAATCGTAACTCAACTTAAAAATGATGAACTTTTTTCAATTTTTCCAACAGCATTAAATCTGGCTTTTTGCGACGAAAAATACGATAAACAATTGAAGTAAGTGGTAATATACAAACGCTTCAGGTCAACGGACAATTTTTCGCAATCTCTACCCTGGATTCGCCCCTCCTTAGAGCTGTTTGATTAGAGTTCCAGTACATTCGAGTAGCCTTACTTCAATTTTATTTCTGTTCTTCTTACAGCATCGACACTATCCATTCTGGTCTATAGATATTATCTCACAGAATCCGAAAGCAAATACCAGTTATGAGAGTGGGGTCGTCAACGACATCTAACACGTCACACTGAAAGCACATTTATTGTCAACATGCGAAAGCACAGAGAAAGCTGGACTACCTGCCTCAGAAGGGAGTGCTTCTGCTAGGTGCATGCAACATCGTAATAATAAATAACTATGTTCCAGGCCCTTCACCGAATTAAGCTCTTTAATGATAGATAATTACTGTAGTGCAGCGTTTGTAATTAATGGCTTGACAGCACAAACGGCAGACTTTATATGAGTGGGTACTCAGAAAATTTTAATTATCATCTCCAAAATATAAAGTTACGTAATTAATACGTCCTTTCCATCAGGTACATGTATGAAGTGCTGATACCTGTTAAATTAGAGCGTCACAGTACCGTAAGTCGCCGGTACAGGAGTCAAAATAAAATTGCAAACCCCACTGCTTGTCTACACTTCTCTAGCGGCGTGCTGCTGTATTGTGGCGAGGAAATTTCATTATGATCACGAATGCAAGATATTAACTTTTCGTGCTTAGGAAAGAACCCAATAAAAGAAATTTCACAAGGCTACCAGCAGGAATCATTTAGCGGCGATGTTTTGGGATCTAGTACTCGACCCGATTTTAGGAAAGGCACAGGTTAATGAAGAGGTCGTAGGAGTAGTGGCTTTTGTCCTTGTCGAGGGAAGCTCCAGAAGCAAGAAGAAAAACAAGAAAAAAATCTGTTACCAGGTACTTATAAGCCTTCTTGGATGAACGACAAAATTATGGTGCACATATTGAAGAAATGAGCAAGAGAGCCAGAAACACGCTGAAAAAAAATTATTATTCTCATCAGTTACGATTAAAAGCTGCCAATACAAACAACAAAAATGTATCATAATGCTATCTTTACTGCGATCATGGGGTAGTGTGCTGGTACTTGGGCCCACAAACTTTTGCTCGTAACACCAGCCTGGATAGCTAACAGGGTACAGTGTGAAACACTTCTTCGGTTGACGGGAGGTTTTGTCGCTGTGTTAGTTGAGGCTTTGTAAATAACACTTGGAATGTGTCCACTCACTATCCAGGTACTAAAACAAAGGCGAAATATTAGCTGAAGACAGAACAATATCATGAAGTGCTGAATTTAACTGGAGCACAGACACAAGCAAGCAGATGATTCAAAATCAGCTCCGCAGTCTATAGCAGAAACGATAGAACGATGCTCAAACAGCGAGGAGCACCTTTCTCCTCATATAAAACGGAGCCAGGGAATGAAGCACCTGAATCGCTCAAGAGCCCTGACTCACTTCGTGACTGGTCATGGACTCTATGCCGGCAACTGGCATCGCGCTGGTAGATGGTAGATCTCGGAGTAGGCCTGTGGTGCAGAAGGCACGCGAGAACATAGTATCTGGGATATGTCTGCCGCATGCCGATGTTTCTTATACTGATCGGCATCAACTGAATCGGAACGGAAGAATCGATGTCAGGGAGATAATGCCTTTCAACAGAGAACTGCAGATACTGGACAACATTGCTGACGCTATTTCACGAAAGGCTCGGATAGAGTGTTATCTCATGAACTTAACCCTCCTCTACTGCACTACCAGTCCTCCCCCGGTAGCTCAGTGATCAGCGTGAAAGAGTGCCCATCTTAAGGGCCCGGGTTCGATTCCTGGCTGGGTCGAAGATTTTCTCTGCCTAGGGACTGGCTGTTGTGTTGTCCTAATCATCATCATTTCATCCTCATCCATGCGCAAGTCGCCGAAGTGGCGTCAGATTGAAAGACTTGCACCTGGCGAACGGTCTACACGACGGGAGGCCCTAGTCACAAGGCATTTCATTTCACTGCACTACCAGAGGTTGCGACAGAAGATCAAGAAGCAGAGCAGCAGTGGTACCTGAGATGAAAGCTGCGGAAGTGGAACGACCAACACCATATGCGCAGCCATCGTAAGAACACGAGAGAGAAACGCAGCCGTGGGTTGTCTCGCCACCTAAAGAACCAGAATCGGTGTGACGTTGGTCAGTGTGTGACTGCGCTTGTCACCGGCTACGACGATGCTTACTTGGAACAGGGGTATCCTTACCTGCAACCAGGGAGCCACAGCCTGTGATTAAATTATAGGTAACAGAGTACCTTGGAATGGAATAATTATCAAGAGCTTTGAGGAAACCCAGTTCTAAGCAAAGAAAGGAAAGCAGAAAGATCGAAGGAGTATATAGAGGGTCTATATAGGGGCGGTGTTCTTGAGGACAATATTATGGAAATGGAAGAGGAGGTAGATGAAGATGAAATGGGAGATATGATACTGTGTGAAGAGTTTGACAGAGCTCTGAAAGTTCTAAGTCGAAACAAGGCCCCCCGGAGTAGACAACCGAGAGCCAGTGTTGACAAAACTCTACCATCTGTTGAGCAAGATGTATGAGACAGGCGAAATACCCTCAGATTTCAAGAAGAATATAACAATTCCAAACCCAAAGAAAGCAAGTGTTGACAGTTGTGAAAAATATGCGAACTTTCTGTTTAATAAGTCACAGCTGAAAAATACTAACGCGAATTCTTTACAGACGTATGGAAAAACTGGTAGAAGTCGAAATCAGGGAAGACCAGCTTGGATTCCGTAGAAATGTTGGAACACGTGAGGCAATACTGACCTTACGCCTTATCTTAGATGCAAGATTGAGGAAAGGCAAACCTACGTTCCTAGCATTTGTAGACTTGGAGAAAGCTTTTGAGAATGCTGACTGGAATACTCTCTTTCAAATTCTGAAGGTGGCACGGGTAAAATACAGGGAGCGAAGTGCTATTTACAGTTTGTACAGAAAGAAGATGGCAGATATAAGAGTCGAGGGGTATGAAAGGGAAGCAGTGGTTGGGAAGGGGGTGAGACAGGGTTGTAGCCTATCCCCGATGTTATTCAATCTGTATATTGAGCAAGCAATAAAGGAAACAAAAGAAAAGTTCGGAGTAGGTATTAAAATCCATGGAGAAGAAATAAAAGCTTTGAGGTTCGCCGATGGCATTGCAATTCCGTCTGTGACAGCAAAGTACATGGAAGAGCAGCTGAACGGAATGGACAGTGTCTTGAAAGGAGGATATAAGATGAACATCAACAAAAGCAAAAGGAGGATAATGGGATGTAGTCGAATTAACTCGGGTGATGCTGAGGGAATTAGATTAGGAAATGAGACACTTAAAGTAGTAAAGGAGTTTTGCTATTTGGGGAGCAAAATAGCTGATGATGGTCGAAGTAGAGAGGGTACAAAATGTAGACTGGAAATGGCAAGGAAAACGTTTCTGAAGAAGAAAAATTTGTTGACATCGAGTATAGATTTAAATGTCAGGAAGTCGTTTCTAAAAGTATTTGTATGGAGTGTAGCCATGTATGGAAGTGAAACGTGGACGATAAATAGTTTAGACAAGAAGAGAATAGAAGCTTTCGAAATGTGGTGCTACAGAAGAATGCTGAAGATTAGATGGGTAGATCGCATAACTAATGAGGAGGTATTGAATAGGATTGGGGAGAAGAGGAGGTTGCGGCACAACTTGACTAGAAGAAGGGATCGGTTGGTAGGACAAGTTGTGAGACATCGAGGGATCACCAATTTAGTCCTGGAGGGCAGCGTGGAGGGTACAAATCGTAGAGGGAGACCAAGAGATGGATACACTAAGCAGATTCAGAAAGATGTAGGTTGCAGTAGTTACTGGGAGATGAAGAAGCTTGCACAGGATAGAGTAGCTCGGAGAGCTGCATCAAACCAGTCTCAGGACTGAAGACCACAACAACAACAACAACAACATATCAAAACAAACAATATTTGTAGGCTATAACATTTTTTCGATATAGTTATTAAAGCCCTATGACTGTCTCTTCTACTTTGTGTTTTCGCAGAAGAACTGCAGGCATCATCCCCTACGGCGCTTGGCTTGGGGTAATACACACTCCCCCTCGAGGATGCTCATCCTGTAATGGTCCAGCAAAGGAAAAATTGGCGCCGGCAGGTGGCCCGATGCGGCGAAGAAGTGCGGAGCGGCGGTGCGTCCGCCGTTATGGGAGTGGAGCGACGCTGAAAGAAGCCGGGGGCAGCGAGTGGATCGGGCCTCACGAGCGATCGGGCGCGGCTCTGCGATCGGCTCCGGAGCCAGGGGCGAGGGGCGACGTGGGGGCGGGGGTGGGCACTCAGGCTGAGTGGCGGGAGGCGGAGGCGGAGGCGGGAGGCGGGAGGCGGGAGGCGGCGCGCCGTCCTCTCTGATTACGCCGCCGTCCGACCCCGCTGTGGAAGGCCGGCCAGGGAGGCGGCAGCCAGCCGGGGCGCAGCGCCGCGCCGCCGAATCACTGCTCAATGCCGGCTTGATTGCGCGGCGCTGCGGGCGGCCTGCAGCTCGCCTTCCGCCAGACACTGCCGCAAGGCCGCACCCCAAACCGGCACTGCCCATCACCGCGCCCCGTGGCAGCCACAACGTCCGGAGAGAGCTAATGTGCTCCGCTACTGCCAGTGTGAAAGTACGAATATCTCTCAGAACTACTTTTGCACCTACATCTACACTCTGCAAACCACCCTGCGGTGTACGGCGAAAGGTTTTTCCTACACCACTGTCTCTTCCCCCATTTCGTGCTCCAGTCGCGTTGAATTTGCAGGAAGAACGATTGACTGAAAGCCTCCGTGTGGGTTCGAGTCTCTCTAATTTTACTTTCACGATCTTGTGGCGAGATTTACGTAGGAGGACTTGGAACTTGGAATTTTAACAGGAAACCACAGTGTGATGCAGAACACCTCTCTTGCAGCGTCTGCCACTGGCGGAATTTGATAATCTCTGTGAGGCCATCGTGGTATCAAAATGAACACGTAACGAAACGTGGTGCTCTTCTTTGGATTTTCTCTACTTCCTCTATCAGTCCCATCAGGTACAAATCCTCACGGACGAACAATGTTCAAGTGCCGGTCGAACGATGTTTTAGTAAGTTACCTTCTTTCTTGGACTTCATTTTCTGAGGATTCTTCCAAACATTCTTAATCTGGCATCTGCCTTTGGTTCAAATGGCTCTGAGCACTATGCGACTTAATTTCTGAGGTCATCAGTCGCCTAGAACTTAGAACTAATTAAACCTAACTAAACTAAGGACATTACACACATCCATGCCCGAGGCAGGATTCGAACCTGCGACCGTGGCGGTCGCTCGGCTCCAGATTGTAGCGCCCAGTGACTGTTCCGCAGTCATGTACTCATACAGTAACATGTATTTATGTCTATGTATACGCAATTTGTTACATTTGTTTATGCTGATGACGAATTTCTACTCTCAGCACCAAGCATCGATCATCTGCAGGTCTTCCTTCATTCCGCGACAATTGTCAAACGAAGCGAGTTCTCTGTATACAACAGCACCATCCAACTAAAAGCCTCATGGATGGTTCAAATGGCTCTGAGCACTATGGGACTCAACTGCTGTGGTCATTAGTCCCCTAGAACTTAGAACTACTTAAACCTAACTAACCTAAGGACATCACACACATCCATGCCCGAGGCAGGATTCGAACCTGCGACCGTAGCAGTCGCACGGTTCCGGACTGCGCGCCTAGAACCGCGAGACCACCGCGGCCGGCGAAAAGCCTCATGGAACTTTCGATGTTGTCAAGTATGTCATTTATATACAGGACGGTCAGAAACAATCTGAAGAGCTTGTAAGGGAGCTGGGGAGAATGTTGTGCTGAGAAATAATTGTTACGAAAGAAATTCGATGCGTTGCGTCGATTACGAGCTATTTAGCATTGAAGCAGGTCGTTGCGCGCTAATGCGGGCAGCGTGGCACAGACTTATTTTAAATTTATCATTCCTCAAAAAGACACGTTTTACCTGGTAATGGCCCGTCCCGGTAGCGGAGTGGTCAGCACGACAGAATGTCAATCCTAAGGCTTCGGGTTCGATTCCCGGCTGGGTTGGAGATTTTCTCCGATCAGGGACTGGGTGTTGTGTTGTCGTAATCATCATCATTTCATCCCCATCGACGCGCAGGTCGCCGAGGTGGCGTCAACTCGAAAGGCCTGCACCCGACGAACGGTCTACCCGATGGGAGGCCTTAGCCACACGACTTTTACGTTTATTTACCTGGTAATGAGCATTTAAAAAAGTGGTAGATCACGTACCGACATACGTCTGTGTATTACCGCATTTTATCGCGTGCAAGTGCTTGGATTCGCGCTCGCAACGACCTGATTGGCTAACTCAAATGCTAAAGAACTCCGAAACTGCGTAACGTACCGAATTATTTTCTTAACAATTATTTCTCATGTTAACCTCCTCTTCCTCACCTTTATAAGCTTCTGAGACTGCTTCTCACGACCCTGCTGTATATTACGACAATTTGTGTACCTATAACACTTCCTTTGTGGTACTCTCGAAGTCAGTTTCACGCCTGAAGACTTATCTCCGTTGAGAATTTCGTGCTTTATTCTATTTACTAGAAAACCCTTCAGTCCACTCACACAATTGATTCGATATTCCCTAAGCTCGTATTTTGTTGATTAGGCAGCAATCGAAACTGTACCGAGTGCCTTACGCAAGTCAAGAACACATCTGTCTGGGGGGCGGTGTGTATCACTTCCTGTGTCTCCTGGACGAACAGAACTTGCTGGATTTCACCCGATATTTATTTTCGGCACCCATGTTGACTCCCACGGAGGAGATTTTTGACCTCCAGAAATGTCGTAATACGCGAGGATCCTGTAAAATATATTTTATAATTCAGCAATTGACCGACGTCAAGAGACGAAGGACTAGAGTTTTGTGCGTCTGTTAGACGACATTTCTTGAAAACAGGAATGACGTGTGTATTTCTCTAATCACCAGGAGCACTTCGTTCTCTTGAGGACCTACGGTATACTTCTGCAAGAAGAGAGGCTAAGTCTCTCACTCACTCTATGTAGAATCGAACTGGTATCCCGTCAATTCATGTGGCCTTACCTGTCTTGACAGGCTTCAGTTGCTCTTCTTGGGCGATTTTTTCTAAAATATATCAATTGCCTGAAGCACCCAGTGTAATATGTAGTACTAACCATCATTCCAACCTTGCTGATATATAACTGAACACCACAATGAGACTGATCGCTGCGACCATCATATACACAACTTCGTATTAGAGCTTCCGGTGGTGTGTGACTTGTGCCTCCAGAGATGCATCGAAAATAGGCACTACTACAGAGATTCACAAAAATGGTTAAAACTCTAAGCCTACAGCTACGTCCAGATGAACTACTACAAAATCACGAGCACAAGTCGAAAGATCAATGAATGCATATTTGGAATTTAAAAAAAAATCGAACCGCTTCAACAATGGGTGTATAATAACAACCTCAACTGAATTCAACCGAAGACAGCAGACAGCACTAAACCGGGTACGCACTGGACATGGCTAGTGCGCAGGTTCCACCACAAATGGGGAAAAATAACATCTCAGGACTGTGGCTCCGGAGCCCCAAGAGAGTCCATACAGCGTCTCCCAGCGACTGTCATTTGCGCTGTTGTGAGGGAAACTTTCTGAAGGTATCTGCATCGGCGCCAGAACGGATAGGATGTGTTGATGCTGGGACATAATTACTTTCAAGTCTGTATGGTCGGAGAAAATTCTTAATTCTTTGATACTGTTGTGTAGCTGCTGTCTGTTATGTCTATAGCGCCATTTTCATGTACTGCCAAGCGCTAAATAAATCAATTAATAATTAATACTTCGGAAACTAAAGCTGCTTAATTAACATTTTGTTTGTTTGCAATTACAACGCCTGCAATCCTAGTGCACACTAGGGCCGCTTATAAAATAACGATATATCGATATTTTTTCCCAAAGTTGTCGATATATATCGGATTTGTTTTGGATACGACGGTACGTCGATATGTAAATGGCAATATCGAGTGCGGAAATTTTTATTTTATATTATAGTATTTTTCTCGGAATTTCGGTAGATATTTGAAATTGTTCTCTTCAAATTGTAGTAGAAGATAATTTTACTTTCACCGTTTGAAGGTGTCTCATTACTTTTTGAGCTTTCATCGAGTACAGTCTTTCTCCTTGACTGTGTGAAGCAACTATGAGAGGCACAAAGAAGGAGTCCTATTGCACTGGGGGGTGGCTGTGTGAATGTAATTACAAGATTTCCGATGTGAAGAAATAGCACACCAGTTGCGTTAAAAACGGTTTTTATGTCAACTAGTGTCTTATTTCTTCGCATCTGAATTCTTCAAAAACAATTACTGAAAACAATGAACAAAAATCTAAATGAGTAGTTTTGTCTTTGCAGTGCGCGGAAACGTGTGGGGGAAAATGCTGACGTAATCGGCACTCGGCATTACCAAGAGAAAGTGCAATGTTTAATTTCACCGAGCAGTCTTGGCACCACAACTGCTAGTTCGCTGGCGTTTGTAGAAATGAAGAAAACAGGGAAGCCGACATGAAGTGTTCCGAACAAATCCGAAATGTGACGAAACCGAACGATGAACTCGTCGGACACCTTTTATTGTGCCACTTACATGCAGTTACCATTGTTAGCAATGCGGTTATCGGCAACTTGAACGTGCATCGTTTTCCTTTCAGTTCTTTCTCTAAGGGGAGTAAGCAGGCTGTTAGCTTGTTGATCCACAGAATATCTAACAATAAATCAATAGGAAAAGTATATATCTCTCAAAACGTCCGTATATTAACAATGTGCAGCCAATATATATTTAATCGATTCCCTGTCTAGTTCGTCAATGAACATGTTTTGTCGTTGCTCATTGTGGTGCAATGTAACCTCAAAACGACAACCAGAGTGCAAGAGACGAAGAAAATCGCACATCAGAACATTGCAAAAAATATTTATGTAAATAACATCACCTTAAAATGTGAATAAATTCTCGAAATGCGTTGTGATCAGAAAGAAAGAATAAGTAACTGCTACAGTTTTTCATTATTTAAATAATTAATTTTACAGTAGGGTCAAGTTTTTTCTCGAATTATAAATGTTATTTAATTGTGTTTCTAATACTACAAGAAAAGTTCAAACACAGTTTTAAAAGAATAATTTCTTGCGACGGTAATCACTTTCGTCCAATAATGCCGTGTTAGTGAAAATTTCATAACTAAATATACTTGGGTATTGTTCGGTTTTTCAAGTGGTTCAGATGGCTCTGAGCACTATGGGACTTAACGTCTAAGGTCATCAGTCCCCTAGAACTTAGAACTACTTAAACCTAACCAACCTAAGGACATCACACATATCGATGCCCGAGGCAGGATTTGAAGCTGCGACCGTAGCGGTCGCGCAATTCCAGACTGTAGCGTCTAGAACCGCTCGGCCACCCAGGCCGGCTGTTGGGTTTTAGGCGACTTTTTGAAACATTTGGTTAAAAACAGTAAGCTCATGTTGTTATTGGTCGCGTTAACTTATAACCATGGATTAGATCTGTGGAGCATTACATCGGGTAGTTATCTCGCGGGGTGCACGTCGCTGAGAGGGCGTGTGTTCAACCCGTGGCTGCTAGTGTAATTCCGCGCGACTTCACAGACGATCCGACGATTTACTCCTAGCATACAAAGCAATATGTAACATTCCAAACGTTTGCTGCCCTTTTTTCGTTCTTATATCAAAATTTAATACAAATAATCTGATTCATTTTTATGCATTAATTACTGTCGATACTACCAAAATGCATAAACCATTTTGACAGCTGGCAACAGACTAAATATGGAATATGGCTATAAAGATATGAAACTTCCAGGCACAGGCAGATGACAACTGTATGTCAGACCGAGACTCGAAACTGGAATAGTTACCTTGAGATACTGGTTGAAGTAAAACCATGACAAGGGGACGAGAGTCGTGCTCGGCTAGCTCAGCTGGTAGAGCTGCGAAAAGTCAAGGTGTCCGGTTCGAGTTAATGATTCGCAACCGATTTTAACCTTCCAGAAAGTTTCATATCAGTGCATGCTCCGCTGCAGAGTCGATATTGATTCTGCCAAAAATATGTATACCAAAAGAAAAACGAAAAAGTCTACATCTACATTTATACTCTGCAAGCCACCCAACGGTGTGGCGGAAGGCACTTTACGTGCCACTGTCATTACCTCCCTTTCCTGTTCCAGTCGCGTATGGTTAGCGGGAAGAACGACTGCCGGAAGGCCTCCGTGCGCACTCGAATCTCTCTAATTTTACATTCGTGACCTCTTCGGGAGGTATAAGTAGGGGGAAACAATATATTCGATACGTCATCCAGAAACGCACCCTTTCGAAACCTGGACAGCAAGCTACACCGCGATGCAGGGCGCCTCTCTTGCAGAGTCTGCCTCTTGAGGTTGCTTAACATCTCCGTAACGCTATCACACTTACCAAATAACCCTGTGACGAAACGCGCCGCTCTTCTTTGGATCTTCTCTATCTCCTCTGTCAACCCGATCTGGTACAGATCCCACACTGATGAGCATTGCTCAAGTATAGGTCGAACGAGTGTTTTGTAAGCGCCGGCCGCTGTGGCCAAGCCGTTCTAGATACGTCAGTCCGGAACCGCGAGACTGCTACGATCGCAGGTTCGAATCCTGCCTCGGGCATGGTTGTGTGTGATGTCCTTAGGTTAGTTAGGTTTAAATAGTTCTAAGCTCTAGGAGACTGATGATGTTAAGTCCCCTATTGCTCAGAGCGCCGGCCGCGGTGGTCTCGCGGTTCTAGGCGCGCAGTCCGGAACCGTGCGACTGCTACGGTCGCAGGTTCGAATCCTGCCTCGGGCATGTATGTGTGTGATGTCCTTAGGTTAGTTAGGTTTAAGTAGTTCTAAGTTCTAGGGGACTAATAACCACAGCAGTTGAGTCCCATAGTGCTCAGAGCCATTTTTGTTTTTGTTTTGTAAGCCACCTCCTTTGTTGATGGACTACATTTTCTAAGGACTCTCCCAATGAATCTCAGCCCGGCACCCGCCTTACAAACAATTAATTTTATATGATCATTTCACTTCAAACCGTTCCGTACGCACACTCCCAGATATTTTACAGAAGTAACTGCCACCAGTTTTTGTTCCGCTTTCATATAATCGTACAATAAAGATTCCTTCTTTCTATGTACTCGCAATACATCACATTTGTGTAAGTTAAGCTTTGTATACTACAGCATAATCCGCGAAAAGTCACCCGATGTGACAAAATTCCATTTACTTTTTGGACACATCTTGTATACTATTGAAGCAGTCCTATGTACTGTTGTCAATACCAGCTACCGTATCGAATATGCTATAGGAACGTCCTTATCGGAGTGTAACTTCTGCTCATGAAAGTTGGCGTCACTGTGAGAGGGAGGGAGGGAGGTAGGGAGAGAGAGAGTGCAAGACAGTGTAGCGAGCCCGTGGGCGGCCGGCCCCTGGCGGCGATGGCCACGTTCTCCGGAACGACGTATTTTCGCGGGAGGGTCACAAATGGCCCTCCGGGTCGCGTGGCGTCAATACGGCGGCCCTTTCCGTGGCTATTAGGCTAATCGGTGGACGCCGAGCCAGGAAAGGTCGTTGGGGTGAAGGGACAGGGGGAGGAGGGGGTGTTGGCCGGGGCGGGGTGCCGCCCACTGTCGGCCAGGCCACGCCTTGTGTCAACAGCGCCACGGCGGCGGGTGGCGGGTGGCGCGTTATTTGCGGTTCACGGGGGTCGCCAGGACGCCCAAGAGAGCCGCGCAGGCAAACGTGCAGCGCGGGCCCGCGGTTCTCCCTCTCTCGGTAAATTTAGACAACTGCGGTGAGGGCTCGGCGAGCGCGCTCGTGGTCAGCGTCGACCTCGACGAATCTGTGGCCTGGCTAGGGTTAGAGGTACGTGGAGAAGGCCTACAGAGGCTGCAAAGTGCGTTGTCAGTACGCAGAGTTAAAGACGACAGCTGCCTTTGACCATCTCAGCAAGTGCATGGTTATTATAAATGAGTGAAGCGTTTTCACAGATTAACTATAGCTACAGGGTGTCCATAAATTATCTTTAGAAATTAAAACTTTAATATCTTTAAAA
This sequence comes from Schistocerca gregaria, assembly GCF_023897955.1. NCBI lineage: Eukaryota > Metazoa > Arthropoda > Insecta > Orthoptera > Acrididae > Schistocerca > Schistocerca gregaria. The sequence continues at coordinate 462,820,662 of NC_064921.1, forward strand.
CTATACTACATATTGACAAATTGTTTTCAACCAAGGTTCAAAATGGTTCAAATGGCTCTGAGCACTATGGGACTCAATTGCTGTGGTCATTAGTCCGCTAGAACTTAGAACTACTTAAACCTAACTAACTTTAGGACATCACACACATCCAGGCAGGCAGGAAGTTTTGTTTTCTCATTCATACGTATCAATGTGTGCTCCCTTACTGGCAAGCCGGCCGATGTGATCGAGCGGTTCTAGGCGCTTGAGTCGGGAACTGCGCAACTGCTACTGTCACAGGTTCGAATCCTGCCTCGGGAATGGATGTGTGTGACGTCCTCAGGTAAGTTCGGTTGAAGTAGTTTCAAGTTCTAGGGGACTGATGACCTCAGATGTTAAGTCCCTTAGTGCTCAGAGCCATTTGAACCTTAGTGGCATCGATAACGTCTAGTCGTAATTCGAATTCTCTCCACGTACGATTCCAGACCTCATGGCGAGATGTTCCAGTGCACTGCGAAAGCTTGCCTTCAAGTACTGTAGGTCTCTAACCTTGGTTCGGTACACCAGGAAGGGTGTGAGGTTAGGGGATTGTGTCAGCCATGGAAATGGACCATCTTGTTCAATCCACATATCCGAAACCTTTCATTTAGAAACAGAACTCCGGCGAAATTCATCAGTCTTGTGCGTTTGGAAACTACACGCTCAAAATGAAAAAAGTTTTTATTAAAAAGATACGAAATTAGGAAAGAATTTAGATTTGTAGATTGCCACAGTGGATGCTATCCAGGAGCGAGTCCGTGAGAGGGACTCTGATTGAGTCTCTGGTTCCTGTGCAGCCACTATCCGATCTGCTACTACTCGCCGTACTGGGGCGAGACGTTTTGCAATACTTTGAGCCTTCTGCGTCGTCCTACATCCAGGCTAGGTTCAATTCTTTCCTAAACTCTAGACGGCACCGCATGCTGTCCTCCACTTCTACATTTCCCTTAGAGTCTAATATAAAGTTTTTATCGTAACTCTCCGATGACAATCACGTCACGTTTAATTATAATTCCATTTACAGTTTTACTGTTTGTAGTTCTTTAGATTTCTACTAGATCTGTATATATGCGTTGTTGTCTCCTGTATAATGAAGAGGTTAGTAATCTTCCATACCTTACACACCTGTGGTATAGGATTCACCTGAGTCAGTAGTTAGCAGATCTATTGCAACACCTAGCCTTTATTAGTACTTGTTTTCTGCTGTCATAGTATGTGTTCTGGTCTCTCTCTCTCTCTCTCTCTCTCTCTCTCTCTCTCTCTCCATAGGCACAACCAGCCACCTGAACGAGGCCTACACACAGGAAATGTGTGAGGTATGGCCCGTGGCAGGTTATGGATGAATGAAGCTGGTATTAACATGATTAACGCTCAACCACTGGCTGGTATGAGCAGTTGTCCCACTATATTTTGCAAGAATTCATTCTTCAGTTTTTCAGCTCTGTCAAAGTCTGCATTTGCTCCACTAAGATATCTCTCACAGTGCTTGGTATGCCCGTTTTTAGGCAACATCTTGCCACGGGGTACTCACTACCTGCGTCTATTGCGCAACACATTGCCTTCGCTGAGTGTGGAGTCTGGCCGAAAGTCCTCGACAGTAACAGTAGCAACCTCCCCTGTGCCAAGGAAATTCATCTGCACTAGTAGTTGGCAATTCTGCTGAGTCACCCAGCCTATGTTAGCACTTAGCAAGTACGCTGTCCAGTCACATTAATATGAGCACATCTCAGATGCCTGATTGAGCATTTTTTGCAGCCTATACAGCTGCGAGACGGGTGCAGGAAGTCAATAAGATTCTGAAATGTATTGAAAGGGACGTAGGGTCATGACGACTCGAGTGCCGTGGTCGTCTGCACTAGGTTCCTGGTTGAGAAATGTTAGCGCGAACAGGCTGATCGAAGTGGTTCCACATATTTTTGATTGAGCTTAAATCCGCATAGTCTAGTAGCCAGCGGGGTACGATAAACTCATCCTGGTGCTCTTCGAACCACGAATGTACACTGCGAGATGTGTGACACGATGCATTGTCCTGCTGGTAGATGCCATCGCGCAGAGGGAAAACGAACTGCATGTAGGAATGGCCATGGTACCCAAGGATAGAAGCTCACTTGTATTGATCGATTATGCCTTCCAGAATGATGATATCACCGAGGGAATGCTACGAAAATATTCCCCAGACCATAACTGCTGTATGGTGTTTGCTTTCAGACGTTTCAAGCAGGACGTGCCCGATGGAATACAAAATGAGTGATGCATCTGGAAAGGCCACCTGTCCCCAACTCAATGCACGTCTTGTTGCGGTATTGGCGTGAAAAGACTGTCCTTCGGCGACGATGAACTGTAGTCAGCAAGGGTGCATGAGCCAGGCACCAGCTGCGAATGCCCATATGCTGCAACGTTCGCTGTATGGTCTTTGAGAAGACACTGTTAGAGATCTTTCTCTCATCTGGGCGATCAGCTGTTCGACAGTTGCACGTCAATTCGCCCGTAAAAACCTCCTCAGCAGTGGTTCTCCCCTGTCATCTGTGGGCAGTTGTGCACCACTGTTGCCCAGGCGCCGGTTTTGGGTAGAGCCATTTTGCCATGCACGGCATACATTAATCACGGCAGCTTACAAATTAGCAGTTTCGGAAGTGCTTTAATCCTTATCCTGAACGTATATGATCGTGCCCTTATGGACGTTAGGTTAATCGCTCCGTCTTCGCATTACGACAACGCCTGGACTGTTTCCTCTGTCTTCCAGACATGCTTTTCATACCCTCTATTGCTAGCGCTGCCACCTGGCGATTGTGATTGGTTACTGCACGTTGACGTCAAACGTGCGTGGGGCCACATTAATGTGGTTGGACCGTGTAGTACAGCTTAGGACAGAGGGGTAAGAGAACTTTACTTGCAAACTGTGTAAGCTTTCCTCCGGAAGTCCTGTGCAGAATTCACATCGGCGGCCACGTCACATCCGGAGGTGTTTTCGGCCCGTCGGCTCACTTGACCCCACTTGACTGGGCGGTGGCCCCTGCCACCTCCGACGCCCTCATCTCTCGCCTCTGGAATGCAGAGGACAGCTCAGCACTTCGGCCACGCGCACGGCACTCTGTTTGCGGCGTGGAGTTTGTTTTCAGGATTAGAAAGCAAAAAGACGGCTGAATAACTTTAGGAATGCTGTTTCCACAGAGGTGCCATCGGACGTCAATTCTGTGCAAGATTTGCCGCTACCATTACAATCATTCCGGATTCGACTATTTCTGAGCGAACTGTACAGTCCACTACCATAAAATAAATTTGTGGGACGATCTGACCAAGAATGGGGTCGGTTAGTACTACACAGTGAAGCTTTCGTTTCTCGTCCTCGTCTCGGAGATTCCGTAACGTCTGACGAAGTTCCATTCGCGGACGCGTGCAAGTCAACGCATTCTACTTGAAATTGACAACTGACGTTCTGTTACTTGTGGCTGTCGCATGGGTTAGACACGTCAACTTAGAGCGTTTCTGGGTGCACGTATAACTAATATTCCACAACATTGATTCTGTATACTTGCAGAAACTACGTTTAACGTCAAACAGCGACATTTATTGAATTTTCTTGATCCTAGTTTTTGCACGGTCGAATAAAGGTAGACGACGACTATAAGAGTGCATCTTCATTCTTGTTTAGTTGCTGAGTAAATTTACTTTCATTCTTTTCAAGTTAGAGTAAATCACTGTTAGTTGCCACACACGTATTTTACTTTAAGTACAAGATTTTTATTGTACTATGTTTTTTTTCCTCGCAGTGATACAAGTTACTCGACGAGTTCGTGTCTGCGTTTCACCATTATCAAAAGTACCAGTAAATATGGCTTAATAGTATAATATTGTTCTTACGTCTATCTTAGTCTACACTACATGTGGCATCTTAAGCTTACGTCTTAGCTGGTATGACGTGCTCCATATAGCATTTTGGAGCGTAAATATCGCTTGTTTTTTTTTTCATGTTATGCGTGATCTTGCCAATTAATGTTTTACTGCTTTTTTTGATTATGTCTTCAAAATTAAATCATGACAGGTTAAAACGTTGGGCACTGTTTCTGCAAGAATTCCAATTCACAATAGTCTACATTCCCGGCAAGGAGAACTTTGTTGCGGACGCACTGTCACGCGCACCGGCTGGGCTTGAGAAAAGTAACACAGAAGACAACCTCGAGAAAAATTTCAGTACTCTTTACATTCAGAAAGTCACCTTTGAAAACTTCATATCCACATCTTTAAAGGACATTGCTCATGAACAAGATAAAGATCCGATTTGGAAAGACATCAAAAGCAAATTGCATGAAAAGACACACACACAGATTCGGCATTATTATTGGTTAGACACAACATACTGTTCAAACGCTGCACTGTTGATGACAAGCTATGGGTACTTTGCATTCCAGACGATTTTGTTAATAAGCTCATTTGGTACATTCATTTCAGTTATGCACTTTTTGCCCCACGAAAATGTTGTCATATTCTTCGGACGACTTGTTATTTTAACAATATGGAAAAGAGAATTCGAAGAGTCTTGTCTATTTGTAAACTTTGTCAAAAGGCGAAACCATCTACTATCTCACATCGTGCTCCGTTGTTTCCTATCATTCCTTCTAAATTAAAAGAATTTCTGCTGTTGATTTCTTGGGACCACTTGTCAGAACATCGAATGGATTTTCGTACGTTCTAGTCGCTGTTGAAATTACTTCAAAATTTGTTTCTTTCACTCAGTTACGTAAAGCTACTAGACGGTCTGTATCCAACGCCTTTGTTAAAAATTTCTTACGGGAAGTTGGACACGTTAGTAAAGTCATTTCAGATAACGGACCGCTATTCAGATCTGCTGTTTGGTCACGCATGCTTCTGAACCATAAAATCAAACCTGTTTTTATTTCATTGTACTCACCACATTGTAACCCGCCTGAACGGATTATGAAAGAAATCAATAAGCTTTGCAGACTTTATTGTCACAGAAAGCATCAGCATTGGGACAGATATTTACACTTATTTCAAAACGTGCTGAATGAAATGCCCCATGACTCCACTGCTTTACCACCTACTCTTGTACTGAAGAATGAAGAACCACCGAACAGAATCAGAGAGCTTGTACCTTTCCCGAATACAAGTAAACTTCGACACAAAAACATAATTGAGTTGGCTATTAAAACTATAAAATCTGCAGCAGACAAAAGGAGAAAACTAAACAGTAAAGCAAATGCAACGAAGTTATATATTGGTCAGAAAGTTCTCATTAAAGCTCATTCATTGTCACATAAGAAGAAACACTTGAGTCATAAATTCTTTCTAGTCTACAATGGACCTTACAGAATCCGACGTATGCAACATGATAATTGCGTTGAAGTTGAAACTCTGCGTACTAGGACGAGTAAAGGTTTACACCACATTTCACATGTAAAACCGTTTATTGAAAGATAATCTGCTTTTTAACTTTGTCTTTGCCATAAAATTTTTCACTTCACGGTACTAGTATGCTTTGTCAGACTTAGAAACTGTTAACACGCAACAATGTTTTGATGTTTACTATCCAGTCTTGAACCTTGGGAACATATTTAGATAGTATTTACGAATGCATTGTTATAGTGAACAGACGACACAGTGTTATTGTGTGTGTACATTCTTGCTTGTTAGTTGCACGATTATGTAAGGACTATAAGGCTTACATACTGGTACTGCTAATGAGATTTTAATGCAACATTTTGGTTTACTAGAAAATACATTCTGGATTTAAAGTACTTTCTGTGAGATACCAAATGACGCAGTGGTTAGTTTATTTGACAGCAACACGATTATATCACGATGCTACTAATGAGTGTCACAACTTATATTATTGCTTTTGCGCTGTATCTGTTTTATATCTGCACATTTTTTCTGAATTATTCTGGAAAGCAAAACATGTTTTAGTAGTAACTTTAGTGGTATAGCTACAATGAGATAGCCTTTTCCGTAGCACAACAATACGTTACATTATAGTACTTTCTTGATCACGGTAAGGTACGTAATAACTACGATATCTATACGCAAAGCATTTCACTTTCGTTTATGATGAGGTAAGTATATTGACTTCAGCAGAACTTTGCTTACAGAGGACGATAACTACGACACTTCCACAGAATTATTTTACAGCAAGACGCACATTTAGCGCTACAGGACACGCATTTGAGAGATTAATTTTGTACTTAAGCCATTTATTTTTCAAGATTTTTGAATTACAAAGAAAGTTTTTCATGATACATTTCATTCCATTGCTGTAATCTGTAACACCTGAGGGTATAATTACATTAATCCTCAGGCGGGTATACGCCTACGTTGTGTACCATGTGTCTGGCAAGCACAAGGAGCCCTAGCTAATATGGTATTTGCTTATACAACTTTACACATCGGTACCATATTTCTCTAACACATAAATTACATGGCTATCTGATCATTTAACTAAGAGAGACAAACATTGTTTTTACTACGTCAGTGACAGATGTTTACGTAATTACACGGTTGGATAACTTCACACTTACGAAATTGTATTTTGTCTGTACTTCGTGAAATGTTCATATTTTTTCAGAACCATTGTGATACTATGAGAGCTTTGAATGATGTATTTGGTATGGGATCATGATTTTTAAAGTACGTTTGAGGCAGATGACACTTTTGACATGAGCAGAAATTTTTTTTTAGGTTTTGAAATTATTGGAGGAAGCTACGATAATTTTGAGAGTTGCCTGAGGTGTTATGATGTTATTATTACGATGACTATTTGTATTATGCTGTTGCGGTATGCTTATGATGAATAAGCTGATGCTATATGAGTTATTTGATTATGTTACGTATCTGTTATGATGAAATATTGAAGAAGTGTCAACGAATAAGGTAAGGACTAATGAGTAGTGGTTAGGGACTCTGGTTTGTGAAAAGGGTTGTTGGAAATCAAGAATTTTACTTTAAGAGTTATGAAATGTATGTAAATGTGTGAATGTATTTCAATGCCGACGAAAATTTTTTGGACACTGTTATATCAATAGGATTTTTTTTCTACAGATTTGTAAAGCAAATTCTTGACCTGTGAAATATTTGTATATGATACTGTCACTGTAGCGGAAACTGCTGTCGTAAATATTTTGGTAAGAAAGTTAAGTGACCACCTGCACGTAATGCGTCGTGGGCACCCAGCTGCACGACAGACGCCTGGAAAAAAGCCATTAATGTGTGCCTTTCAGAGTCACAGGTGGCGAAAAAAAAAAGGGGCCATTATCCTCGCTATTGACATTCATTTGTAGAAAGCATCGTAAATACGACACCCTCAAACTTGAAAACATGATTATACTGTGGAACTCTTAATTTATGATATTTACTAAAATGCCTAATGAAACGATGAGAAACATTTCATGGCTATTGTCTTGCTAGTTGAGAGAAATGCCACATGGCTTGCTTTATGTATTTATTTATTCATTTTGTTTGATGTCTAGTTTCTAGCTGCACTGCAGCATTGGTTAAAATAAAATTTAATACATATACTAATATAACTATTTTCTGTCTACAGACCCAGTAAAGAATAATTTTATGATGTACTTTCGCAAAAAAGGAGGAACACAAATAGACATTTCCCCTCACAGGAATTGTATAATTAATTTTTTTAACGACTTGGTAACTTTCTTTTTGTGATGCGTCACTCTAGTGTTAAGATGTGATATAGAAATTAAACATGGCCATTTTTACTGTAATATTTTTTCTGCTTGAGCTGTGTCATGTTTAGATAAAAGTTATTGCATTTGCTGCTTGCTTTGACAATTTCCATTTTTGTCATTGCTGTTTGTGTTAATTGTTTTGTGCTGCTGCATTGCCTCGTCCCTTAGTTTAGCATCTGAGCTCAGTAGATTTAAGATAGCTTAAGATGGGGTAGGCCATATAAGAGAACAAGTTATGACGAATTGGAAGAAACGCATTGAAAAGATATAAGAAAATGGTTTGGCCAAAAAAGTAGTGTACAGTGGAGAAAAACTATTTTTGAAAGAGGATGTGAACAGAATAGAGAAAGCATGCTTGGATTTTTTTTTTTTTATTTTTTTATTTTTTTTTTTTTTTTGGGCTGGAGCAAATGTTGAAATAAGAGGGACGATCTATGGAATGAAGTTTTGGGTTGGACTGCAGTACCAAATGTTACACTGAAAACAAACCCTGCACTTTCCTCTTGTGTTATTCTGCTATGTGTTTGTGTACCCTTGTTTATTTGTGTTTTTCCTGTCTTTATGTGTTTAGCTGATAAGAGTTATGTTGTAGAATTTTTCTTAATACTATGTTATTTACTTTGTAAAGATGTTTAGACATTATTTATCTGTTCTGTTTTGTTGCTCATATGTGAAGCTGATGTTTCAAAAGTTATTCTGATCTTTTATGTATGTACTCTAACACTGATGTATATGTTATTTCGATTCTTTTGTAAGGCCTGTATTACTGCAAATGTTATCTGTACTATTATGTTCTTTAATGATATATTTTGTACCTTTGTTATTGTATTCTTATGTTATAAAATTGTAATTGACTCCAGTTCATCAACTTAAGTAACTTGTAAGTTACATTTCACTGCACACATTTCTGTTGGCCATAGTATATGGACAATATGTGAGAAGAAGGGACTCATAGTGTTTGCACGTGTGTTCATAATTCAGCAAGGGACTGGTTAACAGCATTGCTGGTTCTAATTCCAAAAACGTTGTGAGTACACAAGTGGTGGTTTATGGACTTGCCATATTGTCCGCAAGACTCTTCGATGGTGATTGTGCACCTGCACAGTCACAACAGATGGCTGCTAGCCATCTCTACAAGGACTACAGTGGATCTGCATCTTTGATGGCCCTCGAATACCATTATTTCTACAAGGAGTGCAGTGGGTCTGCACCTCTGGTGGACCACCAATACCATAATCTCTACTAGGACTACAGTGGGTCTGCTCTGTGATGACCTACCTACCAATATTCTTCAAAACTTCGACTGACTCCGCTGTGGGTTTGCTCTGTTGTGGCCCATTACCTGTCTGCATGTCAATAGTCAGCACTGCCTTTCCATTGGAAGGACAACACTACTTCTTCAAGACTGCATGGAAATCCACTACTTCTATGTGCATTGTCTTTTACTGCTCAGACTTTGAGAAAGCAAAAAACCACTACAATTTTACTGTGATGAACGATCAGGACTGTCTTTATGGACTGTGAGAAATTTTTAGCTTTTGACCAACATTGTATCACTAAGTGTGTGCATTTCCTATCTTTGTTATTGGAATTATGAAAATTTTTTTCAAATCTGTATTGGCCACTGCCCAAAACAATTTGTAAAATTTTTTTGTGGGGAGCATGGGGGCTATGTAAGTAGGCTGTTTAGGTTTTTTTATTGGTAACGTCACGTAGCGCTCTGTAGGAAAATCACTGGTTGTGCTGTGTGCAGTCTGTGGCTGGTTAGCATTGTCGTCTGCCATTGTAGTGTTGGGCAGCGGCAGCTGGATGCTAACAGCGCGTAGCGTTGGGCAATTGGAGGTGAGCCACCAGAAGTGATGGACGTGGGGAGAGAGATGGCGGAGTTTTGAAATTTGTAAGACTGGATGTCATGAACTGCTATATATATTATGACTATTAAGGTAAATACATTGTTTGTTCTGTATTAAAATCTTTCATTTGCTAACTATGCCTATCAGTAGTTAGTGCCTTCAGTAGTTTGAATCTTTTATTTAGCTGGCAGTAGTGGCGCTCGCTGTATTTCTGTAGCTTGAGTAACGAAGATTTTTGTAAGGTAAGTGATTTGTGAAACGTATACGTTAATGTTAGTCAGGGCCATTCTTTCGTAGGGATTTTTGGAAGTCAGATTGCGTTGCGCCAAAAATATTGTGTTTCAGTTTAAGCACAGTCTTGTATAATTGTTCAAAGAGGACGTTTCAAACCCAAAGATGAAATATGTTTAAAATGGAATTACTATTCCGGAGAAAGTGATTGCATTTAACTTTTCAGAGACAGTATTTTTTGGTTTTTACATAAATCATAAGTGTTTTAATGTTTCGTGTTTATCGCGATAATTCACTCTTTTCCTTTTATACCGCCAAAAAAATTTTCGCTGCCTTTTACATATTTAAAGTTCCTCTGTTCATAGACGATGTCTCATGGGTATTTTTCTGTGTGAGTGTGAATTTCCATTTCCTTGAAAATTTTATTGACTTTGGGAAAGAAAGGCGGTAAATTATCACAATAAACACAAAACAATGGAACAGCTACAAGTAATATAAAAGCCACAAAAGCAGTATATCTGAAAAAGTAAACCTAATCACGGGCTTTCCACGAAATAAAAGCCCCATTGAAGACATATAGGATCGCTGGAGCCGAAACTGTCCAAAAGCTGTCAAAAATAGCTCTTCAAGATCAAATAATAAAAATAAACTTGTAAGTAACGTAATCATATCATAACAAAAAGACAAGCGACATTTACACTCGAAGATTCCATACCACTTAAGACGTAAGTGTAATGTGCCATATGTAGACAGAGACTAACGTAGGCGTGAGGGACAATATTATACCTATTGTATCAGCTTCACAGGTACACTTGATAACGGCAGAACGGGGAAACGAGCTCATCGTGTAACTTTTATTACTATGAGTAAATAAATAAGTGGTGCATCAAAAAAACTTGTACTCGAAACGCGTCGTTCTTCGATCTCATGCAATCTCCGGGCCCACTGGAAAGGAAGCTGTTGAATACTGCGCTTAAGTTTACGCACTGTAGCATAACAACATTAGGTCACCTCTTGATTAAACGCTCATTTATGCTATTTAAATTTTGGTAGATGATGCCGTTATAAATCGCGTCTAGTAAGCTCAGAAACACGCCATAAGAGGACGGAGAAGCGTGTTGTACGCAGTAGATTTCTTCTAAAATACAATCTTTGATTGCCCTTTGCCACTACATTTTCTACTTGGGATTCCTACTTAAGTTGTTCATAGTTGTAACCTCAAGGTGTTTAGCTAAATTGACAACCTTTAAAGTTGTATGATTAATCGTATAAGACATCAACAACACAAATGTTTTCTGGACATACAGGTAGGACCGCATCATATTATAAACTACCAGTAAATTCGTAAAGACGACGTTTCACCCAAGGCAGCAATTACCATAGGAATTGCAGTGACAATTATTTTACAAAATGGCGCTGCTCTACCTGTTCAGAAATCATGTATGTTAATTGTCTCCGGCCTCAGTAGCCTCCCCTCTTAACAGTAGAGTCCACCTCCATAAAAAGAGATCTGGGGAAATGTGACGGAGAAGGGTATACTGCAAATACAAAAACTAATTCATAAAGGAATTTAAGGAATGTAATCAACAGAAGTTGTGCAAATAATTAATAACTACACATAAGTATAGCATCACTTTGCTAGTGTGCTTGTAGAAATTTTGAGAGTTACCAATGCTTGGCTCAGCACTTTATATGCAATTTTAGTGGTATTTTTAAACATTTTGTGCCTATTAAGTTATTGTGGACGTCCATATGAGTCTGGTCTACAGCGGTTTACACTTTAAAAGGACTGATAATTTGGAGTTAACCACATTAGCATATGCGAATATCTAAAGGTTCTGGAAGATGTTACATAATTGAGATTGAAAATATTACATCCTTACGGGGTTTATTTACCTGTATTGAAAGTTAAGGGCACAACAATGTTTAGAAAAATGAGAGAGCTATATTATTCCTATAGGAGAAACACGGCGTTGACAAGATATTTATGTGTAAATGTGCGTCCACGCCCGTGCCAAATAGCGTCTAGTTTTGTTCTTATTGCTTATGACACCCTATCTCATGAACTATGATGTGTACAGTGTTATAATTTTGCAGAAATATTCAGAGGCATATGTGGACACTGTCTACAAAATTTATTGCGAATGAATGTAGTAGCAACGAAATAAAACAGTTAAACGACGAGCACTATGCGGCAGTCTTTCACACATCTCACTGCTCATGACGCCATATCACCCGCCGGCCATTAATATGTAAGTGGTTCTTACCCCCACAGCGATTGTCGCGTGACAGTAAGTTATATATGTACCAACTTTGATTGAAACTCGTCCAGTGGTTTAAGAGCAGATGTGGAGCTTACATACACTATATGATCAAAAGTATCCGAACACCCCCCAAAACATACGTTTTTCATATTTGGTGCATTGTGCTGCCGTCTACTGCCAGGGACTCCATATCAGCGACCTCATTAGTCGTTAGACATCGTGAGAGAGCAGAATGGGGCGCTCCGCGGAACTCACGGACTTCGAACGTGGTCAGGTGACTGGGTGTCACTTGTGTCATACGCTTGTACGCGAAATTTCCAAACTCCTAAACATCCCTAGGTCCACTCACGCCGATAAATGCCAAGCGACACCTCGCTTGGTGTAAGGAGCGTAAAGATTGGACGATTGAACAGTGGGAAAATGTTGCGTGGAGTGACGGTACACAGTGTGGCAGGGTATGGGTATGGCGAATGCCCGGTGAACATCATCTGCCAGCGTGTGTAGTGCCAACCGTAAAATTCGGAGGCGGTGTGGTCGTGTTATTCATAGAGGAGGCTTGCACCACTTGGTGTTTTGCGTGGCACTATCACAGCACAGGCCTACATTGATGTTTTAAGCACCTTCTTGCTTCCCACTGTTGTGGAACAATTTGAGGATGGCGAATGCGTCTTTCACCACGATCGAACATCTGTTGATGTTGCACGGCCTGTGATGGAGTGGTTATACGACAATAACATCCCTGTAATGGACTGGCCTGCACACAGTCCAGACCTGAAACCTAAAGAACGCCTTTGGGATGTTTTGGAACACCTACTTCGTGGTTGGCCTCACCGACCGACATCAGTGGAGTATTCCGTGATGAACGGGCTGCCAATCCCCAAGAATCCTTCCAGCACCTGATTGAACGTATGGCTGTGAGAGTGGAAGTTGTCATCAAGGCTAAGGGTACGTCAACACTATACTGAATTCCAGTATTACCGGTGGAGGGCGCCACTAACTTGTAAGTCATTTTCAGCCAGGTGTCCGGGTACTTTTGTTTACATAGTGTACATACACACATACGTACACCCTTTTCAAAATGTGTATGGATACCGATGTCATTGTTAGTTATTTTGTACTGGTGGCATTCCATAATTTGATTTATTCAGATTTTCTTCCGAAAACAATAACGTCTTCTTTATTTTTTTTCATTTCGGATTGAAAATTGCTGCATAGTATTTCCTTTTTAGAGATTTTCATACTGAAATGAAAGAAAAACAGGAACACTTGCTAGGTTATGTACTTGCACGTAATTACTTCTAATGTAAGGACCGTTTTCTTCTGTAGCCATGAGGTGTCTCGAACTGAATGACCTCCTTCATGTCAAGCAGCGTGGATTTCGGAAACATCTTTCATGTGAAACCCAACTCGTACTTTTATCACAAGATATCCTGAAAGTCTTGAATCAAGACAGTTAGTTATGTACAGTATTACTATCTCCTTTAAAAGCATTTGACCCAGTACAATCGTATGGGGTATTATGCAAAATTTGTGACTCGATTGAGGATTTTTGGTTGGGAAGACGAACACTTTATATTGGATGGAGGGCAGCCGACAAATGTAGAAGTCATATCGGGTGTTCAGAAGATTAGTGTGTTGGGACCCTTTCTGTTCCCCGGCCGGTGTGGCCGAGCGGTTCTAGACGCAACAGTCTGGAACCACGTGACCGCTACGGTCGCAGGTTCGAATCCTGCCTCGGGCATGCTTGTGTGTGATGTCCTTAGGTTAGTTAGGTTTAAGTAGTTCTGAGTTATAGGGGCCTGATGACCTCAGAAGTTAAGTCCCATAGTGGTCAGAGTCGTTTTTTGTCGTGCTCGCAACAATAAGCAATATAAAATTAATTAAAGTATTATGCCACATAAACTACATATAAAGTAAAAAGGGTGTGCTGTGGAGATCACGCGACAAGTTTTGCCTCTTCACGTCAGCAGTGAATTTAGATCGGACAAAAAGCTGTGTAATTTTAATGTTAAGGAGTGAGCAGCGCAGAGCCTGCAAGGTGTGGACGGCCCGTAGTAAGGGCAGCCTAGTGAGACGGGGCAGCAGAGTGGAGCGGCTCGGCGCGGCGCTGCCTGCTGTGTTTATGGAGGGCCGCCCGGCCCTCACCTGCCCGATTTGCAAGCGGCGTTTAGCGCTGATCAAAGCGCCCGCCCCGAAAAGCGGAATTACATTACGGCGGGCAGTGGCAAAAGGCCGCGCCGGTAAGCCGCGGTAATCAATGCCGCCGTGTCGGGAGCCGCTCGTAGCAGCAGAAGCGGCAGCCGGCAGCGGCAGCCTCTCTGGCGCGCGTGCACGCGACGCACAGCAGAGAGCCGTCTCGCCGGGTAACTTGTGCCACACCTCGCCTCCCGTCCCGAGCCGTGTAAGAGTAACTGCTTCTGTTTCACTGTGTCCACTTGTTACTCATAATGCTGCTTCAGCTACAAAGAGTCTTTCATCGCTGTATAGGTTGCTTCAGGAGGAGCAGAAAATACTGTTAAATCCCAGATCCTTTAAAGAATCGAACAGCTTGTCATGGCAGATAACATTACAAATGAGTTAATGTGTTCACTGTTTGACGTTAGTTGAAGTTTCTAGTCGAGATCGATGAAAAATGGATTTATGCTCGTAATTTGCATCTCTGAAGTACACTACTGGCCATTAAAATTGCCGTAAGTTGTATCAAATGGAACAAGCATGAAAGGATTGTAGTGAGGAAGGCGAATAAAGGAAGTCATAGAAATAATTCAAAATCGGACTACTAAATTTGTTCCCGGCAGGTTCGAACAAGTTGCGAGCGTTCCGAAGATGCTTCGGGAACTGAAATGGGAACCACAGTAGGAAAGTCGATGAACACTCTTTTGAAAATTTAGAAAACCGGTGACTGCAAAATGATTATACTGCTGAAAGCATACACTTCGCCTAAGTATCACAAAGATAACAGAAATTACGGCTCGTACTCAGGTATACAGAGATTCGTTTTCCCCTGGCTACATTTGCGAGTGGGATAGGAAACGACTAGTGGTGGTGCAGGGTACTCTCCGTCAAGCACTACGTGGATATAATTTCGTAGTTACATTCAGTGATAAATGTACACTACTGGCCATTAAAATTGCTACACCAAGAAGAAATGCAGATGATAAACGGGTGTTCATTGGACATATATATTACACCAGAAATGACATGTGACTACATTTTCCCGCAAGTTGGGTGAATAGATCCTGAGAAATCAGTACCCAGAACAAACACCTCTGGCCGTAATAACGGCCTTGATACGGCTGGGCATTGAGTCAAACGGAGCTTGGATAGAGTGTACTGGTACAGCTGCCCATGCAGCTTCAACAAGATACCACAATTCATCAAGAGTAGTGATTGGGGTATTGTGACGAGCCAGTTGCTCGGACACCATTGACCAGACGCTTTCAGTTGGTGAGACATCTGTAGAATGAGCTGGCCACGGCAGCAGTCGAACATATTCTGTATCCAGAAAGACCCGTACACCACCTGCAACATGCGGTCGTGCATTATCCTGATGAAATGTAGGATTTCGCAGGGATCGAATGAAGGGTAGAGCCACGGGTCGCAAAACATCTGAAATGTAACGTCCACTGTTCAAAATGTCGTCAATGCGAACAAGAGGTGACCGAGACGTGTAACTAATGGCACCCCATACCATCACACCGGATGATACGCCAGTATGGTGATGACGAATACACGCTTCCAGTGTGCGTTCACCTCGATGTCGAAAAACACGGAAGCGACCATCAAGATGTTGTAAACAGAACCTGGATTCAACCAAAAAAATGACGTTATGCCATTCGTGCACCCAGGTTCGTCGTTGAGTATACCATCACAGGCGCTCCTGTCTGTGATGCAGCGTCAAGGGTAATCGCAGCCATGGTCTCCGACCTGATAGTCCACGCTGCTGCAAACTGTCGTCGAACTGTTCGTGTAGATGGGTGTTGTCTTGCAAACGCCTCCATCTGTTGACTCAGGGATCGAGACGTGGCTGCTCGATCCGTTACAGCCATTCGGATAAGATGCCTGTCATCCCGACTGCTAGTGATACGAGACCGTTTGGATGCAGCACAGCGTTCCGCATTACCCTCCTGAACCCATCGATTCCATATTCTGCTAACAGTCATTGGATCTCGACCAACGAGAGCAGCAATGTCGCGATACGATAAACCGCAATCGCGAAGGGCTACAATCCGATCTTTATCAAAGTCGTAAACGTGATGGTACGCATTTCTCCTCCTCATACCAGGCATCACAACAACGTTTCACCAGGCAACGCCGGTCAACTGCTGTTTGTGTATGAGAAATCGGTTGGAAACTTTCCTCGTGTCAGCATGTTGTAGGTGTCGCCACCGGCGTGTCGGTTAAAATTCGCGTCTATAGCACGTCATCTTCGTGGTGTAGCAATTTTAATGGCCAGTAGTGTAGATAGTCTCTGCACCCAGTAGAGTCGGCAGTAAATAAATTATAATTTAAAATGTAATATCTGATACTGAAGATTTACTTCATGAACAGTGAAAGTGTAGTGAGCGACGAACTATTCATCTTTCATCATTTTGTGAGGGGGGGTGCCAGCGAGAGAGAGGTTTTAAATTACATGTAAAGGTTTCTGGAAGTGACCAATTGCTCTTATTCTGAAATACAGGACGAACATGTTCTTGCACAATGTGGGATCATTCCGTTCCATTCCTTCCACCGTATACTTTTAATCTAACAAGGTCCATTAGCCATCTCTTTTTCGATATCGCGTAGTGTCACTATCGTCATTTGATAGTGCGGCAACCACTCTACTTGTTTTCCTGGAAGAGAGACAGAAACATGCGAACTATCGATCTGCCTTCTGTGGCGCATGGAATGCTGTATCTGAACGAACTCTGTGTCGTCTAGAGTTGGGATGTATCCGATGGAATACCAGTGATGGCTCTGATCATGTTATAATTATTAAATACCTGATACTGTATGTAAGTGGATTTGTTGACAGAACTTTGGTGTTACTCGTGAAGCATTATTTGGTGACGTCGTTATGAATTACACCTGGTTTACTTTGAATGGTACAAGTCAACCAATATTCATTTTCTCTTTTGAAAGTAATACGTGGGGTTCTTGGATCACGTTTCTCTCGTACACTATCATTCTGTTTATCTCTTTATGTGTGGGGTTTTCTTTGCTATTCGTGATCTACATCTACATCATACTCCGCAACACTCCTAACAGTCTGTGGCGAATGTTACTTCTGCTACCACTAACATATCCCGCTTCTGAATGGCTCTTGGAAATAATGATTGCTGGTACGCCTCTGTATTGTTTCTTTTACTTCTCGAATTTTCTCCCTGTCGTCACCTCTCTTGCAACGTCTGCTATTGTAGGTTGTTGAGCATTTCTGTTCTGCTCTCGCGCCACGTAAACGATATTGTGACGAAATTTCATTGGATCTTCTCTATCTCTTCTATCAGTCCTAACTGGCAAGGATCCCAGATTGATGAACACTATTCAACAATCGGTTGAAGAAGTTCCTTCTAAACCACATACCTCGCGGATGAGTTACATTTTCTTGTGATTCTTCCTCTGAATCTAATTCTGACATCTGCTTTTCTTACTAGTATTTGTTTTACGTGGTCATTCCACTTTAAGTTGCTCTGAATAAATACTTCTAGATATTCTATCGTAGATACTATTTACAGAAAATTATCATCAGTAGTGTAGTCATAAAGTAGTGAATGTGAAACTTCCTGACAGATTAAAACTGTGTGCCAGACCGAGACTAGAATTCGTGACTTTGCCTATCGCGGGTGAGTGCTCACCATCTGAGCAAAGCAGGCACGACTCACGCCCCGTCCTCACAGCTTCACTTCTGCAGCATCTCGTCCCCTACCTTCCAAACTAGAGCACTTGCTCGCGGAAGGAAAAGGTCCCGAGTTCGAGTCTCGGTCCGGCACACAGCTTTAATCTGCGAGGAAGTTCCCTGTGTCTGGCACTCTTTTTGCTTGTTTGACTCTCTCAATCCATAACTGGGTTGTTGGTGGCGTCCACTATTACAACGGCATGACCAGGAAAATTACTAACGATATTATGTAAATTCTCTCTGTAGCGCTCTACCACTACTGCTTCTGACATAGACTCTCGAAAAGCATCCGATTGCAGACCTTTCATGCTTAATTTCATCCAGAGTAAATCATATTCAGGATCTGTGAGAGCCTCGCAAAATATTATCGTGTTATTTACTGCAATAAATACGCTGCCACCATTGGTGACTGATCTATATTTACCATTAGGGTTTCGTTGCTATTCACTTTAGGTTTTAAGCGACTTTCTGTTCCTGTCAGGGCATTATAACCTTCAATAAGCGATACTAAATCTGAAATGTTTCCTTGGATGCTCCTGCATGTTTCTGTATCTAATTTGCGAGGACAAGAATTCTGTGAGAACATTGTTTCTGATGTAATCTCGATTTTGACAGGCAATTTGTCTCTCATAGAACCACCACATGGTTCACTGCGGAAGAGAGAGAACTTGCACGAATTTTAATTTTTTTACTGTACATTTTGTATAAAATTTAAAGGTTTCTTGCAGTTTTTACAGTAAAATAATAGTGTATACATTCTTCGTGATGTTGATGAAAAAACTGCTTAAGTATAAGGATTAGAGCTAACTCAGTTTTTAGTCCGTATATTAGGGTACATAATGTGCACCAGCCCCTCTGCAAGAATTTACTCATCAGTTAAAGCAGTCAGAGTGCTGTTCTTTTAATTAACTTTTTACTGTGTCTGATGCATGTTGTGAGCGCGTAACCCCATTGTGTGTGACGGGTAGCAAAAAAACTTTTAATAAAAGTCTTTTCTTCTGTTGTGCAACTAAGCAGGTTATTCACACGTCGTTTAATCCCAACATTATTTGAGCACTTCGTGAGACAGCTGTTAAAATAATTGTCTCAAATGTTTCAATGACTAACGTGCTAAACCACTTCAAACACTGGAGCCGAAGTGTTATACAATGTTTGTCAAACATCTTCCGGCAAAGTTAAGCAGTAAGCTATGATACTAAACTGCGTGTTCTGGAATGAAACCAGTGGTCGGATATGGATATTTCAGTCGGTACAAAGTATTGAAAGAGCGATGCGTGTAGGGCAAGTGCCTGTAAACACTCTATGTTTCTTAACAAACAATTACCTGCCTCAGCAAGGTTGACAGCGCTGTCTTAAAAAATAAATAAATAAATAAATAAATAAATAAAACAAAAAAAGCACGATCCTCTTTGGTGTGTCTACAGTTGAGTTAACCATTTTTAACATTCGACTATTTGTTGAACATGCAACAGTATGCCTTGCAGAAATTTTTAGACATAAAATACTTATAGCATGGGGCAGCATATTTTCGAGTTCCACCAGCGCAAACAAAGTCCATATACAAGTTCTGCAGCGGACTTTTTTTTTTTGGTTATTAGTTCTCTGACTGTTTTTATGCTGTCCGCCATGGGTTCCTCTCCTGTGTGAATTTCTTTTCC
Source organism: Schistocerca gregaria (assembly GCF_023897955.1). Lineage (NCBI taxonomy): Eukaryota > Metazoa > Arthropoda > Insecta > Orthoptera > Acrididae > Schistocerca > Schistocerca gregaria. Next base: position 462,840,264 of record NC_064921.1, read on the forward strand.
TTAGATTACCACTTAACCTGAAGTCCTCAATTTTCCTCGGTTTCACTGACGATAGCATTGTTAAGAACCAATTTTACCGTTGACATTTTTCACTTTGAAATTTACTGCCGCTCTTGAACCGTTCTTTCATTTCCGTCATTACAGAGTGAACATCAGAAATGAAAGAGTGCAGTCCAGTCTTACCAGTTTTTAATACGAGCATTTAGTTCTTGATCCTCCAGTCTAAATGTTGCCTTTTCATTCTTGTACATATTGTGTATTTCGCGTATGCTCCTATAGCTTACTCCTGAATTTCAGCTTGCTAATGGAAGAATGACGTAAGAAACATCAACATACCTTCAAAGGTTCTTATGTCGACAAATCCTTACAAACTATCTTGATTTTTCTTATGTCGTTCTTCCGTTAGCAAGCGCAACGCAGGGTTGCCTCTTTAGTGTCTTTACCGTTCCTAATGCCAAACTGATAGTCACATAAGAGATTTTCAGTTTTCCTTTCCATTCTTCTATCTGTTATTCCTGTCAACAACTTGGAAGCATAAACCCTTACCTGATTCTGCGATATTTCTTTTACTTACATACTGTTGTCTTCGGAATTATGTAGATGACATTTTCTGAAAGTCGGATGACATGTCTTCAGTCTCACAAATCCTACGCACCAACTTTAATACGCGTTCGGCTGAGGGTGCCATGAATCTCTGTCCGATTATCCCCCCTCTTCAACAAGGCGGTTGGCAGTACGAGGGCGAGTAATGTCACCAAAAATCTCACTAAATGGGAAAATTTCACTACCGTAGGTTGTGTACGTCACAGACAGTTGGCCAAAGTTCTAGTCAAAAATTCTTCAGTCCGTTGGCAGTACGAGGGCGAGTATTGTCACCAAAAATCTCACTAAATGGGAAAATTTCATTACAGTAGGTTGTGTACGTCACAGATAGTTGGCCAAGGTTTTGGTCAAAAATTTTTCAGTCCGGAACCGCTCGACTGCTACGGTCGCAGATTCGAATCCTGCCTCGGGCATGGATGTGTGTTATGTTCTTAAGTTAGTTACGTTTAAGTAGTTCTAAGTTCTAGGGGACTGATGACCTCAGATATTAAGTCCCGTAGTGCTCAGAGTCATTTGAACCATTTTTGGACAAAAATTGCTCGAGCGGTACAATTTGAGGAAGCGTGGTACAAGATTTATCAACAATGACCTTTGAACGTGACCGTGAAGTACTTATTTGGAAAAACATCCCACCGAGAAGCATTTGTTTATTCCTATTGTGTACAGTGCGTAAGGGATGGGGAAAATCGATTTTCAACACAGCATTAACATTTGTCAATGGATTATGCCATAATTACGCACAGAGATTGGTGGCCGACAGTAAGAACAACTGTTATACTCAGAATGAAATTACGTCGTGGTTGACGTTTCAGCGAGTCGAGTGGTAGGGACCAGATCCCACCCCATGTTTCTCTGATCATAAAGATCCGTCGTTACAAGATTGGCCTGAAACCAGTACTTTGTAAGCTATTGGTACCATACATACCATACTTCTGATCAATTGCATCACGAATTGAAGGAAGAAGCCAATCGTGTAACATCAGAAAAGGAAAAAGACCTAGCCCACCTGTAAAGCATCTCAAATGAATAAACCTATGACGGGTGCCTAAAACAGTGTTACACTTATTCGCTACGAAAGGCAAAATCGCTATGGTGTTTGAATATCCGGCCATTCACCGAGACTTTTTCTTTTATATGAGTATCCCAAATCACAGTAAGCGAGTAACAGGTTGGTTCCTCTAAGCAGATATTCAGTTTTCATGGAGACAGACTTTTTCTTTTATATGAGTATCCCAAATCACAGTAAGCGAGTAACAGGTTGGTTCCTCTAAGCAGATATTCAGTTTTCATGGAGACACTAACAATTATTTCTTCATTCATCATAAAGTTACGAAGATTTGGCCAAGTGCGACAGAAATGACAAGGCTTCAAAAGATAGTGCCCATCATTCCTTTACGTCGTACTCAGACAAAGCCGATATTGCGTGTGCTTAATTTAAGGCACGATGCCATCCGCCTGATAAATCACTGGGAGCAGGACTGATAGCAACAATAATCCATGGGCTAACATTCCCTACCCAATAAACAGAACTCAATCCCTGATAATTATAGTTTGACGTTAAAATTACTCGAGCATGAAATTAGATATAGTGGCCAAGTATTATTATCCTATAGAAAATATTCATCCCCTAATGTAATGGCCTTACTATCTTCATAAAAATTTCTTCTCTACGGACCTAAGGAATCGGACTTTTAACAGAAAAATTGTGAAGATCTGTCTGGCACTATAAATATATAAAGACAAATGTCCCCAGTCTTGTCTTAAGATTGAACTGCCAATTCACAAAGTATTTCTTTTGTATTTTTTTTATTCCGGGTTCAGGCACAGTCTGTAACGAACTAAGGATCCCTGAAACTACTACTGCTTATGTTGAGATGCTCCATAATTTATTGAACTGTCTGGTTAATCATACGCTAATTCTGATAACTCTAAAACACAACAACTTTGTAACTAGAGGTCATAAACAGAAATATATCACATAGAATTGCTTCTCGCAGACCTCTTAACAGTGCCATAACGGGATTTTCCCTCTGCAGCGGAGTGTGCGCTGACAGGAAACTTCCTGACAGATTAAAACTGTGTGCCGGGGCGAGACTCGAGCTCGGGACCTTTGCCTTTCAGGGGCAAGTGCTCTACCAGTTCGCGTCTCGGTGTGGCACACAGCTTTAATCCGTCAGGAACTCTCTTAAGAGTGCTCTATACCACAGAAATATTGCTTGAAAGTGACACAGACTTTAGGCGTTTGAGATGTAGGTACAAGGATTGTGTAGCTGTTGTTACCCGTCTATACATTAACGCCTTACATAGTGATCTAGACTTAAAAATCAGTCTGGTATCAGTAATCCACTCGCAAGGGTGTATCGTATGGGACGTTGCACTGGAGACGGGCATCACAATTTTTTATCAATAAACGTGGCAGAAATTACGTGTCTGCACACAGAAAATAAAAATGTAACGTGAAAAGGATACAAAGACTAAAAACAGTGACAATATGAATAGCGATTAACTAAATTGAGTTTTTGAGAACTCTCAGGGAAAATTATATTTTAAGTTAAGAACTTATTTTATGTTAGAGTAGCGCTGAGACAGTAAATTATGTCCTACAATAGTTAAAACTTCATGGAATTAACGTTGGAAGATAAGTGTATAGTTTTCTCACCGTGTCAGCTCCGCTTGGACACAAAAATAATACCAACTGAGCAACAGTGAATCAGGAAATTACTGCATTACTATTCACTGAAATCAAGAATCTACGTGAAGAATCGCGGCGGAGGGTCAGAGGAAATATAATGAGGCATTCCTTACCTGATGCTGACTGCGTTGTAGTGGGTTATGGTGATTGCAGAGAACTCGCAAACACTTTACGTACCTGAAACAAACAGAAATATCTGTCAAACGAAAAACAATGATATACTCATCGGCACCATCCATATAGAATTGCGTGGTATAAAGATTATTACATCATTCTGTTTTTATTTCTCTCTTTATTTTGCGGTACCCTCCTTTGGTGTTCTAACGCTACATTGGTGTAAGGATATTACAGCGTAGGTTGCGCTGAGGAATAATTGTTGAGAACAAAATTCGTTGCACCTTTTCAGAGTTAATTAGAGCTGAAACTAGCCACTCAGGCAGTTTTGCTCGCAAATTCAAGCGGCTTACCGCATACAATTAGTGTCAATTGCTGTTATAGCGTGGATGATAACGCATGAGACTGCTCAGCTTTTCGCTGGGGTTCATTCCTTACTAACGCCCTATGTCCAGTTTTTGTATCGCTCTCTTGTTTGGGTTTTTTGTATCGCTCTCTTGTTCGGTCATAGGAAACAGAACGAAGTCCACGTTTGACGACACCGTCTCTAGCGGGCCGCTTGAATTTGCATGCGCAACGGCATGTCTGACTAACTTCAATGCTAGTTAAATCGTGAACGGCACCACTTATCGAATATTATTCTTAACAATTATTTCTCTGCACAACTTACTCTGCAACACCCTTACAAGCTTTTCACACTGTTTCTGACAACTGTGTATATAAACGCACTGTGGCGTAAGAGTGCACGAATTTTTGTCCTCACACACACAACGCACATGCGCGAACACTCAACCCCCATGTCCTCCCCCCACCTCCCACACACACACACACACACACACACACACACACACACACACATAGAGAGGGAGAGAAAGAGACAGAGGGACAGAGAGACAGAGAGAGAGAGAAGAATAAGAAGAAGAAGAAGGGGAGGGCTGAAACAAAATTCACACACTTTGACTCCACAGTGCGATTCTTTGCTTACTAACCAAAATGTCTGTAACAAAATTTCTTCCTGTACTTATTTTTGGTAGAAAATGGATATAAGACAAAGAAAGGCAACTTGGTAACAAATATTTCCACTTAATAATGGCCACACAGTTTGCCATCAAAAGGCTACCGTTACGTCGTTTACATTAACATACAGTGCCAGGGTCAAAAAATTTGTGCATGAAACTGTAAGGTGGCGTGGTATCCTGATCATTTCTTACATATTTCAACCTCACCATCGTATTCTGTAAGTCGAGACGTTTCATTCGAGCCCAACCTCGATAGAGTAGAGTCAATTTTACATATTTCCATTTAATCGGTATGCAAATGTAATAAATAGATCGCAAGTGCACAAGAAGATTAAAAAGTCGAGGTTGACGGACACAAACATTCGAGACATGACGACAGCCACAGGAGGGTGAGTTAGCACGCAGCTGCGCTGACTGGCCGGCAGCCCACGGACCAAAACAGTGTTTGCCAGAGAAATGGGATAATGACCTGCGTGTTCACCTTAAAAGCAAAACCTGCTGTATTGTTTGGGAGAGCCCCAGCATTCGCATTTCTTGTGACGGCCTTAGTGCGCAGTTTCAGAGTTCTCACAAGTGGACAGTAAGCATCTAATGCAGATGCTGTATATTCCCAGATTGGTCGGCTTAGCCATTTTCTCGTTTGTAAGAGTAATGCTGATTGGTGGACTATTTCTGACGCAATTAGCTGGAGGAGTGAGGGAAAGGCAGCGGATGATATACCCTTCCACTTTTTGTGAGGGGGGAAGTGGTTCCAGTGACGCTCTTCTAGCAGGAACACACAGTGGGAGCGGGTGCGCTCGTGCCTTTACGCAGAGAGCTAGGAAGAAAGTCTCTACTCAGTACTGCACTGAGAGAGCACCACTGTTGCTAGCGAATCGGAGTGCTACTTTATACTGAGTCACTCGCAATTAAGCGTTTGTTCACTGTGTTGGCCGTGACAATGTGCGGTGTGAACACAGACAGAGTATTGGTTAGCGCCTGCAAGTGAACATTGAGCGGGATTGGCGTGGACTGGTTATCTGACTAGTGTACCACGTCAATAGTTAGACTAGGGGGCAGATAAGAGTCCTTGACTTCGTCAAGGCGTAGTGAGAGTTTGATTGGCGAAGGTCAATCCAGATAGAAAGAGATAGAGTTGTTATTTGTCAGCGGCGAACGACGCAGGCAGCAGTCATCGCAGCTCACAGTATTGTGCGCTACAGCGTAGGCGAGCCCCATCTTTCCTCCATTAGAAATAACATACTTCATTCACGTCACTCCATTACATTTCTCACGCTTCAGTCTCGACCGTACTTAGAAAAATTCAATCAGATAATTATTCAAGTTGACTAGGCGAGGCTCTCAGCCATTCTGTCCAGTAAATAACATTCTTAAAGAGAAGGGATAAAGATGCTTTCCCACACTTTGTGTATAAATGTCATTAACAGGATTCCTATCCACAAGAGGAACCTACTGTTCTGAAAGGAACCCGGAAATTTGTGTATCAGTTTATAAATAAAAGTTTCACTTGATTTTCTTACATTTTGCACTAAATAATATCTTTCGTTTGTTTAATGTTTATCTTACACTAACTAGCAACACTCTAGTGTCCAAGTATCCCACTAGTTACGTAAGAAAATATAATATTTTTGTGTCTTTCCCTTTCAGCAGACGACTCCAGAAGATATTTATTGCTAAAAGCTTTTCAGGCATTTCTTTTTGGTACGTTACGAGCATGTGTCTGACTTCTGCAGTAGTGTGGGGTGGAAATCGCTTCTTGCAGGAGCCAAAGAGTATTTGTCAGATCAATCCATTGCACAGCTCTTCAGCATAACACGCACACACTGACACAAAATGGCGAGCCTGCCAGGATACGTAAGATACGTAGGTTACAAAGATAGGACAGTGTCATAATACGTGATAGATGATAGTTAGGTATGGCAGGTTGCAATCTCAGTCAAAAAAATTTTTTTTGGGCGTTACAGAAAGTTTGTTGATATTTATACAATGTTAAGTTAAACGAGAAGCAAATAATTATAACTTTTTTGAAAAAAACAGAAATTTAGTTGATTGGAGAAAAAAATTTATTTTAGAGTGCATTACCACTTTTAAAAATTTTCTTTCATGTCTCAAAGAGTTATTTGCAAAGATTTAGGATCAGAATAGATACAAGTGGCGAGGAAAGCAGAATTGTAGCATAAAGGTCTTGTGTTATTGTGTTGGAAATTTTTTTGGATTTTTACGATTTTTGAGTAGCTCTTAGGGAATAGGATTTTCAGGGGATGGGCACAGACGCAGAGTGACGCAGAGACGCTGAGTGACACATATCAAATAAGTTAGAATTAAGAAGTAACATTTTTAAGCCCTTTGCCAGCGCACAGGTGAATATTGGAGTCTGTAGCAAAGCAGACAGAACAGTAGCCGAGAATTCATGACGTTGTTGTTGTTGGTTTAACCAACTGGTTTGTGGTCGTACAGTTTTGTATATCGGGTTGTGGTGTGTTGAAAAAACTTCCACATTAACGAGAGCGCAAGCCAAAAGGTTACGTGATAGACAGCAAGTAGACGAGATGGAGGAGAATCAACCAGATAAACAGCAAGTAAACGAGCTTGTTGAGAATAGGACAGACGGTGAACCGAAGGATAGGATAGTCGGCCAACTGCAGAATCAGCAGGCTCAGGTAGATCTGGATAGAAGTGAGACAGATCAGACAGATGGGAATCGAAGGGACGAGACCACCAAATTTTCAGAATACGAAATTCCGTGTAGAGCACATTCTGAGCCAGAAATAGACAGCCCACGCAGGAAATGGCAAAAATTAGCAGCGGAACGAGTTCAGGAAACTCGTTTGTTTGTCTCATTTTCAGAGACGGAATATGCGTTAATACAGTCAATGAACCGGCAGTTAAACGTTCAAAGAGAAGTAGGCAATGAGGAACAGGGGGAACATTTAGAATACGTCGAACCTCTTGTACACATTCTAAATATGCCTCAGCAACAGGCACACAATTCTGTGGAGTTACGAGCGCCGTGACAGACGCAACTGTACCTGCCACGAAATGGTTCAACGACAAACGCAGCTAGTCCTCAACATAAAGAGCAACACAGGGAGAACAGAAGACAGCACGGATTGTTGCAATTATCGAACTTAGAAACGTCACAGCACAGTCCAGTAAACGACGTAAGTGACCGAGTAGAAAACAATAGATCGAAAACACACAGCTCACCAGAAGGTAGTGTTACAGGACAGGACGCGATCATGGAGATGTTACAAAAATGAACGATAGTATAACGACACAAATAGCGAAACAGAATCAGGATATTAATACACAGATGACGAAACACTGTCAGGAATTGAAACAGGATAATCAGGAATTGAGACAAGAGATTAAGACACAGATTCAACAGGTTGAAATCCAGATGGAAGAAGGGATCGCCAGAATTGATAGTCAGGTCACTCAGATAAATAAAGCCGCCAAAGAACCTAGGGAAAGAATTCAGGTACCAACACAAGGTCAGCTGTAATTACGCACTGACGTGGAAAGGTTCCAATTGGACATCGTAAACGTTGACAAAAAGGTGGAACGTTTTACAACGGAAGAAGATATTTAATGCTGAAAGTTTTTAAGGTATTTGTTTTTCGTACGTTAGGAGCGTCTGCCTGACTTCTTTAGTAGTGTGGGGTGGAAATTGCTTCGATTTTTAACGTTATATTGTTTTTCGGGATATAGTCATCTTTGCTGTGCGTTCACAAATGTTGTGCACTCCTGTTTCTAGTAAATATAATATAAATTCAGAAAGGAAAAAAAAATGCTTTCCACATGACCATTGGTCGCAAAGGCACCGTTGCAGTACAACGCCATAAAACAGCACCCAGTCAACCAAGAGCACGCAGGAGTTTGTCCGGAAAGCGAACGTGTTTGGGTGTGTCCAGCCACGTCAATTACTCCCAACAAGGCACTAGTTTTCGAGATGGCGCACCAATCACTTCTTCAGGATTGTCAACTTTATAATTAGAATAAAAGAAAGAAGGAAGAAAGAAACATTAATGTCCCGTCGACGTAGAGGTCATTAGAGACGGAGCACAAACTCTGAATGTTTCAAGAAGCTGCCGATAAAAGCATGATGTTTTAATTTATTAATCCTTTACCAGTCACTGAATTCGCGGTATATTTTGCAGACAATATGTAGGCATATAACTGAATGTACCAGAAAAATTGTGACATTGTACAGCAAGTAGCTCAGGAGATAAGACGTCATAAAAACGGAAATGCGTGAAAAACAACCGCATCATTCTTGACATTTGAATTTATTACTTCGTTGCTGTGGGCTCTACTCGTAACAGTGTTTGCAGACGTTATCCACATCTGCCGCTTAATGTACCGACAAAAATATACCACAGAACGACACAGTTTGCCAAATATGATGTCAAATATTGAAATGTGTGAAAACCTGAGGCATCATGTAAGACGTTTCAATTTCGTATTACTTCCTTTCTACTGACTGTATTTAGCACAAATTTAGTTCAGAAGATACGACGTCACAGGCGTTGAACTGCTTGAAAATCAATCTGCAGGGTGAAATTCGCTAGTGATACTGGCGGAATTTTTTAAAGATACGTGAGAAATATGTTAAATATATTTGATATGTGCGTACATGGGCAAAGACACAGGTAAAAAAAGTACTCCGTCCTCAGTCCACGAGTGGCCTACCGGGACCATCCGACCGCCGTGTCATCCTCAGTGGAAGATGCAGATAGGAGGGGCGTGAGTCAGCTCACTGCTCTCCCGGTCGTTATGATGGTATTCTTGACCGAAGCCGCTACTATTCGGTCGAGTAGCTCCTCAATTGGCAACACGAGGCTGAGTGCACCCCGGAAAATGGCAACAACGCATGGCGGCCTGGATGGTCACCCCTCCAAGTGCCGACCACGCTCGACAGCGCTTAACTTCGCTGATCTCATGGTAACCGGAGTATCCACTGCGGCAAGGCCGTTATCACACAAGTAAAAAGCTGATCCTTAAATCTCTGGAACGATTTCAACTAAATGTGGTGCACATGTTAGTTATAATCAGGAATGAAATATTGTGGAGAGCACCAGCCTCCTATTGGTGTGAGCGTAATAATATGGAGGGAGAGAGAGGGGTGGAGGAAGAGATGGGCAGGCAGCGACGGGGAAAAGGAGATGGCCGCAGATAGGGGACAGGAGAAGATGGACAGGGAGAGAGGATAAGGGGAACTGGACAGAGAGAGGGGTGAAGTAGGTGATGGACGGAGAATGGAGAGGAGGAGTTGGACAGAAGCAGAGGGTGCAAGAGATACGGAGAAAGAATGGAGAAGAGGAGTTTGACAGACAGAGGGGGAGGAAGAAATGAACAGAGAAAGAGAAAGCAGGTGATGAACAGCGAAAGGTGCGAGGAGGAGATGGACAGAGGAACAAAAGTGAGGGTTTGAAAAGGGAGAGAGGAGAGAAGCAGATGGCCAGAGAGGAGGGAGAACGGTATGAACAGAGAGAGGGGCTGGAGGCGATGGACGGAGATTGGGGTGTGTAGTGGAGTATGTGGACACAGCGAGGGGAAAGAGGAGACGGAGAGAAAGGGGGTGAATGAGCAGATGGACAGAGAGGAGGGTGAAGGAGGAGGTGGACTAATAGGAGACATATAAAAATGTACCTGGTACTCTCCTAGTCTAAGTATAAATATAGTGCACTGTGCATAACACACTTTGAAAGCAGGCAACGTGGGATGGGCTTTAGTCCGAGAGTAGCTCCCATTTTCTTGTATTTAGACTGAAAGAGCATGCAGTAGCAGTTAGGGCCGTATCGCAGCTCTCGGCAGGTGCGTCACGTCCAGTGGGCAGCCATAACGGCCGATGGTGGTGGCTGCGCCTGTGCGAGCCGTGTAAGCCCCATTATGCAGCAATAATGAGGTTATTAGCCCGCCGCGAGCGCGTGCCGGGGACATCTGGACGTCGCGGGACACAGGAGCGGGCAGCCCGGGGCCGAGCGGGGCGGCGCTAAGCCGCGCCCGGCAGCAGCAGCCACGCCGGCCGGCCCGATGCAAATTGGCGTGCAGATTACAGTATCGGCCGCGCGCAGATGCCTTGTGTAATCAGCGTGGCGCCGCCTGGCGCCGCTATCAACACAGCTAACTAAGTTGCGCGCGCACTCAGGGAGCTCCCGTACGGCTCCTCCTTACGTCACACAGTGGCGGCAATGGCGTCCGGCGCTGCTACTAAAGCGTAACGGCCTTGCTCCATCGAATAACAAAGAGGAATACGTGCTCGCAGCACTACGTTACGGCCGTTAAACGTGCCGTTCGTGTTTCAGACATATTACTTGCAGAGATTATGGAGGTAATGGCAATAAAAAAAAGTACTTTAAAAATGGATACAAACAATATCGACAGCAAAAATATTTATTTTGTGGGAACCAGTTTCATTAGTTTCCCTCCGTGCGCAGACCGTCATGACACGATGGTTGGCAGTGGCGATGAATAGAGCGGGTGTTATAACTCCCCTTGACGTTCGTCACACCCGCTTCATTCACTGCCACCGTTTGCCGTCATGTTATCAGGGCCTGAGGACGTTAAAAACTGACCGAAACTGGTTGCAACAAAATAAATGTTCTTGCAGTCGAGAGCGTTTGCATTCATTTTTAAAGTAAATTTTGCCAGATCACTGTTCTCCCCGAGAGATATTCTCAAAAATTACTAAAAGAAAATGTTCCTTTGTCCATCCTGCATCTCGAAATCCTCGAGGCCGTCACAGATTGTCGGTGAAAATAACGCAAGCAGCCACAATACTTTTAAAATGCTTTAAGATAATGATGCGCTTGAGTCTTAATTCAGAAAATGAAGGCTGTCACGATAGGGTATATAAGCAGCTGGTAAGTATACCATTTTGCACGATTGTGGTCCTCGAAACCTTCCCTTTACTAATGATTTCGTCCACAGTCGCGTTGGACCTCTTGAGATGTGATCTTTGTTCTGCTGAGGCTTGCCGAATAACGGGCCGTACTTCGGAGAGCGACTTATATACTGTTAAACTGGAAAGTGATCGACGCTTACCCGTGACCGACAGAAAACAATCTTGTCAGAGACAAATCTTAGGCACTGACTGTCTGTCAGAGATGAAACGTATCTACTGATTCTATAGAGCAATGGTGCATGTATTATTAAGTTTCATGGCTTCTTGTTTCTGTTAATACTATCCCCATATTTACAATTTCCATTCCTTATCTGCCACGACGAGCTATTATACACGGCTTTATAGAGAAGCTATCGCAATATATAGATATAGGGATAATTTTAACAGAAAAGAAAAGAAGCCATGAACAGTTGCTCTACAGAATCAATAAATAATTTTATCTTTGACGGACGATCATCCATACTTAAGTTCTGTCTCTCACAAGGATTATCTTTGATGATCACACCCCTTTTTCACTGTGCTTATGTCGCTCTCCGACATCTGCGCTGTCAGTTAAAAAAAAAATGAACATTTTCAGTCGACAGAAGTCAGCACAGCAAGGAGCACCTTCGAAAATGTTAGGAACGGAAAAGTTTTACGTATCTCTCCCACACAACCCGGAAATTTCAACAACAGTTAATTCAGAAGTAATTAATTAGTAGGAAAATTTGCTTAACAACTTTATATGCGAAGTGAGAGCATATTACCCTGCATTTTGCAAGACGATATTTGGTTGTATTCTTTTGTAATTTAATTACCTACGAGTTGGAAATTTCCGTCAAAAGCAAATTTTTGCAGGAAATTGGATTCCTTCATGCATAACGATACAATTTGTACCCGATCATTAACCAGTCTCATGACAAAATATTTGGTTGTATACTAGCTTTCCATCCGTGTACGCATGTCATGCAGTTCACACACATATCCATGGTCTTCCACAGTTCTTATGGTACGTCTCTACGGGTTACAGGGGAGACTTAGTAAATGAAGTTTTGATGAGGAACCAATGTTTGGAAGTCTACCGTTTGAATTTAAATGAAATTTTGCAGATCTGCTCACTTCCAAGTCTCGCGCTCCATGCCACATACACAACGAAGACAACGGGGTCCACATGCTCGTAAATTCTGAATCAAGAGGCGCTAATTGACGTCCCTCTTTGATTAACAAATCAAAGTCTGCTTTCAAAATTCCTATTAATTATTTAATCCTTGCACATTGTTATCCGGTCACCTACCCTCGCAGAATCCTTCAAGACCCCCTACGTATCGATGCCATAGAGAACGTGCATATAAAGTTGATCACGTAATAGCGCATGCAAACAGTCGTTCCTTCCACTCAACATTCATGAATAGGAGAGAAAGAAATTTTATAATACGAATCAGCACGAGGTATCCTCTGCCAAACACTTCATATTGATATGTGAAGTGTAGATGTAGACATGGAAGCCGGTGTGGAAGGGACACGGGACGATCATACTTAAGGAGTAGGTAATGTTTGTACTACATTGTCGGTGGTAACCGACAAACATTTGACGTATCAAAGGGTTAGGAAGTGTTTACGTATCAGCGAAAGCTTAACAGTTGCTTGAGAAAACAGCAGAAAGCATTTGATAAGGAATAGGCCTGGTGTATTGAGTGACAATAAGCAGTGCTGTTACCAAGGAGACTTTTGTGTTACTGTTGACTGTGACGTTTCATTGCAACACCGAGACTTTTCCCTGTGGACATCACAGGACTGCAACTTCCAGTCCACGGACTGGATCTGGATTTTCTAATAATTTTAAGAGCAGGGTAATATCAAAAGGTTTCGATTTAACAATTCAGGAGTTACTAGTTCGCTCTACGTCACATATCAAAGAGGGAAATAAAAAGATCTTTCGTAGCCGTGTGTCGACCCTGTTTTAACTGGTTGCAACGGACGATTTTCAGCCAGGCGACAAAAAAGAAAGATCTTAGCATTTGGGACGGTTGAACATCGACATCTGGAGTTACTGGTCTCTTAGCCTGTAATATGTATTACAATGAAAATACTGCATACGAATATTACAACATAGCGAAACAGACTCCATTCGGGAAGTTGTGTGTGAAATAATGGTACGGTCTAATTATGAATGTTCGCTGTTCCAGTATTGGACATTTTATATATGAACCAGAAAAATGAGTGGATGAGTTATGTGAGAAAAGGTGTATCTTGCCTCCCTTTTACGCAGCGAGACACTCAGGGAAATACATTTTTGTTTTTAAAGATTTGAGTGGTGATGAAGAGTAGTGTCTCGAATTTAACACAAAACATTAAGAACTGGCTGATCGTTCATAATATAGCAACAGCATTTGCTATAGTGTTTACATCAGCAGTGGGAATCATAGCAGATACTTAGAAACTATGCTTGCAGATGCTTCCTCATCGTCGCTGTTCTTTCGATCTTGAGTTCTCAGACTTAATTTCCTCTCTTCTCTATGCAGCTTTCTTCGAGAAAACGCAATAGTGATTTCGTTTTCAAACTCAGTTTGATGAAATTTTCCACCGAAAAATATCTGGCATACAATATAGTTAACAACCACCATAACGTTGATATTTTGCCAATATCTGTGTTAAATACAGGGAGACAGACCCTTATTATATCAACATTGCTAAAAGCAAAGAGTGAGAACAGGTCGTTTGAAATTTATGATGGACAGATTTGTATATATGCCGGTAAACGATGAGCACGTAATGTGAGTAGTGATAGTTAGATAGTAATTGTATCACTGCTGGAAAGTGGAAGAACAATGAGAAAATAATAACTTTTTGACGAAATGGTACCAAATATTAAGTAAAACCTTAGTATTTCGCCATTATGATAGATGCCATAGCTCTCTTGCAGTAGCAGTCAGTTCAGAAGTTTTGTGGAACGACTCTTTCATACCATTCTGTATCTTCCAGCAATAACGATATGGAACTGAAAACTAACGTGTCCAACACTCCAACACCGAACGCATTGCTAACAATATCTGATGTAAATACAAAGATTATGCTCCATTTATAGTCTACGAGATGAGTATCTGGTACTGCGCAGCTACATACTTATTCCAGTTTTATTAGTCTATCTCTTCCTTCTCTCTTTCTCTGCCCATCTGCATCTCCCATTGTCAAAGCCCATCTGCTCCTCATCAATCTCTCTATTGACGTATTTCTTCCCTCATTCTCTGTCCATCTTGTCCTCATCCTCTCTCTGTCCTTCCGCTACCCCTTCTCCCTCCATCCATCTGCTCCTTACCCCTCTCTCTATGCATCTGCTTCTTCCCCATTTTATCTGCGCCTGCCACTTCAGTCCATCTCCTCCTGCCTCTCTCTCTGTCCTGCTCCCGTCCTGTCACTCTGTCCATCTGCTACCCCTCTCTATGCACTTCTCCTCCTCTCCCCTCTCTCCATCCACCTTCTCATCGCCCCTCTCTCTATCCATCTCCTTCATTTTCCTTTTTAAGTCCATCTCCTCATTCTCACTCTCTCTGTCCATCTTCTCCTCCATCCTCTCTATGGCTATCTCCTCCTCCCTTCATTCTCTATGCACCTCCTCAATCTTTCTTTTCTCTATCTCCTCCTTCCACCCCTCTATCCATTTCCTCCTCTTTCCCTTCTCTGTCCATTTCCTCCTCTCCCTCTCTCTGTCCATTTCCTCCTCTTTCCTCTTTCTGTCCATCTCCAGCTGTATCCCTCTCGTCCTTTCCCCTATCTGTGCCCGTCTTTTCCTTCTCCCTCTCAGTCTGTCCACCTCTTCTTCGCCCTTTTTCTTTTCACATTATCACGTCCACTGCAATATAAGGTTGCTTGTTCTTATCCCAAAGTATTTCTTTCCAATTAGTAAGAAACATATGCACAAAGTTTGGTTGAAATAGATCCAGCGGTTTCGGAGGTGATGTGCCACATTCATACAATGATACAAAAATACAAACATTTTTATAATATGTATAGATGAAGCAGACGCCTGGATCTATGGCAAGAGCTTAAGAGATGGAATCTTTCTCTTGGTACTTTTACTCAAATCTTAAAGCGAACTAATGACACTGATAATTATAAAGACATAACTTACATCATTTGATTCTTCTTCATTGGAATTATCACTTAGTACGACATAAGAGTTCCAGCATTGAAACATTTTAAATGTACGAAGATGATGTCTTCATAAAGTTTCAGGAAATAGTCAGCTTTTCAATTAGCATAGGCGGTGATTGTGTACCACTAAAGACTGAAGAACGACTATAGCTTGGTTCGGCTCTGTTCCGAAATCGAATGTCTTCATGCAGAAAAATATCAGACGCGTCATTTTCACTATCTTTATGGGGAAGAATGACGTAGTCTTTGGGTTAACAAAACCTTTAGAAGGTAGGCAGCAGAGGACAAAGGGAAGCCACCAGTCGGAGTACCTGCAGACTTCCATGTGGGAGGGAGAGAGGGAGGGGCGGGCCAGTTTGGACAGGCGGTGCATGGGGGCGATTTATGGGTCCCCGTGGTACGCGGCGTGCTAGTCGGGGACGCGATCGATACCAGCCGGCAGAGCGGGGACAGTCGACCGCCTGAACGGGTCGACTCATCCCTCTATACACTGGCTCCTCTCTTTTTTCATTACTTCTTAGCTTCGAAAAGTTGAAGGGAATATTTGTGAGTTGAGAGGTCAGAGAAGTAGTGTAATGAAGTTGGACCTAATGAAACGCAGTCGGAAATGATGCTCATCAGGTATAAACTTCAACTCTTATGGTACTTTTTTTTTGAGGCACACCATTATAAAATTCCTCAGACGAAACCCACTGAAAGAAAATTAGGAACCTAGGCCTCTAAATGATTTTCTGCATTTTTGAAAGAAAAAAAGGATATTACTTAAGTCTCACTTCCTTTTCTTTTCTTTCGCGTACGCCAGAGTCCCGCAGCGATCGCAGGGTCGGCGTGGTTACAACGGAATTGGCAATGTTAGCATTAGGGATGGCCGGATGCCCTTTCGACTGCCACTCCGTACCCCCCAGGACGGAATCAGAGCACCCCAACTGTCTGTGTCTAGTGTAAATCGTGAAATAATGCGGACGTGTTTCAAGTGTCCGCGACACGTGTAGCTGAGGCGGAAAGTGGGGACCAGCCTGGTATTCACCTAGTGGTATGTGGAAAACCGCCTAAAAACACATCCAGGCTGTCCAGCGCACCGGCCCACGTCGTTAATCCGCCGGGAGGATTCGATCCGCGGCTCGTGAGCCTACCCGAGTCCTGGAAGCAGAGCGTTGGCGCGCTCGGCTACCCTGGCGGGTCTGTGAAGTCTCACTTCCATTATCTATTAAAATTTAACTTTTATTAAAGCTACCTCTGACTGGAGAAAAAACGAAAGTTACAACTAACAGTGACGTTAAAGAACGATTGTATGTTTAAAAAAAGTGTGTCTGAACTGATACTTGAGTCAACGTTCTCATATTCGCTGAAAACGAGCATGTTAGGATTCACTGCAGTATTCGCCTGAAATGGTTTACGGTAAAATAACACATAACAACTGAATGATGTTTTTTACTGAGCAATCTCGCTCGTCTTCGGATTAACAGCGACATGACAGACAATATATTCCACCTAGTGATAGATAGGGTAACGAAGAAACAGAACTCAAAACTGAACTTTCGAAACATAAGTTTTCGTTTTGAAATCATCAACTGAAAAGGCTGTTTCTGCTCTCGTATTATTCTAGAACATACTTAAATCCTGTGGAGATATGTAAGGAAGCATATTTTAGAAAAAGTTATTACTAGTAAACTGCTGACCGACCCTGAACTTTTGTCACCACCCATTAAGCTGAATCACCAACCAGCAGCTCTCATTACTCCTACGTGACAGCTGAGAGAGCGGGATGAGGTGAGTGAATGCATGCGAAGAACAAATCAAAAACAAATAGCGAGATTCTAGTCCCTATAACGATGTATTTGGAGATGTACACAGCATCTCTGCTGTTCAACTGACGTGGCTTTGAAACTTGCACTGAGTGTTGTGAGTTAATGCGAATGTAATAGAATAACGTACCTCCCTGTTCTTATTTTCATTTCTGGAATTATGTTACTATGTTACATGATTTCATTTTAGACAACTGTTTTCTGCTTTATGACTTCGTACAATGTAATTTGTAGTAAACTAAATAGTCATCTTCGATGTTATACTTTAAGTATCTCCTATAATGAACAGAAACATTCCTGTATCAAGTAGATAAGAAGTAGAAATATTGTGACTGTCATGACCTGTGAAACAACACAAAATTCTTCTGTTGTCAATGGAATAAATATTGTGCATAAAGATAACAAAATCGAAGCCATCAAGACGGTCATAACGATTTCAACGAAAAGAAAGAAGGAGTAAAGTTGCTGCTCAGTGTGAGGTTTGGCCATCCCTTGTGCTGATATGGGCACCGATGCAACTTGTAAGTCTGTCACGCTGATACCAAGCAGAGCCAAGAGGCATTTTATATTACTACTTTTGCCAACCCGAAGTGTGTGCTTCGATCGATGTTCTGACCGGGGGCTAACAGAGAAAATCGCCGTGACATGTCTACAGTGAATCAACTCCGGTAATCACGAGAGCACACAATTGGTAGTCAGTTATTGTGAAATTCTCGTGCAGCGAGCATAATGGAATTTTGTAACGTTACGCTTCTCTTTGATACTTAACTTCAAAATGGTTCAAATGGCTCTAAGAATTATGGGACTTAACATATGAGGTGATCAGTCCCTTTGATTCAGAGCTACGTAAACCGAACTAACCTAAAGACATCACACACATCGATGCCCCAGGCTGGATTCGAACCTGCGATCGTAGCAGCCAAGTGGTTCCGGACTGAAGCGCCTAGAACCGCTCATCCACTGCGACCGGCGATGCTCAACTCAGAAAGAGGAATGGGTGAACGCGCTTGTAATAACAAAATGCATTTGCGTGTTCGCGAAGCACACGGGACGAGTAAATAAGACTTCCGTTCAACACCTCAAAATGACGCATTTGTTTCCTTCAATGCACGGCTGCCGAAATATTCATTACTTCGCAAAATTCTGTAGTATCCTTCGCCCGAGACAGCGTACCGAGACTTAAGGGAAATTTGTTAGAGGGCTCTGTAGGTTTTCATATTTTCTTTCAGTTGCAACAGTGTGCATATCAATGCCACAGTTATTTATTTACAATAAGTTATCTGTTTGCATTTAAAAAACATACATTCTACATCGTCCTGGAAAACTATATGAGCCACAACAAAACAAATTGCCATCTGCTTGAGCCTATAACAGGAGCAGACGGCATGCTACTGAACAAAATATTCTAGCAACTGAAAATATTGGCCATCTGAAGAATGATGTGGTATGGAAATGGAGTGAAACACTCTGAAAGTACCTGCTGCTCGTTGCGTGCTTCACCATCTATTCTACAGAGAAGGCGGCAGCCTTCTAAGTCCAGGTCATAGCGTACGTCGCCTTCACGTGCGGCTGTCATCATCTCGCAGCCTGGAGTCCAGTGTGCGGCAGCCACATGCCCCATCGTTCCTATTTTACTTGAAGATGGGCTTAAAATCGCTCGAAACGGGCGTGATTGAAGCAATAAATCTTTTACATCTGAACTGCTCATCTGCGGATGTCTCGTCAACCAAGGCACAGTCCGAAAAGCTTCTAAGGGTGTTGCAGTGTTGGCTGTGCCTGACAAATAACGCTTAAGAATAAAATTTGATACGTTGCGTCGTTTCAGAGTTAATTAGTATTGAAGTTAACCAATCAGTCGCATTGCGCGCGCACGAAGCGGCCTTCCAGAGACGGTGTCGCCAAATGTGTTCTTCGTTTGGTTTTATAAAACTGAAGAAGAGAGCGATACAACTATTCGAAATGGTACGGAAGTAAGGATCGAACCCCAGCCAAAGGCTGAACACTCTCGTGCGCTATTGTCTACCCATTGAGAACAACTGACGGTAATTGGATGGCTGCTTGGATTTGCGCGCACAACAGTCTAATTGGCTAACTTCAGTGCTAATTAACTCGGAGATGGCACAACGTATTTAATTTTTTTCTTTATAATTTTTTCTCAGCTTACACTGCTCTGCAACATCCTTACAAGCTTTACTGATTGTTTCTGACCACGCTGTTTATCAGTTAGTCCATGCCGCAGGAAGAAGAGGTGATACAGGGTGCACAGTGGTATTGCGTTTGAGCACGACTAGAACGGCTCGAGAGATACACGTCACAGCACGTGACATCTCGGGAACCACTTGATTTTTCGATTATCCTACGTTCTATTGACGTCTCATGGTGCTAGATCTACATTAGGGCTGTTTAGTTCTCCAGATTTTTTTTTTCGTTTGCTACGCTTTTAATTCATAATTTATATTCTTGCTTCATGTTTCGCCCAACTATTGGCAGCATGTTTTCGAACTAATTAAAACTGTAACGCGTTCTACTGTATGAAAAGGTAGCGAAACGTTCATTTACAAAGCATTTAGTGTACGACAGACCCAAGTAACCATATGAATTTTTTTTTTTCTTGTGCAGCATTCACAGACATGAAATATTTTGGAACGACGACTTTTCACCTTTAAAATTTCAGGACGTGAAATATAACGAAACCGGAATAATTTTTCATTATATATGCGTGCCCAATATATAATTTACTGTATCATAAATATCTATTGCCGCTCGGGATTAGCCGAGCGGTCTTAGGCGCTGCAGTCATGTACTGTGCGGCTGGTCCCGGAGGAGGTTAGAGTCCTCCCTCGGGCATGGGTGTGTGTGTTTGTCCTTGGGATAATTTAGGTTAAGTAGTGTGTAAGTTTAGGGATTGATGACCTTAGCAGTTAAGTCCCATAAGATTTAAAAAAATCATCTATTTTCTGTTCTGCATAAACCCACATAACAACATTTAAGGAATGGAGTTGCATGTATACTGCCAAGTTTGTTTAAATGCTTTAATCCAGGAGCAGGAAATAATGCTGTTCTCTCCAGTCTTCTCCAAATATGTCGACTTTTAAACAAAGCGATAGCATCTTGTTGAGCCTAGTTCGTAGTTATCCACTTATCGTTTCCGCTTGTGCTGTGAGAGTGACGTGTGACGTAATTGTTCTGGAAGCGCCCCATGCCGTATTGAAATCCGTGACGCGGTCTGCCTCAGTAGCTGCGCGGTCAGCGCGGCGGATTGCTGACCGGCGAGGCCCTGGTTCGATTCCCGGCCGTGTCGGAGATTTACTCCGCACGGGGACTGGGTGTGGTGTTATCATAATCGACATTACATTATTGAGAAGGCTGCATGAGTCCGTCCAAAAAAGTTAGTACATTATAAAAAGCCACTGATGCGTATCAGGAAATTTCGCGCCCGTTCGACGGCGACAAGCATCGTTTACCCAACTCTAATAATCAATGTGAAGAAATCATAACGTGAATTGTAGGAAGGCCGCAAGACAGAAGCGGTGTGTCTCCGAAAAGATGGCCTGTTGATCCTAGTCAAGCATGTCACGTTCTTTGTACTGGAAGACCTGTGTCAGGATGACATATGGGGACACTTCCGCATCTACACGTGAAACAACTGTGTCCGTCGGCGTCTACACTCCGAACACAACTGTGAATGCCTGGTAGAGAGTACTTTCAGTTGTATACTGCATTAGGGTTTCATCTTGATCCATTAGCGTATGTAACGCGATAGGAATGATTGTTTGAATGCCTCTGCGTCCGCTGTAATGGCTCTAACGTTATTTTAACAGTCCCTTCAGAAGCAATTCGGAGATGGTTATACACTCCTGGAAATTGAAATAAGAACACCGTGAATTCATTGTCCCAGGAAGGGGAAACTTTATTGACACATTCCTGGGGTCAGATACATCACATGATCACACTGACAGAACCACAGGCACATAGACACAGGCAACAGAGCATGCACAATGTCGACACTAGTACAGTGTATATCCACCTTTCGCAGCAATGCAGGCTGCTATTCTCCCATGGAGACGATCGTAGAGATGCTGGATGTAGTCCTGTGGAACGGCTTGCCATGCCATTTCCACCTGGCGCCTCAGTTGGACCAGCGTTCGTGCTGGACGTGCAGACCGCGTGAGACGACGCTTCATCCAGTCCCAAACATGCTCAATGGGGGACAGATCCGGAGATCTTGCTGGCCAGGGTAGTTGACTTACACCTTCTAGAGCACGTTGGGTGGCACGGGATACATGCGGACGTGCATTGTCCTGTTGGAACAGCAAGTTCCCTTGCCGGTCTAGGAATGGTAGAACGATGGGTTCGATGACGGTTTGGATGTACCGTGCACTATTCAGTGTCCCCTCGACGATCACCAGAGGTGTACGGCCAGTGTAGGAGATCGCTCCCCACACCATGATGCCGGGTGTTGGCCCTGACTGCCTCGGTCATATGCAGTCCTGATTGTGGCGCTCACCTGCACGGCGCCAAACACGCATACGACCATCATTGGCACCAAGGCAGAAGCGACTCTCATCGCTGAAGACGACACGTCTCCATTCGTCCCTCCATTCACGCCTGTCGCGACACCACTGGAGGCGGGCTGCACGATGTTGGGACGTGAGCGGAAGACGGCCTAACGGTGTGCGGGACCGTAGCCCAGCTTCGAGGAGACGGTTGCGAATGGTCCTCGCCGATACCCCAGGAGCAACAGTGTCCCTAATTTGCTGGGAAGTGGCGGTGCGGTCCCCTACGGCACTGCGTAGGATCCTACGGTCTTGGCGTGCATCCGTGCGTCGCTGCGGTCCGGTCCCAGGTCGACGGGCACGTGCACCTTCCGCCGACCACTGGCGACAACATCGATGTACTGTGGAGACCTCACGCCCCACGTGTTGAGCAATTCGGCGGTACGTCCACCCGGCCTCCCGCATGCCCACTATACGCCCTCGCTCAAAGTCCGTCAACTGCACATACGGTTCACGTCCACGCTGTCGCGGCATGCTACCAGTGTTAAAGACTGCGATGGAGCTCCGTATGCCACGGCAAACTGGCTGACACTGACGGCGGCGGTGCACAAATGCTGCGCAGCTAGCGCCATTCGACGGCCAACACCGCGGTTTCTGGTGTGTCCGCTGTGGCGTGCGTGTGGTCATTGCTTGTACAGCCCTCTCGCAGTGTCCGGAGCAAGTATGGTGGGTCTGACACACCGGTGTCAATGTGTTCTTTTTTCCATTCCCAGGAGTGTATTATGCACTTTCCTAGATTTCACACTGAATACTGGTTCTTGAAACGGAAGTGAGCTTTCACAGGATGGTTCGTGTGTATTTACATGCGCCAGCCAGTTCAGGTCTTTGAGTACCTTCGTGATGCTCTCCAATGGTTTAAAGGAAACTGCGACCATCCTTGCTGCCCTTATTCCCTTATTCGTATTGACTTTATATCCCGTGTTAGTCCTAACTGACTCCCATATACTTCAGCAATATATACGACGGGTCGTACGAGTGTTTGCCAAGCCATCTGATCTGTACAGTCATTGCGTTTACGTGTTGTGCTACAAATGAACTGAAGTCCCCCACGGGCTTTGCCTACTACTGAGCGCATGTGGTCACTCCATTTCACCTTCTTCTTCTCTTTCATGGCCTTGTTGTCCTGTGTTACGACAATGCTAGTGGTAGAGGGCAGTCTTCCTGTCGTCGACGCCTCCCCCTCCCCTTCTACTGCCACCCTTCGTTATTTTAAATTTGGTGAGGCTCCATCCGTCTGCATCCGTTATTATTCGATGTGAAAGATTGTGATGTTTTCACATAATGTAACTGAGACGTTACATGCGTACCAGCCCGGTCTCCACCTAGTCGGATATCGGGAAGAGCATAAAAACCAGACCCAGGCTGGTCGACACACCGGCCCTCGTCGTTAATCCGGCGGGCGGATTCGATCTGACGGCGGCTCCCCCTCCCGAATACCGGAAGCATAGCGGGGGGAGGGGGGTGGGGGGTCGACCATACCACCTGAGGTCCCTACAAATTTGTGTTAGTTGGCTGATCCCAAATATGATTCGCATGCAGTTTTATCATTTTAGGCTTTCTGAGGAGCAAAATTTTAAGTTTTCAAAAAATTTAAGGTTTGCAGCCCTATTGAGATCTGACGGCTCTCATTAACATCCGCACGATGACTGTAAGACATGGGGAAGTCTCAACAGCACTGAAACGAAATCATCTTCCCACACTGAGGTCTCCGCAGTTCCATTCTACAATTGTATAAACACTTGCGCAGTCTATCGTTAAGAGTCTCTAGTACATACCTGAACTTTACTTGCGTTTACTAACAGTCAGTAACTACAGGGGTGGACAGAACATGGAAACCCCGAGCGAATGGTTGCGCATAAATGAAGATGCTGCCAAAGCCTGCAGACTGCACTGTTGTATTTGACCACTAACGGTACGTGTGCAATGTGCCAATTACTTTGCAAGTGTTAGTGGTGGCCAGAACACTGTTCTATGTTGTTGTGAGTGCATTAGTACGGACTTCAGTGCATACGAGCCTGAGCACGTTGTCGGTGCTCTTATAGCGGCTGCTTCCATAAACAAGACAGCCCATGTGTTTAGCGTTTCAAGAGTCACAGTATCGAACATTTATACACCGTACAGGGGAATCGGTAAAACATCATTCGCTAAGTGACAGCGTGAACGAAATTGTGTCTTGACTGACCGTGATGGACAGTCTTTGAAGAGGATTGTGGCCAACAATAAGAGAATGACAGTCGCAAAATCAACACAGATCTGAACGTCGGACTCGCACACTCTGTCTACACCGAAACAAAACGAAGGGATCTCCATAAGCAGAGAATCGCTGGGCGATCTTGTGTTCCAGAAGCACTAACCGGTGATGTAGTATCGAAGCCACAAAACATGCGCTCTGGAGCAAAGGAAGAATGTCGTTTGGTCGGTTGATTCTTGTTTTACAGCGTTTTCAATTTCTGTCTGGGTTTACATCCCTAGAGTGAAAAATTTCGGGGTTTGGGTCCTCGGTTACTCTGCTAAGTCACATTACTGCCAAAGATAATGTGACCATTCTGTCTCATCAGAACCGTCCTCTGGTCGAAGTTAGTTTCAAGATGACTGGACCCTTGTTCACACAGCTCGCATCGTCCATGACTGGTTTTGGGAGAACGAAGGTGAATTGTTGCATTTCCCCTGCTCGCCACGGTCACCAGATCTCAATAACGTCGGGACCTTGTCGTCAACTTTCGAGAGCCAGGTGTGTCATCTTTATTCGCCTTCATCCCTACTATTTGAAGGCGTTAATTTTTTGCAGTAATAATTCCCTTGAAAACTATGCGGTTCTTGTATTTGTCTGTACTGAGACGAGTGCAAGCTGTTTTGAATCTCAACGATTTTCTTCCATGTTATTAGACATAATGTGTTGCGGTTATGGTACTTCCATTTTCTTTGCCCAGCCCATGTATCAAAGACGTTACTGCACTAAATTTTCAGATTTATTCTAACCATCAAGATATTGTCGGAGGAAGGCGATGGAAAACCACCTCAGCTAGGTCCTTGCCTAGTACAGCGGTGCGGGTCTCTGGCGTCGCCCCCTACGCTCCGTCAAGGAGTATGGGACTTCACCACCATCAAGATATTGTTTTACTTTGCTGATGTTCCTACGCAAGATACAAGTCGTTAGTGATGCAAATCTTTTGTGCAAACGGTGCCGCAATTTCGTCTTTTCTATTATATTTGGTCCTTCCCTTCCCAATATCACTATTTAAAACTTTTCTTCAGCTACAACAAATTTTCAGAGTCGTGAATAATTAGAACACCACGTATTGCTATTTACGCTCATCAATAATCACACGTTTCACGTATAGCGAGTGTACAACGGATGCTCTAGCCCTTACCGCATGTGGCTGGGCTGTAATTTCCTCACAATAAACCGCATTATTGGCGGCCATTAGTCAGCCATGAGATAACCACGTAATTATATCATTACTGAGCATGTACATAAATTAGCACTGCTTCCAATCGACACGTATCTAATCGTGTGCAGCTGGGTACCGCCAAGAGAGTAGCTCTTCAAGTTTAAAATATGCCCGGAAATCTTAACTGCTGAATA
The DNA here is from genome assembly GCF_023897955.1 of Schistocerca gregaria. Lineage (NCBI taxonomy): Eukaryota > Metazoa > Arthropoda > Insecta > Orthoptera > Acrididae > Schistocerca > Schistocerca gregaria. The sequence goes on from NC_064921.1 coordinate 462,865,677, forward strand.
CATAATCAATAACGCAATACTTCCCATGAGCCGAACTTGTATCTCTGCTAATTCTCATAATTATAAACTACTATAATTGATTCGCTGTAACTGTCGAACCTTTTCCTTGCAACTCTGTTTTGTTGTTTGTGTCATACATTACCATAAGTTCTGGATGTTTGTATGATTGTCAGTTTTACTAGATGTGGTCTATGAGGTCTTCCTCTAAAGTAGACTGATACTGCAAAACTGTGTACGTACTAAATATGTTCAGTTGGAGATAGTTGCCGTCAGTATACGGCTTGTTTGAAGCCACATGCCTGCATTCGTTTAGTCTGCCACTAAAAACATTTTTCACTTCGTTCATAAATTTATTCAACATAGTCTATGGAGAGCAGCATCTGATGCTATATTTAAGTTAAAATCAACAGTCGATATCGCAATAATATTTGTTTATTTACAAGTTTCGGCTTACGTAAGAACTTCTTTAGTCCCCTATGGCTGGTGCTGGAGGCTCCTCGGTTTTATCGTGATAACACGATCGTACACTCACTTCGTTTCTGTGAGACTGCGTAGAAAGGTCCGCAGTTTTTTCATTTAGGCGAAGCGTAAAACACGCGAGTAGGAAACTGTGCACCCAGTCACTCAGTAAGTCCATTGTTGGTAAAACTGCTCACAGAGTAAGGTCGCAGTTAAGTCGAAAAACAATTGAAATGAGAGGCCACCGAAAATAATACCTTAGTAGTACGAGAAACCACGTTTATTTTGTTCCTGAGTTCGGTGAATGCATTCCAGAAACAGAAGAATCCATAAATAAATTTCGGCTGTAGAGTGTAGCCGTACGTGAGTGACAACACAAGACAAAACAATTACCTAATAGTATTGATCTGTGACCGTTAATTTTGTAGCATTTACTATCACTTTTCTCATTTCATGTTCTAGTCGGGCATAATGTGCAGGAGACATTTCAGTTTTGTTTCTACGTCAGTATTTATCTAGTATCACAGTGCACAACACGTGTGTTTCAACTACAGCCCTTCCTTCTTAGCTGATACATGATAACTTGTCTCTGCGACAGGGAACGAAAAATAGTCAACAATATTACCGGTGTAACATAGGGTTAATTTTGTTTATGTCTAGTAATCTGACAATGCGTCTTATGTCTTAAGGCCAGTGGGACAGCAAAGTGTAATATTCTTGAATGATAACCGGCAGAAAAGGATTAATATCCCCGTTTGATTTTTCCATGGTATCCCGAATGGATCCTACTACGGATATTTTTTACTTGTTATTCATATTATTACTGATCTTATTATTTATTTACATTATCATTTTTATCATTAACTGCAATGAGACGCTGAAGTATGGCCCTCTTTTGTAGAGCAGTATCTTGACGTAAGCCTGTTCGGTATATTGGATGTTAATCCGACAATTAGGACTTCAGTCTCCGGGCTTTTTTAGTTCAGCCAGGTATGCCATCTATTGAACTGAGGGAAATGACAGCAGCTTAAAATTATACAGTGATCCGAAGAAATGACGGTACACGAGGTCATTAGCAAGACCCGTAAATGTATCGTGGGAATATTGAGAAATCTGCAGTGGGTATTTTGAGTAGAACGAGGTTTGATCTCAGTCTAGGAAAATATAGACTCCAAACAAACGTACCTGTTCTTAGGGAAACACTTAACATAGAGGCGATGACGTTGGAAAATCCACTTTAGTTAGATGCTAGCATCGGTAGTACTAAGTATCTATAGTATCTTTAGTACTAAGTATCTACAGTCGAACGTATTGTTTATAATATCTACACTTATACGCAAAGCTTTTATGTGGATCAGACTGTTAGTGGAAACCTATAAAAAATTGCAACACTAGTTCCTCCGATTAGGCTGCACATAGAGACAGAAAAATGCAAACAAACTCGGTGGGTCACATTAATCTACAACTCCTGGCGGTTCTGATCAAGCTTCACTGATTTCTGCATTAGTGGCGGCAGTTTCTTTACTGTTTTTCCCAGCATATACCACGCCGTATGTAGCTCACTGGCTCCCGCTTCACATCATTGCCACGAGCTGTCACTCCAGAAACCGATTAAATAATTAAATATGGAACAGATAAAAATACAAATATTATGCACTCATCAATAGCTATCGGTAATAAAAACCTTTCTCGTGAATCAGACTATGTCATAGGGAAAACAGTATCAAATTTCTTACAATAATTCATGAGATTAGCCGGAACATTTAGACAGAATGCATGGCGGTAGTCCTTAATTTATGAAATTTATAGAAAATGTAGATTAGAAAAAACTGTAACATTTAAAGCAGGTCGACAGACATTTTGGATTTACTTTTACAAAGGATACACAATGCGAAAACGAAATTGCAAATTATGCTGAAAAACTCGACTAAATGCGCCTGACGGTTGTTAGGAGATACGCCCTGTATATGGACTATTTTACATCGTGGACGCACTGCATTGTTAGGCTGCATGGTAGATCACGGAAGCTATCGCAATTTGCAACAAAGGGTCGGGTAGCACAACATGCTATCATTCAAAATCAAGTTTCATACACTGTACCACGCGATGTTCCGACTGATGTCAACAGCCGCGGCAGGAAGACAGCTAGAAGCGAGTGCTTTGCTGACGTAACTATAACGTAAGGACCGAAACTCAATAGCAGGCTGGACCATCGCTTCCGCCAAGATCACAGCGGCGTCGGTCAGGACGCGGTGAGCAGCAATGATGACACCTCTTAAAAGGCGCGTCGTACCCTACGATTAGGAAGGCAGAGCACTACGGCAGAGACAGATTCCATTGCACCGCCTTCCACAACGCCCAAGAAACCGGCAGAGTGCGCACACTGTCAGACGAGCGATGCACTGCCTCGTTAAATGTGGCTCCCAAGATATCCTTGACATCACCGTCCACTAAATTTCGAGTGTGCAGACGCATAAACCGCGCGACTGCTACGGTCGCAGGTTCGAATCCTGCCTTGGGCATGGATGTGTGTGATGTCCTTAGGTTTAAGTAGTTCTAAGTTCTAGGGGACTGATGACCTAAGATGTTAACTCCCATAGTGCTCAGAGCCATTTGAACCAACCAGACGCATAAACCTTATTACATCTCCTACTATTGCGGTCGCATAAAATTCATGTATCTTCAGAATGAGCACACAAATTGAAACTACAATTCCCACTCCGTCCTTTTAAATAAATGCACGGACCTCGCCACATTACAGACACAGAAACGCCACGGACGTTGGTCGGCGGCAAAGAAGTATGCATAAATTGAATCTGTGATTATGCAATCGTCTCACGCTAGTATATTGATGTATAGTTATCAGCTGCGCTGTAGCAACGTCTATGGGAGCCTATTAAAGAAAGAACCGGATCCCATGATTTGTCCGGGCTGAAACAGATATCTCTATCCTTTAAATTCTGAGGCAAACGAATTTCAACTTCTCCTTTCAGCACCGAATCTAAAAAAAGATGTAGCTGACTCTAGAATTTAGACATACTCATACCACATAGAATGACCGCTGTCTATGCAGTGTTCTGTAAAAGCCGATTTATTGGATTGTAACAGCCGCGTGTAGCTGCGGTGTTCCGTCACTCTTTCATGGACTGTAGGAGTCGTCCACCAGATGTACGAAAGGTTCACTACCAGGCCATCTTGTGAATTCTAGCCTTGTAGAGTATCAATCAGGTCATCTTAGACAGATCGCAAAGGTGCAACTGTCTTCGACAAGCGCGAAATTTTTTTTTAAATTTTGTACTTGGTGATGTTCTAAGGGCACACATCACCAACGAAAGGTGGTGGAAACTATTTGCACGTAATTATAATTCTGTATGCGTCGGCTTCAGATAAACTACTTATTTGAAGATGCCATCGTCTCAGCGTTGAAATAAGCAGCTGAAATCTTTTGGTAAAAGTTAAGAAAATAGGGACTACAGCCTGGACAGCAAAATGGAATCCGAACTTCCTGTAACAGTCCATTTACAAAAAATGGTTCAAATGGCTCTGAGCACTATGAGACTTAACATCTGAGGTCATCAGTCCCATATAACTTAGAACTAATTAAACGTAACTAATCTACGGACATCACACTTATCCATGCCCGAGGCAGGATTCGAACCTGAGACCGCAGCGGTCGCGCGGTTCCAGACTGCAGCGCCTAGAACCGCTCAGCCACACCGGCCGGCGTCCATTTATAGTCCAAGTTATAACGATACGTCGATATACATCCGTGGACAGACAACATAACCGCAGATTCAATTGAAGCATTCTTTTTTCTCGCCGATCCACGTCTCTGCCAATCGCGTATTTGCGGCCGCAGTCGTATTGGGGCTGTCTGCGGGTTTAAAAAGTCGAAGCGAGTACTGTAGCTTCACAAGAAACACGCAGAAATACGAGAGTGAGTGTATAAATAAGTCGTAAACGCCATAGTACGGCATATCGTTTTAAATTCCGCACCTATACATGTCGCATGAAAGATAGCCGACATAGTGTTCCGCTGCCAATGATTGATGACCTGCAGTCAGACCGAGATGGCAGTTATGCCAAGAGTGTGTACCCGACTGGACTTCACTATAAGTGAAGTGCGAGCCCATAGACTAGCCGCACAGCACGTTCGTGCCGAAATTCGTTTGTGTATGTTCAGAACTGTGCTTAATGGAAATTGTGGTGGCACATCGTTTCCTCCTCTATAGGTATTTCGCTAACACCAGTACACATCGATCTTGTGGGTTGCCAAATTAAGGAACCAAATAAAATTATTATATCCCCAGAAGTCATTCATTAAATGCGAACGCTGCTGCAAGAATAGTATTCTGAAGGTTTTTAATACTTTGTCGAACGATGGGATAATTTAACAGCCAGTTATTAAGTCGCGAAAATGTGAACATGAAAATGTTTTTACTGTTTATAACGTAGCTCAGCTGCGTATAGTGCACAGTAGCGAAATTGGTAATGGTGCAAGAGTCGCAGTGGTGGTAGTAGTTGTAGTAGTAGCAGTACTAGTAGAAGATATAGTTAGTTGTGCTCGTGGATGTAGTCTTAAATAGTGATAGAAAAGGCTGTAATGGTCGCAAGTATTATTATATTAACACAGTTGTAAATATACGGCGATCAGTTGCTGATGTAAGAAAATAATATGAACTGTTTATGGTAGTTATATGGGGTACGGAGGGTGGCATCCAAGGCACGGAATTCGTCATAAGTGTTATGAACTCCCTAAAGGCCCCGACCCCATCCAGAAACAACTATAGAGGCATTTATATTTTTACATATACAAATTTCCAAATTCTTTAGCTAAATTTCAGAGAATAAAGTAAAACGAATAATAAGAGTCTCAAGAATGGCTAGAGAGTCTAGAAATTAAAAGCCATGGTCGACATAGCACACTTCTCATTTGCTTGAGTGAAGGCATGTGCTTATGTATAGGCTTACAGTCTGACCGCCTGCAGAGGACGTTCCAGCCAGGTGATGGCGCACGTTCACAGTCTGACCGTTAACTGCTACCAGCAACCAAAATGATACGGTTCGTGAGTCCGCATGTAGAACCAACCAAAAGCAGGAAGGTGCGCCAGATAATATGGAGAGAGAAACATGCTTACAAAGTAAAAACAAATTAAAAAGTAAAACATGAAAAAATTAATTTCTCCGGTGTAACGAGCAACGACTGAAAAAGTAAACGAATTCTGCCCATTCGACGCCACACATCACATGCCCATAGGCTTCAAAAAGGTTCTCATAGTCGCAGTGTTAGTGAAAGACTGATTTTTGTGCTGTGTAAATTATGACGTTAGAGTTGAGTTCTGAGAATATAGCGCTGTTATAGTTACTGAATATTAAAGCCATGTTCTAATCGCACGCCTTAACTTAGCCCCTCTCTGCTCGGTGGAATTTGGTCGACTTCGTGCTATTCCGGAATGTTTACATTTGTTGCCAGTCTTAGGTACACACCAACATTGTACTCCGCAACAGTAAGTTTGTAAAAATAAGGTTGACTGATGTGTGGTGTTACGCGTAGCAGTTATTACCATTATTAAAAAAAAAAAAACAAAAACAAAAAACAAGCGAAAAGACTTGATGTGGTCCTTCTAGAGGCTCATCAACAACTTTTGTATTATTTTTGCGACGCATTGACCCATTACATGTTCATTTCTTTTATGAGCTGTAAGCTGGCTACCATGAGAGAAGGAGAAGGGACTTGTCCCAGCAGCCAATGCGCTACGAGATGATTGCAAGTTTTCATTCCAAGAATTCTTCGCATAGGGACCAAGTTAAAAAGAACGATTAGTAGTAAGCACTTATGTAAACAAATTATTAGTATTATTATTATTATTATTTCAAATCTTTTACATGTTTTGTTGTTATTACGTGATTTATAATTTTATGTTCAAGCATATATCTTATATTATTATTATGAGCACCATGCTAATCTCTGGCGCATTGACCGAGTAGGTGACGACGACTTCTGTCTGAGGTAGGAGACAGGGAAGGGGACAGAGACAGTGACAAAATGTCACATCTTGCTTCCCTCTCACAACCGACCCCTGAAACCGCACCTGAAGCACGGATGAATACAGAGACTGAATTATACGAAGGCGTGCTGAAAAGAAATGTCTCCGTATTTATTATGAGAAAACTGTCTAAATGTTTTTAAATAAAACAAACATTATTATCATTCTACACCGAGCTAGGTGGCGTAGTGGCTAGCACACTGGATTCGCATTCGGGAGGGCGACGGTTCAATCCCGTGTCCCGCCATCCTGATTTGGGTTTTTCGTGATTTCTCTAAATCGCTCCAGGCAAATGCCGGGTTGGTTCCTTTGAAAGGGCACGTATGACTTCCTTCCCCGTACTTCCCTTCTAATCCGATGAGACCGATGACCTCTCTGTTTGCTCTCCTGCCCCAAAACAATCCAACAATCCATTCCAATCCATTCTACATCATTGTTCTTCATGTCTACACATTTGCAGCCCTCTGCCGCTGGATGGCTCCAAATTGTAGCGTGTAACGTAATTACGTCGTTGCGTGAGGAAGAGAGTGTTGAATCGAGTTTCGAATTGAAAGAGTTCGTCCACACACTGAGCACCCTCTCTTTCGGTAGGAAAGTACCATACCATGCACAAGCGCTGTGACACCTGCAACAATCCATAGAGTCCCGGCTTGGCACCATCCGAATGTCATCTGGTTCCAAAACTCGAAGTACTCCGTCGTTGGTTTCAGTTTGATACCGATGATGCAAGCGGAGGTGATATTATGGCTGCATCAACAAAATCAATCATTCTGGAGCGAGGGCATAAACAAACTGGACTCTCGTTGCGAGAAACGTGTTCGTCGCCAGGGTGACGATTTTAAGAAATAAATATGTAGACTTCAAGAATGAAGATGTAGAATGTTGCCGGCTGCTGTGGCCGAGCGGTGCTGAACCGCCCTGCAGCTACCGTCGCAGGTTCGAATCCCTGCCTCGGTCATGGCAGTGTGTGATGTCCTTAGGTTAGTTAGGTTTAAGTAGTTCTACGTTCTAGGGAACTGATGACCTCATATGTTAAGTCCCATAGTGCTCAGAGCCATCTGAACCATTTTATTTGTAGAATGTTAGTGACATACGTTTTATTAAAAACGCTTTAAGAGTTTTCACATAAAAATTCTGAGGCATTACTTTTCAGCACGCCCGTATAGGAAACAGGCTAAAATGTGACAAATAAAAAGTTTTAATGAATCAGAATGTGGTAATAGAAATCCAACGAAGACATTAGAATGTAGGCGAGATGTGTGCCACAGCTCTCGCCTTGCTTCTTAGCTTCGGCCGGTGACCAGAAGTCTCTGAACAGCATCTGATGCCTCCCTTTGAATCGACCGAGTGCGAGATCGATAGTAGCGAAAAGTGAAGTGTTATTCGCCGAAGTTGGCAGGCGTGGGAACTCTCAGAGAATAGTTCGTCAAGGGACGGCGCGGCGCGGCGCGGCGTTGCTGCCCGCGGGAACTCTTATCGTCTTATAAGATCTGAGCTACTGCGGAACGCTCTCCGCAGCATGCCCACACCAGCTGCCAGTTTTCAGCAGCAGTCGGTGCTGCCGTCTGGCGTGGCGTGTTGCGGCTTGCGAGGGACCCACCGTCAGGGTGCAGACAGTTGGCGCAACTGAATCTCTACATAAGTAGTTCCTAATCCTTTTTACTTGGCGTTCCCCTATACAACCCTAGAATATCTCATGCTCCCTATGTGTATTTAATTAATTAATTAATTTATTTTGCTTATTTCGAAAAACTTAATTTGACAATAATCTGCAGTCAAAACTTTATTAAAAGAGGGTTATCAAATGTAGAGTAATAGAAGACTATGATGTTCCAAAGGACTCGGTAGCCGAAAGAGGAATGTCTTTATATCTTACTCAAATACCAAGTAATATTGTTTTCACTTGAAGAACACATTTCACATCTAACACTATTTTATGCGATGAAAGTCACAAGAAAAATTCAGTACATCAATTACACGGTTCAAATTGTTTTTCTGTAAGTAGCTACTGAACGTCTAGTTTAAAACTAGTCAAGGTACATTTAAGGTCACTCTCCACGTTAAGACGACTACAGTCTTTAGTTTTCTTTATGATTTGTGTCGATAATCCAGTCTCACAAAGGTATGTAAGAGAACTGTAAGGCTTTATTTACCACTCCTGGATAAACTGAAAGGAAACTGGCACAAAATTCTTCGAACCACATTTACTGAAACTCATCTCTGATACCTGGAATCACATTTCAGGTCAGTCGCATCCTCTTTATTTCATCAGGAAGTGCACGTACATTGACGTCTCACCAATAGTATGAGGTTTCTTGTTTTCTGCTGTTTAGAGAGATAGTTCATATGGTGCTTCAGTAACATTCTCATTTTCCAGCTGAAAGATCCCAGCAGAGGCCAGTTCCATGCATTTTAAGAATTCAGTTTTCCAACAAAATATGCTTTCGGTCTATTTCTCAATATCGAGTGAGCTGTTGCGAGACGATTTGCGAGACGCACAGGCTGGAATGAGTTATTACTCATGGTTTATGACACGCAACACATTGTGGCAGTTGTACATTGTCATTTGCAATTAACGTGAATCCATATTTAATATATTCTTCAGTATGCAATCTTCTTTCATCAGACATTTTCACTCAGCGTACAAAAGCAACAAGAACACTATTTACTACTACAGAGTACACTCGCAATATTCAGTTAAGAATGCAGAGCGCAGACTGAAGAACGCATTATGTCATCAGTAACTTCGTGACGCTCTACAAAAAGATACAATAACTAACTGTAATAAGAATATAAAATTTTTGAATTACCTGACCGCATGTTTCTGCTTTTTTCAGAGCTGTCTGAGCACCTCCTGTAAATCTCTCACCTCTTCGTCCCTCTGTGGGTGGGAGACCTACAGGTTTGGAACTTCTGTTCTATACTATGGTGACTACGCTACAAATGTAATTTGTGATACATCATCATTTGCATGTCTATTAATAATCGCGAATTGCCAAAGGTACCTTGCAGCACCTAAGAGTAGGTCTCTTCTTTGTGGCTAAGAGGGTGATGTCTGAGACAAACAAATAAATTTCTTTCTCTCTCCCTTTTCGTATTATGCCTTTGAGAAGTATAATTACAGATACATATTTAAAAAATTATGTTTATTATTCAATCCTCGCACCATCAGTGTACTTTAAAATCTTCACCATCACTGCCTTCTACTGTTTAAATGTTTAGGCTTTCCACATGCGTCAGTAAACATATTTTATTTTTAAGTCACAAGTATTGACTGGTATGATGCGATCCTCCACCTCCTCCTGTCATTTGCTAATCGTCCCATCGCTACGTAACTGTCAGATCCAACAACGTCTATAATGTTTACCCTAAGTTCTTAACAAGGGAGCAAAGCTGACGCAGTATGCTCCATGAATTCCCTTTTGCAACTACCGTAGACAGCACATTTACTGCCTAGAGACAAAAACATTTTTTAAGCCGTTAGACATCTTCGACGGTGTAGAAAAGGTAATCAGTGCTCCAACTGTAATTGTAAGTGTATTATAACTTCCTTTCTGGCGGGATATCATTATTTCAGTTTCCTAAAGGAATGAAGTAATGTTACTGTGAAACAATGTGTATATTTGACACGAAATATTAATCCGGTCATATAAGATTAGGGAAATCGCGTATGGGTTTGTGCCAGGAACGATCACGCTATTTGTATGTGGAAATCACGGAAAACATACATCAGGATAGACAGAAACAGATTTGAAACTTATTGTTACCGTATGTGTGTCATGCTTGGTAACATAGGTTTTCGCATAAAAATGCGGGTACTATGGCAAACTGTAAAGTTTGAGATTTGTGACACAGCGCAAGATGCGCTTCGTTACTCGCTGTCCTAGAGGCAAACCGGGGAAAACTAGTTCACTCTGTGTCTTCAGCTTTGGACTTCCAATTTAGCACATTCTTTGCTTCAGTCTGAGAAATTGTTCGCTGCAGAATTAACGAGCATTATGACACTGTATATGTCTTTACAGGGGCTCTATAACTTCATTAGATATTCAATTCATAAAAAATAGTTGCTTCGCTATATAAGTAGGTAGAGCTAGAAGCATTAGCCATGTAGGAAAATACTTGCTTCTTGTGTACTATCATTAAACGGAAGTATTACACGATATGTCGTAAATCCTTAGGATCAAAGTAATGAAGGTGCTAGGAGATAATTCCCCGACAAGACGAATACATCTCCATCTCCATCTACATACATACTCAGCAAGCCACCATACGCTGCGTGGCGGAGGGTACCTCGTTCCACAACTAGCGTCTTCTCTCCGTGTTCCACTCCCAAACAGAACGAGGGAAAAAAGACTGCCTATATGCCTCTGTACGAGGCCTAATCTCTCTTATCTTATCTTTGTGGTCTTTCCGCGAAATATAAGTTGGTGGTAGTAAAAATGTACTGCAGTCAGCCTCAAATGCTGGTTCTCTAAATTTCCTCAGCAGCGATTCACGCAAAGAACGCCTCCTTTCAATACCACAGCCCGAACAGCTAAAATCGAATACAAAAAAAAAAAAAGAAAAAATTTCAAGAAGAGGAAATGTGCCTGTTATAACATCCATTATGTTCACTTATTTGTGACGTTATGCATTTGTGTACAATCGATGATTATAAATTAACGACTCTAAAGACATATGCTCAAGTTGATAAGGAAAGAACACAGTGTAAGAGACAGTGTGACGAGCAGAGACACAAGAATCGTACACGAGGTGATATTTCGCAAAAAGCTAAGAACTTGTTCGAAACAATTGACAGGGTGGTCAGAAACAGTCTTAAAAACTTGTAACAGCGTTCTTCCGGAGTTTGCACTTAGATATAAATGTTGAGAAAAAAACTGGGTATTTAGCATTGAAGTTAGCAGATGAGGTAGTCGCGTGGGCAGATTCTAATACCCTGCCACAAACAGTGTCACCAAACGTATTCTTTGCTTGGTTTCCTCAAACCAAACAAACATAGCTTTTGCTTACCTAGCAACGGCAAATTTGAGGTGGTTTTACGCTTTTTAACAAGTCGTAACTCACGGACCCACAAACATCGGTGCATTACCACATTTTAGAAAGTGCAAATGTTTGAATTTACGTGTGCAAACACCTGATTGGCTAACTTCAATGCTAAGTAGGTCGGAAACGGCGCACTGTATCGAATCCTTTTCTTAACAGTTACTTCTCAGCAGAATCTTAACTGCAATACCCTTACAAACTTTGCAGACTGTTTGTAACAACCTTATATGTTAACAAATGCAGTGCTTACAGAGTTTAATCTCATAATATAGAAGACTCTGCTGTTGCATGTTCTTCCCTTATTTGTCGTCGAAGGGCAGGTTTAGAGTTTAAGTGAAGTGGTTAAGATACGGCGCAATGGAGCAACTCCTGGAAAAGGTCTGAGTGATGTTCCATATTGGACTACAACAGTGCGGGTATGCCAAAAATGATGTGACGTGTCCACATTTTGCCCTCGTCGAGTGTACATACTGTTCCACGTGTTTTAATTATTTCTCTCAAAGACTACATTTGCACTTTGTTGACGAATAATAGAATAATGTACGACAACACAGCACCTCTACTTTGGAAATATACTTCTGTAAGTAATGTACGTATGTTAACACATGTTGTTTCAAGCAAATCTTCAACTTTCTGCCAAATAATACCTCATTTACGATTCTTGTGAGTCTGCTGGTCGTAACTGTCTATCACACGGAGTTGTTCTATCAGGAGCTTATGTTTCTATAATCTACAGAGTCGTGAAACTTGAAACTAGTATTGTACACAATTCTGGGTTTTACCGGTAAATGACCTTGATACGTTCTAAAACAAACACTACTCCGTAATTTAAAACAATTTTTATTCTGTTTTACCTGAGGCTCTTCAGATGTGAGTACTTTGGAAGTATTAAACTAACAGTCAGAAATGAATATTTTTGTTTTTCTTGACGTTAAAACTCCTGTCTTACAGAAATATTTTAAGTTCATAGCAGCTGCTCAAACTAACGATTGTGCGTCTCTGTACATGTATCATAACGGCGCGTAAAATTTTGTGTCTCTTTTGCGTGAGCTATTTTCTGTTTTAGAAGGACGCTGGCTTACCAAATCGTTCGTTTAATTTTGACTATAAGCGTAACGGTTAGGGAAATCTGTATCATTATAGTTAATACTTTATTTCTTTAAAGTGCAACATTACATTGATATGTTGCATGTTAGTAGGTTAGTTACAGTCTGTTAACCCTCGAGTCCTTAAAGAATCAAACTCCCTCGCATAAAACAGCTTCTACCTTCTGGTTAGTTTACAAATCAGTTCATATGTATATTTTGTCACTAAGTGTGTAAGTGAGAAGAAATTTGGAAATGATTTGAAATTATGCTGGAAGTCGCTAAGTGCGCTCTTGACAACAATGGATGAGAACAGTCAGGGTAATTTGTGCTCTGTTATAAGCAAAAGCTGGTTTTGCACGCACTTAAATGTTTATAAAGCCATATCTCCTGAGCTATGTGTCGCGCAGTGTTATAATTTCGCAGGTACTCTCGGTGGTGTATGCGAATTCTGTCTGAAAGGGATTGGAAACAAGGAAGTAATAAAATCAAACGTCATAGCTGATGCGGCCGTTTTACTGCATGAACAGAGAAAATGTAGTAGGAGGTCGACCTCCTTTCCTCCATCATTTTGTTGGGGAAAGGGGCAGAGGACAGAGTCTCTTTAAAGTCTGAAAGTATTTGTAAAGCTTGTTGCAGATCACCAAGTGCTCTCATTCTCAAACACTGGGTAATAAAGACTGGGTGTCTGCGTTTGGTGAGTTACGCTACTTCCAGACATTTACACTGTTTCTAATTGTAAAACTTACGTTACTGTGTTAAACCTTCAACACAAGACGATATCTCTCAGTGAATATGTTATTATAGCATTTTAAATTTGATCAACAATGAAATATTGAAAACCAAATTATTTTTGTCCTCGGAAGAAGTTAGATGTGCAACCTACAACTGCAAATGGATGCAGTGAATCAGATTAGACGTTTGGTAATGTAGATTTTATCTATAGACTCTTAGAGAAACAAGGATAAAATGACTCATCTATCTCACCTTCCTGATTTGCAAATGTAAGTCTTAACACATGACTTAAATACCACATTTATAAATTATCTTTAGGGAAATAGTACATCAGAGTATTTCGTCAAATGAGATTTGGAATATAAGTATGTGCACTTTTCGTCCGAGATACTATCCGATAACTGTGTCGGAATCGTTCATAAAATATTGAAAGTGTTCACTCTACTTTAATATTAAATGTTTGTTTTGCGAAGCTCACACTTTTTTTTTTTAGGTAAATATTGGAAAAAATTATCACTTACTCCTTTCTCATAGACTTGACAGACGACTGTAATTCCTTAATTATTTTGAACTGTCAATTACGAGTATAAATGTGTTACGTCGTAACCATCAGACACCGGGAGATTACTTTTCCACCTTTTCCAGACTGAGCCGACCTAGATCAGCCTGATAAATCAATCTCTATGAAGTGCACTTTAGCGCAAGTTGCATCAGCGCTTAAGCACAACAAACTTCAAAACGTGATCTGCGCAATGAGGGAAAGTTGAAAATGTCGTCACGGAAATGCTGGTGCAGGTAAATTCAGCGTGAGGAAGGTTGTGATTCACTTAAGCAGATCCTGTTTAAAGATTCAGAACTGTGTTTTCAGCATTAATACTTGACGCTGCTCTGTAGACATGTAATGCATTCTTAAGGTTGCCAAGGCAGCGAGTTGAATGTTTAAGGCCGCCTCACCTTCTTAACTGTCTCTCAATTATTAACGACGAACTCGGGGTAGTTTTCGCGCAGGATTTCACAAGCCGACGGCGAGGGAAAGCCGGGGGACCTCTCTGGCGGCACGCATCAATAAAACACAGACAGATCTTCACAGGGCTGCTCGGAGATTTTTCCCACATTGATCCTTCAAAATAAGTTAGTGAGGAAAGTGTTTTGTGAAACAAATGACAGCCCCCTTCTGCTCTATCGGACACGAACAAAAGAAATTCCCATTCGGAATATTTTCTAGTGAATTTCCAATTTTGGCATTTACTTTCCTCTGCACGGAAACTTGCCGAACGCCTTGGTCGGGAACGTGAATTGGATCTAACAAAAAGTATTCATGAGAGAATATTATCTCAATAAAAACAAACTGGCCTGGGGTATGTAACCATACAATCAATGGACACGACTTTTTTAATGTCAAGTATGAACTACATATTTTATTCTCATTACCTTATGAAATAGTACGTGATAACTGAAGAAAACATATAATTCTCAGCTGCACGTGATCAGCTGACAACTTCACCAGTAACAAGAACATAAAATTATTTTCTAACGTCTATATTAAAGGCAATGATTTATAATACGTATTTTCTCTTGTGTTGTAAGTAGGTTGTTTAGGTTGTTATGTTGGTAACGCTACATAGCGCTCTGTATGCAAATTACTGACTGTGCTTGTGTAGTCTGAGGCTGGTCGGCATTGTTGCAATGTTTGTTATTGTAGTGTAGGGAAGCTAGATGTGAACAGCACGTAGCGCTGTGCAGTTGGAGGTGGGCCGCCAGCAGTGGTGGATGTGGGGAGAGACATGACAGAGTTTTGAGAGCGGACGATCTGGAAATTTGTAAGACTGGATGTCATGATCTGATATACACTACTGGAAATTGAAATAAGAACACCGTGAATTCATTGTCCCAGGAAGGGGAAACTTTATTGACACATTCCTGGGGTCAGATACATCACATGATCACACTGACAGAACCACAGGCACATAGACACAGGCAACAGAGCATGCAGAATGTCGGCACTAGTACAGTGTATATCCACCTTTCGCAGCAATGCAGGCTGCTATTCTCCCATGGAGACGATCGTAGAGATGCTGGATGTAGTCCTGTGGAACGGCTTGCCATGCCATTTCCACCAGGCGCCTCAGTTGGACCAGCGTTCGTGCTGCATGTGCAGACCACGTGAGACGACGCTTCATCCAGTCCCAAACATGCTCAATGGGGGACACATCGGGAGATCTTGCTGGCCAGGGTAGTTGACTTACACCTTCTAGAGCGCGTTGGGTGGCACGGGATACATGCGGATGTGCATTGTCCTGTTGGAACAGCAAGTTCCCTTGCCGGTCTAGGAATGGTAGAATGATGGGTTCGATGACGGTTTGGATGTACCGTGCACTATTCAGTGTCCCCTCGAGCAATTCGGCGGTACGTCCACCCGGCCTCCCGCATGCCCACTATACGCCCTCACTCAAAGTCCGTCAACTGCACATACGGTTCATGTCCACGCTGTCGTGGCATGCTACCAGTGTTAAAGACTGCGATGGAGCTCCGTATGCCACGGCAGACTGGCTGACACTGACGGCGGCGGTGCACAAATGCTGCGCAGCCAGCGCCATTCGACGGCCAACACCGCGGTTCCTGGTGTGTCCGCTGTGCCGTGCGTGTGATCATTGCTTGTACAGCCCTCTCGCAGTGTCCGGAGCAAGTATGGTGGGTCTGACAGACCGGTGTCAATGTGTTCTTTTTTCTATTTCCAGGAGTGTATATAACTTTTGAACACTATGAAGGTAAACATATTGTTTATTTTCTACCAAAATCTTTTATTTGCTAACTATGCCTATCAGTAGTTAGTGCTTTCAATAGTTAGAATCTTTTATTTAGCTGGCAAAATTGGCGCTCGCTGTATTGCAGTAGTTCGAGTAACGAAGATTTTTGTGAGGTAAGTAATTCATGAAAGGTGTAGGTTATTGTTAGTCAGGGCCATTTTTTTGTAAGGATTATTGAAAGTCAGATTGCGTTGCTCTGAAAATATTGTGTGTCAGTTTAGTGATGATCAGAATTAGCAAAGAGAGAAATGTCAGAGTACGTTAAGTTTTACACAGCTGTTTGAAAATCACATAATGTAAGAGGTTTATCTGCATAGTAATTCATTAAGTTTTCTAAGGGGACGTTTCAGTATTTCCTGTGTGGCATTTCCAGTGGCCTGAAAGGTGTTTAATTTTAGTAAAATAATATTTAGCTATGTTCATTTAATCTATTATTAACTCTGTTTACACGTTAACCTCAGTCTCCTAGATGCTAGTCCATTACAGAAATTTTCAGCTTTCCACTGGTTACGCTACACCAATTAAAATTAAGGTGGCAGAATATCAATTATTGTGTTGAAGACATGCGTTTCGATCGACTTAAAATCTTCTTTGGAGTTGTGCCAACTGAACAGTACCAGCAATGTGCTTCAACAGTTACTTACTTTTGCTTAAAAGCATCGTTAGTCAGTCGTTCTCACTTTTCCCGTAGGAAACAGATTTTCTTTAGTAACAGACATATGCGAAGCAAATTTTGGTGTAACATCATCCTTCATCTGACTGTCCATCTTGTTCGTTGTATTCCAATTGGTCTTCGTCCAAATTCTGTCCATCTAGGGCTCTTCTCGGAAGTCTTCCTGGTCACGTTCTCTTAACATGGCAAACAATATAAGCCTATTACTCTCCATAGTTTCAGTTAGGGGCTTAATCATCAGAGTGTTTCGTATTATTTCATTCTCGTCTTACCAAGGATTCCTCGTAGATAGCGCATCTCCCTTGCTTGTATTCTGCTCAGATTGTTCTTTGTCCTAGTCCAAAATTTTGATCCATAAGTCAAAATTGGCCGACAGTATTACTTGTGCATCATGATCTTTGGCTTGATAGATATTTTCCAGTTCTAGTTATATTCGATACGCAATAATAAAATTTCGAACAATTTTCTATTCTATCCGAAATTTCATCCCCGATGTTTCCTTTCTTAGTTAATTCACTTCCTAGGCACTTGAAAGCATCTATTTAATAATTTATGCACTGCAAGTTAGATCCTTCATTTTTTAAATTTTTCTTCTGAGTTTCATTACTTTCTAATAAGTTTACTTCCATTCCTTCTTCTTCATTCAATCTCTGCCAGGTGTTTGGCTATTCTACCGATTTCTGTTCATTTTCGTCCTCTATCATCACATCATCTGCATATGTTATGATATCATTTGTTGACACTTAGTGAAATTAGGTTTCGATGATGTCTGATATCTTATATTTTGCAGTCTATTGTAACAACACTAACTGCTGTGGCTTATGAGGAGCTGCTCTACACTGCTCACCGTTCTTTTGAACTCCCTACGCACAGTTATTGAGTTTGTAGACTGTAGCACTTTTGGAACAGACTGTTCCCACGCGGCTTTTTATAACTACTCACCGAAATCATCGAAGCCCCTGTCCGTCAGTAGATGATACTACATCTACATGTACATACATACTTCGCAATGCACCATACGGTGCCTGGCGGAGGGTACCACAACTAGCATCTTCTCTCCGTGTTCCACTCCCAAACAGAACGACGGAAAAATGACTACCTATATGCCTCTGTAAGAGCCCTAATCTCTCTTATCTTATCTTTGTGGTCTTTCCGCGAAATATAAGTTGGCGGCAGTAAAACTGTACTGCAGTCAGCCTCAAATACTAGTTCTCTAAATTTTCTCAGTAGCGATTCACGAAAATAACGCCTCATTTCCTCCAAAGACCCCCAACCGAGTTCCTGAAGCATTTACGTAACACACACGTGATGATCAAACCTACCAGTAACAAATCTGGCAGCCCGCCGCTGAATTGCTTCTATGTCCTACCTCAGTCCGACGTGACGGGGATCCCAAACACTCGAGCAGCACTCAAGAATAGGTCGTATTAGTGTTTTATAAGCGGTCTCCTTTACAGATGAACCACATATTCCCAAAACTCTACCAATGAACCGAAGACGACTACCCGCCTTTCCCACAACTGCCATTACATGCTTCTCCCACTTCATATAGCTCTGCATTGTCAAGCGCTATACTACTAATGGAGTATTCGAACATTACGGGATTCTTTTTCCTATTCATCTGCATTAATTTACATTTATCTATATTTAGAGCTACCTGCCATCCTTTACACCATTCACAAATCCTGTGCAAGTCATCTTGTAGCCCCCTTCACCTTCCCGCACACCACAACATCATCAGCAAACAGCTGTACATTGCTATCCACCCTATCCAAAAGGTCATTTATGTAGATAGAAAACAACAGCGGACCTACCACACTTCCCTGGGGCACTCCAGATGATACCCTCACCTCCGGTGAACACCCACCATCGAGGACAACGTACTCGGTTCCATTACTTAAGAAGTCTTCGAGCCACTCACATACTTGGGAACCAATCCCACATGCTCGTACCTTAGGAGTCTGCAGTGGGGCACCAAGTCAAACGCTTTCCGGAAGTCAAGGAATATGGCATCCGTCTGATACCCTTCATCCATGGTTCGCAAGATATCATGTGAGAAAAGGGCGAGTTGCGTTTCGCAGGATCGATGCCCTCTAAAGCCGTACTATCTTGCCTTCGCATAGCTGTGGATGTACCTTCACGTTTCCACTTTACGATCACATGACGAACAGTCTACTTGGGCCCCTGTAGCATGACGGAAATACCCGTGATGGATTTGTTGATTAGATGCCCTCCAATGACTAGTTGGCGTTCTAAGTCAATGAACTCTCCTGACCGATCCATTCTACTTTATCCTTTCTCGGCTGAAAACACAGTACTGGCCGCTCCACGTCTCGCAATATCGAGTGGTTAATTCCGTATTAAGCCCACTTGTGGTGTGGTATTTTAGGGCCCGCGTGTATCACAGGCGGCCCCAGGCTGAAGGGCGTGCAGGCGCCTGCGACAGCCAGTAGGGTGTCCAGCGCCGAGCAGGGCAGGGCACAGCCTCGGAGGATCGATGCGGCCCGCCGACACGGATTGCCTCTCGTGTCCGGCGTTTACACAGCGCGCGACCCGCCACCGGCCTCTGCCCTGATCCGATCCGCCTGCCTGCGATCCCGCCGGGCAGCAGGGAGGCGGCCGCACTCTGCGACACCCCTGTCTCTCATTCTCTCTTTCTCTCTCTCTCTCTCTCTCTCTATCTCTCTCTCTCTCTCTGCTGCCTAGGAGGCAGAGGTCTGTTGCTCAAACTGAACGGCGCAATGAGTGTAGAGAGTTGGTGCACTAACACGTCTAGCATGGAATGAGATTTTCACTCTGCAGCGGAGTGTGCGCTGATATGAAACTTCGTGGGAGATTAAAACTGTGTGCCGGACCGAGACTCGAACTCGGAATCTTTGCCTTTCACAGGCAAGTGCTCTACCAACTGAGCTACCCAAGCGCGACTCACGCCCTGTCCTCACAGCTGTGCTTCTGCCAGTTCCTCGTCTCCTACCATCCAAACTTTACAGAAGCTCTCCTGCGAACCTTGCAGAACTAGCACTCCTGAAAGAAAGGATATTGCGGGGACATGGCTTAGCCACAGCCTGGGGCATGTTTCCAGAATGAGATTTTCACTCTGCAGCGGAGTGTGCGCTGATATGAAACTTCGTGGCAGATTAAAACTGTGTGCCGGACCGAGACTCGAACTCGTGACCTTTACCTTTCGCGGGCAAGTGCTCTACGTACTGAGCTATCCAAGCACGACTCACGCCCCGTTTTAATCTGCCAGGAAGTTTCAAATCTAGCATGGTCCTGAATTTTAGTGCAGAATTTCCTTCATCAGGGAGGAGAGAGGGGAAAGAAAGGAAAGAAGGGAAAGTGGATTTAGTTACTCACAACCCAGATTATGAAGCAACAGGTTGTTGCTTCATAACCTGGGTTGTGAGTAACTAAATCCACTTTCCCTTCTTTCCTTTCCTTCCCCTCTCTCCTCCCTGATGAAGGAACATTTATTCCGAAAGCTAGGAACTTAAATTTTCGGTTGTTTTTTGTGTTTCTATCGGCTGTACTGAGCTGAGGTAAGTACTGGCCAGCCCCTCTATTTCTTTGTTAGTAAATTTAGTTTTTGGTAGTCGTTTGGAATCGCATCGACTCAACCATACTTCAAACTCCAAAAATTTATTACACTGCGTATAACACTGTCAGTCTCGCAATGTAGGTGATGGATACCATTTGAATATTTTTAGATGAAGTTTCATTGATAATAATCAGAAAACAATGAAAAAAATCTCTCCCAAATATTCAGGTACACAATTAGAATGAAACTTCCGTAAGACTGTAACTTTAAAAACCGGTATACTCTAGAATATTTCGCAGGGATAAAGCTGACAACAGTATTGTGTTTTTGTGCAATATATACGAACACAACAAAATAAATTTCATCGGTATTAACATCATATTCGAGAAAATCCGAGAACGGTTTTCAGTGCCCTTGCATTATCGAACGTGATAGCACAGTTTCGTAAGACCCTGGACACCTTTTCGGGTGAGTCCTACTGAATACATAGTGGACAACATCCTCACATCGTAAGCAACGGAGACACTTATTAAATTCATTTATTACGGTTTCATTCTACCTGCTCTATTCCTTTGTGCTGATTTGTGCTTATGTTACTTGCAGTCTTAACATTTATGCACTACAGTAATTTTGGACGTCACCGTTGTGATACTTGGCATTTTATCTCCAGACTGGCTCATGTCATGTGCTAATCATAATCTAATTTATAAGAATTAGTATTTGAACTTAATTCCCACAACTTAATGATATAGTTAACGACCGTAAGGAATAGCGTCAGTGTGTGCCATCAAAAGCCGTTTGCCTGTTTATTAACTCCTCTTCTTTACTGGTGGAGGTTTTACGTGTAATTTTCCCTGTAGCTCAGCTGAGTGCCCACAAGTCAAGTGAGACAGGCCAGGACAGTGATCCAGTGTAAGGACTGAACCCATGTGGGCTGTGGGCCGCGGTTTCAAAGGACAGTGCAAACTGTATCAACTGCTACCAGTTGGTATTAGCTGCTTATCACGGGGTTGTCAGGCCTGGAGACAGACAAAAATCTTTCTACCGTTTATCGCATATTGCTTTGCACTCTACAGGACACTGGTCCAGGCTTACTAGGTAACGTGGTATGCTGAACACCTGAAATCAGAGAGAGTTGAAGTTTTCACGAATGGAGCATCCAGGCAAACCAAACTTCAATGGAAATTTGTTTTGTCCCGAGAACTCTCTTTCCAGTAAGAGTACGTGAAGACCAGTCGGTGATACATAAAGAGCATAAGTTCCATGAGAAGCGGCTGGCCTATGTTGTGAACAGAAATTCTTTTCCCTTCTAGAGCAGGGTCACCACTCTGTCAAGACTTTGGTTGAGGTGGATGACCTCGAGGCTAGAGTGCTGTAAGAGGCTTCTCATTGGCTAACCTAAACAAATAGCACATTAAGGGAAGTCTAGCTGTTAATTTTCCAGAAGTGCATACGTGGAGGTGCCACATTGCCTGAAATATAAAATTGACCAAAGAGTGGGAGAGAAACTTTCAATTTTCTAAGAAATGCCAGCGTGGATCTCTAACGATTGGATGATGTTGTAAAACTAGTATACGGAGGGATGGTTGTTGACTTCCTGCCAAATACATCACTGACCAGCACTCTGTCGAACGGTTTCCATTGCTGCACAAGAAGTGTGTGGACTTGCAGTGGGGAGAATGAATTCAGTGTACGTACAGGGAACAATTCGGTTCAAGGAGACGTCTACATCTACATCTACATGGATACTCTGCAAATCACATTTAAGTGGTGGGCAGAGGGTTCATCGAACCACCTTCACAATTCTCTGTGATTCCAATCTCGTATAGCGCGCCGAAAGAAAGAACACCTGTATCTTTCCGTACGAGTTCTGATTTCCCTTATTTTATCGTGGTGATCGTGTCTCCCTATATAGGCCAGTGTCAACAAAATAATTTTGTATTCTGAGGAGAAAGTTGGTGATTAGAATTTAGTGAGAAGATTCCGT
The DNA here is from genome assembly GCF_023897955.1 of Schistocerca gregaria. Lineage (NCBI taxonomy): Eukaryota > Metazoa > Arthropoda > Insecta > Orthoptera > Acrididae > Schistocerca > Schistocerca gregaria. The sequence goes on from NC_064921.1 coordinate 462,888,051, forward strand.
CGCAACGAAGAACGCCTTTCTTTTTATGATGTCCAGCCCAAATCCTTTATCATTTCTGTGACCCTCTCTTCTATATTTTTCGATAATACAAAACGTGCTGCCCTTCTCTGAACTTTTTCTATGTACTCGGTCAGTTCTGTCTGGTAAGGATCCCACACCGCGCAGCAGTATTCTAAAAGAGGAGGTACAGGCGTAGTGTAGGCAATCTCCTTAGTAGATCTGTTACATTTTCTAAGTGTCCTGCCAATAAAACGCAGTCTTTGGTTAGCCTTCCCTACAACATTTTCTATGTGTTCCAATTTCAGTTGTGTCCGCCACCGGTAGATGAGTGGTCAGCGCGACAGACTGTCAATCCTAAGGGCCTAGGTTCGATTCCTGGTTGGGTCGGAGATTTTTTCCGCTCAGGGACTGGGTGTTGTGTTGTCCTAATCATCATTTCATCCCCATCGACGCGCAAGTCGCCGAAGTAGAGTCAAATCGAAAGCCTTGAACCCGGTGAATGGTCTACCCGGTGGGAGGCCCTAGTCACACGACCTTTACACTTAATTTAAGTTGTTCGTGATTGTAATACCTAGGTATTTAGTTGAAATTACGGCTTTTAGATCAGACCAATTTATCGTGTAACCGAAGTTTAACGAATTCCTTTTAGCGCTCATGTGGATGACCTCACACTCTTCGTTATTTAGGGTCAATTATCAATTTTCGCACCACTCAGATATCTTTTCTGAATCGTTTTGCAATTTGTTTTGATGTTCCGATGAATTTATTAGTCGTTAAAAGACAGCGTCATCTGCCAACAACCTAAGACGGCTGCTGAGATTGTCTCCCAAATCGTTTATATACATCAGGAACAGCAAAGGGCCTATAACACTACCTTTTCGAACGCCAGTAACTACTTGTGTTTTACTCGATGACTTTCCGTCAATTACTACGAACTGTGACCTCTCTGACAGGAAATTATAAATCCAGTGACATAACTGAGACGATATTCCATAAGCACAGAATTTCACTACAAGCCACTTGTGTAGTACAGTGTCAAAAGCCTTCCAGAAATCCAGAAATACGGAATCGATCTGAAATCCCTTGTCTATAGCACTTCATGTGAATAAAGAGCTAGTTGTGTTTCACAGGAACGATGTTTTCCAAACCCATATTGACTGTGTATCAATGACAGTTTTCTTCGAGGTAATTAATAGTGTTTTGAACACAATATATGTTCCAAAATCCTGCTGCATATCGACGTTAACGATATGGGGCTGTAATGTAGTGGATTACTCCTACTATCTTTGTGTACGTTCTAATCGAACAACGGTGGATTTGAGAGGCGGAGCACTTCGAGACTTCACGTGACTCATCTGTGTAAAATGACTGCTCCGACAGTGCACCGTCGTATAATACCTCGTTTGCATAACACTACCGTCATCTGTGTATGTGGATATCGCTGTCCCACGACTTTGGTCACCTCAAAGTATTATGCGGGAGGTTAATCCAGAGTCGGGTTGCTGCTATTGAGAAGAACTTGGAGAAAGTAGCTGCACGATGAAGTGGGACAGAAGGGATTTTGCCCTGGTGGGAACGGAGGTTTCCTCCACGTTGTTCAGATGAGAGAAAAATTGTTGGACAGTGTCGCTTGATAAGACAGCACAGTAGGCAGATGGTATGGATTTCTACACCGACACAGAACTTCCGAAAATTAATTTTGGATCCACTGTACGGTCCGGTAGCTCTCGTACAACGTACCCGACATCCAGCCCCACAGTGTCAAAATCAGCGGAAGGTGGAAACGGCGCAGCGGCGACCGCGACAGCGGACAGTGCGGCCTTTGTCGGGCCGCCACAGTGTCCGTCCGTTAATTACGGCGGCGCGCTGACGGCCGGTCCACGGCCGGTGACGGCTGTCGCCCGCAGGCAGCCGCCTCTGCTGCGCGCCGCATCCGACCCGCCTGCTTCCAATACCGCCAGCGCTCCGTCTTAATTACCCTGCAGGCCGGCCACACAGGTAAGCTACCTCCCTCAAATGGCTCTCCCGCGATCCTACTATTAATAGGCGACTGCTTCCCTGTCGTTTGCGCCACGCCGGAAACCTATTTTAATGCAGCTGCATCCACCAAAGATCCCCTTGAGTGCGAAATCGTGGAAGGTCAATGACACTCGTAGTTACGGCATTCGACGCCTCACATATTGTCTACCATGCAACAATACTATTGGCTGCTAATGGCAACAGGGGTCGGTACTGGAGGTGTCTAATAGAGAAGCCTGTATAGGGAGAGAGTGGCCAACCGGACGATACGGCGGCCATTTTTCTGCCAAACTGCGGGTGGGACTTTTGAATGGCCAGTAGTGGAGTAGTGGAGTACACACTCACCGAATCAAAAGCACAAGACAATATGGCGAAATCATTCGTTAAATGCCTTTGTTTATAAGAATAATATGTTATAATAATTTTCACACAGGCAATTTACAGGCCTGTTTTCAAATTTAACTATGTATATTGCAAGTTGTTTTATATGTAGTAAAAAGCAAAAACGACTTACTTCGCATGGATAAGAGTACTTGGTTGGTTTCCACAAGGCTCCTGTTTGATTTATGTCAGCCCTGTTGACTGATACTGCCCACTGCTTTCGTCTTTTTTCCCTGCGGGGAAATGCTAACACGCGAAATCCAATTTCGCCACTATTGGAACAACAAAATGCAGCACAACCTGGCATAGTTTACGAACGTCTGCAGAACGAATTACAGATGTCAAAAACAATACTGTACAATTACTAGCACGTTTACTTCAAATATGTAGGCCTACCTGCTTCATCACAAAACGCTTCATTATTTAAACTCGTTTTTGAGATCTCAAACGCTAATTACGTATTAAAAATGATATAAAACTATATCTAACATGCATGCACAACGCATAACAAGTCTCTCAATAATTCAAATACCTTTTAATCGTTTCCAAAATTCCTCTGAACTTCAATTCAACTCAAAAGCACGGCGAACTTATGAAGCGCGAGAGACGTTTGGCGCCATTTTTCTGCCAAAGCTAATCAGCCAATCACGGGCAATTTCACCTATGGCCACTCTCTTCCTATACACGCTCTCTATGTCCAATGGTGAGTACAGCAGGAGGCTACGGAGCGCAGTTGAACTGCTCAGTCGACGGGTAACTCACAACACTGCACAGTATTAGTGGTGCTGATACTAGGCAGAGGAATGGTAGCGACAAACAAATCGAAAACTGCATTATATCTGCAAAAAAACAGTTGCCGAAGTGGACATTTCCTCAGAAAGGAACACAAGGAATTTCGCAGAGTGAGGAAAAAGTGGCAGATTAAATTCTGGCATTTCTGCAATATGAGTCAGTGGAATAAATGGAGTCGTCATGTACGCTCGACTCTTTGGACAATGTACATCAGGAGCACAATGATGTCGATACATCCTTCACAAGGGAAAGTGATACTGAAACATGTGTCGAGTTGTATAGTTCATCATCCTCGTCGGATAGGCAGCCACAAATACTGTCTCTACTGAAACGTAGTAAAGGACAAACCCAGAAGCGGACACTAAACGTAATTACGTACATAAAAGATCACCCGCATCACAGCAAAAAAAAAAAAGGACAAATTTCGTGTAAGTTCACAGCAATATGACGGTGGAGTGCATAAGAAAGAATACGGACATTCAAGGGCGGACACGGCGAACTTTTAACAAAAACTGGTGTTTGCTCGTTTCGAAGATGCTAGGTACAATTTTCAGGATGTGTGTGATTATGACCTACTACGGTATGCACATCAAATTTGCGGGCGACATAGATTACAGTGATTTCAAGGGAAGCAGTAGATTGTTGCGTTACATCAAACAGTGCCACAGAACTGGAAAATGTAAGATAACTTAATTTCAAACCACGAGTCAATTTGAATATGAACAGAAAACTACGGAGGCGGTCCGAAAATTTGTAGAGGAGATGAAACAAATTTATCCAACCGTTCAGTAGGGAATTTGTTTTCAACTCCGACCAATCGGGATTTCAAGTGGAAATGTATATGAGTGGAACCCTGCAAATTAGAGGTACCAAGGGAGTTGCATTAAGATCAACTAACATCAGTGCCTTAACGCATTCGTATACAATTGTTCCGACTGTTTATCTTGATGGTACATTGGTTAGAAATTTATGTATTGTACTGCGAGAAGCTGGACGTGCTCTGCCTCCTATGATTCTTTCTCGTGTGCGCAATCTTGGAAGGGCAGCATGGAATATTTAAGTCACATCAAATAAGAATGGGAAAATGAGATAACAGAACTGAAACTATGGTATGCGCACTGCTTTTGGCTAATAGCTGGTCAAAATAACTTGCTTTTCCTTAATATCTGGTCTGCGTATAAAAATCATTCTCCTTTAGAGGACACTATTCCTCCTGCGTGACGTTGCAGTTCACACTACGTGGAACCGATGGACAAATTCAGTCTCTGGATGTTTCTTTTTTTCCGTACCTATAACACATATTATCGCACTATCTGCAGCTACGCCTTAAAGGATAGCGAGATTGACGAAAGCTCCATGACAGACTGTTTCGCATGCGGCTGCATGCCGTCACATTCCATCAGTTATCATCCCATTACACCAGCATGATTATATATCCATTCTTTAAGAGAGGATACTTAGCTGATCGTCCTGGATGGTTTGTAATTTCCAAGGAACTCATCTTCGTGTTTGATGGTGCGAACTTTTGTGATCATGATCTAAGTGGATAATTTGTTTTGAACATTTCTTGAATACCGACGATGCCTATTTTGTGAAGGGTAATTAATACACACATTCCATAGAAGGTTGATCCCTGCACCTCCAAGGCACTCATTTTCTGTCACCCTCCTGATGCATATGGTGAGTCATTAGCAGCAAATATTTTACCTGCCGTAATCGTTAAAACAACACTTGAAATGAGCCTTACTGAAGATTCAACTTGCGACCGTCCACTCAAGGCAGTAGCTGAGCGCACGGAGATCTGATATTAAAGCAGATGTATTCCGATAATTCACGACTGCGCGTTATTGCGGTGTCGTTGGGTTTCGGCGGACATGCCGGGGAATAACTACGTCTACAACTGCAGCAGCTGCTTCTGTTGATTAATGGTATGAAGAGATCAAACGTCTAAGATCATCAGTCTGTTAGTCATCCGCCTCCCCCCTCATGGGGATGGAATCTGTATGCCCTATGTATTTCGTGTAGAGTTAATCGTACATGCAAGAGAGAGAGTATGTTCTAAACGTTTGCATAACGTGTATCTCAGGTGGAGAGGAAGAACTTGTATGATGACGTCATTGAGAAAGAAATTGGAGTCGATATGTAAGACATTTGGTAGCTAGTATTAGACTTCTATAGCTTGGGAAGACTCACAGTCAAATTAGGCAGAGGAGGTAGATAACACTACTTCGGAATTTCTAAAATCATTTGGAGGAAGTGGCTCTGTAGTGACTATTCAAGTTAGCGTGTGGAATCGATGAGATAGGCGATATACCATCAGACTTTCGAAAAAATATCGTCAACACAAGTGAAGGTAACAAGAGTTGAAGAGAGCGAGAACTACTGAACGATCAGCTTCACAGCTCATGTATCCAGCTGTTCCACAGGTATAATATACTGAAGAAGAACGGGAAAGAAAATTGAGGAGCTTTAGATGACGATCATTTAGGCTTTCTGAAAGCTAAGGGCACTACAGAGGCAGTTATGACGTTGCAATTGATAATGGCAGCAAGACTGAAGAAAAATCAGGACACGCTGATCGGTTTTGTTTACCTGGAAAAAGCATGTAAAATGGTGCAAAATGTTTCATATTTTTAGAAAAATGGGAGTAAGATATAGGGAAAGACATAAGAACCATGAGGCAATGATCGGAATGGAAGCCCAAGAACGAAGCACTTGTATTGAAACGGGTATGAAACAGGGATGTCGACTTTTGCCCCTATTGTTCCGCAATAGCTCAAGGAACAAGCAATGACGGAGATAAAAGGTTCAAGTGTTGGGTTAAAATTCATTGTGGAAGGATGTCCATGATAAGATTCACTGGTGAAGTTGCTATCCTCAGCGAGGGTGAAGAACATTTACAGGGCACACTGGATGGAAAGAATAGTGTAATGAGTACATAAAATGGACAGAGAGTACATCGAAGACAGATAAAAGAAAGGAGGAGTAACAGAAATTAGATTAGCATTAAACTTAACATGAAAATAGGGGACCACGAGGCAGACGAAGGTAAGGAGTCCTGCTACCTTGGAATCAAAATAACACACGAAGAACAAAGCAACGAGGACATAAAAAACAGAAGAGCACAAGCAAAAATGCATTTCTCACCAAGAGAAGTCTGTTAGTATAAAACATAGGCCTGCTAACGTGCGTCTGGAGCACTGCATTGTATGGTAAAGAATGTGGGAAAACTGAGAGGAATAAAGTAGAAGCGTTTGAGATTAAGTGCTAGTAACGGATGTTGAAAATTAGATAAAGTTTTAAGATAGGGAATAAGGAGGTTGCCAGCGGAAGCAATAAATAATGGAACTCGTGCAAAATATTGACAACAAGGAAGGACAGGATCATAGGATACGTCTTAAGAAAGCAGCGGAAAACCCCCATGGTACAAGAAACAGCTGTAGAGGGGCAAAACTGTAGGGGCAGACAGAGAGTAAAACACATCTAATAAATAATTAAATGACACATGGTCTTACTGCTACTCGGATATGAAGAGGTTGGCACGGGAAAGGAAATCGTGGCTTACCACATAAAACCAGTCATAGGACTGATTGCCTCAAAAATAAATAAATATACTTTTATCTGTACACTCATTAGGCTCACAGAATACTAGTGAAGTAATATATATTGCCTAATATACTCAGTAATGAGTGGAAATATCTAGAAGTATCGTGGAACAACATGCGCTACAGCAGTGAATACACATTTTCATAGGGTGGAGCATTTGTATTATGTGAGCCCTAAAATGGCGGAGAATAGAAAGACGCACCGCCTGAGTTGTACACACCATCCATCTAACAGCAGTCAGGGAGCAGGGAGACATTTTTAGTTGCTTGCTGTAACATCAGAATGGAGCAGGTAGACTGTCTGTTGTCAAAAGGAGAATTAAAACTTATTTAAATTAAATTCTGATTCCAAACGACTTCCTGGAGATCCTAGGGCGTGCTGGAAAGTAATTCCTTAAAATATTTTTACGTGAAAGCTCTTAAAGATTATTGAATAAAACAAACTTTATTAACATTCCACATCGTTATTCTTCTTGTCTACATATTTATTCCTCGACAGGCATCCTGGCGAAGAACACATTTCTTCCAGCGAGAGACCAGATTGTAGTTCTGTCACCGTAGAATGTTTGACTTTCTTAACAGAGCGACAACCTCACTTGTGCCTGCACGCTTCATAACTATGAAAATTAAGTCCTCGATCTTAAAGTTTTGTCGTCCACTACGAGCTCTGTCGTACCTGTTCATTTAGTACCACTGTTTATCTCATTAAGAGCACAAACAACCCAACGTCACACATTACTGATCTCGATGTAATCATCACCGCACTCAGCTTTCAGTCGTCTATGGATTTAAATTTGAGACACGTTTTCTGCCGTAAACCTGTGTCCCTTCCTACTTTCCTACGAGTCCACTTGCTGTGTATAAGGGCCAGACACATTCATTGTAGTTTCAGTAATTCATGTACGTTTCGTATTCCCCGTGAATATTAACATGTCTGAAAAGGTCAACAGATATTTGCAAGGGTCATTCGGTTTCAGTTATTTTCATCACACCTTTATACAATTTGATAGACATTCGACAGCCGTGGAACAGGTACTGTCACGTTATATATTCGTCTGATCGTTAGTTGACTTTTAAATCAAGATTCATATGGCATCACGACTTGTGTGTAACTTATCTGATTTCTAGGTAGTAGTTCGTAATGATGGCTTTAATGTTTACTTTAGCCAACATACAAGTAGAGCTACTACAGTGTCTTTCAGCCGGGGTAACGGTGCTTATGAAAAGACCTAGCGCGCTGAGGAGACATGGGAAATATACGGATTATTTTGAATCTACAGACTGTTATCAAAGTACACCAAAGGAAAAGAAATTTCGTAACGACGAGGGAATCAGCTTTGCAACGATTTTCGCTCTGTGCTGGCTCCTCTTCTCTTGCCAACAATGTTCCAAGTGTGCAGAACGTATTGTAGCGCCTCACGGCGGCTGCCCAGTGAACTAGCGGCCTGGAGGCTCGCCACAACGCAGCAGCGACCAAGAGAGACCGCCACCTGGCTTTGTGACAAGATCAGCGCATCCCTCTGGCTAGCAAGTCACTCGTGGTTAAGAAAACAGCAAAGCTGTTTCCTGACCGCACTTCTTATTCCGTAGACAAATTCCGCACATGCGGAAGACTGGAACAGAGATAGAAGTTTATCATTCGTTACGGTGTTAGACTACGTGGGCCAATGAGACGGTCGCTTTGTGCTTATTAGCATTTTATAATAAGAACATGCACTTGCAGTGGACACTATCATGTGGCAGTACTGTTCGACCGTTTCAACACTCCTTTCACATCTGTGGTTTTTGTTAGTTACTAGCGAGAGGTTTTATAGACTTATAATATCGGCGTCTAAGAAATAATATAATAATAATAGCGGTTTTCAGATCCCCTGACATCGATATTATTTTACTGCACATTTTCTTTATAATCAGTAGAAGACTTGTACATCGACATTCCACATGAGATTTCGTTAAATTACATACATGATAAGGACGACTGATGGCAATTCCAATGCACAAAATACCAACAGCGTAGTCTCTAGAATCTAGTACGTTTAGATATGCTATCTGTTATGAGGTGCCGGCCGCGGTGGTCTCGCGGTTCTAGGCGCGCAGTCCGGAACCGCGCGACTGCTACGGTGGCAGGTTCGAATCCTGCCTCGGGCATGGATGTGTGTGATGTCCTTAGGTTAGTTAGGTTTAACTAGTTCTAAGTTCTAGGGGACTGATGACCTAAGATGTTAAGTCCCACAGTGCTCAGAGCCATTTTTTGTTATGAGGTACAGGGACTGATTTCTGCATGGGAGGAACCAAGACGCTTATTACGATGTCCACCACGATGTACATCATATAGCAGACACAATATATGAATAACGCACTATGTGCGGTTAAGAACTGCACCTTTCAACGCGTGCGTGCATGATGAACGAGTGGAAGTTAGCTTTACAAAACAGCAAACATAAAAACCTTTTCAACGACCGCATACACTGGTGGTAATGTTTTATAAGCTTTGGCAGCTTTATTCGTTTATTACCTAAAGTTATTTGAATAGCAGTAGATAATATAGAAGCTGTAACATTTAATTATTATTCAGATTTTCTTAAGCCGCCAGCACAAGGGTCGTGGATTCGAACATTAATGTTGACGGGCCGAGTTCAGCATGATGGTGAACGCTCTGAAACGATACGGCTTGTGCGTAGAGTGCGCGTGTCTGAAAGGGGTGCAACCGATCGCAGTGCACTCCAACGGCACTTGTCGGCTGTGTTTGGGTTACAAATCACACACTTTGTTTACGGGATGGCCGGCCGTAAGATTGCTATTAAAAAACACAGTTCCTCTCTCTCATATGTATTCTTGTGGTTCTGTCTGTCGCTTACATGGTTACCCAACATCCACGAACATGTTGTAAGTCGGAAAGAGAAATTCCATACACTACCAGTAAAGATGTCAGCTTTCAAAAATACCATTGCAAATGATGCTACTCAAATTTACAACAGTCTTTATATCAGATAAAAATTTCTTCATCATTCTTAATTTTTAGTAAAACCGTTGGGTTATTCTTCTTTGATCATTGCTTCCGTTCACCAGAATCTTTAGAACATGAGAAATAACCGATTAAACAAGAAAATGCAAAATAACTTACTGCAAGTAGTGGGAGCTACTTTAGGGGGGTAGGACGACAAACTGGCGGACTTGGAGCAGGAGAGGCAGCACAGGACATTTTAATTTCCACTGTCTATACTTTTACAAATAAATTCATGGAACTTGGTCAGCATGACCAGGAAAGATTGAGGATTCACACTCATAGCGGGGGAAGCCCAAACACGCAATAAAATATTTTTTATGCGAAGTTTCATCGTTTTTTCACTTATTATTGGCTGCATTTGTTGCTAAAAGTACACTTTTCTTCACAAGTAAGAGATATTCTTCGATGAATTTTGCACAGCTTACAAACCATATTTACAGGTGTATGAAACTCCAGAATTTATTTAATTTATGAAAAAATGAATGAGGTGTTACGTTTTAAACTTTATGTTTAGAAAAAATCTGATTTTAAGTGAATTATCTCAAATTTTACCACAGTTTTTAGTAGATTTGAAAAATTCTAGTTTCATTCATTTGTAAGTATGGTTTGTATGCTGTGCAAAATTTATCAAAGAATCTCTCTTACTTTTGAAGAAAAATGTACCTATAGCAACAAATGCAGCCAACAGTAAGTGAAAAAAATGATGAAATTTCATATCTAAAAAGTATTTTTGCACTTCCACTGCTATGAGTGTGAATCCTGAATCCTTCCTGGTCAGGCTGACAAAGTTTTATGAATTTGAGGTTGTAGAAAAATATCCGCTACCAGTCACAATAAAAGGTTGTTTATTCGTCACACGACCGGTGTGAGCAACATCTTTACACCTGCTACATCTAAGTTCTTTGACCACAGCCCACATGTGTGTATGTAAACATAGTGTATTTCACGAGTACACATCATGATAGTGTAATATGGAGCTATACTTGGTAAAACCGATATATGGACGTGAAAATGACTATAAGTGTGTAACTAAGTGGCAAAATTATCACCACAGCATAACTGTAATAATGGTGCTTCATCTTTTTGTAAGTTAGATATATTTTCGTTAAATGCTGGTTTACCACTTACAATTGTTCCATTTGTATCTGTGTAGTCACTAGCAAATATTTTTTTTATATTTATACAGTGATCTCCAATGGAACAAACATGTGCATGAATGTATAAACACCTGAAGATGGGCGCAAGCCTGAAACCGGTCGTGTGACCCATAAACAACCTTTTATTGTGACTGGTAGCGGATATTTTTCTACAACCCCATAAAGGAACAGTCACGGAGTTCGACAGCATCCACTATGGATAAAATTCATTTTATGAATTTATTTGTAAAAGTATAGACAGTAGAAAATAAAATGTCATGTGGCGCCTCTCCTGCTCCATGCCGGCCCGTTTGACATCCTACCCCCTTAAGTAGCGAGTGAGGGAGAGCGCACTTATATTTACAAATATCGGATGTCATGGAATAAACTTGCATTCACTTAATAAGAAAGTCTCTTAGAAAAGGTAAAGATGAGTAATAAGTTGTGGATGTCCTGACACACGACCCTGCAACATATCATACATCTCTATGTGACGCTACATCTCCAGTCATTACGCTAAACTGAACTTCCGTAGCGTACGATATTGTCTTCTGTTACTTTCTGCCGGCCGGAGTGGCAGTGCGGTTCTAGTCTGGAACCGAGCGACCGCTACGGTCGCAGGTTCGAATCCTGCCTCGGGCATGGATGTGTGTGCTGTCCTTAGGTTAGTTAGGTTTAATTAGTTCTAAGTTCTAGGCGACTGATGACCTCAGAAGTTAAGTCGCATAGTGCTCAGAGCCATTTGAACCATTTTTTTTTTTGTTACTTCCTCCTGAAGGCTTCAGTCGCAGGTATCTCACTACTGACATTTAATTATAGAAAATATTACGAAGAAAAATGTGTTTCTGATGGATCTTCAATGTCCCTTAGCCTCGAAACTACATGCAAGTTTCAGTCCGAAAATAATTTAACCTCCAATACGACGTTCCCGTAATTTTAACACAACAAAACGTACCAATAAACGAGGGGTCTCCGGTAGATCAATTTTCTGGTGCCTTCAAACGACATACATTCGTAGAAAGCAAGTTATAACATAAAGGCAATATGGCGTCTCGACACTCTGCACTGAAAAGGGACCCGTGCATGTGATCCAGGGTGGTGTTCTTCCATCTCATTGGTCCACGTTCAAATGCACGTTCAGAATATTTTTCATATTTGATGTTGCCCCCAACTTGGTTTTTCGACGCTATAATGTCACAAATTTGGCACGCTCAATATCGACATTCGAATGTAATGCCCGTGTGCCGAGTACTTGATGGATACTTCGTATGCGGTAGTAGAGGACACCCGTTGACAGAACACTTACTTCGTTGCATTTTCCGTTACCTAACGAGCACAAAGTTTATCTCACTTCTCTTCATTACAAAAAGAGTCAATTTCTTCATTGAGGCTCACAGAGAGACTGGAAACAAGTACCATTTCTTTTCGGTATCCGTTTCTAGGGACAGTCATGTCAATATTTTCGACAATAATAACCCTGTAACCCTATTACGACCTTCGAGGACAAACTATTTCAAAATAAGTTAAACGACAGGTTTCTGTCGCTTTTAGAAATTGTGCTTATTTACAGAATATGCTGTATTCTTACTTTACCGGAGAGAGCGTGTAAGAATTAGTATTTTACTAGATAGGCAATGAAACGCAATGAACGATGTTTGTAAAATAACTGTAATACTGTCCATATTTGGGAAAGAGGAACTTCTTCAATTATATAATACTGGACTTTCAGAATTAGCTGCATCGTTGTAGTATGTACAGCTCCCGCGTTATCTGCAGGACGCGTCTTGGCAGGTGAAACACGGTGAGGTTTGGTACCACTGTCATTTTTAGGAAACGTATCGAAGAAGAGCGTGAAACCGTTGAACCGATAGGCCTGAAAAGCAGCTGGCAGTAGCGTCACACATTAAGGAAAATCACTGAAACCATTAGGAACATGGTGGATGGCAGTAGCTGTACTGAGGTATACAGTTCGCACTAATAATAATATTATCACTAACATTAGCTTACAAAATAGTTCATATGAGCCAAGTAATATTTCATTTTAAAACAGTCATTTTTCCAGCAACGACAGGAGAAAAAGACTACCTTACATCTACCTGTTCCGATCAAGTATCGCGATTTTTAGATCTGCTTCAAATTCATTGGTGTAAAGTAAGAACCCATACTACTTAGTCACCGTTGGACTTGAGTCATCACTATAGTCAGAAGTTTTAGAATGTAAAGCAAAGTTAAATTACTTTGAAGAAAAACAATACCGGTCTCATTATTTCTGGCTTTCAAACAATGGTACTGGGTAGTGTTGGTTACACATGAGTCACCATCATTTTCATCTCGTATATGAAATACATTTCATTCAGTTAATTAAGGATAAGTTGTAACTTAATATAAGTGTCAACATTTTGCCCGTTATGGAACAAAAATTTGAATAAATATAAATACCTAAAAATTGTAAGTATCAGAAACAAATCAGACCATTTAGATTTTCCCTTCATACAGAATCTGTAAATGTATCGGACTCATCCTCAGAAAGGGGCTTATAACTCGAGCAGAGAAAAAGTAAACACAGGGGACGAACTGAATAATACTGCCCCAGAAAAGAACACCAAGACGACCTAGAGCTGCATGTGGAGCTGTTGAGGGAATTCGATGATTCACTGTGGTCCGAGGTGGAATTTATGAGAATCAGTATTGAACTAATCACGCACCTTTGTTTAACAAAGCGAAAAACTAAAACATTCTCTTTTCTGAACGTACTACACGAATAAATAATAAAAATGGGGGTCCCCATTTAAACAAACGCAGTTGATATCTGTTTGACCTATGGCAGCGCCATCTAGCGGGCCAACCATAACGCCATCTGGTTTCCCCCTTCAAGCTAGATGAGTTTCGTTCTTTGTAGTTTTTTTGTTTGCTGCTTATTTCGTGAGATATTTGGCCCTGTTTCTATCAATGGACCACCCTCTATACAGGGTGAGTCACCTAACATTACCGCTGGATATATTTGTAAAATGTTAATTACATTCGGAGATATTGTAACCTAAAGTTGATGCTTGAAACCTCCGACGTTCAGTTGCGTGTTGTAACAAACACGGGCCACGGTCGGCGAGCAGCATCTGCAGGGACATGTTTACGACGACGACCGTGTTTACGAGTGTGGCTGTAGTTCACTGTTGTGGTATGGTCTTGCTGTCGCAGTGTCCGCATGTAGCGCTTGCTGCTATTGTTATTCTGCATTCGTCTCCGCACGCAGACCAACTAGTACACCGTGTAACCAGATGTCTGTGATAGTGTAGTGTTGGAGGAACTGTGACCATGGTGTATTCGAACTCTGAAAAGGCGGAGATGATACTCATCTATGGCGAGTGTCGACGAAATGCAGCTGAAGTCTGCAAGGTGTATGCAGAACGGAACCCGGACGGAGAGCATCCAACGTGCCGCACATTGCAAAACAAATACCGCCAACTGTATGCAACAGGTATTGTCGTAGCACGCAAACGGGTCCGTAACAGGCCCGTCACAGGAGAAGCGGGTGCAGTTGATGTGTTAGCTGCTGTTGCCATGAACCCACACATGAGTACACGGGACATTGCGAGAGCCGGTGGACTGAGTCAAAGTAGTGTGATGCGCATACTGCATCGTCACCGCTTTCACCCGTTTCATGTGTCGCTACATCAGCATTTACATGGTGATGACTTTAATCATCGAGTGCAGTTCTGTCAATGGGCATTAACAGAGAATGCGTTACAGTTCTACCTGTTTACCGATGAAGTGGGTTTCACAAACCACAGGGCAGTGAATCTACGGAACATGCATTACTGGTCCGTGAACAATCCTCGCTGGCTCAGACAGGTCGAGCGACAGCGACCGTGGACTGTAAATGTATGGCGCGGAATCATTGGCGACCACCACATTGGTCCTCACTTCATTGCAGGGGCCCAAACAGCTGCAACATACATCGCGTTTCTGCAGAATGATCTGCCAACGTTGCTCGAAAATGTCCCACTGGAAACGCGTCGACGTATTTGGTGTCAGCATGATGGTGCACCTGCACATTCCGCAATTAACACTAGGCTGACACTTGACAGGATGTTCGACGGGCGTTTCATATGACGTGGAAGACACATAAATTGGCCAGCCCGTTCTCCTGATCTTAAATCTCTGGACTTCTTTCTGCGGGGTACCTTAAAGAAGAATGTGTACCGTGATGTGCCTACAACCCCAGAGGATATGAAAAAACGTATTGTGGTAGCCTGCGACGACATTACACCAGATGTACTGTGGCGTGTACGACATTCATTACGCCAGAGATTACAATTGTGTGCAGAAAATGATGGGCACCACATTGAACATTTATTGGCCTGACATGTCGGGACACATTCTATTCCACTCCGTAACTGAAAACGGAAACCACATGTGTACGTGTACCTCACCCCTCATGGTAATGAACATGTGCGTCAGTGAAAAAGACCAATAAAAAGCTGTTAGCATGTGGACGTAATGTACTGTTCCAGTCTCTTCTGTACCTAAGGTCCATCACCGTTCCCTTTGGATCCCTACGTAATTCGGTGCTCTCCGATACACACGATCGAACAGCGGAGGAGTGGTACTCAAGCGACAACTTTAGGTTACAATATCTCCGGATGTAATTAACATTTTACAATGCAACAAACGGCACTGATTACGTATTTGTTTATATGTTCAGATGTGCTAACAAAACTAACGTGGTTCCATTTAAAAAAAACGTAGATTTGTGTTAAAAAACATACTTCCGTGCATTTTTTATGGTTTGTATTAACCAATTACACTAGCCCCTCTCCTCACGTTCGGTCTGTGGAATTGGTTCGTCAGTATTTGATGTGGTTTACGAAATATATCCAGCGGTCATGTTAGGTGACTCACCCTGTATTTACCCAAACTTTGAACACGTATCACTTACTTTCTGGAAAGAATCCCAATTATATATATAGCTGCTTCTCTGGACGGATGATATCAGTTCCTAAGATGCTCATGTCGGCAGCTCTTCTTGATTCGAATTCTGGAACATTTACTGCATCTACTTTGGAAGAACGGGAACATTCAGGCACCTACACCTTTTTGCAAATGTCTCATTGACGTGTTTTTAATCAATAAATAGTATTGAAATAATACGTCTTAGTGCACTGGCTGTACCAGTGCAACCAATCAGGGTGTACTATGGTCTGCTGCACCATGTCAGCCAAATGTTCAAACGTGTGTGAATTCCTAAGGGACTAAACTGCTAAGGTCATCGGTCGCTAGACTTACAAACCACTTAAACTAACTTATGCTAAGAACAACACACACACCCATGCACGACGGAAGACTCGAACCTCCGGTGGGAAGGGCCACGCAAACCGTGACATGGCGCCTCTAACCGTGGGGCCACTCCGCGCGGCGAACTGTACTACTGTGTACAAACTGACACGTCGTAGCTTTCCTTGGGCGCAAACACCAACAATACTTTTCTTGTGAGGTCAGGTCCCTGAGACAATATGTAAGACGCACCGCATGACAATAAAGTTATCTCGACTGGAAGAGACAGAAACGTTAAAAGCTCGTTTCTATTAATCGGAGCAGACAAACAATGGAAACAAACTGCATCTTCAGCGTAACAGAGATTAGTGGGTATAGTCTCGACGTAGCTGTAACAGCAGCTCAAGCTGCACAGTATTGGCTGGCGTGTGAATTAACACAGAGCAATGTGTGACAGGGTACTATTGGCTACGTAGAGCATTCCAGGTGGGCAGCACGCCTCTCTCGGCGGGTAAGGAGTGACGTGGAGCGCAGTGCGGACCCTGTTCCGCTGACGCCGCTGGAAGCCAGAGCTCAAACAAACTCCGTCCCACGGCCGTATACGGCGGCGGCTACCGTCTACCGTCTGCTGCGGGCCTGGCGGGCCAACTTGGCCCCCGTATTTCAGCCGCGCCCGGGCCAGCCCGCTAGGTTAACTCGGGAACCTTCCGTCCAAGTGTTACACCTTGTATATTGCCTTGGCGCCGCCCCAACTGCAATATTCCGCCAACTGCCGCGCTACCCATTAAATCTTTTATTTCCACCGCCTCCCCCACTCCTCGTCCAGGCGCCTTCTTTCTTCCGCCTGCTCTCCCAGTTCGCTTGATGCATGTCGGAGAAACTATTTTAATACTTCCCCCAGGCGCCGCACTGTATATATCATGGAGGTTGTGCCCAAAAAAGAATTTTGGCTCGAGGCGGGCACCATTTAAAGTTTGAAAAATTTTGATGGATATGAGTTAATTCTGGATCCCACGGACGGGGCTTTTATGTGCAGCTAAGTTGGTTCATGCTTGCCTCGTGAGAGAGGCAGCAGTAGAAGAATAGATAGGGTCTTAACAAGGAAACACATTGCCACTGTCTTGAAGGAATGTCTCATCAACATGTAACATAACATATACAAAGGGTTTTCAATAACTAATGCAACACATATTTTTCTCTTCCAGTTTCTGTTGAACAAATGTAGAAGTTGTTGTGGGACATCGCGGAAACTTCCCGCTTCAGCCCCTATAGTTTCACGAAGTTCCGAAAGATGGCAGCGCTACACATAGCGCTCGAAATGGCGCCTTTAACGGAGGTGCTTTCCAAGCAGAGAGCTATCATTGGGTTTCTTTTGGTGGAAAAAACAGAGCACCGTAGATATTCCTAGGCGCTTGCAGAATGTCCACGGAGACCTGGCAGAGAACAAAAGCACGTTGAGTCGTTGGGTGAGGTGTCTGTCATCATCGCAACAAGGTTCGCAAACCCGTTCGATCTCTGAGACGCTGGAGTGCTCATTCTGTTTTATGTCCTCCCTCATGGTGCGATCGACTCTGAAACGTATTGTGCTACCCTCAGGAAACTGAACAAACAGTTTCAGTCTGTTCGTCGCCACCGAAATGCACACGAGCTTCTCCTTATCCATGACAACCCAAGGCCTCATACAAGTCTGCGCACCAGAGAGGAACTTACAGGACTTCACTGGACTGTTCTTCCTCATCTACCCTACAGCTCTGATCTCGTATATTCCGACTTCCACCTGTTTGGTCCAATGAAGGATGCACTCTGCGGGGAACAGTACGTGGATGATGGGAATGTTATTGTTATAGCATGACATTGGCTCCGACGTCGAGCATTAGAGTGGTTCGATAGGGGTACATGGGCCCTCAGATTGAGGTGATGTAATTCCACCATATCGAACGGAGATTATCTCGAAAAATAGGATTTTGTAGCCAAATGAGTAGGGAATAATGTTGTCCATCTCAATCCTGGATAAAACCCCAAATCCAATTTCAGAAAAAAAGTATTGCATTACTTATTGAACTTCCCTTGTAGCAAATACTCTTAATTATTAATGATAAGATTTTTTCATACATATGACATCGCATCCAGTCCCAAAAGTTTGGGCCGGCCGCTGTGGCCGAGCGGTTCTAGGCGCATCAGTCCGGAACCGTGCTGTAGCTACGGTCGCAGGTTCGAATCCTTCCTCGGGCATGGTTGTGATTGATGTCCTTAGATTAGTTAGGTTTAAGGGGACTGATGACCTCAGATGTTAAGTCCTATAGTGCTTATAGCCATTTGAACAACTTGAACCAAAATTTTGAACTATGTATCTGAAGCGTTATCAGCTCGTGCGCTCATTGTATCAACGTCTCGTTACAGAAACTAAGCAATTATTAGTACCCGAGCAAAGTGCCAGTAATTCAGGCAATGGACTTGTGTTCATGAGGCTTGAACTCCAAATCCACCTCCAGCCATTCAGAATTGCATTTCCCCAGGTTTCCCTGAGCCACATAATGCATATGCTTGGATGGTGTGTTAAACAAACGCCACACTGGAATTTCTGAGTCGCCATTATTCAGTCGGAGGATGTGCCCCTTCTCTAGTTGCCTCTCTTGTTGAACGTGACGTTACGGCTTTATGTTTCTTCCTTCCTCACTGACTGTTTAATGGCATCTACTGTTACACAGATCGTCAAGTAGTACAAATAATCTCTGATACTGCGCTTGGCAAGCCTAAGCCAACTCTCCTAGAAAGCCAGAAGTAGAATGAATGCTGACACAATTTGAAAACTGCAGAGGGACACTTCTTTTCATTAAAACTGCTTGTATTATTTTCAGAACTCTGATGATGAATGACTCTGATTTCTCTCACATTTGTCCTTGGAGAAAGTAAGCAAGTGAGTTTGTTAAATTATAGGTTTCGTAGAGCACGAAGAAAGTGGGGTCTGACATTTTTGCCGCAAGATTTCCATACAATTTAGATGGTTTTGTCAGAGAGGAAGTGATAGAAACAAAGTTGTTTAACAGTTGCACAAGACCAACTAGACCTGATTAAAGGTTTCACTGATTTCGAGTGAGCAAGAGACCAAACTTCTGTAGCTCAGATACATTACAAGGCTTATTATACCTCCTTCTTGAGAACATTAAGGCTTTAAATTTACCATAAGCAGTATTATAGTGAGACTTAGAAAGCAGAGTGTTCGCGTTTTGTCAGTCCATGAGAGCGAAAATACATGTTACTCTACACGTATGTCTATAAAAGGTTATTGTATCAATAGGAAGAGACAATAAAGTAGCCTAGATCTAAGACTTACAAAAGTGTTTTGAACTCTTTTAGTTGTGTATTCTTCGCTACCTGTTGATCATTTTAAAAGTACACCAAATGAGTAACTAAGGTTAGAAGCCCTGCAAAAAAATTGTCTTAGATTTGAAACCAAAACCCACACCATCTCAGAGAATCAAAATAAAGTTGTGACTTAGTCATAATGCAATGATGCACTTAGTAAACACGAATTTAGCTGCCAGAAAATTTATAATTATCGCGTTCTTTCTAATTAAAAGGACTATTATTTAAGAGTGCATTGTCAGAAATGAAGGGTGTAATGTGCCAAATCGTCTTCAGATGTAAAAAAAAAAGTGCGTCATTTGTTTGTATCGCCTCAAATCACTATCGATTTTTATGAGTTAGGAGTATCAAGAGTTTGTTAAATTGTTTATATAGTTTTCCTATATTTTTGTGTTAAAATGTTGTAGATATGTGACACCTGATGGTCGAGAAAAGGTGTGTTCTGTTATGTCAGCCGGTTTGAAACACCCAGCTGACTGCTGAATTGCAGCATACGGCAAATATACGGTATAACAATTACGATACAGCTCTCCACTTCGAACGTTTTCCGGCGATGCTAAGAAGAAACACTTATTGTTTAAGACAGATATACCGTGAAATGTTTGTTCGCAGAGAAGGGTTCTGGCTTTTCCTTTCAGAATTTCAGTAGTAGCATCCGAGTAGTGTTCGAGTAGTGAGCCTCGAGAGAGATTATGTCAGGAGTGTGATAAGATAGATACTTCAATTACTCTGCGATGGGGATACAACTCAAGCATGTTCAAAGCAGTTCTAAGTCATTTAGAAAGATGTTTTGAGAAGATCGTTGGCTTGTGTAGAAAACGATTATTTCGCCGCTTTTCGTAGAACGTAGACTCGCCAGGTATAGGAAAAGCTCCGATTTATTGAAGTGAGAGATTATTTTTTCCTATGTGTGATTAACCATGTGTTGTGCTGCTTAATAGATACTTTTTGTAGGTGAATCGTTTTTCAATACTTTTGGGGAATTCTCCGTTGGATGGTCCATGTGAAGAGACGTGTTCATGCGAAGTCGTTTAGTTATTTTGTGGTTGAGGATTAAACCACACACTAAGGGATAGTAGCATTGCATTCCATAGGTGTACGCAAATACAGAGGAATAGTAACTTAACGATACTTGACTAGGACTTATTGTTTGACTTCAGCGTGAGGAATGTCTTTTGCAGGGTAGGGTGCCCAGAATCTAGACGATCTGGAATACTATTGCATTAAAGAAAGGGGAAGACAAAGACCCAAGAGAATCGAAATCTTACAGAACTATTTGTTTGGTGAATGCTTTGTCCAAAATACCTGAAATGCTTCTGCGCTGCCACTTGAGAGACCAAAGACAGTTAGCTGGCACGAGTGTCCTACAATACGGTTTCAGTAAAGAAAAATCCACCGAGTATGTGATAAATCACGGGGTGAGTACTGGGAGACTTCAGAGGACAAGTATATTGTAAGCATAATGATTGATATAGCTGTAGCGTTTGACAATTTGTGGTGGCCTGCCCTGTTCAAAAGACTTAAACGGATGGACTGCTCCTGGCGTTTCTACAACCGTCCACGAGACTATTGCATAGACAGGCAGATGGAATTAGAACGTCCTCCAAATAAACTTGTGAAATACGTCACCAAAGGCTGCCCATTGGGTTCTGTTTGTGGTCCAGAGTTCTGGTATTTTAGTATCGAGCCATTACTGGCACATATTCAGAGTATAACAAACATTAGAGGTGGCATCGCCTACGCAGACAGTCTGATAATTACAGTATCTCATAACACAAGTGCTAAATTAGAGGAAAACTGTAGGGTAGTTCTAGAAACACTAAGCATCTGGTGCATAGAAAGCAAACTAACGACAACAACACACGAAACACTTTATACGTTACTAAAAGGAACGTTATCAAGAACTAGATATCAGAATAAATCACCAATCCGTGAAAAGAAAAGGAGAGTATAGGTACCTGGAGATTAACATCCACGAAAGGTAAAACTTTCGTGCACATGTAGGAACCGTCTGCCGGATATGCATTAAGGTCCAAAACAGAATATTAACAACTGGCCAGAGAAAATTTCCGGTGCCTATAAGTACAATGTTGTTGTTGTTGTTGTCTTCAGTTCTGAGACTGGTTTGATGCAGCTCTCCATGCTACTCTATCCTGTGCAAGCTTCTTCACCTCCCAGTACTTACTGCAACCTGCATCCTTCTGAATCTGCTTAGTGTATTCATCTCTTGGTCTCCATCTACGGTTTTTACTCTCCACGGTGCCCTCAAATGCCAAAATAGTGATCCCTTGATGCCTCAGAACATGTCCTACCAACCGGTCCCTTCTTCTTGTCAAGTTGTGACACAAACTCCTCTTCTCCCCAATTCTATTCAATATCTCCTCATTAGTTATGTGATCTACTCATCTAATCTTCAGCATTATTCTGTAGCACCACATTTCGAAAGCTTCTATTCTCTACTTGTCTAAGGTATTTATCGTCCTCGTTTCACTTCCATACATGGCTACACTCCATACAAATACTTTAAGAAACGACTTCCTGACATTTAAAACTATACTCGATGTTAACAGATTCTTCTTCTTTTGGAACACTTTCCTTGCCATTGCCAGTCAACATTTTATATCCTCTCTGCTTCGACCATCATCAGTTATTTTGCTCCCAAAATAGCAAAACTCCCTTACTACTTTAAGTGTCTCATTTCCTAATCTACTTCCCTCAGCATCACCCAACTTAATTCAACTTCATTACATTATCCTCGTTTTGCTATTGTTGACGTTCATCTTATACTCTCCTTTCAAGACACCGTCCATTCCGTTCAACTGCTCTTCCATGTCTTTTGTGTCTCTGACAGAATTACAATGTCATCGGCGAACCCCAAAGTTTTTATTTCTTCTCCAACGATTTTAATACCTAACCCGAACTTTTCTTTTGCTTCCTTTATTGCTTGCTCAATATACAGATTGAATAACACCGAGATTAGGCTACAACCCTGTCTCACTCCCTTCCCACTCACTCCTTCCCTTTCATACCCTTTGACTCTTATAACTACAATCTCCTTTCTGTACAAATTGTAAATAGCCTTTCGCTCTCTGTATTTTACCTCTGCCACCTTCAGAATTTGAAAGAGAGTATTCCAATCAACACCGTCAAAAGCTTTCTCTGAGTCTACAAATGGTAGACAAGTTGTTTGCCTTTCCTTAATCTTTCTTCTAAGATAAGTCGTAGGGTCAGTATTGCCTCACGTGTTCCAGCATTTCTACGGAATCCAAACTGATCTTCCCAGAGGTCGGCTTCTATCAGTTTTTCCATTCGTCTGTAAAGAATTCGCGTTAGTATTTTTCAGCTGTGACTTATTACACTGATAGTTCGGTAATTTTCACAACTGTCAACACCTGCTTTCTTTGGGATTGGGATAATTATATTCTTCTTGAAGTCTGAGGGTATTTCGCCTGTCTCATGCATCTTACAAGTGCAATAAGGAAGTACAACAACGCATTCTTGCTCGCTATCCAGGGCTACGGGTCAGTGTTAGGTCTCATAGAGCCAGAAAGGTAAGCCAGTATAGGCACTACAGCGAGCACAGGGGAGTGTGCTCCTGCGCCGGATACGTGCGTATGGAACAGAACAGAATGAGGCGCTACTGGTGATATTAGGCACGCTACCTCTAGACCTAGCAGTAGGAAAGAGAGGTGCACAATACTGGCTTAAAAGAGCAAATATTATAACTTAAAGGAGATACTGGGCAAAAGAGCCGTATCGAATAAGGCAATAAAAACATTCATTGATAGAGATGGCAAGAACTCTGGTACAGGATGGAAACAGCGAGGAGAACCTTCCAGGGACTTCGTAACAAAAAAAGAAAGAACAAGAATTACATACTTCCTTCCGACAAAGGGTGCTGTACACTACCTGTCGGTGAATATGGAGCAGTAGGCACCCTGGATCACGTCGTCTGGAAATGTGCTATTAGACAAGATGTTACAGACCAAGACAAATAGCATTTGAAAATGCAACAGTCTATAACATAATAGGGAAGAGGAACTGACAGCTAAGGTACCAAATTTATCAACGGCAAGGCCTCACGGCTGAGAGACAACCAAGAAGAGGTCATACACCAGGATAACGAGACCCGCCACGGCAGAACATCCATCTACAACAACCTTCTGGAAGCAGTGAGGGGATAACCCTCGGGGAGGACAAACAAGGGTTTCCTGAGACCCTGACAGCCATCTTCCAATCTCTACCCCGTAGGTGGTACAGCAGCGCAGCCCCTGTGAATCTTGAGCTGATTCTCAGCGCACCTGGGGCTAACCATCCAGACAAGTGTGGAAACAAACTTCGCTCAGATGGTTCAGATGGCTCTAAGCACTGCGGAACTTAACATCTGAGCTCATCAGTCCCCTAGACTTAGAACTACTTAAATCTAACTAACCTAAGGACATCACACACATCCATGAACCAGGCAGAATTAGAACCTGCGACCGTAGCAGCAGCTTGGTTCCAGACTGAATTTCCTAGAACCGCTCGGCCACAGTGGCTGGCAACCAACTTGGTTCTGATACTAAGTACAGTAGTGTAGTGATGGGTAGTGTAGTTTTGTTCAGTGATGTAGCCCAGAATTACAAAATGCAAAAAGTGTCATCTACCAGTGCTGCACAGTGCAATGGGCCAGTAGCGTGCATATTCTGGATTCCGAATAAACAGATATCTGTGCGCCAGACGGTAAAATGGTAGTATGTAGACCTTTTTACGTTATTATTATTGTTGTTTTTATATAGATATTATATGTAGGTTTCTTTTCCCGTTTAATAGCATAATTCTTAAATTTTACTAATACATTTGAAATTATGTTCAAATATCTTCCGCTATATTCATGCCAGTTCACGTACAATATTCGGTCTGTTTCTTTATATACATAAAAGACTAAAAGAAAATAGCAAATACATAAAATACCCGTACTTTAGTTTTCCGTTTACACTGGCACAAGTAGCGAGTTTGATCAGATCCACCCTGTATATAACACTTTAACTGGATCACTTCTCGTCTGATAGTGAGCCCATTCTTAGAGTCAATCTCGAATGGGCGAAAGTCATTGCTACAGTTAAAATCAAGATGGAATAATTATTACTTAGGCTTCGTCCGTAACGGCATTCCTCTTCACTCTCTTGAATGCCTCCTCCAAATATCTGCCCACGCAAACATCCTCTTACGCAGTACCCAGACTGTTATTTTCCCATGATACCCCTCTTCCTGAAATTCTAAGCCCATAGATCAGTTCACTCGTATATGTCTTTGTTTTAATCAGTCAACATATCGTCTCCTTACTTTCTTAACTGATGCAACTGACACTCTGTCTTTCATCTTTTGTGGATCATTCATTAGAGATTTGATCTGTATCAGTGTTTTACTGGCCGAGCGGTTCTAGGCGCTTCAATCTGGAACCGCGCAACCGCTACGGTCGCAGGTTCGAATCCTGCCTCGGGCAATGGATGTTTGTGATGTCCTTAGGTTAGTTACGATTGAGTAGTTCTAAGTTCTAGGGGACTGATGACGTCAGATGCTAAGTCCCATAGTACTCAGAGTAATTTGAACCATTTGATCCAGTATTTTACTTATTCAACAAATCCATCCATTATATTCCGAATTATGAAACCGAATCTATGTCTGTTTATTATCTAAAACATTCACTTCGTCAACGAACGTGTCCAGTTTTATGTGTTTTAAACTTTGTACTCTCATATGGTCTAAGAGCGGCGACTAAACTCCGCTGACAGGTCCCCGCCAGTGTGGGGTGGGGAGAATGAAATGACAATAACGGAAAAAAAACTATCACTCAGAATCTGTTTCCTTTTAACCTTGTAAACTACAGCTCGCAATTCGTGGAGGCTCATCAAACACTATAGAAACTCTGAAATGTAATTGGGAGTCAGGGAAGCGAAGAGCTGGCATCTCCTGCAGATCACGACGATGCACAGCCACAAATTGTCCACCATAATGTTGGAACCTTAGTGCGATAGCTTTTCTGAAAACTTTCGTATCAACTTGATGTGACAAAGTGGTTCAAATGGGTCTGAGCACTATGAGACTTAAAATTGAGGTCATCAGTCCCCTAGAACTGAGAACTACTTAAACTTAACTAACGTAAGAACATCACACACATCCATGCCCGAGGCAGGATTCGAACCTGTGACAGTAGCGGTCGCGCGGTTCCAGACTGAAGCGGCAAGAACCTCTCGGCCACACCGTGCGGCCCTCGACGTGACATCTGTTGATAATGGTGTATTTCTGCAGTTTATAAAACTGATAGTTTCTCAACATCTTCAAATCTATGAAATGTCCAAAGTTCTACTCTTGAGTGACTGAAACATCAGTCAGAGGAATTCCATGCAGAGAGTTCAACAGTTGTTGCACAGAACCGAAAGTGTATGTAATTTAATATTAGGACTATGTAGGGAATTAAACTGAAACAGTACGTCTGGGTGTTACAAAAGGAAATGAAAACTGAGGAAGTTTGCACTTCGGTTCAGCAGGGGTGGAGTTCAGAACCGTATCTATTCACTTAGACAGGCTTTCTGTTCTTTCTCTAAATCACATTAGCTATGCTGGGATTGTTTCTTTGAGAGGAAGACCATTGCCAATTTCTTGCAACTCCGTGCCCTAATCTCTGGTAAACTTGTGCTCTGTCTCTAACGATCTGCTCGCCACTGAACGTAAAACCCTTCCGTTCCTACACATTCCGTAATTAACCAGTAATTTGTTTCGTTTGTATTCTTTACTAGTTAATCGTCCGCTTCTTCCGCGAGAATACTAGTGAAAACGGGCAGAGAAACCTGAGCAGATTGGCACGTTGCGATACGGCGGAGAGCTGGCCTGCGAATTTCTCCTTCCGCGACCGCTGGCTACCGCGGCCGTTAATAGCCGGCTGGCGAGCGGCGCTGCAAGAGCGCGTCTGGCGGTCAGCATCCGGGTGAACGACACGAGGCCGGCTGCAGCCAGCGCGCGATCCGCGCTGCGTGGGAGGAGGGGAGGGCAGGAGGGAGGAGGGGCAGCCAGGCGGTGGTCGTGACTCACGACCGGAGGGGTCCAGTCACGACGCGACGCCGCGGCCCGAGCAACGGCGACCGGAGGCTTCTGCGGAGCCGTCGGCGCCCGGACCGTCTCACCCGTAATTGGCTTCAAAAGCCTTCCCACTGGGCTGCCGTCGTTGTAGTTTGGCATCGCAAACTGCCAATTACGCTACCCCATACTGCGTCGGAAATCTTAATTAGCTGGTTAAGTTTAATTAATAAACGTCTACACCTACAACTACATCTATGCTCTGCAAGCCACTTTACAACAGGTGAACAGCATGGCCGTGTGTTCCATGAGGCAAGACAAGGTGGCCACCTCGAGTGGCAAAATTTTAGGAACGGGGAAGGGCGTGAAAATTTAATTTCAATCAAACAGCGAAGAGGAAGAAATTGAAACATCTAATTGTTTTCGAAGGCACACGGAACACTTTATCTTCTTCAGCGAAAGTAAACACGTTGCCTCTATTTACCTCAAACCGAAAGCAAGGCGCTACTCAGTACGAAACAGAAAGAAATGTGACCTTGATTTTTCTGTGTAGCGCGCTGGAGCAGTCCATGTACGCTGGCTTACCATCATGTTGCCTCCTCTGTCCCTCTTTTGTTTTTGCCTCTGCAGATCATTCCTGAAGCTTCAACTGTACTGACTAGTTCATTTGATGTTTTTAGTTCTACTATTATTTCCTGTGGGTAATCGGTCGCGTATTCACAAGCTAGATTTTGTACTGGTCTTCCAAAATATCTAAAATATGTAAAAGTTAAGTGCAGTCCATCATACCCGAACTAAAAGTGAATTGGTGTCTGACTGTGCGTCAGTCTCTCAGTATCTGACTCACAACACGAGGAAAGAACTACATCGGTTTTTCTCAAACAAATTATCTCTCGTTTTCTCGCTGTTGGCAAGCTGGGTGCACTCCGCCTTTGTGAGACGAACTGAGGGGCTACTTGATTGAGGTGTAGTGGCTCCGGCCTCGTAAAGCGACATGCAGCCGGGAGAGCGGTGTGATGACCACATGTCCCTCCATATCGGCTTCCATTGATGCCTGTGGGATGAGGATGACACGATGGCCGGTCAGTACCATTGGGCTTTCTAAGGCCTGTTCGGACGGAGTTTAGTTTAGGTAAACTAATTCAAATATTCATACCTTATGCTAGCAGAGCACCTCCAGGATATAACAACAAGATTTGATTTAAGTGAGGTCCGTTGAAACTTTAATTTAGAAAATCATATTTCCCTTAGAAAAATAGGAAATAATAGAAGAGAAGACTAGTGTTTAACACCCCGTCGACAACAATGTCATTAGAGACGGAGCACACATTCGGATTAGGGGAGGAAATGGGCCGTGCCGTTTCAAAGGAACTATCCGGGAATTTGCCTGAAGCGATTTAGGGAAATCAAGGTAAACCTAAATCAGGATGGCCGGAGACGGGTTTGAACCGTCGTCCTCCCGAATGCAAGTCCAACCAGTGCGCCACCTCGCTAGGTAGGAAATAAGAAACAAAAATATTACTCTTCTTATAGGCGAGATTGCAATATTGCATTTACCAAAGTATTTGCAGAATTCTTGCTCTGCGTATGAAGTTCCCGCCTGGAACACTGATGTGTCTCAAGTTCTCTACTTGATGAGTCTCATTAGAAGAATACAGTTCGTCCTTAACTTTATATTTCGGTATCGACATATCCTGGATAACTGGAGTACACCATGTACAATACGGCAAGTGTTGACCTCCAACTCTGAAAAATATCCTACACTTGTGCTAAATATGAAGGGCACCTGCTCAAGCTAGCTTCAACCCAATAAGAGTTATGCTCTCTAGGAAAGGGATATCAAGCTCCACTTTACTGCTAGATGTCCGCTTCACATTCAGAGTGTTACTCAACTACTTATGCTGTAAGTATCACTGTGAACTTTGAGGTGTGGCAAGCCAGTGTACACTTATTTTAACGAGATGTCGAATGCCGTTATGAAAGGTACTTCATCCAATTAATAGAAAACATGCACAGGGTTCCCGGTTTATCTTGGCCAACACAAATAACATTTTGTCCAGAAACAAAATAGGAAGTGGCTGAAACAAATATTGTTTATCAACTCTGCGGACATTAACCAGCATGATTTCCTGTTAGTAATCTTGTTTGCTACGAAGATATAGTAGGTCTTTTTCAGTCAGCATCCTGTTTTTTTATTCGTTAATCCAATTATTATCGTCAAGACATTTTCAGAAACGTATCACTGTACACCATTCTCATAAACGTGACTTCGTTAAAATGTAACAATACATCGATTTTAGCACTCCTCTACATGGACACAATGCAGGCAAGGTAACTTATCCACTTGCTGGAGTTGATAGTAAAAGCAAGAAAAATGCAAACTGGTCATTCAGTGAATCATTTTCAGTTGCAGGTTTATGTGAGTACGATGTGCATGGCACACGAAGCAGGCTATGGCTGTACTGCGGCGTCTAGACTTATTTGTCTAAAGAAACCAGAGGGATTTCGCTTTTTTGAGCTGGGAATTTGCGTGAGAATGTGTGTGGAGATATCTGCCAATTCGACGAGGCACGTTTATGTTTGCATTCACACTAGCTGATTACGTATAGTACAAAAAGTGCAGGTACATACCTTCTAAATTAGGAGTGCATATTCTGGTGTTCTGAATTTCCAGACCAATCCAAGAGTCCATGACGATAATGATATCGACTAACTGCATTTTGCATATCTAAAGAGTTCGTATTGGGTTCCAACTAAAGCAGCTGCTTTATTGTACTGCATACGTCTCTGTAGCTTTAATGTAAACCAAGGCGTATTTTTTGTTATTGTGATGCTAAGTTTGGAACATCTTTATTTTTTTTACTTCTTTGATGATGAAATGGAACCCTTCGTTACACTGTGTGTATGCAGTTTCGTCACTTGGTCTTTTAGATATAGCTGCACCTAAAATGAAGAATTTTATGATGAAGTTGGTTGCCTTTTTTTATAATTAAGGAAGTTAACATCCGCAGTTTTATCATAATATAATAAACTATGTTCTTCTTGTCTGATTTCTAATTTAATCACTATATTTTTATGAAGTTTTAATATTCCACGTAATCAGTGTATGTGTGAAAATGCTATGACAATTAGTTACCATGAGGGATACATGAAGATAGGACTCTGTTAAATTGCGCAGTCATGCTTACACTTTCCTTTTAGCGCAGTAAGAGTAAGTTAGGGATGCTTTTCCTCCATGCTTCAAACACATAACAAAATACGAGATTAAATGAGGAGAATACTACGGGGCCTTTAATATTTCATTAAGCGTTAACGAAGTGAAGGAACTGTAAAAAGTATTAAGTGAGAAAACACGTTATTAAGCGCTGCGCTGATGAAAAGCCACAGCTGCTAGATGAGTTTAATGATGATATACAAGGGGAAGAACGTAACATTTTGAAGGTCGTAAAAGAAGAAAATGAACTGTGAAACGAACTGCAAGATGCTTAGCTCTGGGAAATGAGAGGGGAAACGAGATAAGCGAATAGAAACACGATCTCTTTACAACCCAATTTACACTGACGTTGAAATGCTGCTATTCTTGATAGCAGGCTATGTTAATTATGTCTACCCATAACATGAAATTTTCGCTCATTAGCCTATCGTCACTCCCACTGTATTGCATCATTAGTATGCTGTCGCACTGAGAGTATCCCTATGTCTCATGAAACGAAGAAAAGTTTTCTCCAATTGTAATAGCTGAGAATCAGTAAAGCTCACACAGTTTTTTACGTGTTTTTCCTAATTTATTGAAACCATGTACCCGTATATTATCAAACGATTAGACTGAAACTGTCTGAAGATTAATAATTTTGGGGAACGTCAGACTGCGCATTTTAAATTTAGTTTCAGCTGCAGAAAACTCTGTCTCGTTTTTTTTAATGCCTTACTGTCCTGCAAAGCTCGAGGAGAACAGCAAAGTATACAGTGACATGTAAACGAATACTTCTCTTCCTTTCTTTTTCTTCTTCTTCTGCTTCTTTTTCTCCCTCTTGTACTATCTGAAACATCAATCCTCCCACTTCCCTGCAACTACTACATTTATTTTCCTCGATAATCTGTTAGAGAAGTTATAATTGTTTTTTGCTTTTATAAAATGTTCCCCAATTTCTTCCTCAAAAATGAAGTACGCTAAACCAAATGGTCTCATCTTCTATTATCAGGGCATTCCTCAACATCTTTCTTCGCGTTGTGTTTCCCGTTGTTGTTCTTTTCGAGCTTCAGGAACATCTTACTCAATTCTACGTACACTTTTACACAAGTCGGGCTCTGTGACTGAGTAGAGCTTTCACTGACCCAGTGGTCGCCTGGTTGGCTGGGTGGTAACGTGCTTGCCTCCCATGCACTGGGCCCTTGTTTGATTGCCGGCCGGCACTGAGATTTTTATCCTCCCGTGGACGGGGTGTTGTGTTGTCCGCTTCATCATTTCATCCTCATCAACAGCCTTAAGTCGCCCAGTGTGGGCGCCGAATGGGACATCCCGGCCAACAGTGCCATACGATCATTTCTTTTTTTTTCCCCCTGACCACACTAGTCGTTTGGATGACAGCGTACCAGGATCCGACATTTGATCTGGCTTTCCGACCGTTGTGTTTCGGAACACTTTGCAGATGCAGCAAAAACCATGGGTCTTCCGACTAATCAGATTTCCACAGTTGGTTTTCCGACATGAGTCTCCTACACTGCTGATTTACTCTGTAGGTAACGAAAATAATTACAACTATGGAAAGGAATTCGTGTCTTCTTAAAGACGGTCATCGCTATCGGGTGCAGTGATCAGTGTACGAATTGGTTTAGAGTGAGTGTAGAACGGACTAAGTGCCCAAGCTGTTTATAACTAGCAAATGGCAGAATAATGGATGAAGAGGAACTTTCTTTCCCACACAGCGGATGCGAAAATTAAGAAACGAATGCATATCTACAAGAAGGGAGTCAAAAATGGTTCAAATGGCTCTGAGCACTATGGGGCTTAACATGTGGTGTCATCAGTCCCCTAGAACTTAGAACTACTTAAACCTAGCTAACCTAAAGACATCACACACATCCATGGCCGAGGCAGGATTCCAACCTGCGACGGTAGCAATTGCGCGGTTCCAGACTGAAGCGCCTAGAACCGCTCGGCCACCGCGGCTGGCAGAGGGGATTCCTGTTCTCACACTTTAAAAGAGGATTTACGATTCTAGACTAAAGGTTTAGATTACGTTGCAAATGTGCCACGTTATGAGAACTCCTAAAATGCATTGTGTAAAGCACGAAGGAAAGCTACTGGGACGACCCGGAACGCTGGCACTAGTTCGGAGATTGAGCTGAGCGAAGACATGTTGGAATTATCTGAAGGTAATAGTTTTTTTGTAAATTGAAGGTGGGTCTGTTCATGACAGAATAATCCTGATGATCGGTTGTATTGAAGTATAGAAAATCCTGTGAGAAAGTGGAACTGATCTTACGGGAGAGTTATGACAGTTGTTATACTGTTTTATTTTCTTTGGTACCAAGCAAAAGTCAAAATACACGCAAACGACATTAAAAAAAATAGAAAAAGAAAGAAAGTTGCAGTGTTGTCACCGAAAACTGCAATGTTAGACTTTGTTATAGCTTCAGTTAAAGCTATGAAAGCAGTGTTACCCAAAACGTCCCTTTCCGGATGCAATTTTCTGTGCAAGAAACGTCCGTAGACGAAAATAGAATGACTCAGATTAAAGGAGAAATTCAGGGATAGAGAGGAAGACCGACAGTTTTGTCGCATATGTGCTTCTGCAGAGGCACATCTTTAACCAGTGTTCATGACGCGTGCAGTATAATAATGGAGGAAATGCCCAGCGAATGAAAGTTCATGAAATTCGCAGACTATATAGTCCATCAATGGATGGAAAACCTTGAACACCAATTGATAGTTGCAATGCTTCTAACCAGTGGCACATCGAAGGCTGGCTCACATCTTGTCAAGGTTGTTTCGACTACGCTGCAGAAGTTTCGCTGGGAAGCCCTTACACACCCTCAATAACGTCCTGATTTCTCTCCATTCGATTTCGGTATTTTTGGAACCACGAAGAAAGACATTCGTGGCCGTAGACCTGCTTCGGACGCAAAGGTGCACATCTGGCTACAATCATAGTTCCCTAGCGGACCAGGAACATTTTTCCATGAAGTTACTGACCGTCTTGTCTTACAGTGACATAAATGGCGATACAGTATTTAATTATGAAATGTTTACTGACATACTTTCTGTCCATCTGTCCAGTTTTCATTCGACTGTCCATTATACTATCCTCCCAGCATCACCTGTCCCCTCCCAACGCTACCAGAACTTATTAAGCCACGTGTTGGGCAGTGGGAACGGTGTTGTGGGTCATCAGTATGTGTGTCTTCTCGAAACTGATTTACTGATGAAATATGGACCGAGTTACCCCAGTAACTGAATGCTGAGACGAACAGATTCCACTCCCGTTGCTCCCTTTCTGGCAGCAGTCTATCTTAGACCACTGGAGCAATAAAAGATACCTAGCGACTGGAAAAAAGCGCAGGTAATACCAGTTTTTAAGAAGGGTCGTAGTACAGATGCACATAATTATAGGCCTATTAGAGGAGAAACCCGGCCTTAACCAGATATTTATTTATATCTATCTGTGCGTTCACGACCGTAGCACGCCGCGTCTGGCTTTGTGGTTAATACACTCCTGGAAATGGAAAAAAGAACACATTGACACCGGTGTGTCAGACCCGCCATACTTGCTCCGGACACTGCGAGAGGGCTGTACAAGCAATGATCACACGCACGGCACAGCGGACACACCAGTAACCGCGGTGTTGGCCGTCGAATGGCGCCGCCGTCAGTGTCAGCCAGTTTGCCGTGGCATACGGAGCTCCATCGCAGTCTTTAACACTGGTAGCATGCCGCGACAGCGTGGACGTGAACCGTATGTGCAGTTGACGGACTTTGAGCCAGGGCGTATAGTGGGAATGCGGGAGGCCGGGTGGACGTACCGCCGAATTGCTCAACACGTGGGGCGTGAGGTCTCCACAGTACATCTATGTTGTCGCCAGTGGTCGGCGGAAGGTGCACGTGCCCGTCGACCTGGGACCGGACCGCAGCGACGCACGGATGCACGCCAAGACCGTAGGATCCTACGCAGTGCCGTAGGGGACCGCACCGCCACTTCCCAGCAAATTAGGGACACTGTTGCTGCTGGGATATCGGCGAGGACCATTCGCAACCGTCTCCATGAAGCTGGGCTACGGTCCCGCACACCGTTAGGCCGTCTTCCGCTCACGCCCCAACATCGTGCAGCCCGCCTCCAGTGGTGTCGCGACAGGCATGAATGGAGGGACGAATGGAGACGTGTCGTCTTCAGCGATGAGAGTCGCTTCTGCCTTGGTGCCAATGATGGTCGTATGCGTGTTTGGCGCCGTGCAGGTGAGCGCCACAATCAGGACTGCATACGACCGAGGCACACAGGGCCAACACCCGGCATCATGGTGTGGGGAGCGATCTCCTACACTGGCCGTACACCTCTGGTGATCGTCGAGGGGCACTGAATAGTGCACGGTACATCCAAACCGTCATCGAACCCATCGTTCTACCATTCCTAGACCGGCAGGGGAACTTGCTGTTCCAACAGGACAATGCACGTCCGCATGTATCCCGTGCCACCCAACGTGCTCTAGAAGGTGTAAGTCAACTACCCTGGCCAGCAAGATCTCCGGATCTGTCCCCCATTGAGCATGTCCAGCACGAACGCTGGTCCAACTGAGGCGCCAGGTGGAAATGGCATGGCAAGCCGTTCCACAGGACTACATCCAGCATCTCTACAATCGTCTCCATGGGAGAATAGCAGCCTGCATTGCTGCGAAAGGTGGATATACAATGTACTAGTGCCGACATTGTGCATGCTCTGTTGCCTGTGTCTATGTGCCTGTGGTTCTGTCAGTGAGATCATGTGATGTATCTGACCCCAGGAATGTCTCAATAAAGTTTCCCTTTCCTGGGACAATGAATTCACGGTGTTCTTATTTCAATTTCCAGGAGTGTACTTATGACGTCATTTCTACTGAACTATGTATCACAAAATGATATAATTTTGCAATTACCTTCAGTGATACACGTGCACACTGCGTGTAAAACGTGTTGCGAATACAGTTAGTAGGAAGAAGTAGTAAGTTATGTTATGCCTCACATGGTACTTTTATTGCAGTTATAGCGGGAAAATAATAAACGATAAACTTTTTTCCTTTCATCATTTTTTAGAGATTGTTACCAAGAAAAAACTTAGTAAATATTCGAAATTAAGTGTACAACTCTTAGGAGTAGCTAAATGCTGTCGTTCTCAAATATTTGCTGAATAAAATCTGAGAATTCAAGCATTGCGGGCTATGCTTCTTTTCCAGCCCCAACCCTGTTCTTTGATAGGGAGGTAATTCTTATCTCCAGAGCGATTGTCACCTAACACTAAGGCATATCTATACCAAATTAGATTGAAATCGGTCCAGTGCTTTAGGAGGAGATGTGGAACACACATACACACACACACACACACACACACACACACACACACACACACACACACACAAACAGGTACACCTATTTTTATAGTATATATAGGTATTGTTGACGTCAGCCAATTGTAAAATTATGGAACGTATTTTACGCTCACGAATTATGACGGTTTTAGTGAGCGAAAATCTCTATAAAAATCAACATGGAATACGCAAACACAGAGTTTCTGAAACTCATCTCGCTCTGTTCCTCCATGAGATCCATAGCACTTTAAACAACGGCGTTCATTTTGATGTCGTGTTCTTTGACTTAGGGATGACAATTGAGCCCGTCCCGCAGTGCCGTTTAGTGAAAGAGGAATACGATTTCGCTGTGTATCGGACCAGATTTGCGACTGGATTCAAGACTTCCTTGTACAGATGAAATGATCCTATCGCACTGTTGGCAAGAATGTCCCATCCGGGTTTGGCCTCCTTGTAGCAACTCTTATTTAATGTGACGCCACATTGGGCGACTTGCACGTCGATGATTATGATACCATGATGAGGACAACACAACACCCAGTTAACGGACGAAGAAAATGAGCAACACAGACGGGAATCGAAGCCGGGCCCGCTTCATGGGAGGCAAGCACGTTACCATTCAGTTAAGAATGCGGACATCGACAGATGTAAAGGTAATTTCCGGAGTACCCCAAGGAAGTGTGATAGGGCCGTTACTGTTTTCAGTGTATACAGTTGATCTAGTAGAAACGTTGGAAGGTCTTTAAGACTGTTCGCAGACGATGCGGTTGTTTGTAAGGAAGCAGTTACGTCAGAAGACAGTATCGATTTGCAGGCTCCATCAATTCAACACGAACGTAAGTAAATGAAATATATTGTCCATTCATAGGAAAAAAATCCACTACTGCAAAACTATTCTACTAATAAAAAATTGCTGAAAATAGTATTTACCATAAAATATCTGGGAGTAACTACCCGGAGCGACCTTAAGTGGACTGACCCCATAAAGCAAACAGTACGAAAACCACATGCCAGCCTGAGATTCATAGGAAGAGACTTAAAGAAACGTAACTCATCCAAGAAGGAAGTGGCTAACAAGGCGCCTGTTTGACCGATTCTCGATTATCATTCATCAATCTCGGACGCTTAACAAGTAGGATTGATAATTTTAGTGCATCTTGTTGTGTTGTTGTGGTCTTCAGCCCTGAGACTGGTTTGATGCAGCTATCTATGCTACTCTATTCTGTGCAAGCTTCTACATCTCACAGTGCTTACTTCAACCTACATCGTTCTGAATCTGCTTAGTGTATTCATCTCTTCGTCTCCCTCTACGATTTTTCCCCTCCACGCTGCCCTCCAATGCTAAATTTGTGATCCCATAATGCCTCAGAACATGTCCTACCAACCGGTTCCTTCTTCTTCTCAAGTTGTGCCATAAACCTCTCTTCTCCGCAATTCTATTCAATACCTCCTCATTAGTTATGTGATCTACCCATCTAATCTTCAGCATTCTTCTGCAGCACCAGATTTCGAAAGATTCTATTTTCTTCTTGTTCAAACTATTTATCGTCCATGTTTCACTTCCATACATGGCTACAGTCCGTACAAATACATACAGAAACGACTTCCTGACACTTAAATCTATACTCGATGTTAACAAATTCTTCTTCTTCAGAAACGCTTTCCTTGACATTGCCAGTATACATTTCATATCATCTCTACTTTGACCATCGTCAGTTATTTTGCTCCCCAAATAGCAAAACTCCTTTACTACTTTAAGTGTCTCATTTCCTAATCTAATTCCCTCAGCATCAACCGACTTAATTCGACTACATTCCATTATCATCGTTTTGCTTTTGTTGATGTTAATCTTATATCCTCCTTTCAAGACACTGCCCATTTAAGCGCATAGATTGTTCTAATTTCACGCTTGGCTTGAAGCATTTTTGACATGAAAAGAAATTAGTAGATAACGTGTACGATGGCATGGCATAGAACTCACAATCAGAACTACTGCTGAGACATTTGTCTGAACAGCGCGATAACTGTCAGCTAACGTTTCATATCATCATCGCAGCGCCTTTGATCAGCATGTTTAAAAATGCTTCTACGTAACGTGGTGGATATGAATGTTACTATGATGTCCCGTACATAGCCAGTCTTCAGAAAAGGGAGCGTACGCTTGATGTGGTAGCTCAAATTAGGAATTTTTGAAGTTCCACTCGATTTCATTAGAGTACCACAACTTTCCTGTTGCCAGAACGGACACTAGGGTGAGTGAGCTATGGTATCGATAACAACGACGCCACGGAATAGTCTCTTAAGTTGGCACTACGAGAGACACCGACGACAGCGCCCTCTAGCCGGTGCTGTCGAAGTCCACGAGCTCCGCGACTGCTTCTCGCCATTTGATCAGGTGCAGCCAGCCAGGACACTTCGCTTCAGCATCGCACCTACGTATAAAGTTATGTAATCGTTTATCACCTTGTTTTTGCACCAGTAAAACACGTTCTTGCAGTACCTACATGTATTACCTTTTCCAGTTCCTACCCTCGCACCGTCTCCCAGGCGGGATACAAAATGAGCGTAATGGTCCTTCACTGCGTCTCGATGTCTCGTCCGCTTGACAGGGAAGGAGTCACGAGGAAGCTGAGTTCGAAACCATTTATGTGGTCTGGTCTGTGCAAGCAAGTACAGTAACAGCCTTCCAACATTCCGTAGTATTCGTAGCCCAGTTAGGGAAAACTAGCTCGCAATATTTGTTTAATGAAACAGCTGCCTTAAGGTTCCAAGCGATAATGATTTCTGTTTTATTCTAGAATGCGTATTTTAACAGCGTATTCAATCCGATCACTTGGACGCATAAATATGCTCGAATTTAAACTACTTCGACAATAGAACCATATTTGGCTTCCAAATTTGGTATAGAGCCACAGAAAAAAAGTTGAAGCAAAAGCAAACAAAGGATAAAGAAGACACTTCTGGTATTATTTACTGCGCCTGTATGAAATTAATTTAGCCGAAAAACCTCATTATTTCGAAATATTGGCACAACGTCCTTTGATTGCCAATTAATTTCCTATGACGTTCTCAAACAGACAAATACAAAAATGGTAAATATTTGCGTCGTGCTTACTATAGACTTAACGTCAAATAATTGTTTTAATAACATCACAGTGTTGTCTACTATCGCAGTGATGAGAAATGTGACTAGGAAAACAGCCTGCTGTCAACCAATAATAAAGCGATTAACAGGCATGTCGTAGTTATAATCGGTAATTTATTAATTATACTCATTACATTAAATAACTTAAAATACAGTGTCGGAAAACAGTTCTGTCATTCATTATAGGTTCATAAAGAATTTAAAACCTTTTGAATCGTGGTTCTCGCATATAACAGCAGTCGTAAGGTAGTATTAATTTTTTTATAATAAAAATTCTCTAGATCGTATATATTAACTTTATTTCTTAGAAAGGGTGATCGGTTTCCGTTAGAGTCTGTTGATTCTGAGACCATTACTTCGTGCTGACTGCTGGAGATAGTGACACGGAACATGAAACTGTCTAGGAGCAAGAACCTCTCAAAGAACAGGGCACCAACCTGGTCGCAGTCATCTGCATCCCTCTGGATCTCATGCACGAACAGGGAGGGCTTCGTTTCACAAGATCTTTGTTTACGGAATCTATGTCGATTTCGGCTTCGATAAAGGTCGCATCATGTGAACATAGAATGTGTTCCCCAATTCTCCAAGAGACTGTCCTTAGTTAAACAGTTCTGTAAGTATGTGCATGTACCTTGCGACCTCAAAGTTTTTGTTTAATCGTATGCTATTGTCGCCAATTTATTTCATTTTGCGCTAAAGGATCTAATCAATGACACAACCTTAGCTGATTTGTGTTTTGCTTGAGTCCTGCCCTCGGGTTAGTCGACGTAGACTGGTTAATGATGGTAGCTTAAATGTCTGTCGAGGCACGGTGGAAAATGGAGTTTTTAAAATTCTTGACAGATTAAACTGAAACCCATGCGCGAAATGCCAGGATCGGTTGACTGCCCGGCTCAGCTCTTAATCTGACAGCAACTCCTCCGAGGCTGCCCTTGCCCTCTGTTTTAATACGTCAGGAAGTTAAGTTTCATAACAGTGTTAACTCCTACATATACCAATACGACAATTATCGGATGTCAAGACATCTGGTTCACCTTATTTGGCGTATAATCATCACGTAGTGGCATCGAATCTGCGCTGAGTCGAGAGGTTTGACCTTCACATTTGTGACAGTTCCTCCACTTCCGTTGTAAACGGGGAATTCACTCTCAACTTTAAAATGTGTCATATTACTATGATACTCTTTAACAGCGCATTCCAATACTATCAAAAATGTTGGAAGTTTCCTTTAAGTTAACTGCGCAATTTCTTCATTATTACAGTACGTGGAAAAATTACGAGCAATGTTAATTCATAAAATGTCTTGTTTAGATCACCAAACTGTTTATAAGACATTGGAGATGACATCCTTTATATGTGAAAAAAACTGTCAGACGTATCTGTTTTGTTTGTTCTTTTAGAAACGTGTCCGCATTGTACTATCTGACTTCTGTGTTCCCTTTGTAAATGCATTATCTAGCCTTCATACAAATATTTCAGAAACCCACATCTATTGAAAATCACTAGAGTACTTACAGTCAAGATTGTGTGGCTGTGTAATACACACATCAACAAAAGTGTGGCATCATCGCGGTATGTCGTACAGGAGTGTTGCTATTATGGCCGTTCCTGTACCTATCGGACGGTCACCCCAGACGTTGTTTAGATACATGCATGCATGCGGTAACCCTTAATGGTTTGTACTGGTAGAACTCCACACTCGAATGGACTGCAGCATTTGATTTGAAAGTCGGGACCCACTGGAGGTATGTGTGGAACAGTAGAATGAACATCCATCACACCACAAACGACAGTCGTGACCAATGTTCGGGTTCGCATCATCAAGTTACGCACAGAAGCTTGTGAACCGGGGAAGTTGGTCAACGTGTGCACCGGTGTCAAAGTAATGTGGTGCGGACATGGAATTTGTTCCAGTTGACGGGCAGAGTTAAGCACTTAACACCTCACAGACCGTCCACGTTCGGCGAGTACACAGGATGATCGCCATCCATCACTTTTGAGTCAAATTAACTGTGAGCTGGATGCTCCAGAAGTGAATTCGGCGTTCGAAGGAGACACACGACGTCAGGTATTGCTTCAAACTGTTAGGAGAAGATTGCACGATACGAAAGTCCATTCTCTATTTCCATAGCGAGCATCATGGTGCACACTACAACACCATGGGCTCCCCTACAGGTGGGATAGAAATCATGCAGAATGGACGCTCCAGAATTGGCCTCAGACGTTGTTCATGGACTAAACTCGGATCTTTTTGTACCCTGATAAACGAAGACAACGTGTCTGGAGACAACCCGGTAATGTCGAAGCAATCCGGCGTTATGCTCACCATTTGCAACAAGATGATACTGGAATGATGTTCTTGGGTGGAATTAGTTGGGGCCACCGTACACCTCTCGTGGTTGTTGTAGGCAAACTCATTTCTCTACAGAACACTAACGAGATTCTGCAACTAATTGTGCAACAGTGCCGCCAAAATTTTGGTAACAGTTTCATCTTTATGGGTCATAACTCACGCGCTCATTGTGTTGTTCTCATGAACACGTTCCTTCAGGATGCTAGAATCACCTAAATACCGGGCCTACCTGTTACTCGAACCTGAACCCAGTCGAACACGTGTAAGATCGATTGAAAGTGAGCTGCAGCGTCATGCATTCATCCATTGGCCTCCAAAGTTTACAGTTTTGCTTTTCCGTCGATGCCTATATGAATATCAAATTGTGACCAATTTGCATAACTCCTTCGAGGGACATCGTCTTTTTTGCCATATAATGTATTATTTATGTTACTAATACTATGAAGCAAGCAAGGTATCTCTAATTTATTGTGTGGCCAGGAGATAAACCTCGTTATATATAAATACGGAAAAGTGTTTAGGTTGCATTTCTTGGTACAATGTGTGCTGTCAAGTACAAGTGTTTTCTTTATAGCTTTGCTGATGATCCTACCGCGTAATTTTCCACTGGCTGTGGGTTGTCAGGGCATGTGCCCTCGATTCTAAGGTACTTTTCTGTGTCATGTGAAAGAGTTTGCGTCTTCTGGCAAAAAATACGATCTATTATTTAATCCACTGCTTACAGGAACGGTGATAATATTGGTTTTAGGATGCGAAATGGCGTGTTAATCTGAGGAATGTGAACTTTATGTCTAGTAAGACGAACAAAATCTTTCGTCGTAAGCAGTCTTCTTACAAGGGAACTTCCCCATCGCACTCCCCTCAGATTTAGTTATAAGTTGGCACAGTGGACAGGCCTTGAAAAATTGAACACAGATTAATTGAGAAAACAGGAAGAAGTTGTGTGGAACTATGAAAAAAATAAGCAAAATATACAAACTGAGTAGTCCACGCGCAAC
This sequence comes from Schistocerca gregaria, assembly GCF_023897955.1. Taxonomy (NCBI): domain Eukaryota; kingdom Metazoa; phylum Arthropoda; class Insecta; order Orthoptera; family Acrididae; genus Schistocerca; species Schistocerca gregaria. The sequence continues at coordinate 462,929,736 of NC_064921.1, forward strand.
ATACGCAACATCAAGGAGAGTATGTGCTCAAGAGCTCAGGAGCCATGGTCCCGTGGTCAGCGTGAGCAGCTGCAGAATGAGAGGTCATTGGTTCAAGTCTTCTCTCGAGTAAAAAGTTTAACTTTTTATTTTCAGACAATTATTATCTGTCCGTCCGTCCGTCCGATGCGAGGTAACTGCGCCGTAGTATGGGGACGCTACACCTAAACAAACATCGAAACACACGACGTCAGTCGACTACAGCGCACGGAAGGGAGAGTATTTCTGCTAACGAGGCTCCCTGGCTAGCAGTTGACTGTTCGCTACTTTGGACGAGAGTGCATTAAATACGAGAGATGTATTCCGTGGGCAATATGAATCCAGCACATACAGCTCGCGACTTCAATAACAAGGTCAATGAATATTTTCCGAACTGTAAGGAATCGCAAAGTTTGTATATTTTGCTTATTTTTTTCATAGTTCCACACAACTTCTTCCTGTTTCCTCGATCGATCTGTGTTCAGTTTTCCAAGGCCTGTCCACTGTGCCAACTTATAACTAAATCTGAGGGGGGTGCGATGGGGAGGTTCCCTTGTTAGTACAATGGTACTTAGACACATGTCAGTGACTTGGAAAACTGGCAATGGTAACATATACAAAAGTTGTTGGCAAGAATATTAAAATGGATTATAAGCATGACGCAAGATGGCGTGTATATATTCTAGACCTAATAAAGGCCATATAAAATAAAATAAATTAGTGATAACCTAATTAATATTGTCAGTTACACAGATAATACTTATGACTGTGTCTGTGGTGCCTAATGATGAGCAGTAGTGTACCTAAACACGTCGCCAATAAATTAATGTCATAACTTTAATAAACTTAAAAACTGAGTCTGATTAATGTACATACACACAACCTCTACGCATGTCTTGCATAGGACGGATTACTTTTAAGTGAGCTGCTTGAGTTACCTCCATGTTCATTAATGTTTTTGCTTTTCGCCAGCGAGAATTTTCGCCTACTGTGTCCTGCAAAATATATATACGGGAAAGTCAAATAGTAAAGAGACAAGGAACTTTCGAAAGCCGGCCTGAGTGGTCGAGCGGTTCTAGGCGCTACAGTCTGGAAATGCGCGACCGCTACGGGCATGGATGTGTGTGATGTCCTTAGGTTAGTTAGTTTTAAGTAGTTCTATGTTCTAGGGAACTGATGACCTCAGAATTTAAGTCCCTAGAACTTTAAGACATTTTAAACATTTTTTTGACTTTTGGAATTTCTTCCCGTGGGGACTGGTAACACTGCTAGTATCCAGGGCTGAAGTATTGTCATCTACAACAATTTTATACAACGCGTCATTCACTCTTACTCCCACGTTACACGTTTTACTGTCGTAAACCGTGAAACATGTCAGCTCCATTGCGGATCTGCACCAAGGACGAAGCGAGGGCAGTGATTCGCTTTTTGTTTGGGGACGGTATTAAAACTGCGGAAATTTTACGCCGAATGCAAGTGCAGTATGGTGACAGCTGTTTATCGCGAAGCAAGATCTGCGAATGAACAGAACCCTTCAGACCGAGAAGAACTTCTTTGTGTGTCGGGAAAAGATCGGAAAGGCCATCGACGTCAATAATTGAGGATAATTTGGAAGTCACTTATGAAGTGATGATGGAAAACAGACGAATCACGGTGGACGAAATAGTCAATACTTTACATACCAGTTATAATTCAGCGTATTCCTTCTTACACTACAGGCTAATTTTCGGAAAGTGTGTGCAAGGTGAGTAGCTAAATGGTACCGAAAGAATTCTCAGCGACGGATAAGGCGCAAAGGATGGATATCTCCCGTAAAAGTTTGGCCCTTTATCACGGCAAGGGAGCTGGATTTTTACAGCAGATTGTTAATGCAGACGAAACGTGAGTGCATCATCACGAACCAGAAACTAAGGCTACGAACATGGTTTGGAAACATTCATCATCACCAGAAGTTAAGAAATTCAAATGCAATCATTAGCTAGTAATTTTATGCTGACACTATACTGGGACATGGAAGGTGTGGGAGCCGTTCATTTTACCCCAAGAGGCGAAACTGTGAGCAGTGTGTACTAGTGTGATGTGCTGCTAACTAATCTGAAACCTGTAATCAGACCCAAGCGTCTCGGAAAACTGCGAAAAGTCGTTATCCAGCAGCAAGATAACGCTAGCCCACATTCTACCAAACGGACTACCAAAACAAAGCAAAGAGTTGGGATTGGAATTGCTGGAAAACCCGCTATACAGTCTAGATCTAGCACCAAGCGATTTCCAGAGCTTGGACGATTGAAGGAAGCTCTCAGGGTTGGTGGTTCGAGCCCACCCGGGGGCGGAATCGTTTTAACCGTCACCGAAGTGAGGACATACGTCAACTTTGTTCGAGATATACAGCTAGTGTGACGATTTGGCTGTGTTTGAGTGATGCCACAGAGCCTTATAAACATTCAGCCAAGTGACAGTGTATGTGAATACATGGCCCTACACAGATGTTCTACTGTTTTCCTATTTATTCGTAACGTCTGACACTGCAGTAGAGCGACGACCACTACAAAAGACGTATTATTTACATTTAATTTCAGCGTGTACGCCGCGAGTACCATATGACAGTGCCTGTCTCTCGATGTCGATTTGTGTTGGATGTCTCTTAAGTGTCGGTCTGCAGTCGGCTGCAGTTGGCCGAGCGACGTGCATCCGATAGAGGAGTCATTTGTGTGGTACAAAATTGGTTACACGTACAATCAAAAAAATTTTTTTCCAACGAAATCAAAGATCTTGGGAAACGTTGGACAAAATGCATTGAAATGCAGGGAAGTTGTGCAGAAACATGATACATGTTTCAGTTATTTATCATTATAATAAATCTTAATTTTCTCAAATGCCCATTTACTTTTCGGCTTCTCCTTACATTAGGAATGGGTTAATTGTTATTACTGATACACGGCTTGATTGCTTGCTGTGAGTGACTGACTCAGAAAGGAGTACTATTTTAGTATATTTAAAAATTTGCAACAGAACACATCTGATGCCGTACTCTAGACGTAGTAGTAGTAGTAGTAATAGTAGCTTTATTCAGCCGTAGATCTCTTTTTACAAGGATATAGGACATGTCAAAATATTTGCAAATTTAGATCAATTTAAAATAAGCTAATTCATATACACATATATTTACAGACTTCTAGTTAGAGATAATCATTAGATTTACTCCTGGTATACAATACTGTTTTACAAATAACGTATTAAATAATGTAATGCCCCATTGTTCACTCATATCTCACTATCAGTCACTGCACACACTATACCCACATTGTTTTATAACACTTCACTCACTACATACACACACACACACACACACACACACACACACACACACACACACACACACATATTGGTGATCTCTGGCCATTTTCTGATTGTTATTAACTCTGTTTTAGCTAAGTAACGCTTCAATGTGTAAAATATATTGCATAACAGGTACTTTTTAGCTGCCTTTTTAAATATGTGTATTTTTGCAATTTCTTTAAACTCTTTGGTAATTTTGGCCGGCCAGAGAGGCCGAGCGGTTCTAGGCGCTAGTATGGAACCGCGCTTCCGCTACGGTATCAGGTTCGAATCCTACCTCGGACATAGATGTGTGTGATGTCCTTAGGTTAGTTAGGTTTAAGTAGTTCTAAGTTCGAGGGGACCGGTGACCTCAGAAGTCAAGTCCCATAGTGCTCAAAGCTATTTGAACCATTTGGTAATTTATTGTACAGTTTTATTCCTTGGTAGAAAAGGCTGTTGTTGCATGGTCGTGGACAGAGCTGTTTGTGCAGTAATTACCAGTGTTATTTTTGACGTAACATTTTCATACAAATGTTTTCTGGACTCTCACTCTGATCCGTATTTCCCACTTGGATCTTTTGTCCTGGAAATTTTGGCTTTGATATTGTAGCCTGAGCGCTTGAAGGGGTTAATAGGACAGATAGTGAAAGTGCGTGCGAACTCCTTACATCGGCGCCTGACGCCCAACCAACAGAGACATTAATCTCCCTGTAATGTCCTGGGCTCCAACGCATCACGCAGAGAACCACGCTGCCGGCAGATTTATAGCATCTCATCACCCCTAATAGGCCATGAAATACGTATTACAAGAAATTTATGTCCTAAACTAAATTTTGATAACGTACCCTCTTAAGCACAAGTAAAAAGTGTTTGCAGTTTTCGGAGAACTTCAGCATGCAGAGGTGGCTCTGTTATCGTAGCTTTCTTATTAACCTAACTCTGCGAAGAGGTATAAGATTGAACTTAGGTCACTAGTATATGGTCTGAAATTCAGGAACTTTACGCCATCCATTATTCCATAACCTTTTTTACTCCAAGACCGGGGCCACCTACATTTGTGTTATGTGCTACGACACCACTTTCAGCTAGAGACTTCGTCTCCATATGTACTTACTCTATATACTCGTATTATTGAGGCTGGAACAGCGTTATCACAAAATAGCCCAACAATTTTAGGCACTTAAAAGAACGTGCGTTTTAATTGTTTCGCGATAACAGTTATCGTTGTGTAACGAATACCTATGGCTTCAGGAAACTGCGTTGCATTTGTTGAATACGTACAACCATTTGAAATGCGGTAACAAAATCATCAGAAAAGTATAAAAACGATTGTGGGTACTGTAACAAACAGTCGAATCAAAGAAAATAACAAATACACTCCTGGAAATTGAAATAAGAACACCGTGAATTCATTGTCCCAGGAAGGGGAAACTTTATTGACACATTCCTGGGGTCAGATACATCACATGATCACACTGACAGAACCACAGGCACATGGACACAGGCAACAGAGCATGCACAATGTCGGCACTAGTACAGTGTATATCCACCTTTCGCAGCAATGCAGGCTGCTATTCTCCCATGGAGACGATTGTAGAGATGCTGGATGTAGTCCTGTGGAACGGCTTGCCATGCCATTTCCACCTGGCACCTCAGTTGGACCAGCGTTCGTGCTGGACGTGCAGACCGCGTGAGACGACGCTTCATCCAGTCCCAAACATGCTCAATGGGGGACAGATCCGGAGATCTTGCTGGCCAGGGTAGTTGACTTACACCTTCTAGAGCACGTTGGGTGGCACGGGATACATGTGGACGTGCATTGTCCTGTTGGAACAGCAAGTTCCCCTGCCGGTCTAGGAATGGTAGAAAGATGGGTTCGATGACGGTTTGGATGTACCATGCACTATTCAGTGTCCCCTCGACGATCACCAGAGGTGTACGGCCAGTGTAGGAGATCGCTCCCCACACCATGATGCCGGGTGTTGGCCCTGTGTGCCTCGGTCGTATGCAGTCCTGATTGTGGCGCTCACCTGCACGGCGCCAAACACGCATACGACCATCATTGGCACCAAGGCAGAAGCGACTCTCATCGCTGAAGACGACACGTCTCCATTCGTCCCTCCATTCACGCCTGTCGCGACACCACTGGAGGCGGGCTGCACAATCTTGGGGCGTGAGCGGAAAGACGGCCTAACGGTGTGCGGGACCGTAGCCCAGCTTCATGGAGACGGTTGCGAATGGTCCTCGCCGATACCCCAGGAGCAACAGTGTCCCTAATTTGCTGGGAAGTGGTGGTGAGGTCCCCTATGGCACTGCGTAGGATCCTACGGTCTTGGCGTGCATCCGTGCGTCGCTGCGGTCCGGTCCCAGGTCGACGGGCACGTGCACCTTCCGCCGACCACTGGCGACAACATCGATGTACTGTGGAGACCTCACGCCCCACGTGTTGAGCAATTCGGCGGTACGTCCACCCGGCCTCCCGCATGCCCACTATACGCCCTCGCTCAAAGTCCGTCAACTGCACATACGGTTGACGTCCACGCTGTCGCGGCATGCTACCAGTGTTAAAGACTGCGATGGAGCTCCGTATGCCACGGCAAACTGGCTGACACTGACGGCGGCGGTGCACAAATGCTGCGCAGCTAGCGCCATTCGACGGCCAACACCGCGGTTCCTGGTGTGTCCGCTGTGCCGTGCGTGTGATCATTGCTTGTACAGCCCTCTCGCAGTGTCCGGAGCAAGTATGGTGGGTCTGACACGCCGGTGTCAATATGTTCTTTTTTCCATTTCCAGGAGTGTATATTGTAGCTTCAGTAAAACAGTTACACTTGGTCAAAGTCATAATATTGTTGAACTACGACTTTCTAAACTTGCAGAGTTTATATATCGTGGCTTACTATTGTGTGATACTATTTAACATTTTTCAATTTTCCGCATTGCTAGCAGTAAGAACACAACAATCAACGCTAGATGTCAGTGTGTACGAAAGCAGCACATTCATGACGCTCACGAAGTGACAGTCTCCTATAACATGTTACCCGAAAGGCTTGCAGTTTCGACCAACAGCAGAAATATTCTTCTCCTCCTGAGCACTCCAATCGACAGACATGTCAACTGAACATTAAGGATACAGACTCTCAGGAACTTTCCCAATACTGTCACTACCAGTCACACGTCACGTTCATTGGTGGAGAGCGAAAAATTTCAAGGCAGTTACTCAAGAGAAAGCAGGGACAGTTAGCTGGGATGAGGCTACTTGCGATAGGTTCATGAAGCCTCATTGTGTCAGTAAAATTCATAATAATTGCTTTAAATACGCTGTCTGATCAGAAGAACCGGACACCTAGTAGTGGGCATTAATATAGAGCATGAGCACACTTTGTCTTTATGACAGCTTGATATCTGATGGGGACACTTTCAGTGAGCTGTCTGTCCTTGGGGAAAAGGCAGGCCATTCTTCCTCAACAGCCGAAACCATGGAAGGTATTAATGTTGGGCGCTGGGGTATGGAGCGAAGTCGACGTCCTAACTCATCCCAAAGGTGTTCCAGAGGGATCAAGTCGGGACTGTGAGTAGGCCAGTCCATTTCGAGAATGTTATTGTGCACAGACCAAATGGTTCAAATGGCTCTGAGCACTATGGGACTTAACATCTGTGGTTATAAGTCCCCTAGAACTTAGAACTACTTAAACCTAACTAACCTAAGGACATCACACACATCCATGCGCGAGGCAGTATTCGAACCTGCGACCGTAGCGGTCACGCGGTTCCAGTCTGGAGCGTCTAGAACCGCACGGCCACACCGGCCGGCGTGCTCAGACCTTCGCCTCATAGTTCTTGCCTTATGACAGGTTGCACCCACATAGCTAACCTTCGTCTCCGTATTTTTCCCCTGGGGGTACACAGCACACAATAATGTAAAATGTGTTCTCATCATTCTGACATAACTTTTTCTTAAGGATAATTCGGGGACTACCTCCTAACCATGAAAAATACCCTCATATCGAAGCACCATCTCTTCCGTACTTCACTTTCGGCACTATCCACGTTGTTAGGTGATGTAGTGTAGACATTCGCATAACCGAAAGCATTCCATCGGATTATCACAGGTTATAGCGTGATATATAACACCAAGTTACTCGTTTCCAGTCACTCACTGTGCAGTGGCTTAGCTCTTTACACCGCCTCAAGCACCGCATAGCACTAACTATAGAAATGTATGGCTTACAAGGAGTTCCTCAACCATTGTAATCCATTATTTTTAAGTCTCTAGAGGTAGTCATTCTATTAGCTTGACCACTGGAAGCACTTCGGAACTCACGAGTAATGTCTTCCGCTAATTTCATGCGGTTTTCTCACAACTGCCCTTCGCAATGCTCGACCATTAGTCGGCAATGCTGTGCGTCAGTATATGAGGTCTGTACGGTCGTCGATTAACTGTGGTTGGTTGTGTCATTGTGTTTGCACATAACCAACGGTGTCGGCTAGTGCCGCTTTAGAAGCGTTTAAGTGTCCCTGATCGATTTTTTTCTTAGGTAAGGTAACATCCAATGACCAGCGCCGCCACTAATGACCTCGATGTCGGCGGGACGATAAACCCTGGTCTTGCTTCTCTCCTTCAATGACTGGTCGACGCTGGAAATCACTTGTCTCTCCTGACCTACCAATTCTTCTACAACTGCCTCTCTTCTAACAACACAATACTACTCGCCTCCTTTTATAGGGGCGGATCTTTCTGGTGTCTTGGTGAAAACTGATAAGAATGTCGAAGTAAGCGTATTGTTAGGAAAATCGTTGCAATATTAATTATATGAAGTCCATGACATTTTGTGGCAACCAAAAATGTTCCACAAACTACATCAGCGGTCGTGAAAGGTGCTTCTCTATATTCATAAACTTGAAGGCCATTAGTGACATCTAGTGAGTAACTGCGACCTACAAAGTGTACCTGTAACACTGAGATTACGTTTTATAATTTTCGTGTAAAGTGTTCAAGCGTCCATACGTCTTGTGCTGAAGTGTTATTATAGTGGAACTCAATGAGAAACCATACTGATTCATGATAGCTCAACCACAACAGTCGACTCCCGGAGATTGATCAAATAACAATCTCGTCCAGTGGTCTCATCGTGGTTCTCAGTATAATTAAGATGAAGCTAACTATAGTCCTTTTAAAATTACTTAGCCGTTGACTCTGTAGGCGTTGTAGCTGACGTCCTCCTTCAAGAACACTCAGCATCACATCTGAACCGTTCTACGTTGCCAAACTGCCACCATTTGTCAGTTCACTTTCAATTCCTTGTCCAGCTTTCTTTCTTGATGCGCTTGGATCCCGAAACTGGGTCGGGCCCTTTTATTTCGCATTTTATCACGCATAATAACCACACCCAAAATAATATTAAATCACACACACACACACACACACACACACACACACACACACACACACACACACATACATACATAAGCGCTCATACAACTATGATAAAGAAATATATGTCTCATGCACAGCACTTGCGAGACACTGCCGAATCCTTCCGCACAAGAAGACATTCAGCGTCGCATATACAGTTATTATAATCAAAGAGATCGTATTACAGTATATAGCTTCGCACGACATTGTGTGCAGCCGAATTTTAGAAGGGTGCAATTCATTGTTGCGACTGGGTCACCGGAGGTACAAATATATGAACCGCACGCAGTGTAGTGGTGTAGCACAGTGCTTAGCATATAAACCCGGACGTGTAGAAGCTCGTAGATTCGAATCTCAACAAATTTACCAATTTTCTTTATTTATAAATCAAAGCAAAGGGCTTTGATTATTATTTTTATTCAATTAATTGGTTTAAACGTATTTCTTCTAGTACTTTGCAGCATAGTATTCAAGATCGCATTGGTATTTTTATTTTGCTCTTATTTTTCTTCCTATCATCTTGTTTTCGTTTGGAATCAGCCAGTCTAACCATTATTGTGCAACCAGGTGGCAACCAGGACTGTTCTTTGGTTGGCTACCTGACAACTCGTGTTGCCAGCGTGAGGATAGTTTCAGGGAACCGATGACAGCTAGAAATTACAGTTTGCTTTTAGCGCTGAAACTGCAATTTTTCTGTTTGGAGTTTGCTTGTAGACGTTAGGTTTAATCGTAGTGAACAAAGCGGTTGTGGTGTTAGTTCTGCCTGAGATTGTTGACCGCCGTTTTCTCGGTTAAATCGCATACATCAAGAGGTTCTGGTTAAATTCAGACACGTGTTTAGACTCAGGGCTACAAAACGCGTCGTCTGCCGCAATTCTGTTATTGGTCATTTAAAATCACCTGTCGACAGAGCATCTCGAATTTCTTCTTAACCTCGCGAAGAGTGCTTCCAGCATCGCTCCGCGTTGTACATTAACATTACATTGTGAAGTGACCCGCCGAGTTTTGGTCTCGCGTATAGCCGAGTGGTAGCTGCTAGCAAATGTGGCAACACTGTAGCAGTAAGTTACGCACGTCAACTATCAAGAAATATTAATCGGACTACAGGTGGCTGACGCAGTTAATCTGGTATCCGTCGAGGGTTTCTCAGATCATACAGACACAAATCGGAAGTGACGTAGTAGTGCATAGTTCTGCTGAACGTGTACGTCATCTGCGGAATACAGTAGGTGAATGAACGAAATGGCGTTAAGTGATAGTGTGTTCGACTGTGAGAGACGATGTATCGCAGTACTGTCTCATCCTACACAAACGTCTTCCTGATTAGAATAATTGCGCAATCTGCTTGAGCAGAGATCTGTTGTCAAGCTAGGTGAATCACATCACGTGTTCAACGCCCACGAGCCTGTATCAGCTAGCACCGGGACTTATCAGTCCAAGCTACCTTAATCCGCTCTTCTGAATCCCAGCAATGGTATTCCGGCACGCATACTAATTTCCATTCCCTGTGACGTATGGTGTGTGGCGTTAGTCAACACAAAGTCCTTCACAGCAGCTAACTCTGCGGCGGTGGTAACCACCGAATCGATGAACGCATCGTATACCTTGATGCGATAGCAAACGAGAAGCCCTGGGTTTAGAAGAGCACTCATGCACAACACGTCTGGAATTAAATGCGCTGATATTGTGCGCCTTACCCATCAGCTCTGCACTGTCACGCTGACGGTCACAAGGAGGTGTGAGGACATTGGAGCCACGTGACACACCCAATTACATCGATGAGGCAAAACACTGCCGACCGCGACTCTGAACTGCATCTGGTGGCCTGGTGTGTGCGTGGTGCGGTACGGACACTATACTAATTGGAGCAGAGACGAATGGGAAATCATTGTAGCGAAGTTACGGGCCGAAAATTCACTGACACAAGCGATCTGGGAGAGAGCATCCCGATGGCGGCGAAGCTAGTCGCTGCTCGGGTGTTACTTTATTGAGCATCTATGGAAAGTGAAACTACATGTACGGGGGAAGGTATTTCAGACGTCCGTCATTCAATATAATAGGTGGAGGTCGGAAACTGACCCGAGTAGTTAAGCATAATAGACGGAGATCTGTAGCAGATCTCACGATAGCGTATATTTCTGGTATTGTTATAAAAATCTCTGAGCTCACCGTTCAGCTCTCATTGTTGGACACAGGCCTGCGTAACAGACGACTCCTACATGATCCGATGTTAACCCAGTTGTCAGTTACGATTTCAGTGAGCACGGGAATATCGATACTGGACCGTAGACCAATGGAAATGTATCATCTGATCGGTTGAATCACATTTCTTGTACTAACATGCCTATGGCCGCGTCCGAATATGCTGTCGTTCAGGCGAACGCATTTACGGCGCCACGGACGCCGGCTGATAGGGCAGTGTTATGCTGTGGAAGACGTACACCTGGACTTTCACGGTATCTGTGGCAGTAATTGAAAGTGTCATGAGAGCTGTGGACTGCGTGAATGTTATTGCGGACCACCTACTTCCCTTCATTCTCGGTATCTTTCGTGACGGCGATGGATTCTTCCAACAGGATAACTATACGCACCACAAGGTCAGAATGGTGCTACAGTGACGGGAGGAGCTTGACAGTGAATTTCTCAACACAGGCGCCTGATTTGAACCATATCAAACACATTGGGGATGCTATCGGGTGCCAGTTCCGCGGTCAGTAAAACACCTGCCCGTAATTTACGGAAATTGCGTGACATATGCGCAGACATGTTGTGCCACTTACCTCGGGAAACCTGTCAAGGATTTGTCTTATCCACAGCACGCAGAATCTCTGGTGTTTTGTGTTCGAAAGATATCCGAACACGCTGTTAAGCAGGCGACCATAATGATTTTAGCTACTCAGTATATCATATTTATTATGTTATCCTGGCAAGTCTGTTACCTTCAGGACCTCTTTCGTATCCAGCCAGGAACTCTACATTTCTTGCATTACGTTCTATACAACTCATGCTTTAAGAGAGGTTTCATGAGTAAGGTGCGATCAAAAAGTTTCCGCTTGTAGAGGCCGTGCAGTCCAGAACCGGTATGTCAATAAGGCTAAAACACAGAGCGTTCAAGCAGTTATCCCACAGACGCATCAGGCTGAAAACACCGTTTCGTAAAACGCGGTGTTCTGATGCGTGAAGAAGCCTTTAATAGTCCACTGCACATTCTTGTCCGAAAAGAATCGTAGACCATCCACCAGGCCTTTTCTAAGGGACCGAATACGTGATAAACGCATAAGGAGAGATTAGAACTTGAGCACGAGTGTTCCAGTGTCTCCCACTTCAGTTGGCGTAACGTCTGCGTTACGACATTGGCGACATGGGGACGTGCGATATCATCAAGTGGCAGAATCCGTTGGCGCACCAATCCACAACGGTTGTTTTCGACAGATATGCTGCATACGCACTGGCGATCCAGTGAATATGACACAGCGTATGGTAATCACTAACTGCCGCGACCACAAATGTCATAACTGAGCGTATGGACAACTGAAACGGTTAGATAAACAGATGTCGCAGATGCAACGCACATAGGTGTTCATGGTTATCTGTAACCGTCTAGAGCTTCCACTATTCCCGCTTTGATAGATTATATAGCGACAATGGAGCTTAGACAGAGCGAGTGACTGTACAAGCTTTCACGTAACGTCCTTTGGAAATACCTGTTTCGAAACTTTTGAATGGCATAGAGACAAACAGAAGTCTTTTGGCCACCGGAGAACACGGATCGTATGTACCAAAATTCTCATAAAATATCCTCTGACAGCATCCCAAATTTATCAATGGATTTCGTGTTTACCCTGTCTTTTATGGCTACCTACGTGAGTCAATAATTAATATCACGTGATTTTAATCTCTACTCGAGATAATGGATGCCGTAGCAGGTTTCTTTGTGTATTAATTCGTAAAAACCAACAAGTGCTCATCTTTTAGCTTTATGAAAATAAACATAAATGCTGTTTGAGTAGTGTTGTTATAACTATCCTCCAAAGACCGATGCTTTAGGTACTACTGGAAGAGCGATGCTCCTTTTCGCGACGACGCGAGACTAGAACCTGGTGAGCTGCGACGTTTCGTGCCTGCGCTCCCTCGTCAGGCGCCAGCAGAGGGATGACTCCATCGGCGTGCAGACAGCGGGACAAATCCCCCTAATCTGAGGCGCCTGCCGTCCGGGTCAAATTTTGATTGGAATCAATGTCACGGCGCATACACGTACGGCGGAGACGTATCACCTCATTACTGCTCCCGATTCCGCTGAAAACCGTTCCACCGGTGCCGAGAATTTTCATTTCGAGGTTCGTTCGTCTTTGTGTGGCGAGAATTTAATCCAGTCTTCCATCTTCTGCGAAAAGTGTACGTCTTACCTTTCGCTTCCGCGAATCGCAGTCTTTCATCACAGGGATTTAAGTCGTAGACTTTCTCAGTTCATTCTCGTTCTGAGAATGCGTTCTGCGGTACTCTGTGTTGTCAGATTATATATTTATTTGGAACTTCGCTGTGTTTTCAAAATGGTCAATGCATAATAACACATTTTTAAATTATTATTTAGTTGATTACTGTTTTTAATAGAGCCTTGTTGTGACTTAGTCCACTTACATAGCTGACTGCCATGCAGAGCACTCAGGTTCAGCGACTGGTGTTGCCGGGGATTTTTCCTTGGTCGGAGGTCTGCAATTGGACACATTCAGTCCAGTGATGCCAAACGATGAGCTGCCTGAAGGAGGAGTAGCGGTTCCCATGTCTGCAAAGCCGACAATGGACAGAAGAGCTGTGTGCTGACTCCACATGTCTCCACTCCACAGATGAAGCCATTTGTTGAGGATGACAAGGCGCTCGGTTGGATTTCATTGGCCTGGCTGAGGCCATGACAGTGGAGATTTCCTTCCGTTGTTCTGACTTCATCAGTAATATGTTAGGGTAAGAAAGGCTTGAGGTGAAGGAACTGTCAGCAATTAGCTCATCAGACACAGGACACGTGTTTAATTTATACAGAATGAAACATGGGTCTTAGTATGGTACCACTGAAAGGAACATCCCTTCATTCACATGTATCTGATTATGAAAACAAATAAAACTTAAATCAAGTTATCTTGTTATCTTGGTAGAGAGATCAACTTCGTTTCTTCCAGATAAGAGTACGTTGTTGTTATCAACAAGTCACTTTGATCAATTCTGGGGAAGGTTCTGGAGGAAAATATTCCATATGAGAATTGCTGAAGGAACGTTGCTGGGTTGCAGAAGCTCTTCAGATACTCTGTAATTACACAAGCACAAATCTTGTTGGACAATTAACTACAGAACGACATCAGCGATATATATATATGTATACAAGAACTCGCCCCAAACCCCTGAATCAATTTCAATTTGGCATAGAAACAGCAGGTCTCACGAGTGTCAGCAATTTAAGGTTTATGGCCTCCTAGCGTTAATAGGAGCAGAGTTAACGACAAACATGTATTTCCAGCCCGTGGCATTTGGACTGCCTTACACTTGAGATGTGCTAAGTGGGTACACTATCAGTGTAAAGGCAGCCTAAATGTCAGAAGCGAGAAATGGTTTTCTGGGTCCTTGTGTTAGAGTATTGTCGACCAGCATTGCGTGGTGGCCTGTATGCCAGGGACAAATAAATGATTTTTCAAGTCCCTGATGTGTAGCCAGCCCAGCATGACAGGCATATTGTGGCAGTAGTATCGGCTTGCTATATTAAACTGTATTACATGGGCTACCTGTGTCGATGAGTATGGCTTGGGAATGGTTGAGATGGATAGAGGGCATGGACAGAGGGAGGGGAGGAGGAAATGGACAGAGACAGGGGGAAAGGGGAGAGGTCTGAGGCAGGTGGAAGTGGCAAAGGGATAGTGGGCAGGTAGAATTGGATGATTAGGGGTGTGGCTGGAAATGAAATGAGAGAGGAGGCAGGATATGATTAGAGGGAAGGGGGAGGAAGATATGATCAGAGAGGGAGGGTGGAAGAAATGGGAAAAATGAGGGAGAGGATGAGATGAAGAGATAGAGTGAGGAGGAGGAGATAGACAAATAAAGGTGGGGGGATGAATTGGACTGATACAGGAAGGAAGAAGTAGATATAGAGAGGAGAGGGGCGCACACGTGCGAAGCCTTGGATAAAAGGCTAATATGACTATAATTATGTGCCTCTTGTTCACGACCTTCTTGAGAACGGAAAATAATTGCACCTTTTTTCTATCCATCTAATGTGTCAATGGCGTGCTATAAACTGCTACTTAGAGGGGAAACTTCTTTCGCATAATGAATATATAATCGTACGAACCTCAATATAATCGCATAGCTACGACCTAACCGTCGATGGGACCATTAACAGTCATTTTCCTTAATCATCTTGCAAGATAGTAGCCTTAAAAGCGTAGAATGTAACACGAGGGTGTTGATTTTTTGTTATCGGGACTGCCGTGGGCCACAGGGATTTCTCATACTATTCTGTCGTACTTCATGGTAGACAGTGAGTAAACGTTTGACATTAAGAGTGATACCAGGCCTTAATTTCAAGTTAACAACTCTCATGTATAGGAAATGAGCTTCTGGAGGCCCACTGCCGTCCTGGGCAAGATCCGATTGTATGTAGGTTGGCCGTTGCCTTGCTTTAACCAGTTACGAAGGATCAGTGGTGTATATCTGAAGTGTGGGTGACTGTGACGAGCGCTTGTGCACTGTACTGTTATGGCGGTTTGAAATGGATGAATGGAAGCGGTTGAGATGAAATGCGGTGTCGGCACATAGCCTACTCCTCTCGGAGAGCAGCAAGGAGCTGCCTACATTATCGTCAGCGTTCAATGCACGGATCCTTATTAACAGTTCACACTTACTGCAGGTTTGTATTTTAGCCAAGGACATGGCCACTAAGTCTGTTGATCACGAATTTTACGCCATTATCTCTACCCTTCCTCACCTTTCCAGCCAACTAAAAACTAGAGATAAAAATTTCTTGCACCTCTAAAGTTCGCCCAATTCCCATCGAGCCATGCTCCACTGAAACAGGCGCGCTTTAGCGACCTCGGCTACGGAGGCGGGTTTAACTGCAAGGCGAAATCCAATTACGTCTGGAAGAAAACGTCTGAGTTAGGGGATGTAGTTTCCTGACAAACTGTGTGCAGAAGCCTCACGGTAATTAGTCTCTATCTCTTGATCCCCAAGAAGGTAGGGCTGCTCAAGACAGTGCATAGACAGAACATTTCGCTGTTCAGTCAGCAACATCTGAATTGAACAATGAAAGGGCAGAACAAGTTGTTCTTGACAGGTGAATTACTGAAGTAAATAGGTGCCATCTTCATAAAAAGGACTCGTGGGAAGATATCAGCTCAACGACGGGAGGGGTTTGGGGTGTGGGGGTGTGGTGTAAATGATTTGATCGAGTGTAAGGGGAGACAAAACATAATCTTTGATGGTCGGAGATATATTATCAGCACCCAGAAATAAAGAGCAGTGCTGCTTCAACCAAAAGAACTACTCTTCAGGGATGCATGCGATACAGTCGCCATCTTTGTCAATGCTAACATCCGTGTGCATTATTCTTTTCCAGCAGGTTAATTGACTGCAGCTCAATATATCCACTGTATATAGTGACTAATAAGACCTCCACTTCTTGAGCCTATGAATCATTCACGGGATGCAATGGGGAGGTGAAAAGCACAGAGCTGTGTTAAATGTCTCAGAACTACTCTTCTTTCTTACTAGTTGATTGATTGGCCTAAAGCTCTAGGATCAACACATCACCGCAAAGCATGTATAACAGATAATGGTAACCAAATCCTCTACGAAGTGTTTTGTTGTTCAAAATATTCCAAGTTTTGTTACTTGTTTAAAAAACATCTAAGGCCGTGTTTCAGGAGCTTCTGGTCAACTATCTTTAGGAGGTTAAGTTCTGTCTCTTTTTGTAGCCTTTTCGACAACCCGTTTGGGAAATATGTTTAAATTTCTTGGTTGAATTAACTTTGGACACTAGTGACAGTACAGACAAAGATCTGGCAGTTTATTTTTCTCTAATCTCGTTTTTCCAATTTTCTTCACTGTTATGATATGAGTGCACAATTTCAAATACATTCCTAGTCTGTATCTTACGATATGTGCTGTTATTAGCGTCTCTGGTCTTTTCTCGCAAGACACTTCTGTAACGTTGGGCACTTGTCCGAAAAGTCACAGTACCTCTAGGTCAAAACAGTAGGCCTGTATCACATATTGCAGTACTTACATATAAAAATTATAGATCTATCATATCTGTAAGTACAACATCGTGCTTTACACACGTATTTGCGTGTCTCTTTGTCCTCGTTGACATCTTGATAAGCATTTCGAAACACTTCCTCAATACTTCAGCGCAATTCTTCATTTCTCTTGTAGCGACGTAGAACCATATGGCACTTGATTGTTCCCGATATCGAAATGTCTGAAATGGTAAGGACAGAGCTTCGAGAGTGTCATTTCTCTGGAGCTGGAAATGTTGCTGAACCACCGGCCCAGAAATTGTGCATCAAAGAGCCCTATAGTGACAACAAATGATTCATGATTTCCTCTTCTTTGAGTTGAGGTATTTACCACGTATGAAACCTGTTCCAACAAGAATTTCCTTTCAGATAATCTTCAAGTAGATATGATCCGATAAGGCATCATGATGACATTAAGGCCCATGAGGCGCATTCTATAGGCATAGCCTAATGGGTAGTTTCCTCAGGCCATAATACCATGTTACACCTAAGTGAAATGCGATATATCGCATATTAATTAACAAATAAGGTTGTGCGACGCACTGCATTTGGAAACTGTGCCAACAAAGCACGAAAACACGGCGGGCTGTAATTGGCTGTTGCATGTCTTCCAAGATAATTCATTCACAGACATCGATCTAAATACTTTACTTTTCAAATTTTTCTCTAAATTGGTCACGTACTGCTTATTTCGTTACTCGGAGTTCAGCTACTCCTTAGCGAACGGATTTCACAAGAGACTGGTCAATAAATCGAGAGACGACAGCATACGCTTGTATCACAAATTGATCTCTCCACTGCGACTATCTTTGAACGCCCTTATATAACATGTAATCTTAAACTGCTTATCATTCACTATACGTTTTTTGATGCAAGTAGGTTTCAAATTATGTATCTCTTTTATTTCCTTGCTTTTCTAGACGGTGTAGAGTGGAAGAGTGTATGCCAGCAGTTAGACATTAAATTAGTAAAATGACTGTTTGAGCGATTGTACATTCTGAAATGGGAGTATTAAAGTCATCTAACGAGTTTAACGTGCCCAAATAAACGTAAAAAAAAATACGTTCGTAAAGCTAAGGACAATCCTAACGAGAGAGCTGACAAACCAGATGGGAAATTCAAAACTATGTTCGTTTTGGAACAAAACGACAAGCTGGTAGCATAACTGAAGTAATGGACTTTTAGTACATCGATAAAACATCTCCTTTTCAGATCACTAGCCTATCAACAAACAGAAATAAATGGCTTACAACACAGACTTGACAAAGACACTTGTCTGCCTGGGCAGAGCTGGGTTATAAGATTTATTAAGAGGCATCCTATGTTGAATATTCGCAGAGCAGATAATACATCTGTCGCATGGGCGGTGGGATTCAAAAGTAATAGCATCAGTAGCATTAAAAATAACTGTACAATTTTTGAAATGAGAATGAAATTATTTCTTATTGCTGGTGATGTTTTCGTAGATAACAATTTCTTAATCTAAATTGTTCATTAAACAACTTTGTGTCTTAGTTTTAAGATTACGTTCCCAATAATTTCATCGTTTATACAATAATTTCACAAGAAATTGCCTTATTCAGTTCTGCCCCGCCGGCAAGCGTTTCTTCGAAATAAATGTAAAAAATACGTAACATACATTTTTAATTGATTTTCAAGTAATATATGTTGAGGTATAATGCAAGCTATCTCTTTACCTTAAACAGGTCTCTTCTTTTCCTCTTATATTTTAGAAAAATAGCTAGACATTAAGCATCCCACTCCGTCCCGAGTTCCCCTGCCAATAAAACAACTCTTAAACTCTTATTTCCCCAACTGAACAGAATCAAGAGACATACTGGAACTTCTCGTACACATTGTAGACCACAATATTCATTGCCTCAACAGCAGGTCTGTCTGCCTGGTAACAGCTATAGCATGTGGGATATTCTCCACTAGAGGGCTTGACACAGACAAGGAAATTCACAACGACGCCTGCTGTGAAACTCTCACACGTAATCCTTTTCCTTGCCAGCTTACTTGATCGACTGTATTTTCTGAGGAATAAGAAAAGTTTAAGAAGCGCTGCAAAGTCAGGTGACTTCTGTGTTCAGACTTACACCCCCGTCCTGCTTCTGTTGGCAGCTCCACCTTGTCCCGAGAAGAAAACGACCTGTGCTTCCACCCCACTTTCAAACTAGAGAGGCGCAACGTGAGAATTGGAGATACGTGTAGAGAATAGTGAGCCTTAGTTTGCTCCCATGCACCGTCGACGCGTTTTCAAGAAGGGATGCACAACTTTTACAAAAAAAAGGATGATGGAGTGGGGAGATAAATTGAGGCTGGGTTGGAAAAAGAAGGAAGGAAAGGGCGGGCGAAAGAATTCGGCGATGGAAAGTTTTATGTTGGGCAATGCCTTTGGGCGATAAATTGGCAGGAGGACGCCGCTGAGACGTAGATAATGCACAAGTTGGCGAGTAGCGCACCCACGTCACGTAGGGAGGCCGCCGCGTCGCTGAGCCTGAAGATGGCGAGCGGAAGACGGCAGAATCTCGCACGCCGCTGCTTCCAGCCTATCCATCACTATCAGAAAGAAACGAAGTCCATCTAGCGGACGTTTGTGAGAAATTTACATGTTCTTACAAAAATTATCCGCTTGGTATAATACACTACTGGCTATTGAAATTGCTGCACCACGAAGATGACGTGCTAAAGGCGCGAAATTTAACCTACAGGAAGAAGATGATGTGATATGCAAATGATTAGCTTTTCAGAGCATTCACACAAGGTTGGCGCCGGTGGCGACACCTACAACGTGCTGACATGAGGAGAGCTTCCAACCTATTTCTCATACACAAACAGCAGTTGACTGGCGTTGCCTGGTGAAACGTTGTTGTGATTACTCGTGTAAGGAGCAAAAATGCGCACCATTACGTTTCCGACATTGATAAAGGTCGGATTGTAGCCTATCACGATTGCGGTTTATCGTATCGCGACAATGCTGCTCGCGTTGGTCGAGTTCCAACGACCGTTAGCAGAATATGGAATCGGTGGGTTCAGGAGGGTAATACGGAACGCCGTGCTGGATCCCAACGGCCTCGTATCACTAGCAGTCGAGATGACAGGCATCTTATAAGCATAGCTGTAACGGATCGTGCAGCCACGTCTTGATCCCTGAGTCCACTGATGGAGACGTTTTCAAAACAACAACCATCTGCACGAACAGTTCGACGACGTTTGCAGCAGCACGGACTAACAGCTCGGAGACCATGGCTGAGGTTACCCTTGACGCTGCATCACAGACAGGAGCGCCTGCGATGGTGTACTCAACGACGAAACTGGCTGCTTGAATGGCAAAACGTCATTTTTTCGGATGATTCCAGGTTCTGTTTACAGCATCATGATGGTCGCATCCGTGTTTGGCGACATCGCGGTGAACGCACATTGGAAGCGTGTATTCCTCATCGCCATACTGGCGTATCACTCGGCGTGATGGTATGGGGTGCCATTGGTTACACGTCACGGTCACCTCTTATTCGCATTGACGGCACTTTGAACAGTGGGCGCTACATTTCAGATGTGTTACGACGTGGCTCTACTCTTCATTCCATCCCCGCGAAACGCTACATTTCAACAGGATACTGCTCGTCCGCATGTTGCAGGTTCTGTACGGGCCTTTCTGGATACAGAAAATGTTCGACTGCTGCGCTGGCCAGCACATTCTCCAGATCTCTCACCAACTGAAAACGTCTGGGCAATGATGGCCGAGAAACTGGCTCGTCACCAATATGCCAGTCACTGCTGTTGATGAACTGTGGTATCGTGTTGAAGCTGCATAGACAGCTGTACCTGTAAACGACATCCAAGCTCTGTTTGACTCAATGTCCAGGCGTATCAAGGCCGTTATTACGGCCAGAGGTGGTTGTTCTGGGTACTGATTTCTCAGGATCTATGCACCCAATTTGCGTTAAAAGGTAAACACATGTCAGTTCTAGTATAATATATTTGTACAATGAATACCCGTTTGTCATCTGGATTTCTTCTTGGTGCAGCAATTTTAATGAACAGTAGTGTAAGCTCACTGGATGTAATACTAGTCACCCGCGTTGCAGATGGTGTAGAATCGGTGCCAGGCACTCACGTCAAGTAGATCACAAAAACTCGGCCGTGCGTCCTATGACTTCATCTAAGATCTGGCCGTCTCTGTGTGCTTGTAGTCTCGACTCACTTTTCTCTGCTGCAGCCTCCTCGTCACTCGAGTCTGTTGTCGGGTACAAGTAGATTCGGCTCGTTCAGGAAGGGAAGCGAGTACACGAGTTCGCGGGTACAAGCATAACCACAAGCTCACGGCAATATCGCTAAATGTGCAAACATTTAGAAAGTAATTCCCACATCATACCATAAATTACTATTCATTTATTTCACAAAATCAGGATTATGGCTTTGTGACCATTCTAAAATGCAAGCTGAAATGTCACAAAAGTCATATCTACCTGAATACCATATGCAACTATTGGGCACGACGATTACCGTACACCAAGGCAATGGCTGATCGGCTACCAGTTTCTGTTTATACAAACATTCATATAGATGTATATGTATGTACCCCCCCCCCCCCCCTACACACACACACACACGCAAAACACACACTCACGCAGACGCAATGCAAACACACGACTGTAGTCTCCATCCCTCTCTCTCTCTCTCTCTCTCTCTCTCTCTCTCTCTCTCTCTCTCTATGTTTAATATCTAAGTTTTTCCGGACTGCCGGAAGTCGCACTCAGTAATTTCTGTTTAATGGTTTCGTTCTGTAATGTTACACTATGAAGTATAGACTAAAGAAACAGGTATAGGCATGCGTATTCAAATACACAGATACGTAAACAGGTAAAATATGGCGTTGCGATCGGCAACGCCTATATAAGACAACAAGTGTCTGGCGTAGTTATAAGATCGGTTACTGCTGTTGCAATGGTGTCTCACCTAAAATTTCAGTTAGTCTGAACATGGTGTTATAGACCTAAATATTAATAGTAAATTTGTGTATTTTAGGCTTTTGAAAAATTAAAGCTATCTTACAGAGGACGCAAAGAGAGTGAACAAAATCTAACAAAGTTTTTATATCTATATAAGACCTGTGTTTTACATGTTATAGCTAGTTTGACAACGCATGAACCTGTATTCAGTGTATGCCAACTTAGGTATGAACTATATGTGTGTTCAGTGTATGCCAACTTAGGTATGAACTATATGTGTTTCGCATAAAGTAAGTTAGATTACTAATAAGCATGGCTAAATATTGCACTTATTTTTAGGTTTTAATATGAAATTTCTTTTGTATTGTTTTAGAATCTGAAGATGGTCATTGTATGACCGAAACCGGCAATGACTGTGACATAAACATGTGATTGCATCTAAAAATAAACAAAAAAATTTACAAAAGAATCAATCACGCACTCCATAGACAAAATGTTTTTCTCCAAAAGCGTTATATCCCTGACGTGTCAAGACCAATGGCAGTACACTACCTTTGTGGTCTCCGTGACGTTTTCTTCCAACGAGATAACGTTTTGCCGCCTGTTGCCCGTGTTCTTCTGGCCTATCTCGATTCACACAGTCTGTTACCCTTGGCAATACCCTTTCCAGACTACTCACCTATCTGGTTAAGGGTTGCCAGACACCCACAGGGTAGCCACTCACCACACACTACGGTTGATGATTCTGGTACAGCACTGAAGTGGACGACGGACCTATTTCTGCAGTCCGTGCTCAGTTCGATTCATTGCCGAGTGACGTTTAAGTCATATATCATGACAGTACTGACTGTTATGTGGGCTACGATTCTCAAATTCTGTATCCGGTAATCACATATAAACTTTTCAGTGTACTAGCTGAGCACCTAGCGTTTCTTAGATATGTGATTATTCCAATCTTCTCTTAGTCTACCTCCTCATCCCCGTCTGTACACCTGCTCCTCCCTCAGTCCAACTACTCCCGTCCTTCTGCTGGTTCCTCGACTCTTCTCCACACTCTCTGTCCATATTGTCCTCGCCCGCTCTCTGTACATCTGATTCTCCTTCCTACGTCTGTCCATTTGCTCCTCCAGACCTCTTTGTCCATTACCTCCTTCACTCCTCTAAGTCCATCTCCTGTCCCCTCTCCAAGCACACCTCCTCTTGCCCTTCTCCGATTTCATCTCCTCTTCTGCCTTCTAAGTTCATCTCCTCATCCTCTATAAGCTAATCTCATCTTCCGCCACCCCCCTCCTCCTCCTCTCTATCTCTATCCACCTCCACCTCTCCACACTCTGACACATCACCAAGTTATAATCACCACCCCAATAGTAGGCTGGTGTTTCTTACCCGCAAAATGTTTCTTTCCAGATTGTAAATAATATGTATACCAAGTTTAGTTGAAATCGATCCAAGGGTTTAGAAGGAGTTTTCTACTTGGGGCTTTGCCAGAGTACGCATGCGCCACATATGTCTAACATATTTCAGAGATATTTGTACACATATTTACCTGTATGTCTAGCGATTTTCGTTCTGCAGTTTCGTTTTCACACAGCTCAGTCTTGATGACGTCATACCTCCTGAACCATTATGCCGCACAGTTATGCAATTTTGCAGGTATATTTGGATACTGTCTGCGAAATTTTGTTGTGAACACAGTTAATAGTAAAGACGTAATAAATTAAAACGACATGGCTCATCCGCCAGTTCTACGGGGTGAACAGCGAAAAAGTAGTAAACGATAGTCATTTTTCTATTCATTATTATGTGGTTGGTTGTCAGTGGGAAAATGTTTCGTAAGGGTTTGAAATTATGTGGAACCTAGGTTACAAGACACTAAGTGCTCTTAAATACTGAATGAATAAAGCCTGGGAATTCGTACGCCGTCAGCTATGCTTTTTTTTTCCACCGCCACCTTCACACGTTTGATAGGTATGCGGTTTTATCGCCACGGATAATCTTTCCAGGCAGTAAATGACAATTTTGTTTGTTACATTTTCCAGCTGTTTCTGCACTTAGTCGCCGCTCCAACTTAGACATCTGTCGTAGCGTTGTATCAACTTTCCCTTTCCCTCGTTACAGGAGGAAGCTGCCTGTGCTTCCCTCACTTCTCTATCCTGGTTTGCAGTTAGTTGTCTGCTCTGAAATGTTGTCTTCATAACCAACGGTTCATGCGAAGAAAGATGAACATCAGAGGAAGCCAAGTCCGAGCTATATGCGGGTGATCAAACATTTCCAATCAAAAACGCTGTTGGGGCGTCTTCATTGGCGTTAGGTGTGCTGTCGAGAATTGTGATGAAGGACGAAATGCATGCGGTTTATGTTATGTGGGGTTGCATGAAATCAGGCGAAATCTAGCAGCGGTCACCCATACATGGCGAGAGAGACTTTTGTTCTAGGCCTCTTTATGGGCTCACTTTATTCTCAGAACTGAAAAGAGCGACGTTACGCAATCGACAGGGATGCTAGAGACACCGCACAGCTTTGCCAGGGTCTCATTGTCTTTCCATTTCGCGACGTATTGGACCATACATTGGGAATAGCCCCTTTATAGGAAGGATGAACTCCACTGCATGTGTTGTATAGGTACAGTAAGTAAAATTTCGTTATTAACAATCCTTCCATGACAGGTAATTTTAATAAGTGGAGTGTATATGCTCACTTTACCGTGCACTGGCAATGCAGATTGGATTCGGCACGAACAGGACAGGATGCCATTGGACTATAGCAGCTGCAGTACCCTCAGCCAAAATGTCAGCAGAGGTAGCAGCGGCGTCACTACAGCGAGCACGTTTGGGGCCATATCTGAGCTGGTGGCGTCGGGAGGCGTCGCGGCGGCAGACGCCTCAGCTCGCCCGCCACGCCCCGCCTCACCGGCTGATCTCGCCCCGAGGCCGGCTGTATTATGTTTCCACGCCAACCGCCGCTGTCGGGAGCTTATCCAAGTTTCAACACTTGAAAGGAGCAGCAGCCAGCGGGGACAAGAAAATTAATTTCCAAGATAGAGCGCCGTGCCGCGCCGCGCCGCCACCGGAGCCTCCCCTTTACGTCATTACACGGCGTCCCCCGCCGCTCGGCCTGCCCCCTGGCGACCAGCACTACAAGCACCCGCAGGTGCTTCCGTATCAGCGAGCGAGAGGCTGCCTTCACGGACGCCACAGCGGGGCAAGGAGTGTCCCTGTCGTTTCTGTTTGTCGACAGCACGTCATAGCCAGATACTACTGCGCTGCAGAGATTTCATGTACCAATGATCTAGCCAGTTTCCATTCGTTCTCGATACAGGTCAACAGTAACCATGAGCATTTCTTATCGCACGATTCTGTCATTACCTGTGTCCTACTTTACGAACTTCGGGAGCAGTTCTCCAGCGTACTGTACTGGGCGAACGCTCCTGGGATAAAGAACATAGTGGCGAAATGGCTCACCTATATCTTAAAGGGATTGTTTCCCGTAGTAATCATTACACTCTACAGCGGAGATTTCTGGGAGATGAAAACTGTTTCCTGAACTGTGACTCAGGTCCGGAATTTTGCCTTTTGTGAGCAAAGCCCTTACCAACTGAGATATCCTCAGTACCTGATATGGCAGCTTCACCTCAGTCGTTACCTGTGCCCTACTTTCCAATATTCACAGAGTACTTTAGGTGTCAAAACAGCGTACATTGCCCTGCGGTGTGAAATGTTACTTACTTGACTTGCACTTTAGTTGGTTCAAATGGCTCCGAGCACTATGGGACTCAACTGCTGTGGTCATATGCAAGCACAAAGTTTACTTTAAAAAATACTGCTTGCCAACTTGGATGACTACCTTTCTAAGTGTGGCATGGGGTACATGTCTCGTACTACATGTCTAGTACTTTCTGTCTATGTGTGATCATCTTAAAATCAAAATCGTATGGGCTTCCTGGCTACGCTCACTAACTCGATGGAGTTGCTCTTAGAAGCCATTGAGTCTGTAACCTGTCACGTTCTGCGTTTAAAGCATCTTTTACAGCAAAGGGAATGCACTATTCAGTGTCCCCTCGACGATCACCAGAGGTGTACGGCCAGTGTAGGAGATATCTCCCCACTAGAACTTAGAACTACTTAAACCTAACTAACCTAAGGACATCACACACATCCATGCCCGAGGCAGGATTCGAAACTGCGACCGTAGCAGTCGCACGGTTCCGGACTGCGCGCCTAGAACCGCGAGACCACCGCGGCCGGCTGACTTGCACTTTAATTTAGTGCATATACCTCCCTTCTCTGTGTGGAAAATTAATATCCAGCAAGACAGATAACGTCGTGTGGTACTATTATGATATCAGCATTAGGGTCCCTTCGAATACCGTATCAGGCAAGATCATTTTCTTTCTACACATTGATAAGTATTACGTCTTAGTGTTGTAGATTATAATGAAGAAAGATGACCGTCTTATCGGTGACAAGATTAGTAGAGCAGGAGTACAATCTTGGATCGGAAAAGGTTGGGGGATGGAAACAGCAGTGTCCTTTTATAACGAAACATTCTGGCATTTTACTTAATCAATTGAAGAAAAATATGAGAAACAAAAGTTTATAATGCCGGACGAAGATTTGAATCGCCGTGTTCCCGAATACTAGTCCACTGCTGTACCATTGTTCCAACCCCCTCGATTTGCTTTTTATCAGTGGGTGCAATGTGTAGCTTAGTGTGTGTGTCGAACAGATGACACAGAGAAAAGTGTGGAACTCTGCGCCTGTGTATACACTTCTTGTGTCAAATAACAGAAAGGGCTCCACCGAGGTTACACTGATCATCCACCGAAACTGAATCCTTTGACTAACTGATCGACGTATGACGGTCGAACATGGCCATCTAATTCCAAGGTAGCTAAATGTACAGATAAACGCCTAAGTCGTAACACCAACACTGATATAGACAAACGTGATTGGTCGGACCGACTAGACAACTTTTGTTCCTTGACAGCGATTATATTTTATACCAGATTCTCTACAGTGGTATTACGCAAGTTTTGTGAGCCATAAATAAGCCTCTGTACGATATACAGATCAAGAGGTATCTCCACCGTGACATGAGAGGTAAATCTGGTGGTGAAAATTTAGCGGAAATTGTAGTACTATGCGATAACATTTATTGAACATGTGTCAATTAAAAAAAAAAAAAAAAAAAAAAAGAAGTAAAACCGGACCTGACATGGAGTGTGCGTTAAGATAAAGTTTCCTATAATTGTATTTAAAAAGAAAATTGAAAGTAACATATCCAATTTTGTGTCCACCCCATGTAACTTGCAAATTAATCAAATCTCAATTATGAAATCTTCTCGGGATATCAACTGAAACACAGTATCATCTAGTACCAACGTTTCAGTCTGTTTGCTACGTGTCATCATCAGGCATGGTATGTGGTACCAAGTGCGCGTTGGAACAGTTTGACCGCATCCTTACAGAAGTGACCATCTAGTAATGTAGTAGGTTTCCAATGGCACACTTGGGAAGAGAGGTGTGACGTAAAAGATGACTAGCAGATCAATCTCGTCCAGGCTCATCTCTTGGAGCACTTTCACAAGTTTTGTGGAGGTTCTTACATGGTGTGGTAACTGCACGAGAGGTTTCTGCAGCTGTTACAGAAGTCTGGCTATGGCCTGTGTTGGAGAATTTATTGTTTTCACTATAGAACGGAATTGGACTCCACCTTTGTGTATTTTCGGAAGGCCACTGAGACGTGGCGACACCATTGCCCTGGGGTAAAGCGTTCTGACTGTTCCCTTGTCTAAGTGTGAGGTTTTGAGGAGTGAAATAACCTTCTGCGTCACAGGTAGTAAAGAATCTTTCTCCACTCCGTTGTAATTTGCCAATATTTGCTGGTAATTAGCTGATTTTAACGACTCCGTCGTATCGCCTTTGCCGGCTTCTGGGGCCACCAGGTCGTCGTAACCGCAGACGGCCTGCATTGCCGTGGCTTCTGCCGCCGAAACGGTAGTCTTCGGTATTTGGTGTTGTCGATGACCCTCCACTTCTTCAACAATATCAGAGGGTAGCCTACGGATGGATTGCTTCATTATAGGTAATATTCCTGTAACTGGTGCAAAATCCAGACTTTTTGACAGCACGCCACGTTATTCAGATCCTTCCCCGTACAGTTGATGATGATCCTCGTATTGCTAGAGCTGACTTTCTGCAGGCTCTCGAAGCCGGTGAAACATGCTGCAAATGTTTTGCAACATTTAGAGAGCTCACCGGCTGGAAGGTGTTTCTGTAAGCCTACTCTCTAGTGCTGGACGAGACTCTGGACACGATGCATGAGGCAGTCGAGCAGAGTTCGTAGAGTTTTCTCAAGTTCTAGCCTCGCAACACGGACGTCCTCTGGTACCAAGGCCGGACTGTCACGCCGTAGAATGTTTTTGGTGTAGGTCTGTCGATGGGATGTTGCATGGCACCAAACAGCGACGTCAACTCTTTACACCGACTCTTCGGAAGAAGGTTACTCTGCTGAGCAACCTCGCCTTCTTGTTTCGTAGTTTTTGAAGCATCTCGAAGTTGCTGTGAACCTCGTCCTTACAGAAGCGTGCTATATGAGAATTCAGGATCTCTCGACGAATTTCGTTAATGAACTCTCAGGACATAAGCTGAGTGGCAGTATCTTAGCAACGTTACAACGAGTTTCCTAGTCATCTTCAGCCGAAGTCTTCAGATAACCACAGATAGGAAAAACACCGTTGTGGAGCTGCGGCTAAAAAACTACGGCCCAGTAGCGAACACAGAGCGGAAGTGTCTGCATTTAAACTAAACTGCTGCAGGGAGTACCTGTTACGCTAAAGTTACTCATTAAATCAGCTGGAGATGATGGAGCTGAAAAGCAAAAATAAACCAACTTTAAATTCCTGTCCAAGGCCGCTTACGTTAGACGTGAATTTACTGCACTTTTTTACTTTTGACTGTTGAATGAACGATGTTAAAAGAACCGCAACGTCATTAACTTTTTAAGGTGTAAGCTGCAGTGCAGAAACAAGATTGAGTAAGAAATTCGACATGTGGTACTGTAAGGCGCGATGTTAACAGTAAAGAAATCTAAAGGCCGCAAATATTAATTCTTGTTAATGTACAAATTTACATGGATCAACATTCATTCTATCAAATACAGAAGATCAGTAAGTGTGAATTAAGGCAACGGGGAAAAACAAAAGATATATAAATTTTAAGCATTCTTTCTTAAATCACGTTTAGCGAACAAATGCTCGAAATTCCTGCATGCAACACAGCTGGAAAGCAGAATAAAGTTAACGTAACACAATAGTAACATAGTCAGACGAACTGCACTACTAAACAAAATAAACAGGTCCACCTATCGAATAAATCTCCGCGTCAACTTCACTGATTGGCAGTTGTCTTATGGCCGTAGCTCCACAAGAGAGATATTTAGCTCTATTCGAAATCCTCTTCCCTGCCCTAATCTTATTATCATATTGTTTTATCCATCATTAATGCAAAACTACAAACGTTAGGAGAAGATGAGATTAGGAGCAACTTCAGTCTGCTTCAAAGACTAATGGCAGAAAAGCTTAATTAGTGATTCCAGGGAAAATTTTGTTTGAATTTTCATAGCCAAGCGCAGAGAGGGAAATAGCCAAACAGAATGGCGTGAACAGGATATGCTTTGATCACAGCGGTTACTTTGAGCACTGATGCACCAAAGTTTTACAGTTCTCTGCCAGCTCTCAGTTGGATCTTTGGTGGTAAAAGTCTATCTGTATTTGATAGTGGCGCCATTTAGTGACAATTTTCTTGCTCAACAGTTGGCGAACCTATGCGACTTGTAATGGTATTCGAAAAAGAGTATTAAATCATGTTACGCAAAATCCACCGGTTTCATTTAACTGCAAAGCTATCATTTTTTTTGCAAGTATACCATGTATGTTAATCGATTAATTCTCAAAACAGACCACTGATTAGTCCTGAATCGACGAGTGTATATCTGTCAATGTGTTACTATTTCTGAGATCATGTGCATCGTATATCTGTCTCGGGGTTACTTTGACCACTGGTTATTGTTATACCAGGGTTACAGATAGAGTATTTACTAAACAGTGTTGTTGTCAGTGCCAGTATGGAACTAAGGAATACATACAGTAACCATCTGTAATTGTTATTGTGCCTACAACTAACAAAGACAAATATCAATTGTGTATTGATGTAACTGCAAGCTGTTGTGGCTGAGGCGGTGATTTAGGTACAACATATAATGTCAAATATCTGCGGAAACAAGGAACCGATTTTGTTTGGCCACAAGTGCCAAATATTGGAGATAAATGAAGAATCGATAACCTTAATTCTAACTGCAATGGATGTTTTACAACGAAGATTTACGTCTGTGATGGATGAAACTGAAGGTATTATGTTCAGCTCAATCTGGAGTTGTGTGTGGTACTCCATTTTAATACTTTTCATTACATTTATAATTTTCATGATAGATCGCACTGGTTTATGTACCGTACTAGGTTCCCTTATTTTATGAGGCTTAAGATCGAGCTTAATGAAACTTTAGATCAATGTATTTACTTCTGGGCTGTCAAAATTTCATTGTATTTTTGAAATATTGACAACAATTGGAATGGTAGCTGACATATATGGTGAAAGTATAGGCCGGGCAATGTGTTCCCAAATCCATGCGCATTTGACCATCTACATTTTCTCCATTATTTTCTCCGCATTTTAGAAAATGCATTGCACTAATCAGTATGTAGTAATTTCATACGAGTCCCTATGTTCCCTAACATAAATATCGCAGAAGAAGTTAAAAAACGGCCATGACAATCATGTTTCAATCTGAAAAGTCCCTGCCGGCCGGAGTGGCCGTGCGGTTCTAGGCGCTACAGTCTGGAGCCGAGCGACCGCTACGGTCGCTGGTTTGAATCCTGCCTCGGGTATGGATGTGTGTGATGTCCTTAAGTTAGTTAGGTTTAATTAGTTCTAAGTTCTAGGCGACTGATGACCTCAGAAGTTGTCGCATAGCGCTCAGAGCAATTTTGAAAAGTCGCTCAAAGTGTACCTGGTTTACGGTATCACATTGACCAGCATGAAGTCTAGTCCCGAAAAAAAAAGAAAAAAATTTCTGCTCTAAAGTAATTTTTGTCCTAGCTTCCATATCCAGACGATGAGTGGGTGATTTTAGAGGTAATAAATCAGAAAAGCGCTTCGTAGGTTGCTGTTTACTTACTATATGGAGCTACATTCGAATCTTACCCAAGTTTGTGGGACCAGCTGCGAAGGCAAATAACTCGTTTCTACGTCCTGCACGTTTTCCAGCGGCTGTCGTTAGAAGAGCGGCCGTCTCGTGGCCGCCAACTCGGGAGTGAAGCGACACGAATACATCACGGCCAGCGGTGGCATCTGCGACGGGGGGATGTATATTAGCACGGCGACGTGGCGCGCCACGTCTGCCAATATTGGTCGCGGCTGGTGGTTGGTGGGCGGTGGGTGCGGCGCGCCCCTGCGACGCTGTCGGGCATGCAGCACGCGCGGCGCCGCGGCACGGCGGGCCTGTGTCGGCGCATCTCGCAGGCGCGCGGCGTGCTGGCGCGCCGCTCTGCCTCATCAAGTATTCACGGCGGCAGTCGCGCGCCTGGCGGCGGCGCTAGGAAATGCGGCGGACTGCCGCAATATCTCAGCAGTTCCGACTCCGCCAGAGCCGCTGCGCCGCCCCTCGAGTTTCTTGTATAATAGATGACAGTCGGCGGGCAGCCAAGGGCAGCCGCTCTGCGCGAAGTGTGTGAGCTCGCCGTCGATGCAACTCGGCGTCCGCGCCTCGCCGAGGCAGCGACGCGCTACCCAACGGACCTGGCGTCCCCACTTCTCCGATAAATAATCTATCGGCAACAGCGCCCGGTAAGGGACACGAGCCAGGCGGAAGTGGCGCCCGACCTCCCACTACTAAGCGACGAGGGAACTGTCGCAGTGGCGGAGTCGCATTCGAGAGTAAGGCGATCGTAATCCTCATCCGACGACAGAAAGGAAGATGACACGATTTAACATCGTGTTGACATAAGGGTCATTACATATGGACCGCAAGCTACCATAAGAGCCAAAATCGGGCCAGAGGCGTCCTCACGTGTCAGTTTTGTCAGCACTCACCGCGGGGTACGATGAGTGCGAATGGAGGTGTGTCAGAGCCTTGTGGCCCTTCGGATATAGTTCAAGTCTTTACACGGTACTGTAATACACGTTCGAATGGGTGTAAGCTACATATTTTTTTAGTGTGTATGATATACATGCATACAACATCAGAAGGACACGTAGTTAGAGAAATCTCGGGAAGTTCTTGACCGGTTTACTTCATATTTTTCACAATACTCTAATAAATATTCAGATGGACATTGGTTACATATTTTGTAAAATGACAATGTAAAAATTTCCTCGTAAATCCGATTGCGAGAAAGACAGTGTTGTGCTGTGATCTGCTGCGTAAATGTGAGGCTCCGTTTCCTTTCCTGCTGTCTGTTTCAACTAGGACATTTTAACCATTACACAAACTATTGCTCGCGTATATATTCCTTCTCCTTGCCTGTACAATTTTAAATAAAAATTGTATACACTACTACTTGCTCTTTTGATTTTTCGTCGCACACGGTTTTAACTAGAAACAGAAAAGTTGTTTTCAAGTCTTATAAATATAATAATACTACAGCATCTGAACCATCCCATACTTTGTAATAGTAACCCGTTTGCTGATTAAAGCTACGCGAAATGGTGTCACTGCAGTTGCTATACTCACAGATCCAAGAACAGGAGAAACCTCTCATATCTCGTATACCAACGATCCAAACCAATTAACCCATTCATTTTAAGGGACTTCAGTTCGCAGTCAAAGTTCCGTCGTCAATAATAATGAAGAAATTTCAAGGTCAAAGACAGGGTGGAAGAGGAGATGGACGGGAGGGGGGGGGAGGAATAAATGGACATAGAGGGGTGTAAGGAGAGGATGGGAGGAGAGGGTGGATGACGAGGGAGGCAGAGGTAGGGGGAAGGAGAAGATGGAGAGAGACAGAGAGAGAGAGTGGGGTATGGAGATTAGGACGTATATCTAAATCACATATACAGGATGTTTCCGTAAGAGCTTGCAAAAATTTAACAGAACATAGATACTCCAATGAACAATTTGAGGTAGGGAAACTGGAATCTAAGAAGCCACCTTGAGAAGGTAATATCAATGAAATAATATTGCTATGTACTTTTTGATTTATGTTACTTACAGTTAACTGCAAATACTATCACTGACACAATAAATCTTTCATTTGTACTGTATGTCTCTGAGTAGCTCTGAGTACTGAATGGGTCTGTCGTTGATTCATATAACGTCCTATGGTGGAAGAATGTAAACACTATACAACAGACTCACCTTATGTACAAGTAAAAGAAATAAAACCTGCATCATGACTTCTAAGTACCGAGGCACTTCCTCCTTGTTTCCTTGCAGGAAATAAAGAACTTTCACGTAGAAAAGCGGCATTTTACCTGTGAATTTGTACCCATACTATTTGCAAATTTTCTGGAAAACAGTGATCCTAGACAAAGCTGTACACAAGTTTGCTTCCATACATTTTCAAGCTGGCTTGTCGACCCCAGCTTCCGTACCTCAAATTGTTCAGTGCAGCATTTTCTACGTCCTGTTTCACTTTTTTACGCTGCTACGGAAACACTCTGCACCTTTAGCTATTCAGAAGCATTTTCGTGTTCGCTGGTATCTCTGTATACATGTAGTGGAAGAGTATAACCCATAATACGCCAACTGCGTGGTGTAAAACCATTACCTCGCATTATACATTTTGTCACCCGCGGAGAGATGACCACGGATTTATCGCTTGAGTCAGTGAGTGAACCAGGAGATATGCGTATAAAGCAGGAAGACCTCTAGAGACCGTACGGCTAAAGAGACTACAGCACGCGTACGGGATCCACAGCGTCAGCCGAGAACCACTAAGTGTAACTCTAGAAGTGGGGGCTCAAGGATGCAACGGTTTTGTCTATATTAATAATGATTTTGGTAAGAAGGTTTCAGTCTTCGTGCAGCCGCTCGAGCAACCGCATTGTACCGCTCACACACAAGATGCCACGATATTATAGGAGGAGAAGGCGTACCCGCCTTACAGTTTATAAAACAATAGACAATATTTCTATTACTACGAAGAGCTATGTAGGTGCACAAATCGTCCTGCATGGTTTATCAGTGTTCTTAACTTTACTCTTAGCAACAATGATACCACGCAGCATGGTAACGGCTGGGTAGCCGTAGACCTCGTCCGTGGACCTTAAGTCGATAAAGTTGCAGGGATAGAAAATTTTAACAGCCGTGACGTTATTGCTTATCGGGCATTTCACATAGGAGAGGTCTACAATAGAGATATGGGTAAATCATATTACCTGTCGTCGACGCCGTTCGTTCTGAGGACTAGGAATCATCGTAAACTAAATGAATCTAAATCTGTGCCAGTCTGAGTATAAGGTATTGACAATTGTAAAACAATTAAAGTCCTGGGTGATCTCACCCGTTATTATAGAAATTAAATAAACTATACCCTAGAGCATATTACTAGTCGAAGCAGTGTGCTATCAGTTAGTGGCTGATCGCAAAAATTGTTCGCGCGCGTTGTAAAGAACTGGATGTGATGATTTTTGTTACTAATTAGCTTTCTGTGAGCTAAATCGTTATTGGAAAACTCGAACAATTTTTTTTAGACAACAGTGGAAAAAAAGGTTCAAATGGCTCTGAGCACTATGGGACTAAACATCGGAGGTCATCAGTGCCCTAGAACGTAGAACTACTTAAGCCTAACTAACCTAAGGACATCACACACATCCATGCCCGAGGTGGGATTCGAACCTGCGACCGCAGCAGTCGCGCGGTTCCATAATGACGCGTGGTAGAACCGCTCGGCCACACAGGCCAGCTGACTACAGTAACAGAGTCTGCTTTCTAGCAATAACAGTAATTAGTTTGCCTTTATTCACGTGTTAATTACAGTTGGGGGTTTATCAGTGGTCTTTTTCTTACAGCGTGTAAATTTCGTATTCATATTACCTTCATCTGGCTGACATTTCACCCACAGGTTTCTGACAAATGCAGAATACCTATGTAGTTGTTGTCGAGGGCCTGCTCTGGCTATTTGAGGGTGTGTCACTATTGTACGATTCACATTTTAGGCGATATTTTCGTCGTACTCTTTCAGTGTTGTTAGCTGTAATTCGTTTCACATCACGATTTTGTAAATGTTGCACTGATCTTTGGGACAGTTCACGCATGTGCGAACTTCTTACCTTCTTTGCCCGCAGTTGTGAACACAAAGCCCATCCGCATAGTTGGGAAAAGGAATGGCATGTTTGGTGACATCTTTACACTAACTGTCCTACACCACACGCACCGCACATTAGATTGTGCAGCACGAACGAAACTGTAAATGGAGTTTGCAAGTGAAGATGTTAAGTCAGACTTGGGGCTTGGATCAGAAACTACCTGGCTCGTGCAGACTTAGGACTGCCAGCCTGCCGTCCTTGAGCGAACTGCGAGCCGCGAGCTGTTGTTTGCGGCGCAGTGTTTATCGTGCGCCGGCCAGCCGCCACAACGCAAACACGCACCACCGCCACGAGCGGGCTCTCGCAAACATCCGCCGCACCAGGTGCTCCGTTCTGACATCCAGTCTTTGCACGGTGCGAACTGTATGGAACCTACTGATCCGCTGACGGCGAGGCTGCTATATTTAGACTACGCCGAAGGCATTTGATCAGCGACTGGCATTGGTTTCCGCTGACTTAGCATTAACGTAACATGCTGAAGATCCGCCGTGGGCTGTCTAAAAAATATTTTTCACCCGGTGATTGCCGCGCATAAACTTCTTAAAATTTTGTTTTATTGGGCATTTGCTAGAAACATTACAACCATTTAGGAGCCCTATTTAAGGTAAACGTTCGTTGGTACGGGGAACATTTTTGGGATAATATTCGATAATATTCTTCTCGGTTGTGCAGCCGGATCATAACGTCATCTTGACACAATATTTCCGCGCTCTAACTGGCCGCCATCTTCAGGTGAGAGTGCTGGTACACGGTCTCACTGGAAC
The DNA here is from genome assembly GCF_023897955.1 of Schistocerca gregaria. NCBI lineage: Eukaryota > Metazoa > Arthropoda > Insecta > Orthoptera > Acrididae > Schistocerca > Schistocerca gregaria. Next base: position 462,965,847 of record NC_064921.1, read on the forward strand.
TGATTCTCAGCGCAAGCGGCGGCCCCTTAATAGGCCGCAGAAGGCCCACAACGCGTGCGCTAGAAAGTGCCGTAACTGCCGTCTAGCGCAGTAAACATACCGCGCCATCAGTGGAGGAAACATGTGAAATCGAGATACCGCTATCAAAAATTAAAAATTTATTCCGACTATCGAAACACAGACCGTTGTTTTTTAATGCCTGATAACACTGGGTTCCAAGTCTTACTTAAAAGGTAACCCTTGTCTCTATTAACAACGTTATCAGATAAAATAACAATTTTCGTCTGCCAGCCATGATTAGAGCGCTTCTTGGCTGTGTTAAGGATGACTTGGGTTTGCGGAAGCCCAGTGTGTATAAGATCTCTTGCTACTGTGGGTAGGCTTATACTGGTCAGACAATCCGGACCATTCAGGACCGATGTGTTGAGCATCAGCGGCACACAAGGCTGCTTCAGCCTGAGAAATCTGCAGTGGCGGGGCACTGTCTCACCGAGGGACACAGAATGCTGTATGACGAGACACAAATGGTTGCCCCTGCATCTCGCTATTGGGACTGTGTTTTAAAAGAATCCATAAAGGTTCGTTTATCTGATAATCTGATAATCTCCATCACAAGATGGAGCGCTCACAGAAAGCTCGAGGATGTTCCTGAAAAGAGAAACAGTTTCAGTTTTCGTAACTTTCTTTGCTGTTTTAAATGTGTGTCACAAGTGCAGTAAATTATTTAAGAAATTAAATATCTTTGTTTAAATGCGAAATTTTTAGGTTAGGCTTTACTGCGACTGTTATTGACATTAAATGAAACAACAGGTTTACTGTTACCAGTCATAGTGACTGGTAACAGTGTACTTGCTGTTTCATTTAATGAACATCTTTGTGCTAAAAAGCCAATATTTAACTTTTATTGGTCTAAAGGTAAAGAAAGATTTATGTTTGAGTTTCACAGACGGAATCCTACATGTCACAAATATGATTGATCGAGATATTCCGACAGCTGGTGGCCACATATCGGCGTTTACAGACAGTTGGCACTATTGACCCTAGGTGGTTATAAGTTTAATGGTTCCCTGGAAGCATCGATCAATTTTATAACCTCATCATCCTTGGGGGCCTGATGTTAAATATACCTGTATTCCTAGTTGTTTCATCTGGTCCACGTAACCAATTTTCTCTGCTTTTATTCGGGGCTCCAACAGTCACGTGCATATTTAAATCAATCAATCAATCAATCATAGAACAATATCGTCGTTATTGCCTGGGTGACACATGATAATCTCGTGTAAGGAGTGTGTCGCTGTTCGTCCGTAGCAACCTAAAAGGTGATGAAGCACTGAAAGTAATTGATTTATTTAACCGTCTATTTTCCTCTGGCTCTTAAACCTCGTATGTGCCATGATGCTTGATCCAGAAGTAGCCGGTTATAATCCTGGCGGTGGTGATGGAAATGCTTCTGATCAGCAGTTTTTGCTCCAGTGTTTGGTTTAGACACGAAACATCTCTGTAGAATCTTATATAGGGTGTCCCAAGTCGAATGGTCACTATTCCGTGATATAACAGGAACGATCATTCGGATCATTAAAAGCTACTAAACGTGGGCTCTAAACCGGATACCTTAAGAGCTAAGAGCACTTCTTGATCTTCGATATTGTGAAACAAATCTCTTCTACAGCAGTGTCCTTGCTTTCCGTATTCTGAGAGATAGTAGCACCCGCCACGTTAGCCGGCAGCGCTAATGCAGTGCTTTGAGGACTCGGGTCGGCGCTCCAGGCCTGGATAGAATTTGCCCGGCGGATTAAGGACGAGGGCCAGTGTGCATGCGAGCCTGGATGTGGTTTTTAGGCGGTTTCCCACATGCCACTATATGAATACCGGTCTGGTGCGCTCGTTCGGCTTCAGTTACAAGATCCGTAGACACTGGCAAACGTTCTCACTGTTTCATGGCTTCCACTAGAGGCAGACAGCTGCGGTACACAAATTTCGTCCCCTGGGGTTTGGCGTGGCGACAGGAAGGGCATCCGGCCATCCTCTGACGTTAAGATCGCCAAATCCATAGTCACTCGGCCGACTCCGCGTTGAAGTGCGACGAAGACCCACAGAAAATAATGATTCTGAGAGATGGTAGTATGGCGTAAAACAGGAAAATAATTTACAATAAACATATGCTCTAAAGCGCGTACCTTAAAAGATATGAGGACTTATTCATCCTTGCTACTGTGAAACTTGTCTCCTGTACTGGGCAAGTGCTCATAGTTCTTTAGGTATGCACTTTAGAGCTCATGTTTACTACATTTTCACTCCGAATGATCGTTCCTGTCATATCGCTTAATAGTGATCATTTCTTCAGGGAAACCGTGTAGTGTGGGTGCATATGGCAGTGATGGGGGTGAGGCATTCTTCGGATGGATGCGTTAAGCTCGGTTGTCCTCTTGGTGATGTTACAGAGAATTTGGTTATGTGTCGGTATCACTTTCTGCCCTATTCCTTCACTCATAGCCATTACCAATAACACAAACACAACACTAAACTTTTTTGCCAACTCAACAGTTACTTGCTGTTAACAAGTCCTCTTACAGCATATATACGGGTGTCCCCGAAGTCTTTCGCTGGTTATAAACATTCATAAGCCATAAAATATGACACAGAGGCAAATACTTTTTATCTTGAGTTGCACGTGACATTTTCTGGTTTTTGTATACATAAGTACTTGCTGTTATTTTGTTTGTTACATTGTCCAGTGAAGTATCAACAGCAGAATCGAACACAATTAATAAACAATATGTTCTCGAACCAGGAGAAAGGCATATGTGTCCTCTGGTGTCACGAGCACTGTCGCCAAAAACAGTCGAGAAACAATTCCAGTCGGCCTACCATAGACAGCCAGCAGAAGTTAAAATCATCTAGATGTGGGAAAGACTGTGATCTGCGGAGAACAGACAGGCCTGTACCAAGTACGTAGACAGTTCAGACATTGAGAGACTCCTGCGTGAGAAGGTCCAAGAAGTCAATCCGTAGAACCTTATGTGAGCTGCAGATACCGAAGGTGGTGTGCCCCCTCATTGAGAGTAGATTTTCATGCCTATTTGGGTGCAACATTTATGGGAAGATGGATCGGTAGTGATGGCCCCATCAACGGGCCTCCGCTATCAATGATTGTGAGACAACTCGAATTCTTCCTTTGGCGTTTAGTCGAGTACCAGGTTTACCAAACACCAACGAAAGACGTCGCAGCACTACGGAGCAGAATTGTTGACGTAATAACATAATTGCCTCCCGAAATGTTGACCGATACGTGGATGGAAAAGAAATATTGCTTGGATATTGTTGAGGCAATGAAAAGTGACACAAGTCGAAATTTATTAATTGTGTGTGGCCAGCTGCTGTGGCCGAGCGCTTCTAGACGCTTGAGTTCGGAACCGCGCTGCTGTTACGGTCGAAGGTTCGAATCCTGCCTCGGGCATGGATGTGTATGACGTCATTAGATTAGTTAAGTTTAAGAAGTTCTAGTCTAGGGGACTGATGACCTCAGATGTTAAGTCCCAGAGTGCTCAGAGCCATTTGAATTGTGTGTGTGTGTGTGTGTGTGTACAGAAAATCTTCAATATGTGTCTAGATGTCATATTTTGTGCCTTATGTATGTCTGCGATCAGGAGGAGACTTCTGGGACGTCCTGTATTTCTCAAAGGAAAGGTGCCAACGTGCGGTATGAAAGAAGACCTTTCCAATGATTGTACGGGGTGGCTAAATCTAATACTCTCCACCTCCCCTTCCCCCCCCCCCCCTTCCAACCGAAGGTCTTTCAGACAGTAACGGTTCATGACGTGACTCAACTGATTAACTTTCTGCAACTTTTTTTGTGCAAGCTGTTCTGTCTTAGTTATTCATTGTAGCTCTGTGAAATGACAATCCTGTACAAAATGCTTCCATTTCGTCACTTCGCTATACCGTCCAATAGAAAGTAGCCCGGCCTGCAGATGCCGTGTAATCTTTCGCGGGTAAACAGCGCCAGGCAGGTAAGTCAGAGACGCCAGTCGCCCAGAGTGTCTGCGTCTGCGTCTTATGCAGGACCAGCCAGGATCTCATTAAAACTGAAAACATTTTTCCCCCCTTTCTTCTTCTGCTCACGACCTGCAGCGGTCCTCCCTTATTCCTCAATCTCTTCACCTTCCTCCACCAGTGCTTGGCTGCTCACTACTCCTTCAAGCAGCGTACACGGCGACAACACTGCGAAGGGCTCCGAGCCTAGCCGTTCCATCAAGGGCCAACGGTGGGGCGGAGAGCCAGCGCGAGGGCAAAAGTATTCTACTCGAGGAACGAGATTTTTGACTCGTCTCTCTCTCTGTCTCTCTTTCAGCAAAGATGCGCGAGCTAAACTGGGAAAAGGAATGGTCCCGGGCGGAAAGAGCCAGCACGCCGGCCGAGCAGGAAGGGGGGAGTGGAGCAGGGCTTGGTTAGAGGGTAGGCGGGCGTTTTTATCAGGGCGCCTGCTAAATTGAGAATTAGGCCGGCTCTGGCCCGGCGCCGGATTCGCTCGTACAGCGTGCAAATCGGGCCAGCGGTCGTTACGGCGGCGCCACTCCATCCGGCGGCTGCGGATCCCGAGCTGCCTGGCCGTCGCCTGCGGGGGCAGTCATCAGCCGCGTCATTATCACACTGATCTCGGGCAGCCGGGGGCGGGGGCGGAGGCGGGGGCGGAGGCGGGGGCCAGCGCGATCAACGCCTCGCTCGACCCTGTCTCCTGTTCCTCCTCTCCTGCCAACTACTATCTGCGAGAGATCCTGCCACCGAGATATCGCTGATGTAGGGAGCAAAAGTTTCGCACGAGATAAAGAACCGAATGAAGTCCGGAGAATAAGCTGTTTCATCTAGATGAAGGGGTCCCTCCGCGCTCGATAGCTTCACTGTCCGTCGTTGTACGGAATTCCAGACGCCGTCTGAGCTTTACCTGGCGACGAGGTCTTACATCGGCTAGCGACATCTGCATATTCGGCAAGCTCATTTGCCCTTCACGTAGCGTTTCGAAAGCTTACTTGCTGATATGATTACAGATGAAGTTACTACCGTTTGCTTCCTGTTATCTCAGACCCTCCCTCAACTTCTCCTCTATCTTAGCCTCTTCGAAGACTTTGGCACAGATAAAGACCAAAGAATCATCAGAGGTAAAGCACTAAGTGAAGACCAAAGACAAGGTGTTTCATCTACGTAAGGGGACACCAGCGCTCGGTAGCTTCTCTGCTCGTCGTTGTGCGAAATTGCAAACGACGCCTGAGCTTTATCTGGTGACGAGATCTCCAGGCAGATGTTGACGTCTAAGTGTTCGTTTGCAAAAGCATATCGAAAGAGTACCTGCCCCTCAAGCTGACGGTGCGACTGCACTCAAGATTACGAGCGCGCTGATGAAGCCCCGCCTGCAATAGTAACAGAAAAGTTCGTGTATTGGAATAATACTGACGTGGTGCAGCACGAATCGAGGAAATGAGCTTTCTGTCGTTTGATGTGTTTCGTCCCACTCCATATCTCAACTTGTCCTCTACTCCAAAGTATGCGGATTCCTCGTCAGGCACTTAATGAAAGGTGTGTACATCATGAGATATGGCTATTTGTTAGAAACGTTTATCACTAAGAGCCTTTTTGGGTGCATGAGTGAATATCTATTATCTGGCTACCAGAGATGGTATCCTTAGTAGAGCACAAGTTAATGTGACTGACTCGGATCCAGAGAAAGAGAGAGAGAGAGAGAGAGAGAGAGAGAGTTGAGACGTCCCTGACTGAGAAACTATTATGGCAGAGGTTCCACACAAAGAATGAATGTTATTTGAGAAACTCCATGAAGTGCAGTTAGTGCAGTTAAGGACAGAGAATGGTTATGAGAGGATTTCTTAGAGAGACAGTACTTTCTGAAAAAGGTAATTTGCATTGAATTTTATTTGCTGCAATCGCAAACCGAATAATTATTGTAGTGTGAGGATCTCATTGCGTTTAACAATATCTACTTCTTGGTATTCAGGGCGACTTATCAGTCATGAGTTGTGACAGATAAGTTATACAGTTACATGTATCTCATTAGAAAATCAAACAGTAAATTTTGCTTAATTTAAATATTGTGCATAGGAAGGCTGGAAGGAAAAAGTCGAAGTTCTTGTTAAAACGAGTCACTTCAGTGCTGCTAAAGCGAATTGAAAATAATTTCAAAATACCGTTTTATTCAATTGCAAACATTCACTGCAACTTATCCCCATTGCTGAATGAAATTTTTTATATTATTTCACTCCTTCTTCTACTGCCTGGGCAGCTATCTGCATTTTGAAAAGATGACAAAATTATCGTTTGGCAAAACAGCCTAAAGCAGATGGTAACTAAATTTTGTGCGCAGTGATTTATTTCAGAATCACTCAGTCCATCATTTTTTGTTACAGAACAGAGCTGAGTTATCCGTTGCAAGGTAAGAAAAAATATTATTGTGTCTGACCAAACCTCCTCAGGTGAAATTGGGAACAATATTCGTTTGTAAAATTGTCTTATAACTCAGCAAATCAGTTTTCCTAACAGGGCACTGTTTCAGTAAAAAACAGTTAGCCAATGTGCGTGACAGGTTCACAAGGAGGTTTTTCTGCATATTATTGATAACCATTATTTGTATTCTATTACATTTACAGATAGTCAAATTCAGTTTAGATAACCGCAACCACAATTTAGAAAGTTACTGTTCGTATTCAGAACTAGGATATCAAAAGTAATTCTACTCGTAGATCAGAAGAGATGGCCGACATTGTTTGAATTTCAAATTTTTGGAGAAAATGGTTAACATGAAGAGTTTCAATATCAAAGATGACAAAGATAGTAAGTTTCGTCAGAGCTAAAGAATCGAATGAAGGCCGCATCTGTTTATTCGTCTTGTCCATTTCTCCTCTAGAGGTCACGCAGCGTATCGAACGATTACCTAAATTTTATCTGCTTTTGTGATTGCAGATGAAGCTACTGAAATTCAGACAAGACAAACTGCAATAGTAACCGAAATATCGATAGTTTTATCGAATCAGGAAACAGGCAAACAGGGAGAACAATTCTACTGTCGTGAAATTACTCTCGTAAAGTTGCTTTTGTTTTGTTCTACCTAGTCTCTGTGGAGGCCTTGGGACAGAGGTACTACACGTGGTGGAGACAGCAGACGGAAAGCGGAAATATTAAATATAGCATTTAAAAATGTGTTTACGAATGAGGGTATTTCCATACCAGTATCTGACCGGCCGCACATACTCTCAAACGAGAGCTATCACCAATAGCAAGCCCAATATTAAAATAAATTAAGATGGCTCATTACGAATAAGACACTTGTCCATGACGGAAGTTCCGTTAGATTTTACCCTGAATACGCCGCGCAGGTAACGCCTTTCCAAATGGTTCACATGGCTCTGAGCATTATGGCACTTAACATCTGAGGTCATCAGACCCCTAGACTTAGAACTACTTAAACCTAACTAACCTGAAGTGCCTAGAACCGCCTTTCCAAACTCAGATTTATTGAGAATCTGTCCCTGTGGGACTGGAACAGAGTGCACACCGCTTTTATTTACAAAAAGGCCAGAAGAACGAATGCAATTGATTACATACCAATATCATCGAAGTCAGTCTGTTTCAGGATCCTAAGGATTGCAAGCTTAAAAAATTGTGACGCTCCTGGAGTAAAACATGCTTCTACAGAAGAATTCCGTCAGTGCTGCTGATGTTCTTGGGAGAGCTAGCCATGATAAAACGGTTTCGGCTGATGTGCAAAGTGTATGAGAAAAGCGAAGTGTCCTCAGACGTCTAGAAGAGTTTGGATTCCGGAGAAATTTGGGAACACGCTGAGCAGCACTGACCCTACGCCTTCTCTTGGAAGAAATGATAAGGAATGCAAACCTACGTTTACAGAATTGGCAGATTTAGCAAAAGCTTTTGACAATGTTGACTGAAACTTGTCGTTTGACATCCTGAATTACAGGCAACACACATTACATACTTGTGCTGCATAAGAGGCCCACGAGAAAGACAGCCCGCGGCGCGTACGTCACGAAGGTAGTCCTGAACTCGCTCGCACGCTCAAATCAGCAGGCAAAATGCGTTTCTAAACCAGTTAACTCGTAGCTGGGAATGTAAGTACTAACGAGAATTCTATCTTCCACTAGAATCTGCTGTTATGAAGTTTTACTGATTAACAATACTCGATATAAATGGTATGGCGGCTTGTTTATAGCATTTAGTCTCTTCTGCTTACCAGTACTTACTACATACTGGAGGTGGTGCCTTATGCAACTGATAATCATTGTAGCATGATTTTATTTTTTTGTACGCCAGTATAGCCGTACCAAATTATAAGCAGGTCCATGCACTTCCCATCATTATGTGACTAATAACAGTAAGATTCCATAATAGCAAATTCCACTAGAAGATTCAGTTTTCATTTGTACCGACATGCCTAGTTACGAGTTATCACTTGTAGAAACGTTGTTTGTCAGCTGATTTGAGCTATCGAGCGAGCGCAGGACTGACTACCTTCGTGACATACGCGCCGCGGGCTGTCTTTCTCGTAGGCCTCCACATCATTGTGCCTACGTCCTGTCACTTCCCAGGAACAAAAACAACACAACAGGATGCCCAGCGTCGCTGAGTGGCATCAGTAAACATTCTGTCCGTAACAAAAGTTGTTTACCATGATGTAATCTGTCACTGTCGATCGACGATTGTAAGGAACTGCTTAAAGACTTGGACAAAATAGCCAGTTGGTGTAAGGAACAGGAGCTCTTCTTAAATGTGGATAACTGCAAGACAACGTCTACAGCAAAGGTAAAGAAGCCTATAGTACCTGATTATAAGGTTATTGATGAAAATCTTGAACACGTCACATTGTGTAAATATGTAGGGTAATAATAAAAAGCGGTACGGACTTGCTCAGTCAAATAAAATCAGCGTTAGGGAAGCTGATAGGAAGACTTACATTTGTTGAAAGGTTTCTGGCAAAATGTAATATATCTGTAAACGAAACAGCATAGGCGCCAGAATGTATGAAATACCTCTTTCTGAAGAAGGTTCAAATAGTAAACAGTTTGTAAGGGATGTTGCTTGAGATCTTATGGATGAGTGAACACATAAATTACGAATTAATACTCTTTTAATATCACTTGAGACTGATAAGAAAACAATAATGCAGGATTAGGTGAGGATGAGAGGCTGATAAATGTAGACTTTGTCCATAGAAACTAGCGGGCCCATCGGTACCACCGACTGTCTTGTCATCGTCCTTCAATGGCATAATTGAATGCGGTATGGAAGAGAGTGTGGCCGCCACATCGTTCTCCCGGCCGTGGTCAGTTTTCGTGACTTGGATCCGCTGTTATTCGGTCAAGGAGCTCCTCAATCGCCATTACGGGGCTGAATGTACTCTGTTCCATGCCGTCGACCAAGGGAAAAATCTTTGACAGTACCGAAAATCGAACCCTGATCCTCCACATGGCAGTCAGCGGCACAGGCCGCTCACATACAGAGGCCTATTTTTGCTGACGTGACAGTGGCAGACTGATCATTTGCTTATATCTGTTGACTTCAGTCCCCCTCCTTGTAGGATCAATCAGTAGTCGGATGTTGCAGGTTAGGATTATGTCAGACTTTGGGATGGTTTGTTGTTGATTTATGTGTTTCAGCTTTATTGATTTGAGTGCAATAACAATCTGATCCCACAACATCAGTTACTTTGGGTGTAATCCCCTACCGTATGTATCTGAAAAAGTGGAACTCTACATTTATAGGCACATAAAAATTAAACAAAAATGCTACGAATAATAGTGGACGAATGTAGGCATCACATTTTTGTACAGTTTGAACAGTTTAATAGAAAACGTACTACAGTACGGTATTCAAGTATATCTGACTTGGTAGAGAAAACTGAAGTGCAGTTGTTAAACAATTTCAAAGGTGTGACTCAAATTAAGGTAAAAGTTGGTAAGCATCGCTGCAAAGATTTACCGCCGAAACGGTATTGTCACGCTCGTTTTCTTCTGAATCTGATGACACTTATCTTGAGGATAACTTACACTTACTGAAATTAAATGAAACTTGGTTTTTTAGGTCATTTTAGCAACGAATGACTGTTGTGGAAGTAATTTCTAAACTAATAGGATGAAAATGATTTGAATATGAACGCAATTCGAAACTGGCTTGTAACACAAAATAGATGGTGGAGTTAAAGATCAGATAAAATGGTTTCGAGTTTAAGCAGAAACACTGACGTCAGAACTTCATTACTAGGAAATTAAATAGAACGTATATGGGAAGTAATTTTAAAAGGGAATGGCTGATCAAGTTTTCCACTAATAGGTATTACTGTAAAGAAAGTACATGTAAAGTAAGTTATACTAAATACGTAGTAATGTAAAGAAAGTCATTCAAAAGTTTTCATATTAAACTCATGTGTCTTGAAATAACTTCGTCCCGAAGTACTACTCGATGGATAGTTGGATAGATGTTATCAGACAATGGATTCGAAATGTAAATAGCAGAAGTGAGTAACGTTTAGAAGAAAATGTTTGACTGTTTGCATTCACTAGCAACACAAGTATGCATTATTTTAAAAAATTGTATTAAATTAAGGTCAAATTGTACTATTCTCTTTGAAAATTCGACAAATCATTGTATTGTTCCCATAATTTCACAGTTTGACAATATAAACACAATATACGGTAAAAACGCCAACAACAGGAACTCACGTCGCATATGAATTGCTGTCTGAGGAAAGAGCAAAAATAAATCAAGTTCCCGTCCTGTAAACAATGTAAAAAGTAAAAGATAGTGTGTTGAATGCAAGCCGAAATCAATAAAAAATTTAAATTAATATTTCCTATTACTTTCGAATCGACATTTCATGTGTGTTTCTAATGAAAAAAAAAAGACTGATGCTGACGATTTATCGCTGAAACAATAAGTAGACTTTAAACAAAGATTTTTAATAGTAATAGTACTGCAAAACCATATTATTTCAACTAGACAGGGAACACTTAAGGAAAAAAGTATATGCTCTTTTCAAAAGAACCACAACAGCTAATAATAGTAAATGCAGGGAGGCAGCAGAGAACTAGAGCTGCGCCGGCCACTGTGGCCGAGCGATTCTAGGCGCTTCAGTCCAGAACCGCGCTGCTGCTACGGTCGCAGGTTCAAATCCTGCCTCGGGCATCGATGTGTGTTATGTCCTTACGTTAGTTAGGTTTAAGTAGTTCCTAAGTCTAGGGGACTGATGGATGACCTCAGATGTTAAGTCCCATAGTGCTTAGAGCCATTTGAACAATTTGTACTAGAGCTGAATCGTATTACTTGTAGTTTGTGTGTAATTGCTAAAATTTTCTTCTCGCCAATTGAAAAATTAATGTTGGAGGTACTGATTCGTAGATTATCAACACTTCTATGAACTGGAAATAAGACAAAACCGTCTGTATTCTTAGCTCCGATAAGACACATTTGAAATACCAAATGAAAAGAAAAATATTGGTTAGGTGGACACTCTAAGACCTCAGTACACGTGGAATAAGTATCTGATGACACTTTTATTAGATACAGTATCATGTTGCTATGCTCAAATGTCTCAAATGGCTCTGTGCACTATGGCACTCAACATCTGAGGTCAAAAGTCCCCTAGAACTTAGAACTACTTAAGCCTGACGAAGCTAAGGACAACACACACATCCAGGCCCTAGGCAGGATTCGAGCCTGCGACCGTAGCGGTTGCCCGGTTCCAGACTGAAGCGCCTAAAACCACTCGGTCACAGCTGCCGGCGTAGCTGTGCTGACTGATGACTGTAATACAGTGTGACCTGTAGTTCCCGTTACAACTTTCTAGGACTTGTAGAGTGGAGTGAGTCCATAATATTTCAAATAGCAACCCATGTTAGGATACGTCAGCCAACGACGATACAGGGCGTCAAAGTCACAGGCGCCCGCGCCTGTAAGCGTATGTATATACAGGCTGGTATGATGATGATGTTACGAACTGCCAAAGATGACGGGGTTCCTGTACCGGAAAAGTACGAGTCGAAAGTTACAAGTGAAAACTGTTGTGATATTTCTGAGACTGGAAGAGGAGGACGATGAAATTAGTGTTAACGTCGCGTGGAAACGAGTTCATTAGAGACAGAGCACAAGCTCGTATTAGGGGAGGATGGGGAAGGAAAGCGACCGTACCCTTTCAAATGAACCATTCCGGCATTTACCTGAAGCGATTTAGTGAAATCACGGAAATCTGAATCAGGATGGCTCGACGTAGGTTTGAACCGTCGCCCTCCCGAATGCGAGTCCAGTATGCTAACCACTGTGCCACCTCGCTCGGTTCTATGACAGCGGAATACATGCACTAGTACCGTTGTTGTGAAGACTGTAGGGTAGGCAATTTTCACAGGTGGCAGTATGGGCCGAAAACAGAAAATAAATGCCTAGTAAACAAAGGCTCTAAAATTCATACCTGAGAAGCTTTGAGCACTTGTTCCATGGAGGAGATGTGTTTCGCACTAGAAAAGATGAACAAGTCTTCAAAGCTTCTCAGGTACGTGTTCTAGAGCCCATTTTCACAGCACGCTTTTTCTCGTTTTGATCCATACCGCCAGCACTGAAATTTACATACGCTACATTCTTGACAACAACATAACTGTTACATATGGTCTACTGTCAGAAGTATCAGAAAGATATTTGCTTGTAACTTTTGACTCATTAGTTTCCGATCCAAGGATCCTCACCTCAAACTGATATATCTATCCGCTTTCACTATCCTTGAAATTTTGTAACATCATCACGGATTCACCCTGTATATACAAACATATACAAACGCCGAGGCTCTGTAGCGTCGTCGGATGACTTATCCGGACATTAGTTCCTATTCAGAATATTGTATATTCACTCCCCTGTGCAAGTCCTAGAAGTTTGTAACGGGAATTTCCGAACCCCCTGTTTATGCTATAATGTTTCCTTGCATGTAAGAATTCTAATACCAGAAGATATACGTTTATCTAAGCACCATGAAATCTTGAATATCTACCAATCTGGTGACTATTAAAACTCACGGGCAACAAAGTTTCAAATTGTACGAAGTAACTAAGTTCGGATTTTCAGCCATTCAGAAAAAGGTAAGCGTTGTACAAAAATTTTACGTGACCACAATGATACAAAGTGAAAAAATTATACACATGAAATGAAAGCTGGGTGGAAGAGAAGTCGTAAGATAGTTACGAAGCGTTTTTACGGCGGAAAATAAATGTTATTAATATCCCTGTTATCTCTGTCTCCGAAAATAGGTATTCATTGCTCTCTAATTCAGTTGCAATCGATTTAGAAGACACGAGCACAGGCGCAGGGACAAAATAGGATATATATCGATTATCGCCTTTTCGGCGTGAAGATGCAGTTTCCTGGCTTCGTAACCGATTGCAATAGAATCGGAAAATCGTAACTACAGCTATTCGGATATAGAAACATATAGAAATGAAATAGTATTTGCGCAGCTGGTCCGTAAATCACCAACACCGTGAAAGGGGCGAACAACACGTATAAAAGTAACAAGAAGTGTGCTACATGTCTGGATACGCAAATGATTAGTGCAACCGCAGATATTAGGTAAGAGTAATGCCACCAGCATTTGCAAAGATTATGCAGCATATTTCTCATTTAGAAATCATGTTCGAATGTTTCTTGTTTGTGAGGACATCGTGGTACGCCTCGTTCAAGAAGGAGAAACGTCCACCAACAGTTGTCGAAATTTGTCAACGGCAGTGCCGTGTGCTATCAAGGCTGCGGTTTGCCGTTCCTCTAAGCTGCTGCTTTAGTTGGTCGGTATCCAACGAATATCACGCTGGTACGGAAGTGATGGATTTAAGAGGCCCATACGCAACTCCATGCTGGCTGGATCTCAAGGCTCCCATGCAACGATCGCCCGATGTTCAGATGGTTCAAATGGCTCTGAACACTATGGGACTTAACATCTGAAGTCATCAGTCCCCTAGAACTTAGAACTACTTAAACCTAACTAACCTAAGGACATCACACACATCCATGCCCGAGGCATCATTCGAACCTGCGACCGTAGGGGTCGCGCGGTTCTAGACTGAAGCGCCGAGAACCGCTCGGCCACAACGGCTGTCTCGCCCGATGTGACAGACACAATAATCGCCTGGCCGAGCTGGTTCACATAGCCGTTTACGTTCGTTGATTCAGGAAATGGATCTATCTGCAGTGAGAAACCTGCACAGGGTGACAAGTTCTACAGCACTACGGACTGTAAGCACGATGACCATTTTTCCTCTTTACGATCCTGAGGAAAAAGAAACAGAGGTTCGGTGACAGCAGTACGTTCAACGACAACACAGGACGCAGGTTTGTCACAACGTCGTCTCTTTAGATGAGTCCCGCTACTGTTGTACAGAACCACAATGCGGGGGTCTGTTCCCTTTAATCTTACAAACCAACCAACCACAATGCGGGTACCTATGTGTCATCGCTCAGAGGAAAACGAACACTGCCAGACAGCATTCATCGTCGTCATATGGGCCCAACACGTTGAAAGATGGTATACACAACCCGATAATCTCTGGTTCACCTACTCACTTACTTGGACAGCAGTTGCTACATTTCTAATACGACAGAGCCGTTGGCTCGCCGCCATTTTCGAGGTCTCCGTACAGTAATTTTTCAACAGCGTAGCGGAGGACCGCACGTTGCGCCTTGAGATCTACCTCAGGTGTTGCTGTCCGGCACGTTCTCCAAATCTCTCACCCACTGAAACTATAGACTGTTGAGGGAGTAGCACTCCAACACTTGCCAACCATCAGAAAGCACCAAGCAAAGACACATTTTTATTGGGCAATCAAGAGCATTGACAGTTTGTCCAGCAACTTTTCGACTCAGTATTGCTGCTAGAGGTATCAGCTACATTTACTAAACCTCACTTTCCGCATACTCACAAATCATCTACAAATTTCTTACTGTATACACATACGTAAGGCTCAGGGGAGGCGAAGTCTCTGTGCCGTAATCATTGGCTAGGAGCTGTAGCATGACTGTCCTGTCGATGACCAGAAAAGTGGCCCATGTGACACCCGTGGTGACATCTCAACAACGAGCTCGCTGTGGTCCAATAAATAGCGGCGATGCGGCCAGGCTGGGCACTGAACAGGCGAATCGTAGAGTCAGTGAGTTACCGAGTCGATGTCAGCTGTCATGTGAGCTTTCACCAGGAACCTGCCGTGGCACAGTTGTTCCCCTGACAGGACCGCCTGAGTGGGGGACCAGCCGCAACCAATGACCACCAAAGCTCTAAGGGTTGAGCTGAGGCACTCACAGCCAGAAACCCATTGAGCTTCCTTTGACACCAGACGCTGACAGCAAAGCTAGGAATGTCTACACATTCGTGACTCGCAGTGACTGGGTAGGTACGCCGGGTCAGACTCGCAGTTGAGCAACTGACACTGCTCTGTGGCTTCGATGCCTACCACCCTGGACCCGCAAGACGTGGGCATAAGTCTGCTATAGTAAGCTAATCGGAAGTAAATACAAGTTCTAACTGTCTTTGAGATTCCTGTAACTTATTCTGCCCACCTACCATCGCCAGAGAATACTTAGAGCACTACACATGATAAGCAAAATTATGTTATTGGCTATCTTTCCTGATACTATAATATTAATGTCTAGTAGTATACACTGAAGAGCCAAGGAAACTGATACACCTGCTAATATTGTGTAGGGCCCCCACGAGCACGCAGAAGTGCCGCAATACGACGTGGCATGGAGTCGACTAAAGTCTAAAGTAGTGCTGGAGGGAATTGAGACCATGAAACCTGCAGGGCTGTCCATAAATCCGTAAGAGTACAGGGGGAGGAGAGCTTTTCTGAACAGCACGTTGCAAGGCATCATAGATATGCTCTATAATGTTCATGTCTGGGGAGTTAAGTGGAGAGCGAAAGTGTTTAAACTCAGAAGAGTGTTCCCGGAGCTACTATGAAGCATATCTGGACGTGTGGTGTGTCGAATTGTCCTGCTGGAATTTCCCAAGTCCGTAGGAATGCACAACGGACGTGAGTGGATGCAAGTGATCAGACAAGATGCTTACGTACGTGTTACATATCAGAGTCGTATCTAGAAGCACCAGGGGTCCTATATCACTCCAACTGCACATATCCCACACTATTACAGAGCCTCCACCAGCTTGAACAGTTCCCTGCTGACATGCAGTGTCCATGCATTCATCAGATTCTCTCCATAACCGTACACGTCCTTCCGCTCTATAATATTTGAAATGAGATTCGTCTGACCAGACAACATGTTTCCAGTCATCAACAGTCCAATGCCTATGTTGACGGATAGAGACAAGGCGTAAAGCCTTGTGTCGTACAGTCACCAAGATTACATGACTGGGCCTTCGGATACGAAAGCCCATATCGATGATTTTTCGGTGAATGTTTATCACGCTGACATTTGTTGATGGCCCAGCACTGAAATGTGAAATTTTTCGGAAGGATTGCACTTGTATCACGTTGAATAATTCTCTTCAGTCGTCATTGGTCCCGTTCTTGTAGAGTCTTTTTCTGGTCCCAGCGATTTCGGAGATTTGATGTTTACCGGATTCCTGATATTCTTGATACGCTCGTGAAATGGTCGTACTGGAAAATCCCCATTTCACCGCTACCTCGGAAATGCTGTGTCCCATCCCTCTTCCGGGGACTATAAACATCACGTTAAAACTCATTTAAATCTTGATAAGCTGCCATTGTAGCAGCAGTAACCGATCTGATAACTGGGGTGCCGACCGCAGTGCCGTGTTCTGCCTGCTTACATTTCTCTGTATTTGAATACGCATGTCTATACCAGTTCTCTTGGTACTTCGGTGTATTTTGCCTCATGAAAAAACTTAGCAACTGACCCTCTCACATCTTCCATCATTGCAGAAGCTACAGGAAAAGAAATTTTTACTGACTTCGTGATTCTGTATGATTCATTTGCATTTAAATTTAAATTAAAGAGGTAGTGCAGAGTTTTGGGTGGTGACTGCAAGGTTATCACACTAAGGTGCTGATTCCGGGACATTCCGTATCTGATGTGAAGTTGCATCAAGAAGATTTTGGTCAAGTTGGGTGGCAATTCTGGGGTGCCTCCCGGGGCCAACTCGGCGCATTATGAAGTTGCAGTTTCAGGGAGTTAATGATTAACGCGGAGTTGCGTTGCTCTAGCCCCCTTAGTACCTTCTTAAAGGAATTTTCCGTTCGGTCAATCCTGCTTGTTGCCTCCCCTACTGGACAATGCGTATGCTTCGACAAACAACAGTAAAAGACCATTCAGTCTTGGTACCAACTTTAAATATTGCTTATGCCGGTTTGTACGTTTTCAGCGTTCCCCCCTGGCTCGTGCTTCTAGGCAATTTATATTCGCCACAATGGCAACAAACTTGCTGCTGCCGCTCCGATGAGGCCCTGGGTTGAGAACAAAGAACTTAAAGTCTAATGTATTAGTTTCCTGTGAGTCGCGCGGCGCTACCATTTGCTTCCTGGCCTTCGTCCCTTGCAACGGAGGAGTTTTAAGGTGTAATTGTCGCCTTTTGCTGCAGCTTAAGGTGTTAGGGTCCGCACCCTGAACAGCTGCAATCTGTATGGATGCATGTCAGTCTTGGGCGCGGAGTCTGTTTGGAAATGTGAGTTGCGCATTCCTCTTCCAGCCTTCCTAATGATCTCGAAGTCCAGGATAATTAATTTATGTATTTGTTTTTATTTCTAGAGTCACGTAAGATTCCATGTACATTTTGAACTTGAATAAATGGTTTCTGTCCTTATTTGGAGGGAGGTGCTGACTTCAGTCGCAGAATGAACATTGAAATAATTTAGTAGTGAAAGTTGAAAATTTGTGTCGAACTGGGACTCGAACACGGCTTTTCTGCTTTAAGTGAGCACTGTCCAAGCATGCTCTCTGTCCGACCCAAATACTCAATACATCGGACGCTACAAAGTGCAAGCAAATGAGGTAAATGGACAGCGGTGGTACTTAGAATTTTAGTGGTGGGCGAGGAGTTGAGGGTTTGGGTCAGGCTGAGAGCGTGCTTGGGTAACTGAAGCGGTTAAGGTGGGCACTGAATAAAGCGGAAAATCTGGGTTCGCATCACGGTCCGAAACAAAATTTCAACTTTCGCCACTGAATTTTTTCAATGTCCTATTTGTTGATAATCTCGGTAGCTCCCTCTACATATTGATATTTATGGTCACTGTGTCAAAAGTGTCAGTCCCCGCAGACATTTTCGACATAACAAACACCACACGTACACTGCTGGCCACTAAAATTGCTACACCAAGAAGATGACATGCTTCAGACACGAAATTTAAACGAAAGGAAGAACATCATGTGATATGCAAATGATTAGCTTTTTTCAGAGCATCCACACAAGGTTGGCGCCGGTGGCGACTCCTACAACGTGCTGACATGATGAAAGTTTCCAACTGATTTCTCATACTCAAACACAATTGACCGGCGTTCCGACTTTAATAAGGGTCGCGTTGTAGCCTATCGCGACATTGCTGCTCGCGTTCGTCAAGATCCAATGACTGTTAGCAGAACATGGAATCGGTGGGTTCAGGAGGGTAATACGGAACGCCGTGCTGGATCCCAACGGCCTCATATTACTTGCAGTCGAGATGACAGGCATCTTATCCGCAAGGCTGTAACGGATCTTGCAGCCACGTCTCGATCCCTGACTCAACAGATCGGGACGTTTGCAAGACAACAACCATCTGCACGAACAGTTCGATGACGTTTGCAGCAGCATGGACTATCAGTTCGGAGACCATGGCTGCGGTTACCCTTGACGCACCATCACAGAGAGGAGCACCTGCGATGATGTACTCAACGACGAACCTGGGTGCACGAATGGCAAAACGCCATTTTTGCGGATGAATCCAGGTTCTGTTTACAGTATCAGGATAGTCGCACCCGTGTTTGGCGTCAACGCGGTGAACACACATAGGAAGCGTGTATTCGTCATCGCCATACTGGGGTATCACTCGGCGTGATGGTATGGGGTGCCACTGGTTAGACGTCTCTTGTTCGCATTGACGCTACATTTCAGATGTATTACGACCCGTGGCTGTACCCTTCATTCGATCCCTGCGAAACCCTACCTTTCAGCAGGATGATGCACGGCCGCCTGTTGCAGGTCCTGTACTGGCCTTTCTGGCCGCAGAAAATGTTCGACTGCTGTCCTGGGCAGCACATTCTCCAGATCTCTCACCAATTGAAAACGTCTGGTCAATGGTGGCCGAGCAGCTGGCTCGTCACAATACGCCAGTCACTACTCTTGATGAACTGTGGTATCGTGTTGAGGCTGCATGGGCAGCTGTACCTGTACACGCCATCCAAGCTCTGTTTGACTCAATGCCCAGGCGTATCAAGGCCGTTATTAGGGCCAGAGGTGGTTGTTGTGATTACTGATTTCTCAGGATCTGTGCACCCAAATTGCGTCAAAATGTAATCACGTGACTGTTCTAGTATAATATACTTGTACAATGAATACCAGTATATCATCTGCATTTCTTCTTGGTGTAGCAATTTTAATGGCCACTAGTCTATACGAACAGTAGATTAGTATTCTGATATCGATCTCCATTTACGAATTTTACTTCCTAAAACTTCTCGCATACCAGGCGACCCTTATTTAACAGGTATAATCAGGAATACACTGGGTCGGCCGCTGTGGCCGTGCGGTTCTAGGCGCTTCAAAATGGCTCTTGAGCACTATGGGACTTAACATCTGTTGTCGTGAGTCCCCTAGAACTTAGAACTACTTAAACCTAAGTATCCTAAGGACATCACACAACACCCAGTCATCACGTGGCAGAGAAAATCCCCGACCCCGCCGGGAATCGAACCCGGGAACCCGGGCGCCGGAAGCGATAACGCTACCGCACGACCACGAGCTGCGGACTCTAGGCGCTTCAGTCCAAAATCGCGCTGCTGCTACGGTCGCAGATTCGTACCCTGCCTCGGGCATGGATATGTGTGATGTCCTTAGGTTAGTTAGGTTTAAGTAGTGTTGTGTACATAGTTCCGCGTAGTCAGCGCGTACATAACTTTCCCACTAGAGCGAGCCCCGCTCAGCACAACAGCGCAGGCGCAGCGCTCGTCCGTCTCCGCACTACGAGATGGCGTCTTAGAGACGGACCAAATTCTGCTTCCGCCGATCCGCGTATTAATATGTAACGCAGCCAATGAGATTGCTGCCAACGTAGAACCTTTTCTCCTCGCGGATCACACTCGCACAGTGATACCTGAACGCTCGAGATATTATAACGAGTGTACAGACCTACGATTAGTCAGTCTGCACCAGTCTGCATTAGTCTGCATTAGTCTGCAGTCTATAGTCAAGTTTCAGTATGCGCCTAAGAAGCTTATCATATTCCTGTACATAGCCATGAAGAGAAATGTATAGACACTTTGTCAAGTATCAGACATATGTGAGAATAAGATTAACGTACCAAGACCAAAGGAACTTCAGATTGTCAATTGTAAACAGCATGCAGAATCAAGATAAGTAATTTCTATCGTTTTTATTATTTTAATAAATGTGTGTGAAAATAAATCAAGTTCTGTTTAAAGTTGGTCACTGTCAATCTGTTACTTTAAGCGTGCAAGCTGCATTTCTATCGTCTGACCTAACGGCAGAAGATAAACACGCCACGATAAGACAACGAGACATATTGCTGACACTCACCTACTTCGTTAGAGCGACAAGTCAAATAATCTGACGGTGTGTGTACCGAAGGTCTTACAGTACGCTCACCGCAAGTAGTTCTAAGTCTAGGGGACTGATGACCTCCGATGTTAACTCCCATAGTGCTTACAGCTATTTGAACCATTTGATTTGGTATTTCTGCAGTGCACAGTGATCAAATTACTAATGGATTGCTACTTAACATACAAAGCCGTTTATTGTGGTGACGAGTGGGTGGATTTCGCAGCTTTTTTATTCACTTACTTATATTTTATTTCGGAGCTCAGATAACTTCACACTGAAGTGACTGTCACCGCCGGCGCTGTGGTGGGGATGAGGAGCTGAATTAGGCGGCCGGTCGTCCGGGCAGCCGCTGGGCGAGGTGAGGTGAGGTGAGGTGAGGTGAGGCGCGGCTACGCCCTGCTCTACCCACCTCGTCGCGCCGCTCGCCCCCCCCCCCCCTCGCACCACTCCCCCCCCCCTCCTTCTGTCCACTGCTCTCCTCTCCTCTCCTCTCCCGGCCGCGACGCACCGCACTGCTAATCTGCTAATGGAATATCGCAATTACGGCCCGCCCGGACCGGCCTCGCCCCGGCCGCCGCCTGCAGGCTCAGCGATCAAGACGGTGCAGCCGCCCGTTCTGCGCAAGGCTGGCCTTCGGGGTTCGTGTCACGTTTCCGGTCATAAGCAGCGGACGAGTCGTAGGGTCTCCAGGCGTCTGACATCGGACTTGTGAGCATAGCGATGACCAGCTCTTTAGATGACGTGCACGTCGTAACAGTTGCCTAAGGTAATCTGTCAATCCACCAACGCGGTATGTCCCACATTAATAGTTGCCGATTTAGATTCCACAATCTCGTCACTTCCAAACTGAGAGTGAACACCTGTTCAGCTGCGTTAAGGGGTCAGTTGAAGTCTGGAGTGAGCAGATGGCGAGATGGCGTATGGAGGAGTCAGGAAAGGAGCCAGTGGTCTAATAGTAGCAAGGAGGGTCAACAATGTGTATTAACTGCAGTGCATTTAGGATGGTGGTGGAAAAAGGCCTCCGACACAAACGAGTTGGCAGCGCAACGATGCCTGATCCGTCCTCTGCTCTATCGAACCTCACGGATCAGGGCCCGCTTTTGTATACGTTTGAACGCCCGCTACAGAACTAGCCTGCTCATTGGTCACAACAACATTACGTTGTACGAGAGGGAGGGAAGGTTCGTAACATCTTACGCTCCCTCACTTGTTCAAGAACCGACCAACGAGGCTGTTGTTTCGACATATAGTCTCCTAGGTTGTTAGGTGGAGTCATGTCTCTTCTACACGCTCGACTTTTCGATCCCTCTGCTGGGATCTTCTTGAGGATCTCGTTGTGGTCACGGTTAGCCAAACCGTCATGATTTTTCTACGGCTGGGCTTCACAACAAACGTGCTGGCGGGGCGAGCTGGGAGCAGCAGAGAGCGAGACAGGGCACGGCGATCGCCCCCTGCACCCCCCCCCCCCCCCCCCCTGCTTTCCCTTACCGGCATAGGGCGGACGGTAGGAGAGACAACCGTTGTCATCGCATGTTCGTAACTCAATTTAAAACCACGGCCAGCTGCATGGAAATAGCTAAATAAATAATTGTTACCACAAATGAAAGAAATAAACAGAAATGTACAAGTTCCACACAGTTTTATTAATGTATACTTTTACATTTTTCTTAATTTACAGTGTGAGCTGTTACACAAAAACGAAATCACTGAGGTGTGGGATTTTTACTTTTCTTGCATTTTGTCCCCTTAACAACTGCTCCTACATTCGATGTACTGTTGTTGTTCTTTGTAGACACAGCGACCCGTTTAGGCAACAATAATACAGTGAGTTTCTCAAGGGCCGCTTATTACTTTTCATAGCAGAAAACAACTGCTCAGAAACATCCGTGGAACACTGATACGAGAGCTACGATCTCAGGTTCGAATCCTGCCTCGGGAATGGATGTGTGTATGCCCTTAGGTTAGTTCGGTTTAAGTAGTTCTAAGTTCTAGGGGACTGATGACCTCTGAAGTTAAGTCCCATAGTGCTCAGAGCCATTTGAACACTGATACTACTGTAGCCACCAATTTGTGGAAACGAGAAAATCTATTCTGAGGGGAGTGTCTATGGAATTCCAAAATTTTTTCTTGTTCTGATATTTGTCTTTATATTCTGTGTCACAAAGCAGGTTAGTAACTTTTAGTAGTAGCTCAGGATGAATGTCTTCAATATACGCTGAGTATGGAGTGGAGAACAGATGAAACTCATTTTTTAATGTCGTCACATTTTTAATACATTGCTCAGATCTTCATAAGGGAAACCAAAATGTGTGATATGGTGTCAAGCGGTGGCTTTTGTACCGTATAGCGAGGAGGTAGTATGACTTCTTACCGTATGTTGTTCAACCCTAAATTGTAGATTACTTTATTGTAGCCGGGCTAACCAATCCAACACATTCCTGTCCTTGGGGTCTGCCTTGATTCGAAAATCACTTACGGCACATCTTTTCCACGGTGCCACTTAAATGGTCCAGTGCCTGCAGCGGCTGCAGGTAGGTCCAGAGCGTGAGAGTAATGTCACCGAATGGAACCCATTCGAGATTGACAGCACCTTTATGAATGAAATAATCGTACAGTGTCAAATGGATTCATATTTTTGTAGTTATTCGTGATAGCCAACTACTGACACAAACAGGAATGGTATGAGGTGACTAAACGTACTTCTATGCCATCGAAACGACCTTTAATGGAACTAAAGGACAATCGAGAGATCTGTGTTGGCTTTTCTCTCCGGAATGTGGCTCGTAAGATTTGCCTGTTTATAGATGACAACGTTGGTCTCCATAGAACTCAATTAGTGTTTCATATAGTACACACAGAGGACCCAGTGAGAATCCTGGACTAGAATACTGTTCAAAACCTCCGTGAATCACTTGGATGTCAGCTAAAAGCCACGTGTTTAATGGCCGCAGCTTCAACGGGACCATCTGCTCAAATCTTACATTCTCCCTTCTCTTTAAACATACATCTGAACTGCTAAGCGAAATCCTGTGAAAAAAGAAAAAAGTACATAGAATCTATTTTCAGATTAAACTGCTGCATTCAATTAGTAGCTATCGTAACGTTTGTGCTGATGCGTTGATAAGTGCAGAATTATTATGTAGCCCTGTTTTAATAGCCTTACAACAAATTCATAGAAGAAGTAATTAATTCATTTTGCCCTACTAAAGTTGCATGCTAGGGAACTCAAGCAAGGGAATGTTTGTAACTTACTAAAGACCAGAAAAGTTTTGGAAAACTTTAGATTTCCTTTCGGATCAACCAGGAGTCAAATATTTCCGAGTCCACGTAACATACGCGCTTGTTTCATCAGATGCGTTATTGAACTCAAATTGCACCATTGTAATGAAGTTCATTAAAAGTAATGCGTTATACCGAAACTATACTTTTCAAAAATTAGAAATTATTTTCATTCATTATCTTTGCTTTGTCGTATTCCTACAATAATAATTCGTACTGTCTCATAGGAAATAATATTATTTGAGATCATTTGGTCATATTGTCTTCATTTGCTCATAAGTCTTCGTTTTTACAAGATACACTGCGCAAATTTAGTTTCGTCATATAAAAAGTATTTTTTATTTAAAATATTATTTCGGCATTTCGGATATAACGGAAAAGCCACATCACAAGGTGTGCGTATCCAGCATTTTTATGTACCTGTTATTACTGACAAATACAGTCCAGACACCGTACGACGAACAAACGACGCTTCCAGAATACAGAAGATCAGCCAAGTCACGATGTATTGTTTCTTTTTGCATTCCATTCTTCTGAATTTCCTTCTGCTCTCGTTTCCAATTGTTAGTATCGAGAAACAGTTTCGTTCTGATCTTGCCACGTTTTACTCGGTGTGAAAGAAGTTGTTTCACATACTCTTTATAAATTTGAATCAATATTTAAATTTCTGAAGTATTTAAAATCTGTAATGAACTATAACTAAACTTGTATTAATTCACCTTGCTCTTCTCTCCTTGAAACTTTCTCTTTTTTCCTTTGCGTTGATGCCCTAGTGTAGATAGTTGTCTTGAAAAAATAATACCAATATACTCATCGAAGGCTCGAGCTAAGAAAAAAGGAAAGCCTAAACCACGGTGCGTGAAACTCACGCACTTAATCCAGTCAATAGTTAGCGATGGGGACGTCTGTGCTATCAGCATAAGCAGCTTATAGGTACATACCTCATTTCCATTAGCCTGCAACTGGCGGTGATGAGAAAGATTTCTCCTTACCTGCAAAAACAGAACCTTGTGTAAGAACACTTGAAGCATAAACAAGAAAGAGAAAGGGATTTCAAGAGAGTGTTGTCCAAATGCCCTGTATTAATAACTAGAAGAAAGGTATTTTTCTATTAAAGCTATGATGTAAGTTACAGCTTGGTTGAGAAACGAGGCTGCCTGTGGGTAGAATTTGTGGTTCTCTCCAGATCTAGAGTTGTAAAAGATATGCATCCGTGTTTACGACACCACAAACGTCACCGACTCCAACGCAGCTAAAGGATTACCAGAGACGTCGTTTTAACCGGTTCAAACTTTTCGGCTCTGCGGTTTCGGCCGTAGGACCCCTATCCTCTCAGCCACCACACACCCCAGACCAACTTCTAACAATGCAGATTATTTGCTAGAGGCTTCCGCCTGGTCGTAAACAAGAGTACTAACTTTGATCAGCAGTTTCTGAAACAAAGTTAGTATCGTCATTGAACACCCCTGCAGAGAACGGATTTTCAGAGGGAAAACAACATTTTCAATCGCTCGGCCAGTACTAATTCCATTTGTCAGTACAGCATTTAGACCAAAAATACATTCTATGAATTGCGCTACTTGCTATATAGTTTACTCACGGCAATGAATGAAGATGTAGAGCCGAACAGATATTCACCATCAAAAGAAATCCTTGGTGATCATGTCATCTACAGTTCTCAACACTCAAACGAGCGTTACCTTTTAAATTTTTACAAACGATCAATGGGTGATAGCACTGGACATCAGTGTAGTTTCAATGTTCGTCATTTGTTATCATTAAAAAAATGGTGGCTTATAAATTGACGAGTAGATTCTTTGCTATAAGAGCTAAAAGCAAGAGGTTTGGGAAAAATGTACATTTCCTGTTAACGTTTTCGATAATCAAATTTAATTATTTGCATGAATGTCTAACTCAACAGAAATCGCTAGGTTTTACTTTTCACAATCAATCAGCTTCATAAAAGATTATATGCAAATGATTTGCAGAATTTCATCACAGTCCTGCTTTCATCAGATATGAATTTCGCGAAGGTTGACCACAATCTGTTAAAAGAAAGAAGTGGTACATTCGATTTTGGGAAATGGCCAAACAATTCGACGAAGGATATAATATGAAATCTGTGACAACTTCTTAACATGCGAGCGGGAAACAAAGATTGTTTTCGTCTTCCTACATAAACTTAAAGAAACAAGGACGGTTTTTTTACAAACACTTCCAAGAAACTGGTCGCTAATTTAACTGCGTGTACTGGACATGTCGCGACCACTGCTACAGAGGCTCCAAAAGCAGTTGATGCAGAATGGTACAGAATTATTTGTATGACACAAGTTGTCGTTGAAATCAGAAGAAATAACCGAAAATGGAGCATAGTTCTTAATCATGACAATATCACATAGCAGGTGAAGCAGCTGATTGACGGAGAAAAACATCATAGCCTGCCTCTGTGACGGAGCGGTTCTAGGCGCCCCAGTCCGGAATCGCACTGCTGCTACTGTCGCAGGTTTGAATCCTTCCGTGGGCACGGATGTGTGTGATGTCCTTAGGTTAGTTAGGCTGAAGTAGCTCTACGTCTAGGGGATTGATGACCTCAGTTGTTAAGTCCCATAGTGCTTAGAGCCATTTGAACCATTTTTTGAAAAATTAATATCGTATTGCACAATTTCACCTTGCCCATTGCCTAAACACTTACTTTCGTTCCTTATGTCAAACAAATATCTGCGTGGTCGAAAGCTCTTATAATCTCAAGAAGCTTTCCGTACTTCGAAAGTAACGTTTTCGATGTACCAGCGTCAGAGTGGAAATAAATACACTCCTGGAAATGGAAAAAAGAACACATTGACACCGGTGTGTCAGACCCACCATTCCTGCTCCGGACACTGCGAGAGGGCTGTACAAGCAATGATCACACGCACGGCACAGCGGACACACCAGGAACCGCGGTGTTGGCCGTCGAATGGCGCTAGCTGCGCAGCATTTGTGCACCGCCGCCGTCAGTGTCAGCCAGTTTGCCGTGGCATACGGAGCTCCATCGCAGTCTTTAACACTGGTAGCATGCCGCGACAGCGTGGACGTGAACCGTATGAGCAGTTGACGGACTTTGAGCGAGGGCGTATAGTGGGCATGCGGGAGGCCGGGTGGACGTACCGCCGAATTGCTCAACACGTGGGGCGTGAGGTCTCCACAGTACATCGATGTTGTCGCCAGTGGTCGGTGGAAGGTGCACGTGCCCGTCGACCTGGGACCGGACCGCAGCGACGCACGGATGCACGCCAAGACCGTAGGATCCTACGCAGTGTCGTAGGGGACCGCACCGCCACTTCCCAGCAAATTGGGGACACTGTTGCTCCTGGGGTATCGGCGAGGACCATTCGCAACCGTCTCCATGAAGTTGGGTTACGGTCCCGCACACCGTTAGGCCGTCTTCCGCTCACACCCCAACATCGTGCAGCCCTCCTCCAGTGGTGTCGCGACAGGCGTGAATGGAGGGACGAATGGAGACGTGTCGTCTTCAGCGATGAGAATCGCTTCTGCCTTGGTGCCAATGATGGTCGTATGCGTGTTTGGCACCGTGCAGGTGAGCGCCACAATCAGGACTGCATACGACCGAGGCAGTCAGGGCCAACACCCGGCATCATGGTGTGGGGAGCCATCTCCTACACTCGCCGTACACCTCTGGTGATCGTCGAGGGGACACTGAATAGTGCACGGTACATCCAAACCGTCATCGAACGCATCGTTCTACCATTCCTAGACCGGCAAGGGAACTTGCTGTTCCAACAGGACAATGCACATCCGCATGTATCCCGTGCCACCCAACGTGCTCTAGAAGGTGTAAGTCAACTACCCTGGCCAGCAAGATCTCCGTATCTGTCCCCCATTGAGAATGTTTGGGACTGGATGAAGCGTCGTCTCAAGCGGTCTGCACGTCCAGCACGAACGCTGGTCCAACTGAGGCGCCAGGTGGAAATGGCATGGCAAGCCGTTCCACAGGACTACATCCAGCATCTCTACGATCGTCTCCATGGGAGAAAAGTAGCCTGCAATGCTGCGAAAGTTGGATGTACACTGTACTAGTGCCGACATTGTGCATGCTCTGTTGCCTGTGTCTATGTGCCTGTGGTTCTGTCAGTGTGATCATGTGATGTATCTGACCCCAGGAATGTGTCAATAAAGTTTCCCCTTCCTGGGACAATGAATTCACGGTGTTCTTATTTCAATTTCCAGGAGTGTATTTCCAGGATCTGTGGTGCTAAAAGGCTAAACCGGGGGCTAGTACCAGTTACACGTTGTCTATGTAACAGCTAACATAGGCTAAAAACGACTTTAATAGTTTAAAATGCCCCCATAATCTACTCATTAGGAGCTATAATCTTACTGTTAAGGTTTGAGACAATAACTCAAGTATTTCACTTAATAACTGTGTATAACTCACGGCGCGGAAATTACCGCGTACTGAATTCGTCACGTATTCAAGAACGTGAGCACATTGCGACTTCCAACAAACTTTACACATAATTTCAAACCATTAGAAAGCTTTTAGACGCTGATACTCATAAAGAACCGATAAAAAGGAAGGAGTTTATCGCTGTTTTCGCTGTTCACGCAGTAAAGCTGCAGCATCAACCAAGACGTTTAAATTTATTACTTATTTAAAACTACCTCTATTTGCAACACATTTGCAGTCAGTATCCAGATACATCACTGACAGTACTTGCAAACCTTTTATCAATATACGTCAAATAGTTCGGGAAATATGACGTTTTGTACATGGAAGTTCGATTATTTCGAGAACCGCAGATGGGGTCTACTGCATGTAAAACTGTATAAAATTTAAAAGCCAATATTTTGTGAAACAGCTGAATGATTTGTACAAACAAATGATTTTTTTTCATGGTATTAACTAATAAGAAAAATGGGGCCCTCACAGTGCTTTGTTCGTTGCTGTTAAAAGCAAGTAAGGTAACCTTCTACCCGCGAATTGTCTCTAGTTATGTCTCTAAAACAAAACACAATTTAATCATCTTTCTTCTCCTGTGTGTTTTTGGACAAGTTAGACATCATTTACGTCAGTGTGAGCCAAATAAAATGAGCGCATTAAGGTGATTGTTTCTTGCAGTCAAATCTAACATCCGCAAACCAATATACAGAATCGTGTATACATGTGGTACATAGCTCGTGAGAGGTTTCCCATCTATATGTGACGTCTTTATATTTACAGCTGGTGAAAAGAAACTTCATAACCCTCTTAGTCTCACCTTTTCTTGTTCCATTCTCATGCGGCACGAGAGGAAAATCAGTTTGTATGAACCTGCATGTCATATAATCTCTCTTACATGTCTTGGTTATTATAACGAAATATACTGGGGCCTCGCGGGATTAGTCGAGCGGTCTAAGGCGCTGCAGTCATAAACTGTGCGGCTGATTCCGGCAGAGGTTCGAGTCCTCCCTCGGGCATGGGTGTGTGTGCTTGTCCTTAGGATAATTTAGGTTAAGTAGCGTGTAAGCTTAGGGACTGATGACCTTAGCAGTTAAGTCCCATAAGATTTCACACACTATTCCTGCTTACTCATTTTGCGCTTCTTCACTTTAGATGTCTCTATTCACTTTTGCCTGCTTCACTTACTGCATTTTTACGTTTTTTTTTTCTTTCATGAGTTAGATTTAACTTCTCATATGTCATTCATAGTTTCTATTCTGTCTTGTCTTTTTGCCTATTTGATCATTTACTGCCTTCACTTCGTCATTTCCCAAAGCTACCCATTCATCTTTTACAGTATTTATTTCTTCTGTTCTAGTTAAGCGTTCGTCAAGGGGAATTAAAGGTCAGGAAAAAAAATTAAACTTTGTGATTTGTCGATGGCATTGTAATTCTGCTAGAAATTTCAAGTTCTCGGAGGAGCAGTTGAAGAGTATGCACAGCGTCTTGAAAAGAGGTTATAAGGTGAAAATCGGTAAAAGCAAACCAAGAGTAATGGAATGCAGTCACATTAAATCAGGCGACTTTGATGGTATTAGCTCAGGAACTGAGACATTAAAAGTAGTAAATGAATTTGCTATTTGGTTAGCAAAATAAATAATTAACGCTGAAGTAGAGAGGATGTAAAATATAGAAAAGTGTTCTGTGAAAGAGAGGAACTAGTTAACATTGACTATAGCTTTATGCGTTAGGCAGACTTCCCTGAAAATATTTGACTGGAGTATAGTCTTGTAAGGAAGTCAAACGTGGATGAAAACGGTTCACCCGAAAATGAAGCCAAAATTTCAAAATGTTGAGTTCACAAGTATAACGAAAAGCTGATGGGAAGCTCGCATAACTCTTCTACATCTACATCTACATTTAACTTCGCAAGCCACCCAACGGTGTGTGGCGGAGGGCACTTTACGTGCCACTGTCATTACCTTCCATTCCTGTACCAGTCGCATATGGTTCGCGGGTAGAACGACTGCCGGAAAGCCCCCGTGTTCGCTCGATTCTTTCTAATTTTACATTCGTGATCTCCTCGGGAGGTATAAGTAGGGGGAAGCAATATATTCGATATATTCATCCAGAAACGCACCCTCTCGAAACCTGGACAGCAAGCTACACCGCGATGCATAGCGCCTCTCTTGCAGAGTCTGCCACTTGAGTTTGCTAAACATCTCCGTAACGCTATCACGCTTACCAAATAACCCTGTGACGAAAGGCGCCGCTCTTCTTTGAATCTTCTCTATGTCCTCTGTCAACCCGACCTGGTACGGATCCCACACTGATGAACAATACTCAAGTATAGGTCGAACGAGTGTTTTGTAAGCCATCTTCTTTGTTGATGGACTACATTTCCTAAGGACTCTCCCAATGAATCTCAACATGGCACCCACCTTACAGACAAGTAATTTTATATGATCATTCCACTGCATATCGTTCCGTACGCATACTCCCAGATATTTCTCAGAAGTAACTGCTACCGGTGTTTGTTCCGCTGTCATATAATCGTACAATAAAGGATCCAATGGGAATACTGAGTTACAATAGTTAATTTGGCAATGGAGGCAAAAATCGTCGAGGAAGACCAACGTTTGACTATGTGGCAGTAGTTATGCAGAGATAAAAGCACTTGTGCAAGGCAAGCTAGTGTGGAGATTTGCAACAAACCAGTCTTTGAACAGAAGACACCAACAAAAACATTTGCTTATTCTGAGGTGCTGAGTACTGAAACGGCGTCACAGCTAAATATCAAGTGGATGCTGGTCGTGATCTTACCCACAGAACAGAGCTCATATGGCCGTCAGGAGATAGTCTGCACCCTTAGTACGAGGAGTCGGTGTGACAAGGGGCTTATTGTTTACGCGGCTGATTAGCTGTTTCCGCACAGCCGTCTTCCATGGAGACGGAGGCTCGCTCCCCCGCAGTTTCTTGCGAGTCTGCGGACAAAGAGCAGAGCGCAGCGCGGCAGTCGATACGCCGCCTGATGAACAGCCGGCCCCTTCCCTGTCCCCCGAATTGCTGCTCGGTTAATCTTCACACGTCTGCGAGGCGCCACACCAGCTCCCAGCTGCTGTCGGGGGCGACACACAAAAGCCAGCCCAGCGCCGCCGACGGCCCTAAACAAAACGCCGCCTGGGAACTACTCTGCATGTCCACGTGGCATGTGGGCTGCCTACACTGCAGGCGTACATGCGCTCGACTGCACCATTGATGGCAGCGGCCTTCCAAATGTACAAGGGGCGATCAAATGAGTTTCAGTTTGAGGGCGCTGGTGCAGCGTATATTTAACACAACGCTACTCCGATGCGGGTATATAAGAACCGAAATGCAAGCAAGGGTTTAATGTGGTCTTCAGACGAAAACTTTTTTCTCCCGTTATATTAACCGTAAGGTTTAACCCTCTCCAGCCTGGTGTTTTTTGTTGCATCGGTAGATGGCAGCTGACTATGCTTCCAACGTACACTAATCTGGACAAATATAAGCTGTTGAATGTGTGCTGCAGTGGCTTCAGCTGACAGTTGAGGAATATAATAGGTAGCATATATTTTTGTATCTGGTGTATATGCGGAATGGTGATGTGTCTGGTGTGGAGCTGTCTTTGCAGTTTTGAAACAATGTAGAGGCTGATGATGATACTGCATAATTACATAAAATATGTGAGATGTGATTGAGGATTTAGTGGGAACAAGGAAATAAATGACACATGAAAGTTTTCAGAGCCATCTATTTTCCAAATAGTTTTGGTAAGTGTAACGATTATCTTAATGAATTAGATGATGCTTCGTTATTACAAAAGGTTGTCTTCGTACAGATAAAGAGAAAACCAGTCCTTGAAAAATGGAGAAGCTATGATTTTGATTGGTCTAAACTTGATCCAAAAGTACTATTACTTTACGAGAAGTAGATGAAGAAATGATATCAACGCATTCTTGTTAAATAACAATTTATTGCTCATTTAGTATGACCTGTCCATCTCAAAATTTCCTCCAATGTATGAAAGAGGAATGAAAATAATATTTTGTGCGATTAGGAATATTTGAAAGTCAATAAAATTAGAATTAGTTTTCCGTTTTGAAAGAACCCCATAAACTGGGATGAAAAGGGTTAGGTCACCGTTTTACATAGGCCAAAAAGGTAAAATCTGCAGATTAATAAATATCTGCTAACAAGAAATAAACTATAAAGCAGAGGACAAACTACAGAAGCCTTCCACAAGAGTCTATAAAAAATTAGATTGATCTAACGTGCTCTTAAACGTTTCATGGCAATGAATAATCCTTATACTATTTGGTCACAAGTTTGGAAATATGCCCAAGTGAAGATTATACCAACGCACGTTAGAACCACTGAGTTAGACATCTCTACCAGAACCTTATTCAACCCTTGACAAAAAGTATAAAATTAAACTGTCCCCCTCAGCATCAAGTAAAGTGTATGAAGTGAATTTGGCATACATGTATCTACACTCCTGGAAATTGAAATAAGAACACCGTGAATTCATTGTCCCAGGAAGGGGAAACTTTATTGACACATTCCTGGGGTCAGATACATCACATGATCACACTGACAGAACCACAGGCACATAGACACAGGCAACAGAGCATGCACAATGTCGGCACTAGTGCAGTGTATATCCACCTTTCGCAGCAATGCAGGCTGCTATTCTCCCATGGAGACGATCGTAGAGATGCTGGATGTAGTCCTGTGGAACGGCTTGCCATGCCATTTCCACCTGGCGCCTCAGTTGGACCAGCGTTCGTGCTGGACGTGCAGACCGTGTGAGACGACGATTCATCCAGTGCCTAACATGCTCAATGGGGGACAGATCCGGAGATCTTGCTGGCCAGGGTAGTTGACTTACACCTTGTAGAGCACGTTGGGTGGCACGGGATACATGCGGACGTGCATTGTCCTGTTGGAACAGCAAGTTCCCTTGCCGGTCTAGGAATGGTAGAACGATGGGTTCGATGACGGTTTGGATGTACCGTGCACTATTCAGTGTCCCCTCGACGATCACCAGAGGTGTACGGCCAGTGTAGGAGATCGCTCCCCACACCATGATGCCGGGTGTTGGCCCTGTGTGCCTCGGTCGTATACAGTCCTGATTGTGGCGCTCACCTGCACGGCGCCAAACACGCATACGACCATCATTGGCACCAAGGCAGAAGCGACTCTCATCGCTGAAGACGACACGTCTCCATTCGTCCCTCCATTCACGCCTGTCGCGACACCACTGGAGGCGGGCTGCACGATGTTGGGGCGTGAGCGGAAGACGGCCTAACGGTGTGCGGGACCGTAGCCCAGCTTCATGGAGACGGTTGCGAATGGTCCTCGCCGATACCCCAGGAGCAACAGTGTCCCTAATTTGCTGGGAAGTGGCGGTGCGGTCCCCTACGGCACTGCGTAGGATCCTACGGTCTTGGCGTGCATCCGTGCGTCGCTGCGGTCCGGTCCCAGGTCGACGGGCACGTGCACCTTCCGCCGACCACTGGCGACAACATCGATGTACTGTGGAGACCTCACGCCCCACGTGTTGAGCAATTCGGCGGTTCGTCCACCCGGCCTCCCGCATGCCCACTATACGCCCTCGCTCAAAGTCCGTCAACTGCACATACGGTTCACATCCATGCTGTCGCGGCATGCTACCAGTGTTAAAGACTGCGATGGAGCTCCGTATGCCACGGCAAACTGTCTGACACTGACGGCGGCGGTGCACAAATGCTGCGCAGCTAGCGCCATTCGACGGCCAACACCGCGGTTCCTGGTGTGTCCGCTGTGCCGTGCGTGTGATCATTGCTTGAACAGCCCTCTCGCAGTGTCCGGAGCAAGTATGGTGGGTCTGACACACCGGTGTCAATGTGTTCTTTTTTCCATTTCCAGGAGTGTATACAAGAAAACGATTATCGCATGAAATAAGGTAAAAAAATCAATCAATACAAGAACATCCAGTTTGGAAATTTTTCACGTACAACACGTCTGTCAGATACTAAATACTTCTTCTTAGTGTACTCAACATCATTCACATAAAGGAATTATCAGCTTCTTGCTATTGCAACGCTGTGATCTTAGATTTCTTTCAGGAACCAGATACGGACTGTCAGCACATAATTATCATGTGGCTCTCGAGACATTATTAGAACTGAAAATAATGATGACGAACTTCACATTCAGATAAAGAACATCACCACTTATTTGAGACAATCATGTGATATCACAAAGAATCTAAGACATAATATACAGACTATTTTGAGACTACTTGTGAGAACACAAGCCGGCCGGAATGGCCGTGGAGTTCTAGGCGCTACAGTCTGGAACCGAGCGACCGCTACGGTCGCAAGTTCGAATCCTGCCTCGGGCATGGATGTGTGTGATGTCCTTAGGTTAGTTAGGTTTAATTAGTTCTAAGTTCTAGGCGACTGATGACCTCAGAAGTTAAGTCGCATGGTGCTCAGAGCCATTTGAACCATTTTTTGAGAACGCAAAAGAGACAAAAATATTGTTTTGTCTAATATTGGACTCTTTTTATGACGATAAAGTGAATATGTGTGTTGTAACTAGTGCCTTAATTTTATTTTTTACACAGTTTAATTAACAAACATACCAACATATCACTAAACTTAGCAAATAAATATTTATGGTGGACGTGAAATGTTTATTTTCTCCTCAGATATGTTCTGTGTAAAACTCTCCTGTTCTGATGTTCAGTTTCAATAATTTACGTCTAACACTAGTTAAAATAATATATTCACATAGCACACAGAAAATATTGCGCAGAGAGACGTTAAGATCAATTGATGTTGTATAAACCTAAAAGCATCATAGCCACACGGTATGCATACAATTTAGTCGGTACAACACGGCAGAACGCACGATACGCCACTAAGTCATTTTCCTTGTGGTGACCATCTGTTCCTATGGCGGGAATATAAATTGGCTTTTCTAGGTTTTGTATCCAGTCTGAAATGTATGGTGCTGTCGTTGTCATTGTGTTGTGCCGGGTACAGATGATTCGTTATTTACAAGTGAAAATAGCAAACTAAAGGTAATGTTTTAACCCCTTAAGACTCT
The DNA here is from genome assembly GCF_023897955.1 of Schistocerca gregaria. Lineage (NCBI taxonomy): Eukaryota > Metazoa > Arthropoda > Insecta > Orthoptera > Acrididae > Schistocerca > Schistocerca gregaria. The sequence goes on from NC_064921.1 coordinate 463,001,435, forward strand.
TCATAAATGACGAGTTGATGTACAAAAAACGCCTCATTGTAACTGTAACAAATGCAGAAAGACTTGAATGTGATCAATATTTGGTGAGAAGTGTGAGAAATAAAACTCAACATAAATAGATACAATGTTATGCCAATAAATGAAGGAAGAGACTGAATGCAGTTTAACAACATGATCGATTATCAGTCACTAAAATAATTCACCAATATAACAAGTCGCTGTGAGTCTTCCCAAATCGTTTCAAGGTGGAGGATTTGTATAAATCGAGCGACGTGGAAAGCAGTTACTAGAATGAGATTCTAGGGAAGGAATCCTAGTAATTTATCCTAGTAATTTATCCAAAATCGAGTCGTTTGCAAACCTCCTGTTACACCAGTTCTTTAGTTCCTGCACTGCTACGCAATCTTTTACAAACCTGAATTAACGGAAGAGGTACAGGAGATGGTATAAACATGTGTTCCTAAAGTGACAGTAAAGATTTTTTGACGATGATAATGGTCAAAGTGTTAACATTGTTTTTTTTTATTTATATTTTCATTTTATTTATTTGGTCATTAAAGAGTATCTGCAAAGATTTGCTGATAAATAAAAAATAAAGCTTGACGTCCTTCCGTTACCAAGGATCTAGCTGTTGATTCCACGCCTCAGAGTTGAAAATCTATTACTGCCGCTAACCATTGAGGTCCTCAGTAAATATTCAAGCAGCTGAATCATTAATGCGACACTGCACCCTGTAAACAATACTGACGAATTGTGCAACATGTATCACTGTTGCTTTAAACATCAGGTCCGCTTGTCAACATGTCATTCCCTCTGTAATTAGTATCGGGCTGGCTGCGCCACCGTAATTTGCGCTGTTCGGCCAGGAAGGGGAAGTTCAAGCGTGGACAATTGCAGAGCCAGTACTTCACAGTGTTTACTGCACGAGCTAGCACTCCACTGAAATAGTTCGGTCGAAAGCTTTAACACTGGTCATATAAAACGGATTATAAAACAAGACGAAGTTGTTTCTCTTTCTTGCCTTATCACACCTTTGTTTAAAACACAAAAAAACTGTTTATGTGGGTAACATTGTCTTTTGAAGGTGATGAGGTGTTACATTTATTTGATAATGACTTAGACGAATTAAAACGAATAATACTGTTGAAGATATGGTTTTAAAGAACCATTACTGTGTGTGAATTTGTTTGACCATATAAAGTAAGGATAGGGCATGACTATTTATCTTCTTTTTTTTTAAGTTTTACACAATACTGTTTCCAGTCTCAAATCAAGATTTAAGTTAAGTGAATTTGAAATATAATTCGCTACGCATTGCAGGCCTTTCCAGATCATTGGGCACTCATTTAGAGTAGGTGTTACGTTAATATGACAAGCTTAACTTACGTTTTTGTGTGTGGTGTATCATTATCAACAGCGAAAATTGATACGAGAGGAAGCACATTGTAATAGAAGCAAAAACATTTCAGGAAACATGCCTTGAAAAGTTTCGTTCGTGAGATGTTTACGAAAGCGATGTCCTAGCAGGCTCTGACTTTGCAATAAAGTATAATGGTGAGCCAGAACAATTTCCCACTGCACACCATGAGGCTGGTGGGGATGTAAACTTCAAGCAGTGCAGCAGACCGTGTCAGAAGCCTAGAATCGTGCCACAGCGCCTTGAGAAGCATGATTGTGAACTCACGTCGATGTAAGGGCAACCACGTGTATAAGCTCAAGACATGGGAATGGGGAGTCCTCACAGCGACAGTGTTTACGGCAGAGGGGGAAATCCACTGACAAAGGCGACTTTCATCATTTTACTGAGAAATTTTCTTGTGGCTGAGGCACGCGACCATTCAGGTCTGGCACAAGGTACAATTTTGGAAGAGCTATGGTCGCAAAATAATTTACTCGCCGTCACTTATTTCGATTATTATCATTATCATCAGAATATGTACGTGGCGAGAGTAAAAAACACAAAAAAATTCTAATGAAAGATGTATCATCCATAGCGCAGCAGTTTTTCTTATCCTTAGAATAAAACAGAAAGTTATGCTCACGAAAATGAGCACATAAATCATTGTGAATCATATCTCTCGCACTCCCATATCTCGAAACGAGCCACCTTTCCTGAACCTGTCTGCTACAGTAAAATTCCAACATGGTTTTAGGTAGTCCTTATGCATCTTGCAACTGCCCCTCAGACTCTGCACTACCATCTGTGCAGCTTTGCGCAAGTGATCATTGCAATTTGAGTCGGAACTGAGAATAAGTTGGAGAAAGGTGTACCTACTACCTTCTGCACCCCATGAAGAAACAGGCTAAGCTGAGTTAGTGTGACAGGACTTTGTTTTGACCATTCGACGGGAATGGGAACATGTTAACATAGCCCTGCCAACTGTGCACGATGCATAAGGTCAGCGCTAAACAAAGCTCCCTCATGCGACAGGAGGAAGTATAAAAGACAGTATGGGAACTGGAAGATGGACAAGGATTTTGCTACTGCATTGTGGTGTTTCTCCAAAATACATACAGATACTGCTGTCCGAACAGATTCATAGGGCCAATTCACCTCTATCACTCCAACATGCTATCATAGCTATTCTATACCACCGAACACAGAAAAATTATGAATTATCAAAGCTCCACTAGCTTCACACGATAGAGAACTCAATAAGATTTTTACTGCACCTCTCTCCATCCATACATCAAAAACAAATACCACATGCATGGCAGCACTGAGGACATGTGACAATCCTATTACATATACAGATATTGATCCACTGCACAGACCAGTTTAAAGTTTGATCACCTATACTGTAGGAGGTGTTGTGGTTGGCAGGAGAGCCAACACTGTGTTACTACAGGAGGCCGAAATGCACGCGTTTTAGCTCACGCAGGCTGGCGTGAGGTCTGGAACATGACAAGGGAATTAGAATTGAGAAAAACGGGCGTAGCTGGTGGAATACTTAACTTTAATCCATTAATGACGAACGTTGCTCTTTATGGTACATGATTCACATTATCAATAGTACGGCTACTGGCGCCTTGCTAGGTCGTAGCAAATAACGTAGCTGAAGGCTATGCTAACTATCGTCTCGGCAAATGAGAGCGTAGAAGTCAGTGAACCATCGCTAGCATAGTCGGCTGTACAACTGGGCTGAGTGCTAGGAAGTCTCTTTAGACCTGAAAGAGTGGTGTCTGGCGGTGACACCACAGGAGGATGACCATGTCCCACAGACTGTAATGTAAGACACAATAGACCGTCCGTGTGACACTGTGAAAAAATTTTTTTTCTACTGTACCATTATTTGTACACTGCCATATAGTTTGTTTTTCTGCCACAACATCCAAGTCTGTGTCAGATTCTAAACTGACATTAACGTGATCTGATCCATTGCCTCTCGCAGAAAACTAGGTGTCACATGGCGTAAATCATGTAGGTATTGCTGCTCCCATAACACACCACACACACACTGCATGATTTTTAAATAAAAGACAGTTACAACATAAGGAAACTGGAAGAGTTTGGCAGCGTTGAGGAGCTTTTCCCAAGTGCAGTCTGAAGGTGATTGACGACCTCCACATTTAAACGCATCTGTCACAAAAAGGGAAAGCTGAGGTTCTGCATTCCATTTCGTCTGATTCCTCACATTGCAGTCACATACGCGATCATTATTTCGGTGCTAGCTATCCCCAGAAGGTGTTGCCCCTCAACCAAAACTCTTTCTCCATCTCAAAAAATCGAGGTCAGTCAATCATTATCTGGTGACCAACAACATACCAGTGGACAGATGCGATGGAAAAGACAGTGTTGGTGTACTGTAATAATAAGCATCGTGGTGCCTCAGCCATGGTGGATAGGTGAACATGTGCACGTCCAGAGGGTGACTAGGCTCTTATTTACGTAGACATGTGATGCCAGTATAACACTTGAAGAATTCTAACTGTATACCCGAAAACGGATGCGACTTTCACCTGCTGGCTGTGAGCAGCAGCAGCGTGAGATCGATGGCTCACGCCCCTGCGTCTGGCCGCCTCTGCAAAGTGCCTGTGCAGTGTTGGCGGCATCAGCATGTGCGAGCTTTGGAACAGTTTGCTGATACATAGCGGTTGACGTTAGTTCTATAGCGTTTTTTACGTGCACTGAGTGTTTGAGCACTGCATTATTTTCGGCTGATTAAGAGTTGTGAACATGTTTGCAGAGTCTTTTACATGCATTAATTTTTGGGAATTTACGAGTTGTTTGCGTGTCTGTTGCATTATTTTGCAAGCAAGTCTGTAGGCTGTGCTGTGAATTCCTTCAGTAAATTAGGAGTTGTTTGCATGTCTGTATGTTGTGTACTGCATTATTTTGACGGTTTAGAATTAGTGAGCATGTCTACAGGGCGTTTTACAAGCATTATTTTTATAATTTACTAGTTGTTTTCGTGTCTGCACATTAGTGTACTGCATCAGTTGAGTGATTTACGAGCATTATGCTGGTCTCTATGCCGTGTACTGCATCATTTCGGTTCGGTAATTTACGAGTTGTTTTTGTGTCTGCAAATCAGTGTACTGCATTACCTAGGTGATTTACGAGTAGTTTTCAGGTTTGTAGATTGTTTACTGTGACCCCAAGCACCCTAGGACAACTGTTTTGTATCAGTGTAATAAATAAACTATGTGCAATCTCTCCCTAAATAAACTGCTCCAAAATAAATAAAGTACATTGCTTCCTCTCTTCATCAGCGCAGAACAGGCTGAGTCCTTTTCTCACCATTTTTCCCACAGACTGCCATCTTGGACTATATCATGTCAGGGAGTACAGCACTCTCTGGTGGTGGTACTGTGCACTAGATCAGTTGGACTCCACACCTTGTGGTGAACACACTGGCCAGAGCTACTGCCTCAAATTGTTTAAATAAAGAGTGCCTGCAAAATAAAGACTTACACCCACCCTGTCCAGCAGCCCAGCTCCAGCTGTGTCCTTTCCTCACCAATTCCTAGGAATTGGAAGTAGCCCAAGTGACCTATCTTCCCACCATTTTCTTAGGTTAGTGGAGGTAGAGCTAGTGTCATTCTTTCCCCTGCCAAAACTTTGAACTTACCACCATTTTCTTGGGGAGGAGGAGGGAGGGGAGGGTACAGAGGGGAGCAGAGGGGGTTAAGTTAGTGGAGGTAGCCCAATTGATCTCTTTTGCTGCCAGAATTTGAACTTCCTGCGTTGATATCATTGCAACATTGCCATATCTATCGCTGCCATCTTTGATCCGCCATATTTAATACATTTGGCAGCAATGCACAGTGGGGCAGAATGAAGGTTGTCCCACTAGTCACATGAAGGGTCAACATTTTGATGGCATAATCACCATCAAGCCTCTGCTATGCACATATTGAACAACATCCTAAAGAAGTAGTTCACTGATAGTTACACATATTTGTATGAACGTTCTGTGCTTTGTACTAGGGTGGACGCCGCCATAATGGAATACCTGTAGCATTAAATCCAACACATTAACTTTTCTCTAATTATTATTAACACAGCCTTGAAGTTTTTAGAACTGCAGGGGTAAATAACAATTCCAAATTTTTGTTAAAATTAGTGTATTATCTTGTTTAATATGGGGTGTATCTTAATCAGCACGAACGCTCTCGTTACCAGTGTACTATTACAGGCCCCACATTTGGGTTGAACTTTGATGTCAACAACAATTATCACTGAGTATATGATTAGGAATGATACATAATCGTCCCATTGGACGACAAACTTTTCCAAGGAAATCTCATAGACGAGGGTACTTTAGGTTTCTGCTGCGGGATCTTTCAGGACTGCTGGATGATACTCCTGTCGTCCAACATTGAAGAACTTGCTATAGTATGATGTATCATAGGAACACGCTACTAACAGCGCCTATAATCTGGATTTCAAAACCGCCTGACCTCAAAACTCTTCTGTCCAATGCTATGTAAACAGTGAACGTACAGCACTCCTGTTGATACAGTTGAAAGACGAGAGCAGCGAGTTGTTAAGTCTTGTCAGTCATGGCTCTGAGCACTATGGGACATAACATCTATGGTCATCAGTCCCCTAGAACTTAGAACTACTTAAACCTAACTAACTTACGGACATCACACAACACCCAGCCATCACGAGGCAGAGAAAATCCCTGACACCGCCGGGAATCGAACCCGGGAACCCGGGCGTGGGAAGCGAGAACGCTACCGCACGACCACGAGATGCGGGCTTGTCAGTCATTTCAAGATAACCAGACATCAAAACTCTTCCGTCCAAGGCCATGTAAACAGTGAAGGTGCACTCCTGTTAATACTGTTGAAGGACGAGAGCAGCGAATTGTTCAATCTTGTCAGTCATTTCGAGATAATTTGAGGGTGTTTCAAAGAATTTGTAACCTGCATTATTGTGTTCAAACGAGGCGACGACACTTGGAAACCTCCGGGAGTACTGTGGAGTGCAACGTGTAACGTGATGATGCAGCGTCGAATTTATCGCTGGAATCTACCGAATTCGTTGCCTCGCCCTGTTGTACGTCACGAGACTCCTGAATCTGTCGGCAGTACTCCACTATAGGTGATAGACTCAGTAGAATTTTTATCTAGATGCCTGTGCTACCGTAGAATTCTTTGAACTTCGTTAAGTTTTGTTAACACCACTGAATGCATCCTGTAACACAGGCTGAACTTCCGGAACTTCAAATGTAATTTTCTCTTGCTCTCGTATATTTTCTTGTGGTCTTTAATGCTTTCTAAGCCAAATGAAGAAGAAGAAGAAAGGGAAAAAAAGAACGGACGACGTACCATAAAGATACACTCCAGGTATGGAAAAAAGTACACATTGACACCGGTGTGTCAGACCCACCATAATTGCTACGGACACTGCGAGAGGGCTGTACAAGCAATGATCACACGCACGGCACAGCGGACGCACCAGGAACCGCGGTGTTGGCCGTCGAATGGCGCTAGCTGCGCAGAATTTGTGCACCGCCGCCGTCAGTGTCAGCCAGTTTGCCGTGGCATACGGAGCTCCATCGCAGTCTTTAACACTGGTAGCATGCCGCGACAGCGTGGACGTGAACCGTATGTGCAGTTGACGGACTTTGAGCGAGGGCGTATAGTGGGCATGCGGGAGACCGGGTGGACGTACCGCCGAATTGCTCAACACGTGGGGCGTGAGGTCTCCACAGTACATCGATGTTGTCGCCAGTGGTCAGCGGAAGGTGCACGTGCCCGTCGACCTGGGACCGGACCGCAGCGACGCACGGATGCACGCCAAGACCGTAGGATCCTACGCAGTGCTGTAGGGGACCGCACCGCCACTTCCCAGCAAATTAGGGACACTCTTGCTCCTGGGGTATCGGCGAGGACCATTCGCAAACGTCTCCATGAAGCTGGGCTACGGTCTCGCACACCGTTAGGCCGTCTTCCGCTCACGCCCCAACATCCTGCAGCCCGCCTCCAGTGGTGTCGCGACAGGCGTGAATGGAGGGACGAATGGAGACGTGTCGTCTTCAGCGATGAGAGTCGCTTCTGCCTTGGTGCCAATGATGGTCGTATGCGTGTTTGGCGCCGTGCAGGTGAGCGCCACAATCAGGACTGCATACGACCGAGGCACACAGGGCCAACACCCGGCATCATGGTGGGGGGAGCGATCTCCTACACTCGCCGTACACCTCTGGTGATCGTCGAGGGGACACTGAATAGTGCACGGTACATCCAAACCGTCATTGAACCCATCGTTCTACCATTCCTAGAACGGCAAGGGAACTTTCTGTTCCAACAGGACAATGCACGTCCGCATGTATCCCGTGCCACCCAACGTGCTCTAGAAGGTGTAAGTCAACTACCCTGGCCAGCAAGATCTCCGGATCTGTCCCCCATTGAGAATGTTTGGGACTGGATGAAGCGTCGTCTCAAGCGGTCTGCACGTCCAGCACGAACGCTGGTCCAACTGAGGCGCCAGGTGGAAATGGCATGGCAAGCCGTTCCACAGGACTACATCCAGCATCTCTACGATCGTCTCCATGGGAGAATAGCAGCCTGCATTGCTGCGAAAGGTGGATATACACTGTACTAGTGCCAGACATTGTGCATGCTCTGTTGCCTGTGTGTATGTGCCTTTGGTTCTGTCAGTGTGATCATGTGATGTATCTGACCCCAGGAATGTGTCAATAAAGTTTCCCCTTCCTGGGACAATGAATTCACGGTGTTCTTATTTCAATTTCCAGGAGTGTATTATCTGCATGGGACGGAATTCGGTCCTAAGCTGCTCCGTAAGTTCTTCTGTTAGACAGCGATCAATCTGTATGGCACACTCCTCTGAGTACGCTATATGTGGACGAGTGTGTCAGCACTACCAACAGAGACATCCAGTTGTGCAGCGAGGTGTCTGATTGTGATACGTCGATCGCCTCGAATGAGAGTGCTTGCGCGTTCCAACATAGCACGTGTCAGAGCTGTGTGCTGCCGGTTGGTAAGCTGGAGATCCGACAGTTTTGCGCGACCTTGTTGCTATGATGGAAGACGACTTGTCCAACGACTCACCGTGCTTTTGTTCACTGCCAGTTTTCCGTAGACACTCTGTGAGCGCTTTTGACTATCTGCGATGCTCTGATTTTCCACCGAAATAAACTCTGCTTGGTACGCACCTCTGTAACAGGTACCACTTTGAAGGCTACGAATAGTACCGCCACCTATCGGAACGTCATGAAACTATAGCGACTGAAGCAGGTATATTCCACTATGTCACACAAGAAATACCAGCAGTGAAAATGGTCAGAAAAAAAGTATTACATTACTTATTGAACGTCCCTCTATTGTGATGTACAAGTTTAAATTTCTGTTTATGTTCGTGATACAACTCGCATAATACGAAATTTCAAGCAGTTAACGTGATGGTGTCCCTCGAGTTCTGCAGTTCACTCATTCGTACATCCTCCTTGTCTAACTCTCCTCTCTCCCTTCCTGAGCTCCGAGCCCCCGGTTCCCCGTACGCCAATAACACGCATGCAGCGGCCGGGAAAGCGTGTGTCAACTCCGGCAAGTTAGGGCCTGAGAGGCGGCCGAGTGTGATAGAGGGCGCGGCGGTGCACTTGGGGGCGGTCATTAGCCACGCTGGCCGCAGGGCTAGCTGCGCCCCTCTTTATTCCCGCTCCTGCCATCCCCACCCCCCGGCACTCCACCCCCGCAGGCCGACTCTGGCCGGCTAAATGACGACAGCGGCTCGGCTCGGCTCGGCTCGGCTCCTCTTCAGGTTTCTCATAATGCCGGCGCTGCGGCCGGGACAGTTGGCCGTAATGGCCGCGGGTAGCCCGCGCTGATAGCTGTCAGCCGCCGGCAAATTTCCTGCGCCGCAAACAGGTGCGCACAACGGCGATGCGAGCGCGGCGGGCCTCATTTCCGGGCTCTGTCCCCGGCAGACAGCAGCAGGCAGCCGGCAGACACTGTCTAGCCCAGCCAGCCACCTGCTTAGCTCTTGGAAGGAACTTACTTCTTCAACGACGGGAGAGAATGGAAGATTTTACTAGGAATCTTGAAGGAAGCTGATAAACAGAGAAATAAACTCGTAAGAAAATGACGCATGTTTTCAGGACTACAGTAGGCCTATAAGCAAGTCGAGTAATATGACGAAAAAGACAAAGTGACCGACTCCCGAGTATTATGTACTACTGTTGATCAACTACAGCCATTTGAATGGGGTCGCAATATACGCCTGAGAGTAGATGGATGGACGGACTCATCGACGGTTTGATGCAAATGGTGGACTTAGTGTATTGCTGGTGTGTATCTGCTTCCAGCACTAGGCAATGAAACATTCTCACCTGCAGGTCAAATTCTGGACGTTCAGTAGTACAGACGTACGTCAAGTCCGATGCACTGTTCGACCAGAGATGCCTGAACGAACACCATCCAGGGAAACCAAATCCGAAAAATATTGCGTCTGCTATAGCCATAGAGTAAATATCTTTGGAGTGAGCAGTCACATGCGCAGAACAGATTTTGTGTTGTCAACATACATTGCCGGCCTGGTCACGTGATCTCGGGACGTCTTGTGTTTGTCCGTATAGCGCCCTGTATATTTGGAATGTCGCTACATTCCTAGTACAGACGAGTCTTTTCGTACGTGTCGTGGATTATTTATATATGTTGCTCGGACATTTTAACAGTATCCATTTGATACCAGGAATAAACCAGCTACGTAACTTTTAAGGGCAAGTGATATTACATTCTGCTTCTTTGCGATAGGTGTCATAGTTCAGATGCACTCGATTTTTGGTAGTTTTCCGTATGATACGGCACTTTATACTATTACAGAGCCTGAAGTACATTTTTGCAGTGATTGTCCTGCAAAACGACTTGACAGTACGCTAGTACTTTTGCAAGTGTCCGAAAAACACCGAATTTGCCACACATTGGCGATTATATCTCTGCTAATTCGTCCTTTTTTCTTGTACTTCTACGTATTTATTTTCTCATTTTTGTGACGTAAAGCACAATTTTTCTTACTGGTGACACTTAGAGGTATTCATTTAACGCATTTTAAATACTTGCTCCCAGTTTATTAAATAAATAGTATACTGAGTAATCTCCATACATAATCGGCAAGTCACTGATAAACGCATGGAGGACTGTATTTACTGAAACAACTAACCATTCCCTTTACTGTCCCACTAGCAAATTTACGAGAGGAAGTGATTGTTTGTAAGCTTTAGTACGAGCCGTAATATCTGTTATAGTCATAAAATCGTAGAAAAATAGGTTTACAGAATCAAGCATTAATTATAAGGCGTCTCGAAATTTTTAAACATATACAGTGTCTCTTACTAATATGATAACTATAATTAGAGCTACATGGTATGTGCCCATGAAAAGTTACTATCCCTCCTTTCACTATTTTTCTTTGCATCCGAAGCAACAACAGTATTTTACCCTCGCTATTACACTATCAACAAACTGTGAAACACCAGAAAACTCTTGATATTATGAACTTCAAACGCTGCAGAAAGCACACACGCACAGCGAAGTACCGAAAACACGTGACTATCCTGATTTAATGTTGACAACATGCGCAGAACGCAATGATCACTCCAGAGATATTTACCCTATGGCTACACCACGGAGTACCACAGAGAACCGTCTGCTTGCAGCAGGACTAAGGTCACGTGTACTGGCGGGACAGCCACAGACACCACGACACCGCCAAGCACAGCTACTCTCGTGCCGTAAAAGAGTTCACTGTAGGTTTGAGCCGGTCTCTGACGTCCTCTGTTATGAGAGTATGTTCTGTCTGTATGCGAGTGATGGACGTAAACGTGTACGTGGCGAGCGGCAGTAGGTTTGATGTACTACCGATGTCTTGCGCTTCTCCAGACACGTCTTAGCCAGTCACCTCTGCTCAGATCGAAGCGGGACTCATCATTGGGGAAACTTCCACCCCAGTCAATAACATCCCAGGCTAAAAACGTGTCTGAAGACACCCCGGATATAGGTGGGTTATCAGCCTAACTGTCACCACACTCCTGGTTTGGGGTACCATTTCTTTTCACAGGAGAACCCCCTTTCACTGTCTTACGCGGCACCCTTACAGCAAAGCTATATGTCGGCGACATTCTACGCCCCGTTTTGTTGCCTTTTTTTGGCAAGATATTGTCCGTTCGCATAAGACGGAAGTTTCTACTGCTTGTCTTCTGCTTGCCATACCCTAACTTGCCCAGAGAGGTCGCCAGATCTCTCCCAAATTGGAAACTTTTGGAACATTATAAGCATTATGGGCAGGGCTCTCCAACCAGCTCGATGTTTTCACGATGTGACTGCATGCTATACAGAATTTTACCATGATATATCTCAGGACGGCATCCAACAACACTATAAATCAGTGCCAAGCAGAACAACTGCTTACATAAGACCCTGAGCTGGAAGAACTCGTTATTGGCTTGCTCAATTTGTGAAGCTCTTCCTCTTGAATAAATCATCAAAGTTTTTTGAAATTATACTCATTTCTTGGTTTGCACATTTATATCTCATCCACCGATTTCATCCATTTCGGATAATTTGTTCGTGATGCGTCGTTCCCATTTATTTATTTGTTCTTCGAGTGAATGTCTATCGATTACATCCCGTTTAGAACACATCCGAATTACTAAATTTTTTTGTAGAAGCTTTTTCTAGTCTCCTTTTAAACTATGTCTCGGCACGTGTTCTGTAACACTGTTTTTCTTTTTTTTCAATGGTTTCCACGTACGCCTTTCTAGTACCGATTCTGCTGAGAACCCCCTCACTGATCATCATTAAACTTAATTTTCAGTATCCACCTGTAGCATCACATCTCGAAAGCTTAGATTCTCATCTTTACCAGTTTCTTTGCAAACTTCTGCAGATTGCCATTGTCTTGGCTTCATTCTCATGAATATATTACCACAATTTAGACTTGTGCCTACATCAACACAGACCTCTAGCAGGTACCTACAACTGTCAAGCTCAAATGTTGCTTTCTGCAATTCATATAGTTCACCATTAGCAATAGAGCGTTTGGGCGCCCACTTCTTTACTTTTTGCTAAAACAAAGAGAATACAGTGGCGTTCATAAAAGCGTGTTGTGAGGAAACATAAGAAATTCACAGTGCTCCAGATCATCTAAAAATTAGACCAAAATTATCAGTGTCTAATACAGCAAAACGACGATGTGCTAGCAGACGTCATTTCCCGATGTAGGCGAGAAATCAGCCAAAAGCTTTGCCTCAACAAAGCGAAACTCGTCTCGTGAAAAACTCACGCATTTTTGTAATTGCAACGACAGAAGCAAAAGTACCCTCAATAAATGTTATCAACTTACATACATTTTCTTTGCGAGTTAATCTCGTGAATTCTGTGAATATTGGTAGGACAGGAAGCAAATAATAATGAAAAATGAATAGGCAAATGGTGCAAGTTATGCGATTGCTAAAGCTGTGGAAAACAAAATTGGTGCAAATTTTAGAGCAAAAAGGTAATGAAATTAAAAAATGAATACATGGAAATTCAGAGCCAACTCCGAAAAGATGTGGAGAAAAGGTGGTGGAAGCGTATTAGAACAGATGTTGGACGTATTTTTCGATGAGGTTCAGGTTGAAACCCAATGTTCCATTTACTTCTGTTGGTATACCGTACCTTCTGAGAGATTGAGTCTTCTCTACAAGAGAGTAAAGAAACTGCACCTAGCGCTCCAATATTCTTGGTACACTAACAAATCTTCATTCGTTATGAGAGACCCAAATTTTTCTTTTTCTTTATGTCGTTAATCCTTTGATTAAGTTTTTGGTGTTATCAGAACTTATAATAGCTAAAAAAGTAATATCGCTAACATCATTTGGTGTTGAAGGAACTAACTGTCTTATCTCGGCATTTTACATAATCATGTTCATCAATTACATGTCTAGAAAGAAGATGAAAGCGACTGTTCCAAAGCAAACACACATTAAGGCCAAATAAAATTTCCAAGGCTTCACTTTGACAACATATCCGAGTTCCCTCTGCTCCAGTTACAGTGACAGCTCAGAAGCCAAGATTGATTCCGCACCTTTATGGCTTCCAGAAATTTTTAAATTTATTTACACCGAATTTTGATAAACAAATATTTATACGGAAGAGCGGGAACGCGACGTGTTTGTAATCTGTGAATGAAGGTTGTAAGACGTTTGTCGGTTCGGCAGTGTGAATTTTTCACTTTGCTTGCCTTCCAGTCCGTTGACAAAACGAATGGGGGCCCTAATATCCTTTTACATACAGATGATAACGTGCATGCAATGGGTGTGGCCCAAGAATGTGAAATTAGTCACTGAAATAGCAAAATGGGCAACGCAAAACCCAAGCTGGCATATCTGGGAATTGAATTGACGGTTCCATTTGCCCGCTTCATTACTCTCCTAGACATCAAGTAAATTGATTGCCTCCACATTCACGTGTCGTCTCTTCGACTGAGGCGAAAAATATTGTGTCACTGCGAAGATTATGTGACTTTACATTGCAGCTCTGTCGGCGAGGAGGCGAGTGACAGAATGAGGTGGAAGCATTTACAGAGAATGACGGTGGTACGTATGGGCCGGCCGTTGTGACCGAGCGGTTCTAGGCGCTTCAGTCCGTAACCGCGCGCCGCTACGGTCGCAGGGTCGAATCCTGCCTCGGGCACGGATGTGTGTCATGTCCTTTGGTTAGATAGGTTTAAGTAGTTCTTGGTTCTAGGGAACTGATTACCTCAGATGGTAAGTCTCATAGTGCTCAGAGCCATTTGAACCATTTGGTACGTATGGCCCAGACGTGGGAAAAATTCTTCACATTTGGTGGACAAAACCAGCTACACCTCGATGATACCGCGCTAGCATCCTCCAACAATCTGCTCCATCATGTATATTACCAGGTATTGCAGCCCCACTTCAACAATGTTGACTGCAGTACTACGGCAGCTACACATGTCCGTAATATATGGCCTGTGTAAACGAATCTCAACATCGACTGTTTCCACCGATCGTCTAAGGAGCCTTGCAGACGCGAAGGAGCACATTCGCACTGCAACAGCCCGTATACGTATCCCTACTCCCGGAACAGCAGAGCGTAACTTCAGTATTTCATTAACTGATGGCAATGATAATATGGAGAGAATCATTTGCTGCTTACTATTTTTAACTACCTGTGGTATTACAGTTATGTAGATATACGAGAAATACAAATCTATTTGTTTTATTTACTTTTGTAATAACTAAGTATCGTTGCCACACACTGTATAATCACACATCGAACTTTGCGCTACCTCCCAGAAATGGTGACACAACGAATGGTGGCGAAAACACAAACTTCTGGGAAACTCCACCAATGTAGAGGACTTGGACAAATATCTGGAAACAACAAAACAAAACACATTACCACGCCAAAAGCGGTGTAAGGAAACTACTGGCATTCAAAACAGTTTACAGTCATCTCGTTATTGATAAATACAGTTCAAGTAGGGTTTTCAAGGTTTCTAAGGAATTATCATTCTTTCCGAAAAATAGTGGCAGGTTTATGCAACGGTGATGGAGGTGGATAGCGGTCACGTACCCTTCTCTCCAAAACAGATTACACGAGCTTAGTAATATTAAGATTTGGAGACTGTTGTGGCCAGAAGGGGTGCCACAGTTCATCTTCATACTCATAAAACTTGTCCTAGGCGATGAAAGCTGTGTGAACATACACTCCTGGAAATTGAAATAAGAGCACCGTGAATTCATTGTCCCAGGAAGGGGAAACTTTATTGACACATTCCTGGGGTCAGATACATCACATGATCACACTGACAGAACCACAGGCACATAGACACAGGCAACAGAGCATGCACAATGTCGGCACTAGTACAGTGTATATCCACCTTTCGCAGCAATGCAGGCTGCTATTCTCCCATGGAGACGATCGTAGAGATGTTGGATGTAGTCCTGTGGAACGGCTTGCCATGCCATTTCCACCTGGCGCCTCAGTTGGACCAGCGTTCATGCTGGACGTGCAGACCGCGTGAGACGACGCTTCATCCAGTCCCAAACATGCTCAATGGGGGACAGATCCGGAGATCTTGCTGGCCAGGGTAGTTGACTTACACCTTCTAGAGCACGTTGGGTGGCACGGGATACATGCGGACGTGCATTGTCCTGTTGGAACAGCAAGTTCCCTTGCCGTCTAGGAATGGTAGAACGATGGGTTCGATGACGGTTTGGATGTACCGTGCACTATTCAGTGACCCCTCGACGATCACCAGAGGTGTACGGCCAGTGTAGGAGATCGCTCCCGACACCATGATGCCGGGTGTTGGCCCTGTGTGCTTCGGTCGTATGCAGTCCTGATTGTGGTGCTCACCTGCACGGCGCCAAACACGCATACGACCATCATTGGCCCCAAGGCAGAAGCGACTCTCATCGCTGAAGACGACACGTCTCCATTCGTCCTTGCATTCACGCCTGTCGCGACACCACTGGAGGCGGGCTGCACGATGTTGGGGCGTGAGCGGTAGACGGCCTAACGGTGTGCGAGACCGTAGCCCAGCTTCATGGAGACGGTTGCGAATGGTCCTCGCCGATACCCCAGGAGCAACAGTGTCCCTAATTTGCTGGGAAGTGGCGGTGCGGTCCCCTACGGCACTGCGTAGGATCCTACGGTCTTGGCGTGCATCCGTGCGTCGCTGCGGTCCGGTCCCAGGTCGACGGGCACGTGCACCTTCCGCCGACCACTGGCGACAACATCGATGTACTGTGGAGACCTCACGCCCCACGTGTTGAGCAATTCGGCGGTACGTCCACCCGGCCTCCCGCATGCCCACTATACGCCCTCGCTCAAAGTCCGTCAACTGCACATACGGTTCACGTCCACGCTGTCGCGGCATGCTACCAGTGTTAAAGACTGCGATGGAGCTCCGTATGCCACGGCAAACTGGCTGACACTTACGGCGGGGGTGCACAAATGCTGCGCAGCTAGCGCCATTCGACGGCCAACACCGCGGTTCCTGGTGTGTCCGCTGTGCCGTGCGTGTGATCATTGCTTGTACAGCCCTCTCGCAGTGTCCGGAGCAAGTATGGTGGGTCTGACACGCCGGTGTGTATGTGTTCTTTTTTCCATTTCCAGGAGTGTAGACACTGACATTTTGTAATACAGCGTCGCCGCTGAGGAACAAATATTGTACCATATGATGGACCTGATGAGCAAAAATAATCACATAAACCTTGGCAGCAACGTGATGTTGTACAGTAAACATGGGACCCATGGAGTACCAACCACGAGGTGGCCACCCAAACCATCACCTTTAGCCATGTTTCACTCTTGAGTTCCAAGCTCGGAGAGAAGATGGAAACAATGAGAAACGAGACTCGTCTATCGAACTAAGTTTCTACTGTTGCTCCGTAAGTCAGATTTTATGGTTTCGGGGCCACGATATCCTGTTACCGTCATTCGAGTCACTGCTGAGTGGTTTTGGAAATACCATTCGCCCTGTATTTCCATAGTTATGAAGCTCCATTCGTGTTGTTTCGGTGCTGACGGGGTTACCGACGTTCAGTTCTGCAATGACATCTGCAGCTGTCGTCCTATTATTTATCTTCATAATCTTATGGAGTGACCATCTGCCACGATCACTCAGCATACGCTATCGTTGGCTTTGTGACTTACAGGATTAAGTATTACTGGTTTCCGTGGATGCTGTTCAACCTTTCGATACGGAAGCACACACCATACGAGCTCCAACAATTAGCTAAGACAAAATGAACTACAGGTCGGTGTGGCCGAGCGGTTTTAGGCTCTTCACTCTGGAACGGCGCGACCGCTACGGTCGCAGGTTCGAATCCTGCCTCGGGGATGGATGTGTGTGATGTCCTTAGGTAGTTAAGTTTAAGTAGTTCTAAGCTCTAGAGGACTGATGACCTCAGCTCTTAAGTCCCAGAGCCATTTGAACCATTTTTGTACAAAATGAACGGACAACTTCATAGAATGCTGTCCTAATCAAGGTTAACACTTGCAACATATAACGTATTGAGAATATTGCACAGGTGCCGTTCTGGTCAAATACAACAGTGCCTCCTGCAGGCTTGGATAGCATCTGCATTTATGTTCAAGCGTGCGTTTCTCACGGTATTTCCGTATTTTCGTCCAGTGCCTGTATAATCCGTCTGTTAGAGTGGAGTTGTTACTGAGAATTTAGCGAGAAACACAGAGACCGTTGTTGCGCGCAGTGAAGTGTAGCATGCTCCCTGGGGAGCCACACTCTGGCCGCGTGTTATTTTTCTTCCTGCTGCTGAGGATCTATGTAGATGGAAAGCTGGGGGGAGGCAGAAGGTTTCATCAGCGTTGAGTGCGAAGTCTGCGCTGGCCCCCTCAGCAGCGGCTGTGGCAGCGGCGGGTGACCGCAGCGCCGGCAAGACACCGTTATTAGCCGACCAGTCTGGCGGCTGCGACGGTATTAAAACGAGAGCGGCTAGCTAATTGAGGGGGGACGGTGGGGAGGGTGAAGTCTTGCGAATTAAGCAAGGACGAGGAGGGGGGGGGGGAGCTGGAAGACGGAAGACGGAAGACGTTGTGCCGGCTGGAGCGGTTTATTTTTTGAAATTAGTTTCCGGGACCTGCGAGTCTTCTAGCAGCTAGCGGCCGGTGGAACGTAAGGCTGTGTCTGTCTGCGTGCGGCAGGGTGGAGGGACGGAGGTGGGGGTAGCTTCATTTGGCTAAGCTCCACACAAGGACATAAAATAAATTTGATAAGAGAGCTAAATTATGCCGCCGCTCCGAACAGCTGAGGAGTCTGCGTGGGATTACGCTTCCGGCACTGCTAATTGGCCCTCGGCAAATATAGAAGCGGGGCGAGGGGAGGGTGGCGGTGTGAGGGGTTGGCAGGGGTAGGGGCAGATGATGCAACGCGCGGTTTCTTACTGCTGCACTTGCCACAGAAGGGAAGCGTGGATCTCAGCGGCAAGCTCTCAATACAGCAACAGAGTGCACGCCTCTAAAATTGTCGCATAAGGCCCGATACTGGCTACTGTGTCTATAGACGTGGCCGCAGTCTGCAAACCAGAGTGAAGTGCGTGGTAGAGGATACTCCCCGTACTATGTATTAGATTTTCTTCCCGTTCCAGTCGTTACGCAACGCAAAATGAATGAGTATTTAAGGGAAATTTCCACTTTTTTCAAAAAATCTTTATTTATTGGCTGGAAAGATGATCTGAGGTTTCCAGAATACGTGGCAAAATGTCCAACTCGTGAAAAAAAGAAGCTGTTCTATGGAAAGCTGAGCTTCCCTTCTAGCACCTAGGATGACTCGTAGCGGCCTACCTCCGTCACCTCGCCTACACCCTCTAGTGACCAGATATAGTTAGAAGCATTTCAAAACAATAGCACGTTAGACTGGCGTCACTAACGTCAGTAGGCGTACGAAAAAGACATTTATTTCGTACTGAATCTTGTTTTTTATGTGCAGTAATGTATTATAAAGTTCATTTGTGATCTTACAGGACACAGTTTTGTCTTTCAAGAAAGAATGAGTGGTAAGACAACCTCCAAATAATAGATGTGAGCCTCAGACAAGTTCGATACGAGGCAGTGCCTGTGCTAAGAAACTGAACGACAGTGACAAGGATTTTGATAAACGTTACAGATTGAGGTATATGATTATAAATTTTCTTAGCGTTTCTTCTGTAACTTCTCAACACCTGAAATGTGAAACGTGCAATGCAGCATCACGTTGAAAGAACGAGTTCGTCGAGGCTTAGGCTTCTTAATAATTATTGCTCGTCCAAACTGCACAGAAATTGTTATACCAATTAGTATGTTTAGGAAGAACGCATACGAAACCAAACGTCGAATCGACCTAGCAATGCGTCTGCTTGGAGGAGACCTAAACGAAATTGCAAGGTTTGCCTCCTCAGATTCAAGTTGCCTTGGTAGAATTGCTGCATTATCATCGTTTTGTAATGTTTTCCGACAAACGTTTTTTTGTAATATACGAAAATACGTGATAAGTAATTATCGCCATTACAATTTCTCGTCAGATTTCCTTCCTCCCAAAAAGATTGTCAGGAAAACGCTTATTTTTTATTTATTTTTTTTAATTTTATTTTTTTTTTGTGGTTTTACCCCATCAATGGCTCCGTGCGTGCTGTAGTTAGTCTAATGTCGTCTTCGTGGGAACGGTACGTAGGGATGTGTAGTTTGTTTTTAAATTCTTTACTTGATACTTACTCTAGAAATGTACCGTTCGTAAACGTTTGCATGCGTTCACTATCTCGTGTTAGTTCCGTTTGGTTGATGTTCCACGTACTTCAGAAATAGTCTGGGATACGGCGCACGAGTGTTTTGTAAACAGACTCCTTTGCAGACTAACTGCATTTTCTCAGTTTCATACCAATGAACCAAAGTCCGCTCAGTTGCTTTACCTACGATTAGACTTACGGGGTCATTTCATTTCTTCACAAACTGTTACTTCTAGGTATTTTTACGACTTGATTGAATCCATCTCTGAATCCATGACACTGTAGTACTAGGATATAACTTTTATGTGTTATGTGGCATGCAAAATTTTAAAGTTTTGAACATTTAAACTAATCCATGTAGTAGTCTGAAACATGGGTATTTGTGCTCCTTTTTCCACATAGTGCCTAATTATAGGATTCTGAAAGTATTTTTATAAAAAAATGTATAGCATTATCTTGTCTAACAAGTTTGGAGGTCCATGGTGTCCGACGTGTTACTTTTTGTGCCTCAGATTGCCATGTGTGCCTTTAGTACGATCATTGTTTTTCTCGTTGATGATGACGACAGTGATGAAAGAAGTGGTTGAGCGATTGAGAGGAAAGGCGGGGGCGGGGGGAAGGGGCTAACCTCACTTCCTACTCCTCTCCAAGAGCACGAAAGAGGGGCCACCGACTTTATAGTTCCCGTCTAAACGGTGTATTGCGATCAACAGTCACAGGCTGTCAGTTCATGAAACATGGCATTCAGGACTGCCACAAAGTGTCGCAAACATGAACATTACGCTTACAGGTCTACCTTGTAGTCATCAGTGAAACAGTTGCCATGAAGATCTGCTCCACAACCAGAATTCGAATCATCAGGTGCCGAGTCAAGGGCCACATAGCAACTCTGGAATACATGAACGAGCTGGAATACATGAACTCTGTGTAGTTGTTCGCGGGTCATGCTGTTGGTGCAATGCCAGATAATGTTAGAGATGCAGAAAGACTCAGAGAGCATTGACACCTGGTGCAGGGTTTGATAGTTGACCCTGAACAAGAAGCAGATATAATGTGTCGTGCTTGAATAGCAGAAATAAGCATAACTGTTCATTACGCGATTGGGTATTGGTCACTGGACCACTTATAACCGTCACATATCTGCAAGTACGCTTCCGGAGCGAACCAAAGTGGAACAATCAAACAAAAGTTGTTTTAGGAAATTCAAATGTTAGGTAGATTCATAGGAGAAATCCGACAGAACCGTCGAACCGAATAAATAGATGTACTAAACTTGCACTAGTTAGTTCGTGTAATAATTTACCCACATTCCTAGAAAAATTCAACTGTTGGTTTTTATACACAAGCTACGGTACCGTTCCTGACCACCTAGTGGCAAGAAACTTTCGGCGGTAATCACTGAATAAGAAGGCGCCGGGACGTTTGTTCATTACCCTGTGCCACTAAGTCACTCGCACAGTTCGTATAGTGAAGTGAGTGCCGGAAGCCTTTTCCTTAAGCAGCACGATTTATGCAGTAGGGAACTATCAGCGTATCTTGGGGAACGATACAAATTATTTTTTTATAACTTTGTAACTGTCCAACTATGTTGACTTCTTTTATTATTAGGGTCGCAGTAACGTAATTCATACCGATATGTAGATTACTGTTCGTCGGAGAGCGTCAGGGACTTAGAGTCAGAGAGATATCCTCAACCAGCACGTATTGGAAAAAGGCCTTGATAAAGGTAGCAGAGGAAAATGGTGAAGTACAAGTTTCATGCAGTTGTTAGAATACACAAGAACAGTATTCTGAACTGGGTTTCATATGCAACTACATTAATTTTAAAAGAGGAAGAGAATGACTTGCGCAAAGAAATTTACTTTCTAACCAAAATAACTGAAGATTGGAATATAGGTCTATTAACAAAGAAAGCCAAAACAATGACTTTTATTGGAAGGGACCCATAAGAACAAGAACAGTTTGTGAACAATGAAGTAGTAGAGCAGGTCAGTCATTTTAATCTTATGGTATGCAGTATCACATACGAGTACGACAAAGGCAATGAAGAAAAATTGCCAAAAATAAAAAAAAATATGCGTAACAATGAACAACTACTTTAGTTTCGAGGCACACAAAATAAGAAAATATACACGACCTATGGTTTGCATAGTAACGGCTGTCCCCACTCTAGTCTATGGAAGTGAGTCGAGGGTCATTTGCAAAGGACAAGGAAGTAAGAACCAAGGATGTGAGATGAGATTTTTTCTGAGGACAGTGTGATCGTGTACCAGAATAGGGCACATTAAGAAACAGGGACAGTAGGAAGTAATTAAATATATTTAAATTAAGAAATAAAAATGAAAGCAACAGAAGAAATTGGAGGGAGCATCTTGACAGAAAAGGCTGCGCCAGGCTACGTCACATTATAATCCAGTATGCGAATAAATCTGGTAAGCCCATGGAAGAGATGGGCATCGAAACAGCTACAGGTTTGGTACTAGAAATGCAGAAGAAGAAAACAATGTGCTTTGCAGACGGACTTGAAATATTTCATTTCGAACGTTATCACTTGGGGTCCTGACTGTCTTTTCGCTGAGAGAGAATTAGGGAACACTGGCAACTCTGTTGTACGAAAGTATGACGTCTTCCTGCCTATGGACAGAATGTGCCTTACGGACACTCTGCTTGAGACTACAGTTTCGTTAATTGCATTACCATACGTGAAACGCCCTGAGGGTACGGCGACAGCCATTCCCCGGAGCAACTCCCCGGGCTGCTGGTGACGACGCAGCAGAGGGCCCTGTCTCGTGACTGTGACTGCACTTCACCTGCGGTCTGCCGGCCGAGCCGCCCCCGCCGCCGATCGCGTTCTGCAATTCTACGGCGCCGCCGACGGCTCCCTGGGGGGCCTCCCGCCCCTACAAATGTTCCCGATCGGTGGTGGGGGTGGGGGCAGTAACGGCCTCCAGCCCTCTCTCCCCAGGGCTGCGGACTGGTCACCCGACACCGGCCTCGTTCTGCCAATTCCCCGGCGCTGTAGTCTCCCACTCTTTTTTCCCCTTTTTTTTCGTTTTCCACATCTTCCTTCTGCCCTCACACCTCCTTACACTTCGACCGCCCGCTGATAGCGGATGCAGTACCCTTTAACAAGAAGACACTTGGCAGACTCGGTTCGGCGCCGGGAACTAGGGTTGCTTCATGCATAAAAGAAAGGCATCCCACCCACACCCCCGGTTCGCCCCCTTTCGCTGCGCCGAAATGGTTCCCGTGTCGCGCCGAGGTCGCCGCTCGCCGGCGCCCACATGAGCTCTGCGGTTGGCCAGTGCGGGATTGGGCTGACGGCGGCAGCGGAAGACCTCTGCTGGGTCTCTCGAATCTGGGACCTTATTACACCGAGTGCTAGAGAAAATACAGCGCGATTCGAAAATCGCGCTTATGAAAGTAAATGTGTCTGTAAACAGGAGTTGCATATAGAGTCGTAAAAGTACCGTAGGCTACCTTAGACTACCATACATAAGTGTGCAGTACTCCAGTTTTCTTAATAGCTTTGGTCAGTTAAATTGTAACCGATGAGAATATGTAACAGATCACGTAACCTATAGAACATTTTTGCTCTAGATAATTATCCTCCCAACTGTTTCTTAAAAATAAACAATACTTACACCAAAATTGAAAATGTCAATGTTTATTTCGGATTTTCTTCGATTTATTTATAGTGGAAAGCAGATGAATGAAGTACTAAAAATTTTTAAAAAAAGATCGGATATAATATATAGTGCTAGAAAGAATAATTTCCTAAAAAAGAGGTAAGTTAAAAAAACGCAAAACAACAACCTGTCAATCATTCTTACATTACGTGTTCGAGCTTATTCATGACCAACCATCACACTTATTGTTAATAATAGGAAACTCTTGCCTACGGCCATGCTGAAGAACGATCTATTAAGTACAAAACAACAATAATTTTATATATTTTTTATGTTTGCGCACGTAAACTACATTTGCATAACTGTAACTCCTGTGGTTACATAGTTACGCTGAAGTTACGCGATTCTCTATTTTTTTATCACTTACAAAATTCAGTTTGTATGTGGTTAGGATATAAGATACATAGCAGACTAATACTGAACGGTCCACTCTTCTAATTACGCGCAAAACATACAAACAAAAAACAAAGAGAAGTCGCTGCCTCCCAGTTTCTCTCCCATATATTTTTCTATATTTATTTCCCTACCAATGCTACCAATACTACCTCTAACCTGGCCATCTACTATCATTCAAATGCCGTACCAAAACTACAGAAAATTAGTTTTGGTACACGAGAAATATAGTTGCATCACATTCCGTTGATTACGAACTGCAACATAGTACCACAGATATTACCGACAACAAACTGAGATGACAATTCAACGTGTGCAGGTCACATGATGTCTTTAGTATTCCACAGTTCTTTGTTTGGTAAAAGTGTGGTTTTCCTAAAAACAACGAGTTTGCATTGTACAACAGTTGTTCGTGTGCACATCTTGTAGACGCATTTCCTGGTAAATACCAGATAGCCTATATCCGAAAAATTCAGCAATCAAGAGGTTAATCGGCCGTTTGCGGGAATGTGGGTCAGTTACAGACTTGAAGAGAACATAACCATTTTGACGGATGCAAGTCCGGATGAAGGCACCATAGAGAAAAACAGTGCCTGGCGTATTTTACATGGTTTTGGTTATTTGTTGACGTCCATGGAAGCGCAGAACTGGACCGTGTATTCTTCACTTACAGGGCGTGATCTGACGTCAGTAGATACGTGAATGCTCCAAACAGAAGAATTCGTTCAATCCACTTGTCTTGAATGAAAATACCTTGCACTGTCAGAAAACTGGAGTGTGGTGAGTCGTATCACGTAATCGAGTAGGAAGCTCTACTTCCTTTGGACTTACAGTGAACAGCGTTGTGTTCCAACTCATCAATACGCAGTTTATTTCTCTTTTTGATGCTGATGTGTGCGACTTTCCGATCACCCTGTGCAGAGGTACCTCACTCCGACATTCTACAACGAGATTTATAGTTGCTGGTTTCACGAGAACAGGTAGCACATTCTAAATCCCTCAGATGCGACGTTACACACCGTTACGGTAAGTATTTTGAACCGATATTCCTCACTTTTCAAGAACGAGCGGAACTGTAAAAATAGCTCTCAGTCTGCATCACATGAAATTTTCTGCATTACATGAAATTTAATAAAATTAGAGAGTAGCAGTGTTAGTATAAGAAAAGTAAATGACACTAGAAGATCATCGTTAATGATGACATCAACAGATTATTCAAATGAAACAATACTGCTTGCCAAACTCTGTTCTTTCAGAGGGAGGAAAAGACGTGGGGCGCATAGAGAGCATGTGAACTCATGATAAGACAGGGTAGCAGTGTCCATTGGGTTTGATGGTTATGATGGTCTAATGTTGTAAGTGGAATGCTAGGATAACTTACAAACCACGTTAGTGATAAAGAAAGAAAACATACAAAACTGCTGCTGGTTGGCAGAAACACTCGGGAATTACGACTACAGATTAAGAGATACATAAATGTTGTAAGTAGGCTGTTTAGGTTTTTTCATTGGTAACGCCACATAGCGCTCTGTATGAAAATTCACTGGCTGTGCTGTGTGCAGTCAGTGGCTGGTTGGCATTGTTGTAATACTCGCCATTGTAGTGTTGGGCAGTTGGCTGTTAACGGCGCGTAGCGTTTCGCAGTTGGAGGTGAGCCGCCAGCAGTGCTGGAAATGATGTGGGGAGAGAGATGGCAGAGTTTTGAAATTTGTAAGACTGGATGTCATGAACTGCTATATACATTATGACTGTTGAACACTATTGAGGTAAATACATTGTTTTTCCTCTATTTAAATCTTTCATTTGCTAACTGTGCCTATCAGTAGTTAGTGCCTTCACTAGTTTGAATCATTTATTTAGCTCGCAGTAGTGGCGCTCGCTGTATAGCAGTAGTTCGAGTAACGAAGATTTTTGTGAGGTAAGTGATTTGTGAAAGGTATAGGGCCATTCTTTTGTAGGGATTATTGAAAGTCAGATTGCGTTGCGCTAAAAAATATTGTGTGTCAGTTTAAGCACAATCATGTACAATTTTTCTAAGGGGACGTTTCAATGTTCCTAATGCTTTCTTACACATGATGACAACCGGCACAGACAGAATACGATTTTTAAAGTGATATCACAAAAAGGAGTTTTGCTATTTGGGGAGCAAAGTAACTGATGGTGGTCGAAGTAGAGAGGAAATAAAATGTAGACTGGCAATGGCAAGGAAAGCGTTTCTGAAGAAGAGAAATTTGTTAACATCGAGTATAGATTTAAGTGTCAGAAAGTCATTTCTGAAAGTATCTGTATGGAGTGTAGCCCTGTATGGAAGTGAAACATGGACGATAAATAGTATGGACAAGAAGAGAATAGAAGCTTTCGAAATGTGATGCTACAGAAAAATGCTGAAGATTAGATGGGTAGATCACATAACTAATGAGGAAGAATTGAATAGGATTGGAGAGAAGAGAAGTTTGTGGCACAACTTCACCAGAAGAAGGGATCGGTTGGTAGGACACGTTCTGAGGCATCAAGGGATCACCAATTTAGTATTGGAGGGCAGCGTGGAGGGTAAAAATCGTAGAGGGAGACCACGAGATGGACACACTAAGCAGATTCAGAAGGATGTAGGTTGCAGTAGGTACTGGGAGATGAAGAAGCTTGCACAGGATAGAGTAGCATGGAGAACTGCATCAAACCAGTCTCAGGACTGAAGACAACAACAACAACAACATCACAAAAACAGACAGCTACTAAGACGATACATAGGGAATGAGGGGTAACAGATCAAAACGAATCGCGTACACACTATCTAAGCGAGTAAAATGGATTTTTCTACAAAGTGAGGCTGGCAAGGTTTTATGATCCCATGAGTAACATACACATCAAAAGAGAAACCTTTGATTATATGAAGTAAAAAATGTGACGTTGATTTAATGCCATTGCAGGGAATATTCGTAGGAAATATGTTAAAAACAATGTGGTGGATTGCTATGGAATTCCGATGATGCCGATGTATTTTACAATTATTTCATTTAGCAGAACTACGTGAAGAATTATACAGCCAGTTAGACAGTCAGAGATAGGGGATCCGGTAATAGAATCGGAATTTAAAAGAGCTTTGGAAGATTTAAGATCAAATCAGACAAAAGTGGTGAATAACGCTCCACTGGAATTTATTAAATCAATGGAGGGAACTGCAGCTCAGCGGCTATCCAGGTTAGTATGCAGAATAGATGAGACTGGCGAGGTACCTTCGGATTTGGGGAAAAACATCATCGGCACAATTCCGAAAAATGCCACAAGTATCTTAAAACTAGCTTAACAGCTCATTCGTCGAAGGTGCTGACAAAATAATGTATAGAAAAATGTAAAAGGAAGCTGAGGTTCTGCAGGATGACAGTCAGTTTGGCTACAGGAAAGCTAAAGGTACCAGAGGGACGGTGCTGACGTTGCAATCGATAATGGAAGCAAGACTGAAGAAAAATCGAGACCAGTTCATAGGATTTGCCGACCTGGAAAATGCGTTTTCTTTTGTAAAATGGTGCAAGATGTTCGAAATTCTGAGAAAAATAGGAGGGAATAAGCTATGGGAAAAGACGGTTAATATACAGTATGAACAAAAACTAAGAACAGAAACAAGCACAGAAGGTCAAGTACGAAGTCTTCGGATCAAAGTAAGTGTAACACAGGCTTGCTGGAGGGCAGCGTGGAGGGTAAAAATCGTAGAGGGAGACCAAGAGATGAATACACTAAGTAGATTCAGAAGGATGTAGGATGCAGTAGGTACGGGGAGATAAAGAAGCTTGCGCAAGATAGAGTAACATGGACGGCTGCATCAAACCAGTCTCTGGACTGAAGATCACAACAACAACAAACCTGTATTCACCTGACCAGAAGTCTTGTTCCTCCTGCCACCGAACTTCACAATTCCCACTGTATCTGACTTTAACCTATCCATTTCCATTTTTTAATTTTCTAATCTACCTGCCTGATTTAGTGATCTGACATTCCACACACCGATCCGTAGAACGCCAGTTTTCTTTCTCCTGAAAGCGGCATCCTCCTGGGTAGTCCCCGCCCGGAGATCCGAATGGGGGACTATTTTACCTCCGGAATATTTTACCCAAGAGGACGCCATCATCATTTATTCATACAGTAAAGCTGCATGACCTCGGGAAAATTACGGTTGTAGTTCCTCCATGCTTTCAGCCGTTCGCAGTACCAGCACAGCAAGGCCGTTTTGTTTAATGTTGCAAGGCCAGATCACTCAATCATGCAGACTGTTGCCCCTGCAACGATTTAAAAGGCTGCTGCCCCTCTTCAGGAACCATACGTTTGTCTGTCCTTCGTTGTTGTTGCACCTACGGTATGTCTATCTGTATCGCGAAGGCACTCAAGCCTCCCCACCAACGGCAATGTACACGGTTCATGGGGTGAGGTATTGTCTTTGGTATCCTCAGTAAAAGGGAAGAAAAATTGCAGGATCCTTTTTTAACGGAACGAAGAGTCAAATGAGTACAGAATATGGGTTGATGGGAACCGGAAGGAGAGGAATGTAATGAGAAGCTGCAGAAATGAGAGTAGCGATATGCTTCACATCAAAATTGGTGATCATGAAGTATTCAAAGTTAAGGAAATCTGTTACCATGGAAGAAAGAATCTATGACGGACGAAGGAAGCAGGACATAAAAAGCAGACTATGCACAGGCAAAGAAGATATTCCTGGCCAAGAGAAGTCTAGTAGTAACAAATACAGTCCTTAATTTGAGGAGAAAATTTCTGAG
Organism: Schistocerca gregaria; assembly: GCF_023897955.1. Classification (NCBI taxonomy): domain Eukaryota; kingdom Metazoa; phylum Arthropoda; class Insecta; order Orthoptera; family Acrididae; genus Schistocerca; species Schistocerca gregaria. Next base: position 463,029,986 of record NC_064921.1, read on the forward strand.
AATGTAAGTTTGCTGTGCAGCATTCTATGGTAGTGAATCATGGACAATGGGAAAAACGGTGCAGAAGAGATGTGGTGCTACGTAACATGAAAATTAAGTGGACTGATAAGGGAAGAAATGAGGAAGTTCTTCGCAGAATCGATGAAGAAAGGATCATGTGGAAGACACTGATAAGAAGAAGGGAAAGAATTATAAGACATGGTCAAAAAATGGCACCGTAGGTGCTGCTCCACAATTCTAGTTTTGGGTGTTGAGCAAGAAACTTTGACGACCACTTCTTTAGATAAACAGAACTTCCTCTTGCTTTCTCCAACAAGGTCTCAGAACGTGTATGCGATCGTCCAGCAGTCTTTATTTTATTTTGCAAATTTGATCTATAGCATTTTTAGCACGCGTGTACACATTTTCCTGTAACTACTATGATTTTTTACTTAATTAATACTATGTTTGAATGACTCTGAGCACTATGGGACTTAACATCTAAGGTCATCAGTCCCCTATAACTTAGAACTACTTAAACCTAAGGACATCACACACATCCATGCCCAAGGCAGGATTCGAACCTGCGACCGTAGCGGTCGCGCGGTTTCTGGCTTAAGCGCCTAGAACCGCTCGGCAACTATGTTTGAATGAAGAAGTTTTGTTATCCGTTCTGGCCAGTTATCTTGTTATGTAAGCACGCGTGCGGTACACGTCAAGAGGGGTGGTTCGTTTTTACCTTTGATAAAGATGACTGAAATAAATTTTGTATCGTTTCTATGGTGTATATTTTTCAGATTTAATTACTTCACTCTAGTGACTGTGAACGCATTTATCCCATTATGTCGATATCTGTTACCATTTGAAGCTAGAGTGAACCATCATAGAGTAACAATATCCTTAGACGCCATAAAAACGGAAAAAATTGTGAACTATTTAAAAAAATCATTTTCTTGGACGGCATCGCGAACTAGTTCGAATCGTTATCCTCACGTTTCATTTGACTTGAAATGTTAATTACAGACCTTACTGACGAAACGAGGAGCCTTCTGTCATTCACGATTCTTTCTCAAGATAGAAGCCAATCACAAAGTGCATCTGTTTCATGCTTGTAGAATGTTTGTCGTCCTGTTACTCAGAGCCGTTTAAGGCCAAATCCTTCTGCTCCTTTCGCAACTTCCTGACAGAGAGAGATAAATTTGCATACTGAATGAATCTCATCGTCTGCAAACCTTTGACGGCGGAGGTGTTGAAATAACGTGAGAATACGCGAGAGCCGGTGGCCGACGCGCTGCTGCCGGCTCCTGCTCTGCTGCCCGCGGGCTGTTTCCGCGCGCCACCTGCCTGTTATGAAGGGAAACACCGGCTGGCTGGCGCTCCTGCCCCCACACCCTGCCGATTAAGTCCCACACCAAGTGCGTAGGCACGCACAGTGTATCACATACACCGCCCGCTGTGTTCTGACGGACGGCATTATTTCGCAACTGTTTTGTTACCTTTCGGTAAACAATGAATATTTTGTCTGTCACACACCGAAAAAGCCTTAACACATTTTTGTTTTTATTTCCACTGAATCACATGTAATCCTGCAAGATTCGGTTGGTAGTGCTGGTCATTGGTTCATATTACGTTTACTCAGCGCTTAGGTGTTTGAACGTCATTTAACTGGATGTTACCTACAGAATATCTCTACATACTCGTAACTTCCAGTTTTTCGCTAGCACTAAACAAGTAAGCGAATAAACGCTTTTTTGCAGACAATGTTTGAAAATATTGTCTGCAGGTTCTCCACAGTAACCAAATGATTCAGGAATGACCTCTTCGAAGCGCCAAAGCTGCTGTATCACAAACGTTTTATTTACTACCAGTTTCGACCACAAATCAACAACTGGTTGACATAGCGATGTAAAAAAATAATATACTGAAACGCAGTTCGTCGATAATACAAATACAAGTGAGATATACAGGGACTGGACAAAAACAGAGAAACTCTGGTAGCTAAGCCTACAGGTTGGGCTGTTGTATTTGACCACGAGCGGCTCCTGTACAGCTTCCTCAATAGTTGCAAGTGCCTAACGTGGTCAGAACAGTGTTCTTTGTAGCTATCAGTGCATTATGACGGAACAAAGGGAAGCATGACGTGGGCAAACTGTTGGTGCTCGTATGATATAGCTGCTTTTGTAGCCAAGGGAAGCGAAGTGTTTGACATTTCAACAGGCACAGTATCGAAAATTTATACTGCATACAGACAAAGCGAAAAAACATCATCTGTTAAATTACAACGCGGACCTAAGCGTGTGGTTGAGCGATCGGAACAGACTGTCTTCGAAGATGACACCTGCAAAAGTTACTGCGGAACTGAATGTCGCACTTTAGAAACCTGTCAGCACCAAAACAACACGAATGGTTCTCTATAATCAGAGAGTTGCAGGACGAACTAGAGTTCCAAACCCAGTCACCATTGGTGCGAATGTACGTAACGGGAAAACAATGTGCCAGAGCCATAAAATCTCGACTATGGAGCAGTATTTCGCACTGTTTTCAACTCCTGGTCCAGTTCGCATCTTGGTGTGCAAACTTACCCAGGAGTTATAAACAGTATGAAACACGAGGATTCAGTAGTGATTAAGGAAGCCGTATTGTGGTATACTATAGTTCCTCGCCGAGGTCGTACTACTGCCAAGGATTATGTGACCATTTTTGATGATCAAGTCCTTCTCAAGATACAATGTTTCTTCTCCAAAGCTAATTCTGTGTTACAAGTCGGCAGGGTTCAAATTCATACCGTTCGCATCGTACAGGTTTGGTTTTGTGTGCACGAGGTCGAATTGTTGCATGTCCCCTGGCCACCGATGAGTGACTGTTACACACCCCTATCGCCGATATCTGAACTTGCCACTATTTAACAGGAAGATGGACGTAATATTCCGTTGAAACCATGAAAAACGTACTAGACCTGTACCTAGCCATTACGAGACGATTGGAAGCTTTTTTGAATGCCAACGGGTTTTCTATACAGTGTCATACAGATAATGTGTTGCGTTTTGCATCTTTCCTTATTTTTGCTGCTTTAGACAAACAATTGAAGACCACGAATAAGGCGAACCTTATTCAGGAAACGACTGGGTGTTGTGTGATGTCCTTAGGTTGGTTAGGTTCAAGTATTTCTAAGTTCTAGCGGACTGATGACCATAGATGTTAAGTCCCATAGTGCTCAGAGCCATTTGAACCATTTATTAAGGAAACAACACACCAGAGAACTCGAGCGGCTGTCGCAGCGTGGTGCGAAACGAACGCATGCGTTTTAGTCGGAGGTACTTGGGGAAATGGCGGGGTCTACGCTGTTCCACAGCCTCTTTGCTGTTCAGGCGGAATTTTCTTTAAACTGAAACTACAGTCTATTTGATCCAAGGTTACAATCACGTTATCATCGTCTAGTAGGTTCTGAGAGACAATAAATGCATCGTTACTACCCGAAATCTTTTAGCCAGCTTATTACTATTGGAAGGATTATATTGATTCCTGATACTACTTTGTTAGGATGACTCGTTTAACACAGCTGCATGCGTTGTGGAAAGAAAAATAAACTGCCCTTATCGGCTCCAGAACAGTTTCAGAACGCGAGTATTGTGCTTGTTCAGAATGTTTGCCGTTTCTTTGGGTAGTTTACTTCCCCTCAGTATGTCTCTCCTCTCACGTCATCGCTTCCTACACGTAACGCTGTAGCTGTTGTGCACTCAGCTTCAAAGAGTACCATTCGAACAAAGTAGGTAAGGATCGATGAATATTAAACTACGACCCTCAGTGCATGAATTGCAATACAAGTCAGTCGACACATGTTTATACAGTACGTTGCCTCACCCTGTAACTATGTCACTTGTCCCGATGATCACCAGAAACAATATCTTCTACCAAATGTTTTGGGAAGGAAACCAGATAATACAATAACTGTAAAAATCTAGATCATATCGTTATATTATGCAGTGGACAGGTCTTGTAGAAGATGCAGAACAGCCCTCAGATCAGAAAATCGAATACTCAATGAATATCGTGTATTGACAGTCGTATTGTAGAAGTGTTCCACACTGCCGGATTTTCGTGTAGAGTTCAGTAGCATATGCGTACTTCTTCGTGAGCTACAGGAGCGCTGCGCTTCGCAACGTAATAGCACTATCTTGCACTCAGGTGGTGTGGCTCATATATATTTACATCTATGCACTATAAACTACCTTATCGGGTGTGGCACCTGGCTTCCACTTTTCCTGTTCCATTTGCACATCGTCCGCGGTAAGGATGACAGTCGGTAAATATCGGCATGAATTCTAACTTTTCTGATATTGTCGTCGTGACTATTTGTGGAGTGGGAAGAAGCAATATGTCACCCTAGTCTTCTAGGAATGCCTGTCGGAATTTTACAGTAAGCCTCTTCGTGTTGCGCCGGCCGGAGAGGCCGTGCGGTTCTGGGCGCTACAGTCTGGAGCCGAGCGACCACTACGGTCGTAGGTCCGAATCCTGCTTCGGGCATGGATGTGTGTGATGTCCTTAGGTTAGTTAGGTTTAAGTAGTTATAAGTTCTATGGGACTGATGACCTCAGAAGTTAAGTCGCATAGTGCTCAGAGCCATTTGAGCCTCTTCGTGATGCACAATGCAGCTCTTGTAGTTTCTGCACCATACTTCGATGAGCACCGCCTTAACGCTCTCGCGTCGACTAAAGAATGGCGTGATGACACGTTCGACTGTTCTTTGGCACTTCTCTCTGCTGTATTTATCAAGCTGGTAAGCCTCCTACACTGATGAGTACTACCCTGTAATTGGTCGAACAAGTGTTTTATCAGCCATTCCGTTCATGGATATATTTCATTTCTTAAGATTCTCTCAAGGAATCTGAGACTGATGTTTCCGTTGCCTACAGTTTGTAGGGTCATTCTACTTCAGGTCGCTTCCGACGGTTACTCATAGGAATTTTGAGATATTTGCCGTTCCCAGCGGTTCGTCACCAATAGAGTACTCGAACAGTACTCCTACGTGTGTGCAATATGTTATTTTTAGTTACTGTATGTTCAGACTCAAAAGCCGGTCTCCGCAACAGTCGTCTAGATGCTGTCGAGGGGATTTAGTAGATAATTTTTTGTTAAGGAACCCATGTCCGTATGTGTATTGTTTTCATATAAAGTACGTTTGAAAACTGGGTCACTTTCAAATCTCCCACTTCACTCATCGCACATGAACTGAGAGGAGGGCGCCGTTGTCATACCGTGTTAGGCTGGCTACAACATGGGCTGCGAGAAACTGGATCGTTCGAAACTAGGAGAGTTGAAGAACGTCCTTCGTCACGTGGAAGAGGATCTCACAATCGACTGCTGGAAAAATTACTCACGCCATCGGCTTCTGTAGAGCACGCAGGCAGAGCACATTATTTCCGTTATGCAAGTGCTTTGGAACTGATTGAAATAGTATGTTTTAGAACATAGGTTTCTACAGCTCTTAGAAGCTTGTAATAAGAATTGCATTGTGAAAAACCCTGTATATTGAAAACAGTATCGGTTCTATGACTGGGACCGAGCGAGGTGGCGCAGTGGTTAGCACACTGGACTCGCATTCGGGAGGACGATGGTTTAATCCCGAGTGTGGCCAACCTGACTTAGACTTTTGGTGCTTTCCCTAAGTCGCTCTGGGCAAATGCAGGGATAGTTCCTATGAAAGGGAACGGCCGACTTCCTTCCCACTCCTTCCCTAATGCGATGAGACCGATCACCTCGCTGTCGGGTCTCCTCCCTCAAACAACCCAACCAAACCTCCTATGACTGGGATACTCCCAAAAATCACTTTTCCATCAGGGGCAGCCAAGAATTCGGCGCAGGAGCCATGCCCTGGCGCGAATGTCGTCGTGCTCAGCCTCGCTGCATTTTTCCGCTGCCGCCATGCCATACTGAGCAGGTGGAGGGACATGGAGGCGGAAACAGCGAATGGCAGGGCAGTTGCACCGTGTACAACTTGGTTTATATTTCACGTTTCTCAGCAACGTAGATTACAAACGAAACAAATTTTTGATATTATTTAATTATTTTTGGCACACTGAAGACATAATTTTTATCTGGCACAAATTGTTGACCTACGGAGAGACACAGGTCATTTGACAGATTTTCACACTCTTTTGCCACCTATTCGTGCCTTATAATGTTCCATAATCAAAAAAATGGCTTTCAAGCAAATATGTCGATCGAAATGCTGTACCACTTTAGCAACCACATTATGCTGATGTGGAAACTCGATCTGAGGAAAGCCACTCATACCATCAGGAAAGTTCTAACGTAAAAGGGTTTGTCTTTAAAATATAAATGACCTTGCAGACCAGTCAGTATGCAGTATACAGTATGCAGAAGAGCGCTTTCAACTAAGAAAGAAAACGGTCTCGAAAATAGCTCGGAAACAGATGTGAAATTATTAGTGTCCTCAAAAAAATTTAGGAAACTGTCCTTGTAACACATTTAAAGTATCAGTGAATTATTCCTCGCGTTTCTTTAACGCTAATGGGCTTATGGTGCTGGACTGCACCTTTCAGAACGTAGCCATTGTAAACGCGATTTTCTTTTTAAATGAATCCCCATGAAATCAGAAAGAAGATGTTTCTCATAGTACTTTGTGAAGTATGTAAAGTCTACTTAAAATGGAACGTTTGCAGTCGATTTCGGATGCTCTAATTTTCGTTTCTGCGCTCTCGTTTCTTTCAAAAGCCTAAAAATGGCGAGTTTTAAATCGAAAAATCGTTCCAGGCGTGCTCCTTGACTCAACAAACGTACCTGGCGTAACACATGAAGACTTTATGTTCTTCGTTCACTTCCATGCAAAGCTATTGTAACTGACATTGGAATAATGTGTGTGGTTTCAGAAATTTTGCTACTCATGCCAACAATTACTCTAAGTGCCACATGCTTGTAAATTTAGCACCAAATGATTTTTTGAAGTACAGAATAATGAATCCCCTTCTTTGATCGTCGTAATTTTTTGCTCCTTCATTGTCAACTAAATCCTTAAACATTTACTGTATGATTCTGTAATGTCGTTTCATAACAAGTGTGCTGCACCCGACGCTTAATAGATATTGAAAATTATCCCTAACTTCTGTCGTTCTCATTCATTTTTAAAGATTTGTGAAACAGATTCCTAGCTACGTATTTTTTTCCAAACACACAGTAGTCCGTTGAACGTCCTATGTGCCACGAACAAGTAGCGAAGTGTAAACAACTCTTTCTGGAACACTGAAAAGAATTGTGTGAGCGAAAAGTAGCGCACCCCAATACTAAATACAACTATGTAAATTGAAGCAGGAAGAGGGGAGAAAGGAAAGGTAAGTTCAAATGGTTCAAATGGCTCCAAGCACTTAAAAAATAGTTCAGATGGTTCTGAGCATGATGAGGCTTAACTTTTCACGTCATCAGTCCCCTAGAACTTAGAACTACTTAAACGTAACTAACCTAAGGACATCACACACATTCATGCCCGAGGCAGGATTTGAACCTGTGACCGTAGCGGTCGTGCGGTTGCAGACTGTAGCGCCTAGAACCGCTCGGCCACGGAACTTAACAGCTGAGGTCATCAGTCCCCTAGACTTAGAACTACTTAAACCTGACTAACCTAGGGACATCACACACATCCATGCCCAAGTCAGTATTCGAACCTGCGACCGTAGCAGCAAAGCGGTTCCGGACTGAAGTGTTTAGAACCGCTCGGTTACAGCGGCCGGCGAAAGATAAGAGAAGGGACTGTTGATATGAGCTGCATCGGGACTTTATGCAGAAACAGTGGCGATGAATGTAAGCATTTGTTGGACCGCGAGTCAAACTTTAACTCTTCTTCTTACTAGTCAGTTACGTAAATAATTTCTCCATCAGGACACACGGTTTATCGCAAATGCGGGGGCTATCTCGGCATGCTCCCTCGCTGACTCACATTGCCATTTAGCGCTTTGTATCTACAGTCTCCACGTATGCCCTCCACGCTCTCTAATATTTGTATTGCTGCTGGAGGCCGTACGTAAATGTGCATTCACACTCTAGGTTGTCTATTCAGTGCCCATCGAGGTGAACGAATTAGAAGAATGAGTGGTGTCTGTTCTTTCGGATATGTTCAAAAGAAGGGACATCACGAGTTTATATAACTAAATAAAAAGTCGCTCTGTAGTGGGTACTCCTGAGAAGGACAGAACAAAGCCAAGACCGGCAGAACCTTGGCACGCAACCAGTCCACACACTCGGCACGCGTGAAGTCTTGCAGGCTGTGGTTCACATCGTCCAGTTTAATCCCTTAATGAACTACATATAGAGTTCTGTCTGAGACAAAGTCCTGCCTCGAATGACAAATCTGGTCCAGTATCTGTAAGCATAATTTTTTTTTTTCATTAAACAAGTGTGGAACTGTATCGATTGCCTTTCGGATGTGGAAGAAAATGCCGTCACATAGGCGCCATTGCCAACGGAACTCCGGACCTCACCGAGAAACAGATCGAGCAATCGTAAGATGTCTGTGGAATTTTTATAGAGAATAATAGACACCAAGAAAGGGCTAATCGCGGGGTGAACATAGCGATGCCCTGGCCACCGGAGTACGCTCTGCCTCAGGTTGTGTGAGTGAGTTGGGGGGGGGGGGGGGGGTGGACGGAACAAGTGCCGACGGCTGAGCCCAGAGGTCACGTGCTGCGCTGAGCCCACTAGCGGCAGCCTGCACGCGCGGGCGTCGGCGCGCACGTGCGGCCGGCGTGTCGAGCAATAACGCTGCGAGCTGCGGGCGGCGGCCGCAGAAGCCTCGCGTGGCGCGCGCATTCTTCTCGCGGCGCCGTGTTTATTGCGCGCTCTGCACGGGGCAGCGCCCACATATTGCCGCCCCGCTCTGCGCTCGCTCACGCACCGCCAGATGCCGCTACCAGCACGTGCGCAGTTCTACCGACGTCACTGAGGACGTGGAAAGTTACCGTATTCGCACTCCCACGTAGCGTGATTTACCCTAATCGGATTCAAAAGATTTTCAATGACGCTAGCCGCATATGGGCATCGAAACGAATCAGTCGCAACAGGTGAAAATTTGTGGCCGACCGCGACTCGAACCGGATCTCCCTCTTAACGAGAGCGCTCGCCCAGCTATCCGATCACGATGAGCAGCCGAACCAAATTCCCGGCATGTGACACAGTACTAGCGTAGGGTCACCTGCCCGTCAAAACCTTGCTCGCTATTTCGCATTCCCGAAAGAGATAGTGCTTGGTGTCTGGTCTGCATTTAACTGAACAACTAACCTTCAAATGCTGTTGATTATCCCAATCCATTAACCAGCAGCAAAATTCTAACATTTCGCTATAAATGCCAAGAAAATGAAAAGTGAAAAAGATAATTCGATGAAGGAAAAAGTAATTACTTTTTCAGTTAAATTAAATCAAGCAATCCAGAATTAAATGATGATGGTAACTCAAGTAAAGTGACTTTTATAATTTTATGTTGTGTATTCTGCAAATATTTCACGTGCTACTGTTTCTCGAAAGACTTCTGTCGCCGAAGTGTTTACTATTAGTTAGCGAAGTCATTATGAACATTACTGGAATAAATTTATTATGAAATAGTGATTTCTCTTGAGTATTTGTTTCACTGTACCTGACAACAGATAGCGTTCCAGTGAATGGCGTAACCCAGTATATTTCGTGTGGCATGTTATAACAGGTTTTTATTAATTGCATGTAATTTCAGTACACTATTTGTCATTTTAGAACTATTGGGTTATACGGTTTTTTTTTTTTTTTTTTTTTTTTTTTTTTTTTTTGTGGAACGCGCGATTTGCAGTTTCTTCCTCCTGCTGCCTTTCTTTACACTTAAAATTATTACGTAACTTCAGTTTCAATTCAGTTATTTTATCTTCTGCTCGTTTTTGGGCTACAATTTAAATTTGATACTATTTCGATTAGCCATTCAAAATTATTGCTAGATACTGTAATTAATTTAACTTACAACGGATAACTGTGCAATAGCGTTCAGCCTATAACCATCTGCACTCTTTCGGTTAGCATTCTTCTTTCGAATCGTAACCTTTCCATTAAGTAAGGAACATTAGATACACGTGTCATTAAAACCATTAATGAAGTGGAGAGTGCAGGTACGTCATAACACGTCTTTGAAATTCTCACGTGAATAACCGTTGTCGGTTACTGCCATCCACTATTACCACCTCTCCACGGTGGTAGACTGGTACACACATTTTCTTCAGCAGCGAAACGCACATCTCACTCAGTTCACATACTCGTCCTTTCGAATGAAAATATTTGCACGTTTAACGCTCCATTTAGTCGATCTTCACAACCTGTAGCAGTAACCGCTCTAGGTAGCCAGGATCTGAGTCTTATCAAATAGAATCTGAAGACCTGTCTCGAATATGTCTTACGCCACAGCGAATCGATTTGTTTCATCGCTTCTGTAGCTATCCTTAAGTGCTTCCAATTATTTTACTACGGTTACGTTTCAAGTGCCACATACACGTCTCTACAAATACGCAATATTCCAATTCTTCCAGCCGTTATCAAGTTTCTTTGCCCGACCAATGACGATTGTTTATGTTTCTAGTTGGTTGCTTTCCTAATTTACTTGAGTATTAAGTTAATATCAATATATTTAACGAGAAAAAGCACACAACCGATTCGTTCCAGATCTTTCCATTATTAAAGCTTATAGGACATCCGTAATGGCAAGTTGCTTGGTATCGGCAATTGCGTTGTTAACACGCTCATGCCAATCTACATCGTCGTATCAAAGTTTTTTGAACATTTTACTTCAGCCGGCCGAGCGGCTCTACGCGCTTCACTTCGGAACTCTGCTGCTGCTACGGTAGCAGGTTCGAATCCTGCCTCGGGCATGGATGTGTGTGATGTCCTTAGGCTAGTTAGGTTTAAGTAGTTCTAGGATCTAGGGGACTGATGACCTCAGATGTTAAGTCGCATAATGCTCAGAGCCATTTGAACCATTTTGTTAAGTCCCATAGAGCTTAGAGCCATTTGACCCATTTTACTTCACCGCATAACCAACAGGAATTGTGTTGTTTATAGGCAGGTAGTTTCTGCTTCAATACTCCTAGCAAGCAGACTTGAACGCCAATGAACAGTATTTAGAGACATTACTTTCATATGGTGAATATCAAAGAAAAGCTGTCGAGACGGTACGGCGCTATAGGAGTGACTATCCCGATCGGATTAATTGAGTCGCAACTGCGAACAGGAACTTTGAAGTCAATCAGGGGACGAGGACGAATACTGCAACCGACAGAGCACATAAAGAAGCTGTTCTGGCGACGACGCTTATCAGGCAGCATAGTAGTAAGAGACACATTGCCAAGGAATGTGGGATGAGCCAACTGGTGTTATTCGCATCTTGGATTGACATTAATTCCACGCATATCATGTGCCACTACATCAGGTACTCGGAGGACATGATTTCGGATACCGTATATAATTCTGTCTGTTTGCCCTGGGGCGCCTGGGAGATGACACTATGTTTTTCTAACGTGTGATCTTTGTCGATGAAGCAACATTTACAAACCACGTCAATGTAAAATTATGTAACACTGAATGATGCAGTCTGTCATGATGCCCGAACTACGCCAGATGATGTGCACCGTCGGTTCGCCACAGCATGCAAAGAGTAATATCCATTACACTCTCATCTCATCTGTTCACCCATCTCTCTAGCGGCGAATGCAAGTGTGCCTTGCAGCGGATTTCTATAATAGCCAATCCACAAGACAATAACAAGGCAACAAAATACTGGGTCTATCAGCTATTGTTAATAAAAAGAAAGCGTAAGCTTACGACGACCGAACACGAGAAAACAACCTACTAAATTAATGAAAAAAGGTAAAGTCTTTCCAACGATTCGGTCGCATGCATCTTGTGTTCGAGTCACTTATTACAAAAGCAAAAGCTCATAATTGTCAGTATATGTATTATAAGCATCAGTGTATTACATCTCTGGGCCTCGTACGGAGACCCACGGGCCCTGCACCATCTTGGAGAAAGTGACAGTTATTTGACGTGCGAGGAAGTAGTGTAAGACTACCGCTACAACACGTTTACCTCTCCACTCTTATTTTATTCTCTCTTATATCGACTCTAGTTAACTCAGACGCTAGACGGTAAAAATTCGCAATACCAAAAAGAATTTATGCAGAGTAAGGAAATTTCGGGAATAGCTTTGCGTAAGTAACATATTTAAGTGATTAACATTGCAAGAACATAGGCTAATGTAAGAGCGAGATAAGCTATTGCAAATGCGAAATGCTGGGTAACCGCTACAATGTTGAATGCAAGCACGCAATCGTACATCAGTTGTGTTGTGTGGTAGCCGAATGTCAGTTTGTGGGGCGGAGTTCCATGCCTGTTGCTCTTGGTTGGTAAATGGAGGAACTATTAATACTGAACTGTCATCTGATGATGTCTCATTGTCCGTTTGGAGACAGATCTGGTGATCGAACAGGCCAAGGGAACGTAGCACTCTGTAGTGCATGTTGGGTTACACCAGCGTAGTGTCGGATAGAGTTATCCTGCTCGAAAACATGCACTGAAATGGTTTTCTTGAATGATAGCACAACAGGTCGAATTACCAGACTGGTGTACAAATTTGCAATCAGGGTTCAAATGGCTCTGAGCACTATGGGACTTGACATCTCAGGTCATCAGTCCCCTATAACTTAGAACTACTTAAACCTAGCTAACCTAAGGACATCACACACATCCATGCCCGAGGCGGGATTCGAACCTGTGACAGCAGCGGTCGCGCGGTTCCAGGCTGTTATACGAAATCGCACACAAGAAAGTAACTCCAGATGTCGGTCCAGTGTGTCTAGCACGCAGGCAGAGACATTGTAGGCTTTCAAGTGACCATCTTCTAAGCAACACACGGCTCTCATTGGGACCGAGGCTGAAGCAGCTTTCATCAGAAAACACAACAGGCTTCCACCTTCCCCTCCAATGAGCTCTCCGTTGACACTATTAGAGGCGCAAATGGCGTGTTTTTGCGTCAGTGGAATGCACGCTACATGGTGTCTGGCCCGGAGACATCCTTGAGATTTGTAGGAGCTCGATTTGTCGCTGTGGTGCCTACTGCTGTTAAAACTGCTGATGGAGATGCAGCACGATACTCCAGACCCATACGCCGAACACTATGTTCTTTCCCCCTCGGGGATGCCATTATGGTCGTCCGGAGCCCGTACATGTCGTGGCCGTGCAATCTCGTGACCACTGCTGCCAGTAGTCATGTATAGTGGCTTCATTCCTGCAAAGTCTTACTGAAATATAGCAAAAGTAACATTCGTCTTCTCGTAGCGCTATTACACGCCTACTCCAAAGACAATGAGATGTTGATAATGGCGTCTTCGTCGCTGTAAAGACATTCTTGACAAACATCAGTTCAGCATATCCAATGTGATACATAACTAGTGCTCACGACTGTTACAGGGTGTGTTTAATGCAAACCACATTCTCATATTCATAGTGACACTGCTAGGGCCACTTTTATGCGACTGGCGCGACATCTATTTTCAGTTGCAGAAACTCGCCTAGCAACTCTCGTTTATATCGTACAACTGCTTCTTGGTGTTTTGAGTATTTTTCCGTTAGTGATCGCGCGATAGTGACGTAGGGTGTGCGCAGCTGGTGGACGCGAGTAGTTGCGTTTGCCCGAGACATGTCCACGGCTGCTGGAAGCGTAACAGCGACGGGGTCGGACATGAATACAATTAGCACCAGAGCTCGCCTCGGTACTGAAGCAGCGCCGGTGGACGTAAACGCTGCAGCGCAAAACGGCGGTGTCGCATTAAGGGGTAGGCAGGTGTGTCTCTGCTTTCGGCCTGTGCAGCCCGTCGCACTTCTTCTGCAGGCAGGCATCCCATCGGGGAATCTGGCGTCGACCGAGTAGCTGGACATTCGTTTGACGAGTCTTGAGACAGTGCACCTGCAACACCTACATCTCCATCTATACACAGCAAGGCACCTTACAGTCTGTGGTGGCAAGTCCTTCTCATAACACTATCATTTCTCGAAATTAGGTTTCATTTCGCTCGCGAAAGGTGCGAGGGAACGTCAACTGTCGGTAACCTCCAACGTCCCTGATCTTCCCAGTAACAGACTTTGGTTTGATACGTTTGTGTAAGGAGATAAACACGGCGATTCGCGTAAGATGTTAAACTTCTCTTACACTGTAGCGTATTCAAATACAGAGCCATGTAAACAGGCACAATACTACGCTGCGGTCGGCAAAGCCTACATTAGGCAGCGAGTGTCTGGCGTAGTTGTTAGATCGGTTACTGCTGCTGCAATGGCAGGTTGTAAAGATTTAAGTTGAGTTTTGAACTTGGTGTTATAGTCGGCGCACGAGCGATGGGACACAGGATCTCCGAGGTAGCAATGAGCTGGGGATTTTCCTTTACGACCATTGCAGGAGTGTATAGTGAATATCAGGAATTCGGCAAAACATCAAATCTCCGACATCGCTGCTACTGAAAAAAGATCCTGCAAGAAGGGGATCAACGACGAACGAAGAGAATCGTTCAGCGTGACGGATGTGCAATCCTCCCGCAAAAGGCTGGGGCCATCAACAAGTGTCAGCGTGCGAACCATTCAACGAAATGTCATCGAAATGGACTTTCGGAGCACATGGCCCATTGGTATACCTTCATGACACAAAGCTTGAGCCTCACCTGGGCCCGCCAACACCATAATGGGACTGTTGATGACTGGAAACATGTTGCCTGGTCGGACGAGTCTCGTTTCAAATTGTATCGAATGGAAGGACGTGTACGGGTTTGGAGACAACTTTATAAATTCATGGACCCTGTATGAGCAGGGGACGGTTCCAGCTGGGGGAAGCTCTCTAATGGTGTGTGTACAATTGGAGTGATATGGGACAACTGATACTTCTCCGACAGGTGACATTAGCGTAAACATCACCTGCATCCTTTCATGTTCATTGTGCATTCCGGTGTACCTGGGCACTTCCAAAAGGACAATGCGACACACCACACGTCCAGAATTATGACAGAGTGGCTCCAGGAATACTCTTCTGAGTTTAAAAACTTCCGCTAAGCACCAAACTAACCACACATGAACAATGTTGAGCGTATCTGGCATGCCTTGCAACTTGCTGTTCAGAAGAGATTTCCACACCCTCGTCGTCTTACAGATTTATGAACGGCTCTGCAGGATTCATGGTGTCAGTCCCCTCCAGCACTATTTCAGACATCAGTCGAGTCCACGCCACGTCGTGTTCCGGCACTTCTGCGTGCACGCGGGGCACCTATACGATATTAGGCAAGTGTACCAGTTTCTTTGACTCAAATGGTTCAAATGGCTCTGAGCACTATGGGACTTAACTTCTGAGGTCATCAGTCCCCTATGACTTAGAACTACTTAAACCTAACTAACCTAAGGACATCACACACATCCATGCCCGAGGCAGGATTGGAACCTTCAACCGTAGCGGTCGCGCAGCCTCAGACTGTACCGCCTTGGACCGCTCGGCCATTGCGGCCGGCTTCTTTGGCTCTTCAGTATATTTCGTGACGCTTCCTGATGTCGGAAAGAGATTTTCTGCTATTGATAGTATGCTGAGGAGCAGGTAATATTTTTAATGGATCATTCTCTGGTAGCAAACGAGATACTGAAACAAATATGGTAAGTTAATGTACAAATGATATATACTAGAAAACTAGTCATTAGTTTTGAAAGGAAAAGAGTGACTGTTAGGAAAAAACTGTAAATTTTACACACTATACAGGCACGCTACCTTAAAATTTTTTAAAGTTACAAATGTATGCTAAAAAATGAGTGTATAATTTTTTGGGTTGGATTTCTTAAAAATAATACGACAATCCTGAAAATATGATGCATATGTGATATTGTTAAGTATCTGAAGCTTGAAAGTTTAGGTCTAAAAAATGAGATTCAGAAAACACGAAACGATAATGTTTATAGCTGCGATTTTTCTGTGGGGGATATTTCTATCGTATTTGTGGTGTGAAACGTATGCCAGACTGAACTACTGAGTTCTCCTTACTCGTTTTCCTCATTTTTGATAATGTAAAGTCAAACAGCAATGGGTAGGAAATGTTTGCGGTCATACGTAACGTTCTGAGACTACGGTAAAAATAGATGCGGAACATTAATAGGACCATCGAAAAGAAAGCACCCCAGCAGCAACATCAAACCTCTTTTAATAATAAGTGGTATATCTTTTGCATTTATTTGGAAAACTACGAGGGCGCGCTGAATAGTAATGCTTTCGATTATTTTATGTAAATAATCTTAAAGCTTTTCAAATAAAACAGACGTTATTAATACTCTATATGTTTATTCTTCATGTTTCCATATTTGTTTCTTAACATTGTCACCCTCGCGAGTAACACATTTCTTAGAACTAGAGACTAGTTTGCTGATACCATAACTTTAGAATGTTTGACTTCATTGACGGAGCCACAGTCTCACCTCTATTCACACCGCTTCCTCACTATGAAAGTGAGGTTTTCGAAGATGTTCTTAAAGTTATGAAAACTGGTGAAAATCCTACTGGGCTAATTGGGTTCTCTACGGAGGACGATCGAATGACAGTGAATCCAAGCGGTCGGGTAGTTCCAGAAGTCGCAGCACCTGAGTGTCGTATGGCATTATATTGCTGAACGAGAGAGTGGTAGATCTGTGGACAAACTCCGAACGAGAGAGTGCTCGATCTGTGGACAAACTCCGAACGAGAGAGTGGTCGATCTGTGGACAAACTCCGAACGAGATAATGGTCGATCTGTGGACAAACTCCTCGAATTAGAATCTCGATTACAGCACGATGTTTCTCACGCACTGACGAAATTACGTTGCACACCGCCGTATTACACGCTACAATTCGGAGCCCTCTACCTGCGGTGGTCTGCAAATACGTAGACATGAAGGATAAATATTTGTAATGTTAATGACGCTAGTTTTGTTCGAATAGTTTTAACTGTTTACTCATAAAAAGTTCGGAGCCATTACTTTCCAGCGCGTTCTCGTATTTTTAGCTTGTCCACAGGCTTTAGAGACGTAATTTCTAGGTCATTTCCCAGTACTTTTTGTGCGATGGAAACGCATCTGTAACTGTATGAATGCCTATTTCCTAAACAAACTTTAGCCAAGATATAATCTTTTCATCGTCCATGTGATCTATCAGTCATTACAGTAGGGTCTAGTGTAGATTCTCCAAAAGGAATCGACATCAAATGGTCTGTCGTCATTCTTCGAAGAGATGTCACGGCCGGCATCGATTTCCTCAGTTTATTGTCTATTTCGTCTACGTGCTTAGTTTTGGTCACATGCATCGATTTCTGGATATCTTTGATTTGGCCTGCTCATTCTTTGTTTGGAAACATTACGTTTTCAGCACTGAGCTTACTGCTGGAGATAATGTCTTCCGCGATTGTATCACTGACGTCTGGTACGGGCGGCAACCCGCAGTACAGTGCTGTGTGCCTGGTAGCTGGGTCACTGGAAACAGTAGCATTAATTGTTTCATACGAGGGCTATTCGGAAAACAGCGTCCGATCGGGTGCGAAATGGAAACTACTGGAAAACACAGTGAAAGTCCGATGTAGCTTTGCACAGATGTGTTGGCCTGTGTCTGCAGCTCTCCCTCCAACGGAGCCACGTCGCTCTTTTCAATTCTGAGCTCACATTGAGCACGTAAGGTCTACGACAGTAGCAGATAAGACAGTAGTGGGTTTCTCCTGATTTTATGCAGCCCACATAACATAACAGTCTTGCATTTACTTCTTCGTAACAATTCTCGGACACATCTTGTAGGGGCAATGAGGACGCTCCTGCAGCGTTTTTAACGGAAGTTGTTTGATCATGCAGAACACTGCCCATAATTGGCTCCCCTTCAGTTTCCTCTCTGCTCACAAGAATCGTTGTCTTTGAAGACTACATTTTGGCACAGACAACGAGCTGTATACTAGCATTGTAGAGGATTGTTGAAAAAGACATGTTGCTGCTTTTGTGACAAGGATATTGGAAAGTTGGCATAACACTACGGCAAATGTCTAACTTCGAGCAGCGACTATGTAGAGAAGTAGCTGGAATGTGTAGCTAACTGTTGGAAGTAAGACATTTTTGAGTCCGCAGTGGTTTCCATTGGGCGGCCAATCGGACCTTACTTTCCGAACAGCCTTCGCGTTTTGGAATGGAGTGAATCATATTTAAGGATTATGATGCCTTTTTAATTATTATCTCCATTAAAAAAATATCGCTGTAACGGATAACGGAGCAGAAAGAGTAGACTGTTCTGTGCATGTTACATTAATTTGATGGGGACACAGTCAATATTGGCGTAACTGGGGAAAATCTTCACGAGCTGTGAGGACATTTATTTTCAGTCCGAAAGTGATGTGTATCAATTATTACATTAAACGATGAAGTTGTAATGGGAAAAGAAATTATGAATGACTATTTCTAAACAATGACAGAATAATTAACAGTAAGATTATTAGTGATAGATATGCTTTAATTACTAATAACTGTGTATCGTTTTTGGGGAAGTTTTGGCTGTATCAATTTTAGAACACCTTACTATATGGTATTTTTAATGGAACGGTATACTTTTCACAACTGCACTCGACACTTCTTGGAAAGACTATTACGCTGATACAGTGGTTGTTAATATTAACGCTGAATTCTTTCGCAAAATAACCCGAGAAGTGTAGTAAAGTTGGAAGGCGACGCGGTCAGGTCGGCTATTGCGAGTAAACACCACCAAGTAGAGTTCTCATGCCTGTCCTCGTCACTACATATAGCTAGACAGACCTAACCTACTAATATGTAACCTCAGTTCCTATACGCCATAGATACCTTTTGTGTACGGAATTACGACACATGGTAGTTTCTGGTCCATCAGGTGTTGCTTGGTAAAACTATTTTAAACGTGTGTATGCCTGCAAAAACACCTGCTTTCGAACAAATGCGGTCGGTATATATTACCGTATATTGTAATTAGTTGGAACACACTTAAAATAAACTAACAATCTAGTCATAATGTTTGAAGACATGTCATTCACAAAATAAGTACATTTCTTAACGAAATGTAGTTTTACACTGTCTTTCAGCATGTACTAAAATTCATTACCATGGACTGCAAGGCATACTTGCAATCGCCGTTCGAGAGATAGGTGAATAGATGAAAATACATTAGATAATATACCGTTGCATGCTGTGGCGAATCGGCGGCGCTTCATGGTAGACTTCATATTCCAATGCTACACATAGAAAATGAATAGCAGTCAAATCAAGGGTCCTGGTCGCCCGTTGTACTGCAGCATTCCATGTTACTGGACGGTCAGAAAATGATTGATTATTTGCATTGGTACTCGGAAAGTGTTAGATGGCCCTCCTTTTTTGGAAACACGTACACTGTCGCTTATCTGGTGATTCCTCTTCTAGAAGAACAGCACCTTTGTGATGAAGTATGTTGCTACAATGAAATTTCCTACGATGCCGAATCATGTTTATACTCTCAATGACCATTGGTATTGTACCTGATGAATTCAGTAAGGCAGGTTAAACAAATTTACACAACCATGGTTTGTAAACGTTGCTTCATTGCTTTAAAGCACACATTACAAATACATAGTGTCATCTCCTATGTGCTGCAGAGCAAAGAGACAGAATTCCATCCGATGTCGGAAATCTTATCCTCCAAGTACCTGATGGAGTGCCAGACGGTAAGGCTGGAATTTATGTAGATTTGAGATGCAAATGACACTGGTCTGGCTGATAACATGTTCCTTGGCGAAACGTCTCATTCCTTCATACGGTTTGATAACCGTCAACGTCCGAAGAGCTTCTTCATGTGCTCTGACTGTTGTAGTCTTTGTCCTCGTCGTAGCTTTGTCGTTCAAAAATGGTTCCAATGGCTCTGAGCACAATGGGACTTAACATCTGTGGTCATTAGTCCCCTAGAACTTAGAACTACTTAAACCTAGCTAACCTAAGGACATCACACACATCCATGCCCGAGGCAGGATTGGAAACTGCGACCGTAGCAGTCGCGCGGTTCTGGACTGCGCACCTAGAACCGCTAGACCACCGCGGCCAGCAGCTTTGTCGTTGAAGCTACCTGTTCACACTAGTGATCTAACAATTCGTGCAAGTTCCGAGGGGGATAGACAGCGACGATCATGATTTGCAGAACTATACTGCCATATCGTTACGACATTCACCCCTAAAAGTAGCATGTCCAGTTCCTACTCTTTGCAAAGAATGTTGAAGCAGAAACGACCTGCCCATAGACGACACAGTTCCTGTTCCAGTTAGTTCTCCACTGTCAACAACTCAACAGTCGAAATGACTCATACAGCGACGTACCCTGACATGAGTATGTCAGTAGCACAATAGCTTATTCCGGATGATTTGGCTTTCGGTTCTAGAATATTTCTAGGATTCTTTTGCGAAGAGTTTCAACGTCAAAATTAAGAAGCATTACATCAGTTTAGTCGTCTTTTCAAGCCCTTTCGGTTGACATTAAAAATATATCATTCTATTTAGGAAATGATACTAGCTTCAGTATCTCGATCGATATTAGAGTTAAGACTCTTTATCATATAACGTAAATCTGTGCTCCTTAACGCAGCATTTGCTAAAAACCTTGTTTAGGTATCTGGAAGGGGAGTGAGGTCTCACGTGATTTACCCTGTATATTTTTCAGCTCTTCCTAGATAGGAAGCTCTCTTTTTTTTTTTTAACCGTAAACTTCACCATGACCCTCAACGCGTCTTTTGCAGTGTCCGCTATAGGGGTTTGACGAGCGTCTCCATAATGCCATGACAGTTACTAAACGAACACGTGACAAATAGCGTCACTCACTGTTGGGTATTCTATGTGTCTTCCATCTGCTCATCCTATCCCGCAAGAATAGACCACACGAATGTTATGTAAGTCACTTGTTTAGTTGATTACTACTTACCCTGAACATTCTTCCATTGATTCTCAACCTGATTTCTATAATTCCTTCATCTGTGTTCATGTCGTTAACCCACTTTACGTCGCTTCAGCTGGTTACCCCTTGGTATTTTACTGTTGTTATCGTTTCGAGTAGTTTATCACCAATACCATGATCGGACAGTAATACACTTCTTTCTGTTTTTACGAGCAATATGGTTCATGTACTTATATCGTGTCTACTTGTTAGTCAATGCACCAGTCACCTATTGTGTGGAATTTCCCTATTAACAAAAGCATCGTCTGTGGACAGCCTCACGGATTTTCCGTCGTTGTCCTCTCACAAGGGAAACTCCCCCCCCCCCCCCCCTTCAGATATAGTGGAAAGAGGGCCCAGTTGACTGCCCGGCAAAATCGGAACACAGATCGATAATGAAAACAGGAAGGTGTACTGAACCGTGAAAATCAAGGAAAACAGAAACAGTGAACGGTCCAATTACAAGAAGTGTAACTTAGAGGAGTCTTTATAAGACATGGCGTCGTGGTTAACTGATAACGGTGCTGCGCTGCAAAGCTAACAACCCGTGTTCGACGTTCTCTCGTCCCATTCATTTTTTCCGCTGTTCATTTTATTCAAATTTGTGTCTGTGTCGTGGATTAACGTCCGTTTGCAACAGCGAGGTGTGAGATAGGGGCCTACAATAACAGTTGATCCTGTACAGCTACTCTATCAGCAACCGAAAGCAAGTGGCTTTCGAATAGGAACCGCAACAAACCGACAAGTCAACCGAATCTCCCACCGGAAAACTTGTCTGGAGTGTCATATACGGCATTAGTGACAGTACATGAGACATATTATAGGAATCTCTTACCGACGCTCCTCCTAACTTGTACGCCTGGTGTGTGAGTGAGATATACGTCCTAGCCCGATGTAGGTGTTCGTACGAATGTGAACGTGATCACTCCAAAGGAAGTGATGAAAACGTAATAGATTGTCACGTAAACTACAACAAATGAACTCAACAGTTTCACAGACACACTGGTTTCATTGTGTTCTGTCAAAACATGGTTTTAATGTTTTGGATGTTTCGTTTCTTTCTGGACGTTTTGACTGTTGAATTCTTTTGTTGTAACATAGGTGCACCCATTTGTTTGTTGTTTTCATTTCAGTGACATATCTGTGTGGTATTTCAACTTCTCTCACTATTCGCCACATTTACTTGCGACAGTGATGTATTCTTACCACATGACTCATCTTCTATAATCAACGTATAGTGCGACAACTGCCAAGACTACATAAGAGAACAAGCATTTCAATGAGCTAACGGACAGTTTTAATTATGTGAAAACAATTAAAGTAAATGGTGCAAGGGAGTTTTGAATCCAGGTGGCCCGCTTCACACTCCGACGTCGCGACCACGTAACCACAACGCGGTAGCTGCACCACTTCTTTAAATATTACACTTGTTAACGTGAACCGTCCACTGTTTTCTATTTTGCTTCTTTTCTCACACTTCAGTACACTTTCTTCCCGTTTTCGTGCTTGACGTGTGTTCAGCTTTTCACAGGATATCCGCTGGGTCATCTTGCTACTAAATATGAGGGGGTGGCGCTTGGGAGTTTCCCTTGTCAGTAACTTCCTTGTATTGTAAATTGTAACGTCCTTGTATCATTCCCGTCGGGAACTTTTTAATTTGACGATTTCGTCTCTTTGGAATGTTAAACAATGAGAGAACATTCAGAATTGAACACACTACTTACATTCACCAATATTTATTTACTGCATATAGGACTTTTTTTTGGAAAGGTTGGGCAACCCGTTCAATACTCCTTGGGCCGGTTTTATTCTATTTTCGGGTGCTAGAGTAGCCGTCAGGCTGGATTGGAGTTCGTACATTTATTAAGTGCTCAACGGGCAGCGCGGGGTTGCCGTGGGTCAGAGGCGTCTCGTCACGTTCCACGTGCTCCCCCGCCCCCTCCCCCCTTTCCCCTATCGGAGGTTCGAGTCCTCCCTCGGGTATTGGTGTGTGTGTTGTCCTTAGCGTAAGTTAGTTTAAGTTAGATTAAATAGTGCGTAAGCGCAGGGACCGATGACCACAGTAATTTGGTCCAATAAGACATTACCAAAAATTTCCATTTCCGTGCTCAACGAAGTTGCATGGGTGGCACCGAGGGTGTTTCCGAACTGGGGTCTTAGAGGGACCCTTCGCCGTTTTGTTAACGTATATGTAAATCAAGGAGTCATGCATGACTACGCCACAGCAGAGCGGAAAAAAGGAGATCTGCAAACGCATAGGTGTAATTTTTTTTGTTTTGTTTGGATTACATTCAAATTTAGTTGAATGGTTCTGAAGGGGCACAAGTGGCTCCAGCCTGTAGAGGAGGGCAAACCTTGCGGTCGCGCTGCGCTCCAAAGTGATGGGATCACGTTGAGTGGGGCTGCAGCCAAATGATGTCCTTAAAAATGGGTTAAATGGCTCCAAGCACTATGGGACCTAACATCTGGGTTCCTTAGTCTCCTAGACTTAGAACTATTTAAACCTAACTAACCTAAGGACATCACACACATCCAAGCCCGAGACAGGATTCGAACCTGCGACAGTAGCAGCCGCGTGGTTCCAGACTGAAGTGCCTAGAACCGCTCGTCCACAATTATAATGTCCTTAAAGAAGGGCAGAAATCCGAGTGTTTCAGCAGCGTCCAAGGTTGTCAAGAACATCGTTCTGTCACTCATCGCACTGTGAACGGTCGTTTTCGACCGCAAAATGTGTGGAAATCAGTGCCCCCCGGGAAAGAGGTGGCGTCATTTATGTCCTTTTAAATCACCCCGCGAGGCCTTTTCATGCCTATTGTGAGAAAGATTTTTCTCGGCTACTCATAAGGAAACAGTGTGATTTCAAAGCTGTTTGTCTCGGTTTATACCTCCGTCGCAAAGGCGTCAAAAGAGGGGGTGAAATATCGGTAAGAAGGTCAGTGACGACCTTTTCATCGAGTCATCGCGTGACACTTCCACGGCGGCGTTGGGCAGAATTGTGATGAAATTTGTTGCCAATGACATGTCATTAATCCCCTCCCCGTGCTCCCCCGCCTTACGGCTCAAATGAGCCTCCAAAGTGTGGCCTTCTTTTCGCATGTCGACACCTATCTGTCTGATGCGTCCCCGAGACCGAGACCGACTACTCAGGACGGCGCGCTTTCGCAATATTACAGGGGCAGGTTGTAAACATCACTGGGCCAAATTCCAAAATCATTCGAAAAAATGATCCATTAACTTTGTTGCAGGCTGTAGACTCCCATTCGAGACGTCAATTCATCCAGTTTTCGACATTCCACTGTTTCCTTAAATCGCTTATCCAAAATACGAGAATGGTCTCACTAGAAAGGACGTGGTAAATGCCCTCTGTAATTGTGCAGTCCACTTCGGAAAGTCCCTAAATCCTAAAATCCCTTTCTTCAAACCTGTATAAATACCAGGCATCATGCAGTCTCAAAGTACTTAAACAAACAATTTTGTTTAGAATTACCCAATACCCTCAGAAAAGAAGACACTGCATAACAGAATTTCTGTCCTAATTTCAGTTAAATTCAATTCGTACAATAGACGAGAAGCAACAAATTTTCTGCAGACAAAACACTCCGAACGTTTGATGGAGGGCGATGCACCGAGATAATTTGACACGTATTCCGGCGCCGGATACCTTCTCTTTAGTAAATATTTAACTGATAGCAGAGCCAGGTGAGGATGGCGCGCCAGAAGAGAGGCATTCACACAGATCGTACTTTATTATTCATGTCTGTAATCCTGAAATCTCCTCCTCGCTGACAGCAGGTTTCAGAGGCGGGCCTGCAAGAGATTACGACAAATCCTCTCCAGTCGCAAAGGATTACCACCGGCGGGTAGGTGTAAATACCGGCCCGGCAGCATGGCTGACGATTTTATGAATTCAGCGCTTCTGCGTGAGCCCAGTTCGTGCCGAGAAACTGTTTTATAATTAATAGAATGGAACTAGGAATATTCCTGCAGTCACACGCAAAATAAATTTAGCCAAGCGAAGCAGCTGAGCAATTTCTGGATCTCATTTCTTAAGAGTATGTCCTTGATTGAAACTGTATCCTCATTTAACTGCTGCGACATGGAGTCGTTAATAGGGTTATGTGTTACCACGAGATAGGATTTTAGACTTGCACAGATATTAAGAAAATTTCAAGATATTCCATTCAAATTTTGCATACATGTTTTCTTATGGTGCCCAGTTACTTAGTTTCCTTTATTTTAATTGTTTCTTTGGTGTATACCTCAATGCTGCACGGATGATGATGACTGCTATTCATGATTGGTAAGTTGCTGGGAAACTGTTGACACCAATTCAAACCACTACTTGCGATTCTTAGTTCCAGTGTTGGAATAACTGTAATAATAAGGAGAATCTAGTACTTTCGATTAAGGATGTGTGCAGTTTTTCTCCAAGCACACTTAGTATTCATAGTGGTTTCCCTCGCGATACCATGCGGGGGGGGGGGGGGGTACACCTTATTCCCTCCTCTTGAAAATCTTTTAATCTAGTCAGTCTAAAATTTTGAAAGAAATTTTTATTTTCTGAATGAATTATTGTACCAGATTCTATATATGTTTTAAATTTTACAGTTAAACAAAAATATAAGATTGAGTATTAGATTCCACTTCCAAAGTGAATGTCATAGTCAATATTTTCATTTTCTCATCCTTACTTACACCCTAAAATCTCTTTTTGAAACACGTTGAGACTAAAAATAAGCAATAATGAAGTTCATTTGCATTTTTAATTTTTTGTAGAGGCCATGGAGTCGGTATTATACGTTACTGAAAGTGCATTGGAATTGATAAGAGTGTACCAAGAGATATTTTCAGGTTCTAGACCCTACTTACACATCAGTACCCCAATCAAAGGATATTATTGATGTGATTCAACAACAATTAACTTATTTCAAAAAACTTTTTAGGTACTTCCCCTTGGGTTCGGGAGGACGACGGTTCAATCCCGTCTCCAGCCATCCTGATTTAGGTTTTCCGTGATTTCCCTAAATCGTTTCAGGCAAATGCCGGGATGGTTCCTTTGAAAGGGCACGGCCGATTTCCTTCCCAATCCTTCCCTAACCCAAGCTTGCGCTCCGTCTCTAATGACGTCGTTGTCGACGGGACGTTAAACACTAACCACCACCACCACCACTAGTTCCCCTTGGGAATGCGAGTTATGGAAAATTAAGTTTTATTACTAGGCTTAAATATTACATGAACCAATATTGTTAAGAAGATGTAGATGTCTGAAATATCACCAATATTATTCGGTCTGCAGATGGAATACACAGAAACACAATATGAAATTGGATCCACGCATCTGAGTGCTGCTGTGGACTGGATGAACATTGTCAGTAAACGAAAGATAATTTAGAGCATGTGCACGGGCTACCTCAAGTAACATTGATACCCATAATAGTCGATAACCAACTAAACACATAATACTCGTTTTCAAGAAGCGAAATTTTGCGATTGTGAGAGTATTTTTCCGTGCGGTTAACGATTTTTATCAAATATATTTTTCTTTCTTAACAGGCATGGTGTAATTCTTTGAACAGTATTCGACCGCCCTTGGGAATGTGTGATCGGGGATTCACGCTGACATTTTCAGTGGAACTTCTAGATGATGAATGGGGCAGAAGTGGTAAATATGAACACCACCACTTCTGGCCCACCGAGACTACGCTCCTTTATCCTTTATTTTCGTGGTACTGGACGTAAACCAGCATCGCTTCCGTAGTGTCTTTTCTTTTATTTTTTTTTAGCAGATTTGCATTTATATATTTGCAAATGCTATGTCACTGCGTTCGTCTCTTTAATATTCCTCTAGTACCTTTTAAAAACTGCAGTAATTCTTTCTTATTCCTTTTTATTACATCATCTTTGGACCACGTTATTTCGAAACAGATTCTTCCCTTCTATCTTTATCTTCGTCCAGTCCTTTATCATTGTTTCATCACGCAAAATTTTTCGCTCCTGCGTCCATGATGTTGTCTTCCTGGATCTGTGTTTGCTCTGGAATTCTACGGCAGACTCGATTTTTGAAGAAAACGTTGCCTTATTGAAATTATCTGTTTCTTCCATCCTCGTTTTTTTTCGAAACTCCTTTTGACCTCTTAGATTTGGCATAGTTTTCGTTTCGGGCACACAAGAAACTGTAGCATCTATGTGTGAATTTCTCCTTGTCGATTCTACACCTGCCTGTGTCTGAGACCCTTTCTTCCTGGATAGACATTTCTTGTTTCACACATGCTTCCGATCTTAGAATGTAGCCTAACATAGAGCCACTGTCGTATCCGAATACCACAAATCTGGATATTTCACAGTTCGACCAGGCCACCAAATGGAGATTAACAATAAGATCCCTTTCCAACTTTGTCACGTTGTGGTAACTCTGTCTTACACGTATACGCGACGTATGAGTGTCATTCACAGCAATCACTCAACATCTGGCACTGTTTACGGTTTTTATATATGCTACCGGCACTAGTAACAACACTAAAAACGAAAAACGTTGATGTGCTGTTTTGGCAGCCCTACAGAATTGCAACTCCAATCATTTACTTACCTGTCGCTGATGTATACGGAGTTACATTGACATCTGACCATGTCATCTGGGTGAATCACCTTTTTTGAATGGACATGTGTAGTCAGGCACCTAGCAAGAGACCTTTTCTCTAGGCGGCACATGTAGCTGCAAGTCTTAGGTGAGCACTGCAACACAGAAACCAGACAGTAGTTGACTGGTGGTTTGTAGGGTGCCGTGCGGCTTGAGACGCCGTGTCACGGATTGCGCGGTCCCTCCCGCCAGAGGTTCGAGTCCTCCCTCGGGCCTGGGTGTGTGTGTTGTTCTTAGCATAAGTCACTTTATGTTAGTTTAGGTAGGGTGTAAGTCTAGGGACCGGTGACCTCAGCAGTTTGGTCCCTTGGCAATTCACACACACTTAAACATTAAAAAACTTGTAGGGCGGTTCGAAAAGTCATTATTTTGCCTTGATTCAAATGATAGGTGGTGACGAATCCACTGAAGGCCCAATAAGACATTTAACTCCCTGCGTTAGGGCAGGGGAGGGGGGGACTCGTATGTCAGGCCATGAGTGGTTTTGTGGTATTTTGCTGGCCGGCCGCGGTGGTCTCAGGGTTCTAGGCGCGCAGTCCGGAACCGTGCGACTGCTACGGTCGCAGGTTCGAATCCTGCCTCGGGCATGGATGTGTATGATGTCCTTAGGTTAGTCAGGTTTAAGTAGTTCTAAGTTCTAGGGGACTAATGACCACAGCAGTTGAGTCCCATATTGCTCAGAGCCATTTGAACCATTCGTATTTTGCTGGTGTTTTTCGCAGCATGACTTGGGCGCATTCATTCAGTTTACCATGACCTACGATGTTTAATTCAGTATTTTCGGTGAGCAAGTATTGCCATTTTGTGGTCACCTTCTTGAGTATGCCTTAGGCACTACTGTCTTCAGAGGTTACAACACATGTGTCCGCAGTACTGAACGCTTACGTTCCTGGCTTAGCGAACACTCGAGATCCCAAACACCTCTAGGTGGTCACTAAATTACACCATATTAACACCACAGGAAATATCTGGGGCGATTAAAAAAGGCGAATGAGAGGTAGTAGTAAACGTGCCTGCAAACTGGCAGCTCCATAGGATTTACACTGATCAGACAGAACATAATGACCACCGGCTACTATCAGTGTAAACCCGTCCAGTTGATAGCTGCGTCATCTGGCAAGGAATGGCTGCTAGTGAGACACACGCACTGTGCATATAGTATCAGTGGGCCTGCTGTCCTTATGTAGAGTGGGGAAGGCACGCGATCTATTTGACCGATGTCAGATTGTGACAGCCTGAAGGCTCGGCACTAACATTTCAGAAACTGCGCGACTTGTCGGGTTTTCGGGGACTGCTGTAGTGAGTGTCTCCAGCACGTGGCAGAAGAAAGGCGAAACTACGTCCAAGGATCGTAGGGGTAGAGAGGACACTTTTCACTAGAGATGTAGACTAGTAAAACAGGACAGGTGGCGAACTGTGGCGGAACTAACATCAGACATTAATGGTGGGCAATGACAAGTGTGTCTGAGCACACACTGCACCGAACGCTCCTAACGATTGGCCTCTGCGCCCAACAACTCATGCATGTTCAATTGTTTATACCACGACATCGGAAACTACAATTGAAACGGGCACCTGGCCATCGGCACTGGACGTTGGCGCAGTGGCAGAGCGTTGCATGGTCTGATGAATCCCGATACTTTCTTCACAATGCCGATGGGAGGGCGTGAATATGTAGTTTTCCAGGGGAACCACTTTTTGACACCTGTACGGCGGTACAGAAACAAATTGGAGGCGGCTCCGTCATCTACATCTACATGACTACTCTGCAATTCACATTTAAGTGCTTGGCAGAGGGTTCATCGAACCACAATCATACTATCTCTCTACTATTCCACTCCCGAACAGCGAGCGGAAAAACGAACACCTAAACCTTTCTGTTCGAGCTCTGATTTCTCTTATTTTATTTTGATGATCATTCCTACCTATGTAGGTTGGGCTCAACAAAATATTTTCGCATTCGGAAGAGAAAGTTGGTGACTGAAATTTCGTAAAACGGTCTCGCCGCGACGAAAAACGTCTATGCTGTAATGACTTCCATCCCAACTCGTGTATCACATCTGCCACACTCTCTCCCCTATAACATGATAACACAAAACGAGCTGCCCTTTTTTGCACCCTTTCGATGTCCTCCGTCAATCCCACCTGGTAAGGATCCCACACCGCGCAGCAATATTCTAACAGAGGACGAACGAGTGTTGTGTAAGCTGTCTCTTTAGTGGACTTGTTGCATCTTCTAAGTGTCCTGCCAATGAAACGCAACCTTTGGCTCGCCTTCCCGACAATATTATCTATGTGGTCCTTCCAACTGAAGTTGTTCGTAATTTTAATACCCAGGTACTTAGTTGAATTGACAGCCTTGAGAATTGTACTATTTATCGAGTAATCGAATTCCAACGGATTTCTTTTGGAACTCATGTGGATCATCTCACACTTTCAGTTATTTAGCGTCAACTGCCACCTGACACACCATACAGCAATCTTTTCTAAATCGCTTTGCAACTGATACTGGTCTTCGGATGACCTTACTAGACGGTAAATTACAGCATCATCTGCGAACAATCTAAGAGAACTTCTCAGATTGTCACCCAGGTCATTTATATAGATCAGGAAGAGCAGAGGTCCCAGGACGCTTCCCTGGGGAACACCTGATATCACTTCAGTTTTACTCTATGATTTTCCGTCTATTACTACGAACTGCGAACTTTCTGACAGGAAATCACGAATCCAGTCGCACAACTGAGACGATACCCCATAGCTCCGCAGCTTGATTAGAAGTCGCTTGTGAGGAACGGTGTCAAAAGCTTTCCGGAAATCTAGAAATACGGAATCAACTTGAGATCCCCTGTCGATAGCGGCCATTACTTCGCGCGAATAAAGAGCTAGCTGGGTTGCAAAGGAGCGATGTTTTCTGAAGCCATGCTGATACTGTTGTACTGTTGAATACATTCTCGTGGGCATCCATGGGTTCAATGGAGGTCTCTCAAGGCACCAAGATGGCCAAGGGGTATCCTACATTGGTTGCATAGCACGTACACCTCTTCATGACGATCATGCTTCGCGACGCCAGTGCCATTATACAAGGTAATGCGCCATGTCACAAGGCCAGGAGTGTGATGGAGTGCTTCGTGGAACACAGTGGCGAGTCGAGTTCAAATTGATGTAATGCCCCGCCCCCCTCCCTCTGCCCCTAGTTTGCCAGACCTGAACCCGATCGAACACATCTGAGATGACTTGTGTGTGCAGATATGGTGCCGACACCTTCCAGCGACCTACCAAGGCCTCGTTGCTTCCACGCCACGAAGCGTCGTCACTGTTATCTGTGTCAATGATGGACAAACCGGCTATTATATAGGTGACCATTATGTTCTGGCTGATCAATGTAATCGTCAGTGGGTGGCTTCAACTGGATGTGGCTTCCATCACTGAATCTTTGAGTACTTACTGTTCATGAGTTCCTCTGCTGAATAATAAACAGACTGGAAATTGTTATTTTCGGTCAATGTCATGAACGTCCCCTCTTAACGCAAGAGGGGGTGTCACTCAGTATTAGTGACAAATCTCCTAGGAGGTGACTAAGCCTTTCATCTGGTGTGCCTACAGCCTACAAACCATTGGTAACTAAAAGTTCGGTGACAATATGAAAACAGATGGTGTGAAAATAAGTTGCAATTCCCACACAGTCACTACTTACAAGCAAATGCGCAGAAAACTGGACATGAAATGTCAAAATTACTGTACAAGGAGAGTTGTAGCAGAAATATAAAAAATGGCATACTGTTTTGTTACAAGCACTCCTATTTTTCCAGCCAGTTTGTCCTTTCTTTAGTGAAAAGACTGGCAATTACATCTGGTGTGAAACGGTGAGTCCAAAGCGCTATTACTTGTGCGTGAGAGCCTCGCTGCTCTGCTACGTGAACAAAGACTGTGTGACTCTTCTCAGTGTGCGAGAGAACAGCGCCGGAGAGAGGGTGGAGGGGGGGGGGGGATGGGGAGAGGGGCAGTGGGCGGGGCCTGAGCGCAGCTTGTGAGGAGATTACGCCTCCCTTGTCGGAAGTGCACCGGGCGCCAGGGCGTGCTGCAAGGCGCCCAGACTACACCCGGCTCGCCTGTTTTCGCGCCGGAACGGAGTTGCGAGAGGAGATGGGAGATGTCGTGCCGGGCGGAAGGCGCGAAGGGGCGGGCTGCGAGGTGGCTGGAGCCCTGAGGTGGAGGCTGGCTGGAATGAGGCACCGCCCGCGGCTTCGTAAGTGAAAGTCACGCCGCTCTTGATGGGCCAGCAGTTTGTCTTCCCTACCGCAGACTTGGCGAGCGTCGGCTACCCGCTGACGTGAGAAGCCGTTCTGCATGGCTTTAGCACAAGCCCTGGCACTGATCTGTCTTTACTCAGGAACTCGTGAGCTACTTACTCTCCTGATATTAACGGCGTATGAAGCGAGGAGTCGGTGGGTGGAGCGACTGACCAACCCACTTCCCTTCCACTTCAAAGTATTGGGCGGGGACAGAGGAGGTGTAGGGTAAGATTGGGTTTCGTCCCGCTAATTCACTTAGAGGTTTACGTGAGCTACAAGCAGAAGCAAATATGCGACTATGTATATGTGGTGCCTGTTCTTTCGGACTGATATTGTAGCACACAGTAAGTCTGAATTCCCGTTGATGAGTGTTCCGAAAGCAAAGTAGATGTTATGTCTTCAATTATATGATGTCATTCTCAAATGTAAAGGAACGAATATGTTTCCAAGAAAAAGGACTTATAAAATTGGGTCCATGTTAACTACTTTAATATTGATGTAAGTAAACTGTTACTCTTTGTAGAACAACGTAGTGCCAACTGCCCAACTTATCCCCCAAACTGTTAGTATATCTGTGAGCGTAACGGCTTTGATGAAAGATGGTGGTGGTTAGTATTTAACGTCCCGTCGACGACGAGGTCATTAGAGGCGGAGCGCAAGCTCGGGTTAGGGAAGGATTAGGAAGGAAATCGGCCGTGCCCTTTCAAAGGAACTATCCCGACATTTGCCTTAAGCGATTTAGGGAAATCAAGGAAAACCTAAATCAGGATGGCCGGAGACTGGATTGAACCGTCGTCCTCCCGAATGCGAGTCCAGTGTGATAACCACTGCGCCACCTCGCTCGGTTTTGATGAAAGACTTATATCTAATTTACACTAGACGAATTCAGCGAGTAGGTTCGCTTGCCCTCTACTAAAAAACTAGTTGGTACGTCACTGCCTGTTCTACTGATATAGAATTGGCTCCGGAATAGCTTCGCACTGGACCAGTTACTTGCTACGTAATTGACCTTTTCGCTGAAATTCACGTAAGGGCTTTATTGTTTTGCGAGCCAACTAATGGAAATTTAACAGAGGCAATGACGTATCTCGGGTAACTGGTGTCCAAGATAAAATTAGAATTTTTCTGCTCCACCCCTTCATCCCCATTTTGGATTAATTCTCATCATGCCTAGTTTGCTTGTTATAATCAACACGACTTTATAATGAAGCGGAAGGTACGTATTTCAACATTAATTATTCTATATGACAGAAGTCAAAATATGGATCAGCACACTGTTCAAAGCCTCGTTGTTTAAAACGACGACGTCAATATATTTTTTTTTCGTTTCACTGCGGTTCATTGCAGAGCCGCAACAGACTCTACTCTTTCGTTACATTACCTCATTTGGACTAATAGGCGTGGCAATGTGTAGTAGGCGAAAACAAGAAACAAGCATATCCATACTTATGGAACTGTTGCTCAAAACAGTCTACTCCAGATACCTTCATAATTATCTTCAACACATTTCTTCCTCTTCCAACTTTTGTACACTCCAGTTCAAGTCTTCATTCTTCTCCCTCCCCTTTACTCTTCGTCTTATCCTTTCTTCCACCCAACGTCATTTTTTCCCGAGCGTCACAACCCCCCCCCCCCTCCCCCACAAATCACAACCTCCACCTTCACCTCCCCCCGCCCCCATCCCCAACGGACAGACGCCGAGAGCCTACAACCCGGGCTGCAATATCCTAACTAAGTGGATGAGGAGAAATGAGCATTAAAGACGAATTAATGATGTTTCAGTCGGCAAAAGTCGCAGAATGGACAGCAGGAAATAGCACCATAGGAAGGAAAAGTCATTCAATGCATTATGTTTGGATAAGAGGGTCACATAACACAGATAAATTTCAAGTGTGTAAAGGTAACATTTGGGGTTTATGACTAGACAGGGGTGAAGGGGGGTTGCGACAGACCCCTCCACTGTCGTGACTGTTGGGACACAACAAGCAAAAGTAGGTGATAACCCCAATTCCTCTCCAGAGTCACATTTATATCGATTAGTAATACCCACTTTACTGTGGGAAGGTCAAAACGCGAGATGCTTCCGTTTTATCATCAGCTAGAATCTGTGTCAACGATTCGCCAAGACGTAATCTTTGTCGTAGGTGAAGTGAGCGTAAATATGCTCTGTTGCTACAACAGAGATGAACAGAAAATACTTGTTTTCAACGATGCTATAAGCGTAGTGCATCTTGTTGAACAACGTGGCTTTTATTCAGTTAAAGATAGTTGAGGCAGAACTCATCGTGTTCGCAAATAATTTTGTAAAAGGCTTATTTAGTTACAATGACAGGGTCTGGGCCATTATGTTGTTCTTCGAGTGGATACAGTTGTTTCGTTACACTGTCTTCTTCATCAGCACAATTTCGTCTGTTTGTTCTGCGCTAAATGACAATATGTATGTGTTACACGGAGGTGTAAAATATATGGAAGTATGCTATGTGTGTGCAATTGAAGCAACAGAAAGTGAAATAATTATAACTGTTGTACAGAACGACATTTTACTCTTCCTTTGCTACTAATTTGCTACCCTTGTTATTAATAAGTAAAAGTCGAAACGTTTTAATAACATAATTTCTGGTCTACAACTTTACTGCTCTGGCTGTAACAGATGCTAATAAAATTATAGTATATATTTTAAGTTTAGGATAAATGTCTCTTAAAGCGCAACTGAATAAATGCAATTTTCTTTTTGATAGTTGCATTTCGACTTACGTTACTAAGGCATCTTTAGTATACTGAAATCGAGCATGGTCTCGCACTGTTTTGGACTTGTATTCAGGAGGCTGGCAGTTCAAATCCACAGTTTGTGATCCTAATCTAGGTCTCCTGTTGTTTCCTAAAATCAGTTAAGGTGAATTCCGGGATGATTCCCTTCTATGGGCATGGAAGATTTCTTTTCTCAGTCAGAGCTTGTGCTTTGTCACTAAGGAACGCATTGTTTACGATACGCAATACCCTAATCGTGCTTCTTCCTTTTAAGTGGCATAAAATATAAGGGGCAGTCAAAGGAAAACAGATAACTTGCCACAACAGGATCATGAATGATTCGATTCAACAGTTATCACCACAAGCCCTAAGACATTTATTCCATTGGGGGATGAGACGATCAGTTCCTGTTTTGTAGAAAGCGGTCGGCCGCTGAAGGATCCACAAGCGCATCCACACTTGCACTTCCTCGTCTGAGTAAAACCGGCGTCCACGCCTATCTTTCTCCAGTTCGTCAAAACTGTGAAAATCTCACGGCGAAAGATCTAGGACGTGCGAAGTATGTTGTCTTGTTTCCCAGTCAAATCGCTGAAGCATAGCCTTCGTCCGGTTGGCAGTGTAGGGGTATGAGTCGTGCTGTGCGTATATGACAAATGTAGGAAAATCATTTGAGCGCTATGCGGGAGTTCACCAATTGCAATGGCTGGTGAATGGTAGCATACTAGTCTTTCAGCAATCCATTATCAGATGTTTTCAGTGGCCTTGGACTCTGGAGGATGTGCTGGCCAGGGCAACAGTCGAACACCCTCTGTATCCACGTAGATCAGGCCAGAATGGGCAACCTGTGGTTCTGTGTTTTCTTGTTGGAAAATGGTGGCACGAGTCCCCGAAGTTGTGGTACAGC
Organism: Schistocerca gregaria; assembly: GCF_023897955.1. Classification (NCBI taxonomy): domain Eukaryota; kingdom Metazoa; phylum Arthropoda; class Insecta; order Orthoptera; family Acrididae; genus Schistocerca; species Schistocerca gregaria. Next base: position 463,065,559 of record NC_064921.1, read on the forward strand.
TTCTGCCTTTAACACGTCAGAAACGCAATGTGGTATAATACGTAAAACAGGGAGTCATCTGGACAGAATATGTTGCGCCAATCTCATATCTATTGTTATCGCTGGGTGCGCCAGTGTCAGTGCACTTCTCTAAGCAGTTGCGTCAAGGAAAGCTTCAACAGTCGTTGCTATGCTGGCAACCCGAGGTGCTTAAGATCTTGCTCAGTTCGTCTAGATATTTGTCTTGCTGCAAATGAACCCATTTCCTGACTCAAGGACTGTCATACAGTTCTACGCTGCTGCACAACCTAGGGAACAATACTTGTGTCTTCTCGGGCGCTAGTTCGATGGAGCATTAGGATTGGTGCTGAGTATGGCCTTTCTAAGCCCATTGATTGCACATTCACGTGACTGTCGAAGTGTCAACACCAATACAATCTGAACTGTTGTGGAACAATATTCCGAAATCTCGATAAACGGCGAGCATTGCGCCTTAGAATTATGACACCTCCCGGTGGACTTTTCTGCTTCTTCCATGAGACTTAACTCTGCCTGCTTACCAGCAACCGACATTAAAAAGCGATTTTTGAATGAGCTGTACGTTGGGTACTCTTTCCAGAGACTGCATAGTGTGGATAGTATCACTTCTGCTTAGTTTTTTGTTTTGGGCTGAATTGGTGATCACTGGGATCTACCAGTCTGTTGCATGCTACCCTCATAGTGTCATAATTTTAAAAACCTACTACTGCTTAGCTAGCCACATGAACCAACGCCGGTTCACTGCCTCTCCTCTTGATATCTCCCGTTGGTCTCCGTTGTTGGCCATGTTCTCGTGGTCTCCTAGGGTCTCGAGATCTCTCTTGACTTCATCCACCCATCTGACATTTGGCCTATCAACAGGTCTCGTACCTTGCGACTTTGCTTCTAGCTCTGCCTTCACCGTCCTTTCTTGTCGTTTCAGTACTTGTTCCAGCCATTCATATCCTCTGCTCTTTGTTACAGCTATCTTATCTTACTTAATTATTTACTTACTTACTACGTTGGCCACACAAACCACAATCGGTCTTTGTGCTCTCCAGTCAGCCTCCTTCATCTTCCTCAGTCAATGTCTTCTTCTCCAGCGCCGACCAGTGTGGCCGAGCGGTTCTAGGCGCTTCACTCTGGAACCGTGCGACCGCTACCGTCGCAGGTTCGAATCCTCCCTCGGGCATGGATGTGTGTGATGCCCTTAGGCTAATTAGGTTTAAGTCGTTCTAAGTTCTAGGGAACTGATGACCTCAGATGTTAAGTCTCATAGCGCTCAGAGCGATTTGAACCATTCTTCTCCAGCTAGTCCCATCATACTCATATCCTTTCTGATCCCATCAGTCCATCCTTCTGTGGCCTCCCCTTCGCACTGTTGCCTCTGATGTCATCTTTTACCACCTGCCTGGTGATGTGGCAATGTGGATGCATTACGTGCCCATACCACATCAATCTCTTCTCTTTAATCACACCCACAATGTCCAGCGATTTATACGGCTCCTATACTTCGGAGTTTTCCTCTTTCTCCACTTATTCATCCTTTACTGGTACAAAAATCTGTCTCAGGAGAGCATTCTCAAATGTCAGTAGTTTTATTTCTAGTTACACCTGTATTTTTCGCAGACCACGTCCCTTGTCCTTATATGACGATTGGTTTTATTGCTATCCTGTAGTTTCTAATCTTCCTGGGTCTTCATAGAAGCCGAGACTTGAGCAACTTTATGAGTGCGAACTCTGACGTGTTTCCAGCTTCAGTCTTGCATTCATTTCCTGGTTTGTCTCACTCCTTACACTGAGTATTGATTGAAGGTATTTTAACTCTTGAGGCCTTCCAAATAAACATCTGTCTTACCAGCCTGCTCTCATTTCCTCTTCGATTTCTATTCTTGCAATTTGAACCATATCTTGCTCATTTTGTGATATTAAAACTACGTCATCTACATAGGTCAAGGTGTTGATCTCTGTATTCCTGTCTCCAAGCTTTGTATCTTTCCCAGTGCTCTTTCCAAAACCGGATTAAACAGATGGTGGAATGGGCAGTCTCCCTGACGCATTCCAGACCTCAGTTATCACATCTGGTTAATTAAATAGGGTGCGTTTTTTTTTCATTCTTCTAAAATTTCCGTTTTCTGACGCAGGCACAAAGATTTTTCTCTATAAACATGATTTTATGCAGTGGACAATGTAATATCACAACATAGCTAGTTTTCCGGTTGTATCGTCCGCCAAATACGTTTGTGGCCTATGATGCAAAAATATCTAGAGCTGGCCCTCGTCTTGCGGTGACCACCTGCTCGTTCCCGGTTTCCAGCAGCGGGCACCATCAGCCTACTAGGACCGCAGCTCGCGACCCCCACACCCAGCCCACCCCAGCGCATCCCATCCTGGCGTCCGCTGCGCCCTCTCCACTGTACTGGGCACGGCCACGCGCCGCCTGCCCGACGCGCAATTGTTTTTCACACGTCACTCCGTATCATTTAATTTAACACCGTGCGCAGAGATAACAACGTTACGCGGAGCCGCGGGAGGGACGCGTCATTTTGAAATTCACAGTGGCCGCACAGGGCCGCCATGCCGTTATTAAAAATTTCCGCATTTAAAATGGCAGAGCGGTTGGCGCGCCGCTTGCAGCTCCGCTGCTCAGAGCGGAAAACTTGTTTTCCCAGCTAACACACGGCAGCTGGCTCTTGCTCGAGGTATATATATATACGTATATGAAACTCTGTGCTATCCCACATGACACTGATGAAGTTTTCGTTTAATGCAGGTACTCGCCGATATATCTAAAAGTGTTCCAATCAATCACTGGAAGTAGGCGGAGTGAATTCGTCGAAAACTACTGGCGCTGCGAATGTGATTTCCCCTGTAATTTTCAAAGCTCGAACTGCAGCCTGAAATGCTGGTGCTCCGCGATCTAAACTGGTAGCTGAGCTGGCGAGGACCACATAAGTGGCCATACAGGAAAATATGCTACGCATAATCGACATTAGTACCACTGACTACCAGAGGTAACCACCGCTAACATACATCGAAAGTAAGTTCTAGTAGACAGACAAAGGAGCCTTGCTTACTTTATCCCTGTGCTTTTTACTAAAGAATGAGCAGCACCCATGCAAAACTGAAAACCCTTCGTCGCTGTTTAGGAGTTCGTGCCATAATTTAATCTGGAAGTATTCCCGTCAACACCCTCCTGATTACTGGAAGTCAAGACCCAGATCTTCTTATTGTTATACTTCGCTTGATTGCCAGTATCGAGACAGCGTCCCATCGTCGCCTATATGTCTGTTTGCAGAAAGCCGCAGTTGCAAGTGATGCACTTGACTTGGATGCACCTAGAACGGACCTCGGAGGAAGGTAGGGAAATACACTTAATAAAATTCATAATTCAATTGCTCTAACACCCCAGTGTAATAGATGACATGCTGCACTGATACAAACTTATAAAAGATTTCAGCAGGAAGCCACAGGTCCTAACAATATAAAGTACACAATAACGTAATCTAAAGAACAAAAAGCTTCCACAAATTCCTCACCTAGATAAACTTTGTATTTATGTATGCCAGAAAAAAATTAAAAAAAAACCTGCTGTCGATGCCACAACTATGCAGAAATGTGATTGTGGACAATACTAAACAAAAATTGTGTTCTTACAAGAAGGTGGCACCTCTTTATTTCATGACTAAACAAAGGATGTAAAATGGGTCTGTTGGCACATCTGAAGGAATATTCACATCGCAAAAAAGTCTGAAGAAAAAGACATGTGATGAAAAATGGATAGTGACTTAGTGAACTTTATCAGATGCCTCGATGAGACCTTTGGACACGCAAATAAAGTAGTGATACAGTGAAATAAGTATCACTGCAACTAATACACACACAAATAATGATTCACATTTCTCCACTAAATAATAGTATACATTCTCTGTGGACGATACATATCACATTTCTGTCGGCCGTATGTAACATACCTTAGTGACTTTGTTATTTTACCTTTCCGTTATTAACGTCTATCTTGCTCTCGGAATTGTGTAAGCGATGTTTAATATGTATGTTTCTACATAAGAAGAGTAAAAGTAAATCTTGGGTGAATCTTTTAGAAATTTGTCATTAATTATATAGAACGACTAGCATTTTGTAACAAAATTACGCGTGTTTGTATGTCACAGTAAAGGCGACTGTGCAGCAGCTCACACAGCGCCAACGTCACGCACAAATGTCGCAGTACATGGAAACCCCACTTGAATATGTGAATTGTTTTGTGAAATGCGTCGTGCCAGAACTGAATAAAAGAAAATCATAATTGGCAACAGCACAATCTAATTTAAAACAAATAAAACCATTAAATAAGTATTGATTCAAATTTTAAATTAAAATTCCTACAGGCATTGACTACAGGATTATAGAGTTATTATGAGACCATTTACGTCCCGCTATTATCTATTTAGTACGCCTGTGTCACAAATATTACTAATTCATTCATATACGGTGCCCAGGGACAGTGTGAGAGGCGCCACGTGTATATTACACAAAATACGTTTACATTGCTTACATTGACTGATTTGCTTATACTGGTTTTCTGGTTAGTAACACAAACCATTCAGTACTGAGTCCGTAAGTGTGGGTTTGAGTATCAGATTTCAAACCCGGCAGCCAATTTTCGCTCCACGTAAATTCTCTGCTGCATTTGAGCAGTGAATGGGCTGTCAGTCTGGTAATTTCTTTCTAAAGTATTTTGTAATGCGGATGAGTAGGAAAAAGAAGTGAAATACTTAGCACAAAATTTTCTTTTGCGTTATTTAATGAAGGACATGTTTATTGGGTCTTTCTTAGATAGAATCAGATATGCCTACATAAATGATGACATATTCGCTGTTTTACGGGGGAGCTTCAGAAAGTGTGTTACAAGTACACACGCAAGAATGACACAGTTATATGACACCATTTTTCAGCATGGTCACCAGGTCTCTGCAAATAGTGGTAGGAATATTCTACCAGTCGTTTAATTTCTCAACAACAGAAATAGACTAGTATGTGATGGAGCCATTCGATAACCGCTGAATTAACGTTCTCATCGCTGGAAATTTACTTCACACAACGACACGTTCTTTCAGCTTGGCTCGCATGGTGCAAGATCTGAACTGTACTGCGGATGAGCGTCACTCACGTCTGTGTGACCTTCGTTATATCGTGGTACAATTACACTTTTTCAGAGCCGGACATTTTATTTGGTCTAGATACAGCGAGAATTTTTTGGAGAACGTGTATAATTAAAACGTTTTGCAAACGAAAATTGTACTGTCCCGTGTACTTCAGAACACGTTCCCAGATGCCGCTCCATTTCACTTCCACACTGTGTGGCACCTGTTATCCTTACCGCAGCAGAACTGTCTCTGCAGCAAACCCGTAACATTTAGTGTCTTGTACCAGTTGAACAATGCTCTTAACTTGTGGCACGTGTAACTTACTTTCTGAAGTTCCTATGTGACAAAATAGAAATGCTTAGCAACAAACAAGTATCCTGCGTAGTTGGGTAAAGCATTAACCGATGTAACCTGCTCTCTGTCTCTACAATCAGCACCTGATGACATAACGTCCATTAATTCTGTGCACAGGAAAACGTAATGGCTATACTCATTCGAAAATTTTACTGTCGCACCAAGATTAGAAAGTAATAGGGTACAAGTCTGTTCCACCTATGACCACTTCTCACCTTTTCCACAATCCTTTTGATCTGTGTGAATCAAGTAAATCATTTTCACACACATTACTTGACTTGGATAATAGTTTGAGCATCTATTTTTCAACAATCTCGTCCTTCTCCTTCTTATAAGTTGAGTGATAACCACAAGGAATCCATATTCTTTTATTACTACGAAAAGGACTTATAAAGTTACTAATAACCAAATTTCTATGTGCTCACGAAAATGGAAAAAAAACTGATTTACAGTTACCGTTTGGTTATAGCAGCTGGTGCTCGAAGCACCGATATTTAATCGACATAGCTTTCGATTGAGTACACACAGGAGCAGAAATCGATTTCCAAGATTCAATTCTAGTCTTGCACAAGTTGTGGCACATGGAAATATAGGAATATAAGGACGAAACTTGGAATTCTACATCAGCAAAGGACAGTCGTTAGACTTGAAACTGCTGGAAGTACTGTGTCACGCCATCGGATTTCGGGATATGCAAACTGTGTAAATAAAGCTACAACATGCAATTTTCAAACGGAACACTGGCTTACGTTCAGTAAAAAAGCACATCGCGTCATGAAGATCGGACGCCGTTTCCTCTTTTCAACATCCTCTTCTCTCGTGACTCGGTATTCAGAAATGAACGAATATGGCTGGTTCACGTGATACATCCTCGCGATGTATGAATTGTCGCTCTGGGAAGGATGACTTCCTATAGGATGATTTCCTATAGGGTACTGGGACTCCCAGTGAACACGACGAGTAGTAGTGTGTGACTACGGTACTACAGTTGAATATCGTGAGTAGTTACTCTAATGTCCCACCATCCCCACGATATGTAGACTGACTCGGAGAACGATACTATTTGTTGTATTTGTTGGACACATAATGATGCATTTGGCGATTGCGATGCTGCGGTCGCAGCAAACACGTCACATGAGGAGTGCGCTGGGAGAGGATCGAGTTTTCCGAATCCACAGAAATTTGATAGTCTTTACATGTGCTAGAATGTCATGAATTATATCTCGCCTTCCGGTATATAACCTTTACCAGTAGATAAAATTTATTCCTCTCCGTCGCGTATACTTTATGAGCAGATCCCAAATACTTAGAAAATCTTGTCCAGTCCTGGTGGTGTTTCAATGCATATACCAACAAATCTACCCTTCCACCACATTCACACCCGCATACTTTATTAGAAGGAACTTCAACAGGTTCCCTCTTCCTGACCCAGAAAGTCGTCCTGACATTTAGCCATTCCATCAGCTATAGCCGTACCCTACGCATGTTTTACTTAGATTGAGGCTGAAATTCCTCTCCCAGCATCCTGATCTATCCCAACTCTTCCTGTTCTGGCCTCCATTTAGACAACCTATTTACTAGCTTAAAACTATCTCCTCCATTCCATATGTAACGACCCGTTTGTCTGCATTGTGCTATTGTCTCTCATTGCTCCATCCTTCCTTCACACAGAGGATTTTCTTGGAGCTATCTCCGAGGGTTTTGCCAGATTCGTCATCGTAACAATCAACCATCACGATCACCATCACTATCACCGTCACCATCACTTCCTGGTTATATTCATCTTCATCTTGATTATCTCAGTACTAACCACACAATCTTCTTACTGACTTTTATCGTAAATCACTTAATTTTGGTTACACCTGTTGGCGTAGTAATCGATTTACTGCAGGAATTCTTATACGTAATGATAGTGCATCTCTCGTACGCGAACCAAGGTAGCGAGATGGTAGCCGTGGTGACGCACGATATTGTAGATATGATGATAGCGGTGAACATAGATTAGAGATTAGCTGTTAGATTGCGCCAGCGGTGCAGAATCCTTACGTAAAGGAGACGTATCGTGTATTTATTGGCGACGTTAACTCCACAAACTTTGTATCAACTCTGTTACTGATTTCAGTTAATGAATGTCCTGTTTTCCCCATCCGTGCCTGCGTTAATCTGTTATTGGAAAATAAAATTTAATGTAGTCGTATGTGGATGTTTTCAATCATGAAGAAATTTTTTAATATTTTTGTCTTAATACTCTGAAAGTTGTATGTATACGTTTTGAAATAATTTACTGGAGAGGAGTAACATGAAATGAAGGTAATTAAATTTAATATTCGTTGCACACAGTATATTTACCGTACCAAAGTAGTGCACTTCAAGTCACTTAGGATCATGGGACATTCTACATGTAACTTGTAAATGTGTGTGAGATTCGAAACAGTTTTGTGAACCATGATACTGAACTGAATGAAACGTCAAGTACTAGTTCTAAAGGCCATTGTAAGAAAGAGCAAGGAAGAGAAAGTCGATGTCACATCTACAGTGACGTCATTACATACGCAGTCCAACTATTGTTTTGAGATGACATTATACAAGAAACAGACCTGGCAGTCAGCATTAAGTGAATTACTGTTATAATGAAAACCACAAACCAGTACTTTGTATGGGGTACTTAAACTTCACTACACCAATATGACAGTGTGATGTTTCATGTACTGCACTTACACAAACAATGAGCTCATTATATGTATAAGGTAAGGTCCACTGGAAAAGCGTGGAGTGGACTATCGGACAGGACCACTTCGAAGGAATCTTTTTAACGTATGTATAGACTCAGCTAATGGTAAAGTTGAGATCTTAAAACCACTCTTTTCAAATAGTACTCCTTTGTCTTCTCTATTGCATCAACTCACTCGGTAACAGTGATTAAGACACTGTGACCACACACAGCGAATAAAATGTACGGATTCATTCCTCACGAAAAAGGGCTGAACGTGCGACTACAACGGGTCATACTGATCAACTTACAGAGTACCACTGTTCTTCCCGCGCCCGGGTTCCCGGGTTCGATTCCCGGCGGGGTTAGGAATTTTTTCTGCCTCGTGATGGCTGGGTGTTGTGAGTTGTCCTTAGGTTAGTTAGGCTTAATTAGTTCTAAGTTCTAGGGGACTGATGACCATAGATGTTAAGTCCCATAGTGCTCAGAGCCATTTTTGAACCACTGTTCTTACGAGAGGTTCGTGAGACCGACGCTTTCAAATCGCTGCAATATGTTTTAAGTCCTCCTCCCATGAGACTGAGAAAGATAGCTGATCCTAAGGTTGATTAGATTAGTATTAGTCAGACATTATTATCATCAGCAATAAAGAACTGACGTATAAAAATATTTAAATTATTTTTATAATGATTCAAACATTGCTAACAAATTACTGGCGTCGGATTTTTCACACATCCAGAATTAAAGTTTCACTCTGCAGGAGAGTATGATCCGATATGAAATTTCCTGGCAGCTTAAAACTGTGTGCAGAACCGACAGCTGAACTGGAGACTTTTTCTTTCGCAAGCAAGTGCTCTAGAGCAGTGGTTTCCAACCATGTGGTAATTACCCTGTGAAGGGTAAAATGAAATTTTCTGAGGGGTGAAAAGAAAAGAGTCGTGAAATAGGTTTGGTGGATGTAGTATGTAAAGAACATCTTCTTCAAATAGTCCACAGACTGCACACATACTATGCACTTTGTACCATCCAGACACATATATAATATCTGCTTAAATAGCACATGAAAATGCCCCCTCCTAGTTGTAGGGAGTTCCCGCAGTAGATTAGAAGTTGCATCATTATTCAATTCGGAACAGATAAACGAAGTAATTGGAAGTAAAAAAAACAGTAAAAATGTAATGGCTGTTATATTACTGTAGGACGTATTATTAATATTATTGTTGGTGGTAGTGGTTTGACATAAAACATTGTCAGCCTAAAGTATTCCAATTTCTACCACTTCTCAAGTAAGTCGTTCCGCTATCAAGTGATTTAGAAACAATAAGTGCAGTACACACATTTCAACTCGTTTAATTGTAAATGGGGTGCAGGGTCGGGACGAAGAAGGTGTCATTATGGAGAGGAATGCTGCAGAGTAAGCATGTTTTGTAAAAAGTGTCAATGAGGATAGTTAGCTTTCTGTACTGAGAAAATGTATGTAGCACTCGCGATGCACTGTGAACTGCACCGTTTTGCAACAAAAAAACGTTGTTCGAACTGAGCAGTATCAGTTGCCTCATTGACTCACTAGTTCATGATTTAATAAAACACCTACAAAAACTAAACGTTATTTATCTTTCACCATTTAAAAAATAAAAAGTTCAGAATATCCTTTTTAATTCTGAACATTAGTTGGGCGCTAATGTTCATGGGCATCTGGGGTGGGGGTCGGACTACCAGTCAGTATATGATTATAATTGGTTATACTTAGCGATAATGGTCTCAGAGAGGTTGGGAACCACTCCTTTAGAGCAGGGTCCCAAGTTCGAGTCTCGGTCCAGCATAGAGTTTTGATCAGCATGAAAGTTTATTACTTCTTATATCTTTAACCACAGGTCGAACAAATTTCGATATTTTTGTCTTTAGTTGCATTAGTTCCGTGTGCGGATCAGCTGTAGCTTGTTAATTTCGGACTTGTGGAACTGAAGAAGGAAACCCTAATGGAATCCCGTTCCACTACCACAGAAGATCCTATAACTGGCGTTTGTATCTACAGGAAAATAGATGGAAGGAAGATATAGTATAATGTCCCATCAGCGATGAAGACTTACGGATGGAGCTCAAGTTCGGGTAGGGGAAGGAATGGGAAGGTGATCGGCAGGGCGTTCAACGGTACCATCCCACCAGTTGCCTTAAGCGATTTACGGAAATCACAGCAAACCTGAATCTGTAATTAAGACAGGGATTTGGAAAGCTGTGAAATGCAGTGCAGAATGTAACATGGGTCACTTCCTCGGTAGAAGCGGTTCCTAGTAAATCTTCACCTATCTTTGATGAAACTCCTTGGGTAAAAACCTATTTCGTGGCTGTTCCCATTTTCTCATTTGAATGAAGTACAAACTTTAAACACACATATAAACAAAAACACACTTTGCTCGGTGGCTCAGTGACTAAGTGTCACAATCCAAAGGTACCGGATTCAATCCCCAGTCAGTGTTATGACTTTCTTCTATCACTCCTCGCTTGTGTTATTTCTGACAATTATTTGTTAGAGTGAAAAATTACCAGGTGTGCACAGGTTCGGTTTTCGATTCGAAATATACGTCTCCCTATAACTGGCTTTCTACATCACTTCAAAGACAGGAAGAAGGCAAGGGAAGGACCTTGCTAAAAATTCACTGCAGCATTCTAAGCAACCTTCGAGTTCATGACAATTTCACCTTGATGTAGCGTATCCTATTTACCCTGATCGCCCAAATTTACGGGAAAAAATCACAAGACAAAGGGGGACAGTTTGTACTCGTGATTCTACCCCTGAAAGGTGCCACTGTGATGCTGCAAGTCAGGTTTGCTTTAAATCTACGCTGGAACTGTCTTGAGAACTAGTTACATTTGAGATTGGACGTGGGGAGTTGATATTAGTCAAGAATGCGTTTAAGTCGAGAGAGACGGCATTATTAACACCTCACTGATTTTGGACGAGCTGATGTAATAGGGCTAAAAGAAGCTGTTTGTTCCTTCTTCGATATGTCAGAAGAGCTTGACAGGAATTAGCAGCTGTATATGACTGCTGGCTGCGGTAGTCACGAGAAAGTACAGTCACAAGAAGAGGTGGCATTGGACAGTTACGTGGCACTACCGACAGGAAAGACCATCGCGTTCGGCGTATGGCTCTCGCACATCCTGGGGTATCTGCAGTACTAAACTTAGAAGCAATTGGCATCAGAGAGACACAACGAACTGTTACAAATGGGTTAACTGAAAGACAGCTACAAGGCAGACGCTCCGTAGCGTGCATTCCAATGACCTCAAACCACCGCCATTTGCGACTTTAGTGGCATGAAGTGAGAAGTTATTAGACGACAAGCTGTAGGTCTGTTGTATTTTCTGTTGAATGCTGGATCTTCTTCGGTGCCAGCGATGGCCGTGTGTTGGCTGGAAGAAGGCCAGCTGATGCTATGCAGCCAACCTGTCTGCATGCTAGTGACATTGGATATACACCTGGAGTTATGGCCTGGGATGAGATTACGAATGACAGCAGCAGCTCTCCCGTGGTTATCTCACGCACCCTGAATGCAAAATTTTACGTCAATCTGATGGTTCGAGCAGCTGAGCTGCCATTTATGAACACGATTGCAGTGGGTGATTGCCACAGAATGACGATCACCCACATACCGCCGTTGTAGCCCAACATTCTCTGCTGTCTCTAGTAGAATACATACGGGGCATCATCGGAGCACAATTGCAGAGTCATCTACAAACAGCATTAACAGTCCCTGTACTGAGTGAACAGGTGCAACAGGCATGAAACTGAATCCCACAAACTGACATCCGGCGCCTGAACAATAGACTGTATGCATGTTTGCATAATTGCGTTCAAAATTCTAGCTGTTGCAAAGGATAATAATTTAGGAGAATTCTACATCTGCTGTAGCTTATCGCACCCTTACATTAGCTTGTGATTTTGCGATGTTACCTAGTAAAACGTGTTCCAAAAATTTCATTACGCTACATTTATTATGTTGTGGAGCTGTGACTTCTTTTTCTGTCGGTGCACCATTTTTTCCAGGAGCCTAATAATAGGAATGTTCAGATATCAAGGGGTCATTGAGCAGTATAATTTCCTTTCGTTACCACGATAAGATCGCGAGTATAGTCTACATCTTTTTTTTTAAACACCACTCCATATTTTCTTTTCGGTAATCTACTCAAAACCTACTCAAAAACATTTCACAGCGTGAAATTCACGTAAACACAAAACTCAAAATAGCAAGAAACAGAAATTTGGATCTTTCATTCCATTTTGAGGTAGTGTAATCTGTCGTGCTTACGGAAGGAAGTTAAAATTTCAAAGGTGTTTAAATAGAGAGTATGGAAAATGATACAATGGTCCTTGTGTAGGGTGAAGGAATTTACCGGTGCTCCCAGTCTTTCCTATAGATGTGGGTTTACAAACGTGATACATTCCTGCATGTTCTCTGGAATTGTAGGAATATCGCGACAGAGTCTGTTACACATCCCCAAAGGAAAAGGTCCACAAAAGGCAAATCAGGAGACCTAGCACGTCAATTTACTTTTCTTCCACGACCAATCCATCTGGATCACAACACGACGTACACTCACGGCATTATATACTAGACATTCATCGTGGTGGTATCACATTAGCATTTTGGTTATGTAGCGATACTTCAGCCAGAAGAGACGAAAAATCAGCTTGATAAATCTGACATTTTCCTTGCCGTTTAGGTCACTATTGATGAAATAATGACCGATAACTGTACTTCCAAGCATCCCACAAAGGACACTACCCCTCCATTGCCACTGCTGTTCCAACTGCCTACGCCACCGTGGGTTTTCGTCGAACCACCAACGCATGCGGTTTAGTTGAACCAATCAAGCTGACCTACAACATTTATCTGTAAAAATAACATCGTAGAAGTTGTTTCTGTTAGCGAGGAAACGTCATGCAAAAAAGTAACAAAAATTTGAGAAGTAAATGGCGCTGTAAGCGTCGGACCATGCGCGTCAGTAGCCGTGCGGCACACTGCTGTTCCTCAGTTTGTGTCCAAGAGACCCAACATGACTATCTCCATCGCGCACTGCTGCTAAAGCTCTATTACGAGAACGGTGACTATGCGCCAGTAACCCTGCAGAAGTTCCGGACACTCAAGTGTGAGAAAAAAATGCGTTGGTACAATGTCTTCTAAGGGTCTGGAGAAAATGATTACAAAATTCGAAAAGACAGATTCTTTTCAAGTGCAATGTGGCAGATAGAGAAAAGCTGTTCATCCTACGTTTGTAGAAGGTTTGGCCACAGAACTACAGGAGGGTCGAGGGGTTGTGTGTAAGGATGCAGTGCGTGAAGAATTGCCCGATCGTTGAAAGTGTATGCTGACATGGTGCATAAAATCCTGCGAAACATCCTGCATTGCTATCCATACACAATCACCCTTGTTCTGGATTTGCTTCCTGCTAACCTGCCAGCATGACAAACCTTCGCTCGGAAATTACTTTCTTACATGGAAGTAGACAATGAATGGCCATGGAACATGGACAGACGAAGACCATTTCCATCTCTGAGGGCATGTCAATACATAAAATTGCATAACATGGGCAAGGAAAAATCCGCAAATACGTCAATGGTACCACTTCATTCTGCAAAGTTAACTGTGTGTTTCTGGTTGAGTGTATCGTTTATTACGTGGCCATTTTTTTTTTCGAGGAGATGAGTGCTGCGATTCCTGTTAGTGTACCATCACTGGAAAAAGTTATGAGAGTTTCTTTACGCACCAACGTCCCTTCAATCCTTCAACAGCGTAGATGCGTAGGGAAGATCATTTTTATGCAAGAGGGCGCACCTCTGCACTTTGCACAGCCAGTGACACGTCTGCTGCAGAGGAATTTCGATGATGATATAATTATCAACCGTCGTTTTCCTACGGCCTGGCAGTCCTCGTCACACGATATTAATCCGTGTGACTTCCAGCAGTGGAGTTATTTGTAAGATTTTGTGTTCAGTGCCCCAATTACGAAAGTAGCTGAACTGAAGATATACATCGCGCAAAGCATTCTGAAAGTAACGACTGACAGTGCGATCTGTCGTGAAACATGCTGTTTCTGGATTTCAGCTTGTGGCCAAAGACGGTGGAAAGCATACTACACATATAGTGCCACCCTCACCACAATTAGAAACCGATGTCATTTTGCTTTTTATACGGTTTTTGGCTCCAGGACGATTAAAAACCAGTGTCAGTTTGCTTTTTCTACGACATTTCGCCTCAGGACAATTAAAAACCGATTATTTCCATCCGATATGCTACAACCCTGCCGTAGTTTAGGGGCTCACCTAGCTAACAGTGACACAACTGTTGAGTGCCGAACTTATTCTGTCACACACATTCAACAGCACAGATGGCGTAATGAGCAAGTGAAACCACAGCCGTCGTATTATGAATCATCTGTCATCCTTAGCCACCACATTTAGACGGCTACAACACCAACTGTTGATAAAATTTTCACTTTTTTATATGCCGCGACGTGTCACCCTTGTGTCAATAATATGCTGTTCAAATTTGATGTCATTCTGAACAGTGGTTCTCCTTCTGAAATTGGAACTTTAATTATGGACTACCTGTATGCTGTACTCACACAAATCTTTATCTGAAAACGATTGATTGAACTAACGATTAGTCTTTTCCTTTATTTCATTTTGCTAACTTTGGACTCCAGCAGACAGCCGAGTTACATTACACCCGGTACCTGCTACGTGTACTAGTACAAGGGAGTTAATCTCAGTTTTTATCATGCTCTCAGTTATGTCATTTTTACGTGAATCGTACCCTGTGACATTTTTTTTGAACAGACCTTGAGGAGAGGAAACGGATTACCGAATAAATGTATAGACTTGTATCTTGTATCTTCAGAAGACTTACTACTGCTGTACGTGTTTTGTTAATGAAGGAAGTTACAAGAAAGGCATTCGTGCTGGTTAATATCCCTCTGGTAACTAAATAGCATTTTCCTGATACATTTTTTTGTTTGGGTTCAGGAAAAATCTGTTTGCGTTGGTCGAGATAAATGGAATCAAGACGACACTTGACACCTTCCCTCAATGGAACATTTTAACGGGCAGCCGTGGAAGGAGAACACAGAATAATCTGCATTATAGATGATGCGAGAAACGAAACTCACCACGTTTTAGGGGTAACACAACTGTAGAATACTGTGCAGTATTGACTTTGGACACAGTAATTGTGATCTTACATTATGCAGTTTTATATTTCAATTGAGAATGAATGGTAAGAAACGGCAGAAAAGGTACGGAAACATGCTACAACGCGGCGTCGAAGCAGTATTCCATCTATGCGTCCAAAGAATATATATGAGGCTGAGAGGAATGCCTCTGTTACGAAATCGAATGGCAGTGACCAATGTATTGATGCGCATAACGGATTGAACTAACGGAATAATATATTTTCTTGCTGTTTTCTCTGTCATACATCAACAGGTGAATTGTAAAACGTGCATGCAATGCAGCCATCACATTGCAAGAACGAAATTGTCTAGGCTTAGGCTTAGCAATAATTACTACATCTCCTAACTGCGGGGAAGTTGTACCAATTAGTAAGTTCACGCATTGCATCCTTGCACACAGCCCCTCGACCCTCTTGTACTTCTGTGGCCAAATCTTCTACAAACGTCGGATGAACAACTTCTCTCCATCTGCCACATTGCACTTGAAAAGAATCTGTCTTTTCGAATTTTGTAATCATTTTCTCCAGTAAGTAAGTTTAGTAAGTTTATAGGGAACGAGCCTGTTTGGAGTAGGGCTAAATAGAATTGTAAAGTTTTGTGCGTTCTTTGAATGGCCAAGAGAGACATTTCAATCGTTCTATGATAAACTACTGCATATGATTTCGATTGCAGTGGCATCAACAGTATGACAGGCCAGTCATGGGCTAGTAGATTAATTATAAAAGTTTTGTATAGCAGAATTTTTTAATTTGTTCATGTCTATAGCACATTTCAAAACTTCAGACGCTGTTCTCTCGGAATATGATGATTCAAAACGGCACGCAACATAGCTCCGACAGTTTTAAATCATTTTATTTAAAAATTTAATCGTGACGTTGAAATAATATTACAAAGTGAACCATGAAGGGAATTTTTGATTAGTTACTTCAAACAAAAGTTATTAACATATGACTGTCCTTTTATGGTAAAAATTAAAAGACTTTATTCAAACACTCAGCAATTAGACTAAAATCAATGTTTCTAAAATCCTATACTTAGTTCGTTAACTACACTCATGTAGGTAACATGGAGTTTTGACACTCTTCCATATTAAAAAAAGCAGCAGTTATAGTACGAACCGCAGATAGCGTCAGATTCAACATGCATGGGGCAAAATGCTACATTGTTGACATTTTGCAATTTTTACCGAAAAAAATTTTTAGAATATATTTAAATCTATGGTTAGTAATCACCCTTAGTATTATTTCTGTATCGCTTTTCCTTCTGCCCATAAACATTGTCAGGATAACGCTTTTTCAGGTCGTTACAGTGGTGTTAACCCTTAAGAAGACCGTTAATAACTGCGTTTAGGCCCTTACCAGGTTTTTCCTCTATGGCTAAAGCAAAGGCAGCGAGTCTGGCACCTGGTAAGACGGACTAGGCTGCAGGACTACAGGAGGCAAATGGCGAGCTGCAGGCGCCCGCTGGGGAGGTTTAATCCGGCCCAGAGAGTGTGTGGGGGAGGGGGAAGTGGGGGGTGGGGTGGGGAACGGGGAAGCGTGTGTAGGGTGGCGGCAGCTGGCGGGTCACAGGGGGATAACGTGAGGCCCGGACCAACTTTGTGTGCATACGTGTCTCCAAGGGTCAAGGGGTGCGCATCGATCTCTCCGGCCACTTCCCAATGGTCAGCAGCCTCTTCTCGTGGATCTTGCGTCACCTGTGGCACGGTTCCCTCTAAGGCTATCATATCGCGGTTGCAATTTTACCTGATAAACACATCGAACAAATAAACCAAAAATTAGTCACCCTCAGCAAACATCACGCTAATACCGTGAACACCATCGCTACACTCGATAAAGGTCTCCATTCGTCCAGGAAGAGAATACAGAAGTTACTTCCGGTCTACCTCTCCCAGTTGAAGACATTCATTGACGATTACACGAACAGCTAGCGTGATGTAATGATGATGACAGCTATCTTCCACCTGCTATTCCAGACGGTATAAGTCATTTTCGATGGGATTGAGATGGGATTATTTAGCGGGTCAACCAAGGTACGATGTGGTGCCTGAGTGTTCATCAGTAATGTATCCGTGCACCTCTGCAAAAACGGCTGTTGTCGCACTGGAAGATGATGGAGTCCACAGCATGTTTAACAGGCAGATACAGAGGAAACGGCAATACGTAGTCATAGATAATGTTGAACTGTTCATCCTATTTCTCGTAGACAGTAACCTGAATACTTGGGTCCAATTTTATGAGGTAGCTTGTGTTCACAAATCAACACCAATTTTGGAAGCATCTCTCGTGCGAAACTCAGTAATCCTTTTCTGAAACGCTATCCTGCGAAATATAGACGATGGGCACCAGTTAGATTCTATATCCCCAGATGATTGGAAAGTGTTTGAAACAGTGTCCGACTGCGGATTATTAGTTAGGGCCTGAGCATATAGAGTAGGTTCTCAGGCATTTGAGTGGCTCGAAGACTCCGAGTCAACAAGGATGCAGAAAACATCGTTCTTGTGAAACACAAACAGCTCTTTACCCACACGAAGTCAAGAGTGTTATTGACTAGGGATTTCAAATTATTGATACCGTATTTCTAGAGTTCCAGAAGGCTTTTGGCACAGTACCTCACAAGCAGCTTGTAACAAAATTGCGTGCCAGTGGAATATCGTCTCAGTTATGCAAATGGATTCGTGATTTCCTGTCAGAGACATCACAGTTCGTAGTAACTGACGGAAAGTCATCGAGTAAACTAGAAGCGATTTTTTTTTATATATACGAGTGCAGGCTTTCTCTGCAAATTTCATATAAGAAGTCTTCAAGGGGTTTTCAGCCGAGTAGCATCGCCGTCTCGTAGTAACGTTTCGATGGAATGCGTCTATACCATCTACAGGCGTAGTGTCGGGATATCGTCGGTCGCAGGCTTATATCTCTGCTGGACCGCTCTCCGCTTCCCGCGGTCCGCCAACCACGTACCTGCGGAATCGCCCGATGCACCTGGATCAGCCGGTGGTGGTTGGGGGGGGGGGGGAGACTCGGGGGCGGGGTTCGGGTCCCCGTGTCCGTCTCTGTCTGCTCCGTCCGCGGACCTTGGTGGAACAGGACGTTCTTCTCTGATTTTCCTGATTGCACGCTCCCAGGCTGTGCTGAGATGGTAGCCACTGTCGCGGTTGATTAGGTTGTCGCGTCACCCTATTTCTATGGACTCTTTGATTACTGAGTCCCAAAATCCGCTAGTACTGCATATTTTCTTTGTGTCCTCGAAATCGAAGGTTTGCTTCTCGTCAATATTATGTTCCGCCACAGCAGATGTGTTGGTCTGACACAAGCGTACATGCCTAATGTGTTCACTGCGGCGCTGTGAGATGCAGCGCTGCGTCTGTCCTATATATTGCATCCCACATTCGCATCCCATCTTGTACACACCTGGTGCCGT
Organism: Schistocerca gregaria; assembly: GCF_023897955.1. Taxonomy (NCBI): domain Eukaryota; kingdom Metazoa; phylum Arthropoda; class Insecta; order Orthoptera; family Acrididae; genus Schistocerca; species Schistocerca gregaria. The sequence goes on from NC_064921.1 coordinate 463,084,420, forward strand.
CAGACCTGGTGGATCCTTGGTTGAGCCGAGAAGGTCTTTGATTTTTCCTGCTGCCCGGAAAACGGTCTTCACTTTATGTTTCTTGAGAATTCTCGCGATCATGGACGTCGGAGGACCCGCGTATGGCAAGAGCGCACAGCCCATTGCTTCGTCTTCACCGGATAATGTTGAGGGAGCTGTCTCAGACTCAGAATTTTAGATGGAAGTTGGTGCCAAATTATTATAGTTCTCGAACCTGAACATTTTTGTTTGGAAAATATTTTGTTGTGTTCCACTGTTTCGATAACACCATTTACCTTCCAAAAACTAACGGATTTAATCTCTCTCTTGGGAAGAGGGTAACTCTACTGCTTAAGATAACGTTTTAATATTGTCGATAGTAAGAAACATTTTTTTTACACTGCCTATTTTAATAAGACTGGTTTTTATGCTGTAGTTTACATTTGATAATAAATATTATGAAAAATTAAGGCAACCGCTTGGCATGTTATATCTCATTGGTAAGTGTCGAAAATTTGAAATAAAAGAATTATTGTGGGTGTAGAGGACAACAAGGACTGACAGGAGAGGAAAGTTTGGACCATTTCGTCGAGAGACAAAACTCTTCTTCAGGGAGGTGTGGCAAACGTAGGGTTGCTGCTTCGGGGTTCTCTCAGAACGCGTATCTGTCGTCGTATCATCTCACCTCTTTCTGTTGTGAAGAGTACAAATTAACTACGGCGATATGGACGATGCTTCCAGTATCTACAGAAATGAAAGACCATGAGAGTAAAAGTCAAGAAAGACAAAAAATGTAAGCTACATTTGAAATTTATCGCTGCATCTACATACACACCCCGTAAGTCACCGTTTGGTGTAAGGGGTAGTGTATCTTATACCACTGCCAGACTTTTTCTTTCGTGTTACACTAGCAAATAGAGCGACGGCGAAATAAATCTCTATATGCTACCGCACGAGCCATGATTTCTCCAATCTTCGTGGTCCTTAAGCGAAATGAGCTTTCGCGGCAGTAGAGCAGTTCTGCAGTCAGTTGGAAATACCTGTTTTCCTAATTTTCTCAGTAGTGCTACGGGAAAATAGCGTCGCTTCCCTCCAGGGAATCCTTCTTGAGATCATGAGGCATTTCAGTAACACTCGGGTGTTGATCAAACCTAGCGGTAACAAATTTAGCAGTACGCGTCTGATTTGATTTTCTTCCATGCCTTCTTTTAATCCGACGTGCTGGGGATCCCAAAACCTCGAACAATACTCAAGGATGCGTCGCACTTGCGTTCTATACGCAGTCTCCTTTCTAGATGAGCTACGCTTTCCTAATACTCTCCCAATAAACCAAAGTCGACCGTTAGCGTTTCCTGCTACCATGCTATTTCCATTTCTTATCAGTTTGCAACATTATGCCTAGAGATTTAATCGACGTGATTGTCTGAAGCAGTACATCTTTATCACTAAATTCGAAAAATACAGGGTTGTTTTCCGTACTCATTTGGATTAACATACAGTTTTCTACATTTACAGCAAGCCGCCATTCATCACACTAAACAGAAATACTGTGTAAGCCATACTGTATCCTCCTACATTTGCGCAACAACGATAGATTCCAAGGGAGCTGTGACACTGATCCACCCGTCGAATGGAGTCGTTTAGGTTGGAAGACCATTGGTGCTATTAGCGAGGAGTAAGCTACGAGTATATACCGGTACAGGAATCACCATCTCATTTCTCTAATCATCATAATACACTGTCATCTGCAAACAGTTTCAGATAGTTGCTCACTATATGCGTCAGATAATTTACATATAAAGAGAACAAGATAAGTCCTGTCACACTTCCCTGGGGCACTCCTGACGATATATGTGCCTCAGAAGACCACACGGGCTGAGACTTTTTAATTTTTTCATATTTATGCCATGTGAAGTTCAGAAAACAAATATAACATCCCCTAAGCAGGTACATACAATTTCCAAAAAGTCGTGGGAAAATAGACTTTGTAGTTTTCCGAGCGTCAAGTAAAATCATTTTTCGACAGGAAGCATGGCTATGTGGTAGGTTACTCATATGGCACGTGGGCGGCGCAGGTTCGATTCCTGGTCGATGCAGATTTTTTAAACGATGATCCACGATCTAATGAAGTGTAAAATATGTAAAGATGGAAGAAGCCGGTGGTGCTTGAGTCTGATGATCTCTGGTTCGACTTATAATTCCTCTTTCTTTTCAAATGAATGTTAAAAGTTGGTTGTATTTGCTTACTGGAAAGAAGACGAAACGGAAGCATCTTACTGACAGGATCTACAACAGCAGTCGACGTAATCAGTGATTGTTGGCTCGTTGCTAACAGGGTGATGCATGACCGAGAGAAGAAACATCAGTAATTCAATGCAGTATTTGCTTGACGTTGCAGTGATTCTTGAAATGGTATCAGACTGCGGAACATGAATTTAGAATACATACAGCTTTTTTTATCGGCCATGCGAAGTTAATTCGAGGCTGTAGCAATGGCAGCCGATCAATAGCATCACGATATTAGTAACGTCCAACTTAACTCAACGCTCACCGTTGAAACAGGCTGCAAAAGCATTTAAAAATCTTAGTTACGACAAGGAATGACATTAACATTAATTAGAATCATTGCACCCTTCGAGAAAATATTGTTAGTCCACGCAATAAAAAGAGAAACGAGACGATCTTATGCTAGCAATTCAGATACAGAAAGTCAAAGAGAATATGACACAGGAATCTGAAAAAAACTGGGGAATTGTCTTTTAAATGAAGTCAGAACGAATTTCCTTACATATATTTTTAACACTATCTGGGAATTTGTTAGGCTTGTATGTTGTTCTGTTATAGAGTCTCGTTTCATTTATTAATTTTTTCGTAGTTTTTCGTTCAGTTAGAATACCTGAATCATTAAAATATAAAATTCGTCAAATATATGCTGATAAATACATATTACATTGTCATTTTTATTAAATATTCACGTTTTCTTATTTCTTGTTACATACTTCAAAAAAATCCAGTTTCCATTTCAAATGTAGGTTCTCAATTATCAATCTTTTATAAAATAATTTTGATGTACATTGCTTACATTAGAAATACATTAAAATAATTTTTTTCACTGTTATTTATTTCCGATTGATGGAAATGCTTATACGACTAGGAGTTTTGTCTAAAAAGTTTCGCCGGAGCTGACTCGATCCCAGGCCACAAACGTGTCAGGTAAACGTCCTACCACGGGATCACGCTGCCATTAGAAATAACAAACTGATGTCAGAGTATTAAAAACACTCTGAAAACTTCGAAGTCGCTTTCATCGATAGTCGGGGAGTTGAATACGACTGTTACGGGGCACTGATGTTTTAATTCTTCCGAAGATATCAGTGGAAGGCTGACCCGGCAGAGGTACTTCGCGATTTCAGAGGTGTCGATGCTCATTTAGTAGCATAACACTCTGGCGATGAACTGTCGGAAAGACTTCAGAGACTTTATGCTTGCATCATAGAGCGGCGTAAATCTTGAAAAGAGTGACCACAAATGGAATACAGCACGAAGACAAGGTACATGTGTGCTGTTCAGATATTAATTGAAACGATATCAGTCAGTTTTGGGAATTCCTTCCCATTGAAACCAACTGCTGATAGCGTGTGTTAAGGCATAAAGAGATGTACAATACGGCAATGAGTAGATAAAATCGGATGCAGTTACAGGGAGCTGACTGATTAGTGTGGCTAGAAGAGAGTGTTCGACAGATCCTAATTTTTTTAATGACCAAATCCTAAAGAAATCCTTGAGGAGTGGAGGATGGGCAGCTAATTTGATTAGCTGCGATACCGTCTGACACAAAGGATCAGGAAGAAGTAGAGAGACAGAAAATGTGGGATACTTCTAAACACAGGGAATAAAAAGTAATCAAGTTTCATAAAAGTGCGGTTAACCGGTAACAAAGTCTACAGAGGTAAAGCGCTACCAGAGATGCCTGAGAACGTGTGGATATGTTATAGACGTCGTTGAATGCGTCACGTAATTAAATCGTGACACTTTTGTATTTCAATCGGAAATAAACTCGACATTTTAAATAACGCAGCTTGGAAATATTATTTTAGTATAAAGCTTTGTGTCGTTGGTGAATTAGATAATGAAATAAAAACAGAGAAAAAGGGAAATGAAATATGAATGTAACTGAAAGTATCAAATACAATTAATTCGTATCGTTTTTCGACATTCTCTATTCATGAAGTATTCTACACTGGAAAATGCATGTAATTAATATTATCGTTGTTACTGGCCGCAGCAACAGAAATATCACGCCAAAGTGAAGAAAAAAATACAAAATTCGAGAATATGCATTAGTAATAAACCAGAAGTTATTATTGTTTAATACCCATTAGGTTGTTTAATTGATCGGCTGTTCTGTAAATCAGAGAAATTTAGTTAGTTTATAGTTTAATATTTCGTTCTTCTTCCATTCCCCTAAAGAGAAAAAAGAAATACAAGAACGTGAAATTACTGAGCGAAATGAAGGAATGTATCCACCGTTTTAGTCATTTGACGTAAAGCCTAATGGACAGAAAGTGAAATACTGACCTGTTCGTTAGTACAGATATGAGTGCCACGCCTCTAATGGGTTTATTGAGCAATGTATGGTTCGTAATTGTTTAACGTAGGAAGGATAATGTTAATGCATTTACATTCATAGATCTTTGGCGTACTTGTTTTATAGTTTCGCGATTGTACGGAAAAATGAGGAAGTAATATAGTCGAGAGGAGCATAAAACAGTAAATGATGTTGCTATTTGATAACGGTAACTGTGACCACTAAATAATCATAGATGAATGTGCAGAAAATTTCTCATCTGGGGCGCCAACGTAGAAGACAACTCTTAAGATGAATGAAGTAGTCATGACATGACAATGTACTGTACATTTTGCAAGTCAAAAATGGCAGTGACAACTGAAGAAGTTTCATCAATGCTTATGAAGAGCAGACGTTAAGTGGTGGAGCTAAGAACACTTACTGTTCGAGTGCATAGGAAGTATAGTGGTTAAGAGTTTAAGATTCAAGAAACAGAAACGGAAAGTGACTTTAAAAGGCACTTCTGGGTTGCTGCCTGCCGGCCACTAACAATGGAAGTGCGCGAACTTGTGCGCTCAGAACCACAGGAAAACGTGCTTAGAATACAAATAGAATACAATAGCAAACGGTGGTAAAAGCCAGACGCTTGTCAAATTACGCATCTCATCACGGAAGACATTTGAATGACTAGTCATGTGAAACAAAAAAACATCGATATAATAGGACAGAAAACACTCCAAACAAAATAAAATACTGCCAATCTCTTGAAGTAATTCTTTGGGAAATAAAAACTCTATATGAAATAAATTGTTTAAGTATAGTTACGTGATTGTCATTTCATCGTCTGTCTTCATTCTGCATTATACAATCAACTTTTCGCAACGAAGTGCAGGCATGTGATACAATAAGCATGATATATCGACAGCACAATTTGGAAAATGTATTTAGTGTGGTTTTGATACGGGAGTGCTCGAATGCATAAGTGATGTTGAATGAGAGAAAGTGGCATTACCCAGATGGTCGTAGTGTTCTGTCTCACTTTGCACTGACCACTTCACTCAAAATCCCACACGTGCAGTCTGAAGACTGAATAACTAAAATGGAACAAATGGCTCTGAGCACTATGGAACTTAACATCTGAGGTCATCAGTCCCCTAGACTTAGGAACTACTTAAATCTAACTAACCTAAGGACACTACACACATGCAAGCACGAGAAAGGATTTGAACCTGCGACAGTAGAGGTCGCGTGGTTCCAGACTGAAGCGCCTAGAACCGCTCGGCCACACTGGCCGGCGACTGAATAACTGTGTAACACTATCAGCTGAGTAAAAAAAAAAACTATTATTCAGGTAGCGACATTATTTTAATTAGAGGTAAATGTAGCAGTAAGTCAAGCTATTGAAATGAATGTGTTTTCGATCCTATTACATCCTCATCTTGTTTCTTCGCGTCATCGAAGTTTCTTTATTTGACCTTGAATGAAATGCCGTTAACGTAGTTACTAAGAATGTCAAAACTTTTCTAACACTAAGAGCAGTATATTCTGAATAATTTAAGCCCCCTGTGTGTGGGAGAAGTATTCTTTCTAGAAATGAAAGAAACTGAAATTCAGTCCTGCCACCGAGCGGGTGATTCATTATTGTTGTGTAAGAGTTAGATGTTTAGTATTTGTTTATGACCCCTTATAAAAAAATTCCCTCTCATGGTTCCTTGCTTGTGTCACGTGGTTATTGGAGTTATTTCAACAAAGCATACTTGACCTGTAGTAGAACAGTGAATAGGTAGAAGTTTCTAATGCAGCGGAGATAAAAATGTGCGAATGAAAATAGCGAAATAGTCATAACTTAAATTTGTGTAACATTTAGTCAGCAAAATTTTAATATCTCAAAGAAACTTAAAAGATACTATCCTTGTATCTTGTCTCTGCAAGACACATATTAAAGGACTGTATCTAGAGCAGTTGACAACAACGACCTTTAATTTCAACTTTCGAAATCCGAGTATTTACGTATGTAGCGTCTGAAGTAGAGGAACGTAAGGCTTTTCAGCTAATAGAAAATAACTATCTGAAAGAATATATGACGTGTCACAGGAAGAAACTACGTACTAGAAAGATTTTTCATCCTGGGGGAAGCAATCGAACGTAGCCACTGATTTTAAATGTATCTACGCGTTGAGATCCGGTGATTTTCTTGATATAAATTTCAAAGAAATTAGTGACACTATGACGGTGTGGTTCCTCCCAAGCTGATGGAACATTGAACACAACAGTGAGATATTGAACACTGCGTTGTTAACAATATTTTTCAACTACTTTACAACGATTTTTCGCAGTAGTTACAGAAACACTACATGTGGAAGAGGCATCCAAGGATCACCGTCAACGACACACCCGACTAAACAGCCAAACCACTCAGTTACAACGAACAAGGTTTAGAGTTTATCCATAGAATTAAGGGCAGCAATTACTATGTCATGGTGTATACACAAAGTTTCTGTTGCAGCGTGGATAAGGAGTATTTAAAAATAATGTTATAGTAAAATTCCAACTAACTTTCATTGAATTCTCGATATGAGAAAGTCTCGCGAACTACTAGCGCTGAGATTATATAAGTCTTAAGTGTCATACGTCCCGTCGACGACGAATCGTTAGTGACAGATCTCTAGTGCAGCCAGGGTAGTTTGTGGAAGGAAATGGTCCAAAGTATTTACCTTAACTGCATTACTGAAACCACAGAAACCGAAAACTGGATGGCTGGATGGGTATTTCAACCGCCGTCCTCCCGAGAGCAAGTCCACTGCCTTACCATTGAAGAACATGAGGTCCAGGAATCTTCCTTGGACACCTAACAGCTGCACATTAGCACTAATACTTGATAGTTATATTTAAAGTATAGCTGCTACGGAGATCCTGTATGTACTCTACTTACCGTATGACAGCGAAACTTTGTACCTATGTTAATGCGGAACCGATTTACGCTGGAAGAACAATTAGTTCCAGTTGCAGAAACCAGGCGCAAGTCTGGCTCTGTACACTGTTTCTATGACGGTATGACATCCACGCTGTCACTTGACAAGCCAAAGGTGAGTGAATAGTGTGGCTATCGAGAAGAGAAACCGTGCACTGTTAATGAAACTGCAATGACAGGGGTGCGTGCATTGAGAGAGCGTCGTCGACTGAAAAGTCTGAGGATAGGCCCGATATCATTAAATGATTTAAAGAAAGTGGGTGAGCTTCGTCTGGCACCTGGAAGACAAAGGCGTCCTGTCGCGGTGAAGTTGCTGTAACAGACATTGCAACACGTGACAGGGGTAATGCTAGTACCTGTGCAGTGTTACGAGAATTGTCCGCCACGTGGTCAATAGTACCGAAAGTTTTGCGGTGTACTTTACACTGGTAGCCGTACAAGATTCAGATATTTCAGCAGCTCAAACCACATGATCCGTAGTCTTGTTGTGATATTTGATCTTCTGTTTCTGGCACGGATCGGAGTCGATGACATGTGGCCGGCCAATATTCTATGGAGTGACGAGGTACATTTTACACTACAAGGTGCAGTGAACACAGAGAACTGCCGGTTTTTCGGTACAGTTAAAGTGCGTGTTGTGCACGAAGAGCCACTGCAATTGCCGGATGTGACTGCATGGTTGGTATTGGCAAGCAATTTTACTCTCGTTCCTTTCATTATGGGAGAGAATACACTCAGAGAGGGCATGTCAGATGAAACGCGACGTCTCCCTGATACCGAGTCAAATGGGGCAACACCTCTTGTCGCTCGGCCGATGTAGGATTTGCGTAATGCAGTCTTCCACGAATATGTCTCTCCGGAAGTTATGCCGGGTCGTTACCTGCAATATCAGCTGATTTGAATCCATGTGGCTTTTGGCTCTGTGGATACACAGAAGAACATGTTTACCAAGAACACGTTCGGTCTCAACATGATCTGAAGGACAGTATACAGGAACACGTTCTCGGATTGGACAGGAACTGCTGCGAGCGGGTGTTGATCGGATGTAGCGTGTCATCGACATCTGAATTGCTACTATTGAATAAATTGTTTAACCATTTCAGAACCTCTGTGCATTAATACGTTGTGTGCATTCGCTGCCACAGAAATATTTTTCCTCTATGGAAATCTCATGTACAAATTTCTGAATGTTTAGTCCTTTTATCGTGTGCAACTGCTCCCACCTGTTGGGAATGGCAATAAAGATATCAACAAGCAAAAGTACCAGTGCGCAGCAGCTTGTGACCGCCAGAACTCAAGGAAGCTTTTATTTAGCTATACTCCAATGACCAGTTGAATATTGTTTTTCATATTTTGCACGGTAATTATTGAGTTAACAGTTAATTTATTACAACAGTGAATATCTCAAAATTATTTAATTTTGTCCATAAAAAGAAGTCAAATGTTGAAAGTATGTATTCCAAATGAGTACATATATTTGCATAAATCATGCATCTAAAATCATTGAAAGCACTAGTAACAACAACACGTGAACGGCACAGAGCGAAGAGGTACTGAGAACTGAAGGGTAATAGCAGAAGCTCACGGCATGGTGATACGGGGGAACGGCAGCGCGACAGACATGCACTGGCATGAAAATATAGCTGGTTTCTACTAATTACTCTTTATTTTACGTATATCTAGTATAAAAACGGCTAAATAACTGTTTATGGAGACCCTAGAAAACAAAATTCAAACTCACTTGAGTGTTGAAATATCGAAAATACACTCCTGGAAATTGAAATAAGAACACCGTGAATTCATTGTCCCAGGAAGGGGAAACTTTATTGACACATTCCTGGGGTCAGATACATCACATGATCACACTGACAGAACCACAGGCACATAGACACAGGCAACAGAGCATGCACAATGTCGGCACTAGTACAGTGTATATCCACCTTTCGCAACAATGGAGGCTGCTATTCTCCCACGGAGACGATAGTAGATATGATGGATGTAGTCCTTTGGGATGGCTTGCCATGCCATTTCCACCTGGCGCCTCAGTTGGACAAGCGTTCGTGCTGGACATGCAGACCACGTGAGACGACGCTTCATCCAGTCCCAAACATGCTCAATGGGGGACAGATCCGGAGATCTTGCTGGCCAGGGTAGTTGACTTACACCTTCTAGAGCACGTTGGGTGGCACGGGATACATGCGGACGTGCATTGTCCTGTTGGAACAGCAAGTTCCCTTGCCGGTCTAGGAATGGTAAAACGATGGGTTCGATGACGGTTTGGATGTACTGTGCACTATTCAGTGTCCCCTCGACGATCACCAGAGGTGTACGGCCAGTCTAGGAGATAGCTCCCCACACCATGATGCCGGGTGTTGGCCCTGTGTGCCTCAGTCGTATGCAGTCCTGTTTGTGGCGCTCACCTGCACGGCGCCAAACACGCATACGACCATCATTGGCACCAAGGCAGAAGCGACTCTCATCGCTGAAGACGACACGTCTCCATTCGTCCCTCCATTCACGCCTGTCGCGACACCCCTGGAGGCGGGCTGCACGATAATGGGGCGTGAGCGGAAGACGGCCTAACGCTGTGCGGGACCGTAGCCCAGCTTCATGGAGACGGTTGCGAATGGTCCTCGCCGGTACCCCAGGAGCAACAGTGTCCCTAATTTGCTGGGAAGTGGCGGTGCGGTCCCCTACGGCACTGCGTAGGATCCTACGGTCTTGGCGTGCATCCGTGCGTCGCTGCGGTCCGGTCCCAGGTCGACGGGCACGTGCACCTTCCGCCGACCACTAGCGACAACATCGATGGACTGTGGAGACCTCACGCCACACGTGTTGAGCAATTCGGCGGTACGTCCACGCGGCCTCCCGCATGCCCACTATACACCCTCGCTTAAAGTCCGTCAACTGCACATACGGTTCACGCCCACGCTGTCGCGGCATGCTACCAGTGTTAAAGACTGCGATGGAGCTCCGTACGCTACGGCAAACTGGCTGACACTGAAGGCGGCGGTGCACAAATGCTGCGCAGCTAGCGCCATTCGACGGCCAACACCGCATTTCCTGGTGTGCCCGCTGTGCCGTGCGTGTGATCATTGCTTGTACAGCCCTCTCGCAGTGTCGGGAGCAAGTATGGTGGGTCTGACACACCGGTGTCAATGTGTTCTTCTTTCCATTTCCAGGAGTGTATGTTAAAACTAGACAATCTGTTTGTGAAATAACTGTACGTGATGGAATTTTTTCAATATTTTTCACGAAATCAGCGTTGAAAACACTATAAAAATAACTTGATAAATTACAAACAATTTTTATGTCGCAGGCCTGTGTAATAAAATCAATTTCCCTTTTCTCATTTGCTTGTACTTTCTTCGCTCGCCCTATTCCTAATCTATTACATACAGAAATATTTCTAAATGTTTTTCTTGCTTTCATAGCGCCATATTAGTACCTAGCAGCCAAAATTAGAACTTATTTTTTTCCAGATTAAATCGGATCCGCATTAACGCATTAAAATATCGGCCTAGTTTCGCTGCCATACAACAACTACACCCAACCCTAGACCTCCGTGAGTAATTGCACTTCCATTATCACCACTCGGTACATCTCACAATGGTTTGGCATTCAGGCAATGACCAAAAATAAGAACATGGGTTGTTTAAATTTTGATAGGAAACAAGACTGTCTACCTTTTTTGATGCGAAGAAATACAGTTTCCGTTAAGGACGACGTTAAGTATCGTGCTTAGTTCAGTTAAATCAGGAAATAATGGTGGAGTGCTTGCTTCAAAAAGTGAGAAATGCATTTCATACGTAATTAAGTTATTGTATATCAGACTGAGGTACTTAGAACAATAGCGAAACACTGGAAGTGTAGCCTGACCTGGACGGTTTGGAAAGCCAACCTAATTAGCAGCCAGCGAGGATCCCTTAGGATAATGCCGTGTTGGTGCGCTCATTAGTCTGTGCTGCTGTCCCACTCCGTCGTTGTCGAGCTGAACTAGTGCTTCGTAGTGCACAGGCCACAGTGTCCTTCTTAATTCCCCTTTTGTTTCGAACAAGGTTGTTTTCTGCAATCGTCATGCAGGTGGTTTCAGAAGGACAGTTGAGTTTTGTAGGAGGAAGCTGTGGGATAAGTTTTAGTACAACTGTTTCATTTGCAGGAATTAAAAATTTTCCAGGAGGAGTTTGTCATGTAAATTTCAAGGAAAAATATCCGAACGTACCACCTTACAAAATGAATGCACACATGTAAGTGTGAATGTGTGTTTAACATCTGCTTCTAACACCTGGACCGAGTTCAGCAAAACTTGGTACACACTTACTGTTTGGAAAGACTCACTGTGTGGGTAAGAACCATCTACCTTCGAAAGTTTCAAAGACTTTTTCTTGCTAACATGCCCGACAAAATAATGAACGGAAAAATACTACCAACTACGTCCACAGCATATCTATCAGACAGTAAACACATGTACCACAGGATGTACTTGGAAAGTTACATCACTGCACGGCATATAATTAAGGGGATACAACGTCATAAACATTGCACTGCGTGAAAATGAAATTGCAGAGTGAAGTTAGGCAAGGATAAAGGTGAAATTTGTTTACAAACTCTTGAGAAATATGTTACATATATGTGAAATATATTTAACATGTGTGTACCCGGGAAAAGCCACTAATAAAACGCTCATCCTCAACTCTTGGCAGATTTCAACCAAATTTGGTACATATATTAGTTGCTATCTAGAAAGAAGGACTATGGGAGTAAGAATTACCAGGGTTCCATTGGTATGAGGGTGGTAACGAGGAAAGGGAAAGTGGTAGGAGGGCATTGGCATACAGAGGGGGAGGGGTAAATGGAGAGAGCCGATCTGTGTGGCCGAGCGGTTCTAGGCGCTTCAGCCTGGAATCGCGCGACCGCTAGGGTCGCAGATTCGAATCCTGCCTCGGGCCTGGATGTGTATGATGTCCTTAGGTTAGTTAGGTTTAAGTAGTTCTAAGTTCTATGGCACTGATGACCCCAGATGTTAAGTGCCATAGTGCTCAGAGCCGTTTGAACCATTTTGGAAATGGAGAGGCCGAGGGGAGAGGGCGAGGGGAGAGGGCGAGACGGGCAGGAAGAGGAACGAGGAGGAGATGGACATAATGGTATCCTTTCGATATTTTCGTTGCCGAGTGCAGGAGTGCCTTGTTTATCGCCCCGGTTTCTACTGACAACCATCCATTTTGTCTTCTTGGTCTTTAAACGTAACCCAATGACATTACTACCTTCGGTAACAGTGTTCAGTAGTTCTTGCAGCTCTTCCAACCAGTATGCTGGTAAGACAGTGTCCTTAGCATATCTGATGTTATTGGTCACGAGTCCATTAACGACATTTCTTGACACTTTCCATCTAGAGCATGTCGGAAAATCTTTTCAGAATCGGCATTGAAAATAAATGCGTAGAGAATGCAGTCCTGTCGAACTCCTTTCATAATCTATACGTCACTATCGACATGCACACAAACACTTTGGTTCTAGTACAGATTCCCAATCAATCAAATGAGAAACCATCCAAGCCCAGTTCACGTAAGGTGTGCGTCAACCTGATATGCTGAATAGTGTCAAAGAATTCCATAAACGAGTAAACAACCATGAACACTAAGACTTCGTTGAATCAATACCTGAACCGGGTCTCCAAACCACTCCTGAATCCAAACTGGGAGTCTCTAATCCTCACCTCCATGTACATCATGTCCTCAGATGCAGTATTTTAAGAAATCGTGTATAGGCCTGTTAAACTGATCATTATGTTGTCATTTCCGCCTCTTTCACAAGGAATTTTGAGGAGTGGTTCAAATGTGTGTGAATCCATATGGGGCTTAATCGCTAAGGTCATCAGTCCCTAAGCTTACACACTACTTAACCTAAATTATCCTAAGGAGAAACACACATACCCATGCCCGAGGGAGGACTCGAACCTCCGCCGGGACCAGCCGCACAGTCCATGACTGCAGCGCCTTAGACTGTGAGGAGTGGTATAAACGCTGATTTGAGTCGGGCATGTGGTATGATTCCGCTTTGGTAATCACTGTTGAACAAGCCAGTCACTAATGCAACTTCGTCGTTGACCAGCTGTAGTATCTCGGTGTGCATTTCGTGAGGACCTGGAGCCATCCCTCTCTTTGACATTGTTATGGAATGCTCTACTTCTGCCTTGTGATATCCATATCATCGCTCTCTTAGACACTGCGATCAACGCTTTTCCTGTCCTGAAGGTGATTTTCAAGTTCTCTCTTCCAGTGAAACAATTTTTCTTCAGTATTAGGGAGGATGCCGCCATCTTTGTTTCTCAGGACTCGACTACCTCTATTGCTGTAAATTAGTGCTGCTTCCCTTACTTTCTTGTACAAGCTGACTGGGTCATGCTTTGCATTCAGTTCTTCTTTTCCATTACGTATTTTCTTCCATATTACTTTCTGAAATTTTCTGTACATTTACGGGTCTTTACTTTCCAAGACTCTTCTGCTATCGATCACTTGTAGGATGACTTCTGTTACCCATTGCTTGCGTTTCTTACTCTCTGTGTCCTTCAGTTTTTGTTGGTTCAATACATTACTACCACAATCTGACGATGTATGCTGTCTCGCAGGAAACTGTTCAAGGCGATGTTTCTTCTCCACAGCATCTTCCAGCTCATTCTATACCAGACACAATCACAGTTATTGCATCTGGTTTATCAAATTTTGCCTTACGCCCCTTATTCGCCTAAAATGTGAAACGTAACGAAACACGTGTGTAAGTAGACAACAAGTGGTTATGCTCAGAAATTGTGTGAGTGCTGGTGCAAAAGTGGAAGGAAGCAGGTATTCTGGTATATGCCGACAATAGATATGGAGAACCAGGCAGTCTGTTTATATGAGTAGTAACTCATGTGAATACAGCGTAAAGGGTGGCCAAGCGACGGTGTGGGCCAGCTGAAACTGCTAATCGCCCTGAGATGGGAGTCCACAGTCCAGTTGACCTTGCCCACTTATAAAGTACCTGAGCCCGCCAAAAACGAGACAACGAATCATGGCCCTGAATTTAAATTCTGTATGTCTTATTTAAAGTAAGAAAACAACTTCCTAAATTCAAGGCAAAGAGAGTCGATTTCACACCATCTCTTACGGAAAGGGTAATTATTTTTTTGAAAACCGCAGTTAATACACTTTCAGGTAAGAGAAGTCGGTGGATGTGATTCCCATTTCCTGGTAAAACAAATGAATACAGTTTCAGAAATATTGAATGTTTATTCAAGACAAAGATTCACAAATTCAGGAAGTCAATAAGGCAGTGTTAAACATCTGGCCCTTATGCAAGCAGCTATTCGATCTGACATTGATTGACAGAGTTGTTGCATGTCTTCCTGAGGGGCATCGTGCCATATTCTGCCCCACTGACGAGTTACATCATTAAAGTCCCGAGATGGTTGGAGGGCCCTACCCATTATGTTCCAAACATTCTAATTTTGAGAAAGATACGGGGACCTTGCTGGGCAAGATAGGGTTTGGCAAGCACAAACACAAGAAATAGAAATTCTCACTCGTGCAGGCAAGCACTATCTTACTGACATGTAGAACCAGGATGGCTCATCACGAAGGGCAACAAAAGAAGTGTACAATATCGTCAACGGAGCGCTGTACTGTAAGGGGGGGGGGGGGGGGGAGGATGACAACCAAAGGTGTCCTGCTATGAAAACAAATGATACCCCAGATCAGCATTCCAGGTTGCCGGGCGGTGTGGCAGGCGACAGTGAGGATGATATCCCACCTCTGGTCGGGCCGTCTCCAGGCGCGTGTTCGCTGGTCATCGGGCCTCAGACCGAAGTGGGACTTACTACTGAAGCAATTCTACTCCAGTCAATGAGAGTATAAAACGAAGACGTGACTGCAGATGTCCCTGACAGCAGGGGGATACCAAGGTGACTGCCTCCTCGCCCACCATTAGTTCGACAACCAGGAGTGACGGTCTGGGATGCCATTTCATTTCATAGCAGGACTCCTTTGGTTGTTATTGGAGACACCGTCACAAGCTGTTCTGGACTTACATGTCAGCGAGACAATGCCCGATTGCACTCGGCGAGAGTTTCTGCTACTTGTCTTCTTGCTTGCCAAACCCTACCATGGCCAGCAGCATCGCCGGGTCCCTCTCCGGTTGAGAACGTTTGTAGCATTGTGTGCAAGGACCACTGGCCATCTCGGCATTTTGACGATATAATGCGCCAACTGGCCAGAATGTTGCACGACACGCTACAGGAGGACACGCAGAAACTCTGTCAATCCATGCAAAGCCGAATAAATCCTTGCATAAGGGCCAGAGTTGGACCAGCGCGTTATTGACTTTCTCATTTTGTGAAGCTCTCTGTCTTGAATAAATCATAGAAATTATCTAACTGTAATCATGAGTTTGTCCGTAGATTTACGTAACATCAACCGAATTCAGTCCCTCTCGGATAATTCCGTTGTGGTGTAAAAGCTAAAGTAGCGTAAAAGAAGGTACCGACCTCTGACTGGCTGGCCCAGATATTGGCTGGGAGAGCTGGTTGTTCAGGCGAGTATGCGTCTCGCAAAAGACCATCAGAAGAAGCCGAGAGCAGCGGACCTGCGACACTTCTTCCTCGCCACTCACTATCTAGTGGGTACATCTCGTGTATTAGACATAGGTGAGATGTCATATATCACATACCTTGCTGCGTTCGTGTTGGTATTCGCTTTCTAAGGAACATTTAATGGTCTAGACATTTTAGTGAAAACAATAGTATTGTAAGACGTAAGCAGTACTTCCGAAAAGTTAATCAAAAATCCAGAATGAGATTTTCACTCTGCAGCGGAGTGAGCGCTGATATGAAACTTCCTGGCAGATTAAAACTGTGTGCCCGACCGAGACTCGAACTCGGGACCTTTGCCTTTCGCGGTGGCTCAGATGGTTAGAGCACTTGCCCGCGAAAGGCAAAGGTCCCGAGTTCGAGTCTCGGTCGGGCACACAGTTTTAATCTGCCAGGAAGTTTCATATCAGCGCACACTCCGCTGCAGAGTGAAAATCTCATTCTGGAAACATCCCACAGGCTGTGGCTAAGCCATGTCTCCACTATATCCTTTCTTTCAGCAGTGCTAGTTCTGCAAGGTTCGCAGAAGAGCTTCTGTAAAGTTTGGAAAGTAGGAGACGAGATACTGGCAGAAGTAAAGCTGTGAGTACCGGGCCTGAGTCGTGCTTCGGTCGCTCAGATGGTTAGAGCACTTGCCCGCGAAAGGCAAAGGTCCCGAGTTCGAGTCTCGGTCGGGCACACAGTTTTAATCGAAAATCTTGGATGTGACAATTGTACGAAGAGAGAATCTTATCCTGACTCAACTGTGTTTAACCCATATTGGTAACTCAGTAGTGACCTCAGGATTTTTATCAGTTTATAATGATGATGAAGCACTAGCTATGTTTCAGCACACAGATACAGGTTTGGGCAGGTGTACTGTGTGGATCTCGGCCTACTGGTTCTTACTGGTAATGGAATCCATACAGCCAAGGACAATACAGCTACCGCATTATAAACCCTAATCTACCCGCCTTATACCATCACATATGGCACGCAGGATTTGCTCCAGTTTCTTCGGATGAAGAAATCATTGCGTGGCAGACATTTCCGGAACGGCGGTGATATGGACTGCTTCCTGAACAATCTAAATCCTGAGATGTACAACCGAGGTCTCTGCAAAGTAGGGGAAACTAGGGCACATTTACACGGATTTCTTTTCGGAATTTATGACTTTTTTTTTGTTAGATGCACCGTGTTTAAAACTGGTTTGTCTTACAACATGGTTACTAAAGTATAGCTTGGTAGATACACTTATAGCTCAGTATTACATTTAAGAGTGCAAAATATTTTTATATAAGCTTAAGACGTGTGCTTAAATGTGCCCCACGTTTGTTGCAGGTTTACTCACCTACTGGGGCACGTTTACGAGCAGTAAACAAACATTTTTGGCGGGCTTTCACTTGTTAGCATAATATAGCCTACATAAAAGTACGAATGTTACTTAGAGGCCTATTCGTCATCAAAAAATAATGTATTTTAACTGTCACAGTCGTGGTGAGCGCAAGTTTTACATCTAAGGCACTGGACTCATTCATATTTCTCTTTGATTGGTTGTAACGTTTGAACCATTAGACTCCTGCAGTTTGTAAGAAAAAGGAAGAACTGGGTGGGACTCTCACTGAGACGGGAATGCTTGCTAACAGACCCTTTGGAAGGACCATGATGTTACGGGAGACTTAGAGGAAGGAGGACATGTAAGACGATGGACGACATAAAAGGAAAGGGAAATTATGTTTATGTGAAGGGTATGGTAGAAAACAAAAGAGCGTCAAGAATTACCACGTTAGAACCAGCCTGTGGACAGAACACAAGTGATGGCATCGAAAATAGGTCTATCCACACTTTTAATTGTTCTTTCTTTTAGCAGTTTTTTTTGCATTTATTAGTCCTTACACTCATAAAATTAATTATTTCCGCTTGAGATTTATTAGGTTCAAATAGAAATTTAGCAACTTCCACCTTTTATTTTCCTACGCTTACATATTTTTTAGATTGAGTTTCCAATCGCTGTTGTCTTAAAGTTACCTTGATTCGGGTATCAGCTAAGATGGCAATCCAAAATAGTGTGCACACTTACCCCCACAGTACTACGTAAACCTATCCTATCGCCATGTTAGAATTGTCCAGCCGCAGTGGCCGAGCGGTTCTAGGCGCTTCAGTCTGGAACCGCGCGGCCGCTACGGATGCAAGTTCAAATCCTGCCTCGGGCATGGATGTGTGCGATGTGCTTAGGTTAGTTAGGTTTAAGTAGTTCTAAGTTCTAGGGGATTGAGATGTTATGTCCTATAGTGCTCAGAGCCATTTGGACCATTTTGTTCGAATTATTTTCAAAACTACAGTAGTAACTAACAGGTTTTTAGAAATGTACCTTGTAATGAACAGCGTTCTCCTGTAAGCGGTCATACATTTATCTGTTCAGTTTTAAAAGGTGCGCTTTCTAGGAGGCTCCAGAGGGAAGTAAAAAAAAAATTGCTACCTTACATGAAAACTCATGTATGTTCTTCACGCTAAAACGGTCACTCAGCTGGTGGCGTGAAGTACGTCAGTGCCCTTAGTAGATGTCATCCTAATTTTCTATTTTCGGTAGTGCTCTAGTAAGAATGGGTCCCTAGAAATGTTCTCTAGGTGAACGTGCACCATCCTTAAATGTGCCCCGGTCTCTCCTGCTCCATCGACGGGAAGAACGTGTCGCAAAGAAGTGGAGAGTGAGTGTGTAGAGGCGAACTAACATCACCACAGTGTCTCATTGTGACAGCTTGATTTATTCCAGGGGTTAATTAAAACTTGATGACTAGCCTTGGCACATTACAAGGGCTGTAGGCCCCTGGTCCGTCTTCATATAAATTTACCGAAGATGTGTCTGAAAGCAGCGTGAGGGGAATGGCCGTGTTAGACTGCGAAGGACGAGACACGGCTGTATATTGCAGTGTCGGCAACAGCCGTTTTATGGGCGGCTGCCGTCATCTGCAGTGCGGCAGGTCCTCAGCAGGGGGTACAGGGCAGCCCCAGGCGCCGGAGCCCCGCAAACCGCTGATCCAGAGACTGCCGCGGGCGTCCCGTCCTTTTAGGAGCTCGGCCGGCTGGCCGGATACGAGATTTCGCAGAGGTCTCAGGCAGGATTACCGCTCCTGTCTGAGAGAGGGCCGTGGCACTTGTTCTGCAGTTTCGCGCAGCACTTGCCACCGAAGCAACGCTGCGGCTCCCGAAAAACCCGCTCGCACACTCGAAGTAGCAACTTTTCTATTCCTTTGCTCTTGTTTTTTTTTTTATTTTACAGAGCAAGTGATACGTCTCGGAGAGCGGTCAGGTGTTCTTAAAAGATTAAGACGTGCTATATTTCTTTCCACTATATATCTCGCGTTAAACTACCATAAAAGTGTCCCAAGGAGATTCTCTCGAATATCATGGTCGTCGTTTGTCCCTCATGTCGTAGACATAACCGCCCATTCCTTATTCGTACAACGTGATTCAGCTGCCCATAACGATTTCGTTTAAGTAAGAAATTTGCAAGGCTATAGCTGCCCTTAAAAAAAAAAAGAAAATCTCACTTGAGATTTTCGTACTTTTCTCTCTCACGAAGCGCAAACTATGAGTCCATCAGAATAAAAGAGGGGGAACTTTTGTAGAAAATTTAATGTAGTTAAATTGTGTACAGTGACACGTTTTCGTTACAGATGCCGTAGTTTTCGAGTTACTCGAGAAAAATATGCAAAAGTGACCTGAGAACACAACCCCACGCTCACACTTCACTGTGTCAGGATTTCTAGCATGTTGTTTACGGCATTCCTTCCAACTACTGTAAACAAATTATTTCTCTCATCCGGCTTAGTCGAGCACTAATAAGCAGTATTACTCACATTTGTGTAAAATTTACCTATCCTTTTTGTGAATCTTAACAGCATAAAATACGAAACTACTCTGCTTATAAGGGCTACGTTTCGGCCGAATTGTCACTGTGATTAGTTTTAGGGTAATGTTTACAAAAGTCGTTTTCCCATCATTATGCTCGCGGGCACGTTTAAATTAGTCATGTTAACAAATAGCTGGCTATCCTGGTGGCGTAGTAGCCCAATCAGTAGAAACCAATAGCGATCGAATATCGAGAAAAGTTAGTTAGAAATTTTTGCACAGTGGTCGGAGGGAGTGCCGCGAACAGCACACTAGAAATTCTGACCGGTGAGAGATGACTGTGGGGGGTGAAGGCGCCTTTGAAGGCCACTTTTGTACGTTTTTCTTGAAGAACTCTAAAACCGTGGCCTTTAGCGATACCGTATCCCAGCACAAAATTTAACTACATTAAATTACTCAAAAAGGCCCTGTTGACTTTTTCCGTAGGGCTAGTAGTTATGCGTAGCAAGCTAGAGAATATGAAAATTTTGCGCTAGGTTTTTGAACAGTACATGTAACATAGCGGTTAACTTAAAACGATATCGAGAGGGGTAGCTGAATCATTCTGTGTATCTCATTTGCCTTGCTATTTTTCTGAACGTTTTTCAATGTTCTGACAAGGGACAGTTAATGACCTTTAATTTAATTTTATGTCTTTATAATTTCGTGGATTGCTCGACAGAGCATCCTTTCTCTGTCTGCGTTTTGTCATACTTTTCCACGTCTGGGAACCGAAACTGAATGTGTTTTATTCTCATTTTTAAGCCATTCGATATTTAACACGGTAGGTACTTCTAACCACCTGACCTAGACCTGAATTGTCATTGGATTGAATGAATTTGTGTTTAATTACAAAGCATTTGAGTGGGTGAGTTCAGATGGATATTGTAGGTTTGATTTTGCAGTAGAAGTCTAAACAAGTCGGGTGGATATGATCTTAAAACTGACTCATAGTGTCAGTCAGTTGCAAAACTCGTCTGCCCAGTCATTTTAAATGTGTGGCAACGTGACTGGGTCCTCCGTGTCCTCGTAGCTAGAGACACCGTGTTCAAATTTTGGACGTTGGACTGAATGGAAAATTTTGAGGTGAAGGGAAACGGGATAGGCTCTCTTTCCTTTTGGTTGGAGGAAATGCTGGTACCACCGGCAAATTCATCTTCTTGACTGATCAGTTTCAGCCTCTCCAAGTTTGTCAGATCTATGGAGGCACGTGAGAGGCAGGCTAGATTTTATTCAGGATTAGTCTGTCGCTGCTCTGCAGTAAGGTATAATTGTGATGTGCTGCTTCTATGCGCATTTGACCGGTGATTTTGGATGGTAATTTGTTCAGTTTTGAGTTGGGATTCTCCATAACGACTAACCTCTATCGTTGGGAGCAGTGCGGCATTTTCGAGATAGATATTTCCGCTACCTTTTCTCTTAGATTCAGTTGGACGATTCACTTCATGCACTGGTTACTATGTGAGTTTTAGTTTTCGTATGTGAGGAACTGCAGGTCCATGTTGCGTTCTCTAGTCAAACCAATCTTGGATGAATAATAATGATCGTTAACTTATTGCAGTTTGCTTGTAAGAAATCATAGTGTCATGATTTTATGTGTGTTTCATGTTAAAAGCATTACATGAGTACACACCACCTTTGCGAATCAATGTTATTCGTGAAGATATTTGGTTCCTTCAACTTCGTAACAATGTGTATTCTAGCACATCTTTCCTCCTCTGTGAACTCATGTACCAAGTGTGAGAAAGTCACTAGGAAATATATAGTAAACTGTAAACCCTGATCAGTTGTTCTGAAGTTCAGTAGTTGGTCTTCCGCTGCGCGGTTTTTCTTTGGTATAGAAAATTAAGTTAAGAACCCACTCAATATTTATGAAACTCCCAACTATTTGGCCGTCAGGGACAAGTAGACAAAGTTAAGTACTATATTAGGTCAATAGGAAGGTCATGGTTACGAAAAGTCTCTGTATAGGACGAAAGTCCCTATCAAGTTCGACTCGCCAAAGAATTAACTGCCGAACATCTACATAGCAAAGACTCTGGAAGTTTTTATTTTTTTCTCTCTGGTGTATTTACAGGATGTCTAACAAAGAGGTCTCCCCAGTTTACAAAGTTGAAGAACATGAAAACGAAGGACGCTAGGAGAGTGCAACAAACATTACATTTGTTCTAAGAGCTATAAGATTTTCATACAAAAGATTTCGAAATATAAGCTGTTAGCAGATGACGCTATACATTATACAGCTCGTATTCACATACATAAGTAAGTTCATTTTCTGGACGCAGTCCTTGCAGCCACGTCAGAATCATATGAAAATGTTCCCCTCTTGCCAAACGAAAAACTAAATTTCCACCGTATCTTGTAGTGTCTCAACGGAGACGGTTTCAGTTACCACAAAGATCAACGATTGAAGCTCCTTCAGAGTCGCAGTTTATTTCTAATAGACAGTGTCTTCCATTGTGCCCGGAAAAGTACTCACAAGAAATAAGAGAGGGTGGGTATGTAGTACAATCCATGTCTGTCCCAGTAGATTTCGGATAATGTAAAGCAATGTCTCTACTCCCAAAGCATTCAGCTCGAAAGAGAAGCATCCGTTCGGTGCGACGTGGTCGGGCTCCATGTTGCAGGAACCACTCTGTTCCCGGCCAGTCCTCCAACAAACATTGTGTGGAGAC
The DNA here is from genome assembly GCF_023897955.1 of Schistocerca gregaria. Classification (NCBI taxonomy): domain Eukaryota; kingdom Metazoa; phylum Arthropoda; class Insecta; order Orthoptera; family Acrididae; genus Schistocerca; species Schistocerca gregaria. The sequence goes on from NC_064921.1 coordinate 463,107,126, forward strand.
AAACTGTTCCGAAATTTAAGCTTAACGCCCATTAACTGGCCTACAACTTTGCTGCAGCATACTGCCGACCAAACAATAACTTTGGAAGAGGGCAGTGGTTTCACTTCTCACTATTAGGAATTTTCGGAATTCCAGAATCACAGTTCTGTTTGGTAATGAATCCATTGAGATGGAAGTCTCCTTCACCTGTTAACTAGTTGCAACAGACATCAGATCCTTCATTACCAGACACTGCCAGAATCCAGTTCGTTGCGTCAGCCCTTTGTGCACCGCGAATCCGCATATGACCGAGTGACTTTGGATTTTGAATGGAAACATGTGTAGGCAGTTTTTCAGTATTGTACGCATGCCGGGATGTTTCAAATTGGTGCCCGTTACAGTTCTTTGGAAGAATTCCCTCGAATGTTGCCGAATAAGTCCAGCAGCTGGAGTAACATTTTAAGGAGTAACTACACTTTGCCTGGGACCGAAGTCACTTCCACTCTTGCGGTCAGTGCTTTCGAAATTGGCGAAGAGTTCAAGAATGGTTTTCCCATCGGGTCCATACAGAGCATTAAACCGCCTCTGAAAACTGAATTCTAGTCTGTGGAATCCCAGTACCAGAAACACACATTTTTCATTGGAATAGATGATTTAAATCTCTTCCTTCCGTGATCTGTCCTCTTTTCAAGTTTTATCTGTGGAACTGATCTCTCTGGGCTTCGGAGTGCTATTAAAAGACATTACGTTCTGCCATCTCTTAGAAGGTTTTCGAACTGCTACTTGGAATCTTCTGTATAAAACTCACAATAAAAATAAGGTTTCTGTATTCTCCTACCAATCTTTCTTTGCATATTACACTCCTGGAAATGGAAAAAAGAACACATTGACACCGGTGTGTCAGACCCACCATACTTGCTCCGAACACTGCGAGAGGGCTGTACAAGCAATGATCACACGCACGGCACAGCGGACACACCAGGAACCGCGGTGTTGGCCGTCGAATGGCGCTAGCTGCGCAGCATTTGTGCACCGCCGCCATCAGTGTCAGCCAGTTTGCCGTGGCATACGGAGCTCCATCGCAGTCTTTAACACAGGTAGCATGCCGCGACAGCGTTGACGTGAACCGTATGTGCAGCTGACGGACTTTGAGCGAGGGCGTATAGTGGGCATGCGGGAGGCCGGGTGGACGTACCGCCGAATTGCTCAACACGTGGGGCGTGAGGTCTCCACAGTACATCGATGTTGTCGCCAGTGGTCGGCGGAAGGTGCACGTGCCCGTCGACCTGGGACCGGACCGCAGCGACGCACGGATACAAGTCAAGACCGTAGGATCCTACGCAGTGCCGTAGGGGACCGCACCGCCACTTCCCAGCAAATTAGGGACACTGTTGCTCCTGGGGTATCGGCGAGGACCATTCGCAACCGTCTCCATGAAGCTGGCCTACGGTCCCGCACACCGTTAGGCCGTCTTCCGCTCACGCCCCAACATCGTGCAGCCCGCCTCCAGTGGTGTCGCGACAGGCATGTATGGAGGGACGAATGGAGAGGTGTCGTCTTCAGCGATGAGAGTCGCTTCTGCCTTGGTGCCAATGATGGTCGTATGCGTGTTTGGCGCCGTGCAGGTGAGCGCCACAATCAGGACTGCATACGACCGAGGCACACAGGGCCAACACCCGGCATCATGGTGTGGGGAGCGATCTCCTACACTGGCCGTACACCTCTGGTGATCGTCGAGGGGACACTGAATGGTGCACGGTACATCCAAACCGTCATTGAACCCATCGTTCTACCATTCCTAGACCGGCAAGGGAACTTGCTGTTCCAACAGGACAGTGCACGTCCGCATGTATCCCGTGCCACCAAACGCGCTCTAGAAGGTGTAAGTCAACTACCCTGGCCAGCAAGATCTCCGGATGTGTCCCCCATTGAGCATGTTTAGGACTGGATGAAGCGTCGTCTCACGCGGTCTGCACGTCCAGCACGAACGCTGGTCCAACTGATTCGCCAGGTGGAAATGGCATGGCAAGCCGTTCCGCAGGACTACATCCAGCATCTCTACGATCGTCTCCATGGGAGAATAGCAGCCTGCATTGCTGCGAAAGGTGGATATACACTGTACTAGTGCCGACATTGTGCATGCTCTGTTGCCTGTGTCTATGTGCCTGTGGTTCTGTCAGTGTGATCATGTGATGTATCTGACCCCAGGAATGTGTCAATAAAGTTTCCCCTTCCTGGGACAATGAATTCACGGTGTTCTTATTTCAATTTCCAGGAGTGTATTTACGAGGGCTGTTCGTTTATTAAGGTCCGATCGGACGTGAAATGGAAACAACAGTGAAAAATCCTATAAAGCTACGCACAAATGTTTTGGTCAGTGTCTCTAGTATGCCCGTAGATCCCGTCACGTCGTGTGCTTAGAAAGTAGTGTCCGCCACCAATTACTTCGTCTTGTGTCATGCACCCCACATAATGTAACTATCAAGCATTTCCTTCTTCATGACTGTTCTCGGCCTCCACAGCGTAGACATTGAAGAGGCACCTTCAACGTTTGCGATGCAGTGTGTTTGATCACTCACCACACAGGCCGGAATTAGCTCCCTTCGGGTTCCTTCTCTACTCACATCAGCCGCTGGCTATGAAGACCACATTTCACCACACACAACGAGATGCAGACCAGCATACAGAACCGGCGGAAAGCACAGGTGGCTTCCTACTACGACGAGACCATTGGAAAGTAGGTACAACGCTACGACTAACGTCTAAATCTGAGCGGCTATTATGTGCAGAAGCAGCTGGAAGACATAGCCAACTGTTGCAAATAAAACAGTTTTGATTTTCGCCGCGGTTTCCATTTGGCTACCGGTCTGACCTTAATAAACAAATAGCCCTTGTAAAACTAGACAAGACGTGTTACGGAGCCATGAATCGATTGAGACTATCAGTACAGGCCTTCAGCATTCACTGAAAGCGTATTTACAAGTGAAGAATTCTTATATGTGATAACGGAAGATGTGAATGATGTTTATCATCCACGTTTCGTCACAGTTGTTCTGATAATGCGTTAGAAATCAAAAAGTATAAGCTTTTCTTGAAGAAGTAGTATCTCTTCATACGGAACTGCCATAATGATGAGCACGAGCACAGATAATGTACCACTGAATGACACCACAGAAATGTAAAATTTAAGAAGCAGCAGGAAAATACGGTACAAATAATGACTGAAAAATTACCATAATGCAGTCTGACGAAGAGTATCATAACTACTGGAAATTGATAAAAACAGTTACTAACTGAAGTGCCCATGACATTTTCAAATCGAAGAAATGTATTAGTGATATCCGATCTGTTGCATTATGTTCCTTTGCATAAATCATCTAGTTAATAATTATAAACTGTGTATAATTACAAAAGAAATATCTTCTGTACACCTTATAATTCTGTGCGTAATTACCTAGTAATTTTTTGCTTCTTATATAATTTGTTTCTTTTTAGTTGCTAACTCGACCACTTGTTTAATGATAAGTAATATTTTTCATTCATTTAATACGAGAAGTTACGTCTTGGAGAAATCCTGCAATTATCTTCTTTTTGAACAAACTATTTATTGCCACTTGCTTCAGTACTAGATACACCGTATGTAGTGTAGAACGACGTATGAAGTGCTTAAGGCTTACACCTAAGCTGTCGCAGCCGAACTGAAGCCGGAATTCGTGAACATCTATAAGTGCTTTAGTCATCTTGATGGATATTAAATGCTTCATTGAAAACTTTTCCATCGCATTACAGTTGTAGACTATTCACACACGCTACTTTGCCCCTAGAGCTCATCAGTTTCTTAACTCTCCTTACGTGGTAAATTCTCCTTCCAGTAATGTCGCTAGAAATTGCAGTTCAGAATCATCTGAGGTTGAAGTCTGGTGAAAGCGCGAAAATTTTGTTTCGTAATACAACAGACTAAAGGTGGGATTGTAAGAGAATGAATGTTCAACTGTCTGAGGAGTTACTGTTATTTGATGTAAAAGATCTACAACTACACGTTCGAAAACTACAGTTTTTTTTTCATTCCACGTATTTCAAAACGCAGATAAAAGTAATATAATGAAAAGCAAAGATTACGGACAAATCAATTTAGGGTTTATGGGTCTTCTAAAATTATCACTGTCCCTGCTGGAGTGTCGAAGTGGAAATATAAGCAGATAATGAGACCAGATGCGGCTTCCTGAAAACTAAATTTCGTTTCGGAACGTTGCTCGAACGGGCGGCGCATCCGCGTTCGGTAGGGAGTGTTTCGTATCGGCGCTAATTGGGTCATGCGATTATGGAAATGCTTTTATTACCTTCGTTAAAAACACAAAGTGTATTATGCAGTGACGATTAATGCACTTGCCTGTCTACGTGTTACGACTACGAAAAACGCTGTTGTGGCTCTCCCATCAATATTTTGACGTTGCCATTACGAAAAACAACACATGCGTACGGCCGCAGGAGAGCGTTCTTCACAACTTACGTTACTGGTATACTACGTTTCTAAGCCATTACCAGCATTTATTGTTTTTTGTTAAAAGTAGTTAAGAGATACACATTAACATACGGGCATTTCTACGAATTGAGGGTGCCTGAAATACAAAACTTGGCCAGTAGCGAGTAGGAATCATGCTCTGGAGGCTCCGTACAAACTTAATTATATATACAGACAGTTTATCCATGCTGGCAATCGTGAATATCGACGATTTTTGCCTGTTATTGACACTGATACTGGCAAGACATCGATATCGGGAATTCCAAGACTTTCGAGGAAGTTTTAATTTTAAGTTTGGAGCCAGATAACAAATAACAAAAGAAAGACTTTTTTCGCGTGATATAATCACACATTCACAATTTCCTTACCTTTTTTTTTCTTTAGTTGTACTGTGAAACCTTACTTTTGGCCAAATTTCATGATTCTCTATGAGCAGAAGGTATCCCATGGGTTTCGATGAGTGAGTTTGCGGGCATAAAATTATCTGACAGACTCTGTCGTACCTTTCAATTGCTTTGATTTACAACGCCAAGGACCATAGGCTTTGTATGCGACATAAATTTCAAACTTGATTATCTAGCACTTCATGAGAAAAACCGGCCTCTATAGGACGGCGGACAGACAGACAGTTGGGTTCCTAATGACAACAAATTTTTGTTCGTGTGAGATAATTACAAATTTACAATTTTGGATTTTTTTCTAGATTTGTACCGTCGGATCTTGCGTCTCACCACATTTCATGATTATAGGTTTTGATGAGTGAGTTTCCGAGTATGGAAATATGTGACATGAATGGATGGATCCTCTTCGAAGCTTCAGTTTTTTAAACCCTTAAGACCTTGGTATGTAACATAATTTTCCAGTTGATACGGCTAGCTATTCCGGAGAATGAGGGTTTTTAACAGGCGGACAGCCAGCCAGCCAGATAAACAGATAGACCGACAACAAAGTGATTCTATAATGGTTCCGTTTCCACTGACTGAGGTATGGAACCATGAAAATTATCAGCTTATTACTGATTGTGCACTCGAATGAAAACCTATCCGATCATTGGGTGGCCCTTGACGATACAGAAATATCTCCAAAGTGAAACAGAATATTGTGTAATGTGAAATATGTCTAGCTGAGTGCTCAGATAACCTAACGCTTAAGGCGCCTGCTCAATGCAATTGGGAAATCCAAGTCAGAATCCTAGCAGAAAAAGATTTTCAGTCGTCACGACACATTAGTTTCATTGTATACTCAGAACATCTAAGCGGTTCGCACTGATATAACTTCATTTCACTGCATCTTCAGTAATTTTATCCCCATCGATGAATCAATTTTATGGTGCATATAATCAGCAGCATTGAAATAAACGTTCAGATCAAAATATGACCTGACACGGCGTAAGTTGACTAACTAACGGCGACATCACGTAATAATGTGATGGAATATAAAAAAAACCAAAGTGTATGAAAATGGTAATTATAGCGATATTAACAAATTTAAGACAGAATCACACGACTGCATGGTTTCGCTGATGCTCGAATTGAAAACGAATGTTATCCAATTATCGGTGCCTCCTATTGCTTTGTTATCATCCTCCAAAATGACACTTTCTTTCATAAAATGCTTTCACCGTTTTTATCGTTCACAGTAGTTAACTTCATATGCCAATTATTTTGTGAGACGTAATGAGGTGGCTCATGGTTTAAAATGCTGCAATGTGGTCCACTCGGATTTACGTTCCCCATTGCGAGCCCATATCAGCGCATTTGTCCGTTTTGCAACCTGCACCACGCACGTAACGAGCATCCCTTAGTGGCTCGCCCTCTCAGTTTTCTTTATCTTAAACATCTTTGTGACTATTGCCCTTTTGGCATATTTATTATTTTATAAATGATATGTAAGTACTGCAAGTCTTTCACGCTGTTTCCGTACTTATACCCTATCATACGTTTTTAGTCATAATTCTATGACTATGTTATAGAATATAGACCATTCTTTGACTTAAATTCTGAGGAAGACACTCCTAGCAGTGTTAAAACCAAGTTAAATTGTTGAAAATAGTGACTGAGGGCTGTTTTTCTTTCAATTGTAACTATTCACGGTCTCTGAACGTGCAGTCATATACAAAATTTTGTCTTTCGATCGCTACTGCATAGGAGTGAATAACGATTACACTTTTATTATCTAGTTTGTTTTTCGGAACCGATGAATTTTTCTTCACAAGAGGACCACTAGGAACCCGCAAGTTAATCGAAAGTGTAGGTCCTTGATAACTGGAGGTGGATGATGAAACTAGTAACGCTAAACAAATCCATTGCGTAAAGCATTTTCTTTGAACATTTTGCTACATACCTTCTATCTTAACTTACCAACTCACTGAAATCATATATCAATAGTATTTTATGCCCCAGTTCTATGCCACATTCGGACTGGAGAAAGGACTGAGATCTAGTAAAGGAAAATGGTCCATATTCTGGTGGTCACAAGAAATGAAAGGTTAATTGTTTTAAAATGTAAAAATGAAATTAGTGGAGAGGTATATATTTCAGAAGTCCTCTAGCAGATTTGCGTCATTGTCCTAAATACGTTAAATATATTACTTGTATTAGTTACGTGTCACAATAGCCACTCAACTGGAGATGGGGGATCCGCTCCTGAACTGATACATAGAGCTGAATCTTTCAAAGGAGTGAACAATCAGTGATTCAGATAAAAAGAACGGGAGCTCCAAACGTTTCCCACAGCAGGGAGAGAGAGAGAGAGAGAGAGAGAGTCAGAGCAGATCAGTGGGGCCTCTTCTGGTCAGAGCACACTGCACACCACACAACACAGCCATCGCCGGCCTCTGCCCTTGCTTCTGCCTTGGCTGCCTGCATTGTGCAGTGCCACAATGAATTTTGTATTTCACATATGCTGCATCCTCTGCCGCGTGCAGTGTCCGGCGCACCTTAACTTAGCATTGCACTCCATCGGCTATCGTTTCAGTCGCACGTCCTGCCCTCTGGGCAGTTGATGCGAGCAACAGGACCGAGAGCCTCCTAGCGGAGAACATAAGAACTACTTGCAACAACCTGCTCTCAAGAGAACGGACGATTTGTCTCGGAGCGGGTGACGGGTGACTGATGGCCGTTCATTGCTCCCCCGACCCTCGGAACTCGCCCGCTCAACGCTCACCCCACCGTTCTCGACTCTAGCCACAGCGTTCAGCAAAGCAACTCAGGTGTCACTCTGGTCTCTGCTGTCGTAGCTCACGCAGTAATACAGCTCACGGCTCGACCTGTTTGACTCAGCGCCTCTACAGCGGAGTTCGTTTCTAATACAAACCTATCAGTGATTTTTCCTTCATTGTGGACTGCAGTCATACTGCACTTTATAAATGAAAATGCAATCGTTTGATTAAGTTTCTTTATTACTTTATTTCACACTATCACTATTTAGATGTGGAGGTTGGTTTTGTGGGGCACTCTAAAGAGTCATTATCAGCACGTTATTTTAGCGTTGTAGCCATTATCACATGCAAAGGTATTTATTACATATATGACATGTCTGAATGATTGTCACAATGTTACAATCATTCAGACATGTCATATATTTTATGACTATTTCATCTTTGATCATGATAATGGCTACAAAGCCAAAACCACGATAGTGCAAAATAAATCAATAATCAAAAACTTTGTCTTATCATGGAAATTTCAATAAACAATACAAAATTCTTACTCATTATCTATGTTACTTCAAAATAAGATCAAAATACAGGTATAGTACTGGAATAAACAAAGTTTAAAGGGCAATGTGTCTTCCATTAATTTTCTATTGTGAATGAGTGGTGAGTGATGAAAAAGAGCTAGTTCATTTCAACGAGTGAACAGTTCTGATCCCATCTCTGAAAAGAACAGTTTTGCCCATCTCTACACTCGACATTGTATCTATAGATGAATACCTGTTGACCTTCTTACTTTAGTTATAATACCTTAAGGGATTCAAAGTGCAACAAAATAATTTAATGTACTCACCGTTAGCTCAAACGTAGCTTACAGCATCAGATGGGATGAGGGAGTGTATATCTGCTTACCTGCAACAGAAATACGAGTTTAATTACTATTTGTAAAGTGCTAAAGAAGAAAAACTTAACATATTGTATGCTTGACATGCTATGAGTAAAATCTTACTTCCGATACCATAAGGTACGGCAAAGACACCCTCAAACAAAATTATTATTTCTGCTTGACAAACCTATGTAAAGTGTAGACATAAACTGCAATACGTATTGTTTGTACTTCATTACTCTTATGCTACCTCATGAATTGTGAGTCCTATTATAGATACACCTTCCAGCCAAAAAGTACCTAGGCAGATGCTATTCCCAGGACGCAGGGTCGGTAGCAAATTAACTGCGTTAGAAGCGTGAACTAACAGCTGTGAAGTTGTGAACAGTAGACGCGCAATTGGCCAGTCAGTTGTGAGCGGTGAGTGTTAAGTGTGGAAATGTGACTATAGTGTGTCAACATTGTTGTGTCACAAATCACAAAGGAGCGACATCCACAAATTAGGTGATAAATAATTTCATCAAAATGTGACATATCGCCCACTTTTCTTTGAGTTTTGGTCCATTTCCGAACTAGAAGAAAGAAGTTAGTTTCAGTTTAGTAATAGGGCGTTACGTTAGTTACAAAAAGCCTAGAGCATGTGATGATCATATAGTAGTATTAGCCGATTCTGAAACAGACATGAAGTATACGTTGAAAATTTCGTCTGACGCCTTGGATAACCACAAATTTAAAGAAAACAATATCGAGACTAAAATAATGACGACAGATAAATCGAACAGACAAATAAGGTCAACATTGAGATAGTAAATAAAATACTAATGCAAGTAAACCAATTTTGCTACCTGGAAGTACGATAACACATGTGTAATAGATACTAAAAGACGAACTACAATATTTAAACAATAATACAGAAAGAAGATCAATTTATTGACAAGCAACCACAACAACGCAGAAGCAAGAAAGAAATTCATTAAAACGTGTGTTTTGGACTATTTTAAACTAGTGTTGTGAAGAAACAGGAAAAGAAAAAAATTAAGAACAGTAGAAATGTGGGTATGGAGAAGAGCCCCAGAAACTTCCTAACTGTAACTACTGATTCACATGATACAGAGAGTAAAAATTAAATTAATGGGACATATAATTCTACATGACAGTTTCATAAAAAATGGTAAAATGTCTTGGAAAGAAAAATACTGGTAAAAAATTCCAGAGGCAAGTCCACAACAGCCACCTCACAAAGTGTTATAAGTGAAATGAACAGCAGCAACTGTAGTGCACCGCTCACACGAAAATATGGCTGTCACAAAATGGGGGCTGCTCTGCGTTCAGTCGATCTGCCACTTCAAGACAGCACCACAGGTGGGCCTCTTGCCGACAACAAACGAAGACGTTAATACAACGGGACTGGACGTATGAATTCCGTTTCATTGCGCAGTTCACATATTAAACGTTTCTTTTGGTGATTTAATAATCTGAAAATGATTATGGTCCCCGCGTCTTTGGATTTCAGATCTTCAGACTTCTTCCCGTGGGGTACCTTAAAGGAAGAGTCTATAGCAACGTGCACCACACACTGACGGAACTCCCTCCTCACCCACATCGAACACGTCCGTATGTCCTACACTATCCGCAAGCTAGATCCCATAAATCCAAAGTCTCCCCTTTGAAACCAACCTTGGTACGCTGTCACCCCCCCCCCCCCTCCTCCCCCCTTGACAAAAATATCGTATCCCAACACAACTACTACCACCTCCTTTTTCCCAGACAGTGAGATCTGGCACGATATTTATCCCTGCCAAAACTTCAACTCTTCCTCATCTATACAACTCTATATCTCGACTCCTATTTCGTTTCTCTCTCCATACACTCCCGTTCCTTTCCTTTTGTCACCAATACTGTGCCCAAGTACCAAATTCCACCTCATCCTCTGTGTTTCCCACCTCATATATTCCCACTATCCCTGTCAACCCCTATTTTCGTCCCCATAGTTTCACTATTTAACTGACCCACACCGGTCAGTCCTATGGATCATATTCCCCATCCTGATATACTTCTCATCCAGTGCAGATTCTTCAAATTTTAAGTGAAAGTGTAGTGCTTCAGTGGCTTTTTTCAGAAGAATTGCTCCATTCTGCGGTGTGTTGAGACGTAACTGGTTGTTCCATCCCATTACTTTCTCTCAAGGTATAAAGAATTCCTTTATCAGTAATGACAGAGCGAACTTTGTAACTATTTACTATGGTATCAAGAATGTCTAGTGAAGAGATGGACGCCGATGTGTTTATCAAATTACGTATTAATGCACCTTCTCTTCACATTCCTGTTACGTTGCTCTTAAATGTCAGAGTGGATGTTTGTTTTGGTTGTGATTCTGTGAGTAGGCCTACGTTTCTTAATTGTTTTCTGAGTATATTGCATAGTTAGAACTCACTATGCTAAACTGAGCATGGAGAGCTTTATAATCCAGTTTTAAGTTGTTAATCCTGTAGCGCCTTCAACATGAGCAATAGCTTTTCAGTTGAGTTAGTGAGCATTTACTTATTTCATTTTATTAAATTCCATAATCTGTAACTCTATTATTGGTAGCATGGGCCTGTCATTTTGTGCAACCTTCAAACAGTGGACGTAGCCATATGATAAATGGTAATTATTGCGTTATCGTACTTTGAGTTTACTGATTGGGCATGTGAATAACATGAAATTTTTAACGAATTTTGCGTGTAGGTAGTTGATTTGACTTGTTGTTTTCTGTGTTGGTCTTTGACTCCACGCTGCCACGGGCGTAATCGTGTTCTGAGAAATGGCCATCGGCATCCTGAATATAATTCAGTTAGGTTTTTCTTGTGAAGTTATAGTATAAAAGCAAAGAACGATTACAGATGGTGAGTAATTTGGAGCCAATAATTTCCAAGATCCGACATGGACTTGGCTGGTCGGTCGGTCAGCTAACGAGCGTTCTTGTGGAAACACAGAGTAGGAATAGCGTGTGTGTTCTGTGAAGATTTTCTATTACCCAAGAACAATCAAAGGAGTTGAGTAAATTTATTTACAATGACAAGATGTTAATGAAACGTTGTGGTTGATTCGTCGTTGCATACGATCGTTCTTGCAGCAATTCATCGTAGATTTTGCAAGTGTTCAAGTGACGGATGTAGTTGGATGTATTTCATTTTTGTGAATTAACAATGCATATTTGTGTCTGCTTCCGTACCATCAGATCCCTGACTGTAAAATCGCGGCATAATTTGGTATGCTATCCTCGCCTAAATCATAGAGGGACATCAAAATTCGTTTTGAATAGACTATTTTAAAATAGTAGTTGTTACTTAATTCATGTGTGCATGAGCATGAGAGTGTCGTGCAACACCCCCGTCCCTCCCCCTTCCTTTTTCGTTATCCGTTACAAAATAGATTCGTTGAATCATTATTAATTTAATAACCAATTAAACAATCCAGGCTGCCCTTTAACGATTGTTTGCCAAGCACTGACTCTACGAACGCAGCGAGAGTATCAATGCAAGCTCCAGTGACCAAAGTCAGGCAACAACACCTTGACAAATTCGAAGCAGAGCAAAACTCAATCAAAAATTCAAATGACTCTGAGCACTATGGGACTCAACTGCTGTGGTCATTAGTCCCCTAGAACTTAGAACTACTTAAACCTAACTAACCTAAGGACATCACACATATCCATGCCCAAGGCAGGATTCGAACCTGCGACCGTAGCAGTCGCACGGTTCCGGACTGTGCGCCTAGAACCGCGAGACCACCGCGGCCGGCGGCAAGGCAACACTTTTGAGCGTTGTTATAATCACTAAGCTTGAGATTAAAAATATATGTTAATTTTTTTATACAAGCAGTAAAGTCGATGAGTTGCTGGAAGTGGTGTGGCAATGTCAATGATCACTTTTTCACACAAAGGAGCAACAGATTACATGAGAACCACAAAGGTGCGCTCTGGCGCGAAAAGTTTTTAAGTGCATATTTAATCCGTGGTCACAGTTACACGTAAATGCCACGAAGTAATAACTGTATTGGTGTGACAGATTTGCATAGAGTATGAGTGGACGCCGGGGAACAATCGCGACCAGAGGGCGAGGGACCGCGCCCGGACTGGCGGAGGCCCCTGGGGAGCGCCGGCGGCGACCGGAAACCGGTGGCCAGTGCGAGTACGAATTTCGCGGCTCGCTGCCCCGCCTACCACCTGCCGACACGGCGGGCCCGCAGTCCGTCCTATTCTGTTCTGTCGCGTCTCCCGGGCGACAATTGTTCTTCGCCCGCTGAATAAAACATCCGGTTCAACAGGCGCAAAATGCCGGTAAATATTGAGACAGCCGTGCAAACACGGCCCGTGTAATCGCCACACGGCAGGGAGAGTGTGCGCCCGCTCGACCTGCCCAGGGCGCGCCGCACCTGCGACAGCGCCGCGCCGCGCCGCTCCCGCCGGTCTTCCCACCTGTTATCGCGGCCCCCTGCCTGTCACCGCCCGCTTCTATTTGCACAAGTATTCAATCCCTCGTTTCTATAGAACACCGGCTGTAAAAAAATTATTATTTTCCGGTAGTATAACTCGGCGTACCGATCGCTGGTATTTTTTGATTTCTTTCGTCTTTTTCGGAGCTATCTACCTCTCCTGTCTTTCCCTTCCTACATCTCCTTCTCACTCTGCTCTCTGCCACCAATTACTTCGGTTATTGGAATAGGCTATTTACAAATTAGCTTAGTAATCGGCGCTGACTGAGAACGTATTTATTCCAATTTTATTAGTCCATCTCCTCCTCCATTACCTCAGTCTATCTTCTTTTCTTCCCTCTGTCTGTCCATCTCCCCCACCACCCATTTTCTGTCCGTCTTCCCTCGCCTTTCTTTGTGCCCATTCCTTACTCTCTCTTCTCTCTGTCCGCCTTCTCCACCCTGTCTTCCTGTCTACGTACTTCTGCTCACTCCATTCCACTTCGTCCCCTAAGTCCACCTATCCCTACTCTATCTCTCTATCCACCTCCTCCTCCTAATCTCTCTGTCCACACCTTCCATTACCCGCCTTCCCTCTCTCTGCTTATCTTCTCCTCTCCCATATCTCCGTACGTCGCATTCTTCCCTCTCTCTGTCAGTCCATGTTCTCCTCTCCCTCCTCTCTGCATATTATCGTCCCCACCTCAGTAGGAAGGCCGGCCGGTGTGGCCGAACGGTTCTAGGCGCTTCAGTCTAGAACCGCGCGACCTCTACGGTCACAGGTTCGAATCCTGCCTCGCGCAAAGAAGTTTGTGATGTCCTTAGGTTAGTTACGTTTAAGTAGTTCTAAGTTCTGGGGGACTGATGACCTCACAAGGGAACCTCCCCATCGCACCCCTCTCAGATTTAGTAATAAGTTGGCACAGTGGAAAGGCCTTGAAAAACTGAACACAGGCCAATCGAGAAAACAGGAAGAAGTTGTGTGGAACTATGAAAAATATAAGCAAAATATACAAACTGAGTAGTCCATGCGGAGGACAGGCAACATCAAGGAGAGTCTGCGCTTAGGATCGCCCTGGTCCTGTGGTTAGCGTGAGCAGCTGCGCAATGAGAGGTCCTTGGATCAAGTCTTCCGTCGAGTAAAAAGTTTAGTTTTATATATTCACACAATTTTAGTGTGGGAGTAGACGTGATTACCATTCCTCCAGATTGTACACCTCTTGTGTAACCGTTAGATGTGTTTGGTTTTCGGCAAGTGAAATACTTTGTGAATAGATTCTATGATTTTGCGAAGCTGCACAGGTACACAGAGCAGTATTGTTTACGTGATTCAATTATGAAAGTTCAGGCACTCACACATAATCAACTTCGCTCTCCAAAATTCGAGGACATGTTCATATTTCCTTGGACATATGCAGGATTTGACGATCTACACACGGAAAAATTTGAAAACGTTAAAAACATATGTTTTGAGAGAGCACAGGGAAAACTGTGCGACTGTAAAACTGTTGCATTCATTTGTTGCAGTTTTGTGACAAACTCTTATGTTTTCATCACTTTTTTGGGAGTGATTATCACATCCACAAGAAAACCTGAATCGGGCAAGGTAGAAGAATCTTTTTACCCGTTCGCCAAGTGTACATGTTAGGTGGGTCGACAACATACTCTTGTCATGTGACGCACATGCCGTCACCAGTGTGGTATAGAATATATCAGACGTGTTTTCCTGTGGAGGAATCTGTTGACCTATGACCTTGCGATCTAATGTTTTCGGTTCCCACTGTAGAGGCACGTCCTTTCGTATAAAAATCGCACGGTTTTGAGGTGCGGTCGCAAAACACAGACACTAAACCTATTGTAGTGAACAGAGAGGTCAATGAACGAACGGACAGATCATAGCTTTGTGAAAATAAAGAAAGTGAGCTTTTCACTCGAGGGAAGACTTGAACCAAGGACTTCTCGTTCCACAGCTACTCACGCAAACCACAGCTATTCACGCTCCTGCGCATACATTTACCTTGATATTGCCTATATAGCGTATGGACTACTCAGTTTGTATATTTTGCTTATTTTTTTCATAGTTACACACAACTTCTTCCTGTTTTCTCAATTGATCTGTGTTCAGTTTTTCAAGGCCTATCCGCTGTGCCAACTTATAACTAAATCTGAGGGTGGTGGGGGTGGTGGGAGGGGTGCGATGGTGAGGTTCCTTTGTCAGATGTTATGTCCCATGGGGCTCAGAGGCAGCAGGAAGTTGCAGTATTTCTCTCCAGGTGGGAAGCAATATGTTTAGCGGCTTGGTTGAAATCGATCCATGTGTTTAGGAGGAGCTTTTTATCCGCCTTTTCAACCGCATACGAACCTGTCACATGTATTTAAGATATTTCACACATATTTGTGTATATACAGAGGAGTCACAAAAAATGTATCTGCTGTTTAAAAGTCCATAACTGGCAAACTAATTGATGGAGTTGTTTCATCTTTGTTAATTTAATAATTCTAGTCCCGACAATCGCCACATAAGCGTTGTATTGCGTTGTTTTGTTTTGTCAGATGGCAGTCGCCAGATAGTCAGTGTTTTCTTCTTAGTTGCACCGAGTTACTCGGGTAATAATGACTGGCGCAAGGCTTAAATGCGATGTGGTATTTTAAGTACGAAAACATTAATGAGGTTCAACGGCATGAGTATGAAACAGAGCCACCGACACGTTTAACGAATCGTCGCATTCGAGACAAATTTGAAGCCGAAGGCTGTGTTAAAGATGTACACAAACAGCGATCGGGACGACCTATAACAGTAACAAGTCCAGCTAACTCCCGTCGTGTGTTACAACAATTCACTCGCTCACTACAGAAGTATGTGAGACAGTGTGCCCGTGAAACTGGAATGAGTCGCTCAAGTGTTCGGCAAATTTTGAAGACAGCAGAGTGGAAGTGCTACATCGCACGATTGCCACATGCAATGAACGAGGACGACCCAGATCGTAGAATGGAGTACTGCGAGTGGTTTACTAACAAGGTGTGCAACGATGAAGAATTTGCGGAGACGATCGTGTGGTCTGATGAGGCACAGTTCAAACTCAATGGTACAGTAAATCACCACAATTGCATCTAATGGGCTTTCGAAAATCCGAACGTTCATGTAGACAAAGCCGCGAATTTGCCAGGAGTAAATGTGTGGTGTGGGTTGTCTTATCGGGGCTTGATTGGGACATTCTTCTTTGACGTCGCAGTTGCTTGTGAGGTGTACCTTCAGAAGCATCAGACATCCATTTTACCTGCCATCCGAGACTTGTATGGAGACGGAAGAGTTTACATTCAACAAGATGGTGCCCCAGCCCACTACCAAAATCGTGTTAGGGCGTATCTCGACGAAAATCTACCAGGAATATGGATAGGCCGCTGAGGTGCTGTGGAGTATCCAACACGTTCCCCCGATCTAACTCCTCTGGAATTTCACCTGTGGGGAACACTAAAAGACGTCGTTTACCGACAAAAGCCACGCACATTAGATGAACTTCGAGAATCCATCGAAGATTCATGTGCAAATATCCAACTGAACACGTTGAAGTAGTAGTTCATGCTGCAGTTCAGCGGCATCGTTTGTTGGACTTTAAGATACACTTCTACCAAAAATGAGACAACTCTGTCAATTAGTTTGCAAGTGATGGACTATTAAACAGTGGACACATTTTTGGAGCCCTCTGTATTTTACATCTATCTGGCGGATTTCGCCCTGCAGTTTCGTTTCCACGCAGCTCAATATTTCTGATGTCACATTTCCTCAACGGCGTGTCATTCAGTGATATAATTCTGCTGTTACACCCAGTGGTATAAGTGGACACTGTCTGAAATGTGTTTTACGAAAAGGGTTAGTAGTAAAGACATAATAAATTAAAACTTCATTTATGATGCCGCATTTTTGACACATTTCACTGTTTATGACCTCATGTCTCTCTAACTACGTGTCATGTATAGATATATTTTTGCAGGTAGATTCAGTGGAACATATGAATCATGTCTGAAAAAATGTGTTACGAATACATTTATCAGTAAATAAGTAAAAAATCGAAACGTCATGCTGCTGGATATGGCAGATTTACTGCATGAACAGCTAAAATTTAATGAGCGATAAACTTTTTTTTTCGTCATTAGGGAGGGGGAGGGGAGGGTGGTCACCAAGAGAAAGTCTAGTGAAGATTTGAAATTAAGTGTAAAGACTGCAAGTCGTCGATACTGTCTTCGAATGGTGGATGAATATAGTACAGTCGGGAAATTTTCGTGTCATGAGCTATGCTTCTGTTTAACAGTCCCTTCACATATACGTCGCTCTTACACCCACACTGGTGCTTCGCAGACGCTAAGTGATAATTGTACCAAGTTTGGTTGAGATTCGTCCAGTAATTTAGGAAGCGATGTGAAACATGCATACATACTTACATCCACTTGTGTATTATGTATGGACGATAACCATTATGAGGCTTGTTCGCTGGCCCACCTGACAGTAAACGATGACGTATGCTATATTTACATCGTTTAGTGGCTCACTTTACAATAAGATGGTGACCCAATGAGTTACGGCTGCTGCTACAAATATCTGTGCCTACATTCCTTGTCAGAATTCTTCACTATAGCGTTCGACTAATATCCATATTTTGAGTGACTGCTGCAATGGAACGATAAATACGGAGTGAATTACAAGAAAACCCTTCTAATTTTGGTGATCGGTTTCTCGTACCAAAAAGAGAAAATTTTTCCATGAAATCGCATTGTGTGGAAGTGAATCATGGACCGTCGGAAAAGTGGAAGAGAACCAACACGTTTGAGACGAGGTGTCGCAAAAGGACAGTGATGTAGGCTGGTAGGATGAGAAATAAAGACGTTACCTGCAGAATCGGCAAGGAAACGCGTCTGTGGAAAGAAACAATTAACAGAATGGACTCCATAGCAGACTTACAATGACTGAGTAGGTAATTGGAATAGCGGTTTGAGGTGAAACGCTGATGTGTGTTTATAATCCAGGTTTAACACGTAAAAATAGTGACTTTAATGTGCTTTGGCTCCGAGGATTATTACGTTTGCTTCATTTAGGTACAATATGAACCGCTGTTGTGGTAATTGGAAGGTGTATTGAGCATATATGAAAGATGATAAAATATGTATCATTTGGCGTATGAATATTGTTCATTTCATGTGTCTATTCGGACATAAATTGCCTGACAAAGAAAGTGAAGCGTATGGAAGACATGGTTGGATGTCACTGTAACTTCATGAATGTACGCGCCATCTGCTGGTATATAAAAGATTAGAGTTGTAACGTATTGTGTCAGAGTGGATTACAGATCTTCATGTTTAGTGTTTTTACCAGGCCTGTTAGTGCATGTAAGTGGAGTGAGCAGCGTCAGATGTTCAGTGATTAATGCACAGGACACGGAGGTACCACGCACTTCTGTGGGACGCTCGTATCGGCCCCTCACGGAGTTTGAAAGTGTCACACTGCAGGTCTGCATTTCACTGGCTGATCGAGTTGTGCAATACCGATATTTTTGGGGCGTTCAAATGTGACAGTGGCCCATGGTGGACAATATGGAAAGTTGAGGGCAGACATATTCGTCGGCTAGGTGGAGGTCAACACTGTCTGACCGCCGCAAGGGAGGGTCGCCGTGTTGTGCACCAGACACTCCGTAACCTCTTCAAAAATGCCCCAGCCGTTCCATAACAAGTAATGGATACCTTGCAACATCCTGTGTCATTCCGCACCATTGGACGGAGACAAGACAATATCAGAATAGGGAATTACTTTCCCATTCGTAGGCTGCTGTTAACACTACAACACAAATGGCTGCGTTCGGAGTGGTACCTTGAATGTAAAGAATGGACTGCTGGTGAATGGGTTCTCACTGTTTTAAGCCGTGAATCACGGTTTTGCACTATTCCTGATGACCATCGTCGGCGAATTTGGCGGCGACCTCGGCAGACGCTCTATTCTTCCAATGTTTTGAAGACACAGCGGTGTTACTCCTGGCATCATGGTGAGAGGGCATCGAGTATGACTTTACACCAAGCCTGGCAGTGATCGAAGAAACTGTGGTACCACAATGTTAAATCGTGCATCCTCACTTGTTACATCGCATGCGATGGTTGGTGGGTCCATTTTTCGACAAGGCACTACTCGTCCAGATGTTGCACGTGTCACTATGAACAATCTGTGTGATGTTGAGGTACTCCGGTGATCAGCTAGATCTTCAGATATATCCCTGACACGACATGTGTCGGACCAACCCGGACGTCAGTCTCGTCCCATGTCACAAATCAGAATCTCAGGGACCATTTAGGAACAGTTGTGGACCCGCTTGTTTCAAGACAGGACACAACGTCTTTACAACATCCTTCACAATCGAGGGGGTGCAACACCATGCTCATAAGTAACCCAAAACCACGATTTGTTTGTAAACCTGTCTTAATTATGGAATAGCTACAATAAGATCACACAACGTCTCAATCCGTAAAGCTTCAGTCTCCCTTTCGGGATGCTGCACTGAGTTTCAGGAAGTGTATATTTGTTTAACATCTGTCGAGTGTGTGACTTTCAATTTATCTTACCAGCAGTATATAAATATTGCTTAGCATCTATATTTTCTAGGTATGTCCAGTTTTGTTGCAATATTGTCATTGTACTGTACCGCATTAGATTCCAGAAGAGCGACCGGAAGTCATGTCTCTTAAATAAGAAAAGTAGTGGCAGAGTTGTGCTCACAAAGAATGAGCAAAGGGAAAAAGACAAAGAAAACTTTTCTTGCGTTTTACGATTTTTCCAAGACGGATGAACATTCTGGTACTGCGACTAAGCTGGAAAAAATACATAGTTCGGGTTGGTTTTGTGGAATAGAACGATTTCAGTCACTGAATTACGCCTTCGATTCCATGGTGCAATCTTATTCCGCATCAACATCTATACTCTGCAAGTCACCTTACGGTGTGTGACGGAGTGGACTTAGGGTACCACTAAGTGATGTAGACGGTACACTTTACTCCATTTGTAGACACCAGAGAAATGCAGTCACTCTGCAAACGAAATTGGTTAGAAAACACCTACACGATCCATCCTAAAGTATTGCTCCAGCGTATGGACCTATACCAAACGTAATTAACAGGCGTATTGAATGTATACAGAGAAGGGGAGCACGAATGGCCAGATATTTGTTTGAAACATGGAAGAGCGTTACGAAAATGATGTAAACATTGAATTAGCAGACAGTTGAAAATAAACATCTTCCATGTTTCAAGAACAAACTTTAAGTGATGAAATACATTCCCAGATTTAATCCCATACAAGTAGCTCTCGCAGGGATCAAGAAGAGAAGGTTAAGCTAATTATAGGGCTCGCAGAAGGGTTTATGCAATCATTTTCGTCCACGCTCCGTGGTGAATGAAACGGGAAAAAGCCACAGTAACTGTTATAGTAGGTAGTACCCTTTGCTATGCAATCCACATTAATTTGACATGCATGGATGTAGATATAGATATTGTCTCTTTGCTGTTTCATCCACTAACGGCGAGTGGAAAGGATGATCATCGGTGAAGCCTCATATGAATATTAATTTTTCTCCTTTGTAGTCGTGAGCGTTTAGCGAGGCATATGTGAGAGCAAATAGTTGTTGTGGTCTTCAGTCCTGAAACTGGTTTGATGCAGCTCTGCATGCTACTCTATCCTGTGCAAGCTTCTTCATCTCCCAGTACCTACTTCAGCCTACATCCTTCTGAATCTGCTTAGTGTATTCGACTCTTGGTCTCCCTCTACGATTTTTACCCTCCACGCTGCCCTCCAGTACTAAATTGATGATCCCTTGATGCCTCAGAACATGTCCTACCAACCGATTCCGTCTTCTAGTTAAATTGTGCCACAAACTCCTTTTCTCCCCAATTCTATTCAATACCTCCTCATTAGTTATGTGATCTATCCATCTAATCTTTAGCATTCTTCTGTAGCACCACATTTCGAAAGCTTCTATTCTCTTCTTGTCTAAGCTATTTATCGTCCATGATTCACATCCATACATGGCTACACTGCATACAAATACTTTGAGAAACGACTCCCTGACACTTAAATCAATACTCGATGTTAGCAAATTTCTCTTCTTCAGAAACGATTTCCTTGCCACTGTCAGTCTACTTCGACCATCATCAGTTATTTTTCTCCCCAAATAGCAAAACTCATTCAGCACTTTAAGCGTCTCATTTCCTAATCTATTTCCCTCAGCATCACCCGACTCAATTCGATTACATTCCATTATCCTGGTTTTGCTATTGTTGATGTTCATCTTATACTCTCCTTTCAAGACACTGTCCATTCCGTTCAACTGCTCTTCCAAGTCCTTTGCTGCCTCTGACAGAATTACAATGTCATCGGCGAACCTCAAAGTTTTTATTTCTTCTCCATGGAATTTAATACCTACTCCGAAATTTTCTTTTGTTTCCTTTACTGCTTGCTCAATATACAGATTGAATATCATCGGGGAGATGCTACAAACCTGTCTCACTCCCTTCCCAACCACTGCTTCCCTTTCATGTCCCTCGACTCTTATAACTTGCTTTCTGCACAAATTGTAAAAAGCCTTTCGCTCCCTGTATTTTACGCCTGCCTTCTTCAGAATTTGAAAGAGAGTATTCCAGTCAACATTGTCAAAAGCTTTCTCTAAGTCTACAAATGCTAGAAACGTAGGTTTGCCTTTCCTTAATCTTTCTTCTAAAAGCGAGTAGTATATTACCCAAATCTTCTTGAACATAAAACTGTACATTTCTTCTCTTAAACTTCAGCCACGGGAATTCTTCAAATGAAATGCTAGAATACGTACAACCGTATACTTTGACTGTCTGAGATGGCTTAGGTTTTGATACTTTCCCTCAGAAATATATTTTGATGTCTGTAGAGCGTCAAGGACTTCAGACGCAATTACTGGGCGCAAAATGGAACCGACTGCGAAACGTATTTGGAGAACTCGAGAAACGGCTAAGTACGGCAGTTAACGAGCTTATCAAGGCGAAAACACGCCCTCGAAACAGGAACAACACGTCGCAAGTACCCAAGCTCGGGGCGAGGTCGCCAGAGAACATCTATTACACAGCCAGCATCGCGTTTCGGAGCCAGAAATTAATCATCGCTATCTCTGATGGAGGAGACGCAGGAGCGAGCGCGGCACGGAAGATAGGACCGGGTGGAACCCGCAGTGGGACGAAAACGGAATTTAAGCGATTTGCCCGCCACGCGGCATTCCGCCGCGGACTGCGACGTGATCTCGCCAGACGTGCGTGTGGACCCTGATACGATTCCAGGCCGAGATGAATAATTATGAAGTTATGCAGCGGCGGAACGAACAGCAGCGGAGGCGATAGTGCCTGGGGGAGGGACGGGAGGATGTGGGTGGTTGGATGGGTGGGAGTCTGGGAGAGACTCGATGGCGAGGGGTGGGGGAGGGGGAGGGGAGAGGGGAGGGTAGTGTGCGGCGAACGCATTGCTGCGCTATCAGGAGCGAGCAATCGCTGCACCGGGAAACGCTCGTTGAGATGAATCACGCCTATTTACTTGTAACACCCTCTGCGATAACAGCCGAGAACGTCTCTCGAGACACGCTACGGAGGAATGTGCACAGAGAGAGTGAGAGAGAGAGAGAGAGAGAGAGGGAAGAGAAAGAGAAGTGGGTGTGGGGAGGAGAGTGAATGCTGGCTGCCTCGGAAGGAGGTGGGAACTAGTCGTTCCACGGAAGACGCGGCCACGGTGCGCTGTCGGCGGAAAACTTTTATTGAATGGGAGGTGAAAAATATCGCCGAGTAGGTCTTCAGAGACGCCTACCGGACGAGCTGCACTCACTCTCCTTCGCTCCTTATCGGCCCGCGACTCGCCTTTCTAAAGGTGCGGGAGGGCACGCACCTCCCGTATCGTAGATGATCGCGCGGAGAATAGCACCCCAAATGTCGCGCATTAATACGTCTTATCTCGGTCATTTAACGTGTCTGAAGCCTGCCCTGTAGGGTTCTGGGTCAGAAGGTGCCACAGGGTTGGGGGATGGGGTGCGGGGAGTCTTCAATCTGACATTTACAGCTCTTGGCGCCCACAATTTCGGGCATTTTTCACTTCAACTGGTCCATATAACGGGCGAGATAGTGAGCATTGCCCTATCCGCCGTAATAAGTATAACGGTATTCAGTTATTGTTATCTGTCAATGCCAGAGACGCTAGGGATGTTTATAATATCCTTTTTTATTCATTTGATGCTATTTTTTAACTTCTCTCGCTTAGCTCTAGATAGTCCATAAAAGCTTCTGCTTAAATTGGTTATTTGATAAATGGATCGTAGAGCACACGGAATCATAAAAACAGCATTTTCATACTTTTACACAGGCAGCAGGAGAAAACACATAAACATCAAGATGTAATGGTGTAGCCTATTATGAAGAAGAAACACCACACAAATATTCATTCTGACTTTAATGGTTTTCAAGATACCGCGGCCTAAAATGAAAACTCTAATGACCTCATCGTCGAAATGATGTTAAGCCACAGATTCATCATTTCCAACTGTTAGAAGAGGGAACGGTTTACAGGTGAAAATAATTTAGGGGAAGATTTGCTGTTGTGTTTTGTCATCAGTTCCCCTTTACAAGCTACTTTCAAAGATAGCACCTGTAACTTCGCCATTGCTAGATCTACTAGGTCTACATCTACATTCAACCAGCCTCCTTACGGTGTGTGGAGGAGGGTTCTTTATGTGACACATTCAATTCTCTCCTTTCTTTCTCCAGTAGCGAATGTATGGACGGAAGAATGATTGTTGGTAAGCAGCCATGAGAACTTGCGTCTGTCTAATTTTTCCTTCATTCTCATATCGCGAGATATATGAAGGAAGCAGTAACATGTAGGTTGACTCTTCTAGGACATCGTGACATCGTGTCGCTATTACTAATTGAACCCGTGACGACACGTGCTACTCTTCTTTCGATCTTCTGTATTTCATTTATCCCAGACAGACGAACAATATTCAAGTATTGGCCGAACGAGGCTTTTTCGGCGAGCTACAGTTCTTGAAAGTCTTCCAGTGAATCTCAGACTGGCGTCGGCCTGACCCACGTTTAATTTACGTGGATTTTCCACTTTAAATCATTCGGTATGCACAACGCCGATTTGGAACGTGTTACGCCATTGGAACGTTGCAACATTTAACTCTACCCGCATCCTACCAGTTCTCTTGTCGCCTTTAGAACGGAAGTCAGAAGCGTGAAGTCCAGCGCTGAAATCGTCCGAGTTTCTTATGGGGCGCCGAGGAAAGCGTTTCAGCTACACTGCCGCTCGGAATGGACACGAAAAATCCTCAGGAGTTGTTGTATAGAGAGTGAACCACATCTTCCCTAGGGTTCACTTGGCGCGTTCGTTCTCACACATTTCACCATGGAAAACGATAGTTTGCAGTGCGATGCGTAACAGGGCTATATTCTTCACAATCATTGATACTGTTGACACCAGCCGGAGGATTCAACGTTTCTCTAAGGATACCCGGCGCTTGCAAACCCACTAACCGCGATTTCACCACCATATAGAGTGTCAATCTACTTTACGAGTGTTTTCTGCACTATGCGACGTCTTTCGTATTCAAGTTTCCGTCTCTTCCCGTCTTACTTGTCCTCCTCTTAGGTGGTTCTGTCTTACATAGAACGACTCCCTCCATGGTTCCCGGGTAGTCGGCGTCTTCTTCCTTTTTTTTCTGTATCTTGGAAGTCTCCAGTGCCACATTTTAGAGGGTCGTTGTTCTAAGATGTTCATACCATGTTAGGCGATTATACAATATCACTGCCATCATCTCATTTCTTTTTTTGTCTCTTCTTGTTCCTTCATAACTTCGTCTCCATAACTCCATTTCCATTGCCTTTAATTTCTTCCCATGGATCCTGGAGACTTTCCACAGTTCAGCACGAAACAGAACAATTCACTCAACCACAGTTTTGCATTCCCTCATTTCCAAATATTTTGATGTATTTCTGTTTGATGTAATGTAATGCAGCAGCTTAGTTTCCACCTTTCTCTTTGATATTCTGCGCTTTATTTACTCGTTCCCGTAGTCCTTGTCCGAAATGATTGTTCCTGAATACCTATATAATCGGACGCGCTTTACTATAGACCTATCTTCCTGTAAATCTCCGACAATCAAGTACTCAATCTTTGTGAAGTTTATTGTCAGACCCCACGTCTCATATTTTTCTTTAAGATTTATGAAGATACACTATGTGGTAAAAAGTATCCGGACACCCCCAAAAACATACGTTTTTGATATTAGGTGCATTTTGCTGCCACCTATTGCCAGGTACTCCATATCAGCGACCTCAGTAGTCATTGGATATCGCGCGAGAGAGGAATGGGGCGCTCCGCGGAACTTGCGGACTTGGAATGCGGTCAGATGATTTAGTGTCACTTGTGTCATACATCTGTATGCGAGATTTACACACTCCTAAAGATCCCTAGGTCCACTGTTTCCGATGTGATAGTGAAGTGGAATCGTGAAGGGACATGTACAGCACAAAAGCGTACAGGTCGACCTCGTCTGTTGACTGAGAGAGACCGCCGACAGTTGAAGTGGGTCTTAATGTGTAATAGACAGACATCTATCCAGACCATCACAAAGGACTTCCAAACTGCATGAGGATTCACGGCAAATACTATGACAGTTAGTCAGGAGGCGAGAAAACTTATAGTTCATGTTCGAGCGGTTGCTCATAAGCCACACATCACGCCGGTAAATGCCAAACGACGACTCGGTTGGTGTAAGGAGCGTAAGCATTGGACGATTGAGCAGTAGAAAAACTTTGTTTGGAGTGGCGAATCACGGTGCACAATGTGACTATTTGATGTGCAAGGTGGGGGTATGGCGAATTCCTGGTGAACGTGTGTAGTGTCAACAGTAAAATTCGGGGGCGGTGGTCTTACGGTGTGCTCGTGTTTTTTATGGAAAGGGCTTGTTGTTTTGCATGGCACTATCACAACACAGGTCTACCACTGTCGAAGAACAATTCGGGGATGGCGATTGCATCTTTCAACACGATAGAGAACCTGTGGCGGAATGGTTACACGACAATAACATCCCTGTAGTGGACTGGCTTGCACGGACTACCGACCTGTATGCTTTGCAACATCTCTTGGATGTTTTGGAACGCCAACTTCGTGCCAGGGCTCACCGACCGACATCGATACCTCTCCTCAGTGCAGCGCTCCGTAAGGAATGGGCTCCATTCCCCAAGAAACCTTCCAGCACCTGACTGAACGTATGCCTGCGAGAATTTAGGCTGTCATCGAGGCTAAGGGTGGGTCAACACTATATTTGATTCCAGCATTACCGATGGAGGGCGCCACGAACTTGCTCATTTTCAGCCAGGTGTCCGGATACTTTTGATCGCATAGAGTGCCATGTACGTCCTTTTCTTTTCAAACGACCTGATCTTTAGCGAAATTTACGGATATGAGGGTGTCATCAGATACTCTTATTCTCTTGTTCTTGCGCTTTATTTTCCATTATTTCAGTGTTTCATTCAAACACATTTTAAGGCGGAGGGGCTAAGTGTATTCTGAGATAGTACCTCCCCGGTTTTAACACAAGTATTACATGAAAACAGCTTTCTTAGGGCATGTACTCCACATTTATGTGTGTCCCGGTTATTTGTTGTTTCTCACATCCTGGAAGGTGGTATTTTGTCACAGTTCTTATGCCAGTCTATAAGACCGATGTGCGTCTTTAAGTTATGGCCATCCTCTTGTCAGTCAACTGTCTAATACTCTCTCTATGAGTTACATGCTTGATGTTGAGGTACTCCGGTAGTTTTTGATCTACAGCACAGGCTGGAACCACTTTGGACCGTTCGAAACAATTCGACGAAACTTGAAAGTGATCCGAAACAGCAAAGGATGTTTATAGCTCTTCAGCCCTACTGTTTCGCGCCCTCCTGTGGTGTGATCTTGCTGGGGTGCATCATTGACATCTTGTGTGACTAATACAGCGAAGAGTCCCTCTCAGACCCGCAGTTCGGCAACACGCTCGGTGGCAAACGTCCACTTTTATTTATATCTTTAAAAACGTATCTGTGAAGTAGGTATCTGGAATCACAGGGGTGCCAAGGGGATACAATTCGCAGCAGCTTCTGAGCCCTGCCCTTTTCTTTCCAATCGTCGACACCTTGCAAAATGGTTCAAATGGCTCTGAGCACTATGGGACTTAACTGCTGAGGTCATCAGTCCCCTAGAACTTAGAACTACTTAAACCTAACAAACCTAAGGCCATCACACACATCCATGCCTGAGGCAGGATTCCAACCTGCGACCGTAGCGGTCGGTTGGTTCCAGACTGTAGCGCCTAGAACCGTTCGGTCACTCCGGTCGGTGACACCTTGCAGTTTAAAGCATAGTCGAGCCGGAGGGTGACGTCTCAGGGTGCCACGCTTTTGCATCATTACAGAGGGTGACTGTAGGTAGCTTTATGCCAAATTTCATGTTTCTGTGTTGCGGTGGGGGACAATTACGGGGCTTCGAAAAAGCCATCCTTTAACTGTGTTGCGTAGTGTTTTACTACCGAGGCGGAATACATCGAGAATCATTGAATGTAAAGTGTAATGATGTGCCAAAGTCAGAAAGAGTAAACACTGACTAGACTTCTGTCAAGTAGAGACTCATTTGGGAAGAAAATATTGAGTGAGATCGTAATAGAAAGACAGCAGGAGTAGGCAATTCACGAATGAGCGTTTCGCCCCCGAATTTTAAGTCATTTATTGTCATTATTGCATAACGAATAACATTTAGAAAATCGTTAATCCATTCTTTCTCCCACTATCTTACCTCTGGAACACTAGGGTATTCTCGTCCTGTCGCTACCTAAAACCGGAATGGGCTATTAGATGACCCAAAGTTGAGAAGATCGATCGTTTTTCTTTAGTTTTTCCTCTAAAAAAATATAACTGGTCAGGTCATGGTGGATCATATACCGACGTATAGCTTACATTAGTCTCCTTGCCAGAGAGGAAATGATGTGTGCAAATAGAGGCTGTGTGGATACTGGCTGCCAGCAAGGGACGTGGGGTGGGGCTGGCTAGGACACGCTGGAGTCCTGCCATCTGGGTGGAATGGACGGAGGACGCAACAGCGTCGACCCGGAGCAGCATGAAAGGGCGCGGAGGCGCGACAACGGCGGGTCCAGGCAGCGGCCGAGTTGGTAATTAGATCTGCGAGCACATCCGGCGGACGTCACAGTGGCTCTGTGAGCGCCGGCGGCGGCCGCCTGGGCTTCTTCCCTCCTCACCGCGCCCGGGCAGCCGCCGCTCATGTCCTGTGACCCGGGCAGCGCGAATACGCCGCTGTGTGGGCGGCGCTTTCCGATACGGTGGGTGCGCGTGCGACGTGACCACCCTTGCACAGTGAAATGAATCTGTACCGTTGTGTCACCTGTTCAGTAGTAGACGTTGTTGTTGTTGTTGTTGTTATGGTCTTCAGTCCAAAGACTAGTTTCATGCAGCTCTCAATGCTACTCTATCCTGTGAAAGCTTCTTCATCTCCCAGTACCTACTGCAACATACATCCTTGTGAATGTATTTTGTGTATTCATCTCTTGGTCTCACTCTACGACTTTTACCATCAGCACTGCCCTCCAATACTAAATTTGTGATCCCTTGATGCCTCGGAACATATCCAACCAACCGATCCCTTCCTCTAGTCAAGTTGTGCCACAAACTCCTCTTCTGCCCTATTCTATTCAATACCTCCTCAGCCGGCCGAAGGGACCGAGCGGTTCTAGGCGCTGCAGTCTGGAACCGCGCGACAGCTACGTCACAGGTTTGAATCCTGCCTCGGGCATGGATGTGTGTGCTCTCCTTAAGTTAGTTAGGTTTAAGTAGTTCTAACTTCTAGGGGACTGGTGACCTCAGAAGTTAAGTCCCATAGTGCTCAGAACCATTTGAAACATTTAAACCCATGCCTCATCATTAGTTATGTGATCAAAACATCTAATCTTCAGCATTCTTCTGTAGCACCACATTTCGAAAGCTTCTATTCTGTTCTTCTCTAAACTATTAATCGTCCATGTTTCTCTTCCATACATGGTTATACTGTATACAATACTTTTAGAAAAGATTTCGTGACACTTAAATCTATGCTAGATGTTAACAAATTTCTCTTCTTCAGAAACGCTTCCCTTGCCATAGCCAGTGAACATTTGATATCCTTTCTACTTCGACCATCATCTATTATTTTGCTCCCCAAATAGAAAAACTCATTTACTGCTTTAAGTGCCTCATTTCCTAATCTAATTCCCTTAGCATCACCCGATTTAATTCGACCACATTCCATTATCCTCGTTATGCTTTTTTGATGTTCACCTTATATCCTCCTTTAGAGACACCGTCCATTCCGTACTACTGCTGTTATACCTAATAGGAGTAGTATAATAACGGAATGTAGACGAATTAAGTCAGGTGATGCTGAGGAAGTTAGATTAGGAAATGAGACACTTAAAGTAGTAAAGGAGTTTTGCTATTTGTGGAGCAAAATAACTGATGATGGTGGAAGTAGAGAGAATATAAAATGTAGATTGGCAATGGTGAGGAAAGCGTTTCTGAAGAAGAGAACTTTGTTAACATCGAGTATAGATTTAAGTGTCAGGAAGTCATTTATGAAAGTATTTGTATGGAGTGTACAAGAGTGGACAAGAAGAGAATAGAAGCTTTCGATATGTGGTGCTACAGAAGCATGCTGAACATTAGATGGGTAGGTTACATAACTAATGCGGAGGTATTGAATAGGACTGGGGAGAAGAGAAGTTTGTGGAATAGCTTGGCTAGAAGAAGGGGTCGATTGGTAGGATATATTCGCAAGTATCCAGGAATCACCAATTTAGTATTGGAAGGCAGCGTTGAGGGTAAAAATCGTATAGGGAGACCAAGAGATGAATACACTACGCAGATTCAAAAGGATGTAGGTTGCAGTTGGTTCTGGAAGATGATGAAGCTTGCACAAATAGAGTAGTATGGAGAGCTGCATCAAACCAGTCTCGGGACTGAAGACCACAACAACAACAACAACAATCATTAATGACTTGCTGTTGCCATGTGTCCTTCGAGGTACTAAGCAACCAAAAGATATACTACTAAAGTGTGGAAACATGTACGGTTAGTCCATAATAACAGGCATAATCCTCTTAGTGGTATAGTTACGAACATGCGGAAAACATCGGGTCGTAAGGACGGTGACGTGTTCGTGGGAAGAATGTTCTACACAGAGGAGAAGCAACCAGCACAATGATGTGTGCATATATTAATTACCACATATAACATTATATGCTCTTATACCCGTTACAACCTGAATTACTTACATCGTCAACGATACCCTATGAAGACAGTGGATTTACTCATGTTACATCAACAGCCAGCACTGGCGCTGGCTAACAGAGGCGTTCTACTCACTAGAGGGTAAAAATCGTAGAGGGAGACCAAGAGATGAATACACTAAGCAGACTCAGAAGGATGCAGGTTGCAGTAGGTACTACTGCATAGGATAGAGTAGCATGGAGAGCTGCATGAAACCAGTCTCAGGACTGAAGACCACAACAACAATAACAATAGGTATAATTATTAGCTTGCAAATGATATCAACACTGATGCAAAGTTGTTCGGTACACCATCCTCAATCGCCAATAGAAATATCTACACTTGTACGTGTCGTACCCTGTATTACTATGTGATGACAATGATTTTATAACACCTATTATACTGTTGTAAATGGTTTTATGTGCCTCATTCATAAGGGAATTTTGTCAGCAGCTCTTGGCCGTAATCATGACGTTCTTCAAGTGTGTACAAGCTGTGGGGCAACATCTCCAGAAACTTATTTCATTTAGAGGACTGGCTGAAGTGTCGATTTCCTCTGATCAAAACAGCGTTGAAAAAGCGGTTTCAGATTTAAAAAAATGTAAACCACGAAAGTCACATGGAAGACAGAAAAAGTCTTACGTCTATCTTATTTTATCTATGATGAATGTTGGTGAACTCCATGATTTATTAAATTAACGAACGTTCACGCAGAAAGTAGCCAGCCACAAATACTTTTAAAAGCTATATTTTTCTGCCTCAAGCCGGTGAAGGCAATAAAATAAACTTTTTTAATAAGAAGTATTTGTCGACGATTGGGTTATTTATCAGAAATCCTTATTTGGTCACATTTTTGAGCGAAACGCAGTCAAGACAGCCTGAAATTGCACAATGTAATCTTGTCCGAGTTGTCATAGCCAAACGAAGGATGGGATATGGGCAAATAGGGTATCCAATGGACTAGCGCGAGGTCTAGTGTCGGAAAAAAGATATAATTGCTTGAAAGTATTTAAGGGAACTAAGTAAAATTAACTACTGATTTGAGGGAAAACTGAGACATTTAACGAATAGCTGCTAACTGTGTAAATGAAATGTCAAAACATACCAAATCACGACATAAATAGAAACTTCTCTACGTTCTCTTCGTTTCCGATACGTAAAACGATTAAATGATCGATTTTCGATACCCCGTAATTGTCTCCCATTGCGATGCATGAATCTGAAATGTGGCACAAAGGTACCTACATCTCCCCTGTGTAATGGCGCCAAGGCATGGCACCTGTGACGTAGCTGTCGCGCTAGACGTCGCTTGAAACAGTAGGATGTCCACAGGTGCCAAAAGAAGGTCTGAGCTCAAAAGTTCACGAGAGGTGTAATGTGGTTTAATGACGTCACATTGGCACAAAATTACTCCACAGTTCTGCACAACGGCAACGTGGACGTGTAACACGATAGGAAGGTCGTCACAGCACCAATTACCCACACTGACCCCTCTGTGACGGGGGACAGAACCGCGACGCCCAGAGTTCAAATCACGCAGTTCTGTTATGAGTGGCCGAGTAAAACTTTTAAAAGACACAGCCACCCAGAATCGTTACGGATAGGTCCTTGGGGGTGGCATAAAGTGCGTCAATGAAATCACCACTTGTCTTGGGGTGTTGATTCCTACGGATATCGCAGTGAAAAACGACAATTTGAATTGTGACGAGCAATAGTGCGAGCATGTTTGACATTGTTGACACCTACCGGAGCTTAAACACTTCTCTAAGGACATCGTGGGCCAGCAGTCCCATTGAACGTGATCGCATCCGTTTGGTGAGTGACCGCAATTTTTCTCTGGTGCACAAGGCGGAACCACTGTGGCCCTTTCATAACAATTCGACGAAATTTGCACGCGATCAGAAGCAGCAACGGGTACTTATGTTTTTTCAGCCCGCCTGTTTCTCGTGGTCCTGAAACATGATTACGGAGGGATGCGGCATTGACATACCCGTTAACAAAACGCCAAAGGGACCATCTCAGACCACACAGTTCGGCAGCACCCTCGATGCCATCCGCACTTGAAATATGTACCTGCACTGGCAGAACTCGTGATGGGATATCTAGGCGCCTGCAGGCAGGCTATGCTACTGCTATTGTGTGGATAGTGTCGGAAGTTCCATGCGGCTTTTCACGGATGATGCTGTAGTATACAGAGAAGTTGCAGCATGAGAAAATTACAGCGAAATGCAGGAAGATCTGCAGCGGATAGGCACTTGGTGCAGGTTGTGGCAACTGACCCTTAACATAGGCAAATGTAATGTATTGCGAATACGTAGAAAAAAGGATACTTTATTGTATGATTATATGATAGCGGAACAAACACTGGTAGCAGGTACTTCTGTAAAATATCTGAGAGTATGCGTACGGAATGATTTGAAGTGGAATGATCATATAAAATTAATTGTTAGTAAGTCGGGTACCAGGTTGAGATTCATTGGGAGAGTCCTTAGAAATGCAGTCCATCAACAAAGGAGGTGGCTTACAAAACACTCGTTCGACCTATACTTGAGTATCTGTCGGATCTGTACCAGGTGTGGTTGACAGAGGAGATAGAGAAGATCCAAAGAAGAGCGGCGCGTTTCGTCACATGGTTATTTGGTAAGCGTGATAGCGTTACGGAGATGTTTAGCAAACTCAAGTGGCAGACTCTGCAAGAGAGGAGCTCTGCATCGCGGTGTAGCTTGCTGTCCAGGTTTCGAGATGGTGCGTTTATGGATGAGTTATCGAATATAATGCTTCCCCCTACCTATACCTCCCGACGAGATCACGAATGTAAAATTAGAGAGATTCTAGTGCGCACGGAGGCTTTCCGGGAGTCGTTCTTCCCAGGAACCATACGCGACTGAAACATGAAAGGGAGGTAATGATAGTGGGATGTAACGTGCTCTCCGCCTTACACCGTTGGGTGGCTTGCGGAGTATAAATGTAGATGTAGATGTAGCTAGTAGGATATCCTAAATCCCTAAATCAAAGGGGAGTTAAAAGGGGTTACCTGCCTGCAAGGGCCTAGGAGTCCATCAGAGGGTGTCCAGATTAAGGTACATTTTTAAATTCCTCAGCAAAGTTGAGTGGGTGGCACCGAGGGTTCCGTCGAACTCGGGAGTATGAGAAGAACCCTATGCGGTTTTACTCATGAGCGTGTGAATATTGCACCCATTTGTAATCACCCCACAGAAGGGCGCGAAGCAAGAGGGCTGAGAATGCAAAAGCACCCTTTACTGCTTCGGACTGCGTTCAAATTTCGTTGACTGTTTGTAAATGGTCCGTAGTGGTTCCACTCTGTACACCAGAGCAAAATCTGCTGTCGTACTGCACTTCAAATGGATGTGATCACGTTTAGTGTGGTTGGTGAGCGCAATATCCTTGTGTAAAGATTATATCGTCCGAGGGGTGTCAACAGCGTCAAAGGTTTCCAAGAGCGTCGCGCCACTGCTCCTCACACTGCGAAATGTCATTCTCAATCGCGAAATGCGTGGGAATCAACGCCCTAAGGAAAGAGGTGGCTTAACTGATATCCTTTTGCCACCCCTCCGGCCATCTCGTCTCGATCGTGAGCGATGGTGTGTCTGAAATGGTTTACTCGGCTAAATTTTAAACTTGTACGTCGCAATGGGAAATAATTGCGACGTTTAGAAAAAGTGATCCTTTAATTGTGTTGCACAGTGTAGATTAGAGAGACATTTGACCCACCTTCAAATGATACTCGAAACGAAGTTCAGCAAATGAGAACTAAAAGTTCAATTGCAATCGTCATATGGAAATGATGCTCTAAGCCCCAGATTTTGCCGGCCGCGGTGGCCGTGCGGTTCTAGGCGCTAAAGTCCGGAGCCGCGCTGCTGCTACGGTCGCAGGTTCGAATCCTGCCTCGGACATGGATGTGTATGATGTCCTTTGGTTGGTTAGGTTTGAGTAGTTCTAAGTTCTAGGGGACTGATGACCACAGATGTTAAGTCCCATAGCGCTCAGAGCCATTTGAACCATTTTTTTTTTTTTTTTTTGCAATTAGAGAGGAAAATCGAATTACTCAGATTACGATAGAAATATGAGATGGTCCTCATGCTACGTCTCACAATTTTTAACTTAGTATTTTAGAACCTTCCTGAGTACTAGAGTATGTTTGTCGGGTGGTGAGCTGTTTACATCACTAACGTATATGCATCTCGGCTGCTGTACATGATTTCGAGTATAATTCAAAGGCGTGTTCAGATTTCTTAAGTGAGAGAAGCCAGTATGTTGTCCTCGATGGCGAGTGTTCAGTAGAGACAAGGGTATCGTCAGGATTGCCCCAGGGAGTATGATAGGAACGCTGTTACTTTCTGTATATATAAATGATGTGGCGAACAAGTAGGCAGCAATCTGCGGCGGTTTGGTGATGGTACTGTGGTATACGGGAAGGTGTCGAAGATGAGTGACTGTTGGAGGATACAAGAGATGTAGACAAAATTTCTAGTAGGTATGGTGAATGGCAGCTGGTAGAAAAATGTAAGTTGATGTTGATATAGCATTAGTAGCGGTTTGCTTGACACAGACGCGTCGTTTAAATATCTGGGCGTAACTCTAGAGAGATTCAGTGAAATGGATCGAACTTGTGAGTATTGTCGTATAGAAGGTGAATGATTGAACTGGGTTTATTGGGTGAATTTTAGGATAATGTGGTTCATCTGTAAAGGAGACCGCGTATACGATACTAGCGCGACCTACCCTCGAGTGCAGCTCGAGAATTTGAGATTCGCAGCAGGTCGGATTAAAGGAAGACATCGCAGCAATGCGCAGGCGCGCTGCTGGATTTCTTACCGGTAGATTCGAAAAGACGGTCAAGTGTTATGGAGAAGTTGCGAGAACTCAAATGGGAATTCCTGGAGGGAAGGCGATGTTCTCTTCGAGGAACGCTATTGAGGAACTGGCGTTTGAAGCTGACTGTAGGTAGACCCTACTACCGCCAGTATACGTTTCTCGTAAGAACCACGAAGAGAAAATAACAGACGTTAGGGCTCATACGGAGCCATATAGATAGTAGGTTTTCTCTCGCTTTATAGAGAGTGGAACAGGAAACGGAAAGGCAAGTGTTATGTGCTGCGAATACATAGAAAGATGGATCCCTTATCATTTAGCTACAAAATAGCAGGTCTGCAACTGGAAGCAGTTAATTCCATAAATTATCCGGGAGTACGCATTAGGAGTGATTTAAAATGGAATGATCATATAAAGTTGATCGTTGGTAAAACAGATGCCAGACTGAGATTAATTGGAAGAATCCTAAGGAAATGCAATCCGAAAACAAAGGAAGTAGGTTACAGTACGCTTGTTCGCCCACTGCTTGAATACTGCTCAGCAGTGTGGGATCCGTATCAGATAGGGATGATAGAAGAGATAGAGAAGATCCAACGGATAGCTGCGCGCTTCGTTACAGGATCATTTAGTAATCGCGAAAGCGTTACAGAGATGACAGATAAACTCCAGTGGAAGACTCTGCAGGAGAGACGCTCAGTAGCTCGGTACGGGCTTTGGTTGAAGTTTCGAGAACATACCTTCACTGAGGAGTCAAGCAGTATATTCCTCCCTCGTACGTATATCTCGCGAAGAGACCATGAGGATAAATTCAGAGAGATTAGAGCCCACACAGAAGCATACTGACAATCCTTCTTTCCACGAACAATACGAGACTGGAATAGAAGGGAGAACCAATAGAGGTACTCAAGGTACCCTCAGCCACACACCGTCAGGTGGCTTGCGGAGTATGTAGATGTAGATTTATATGTAGATGTAGATGTAATGGCAGTTGTGGGGAAGGAGGATAGTCGTCTGCGGTTCATTGGTAGAATTTTGGGAAGATGTGGTTCATCTGTAAAGGAGACCGCTTATAAAACACTAATACGACTTATTCTTGAGTACTGCTCGAGCGTTTGGGATCCACATCAGGTCGGATTGAGGGAGGACATATAAGAAATTCAGAGGCGGGCTGCTAGATTTGTTACTGGTAGGTTTGATCATCACGCGAGTGTTACGGAAATGCTTCAGGAACTCGGGTGGGAGTCTCTGGAGGAAAGGAGGCGTTCTTTTCGTGAAACGCTACTGAGGAAGTTTAGAGAACCAGCATTTAAGGCTGACTGCAGTACTATTTTACTGCCGCCAACTTATATTTCGCGGATAGACTACAAAGATAAGATAAGAGAGATTTGGGCTCGTGCAGAGGCATATAGGCTGTCATTTTTCCCTCGCTCTGTTTGGGAGTGGAAGAGGGAGAGAAGATGCTAGTTGTGGTACGATGTACCCTCCGCAACGCACCGTACGGTGGATTGCGGAGTATGTATGAAGATGTAGTGCTACGGGGTACCCTCTGCCACGCGCCGTACAGTGCCTTGCGGAGTATGTGCGTGGATGCAGATGTAGAAAGGATCCTCTAACCTGTTTAGTTTCTTACTTTTAGACAAATAATTTCGAAAACATTTGACCTTCTATTTCTTAATTTATTCGACTAATTTAGATACCGATATTCGTCTGACACAAAGCAAGTATGCCACACTGAGTAGAGATCAGCTTGTTCCAACAGGTATTCCGGCTCCCTAGTCGGGCTCTGGCTGTGTCTTCTCTGCAGCCGTTTGCGTGCAGGCAGCGACAGCCGTTGGCTTCGCAGCGGCGGTCCAATCTCCGGCCGCGGCAGAGCTCGTCCGTGGCCGCGCGTGACGCGGGCACACCGGCCTGTTCTGCGCTGCGGTACCGCCGCTATTTACTGAGCCATTACCTGACGGTCCGACAGTCGGTCGCTCATTAGCATAACGAGCCGATAATTGCGAGCCGGCGTTGCCTGCTCGCAGGACAAGCGCCGCCCACACTGCGCCGCGTCGCTTACAGACAGCACGCCCAGGCTACAGCTACACACAGCCGCGGCAGAGGGGGTGGCGTCAGCTTCAACGGCCAGCCATTCACGCAGTTGATGCCGCGCTGCGTTCTGAGCCTACCAGGGTGTGCTGAGTCGCAGCGGACTTCGCGGAATACCAACAATGCGGCCTCACTATCACATCGTCAACGTCAGCGATGTGCAAAACTTGTGGACGAAAGCAACTTTCACGTTATGTGTCACTGTTAAGTAACGTAGCTCGATGAAACTTGGACCGTGCATAGAAATAATTGCTACAGTGTAGTACAGGAGGCAACAGAAAGAAATACTTTGTGTGAGGAATAGAAATGACACTTTTATTCAATAACAATAATTACGCGGGAGTTACCGTGAGTCATGATGGTCACCTGGACATTACAAAATGCGGGACATGGTTCTTTATACGGTGTTCGATCACCACGGACGACAGTGTATGCTCAGCAATGTGCTCTCATGCTGGCCACACCGTTGGTAAGTAGTTCTTGTGGTAGGGCTGTCCTTTCCACTACGATCGTGGTTGGCAAATGCTGGGTGGTTCTTGGCGCATGTGGACGTGCTGTAACACGTCTTCCCAACGTACCTCACAAGTTCTTGAAGCGATTTAAGTCAGGGTGACTGTCAGACGGCAACGACCTTGCCGCAGTGAATACACCGGTTCCCGTGAGATCACCGAAGTTAAGCGCTGTCGGGTGTGGTCGGCACTTGGATGGGTGACCATCCAGGCCTCCATGGGCTGTTGCCATTTTTCTGGATGCACTCAGCCTCGTGATGCCAATTGAGGAGCTACTCGACTGAATAGTAGCGACTTAGGTCTAGAATACCATCATAACGCCCGGGAGAGCGGTGTGCTGACCCCACGCCCCTCCTATTCGCATCCTCCACTGAGGATGACACGGCGGTCGGATAATCCCGGTAGGCCACTCGTGGACTGAAGACGGAGTGAGTAGTGAGTGACTGTCACACATGTCCATCTCTTCTCGTTTCAATAACTGCTCTACCTGCGCTCCTCGATGCCGTCGCGCATGTTGCTCATATAAATGAAATCAGGTTCGAATGCACTCCAGAAATGACGCTCATGGGGAAAAAGTACAATGCACAATAACGTTGACAGGCCAGCTATCTTGTCCAAAGTTTCGAAGGTACGCCCAGAAAACGTTAGACCTCCCTACGCCAAAACACCTGCTCCACCAAAACAAATACATCCGACAATGTTTATTGGATTCATTACGTTTCCCCATCTCTCGCCATATCAATGTACGTCAAGAACTGTCGCACATGATAGTTTTGGTGGCCCAGACGTTACGATGTGGGGAGACATTATGTTGTATTGGCGTACTGACCTTCAAATCTTTGAACACATTACATGGACGTGTCAACGTTACTGTGACACGTTACTCCTTCCTCTCGTGCGTTTATACAGGGGTGAATTCAGCCCTGGCTTCATTTTGATAGATTACAATGCACAACCGCATCGAACTGCGCGCATGGAGGACCTCTTGGGGTAAGAGAACATTCGGCAAATGGACTGGCATACCAGTTTTTACGACGTCAGTCGCATCGACCAATGCGTTGGGAAGACGTATTGCACAACTCCACATGCACCAATGACAATCCATCAATTGTTAAACGCTTTGGCGGAGGAATCGAACAGTTCACCACACAAACTCCTTACCATTGTGGCCAGAGGCGTAGCACGTTACAGAACATGCGTTGTATTCACTGGTCATCAAGCACCCTATTAATAAATACACTCCTGGAAATTGAAATAAGAACACCGTGAATTCATTGTCCCAGGAAGGGGAAACTTTATTGACACATTCCTGGGGTCAGATACATCACATGATCACACTGACAGAACCACAGGTACATAGACACAGGCAACAGAGCATGCACAATGTCGGCACTGGTACAGTGTATATCCACCTTTCGCAGCAATGCAGGCTGCTATTCTCCCATGGAGACGATGGTAGAGACGCTGGATGTAGTCCTGTGGAACGGCTTGCCATGCCATTTCCACCTGGCGCCTCAGTTGGACCAGCGTTCGTGCTGGACGTGCAGACCGCGTGAGACGACGCTTCATCCAGTCCCAAACATGCTCAATGGGGGACAGATCCGGAGATCTTGCTGGCCAGGGTAGTTGACTTACACCTTCTAGAGCATGCTGGGTGGCACGGGATACATGCGGACGTGCATTGTCCTGTTGGAACAGCAAGTTCACTTGCCGGTCTAGGAATGGTAGAACGATGAGTTCGATGACGGTTTGGATGTACCGTGCACTATTCAGTGTCTCCTCGACGATCACCAGAGGTGTACAGCCAGTGTAGGAGATCGCTCCCCACACCATGATGCCGGGTGTTGGTCCTGTGTGCCTCGGTCGTATGCAGTCCTGATTGTGGCGCTCACCTGCACAGCGCCAAACACGCATACGACCATCATTGGCACCAAGGCAGAAGCGACTCTCATCGCTGAAGCGCTACACGTCTCCATTCGTCCCTCCATTCACGCCTGTCGCGACACCACTGGAGGCGGGCTGCACGATGTTGGGGCGTGAGCGTAAGACGGCCTAACGGTGTGCGAGACCGTAGCCCAGCTTCATGGAGATGGTTGCGAATGGTCCTCGCCGATACCCCAGGAGCAACAGTGCCCCTAATTTGCTGGGAAGTGCCGGTGCGGTCCCCTACGGCACTGCGTAGGATCCTACGGTCTTCGCGTGCATCCGTGCATCGCTGCGGTCCGGTCCCAGGTCGACGGGCACGTGCACCTTCCGCCGACCACTGGCGACAACATCGATGTACTGTGGAGACCTCACGCCCCACGTGTTGAGCAATTCGGCGGTACGTCCACCCGGCCTCCCGCATGCCCACTATAAGCCCTCGCTCAAAGTCCGTCAACTGCAAATACGGTTCACGTCCACGCTGTCGGGGCATGCTACCAGTGTTAAAGACTGCGATGGAGCTCCGTATGCCACGGCAAACTGGCTGACACTGACGGCGGCGGTGCACAAATGCTGCGCAGCTAGCGCCATTCGACGGCCAACACCGCGGTTCCTGGTGTGTCCGCTGTGCCGTGCGTGTGATCATTGCTTGTACAGCCCTCTCGTAGTGTCCAAAGCAAGTATGGTGGGTCTGCCACACCTGTGTCAATGTGTTCTTTTTTCCATTTCCAGGAGTGTATATCCCGCCTTTTGTTCGTATCCACAGACCATCATGTATCGCGATGACATCAGAAGAATTCTTGTCTTTGAATAAGTATTTCATTTCCGATCGTCTTATTGCACATTTCTTCCCGTTAATGAGTGCATTATACTTCACCAGTTCTTCCTATCTATGGTCCGAATTAGTGATTATGTTATTTACACAGACACATCAAGCGAAAGCTGCTCTCGTCCTCAGCTTATGCACACCAGAGGACATACATACACCACAATATCGTAGATGGTGGAGGGTACCTTGTACCACTGCTAATCGATGCCTTGTCTATTGCAGTCAGAAATGGAGTGAGGGTACAAAGACTGCCTATACTCCTCTGCACCAGCCTCGATCTCTCTTACCTAGTCTTCGCGGTCCTCACGGGAGATGCTCTTTGATGGTAGCAGATTCGCTCTGCAGTCTGTCCCAAGTGCCATTTTTCTAAAATTTCCCAATAGTCTTTCGATAATAGATCGTCTTCTCCTTTCCAGTGATTTCCATTTAAGTTCTCGGAGCATCTCCATAAAACTCGCTTTTTGACTGAACCTACCGATAACAATTCTAGCAGTACATATCTGAGGTGCTTTGATGTGTCCCTTTAATGTGAACTGGTGGGGAACCCCCACATTCGAGCAGTACACAAGAATGGGTAGCGGAAGTTTTCTTTACATGGCCTCCTTCATATATCAATTACTGGCCGGCCACTGTGGCAGATCGGTTGTAGGCGCTTCAGTCCGGAACCGCGCTGCTGCTACGGTCGCAGTTTCGAATCCTGCTTCGGTCATGGATGTGTGTGATGTCCTTAGGTTAGTTAGGTTTAAGTAGTTCTAAGTCTACGGGACTGATATCTCAGATCTTATCTCCCTTAATGCTTAGAGCCATTTGAACCATAGATGAATTACAATTTCCTTCAATTCTGCCAAAGAGACAATTTCCCTTCCGTAGTACCGACCTTACATGTTCGCCCCATTTCATTGTCATTTGAAACATTATGCCCACATATTCATTGGACAATATTGTGTCAAGCAGCACGTCACTAACAGCATACTAGAACATTAGATGATTGATTGCCCTATTTATTCTGCATTAACTTACATGGTTACACATTTAGAGAAACCTGCCACTCACCACTCCAAATAGACATACTATCTAACTAATGCGACACTTGTCATCAGGAGACAGTCGCAGGTGCGTGCTAGCTCTATCCGACACATACTAAGCTATGAGTATGGAGGTAAACTGCGGTCTTGCCACACTTCACTGGGGCGTTCCTGACGATACCTTTCCCTGATATGAACACTCGGCGTCTAAGACAAGCAAGCGCAGATGTAAAAGTGTTACAACGTGCTTGGTAACTAATATGGTGATTCTTTCCTGTGTTGTCGACCATAATCTTAACGATGATTACAAGTGCCCTCACGAAACCGTCCGGTCCTACATCTGACCACCGCCACATTCCCACGCCATCTAAATCTGGATGTAGTACGATCCGGCCGGCCAGAAGGAGATACGCAATGAGCCTCCTTTTCAAACTGTGTCAGGTGCCGATAAGGCTGTCTCATATGTGTACGTGGGGTCTCTATGTCGTCCATAGTGATCACCAGTATGTGATGCTCTTCAAGCCACTTACCTACGCTACGAGGCACAGTAGCAACACTAAGCACGATCAACATTAATGCACGCTGTTGTCCGTTCTACCTGTCATAGAGAATTGCAGCTGTTTTCATTTCCCCATCCGCCAACTCTATGTACACATACAGAGTCACAATGACATTCGAATATATCGTTTAGGTCTTTAGCTCCTTTTGTCAGGTAGATTACAAAGGCTGAAAAAGGAAAGAGCATTAGAGAGGATCAGTTCCAGTTGTGAGACACACACAATACTTGTATGCTAAAACCAAGTAGCATAAAGGCAGGAAAATCACGGTACATGACGGTATAGGTGTAGCCGGTATATATTATCTTCCAGACTGAGACGCCTCACGTCATATCTCCGTTATTAGTCGTAACAAGGAACTGATTGACACAGCCGTTTTCTGAGGTTAAAATACTCTGACGCTTTTGTTCCTCCTCAAACTGCAAAACACAACTTTTTCGGCGTGTCATACAGAATTCTAATAATCACTTTTTGACCAAGAAACCGGTTTCCGTCTCTTTCATTGCACTTCCTCCTCAGTGAACTCATTGTTTTCACTGATGTTTTGTCTTGAGTGTCTAATGAAGAATACGCGATTGTGTGAAATACCTAGCACACCAAAATCTCTTAAAGCGGCGATAACCATTACTTATCGACATAAAAAAGTAGGTAATCGTCTGAAATGGTAGTAAGGGTTCCTTCTTTCGTATGTACAGAAGGAAATACACCCCCACGATTGTCCGCAACTCGTGGTCTAGTGGGATAGTTCCGTTTCAGCCGCGCTAGCGAGTGGCCACTCGCTGCACTTCTGTGTTTACATCGCTGTACTTGCGGTTCGCCGTGCGTTAATCTCCGTGTTCGTTCATATTCCTTGTGATCTGATCGCTTCTTCTGGTCGTGCTGCTGCTAATTGGAATTTAGGGCTTTTAATCGAAATTTCGTCGCTGATTTATAATGGCGGCAAACCTCAGGAAGAATACTCTGGTATTTGCTTTTGACGAGGAATCCCTTCGTGTTCAGTAGGCATCCCTGGAAATAGATGACTGGATTACGCAGGTAATTGGTCTCAATTCTGAAACCGTCCATATATGGCAACTGGACCAGGAAAAATACTGTGTCTTTGCCAAGTTATTCAGTGCTGCGACTGTTGATAAAGTGTTGTGAAAGTGAGACGGTGAAATGGTTACAAAAGTAAGGTTT
Source organism: Schistocerca gregaria (assembly GCF_023897955.1). Lineage (NCBI taxonomy): Eukaryota > Metazoa > Arthropoda > Insecta > Orthoptera > Acrididae > Schistocerca > Schistocerca gregaria. The sequence goes on from NC_064921.1 coordinate 463,150,453, forward strand.
CCATCTATAGAGCTGACATTTATTACAAAACCGTTCGTATCTTGAATCTTCCTATTGAAATTAAAAAATGATAAGATTAAGGAAGCTCTATCCAATTCCGGGGACGGTAAATCAATTGTAAATGAAAGGTGGACGCAAAAACAGTGCGATGAGGAGGCAGAGGAAACGGAAGGCAGGAGGCGAATGGAAACTGATGAACAGAAAGATAATAAACATATGTACCAGAATATGAACAGTATGTAGTCAGTAAGAATTTGCAAGAAACAACAGGTGAAGTAGCTGATTGTAAAGACCAGCAGCTATCTGTTAGTAAACAAATTCAGGGAGAGGTTGCAAAACTGCCGTCTCCATTAGTTTCCCCGCATCAGGAAGTAAGCGATAGTAATCAAAAACGAGGAAGTGGTGGCCAAAATGAAATCACAGTCAACACAGCAGGGCAGACGCCAGAAACAGAAATTACGAAAGCATCTGCTGCTGCTCGAGATGATCCGCGAAGAAAAGCGAAAACGCAACCAAATGTGAATGTAGCTCGTAACCAAGGGAATGTAAAATCCGGAAAGAGCGACCCAAGCCCAAAGAATGTTCGGTACGAAACGGTCCTATACGAATCGCTCGTGGAAAAATCACGAAGTTTACAAGGAAATCAATCTGCTAGCGATTGAAGAGAAAACCTCAGAAAGAGTAAAATAAATAAATAAATAAATAAATTGGACAGAAACTAATAAACTGATTGTAGTGTTATTCCATGTTCAGCCTTCCGAGAAAACTGTTAATAGCTCCACTGAGCCCTGAACCACAGGAAACTAAATTATTTCATCAAAACAACTACATAGCAATCTTATTCTGTCACCACTACAAACATAAATAAAATTACGTCCGGTTTGAAATTATCGGCACTTAAGGAATTTTTGTACGAATCCGCGTCTGTCATTACCCTGTTACAAGAAGTTCTAATGTCGGATTTAGTAATTCCTGGTTAAATCAGTTACTAAATGTGTCTCACGAAACAAGTGTAGGAACAGCTGTTTTGGTGAGGGAAGGGATTCCAGTAAGTGAGGGAACGACTGGTATCCGGAAGTGGAGTTGGGCTAAATGTCTCTGATGTGACTCTCATCAACTTGTATGCCCCTTGAGGAAGTTCTCACCGAGCTGACAGGGCACGTTTCTTCAAAGATCAACTGATATACTCGTTAAGGAATAATCGAAGACAGTTATCACTTGGAGGTGATTTTAATTGTGGTTTAAATCTAAAAGATCAATTACCTAATTTTAATTTCTCAAGTGAACTGAAACAACTAGTTACTGGTTTAGAAGTAAAGGATATAAGGGAAATCAAATACCCCTCCATTGTTGAGTTCACTTGCGTTATGACAACATCTCGTAGCAGGATTGAGAGTTATATATTTCTACAAATCTTGAAACTTACGTGACGAAAGTAGAAACCATTCAAGTGTCTTAGCTTTCACAAATGTAACAAGACACCCAGTTCGCCGAACTGATTCAAGAATCAGTAGAATTTGAACATTTCCTTGTTAGCAAATCATGATTTAGATGACCTGACTGAAGCACTATGGGCAATATGTCTGCGTGCTCGTAATAGATATGCCACTGCTATCGACTGGTGGGTTAAAATAGCGAAGCCAAAGTTGAGGAAGGTTCTTATTCTATACAGTGTCCAGAGCGCGGGAGAAATGAAATGCACTACAGAATAATACTATTTCGTTTTGAGAGATCTGTATGACTAGTTCTCAGCAGGTTCCTCACTTCGGACAGCAGGCATAAAAATAGTCAAAGCCATGTTACTTAATATCAAGAGAAATCAAATGGAAGGGTTGAAAATAAAATCGAAGGCAAATTCGATGTCAGGAGACGAAACTACTTCCATCTATCATTTAGTGAAGCATACAAAAAACAGAAGGAGGACTTTTACCGACGAAATTCGAACAAAAAATGGTACAATTCTCAGAACCCAGCAGGACATCATGGACGAGATTTATCGGTATTATGGCGAATTATATTCTGAAAAGCAAAGTAGTGATGCATCCTTGGAGGAATTTCTTGACATTCTAGACCAAAAGCTGACAGAAGATGATGACGAAAATTTTCTCCAGATAGTCAGTGAAGAGGTATGTGTCACCACGAAAATAATCCCCAGGACCGGATGGTCTGCAAGCAGAATTTTACATCCGTTAGTGGCCAATAGTGGGTACCAAAATCACGGACATTGTAAAAGAAGCTATCCAGGGTAAAATGCATCCGGCTGAGTTCAAGGAGAGTAAAATTGTTCTGATGCCAAAAACTAATGGAAACAAAGATTTATATAACTTTCGTCCAATTTCACTGCTGTATTCTGATTATAAATTAATAGCTAGAATAGTAAACAAGAGAATTTCGTGTTTTAGAGGTGAAATTATTAGTAAACATCAGAACTGCCTGCAAGGCAGAACCATTTTTCAAAATCTAGCAGAATTCAGGGATATCATTCCAATAACTTCTCTAACAAACGAAGTGTGCTTCATTTTTTTAGATTTTTATAAAGACTTCGATATAGTAAATCTTGCATATCTTCTACAGGCGATGAAGAAAATATGTTTCAACGATAGAGTCATACAGTTGATACAAAATAGCAGTGAATTGTCAACAATCCAGGCCGATACAAATAAGACGACGTGTTCCTCAAGGAAGTCCTCTGTCTATGTCGCTCTTCGCCATTTCACTGGAACCTTTCCTCCGACATGTCCATGCTAGATTAAAAGGCTTAACATTATCGGGGAATAAAACAGCTATAGGGGCCTTTGCTGACGATGAAGGGGTCATTATAAGGAGTAATGAAGAGGTAACCAGACTATCAACAGTGACTGTTACATACTGCAGAGCATCTGGGGCCATTGCAAACGAATAAAAAAGTAATATGTTAAATCTCAGAGGTTTTTATATTGTCAATTTCGAGTGGGAAAAATTAGTCCGACAACATAAAACACTTGGGATCACTCTGACAGCATGCTCCATGAAAACGACGGCTTTAAATTGGAAAGTTGCAGCGGATAAAGTGCAAGGAGCCATTATAGCGAATTTATCTCTATATATGAACCAAGTTCAAAGAACAATGCATATTAACACATTCATCCTTGGTAAAGCCAGCTGCCCAGCTGTTTCCGATACCGAGAATTATAGTGAGGAGAATAATGTGCAAAATCACAAACTTTCTGTGGAAAGTGAATTGTTCAGAGTACCTGCTAAGTAGCCACTTTAGATTCTAAAAATGGTGGACTAAGATTAACTGATGTAACAGATAAAGCCTCTGCACATTTTAATTTAACAAGGGACTCGCGAGAAAGATTAATCAGCCATCTTTTCGAGACCGTTAAACCTCGAAGCCTGCTTCCCCCGATTAACTTGCAGAATATCAACAGTCGTTTTCAGCATGTGAGTGATTTCTATGTTGAGTTCAGTTATGTAAGTGCAGAAATCAGACAGTCACGACACTTAACGTCAAGAGCCATAATGTGGGAACGAAAGAAAAGCGAATGAAGGAACGAAACAGAACGAAAGTTTCGAAACACTATTGGACAGAGATTTGGAACAACATTAAAACTAATGTGCTCATGTGTAATATAAAAACGCCATGGTACAAGGCAGTTAACAACATAGTTAGCACCAATGAAAGACTACGCAGTCGGACTCTGTGAAACAAATTTATGTTAACAATGCCATCTAGTTGACACAGCAATTCATAGATACATTTGCATCGGTCACTTGAATAGTTGTAAGTGGATCCGAGAGCAAATAGCTGTGATTACAAGGACATCCCCTGAGAATATATTGCTGTCATTGCTACACAGGCTTAAAGCATGCTATTTCCCAGAGGCAAAAAATAGCGCTGTGTGCTGGTTGATGGGAAATTTTGTTAATTACGTCATTAACAAACTAGGTTACGACTGCACCATAGAGTTTAAGATACGCATGCTGTGTGAATACCACAGTTTAGTAGGGATTCGAATCACAAGAAACTATTTAGTAGTATGTTAGTCGTAAAAATTACATCTGAAAGAATGGGCATTGGTTAATATAATAAAAGAAGAATGTGTAGTTACCTTAAGGATATTATTTAAAGTTTTACAGTAAATTTTTGGTGTGTGCTTTTTCTACTTCAGAAAGTAGTTTTGAAATTTTGTAAGTTAATGTACAGAACTTATGTGACAGTCAGATTGTGTGTCAAAACAGAAAACATTAAAGCTGCATTATTCGCTTAGAGTATAAATATGAAAATTGACAGTTTTTATGTAAATGTCTTTATCGATTGGTTAAAACCATAGGATTCTATCCGATTTAATGTAACATTCAATGGCTAGCAAATTGCCCTGTTCATTTTTGCACTGTGATGTGTAAGTCAGTTTTCCAGTCAAAGATCTACTGTATAGGTCTGATCACTTCAGATAATTAAAATTCCATTAATGTCCACAAAGTGTAGTTGGAAGGCTAGTCAAGTCTATAACATCTCTTTTCCGCCATTTTCAAGTATTTTAGAGTGTGTCCAATATGCTTATTAAATTGCTTTTATGTGCGATGGACATAAATCTTCCATATTCTGTATAAGTTTTGGTGACTTCCATACAATTGCGTGAAGTGATCATAGATAGGCTGTCTGAGCTGAGAAGGTTAAAGATCAATTACTTCCCTTAACCTGTCTCTCACGGAGACGATTTCCTGGTGTACATTAATATATTAAAAATTATCCCCAAAACTTGCTGATATCCTTCATAAAGTGCTATACATGCTTGTGTAAAGATTTGAGCACATGTAGCACATGTAATCCAAAGTGCAATTTTTTATTTGCTCATGTTGGAAGAAGTCTGAAAGTCTTTAACAAACTTTTCTTGATGTTCGCAACAAATCTTTCTGGTAATTTAATCAGTAACACAATCTTCTGTTGTATTTCTTTAACATCAGCGTAAATTCAATGATCAAACTGTTTTTGTTTAAATCATTTCATGTATAACATGTGTGCATGGTTAGTACATGTACTTAGTATGTATTTGGAAATTGTAACTTTTTCCTTAAATAAATAATTGACAAAAAAATGACTAGCATTGCTGCTTCTGGATCACGGGGTCCTGGGTTAGATTCCCGGCCGGGTTGGAAATTTTCTCTGCCCCAGGACTTGTGTTTGTGTTGTCCTCATAATTTTATCATCATTAGTGACAGTGGCTATGTTGGACTGTGTGAAACAATGGACTGTGTAAAGAATTACGCCTTTGTACGGGCGCTGACGACCGCGCAGTTGAGAGCCCCACAAACCAGACATCACCCCCTGGATTGGGTAAATCAGCCTTCGTTTTGTTGTAGTGGTGCTACTGCTGTGGTGGGAGAACTCGTAGATGTAAGTGATCGGAAGGACAGAGAGTATGCGCAGAGCTCAGAGCTGGCTGGGCTTTCGTCTCCATTTGTATGGCGACGACTCATGAAACACAAGAAATATAGGCCCGAGTCCTGATCCTGGATATTCACCCCAGATGCTCATGGAACTGACTGCCACTATCTTCTATCACGGTATCATGAACTTAATCCACTCGTTGTTCCGGCATATCTCAGTGGAGGGTCAATGATCATTCATTTTCTCTTCATTGCCGCGCGCTCAGTTTTCTTCAGAATGTCGAGCGTTGTCGATTGAGGTACGTGATTCACCCCTGATAAAATCAACTTATCACTCACAGACGCTGATTATCTTGCCGTTTAGCGTCCTAAGACAACAAACCACATCACCACATTACATGGCCATCAACTTCGTCTGGTGTCAAAACGTTATACCTACACATTAAACTGTGAAATAAAACTCTGATCACTGTTTCCATAATGGAGAGTTAAATACTGTCATTGTAGCCTCAGCAAACTGTACTTATCTTGACATGACAGAACGAAGTTCAGATGAATAAAAACGCTAAAACTAGAGTTTGATCATGAGCTCTTCAGAGTCTGGTTTTCAGGGTGAGTATTTATATGCAGGTGGAGATTTATTAAAGAAATACGCTCTTCCCTGCGGCCTCGCCTGCATATGCAGTCGACACATAAATTAAACACATCCCGTCCTTTCCTTCCCTGTGTCCCTCTCTTCCTTTGTCTGTCTACCTCACCCTCCCACCTCTATCTGCCTGTCTCCTCCTCCCCACTCTCTGTGTCTCCTCATCTACTCCGGCCCTTCTCTTTGTCAATTTCCTCCATCCATTCTCTCTGATTATATCTTCCTCTCCTCGCCCTCTGTACAGATCGGTAAAGTAGGCTGGTACTACTCCAACTCAACACACCCATTACGCAGGGCAGCCTACATGATGGTGTCAGGAAAACTGTTCCTTGCCCATGACATGTAGGCTGCGAACCCCATAGTGCTGATACTTCAGGAGCCTGTTGTTTCTGCACCAAAATTGGTTGAAATCGGTCAATGTGCTTGGGAGGATGTCCTCGACATACAAAGATACACACTGCTTAATATATATATATATATATATATATATATATATATATATATATATATATATATATATATATATATATGGTCATTGAACTACTGTATAAGTGCAGGGCAAGTGGTGCTTACCATGGTACCACATGTTGGGAGTTCATCCTGTTTCATTTGTGTATGGAGCACTGGAAGGATGACAGCTTATATGGCTACGTGCGTTTTGTAATTAGTCTTATCTTGTCTTCTCTATCCGTAAGGGAGTGACGCACAGGGATGCGAAGAATATATCTAGAATTTTTACTACATACTACATACTACATACTCCGATGTTATTCAATCTGTATATTGAGCATGCAGTAAAGGAAACAAAAGAAAAATTCGGAGTAGGTATTAAAATCCATGGAGAAGAAATAAAAACTTTGAGGTTCGCCGATGACATCGTAATTCTGTCAGAGACAGCAAAGTACTTGGAAGATCAGTTGAACGGAATGGATAGTGTCTTGAAAGGAGGATATAAGATGACCATCAACAAAAGAAAAACGAGGATAATGGAATGTAGTCGAATTAAGTCGGGTGATGCTGAGGGAATTAGATTAGGAAGTGAGACACTTAAAGTAGTAAAGGAGTTTTGCTATTTGGGGAGCAAAATAACTGATGATGGTCGAAGTAGAGAGGATATAAAATGTAGACTGGCAATGGCAAGAAAAGCGTTTCTGAAGAAGAGAAGTTTGTTAACATCGAGTATAGATTTAAGTGTCAGGAAGTGATTTCTGAAAGTATTTGTATGGAGTGTAGCCACGTATGCAAGTGAATCATGGACGATAAATAGTTTGGACAAGAAGAGAATAGAAGCTTTCGAAATGTGGTGCTACAGAAGAATGCTGAAGATTAGATGGGTAGATCACATAACTAATGAGGAAGTATTGAATCGGATTGGGGAGAAGAGAAGTTTGTGGCACAACTTGACCAGAAGAAGGGATCGGTTGGTAGGACATGTTCTGAGGCATCAAGGGATCACCAATTTCGTATTGGAGGGCAGCGTGGAGGGTAAAAATCGTAGAGGGAGACCAAGAGATGACTACACTAAGCAGATTCAGAAGGACGTAGGTTGCAGTAGGTACTGGGAGATGAAGAAGCTTGCACAGGATAGAGTAGCATGGAGAGCTGCATCAAACCAGTTTCAGGACTGAAGACCACAACAACAACAACAACAACAAAAACTCGTTCTTGATATTTTGTGTGTAATGTTTAGTAGGATAATTTTTATTTATTGCCAAATTTTGGCCAATCCAGGGTTTTCAGAGTTTCAGTGAAATTTTCACTTGATTCAAACAAAGAAATCATCATTCGTGGTGCCCTTCTTTGCATACGACCAGTATCCACATTAGACCTATGTGGTATGGGTGCTACATAGCTGGGCAATATTCTAAAATAGATTTCACAAACGTTTGCAGCAGTCAACTTCGTGTAGACTGATGCCACAGTCCCAGTATCCTTCCAATGAATCGAAGTCTGCCACATAGCTTACCCTCTAATGAGCCTATGTCGTTATTCCATCTCATATCCCTCAAAATTATTATACTCAAGTGTCTACATCTACACCTTCTACGTACTCCCAAAACTGCCTTCCTCTATGTGGTGGAGTGTACTTCACCACAATCAGTTAGCCTCTTTCCTGTTCCGAACGCGATTGGTTACCCGAAAGGACCATTGTCGATAAGCCTCGAATGTCTCTGATTTTATCTACGTAGTCTATTCGTGGTGTATTCTCAGGGAAAAACAATGCATTTATTGACTCTTTTAGAAACGCGTGCTCCCAGAATTTCAACAATAAACCTTGCTGTGATGCAGAACGCCTCTCTTGCGGTGCCTGCCATGCTTATGTACTCACGAAATAAACCTATAACGAAAAGTGCTGCTATGCTTTGTATCTTGTTTATGTCCCCTGTCAAACTTACCTGATGCCATACTGGCTGCTTATGTTGAAGTATTTGTCGAACGAGGCTTTTGTAACCGACCTCCTTTGTTGTCGGGCTACGTTTCCTGAGTATCCTGTCAATGAATCTCCCTCTGGCACCTTCCTGCTGCGATTAGTTGTAACTGGTCGTTACATTTCAAATCGCCTTTAAGCCTACTTCCAGATTTTTTTTATGGAAGTAACTGCTTCCAGCGACTGTTCTGCAGTCGTGTAATCATACAGTGGCAGGTGTATATGTATACGCAACACTTTTATTTTTTATGTTCAGGTGCAATCCCAATTATAATTGTAAAAGCAGGCTCTAATAGTCACTCATCCATGTTTTAGTTGCAAAATACTGCTTTTCCCGTTTCGTGTAGTATGTAATTATACATTTCTGTACATTTTAAGCAACTTGCTAGTCTTCGTATCACTTTGAAATCTTGTCATTCTCTGACGGAATATTGATGCAGATTTTTGTTAGTACTTCATTACAGATAACGTATGCATGTTATGTAATGCTGGAATTGTTAAATTTAGACGATAGTGGTGTTGATATACTTTTGAGTTATCTATGAGACCGTCCAAGTAAATAGGCAACTGACGAACAACTGTTTGATAGAACTGTTTAGAAGTCGGGACAGTAATTTTAGGTCTTGCTGCAGTCACGCTGCGTACAAAATCTCGCGCTATGTCGTAGAAATTTACCAGTCGTGGTACCAAAACATGAAATGTGTGGAGTGTGTTCTTCGATTTACTTGCAGATGTGCCTATCTCACCAGGAAGGCTAGTAGAAGAAAAAAAGGATAAAAAGGACGAATAGCCGCTGCCGTTCGGCGCTCTATCTCTTGCAAACTGCAGTTTCAGCGTTCACTTTGCCAATGAAGTTCGAAGAAGAAAACGCGTCGATCGGGCCCGATAGTTCCCAGGAAGCATCCAGAGGCGCGGCTTGCAGCCGGCAGCCGGACGGAGGGGTGGGCGAGTGTTTGAGGGGGGCCGGTCAGCAAGTGAGCGCTGAGCGCGTGGGCGGGCGGGCTGGTGGGTGAGTGGCGGAGGGTGGCTGAGCGCCGTGGGAGCGCCGGCGGCGGCCCGGCCGCGTGCACCGCCTCCCACGAGAGTCATCAATGATTGCGGCGCTGCGGCCGCCGCCTGAGAGCCACCCAGCATTAATTCGGGATTTGCGTAGCTCGCCCAGGCCCTCCCGTGGTCTCATTACTACTCCTGAACATCCACATCTACATCCACATCTACATCTACATGACTACTCTGCAATTCGGACTTAAGCGACTAGCAGAGCATTCACGGAACCACCATTTATCGACAATCGAATAGCACTTGAGATAAATAAACATCCAATTCTTTGCTTGCGAAGTCTAATTTCTCTTATTTCATTACAGCGGTCATTTCTCCCTGTGTAGGTGGAATTCAGCAATATGTTGACATCTGGAGGAGAAACTGGTGATTGAAATTACGCGAATAGTTCTCGCCGCAATCAAAACCGCCGTTAATGTTATTATTACCGCCTCAAATGAAGTGTCATAACAGTGACTTTCCATGCCCAACAAAAACTGCCGTCTATTTTATTATTTCCGCCTCAATTCGCGTAACATGACCGTGACACTTTATGCCCGAATTCGCGACAGTACAAGACGCGCTTCCCTTCCCTGAACCTTTTCGACATTCCGCGTCATTTCTATCTGGTGAGGATCACACATGACGCGGCTGTACTCCAGAAACGACGGACAAGCGTATTTTGTGTTTCGCAGACAAAATACGTTCAAAAAGTGGGTTCGGATTAGGGAGCTGTCAAGGGGTTCTTCTCATGCGACAAGTGACGTTGACAGTTTCTAATGTGAGCATGTTTCAAATTAAAACTTTTAAAATAATGTTAAGCGGTGTCCCCTTCTTCCTGCGGTCGTTGCTAGTTAGGGATATAGGGCGCAAAGAAAAAAAGAGAGAGAAAAGAAAAGGAGGCTACAACCGCTGAAGTCATGACCAAAAATGGACTATTTTCTATGAAAAGCGCCTCTATGTTCTTGAAGTTAGCTGACATGGCATTAGATAGTGGGAAGAACTATACTGAATAATAGCAGTTAACCTCGAACGCTACTTGAAAAGCAACTACGATAGTCGAAAAGGAAGAAGAAAATAATTACAAGTTCTCTTCTCTTTCCTTTTCTTTCTTGTCTTTTCCCGTTGCTCTAGGAGGCCAGCATTCTTATACGGGTTGAGGAAAAGGTTACACTGAGGTGACGAAAATCATAGGGTAGCGATATGCATATGTACAGATGGCGTTAGTGTCAGGTGCACATGGTGTAGAAGGGCAGTGCATTGGCAGAGCTGACATTTGTACTCGGATGATGTATACGAAAAGGTGTCTGATGTGATTACGGCCGCACGATGGGAATTAACAGACACTGAACGCGGAATGGGACAGTCCATTCGGAAATATGTAATTCAGTATACCGAGATCCAAAGTGTCCAGAGTGTGGCGAGAATACCAACTTTCAGGAATTATGTCTCACCGCAGACAAAGCAGTGGCCGATGGCCTTCACTTAACGACCGAGAGCAGACTAGTTTGTGTAGAGTTGTCAGCGCTAACGGACAAGCAACACAGAATGAAATAACTGCAGAAATTAATGTGGGACGTACGACGAACATATTCGTTAGGGCAATGCAGCGAAAGTGGCGTCAATAGACTATGGCAGCAGACGACCGACGTGAGTGCCTTTGCTAAGAGCGCGACATGGCCTGCAGCGCCTCTCCTGTGATCATGACAGTATCGATTGGAATCTCGACGACTGGAAAGCAATGGTCTAGTCAGATGGCCGGCCGGAGTGGCCGTGCGGTTCTAGGCGCTACAGTCTGAAACCGCGTGACCGCTACGGTCGCAGGTTCGAATCCTCCCTCGGGCATGGATGTGTATGCTGTCCTCAGGTTAGTTAGGTTTAAGTAGTTCTAAGTTCTAGGGGACTGATGACCACAGCAGTTAAGTCTCATTCTGATCCGAGACATTTTAACCATTTGAACCTAGTCAGATGATTTCCGATTTCACCTGGTAAGAGCTGATGGTAGGGTTCGTGTCTGCCGCAGACGCCACGTAGCCATGAAGCCATGTTGTCAACAATGCGCTGTGCAAGCTGCTGGTGGCTTCGCAACGATGTGGACTGGGTTCTCTGGTAAAACTGAACTTTTCGTTGACTGGAAGTTGTTAGGTTCGACTAGATGGAGACCACTTGCAGCCATTCATTGACATAATGAACCCATTTTATGGATGGCAGTGCCACAACTGTTTGCGACTGGTTTGAAGAACATTGTGTAGAATTCGAGCGAATGACTTGGCTACCTAGATCGCCCGACATGGGACTTAAACGAGACGCCAGTTCGTGAAAAAAATCCTGCAACGGCAACAATTTCGCAGTTATGGGCGGCTGTAGAGGCAGCACAGCTCAATATTTCTGCAGGACGCTTCCAACGACTTGTGGAGTGCATGCCACGTCAAATTGCTGCAGCACGCCGGGCGAAAGGAGACCAAGCACGATGTTAGCACATATTCCGTGACTTTTATCACCTCCGTTTAGAGTCACATCGTGGCCGGAAGCCATTCTTTATCTCACTAGCTCCGCAGGGACGGAGTTCATGCACCCCCTCAGTCAGTCATCATCTCATTTTCAAATGTGACAACTTTTCTAAAACTTTTGAGTGGTCTGTACCTAAGACGGAACGTGGGTACCAGCTCGATATTTATCTATGTGGTTAGCTGGTTGTGAGAACTCGCCTAGAAACGACTACTGGGGAAACCGGTTCACCTGCCCTCGTCGTCAGTCCGCAAGGCGGTTCGATCTGGCGGAAGCTCGTCTCCCCAAATCCAAGATGTGGCACGTTAATGCGGTCGATTATCCCGGCGGGTCAAGAGAAAAACTATTACAACGATCCTCCTTCTATGTAAGTGATTTGTCGTTAAGCATTTCTACTGCAGCCGGTATCCACGATCGAAAATTAAATACCTTTCGGAATATTACTACGGCTAGTATTGTAGAGCTCGTTCTACAGCCTGGGCTACGTTGGATAAAACCTCTCATAGCCCAGATGACAAACAGACACTGAAGCGTAAGGAAGCAAAACTTGGCACTGGATTAGAAAATAGCTCACCGTAAGTGGTTAGTAACAATTAGGGCACTGGTTGGTTCAAATGGCTCTAAGTACTATGGGACTTAACATCTGAGGTCATCAATCCCATAGAACTTAGAACTACTTAAACCTAACTAACCTAAGGACATCACAGACATCCATGCCCGAAGGAGGATTCGAACCTGCGACGCGGTTTCAGATCGAAGCGCCTAGAACCGCTCTGCCACACCGGCCGGCCAGGGCACTGGTGCGCTTGGTCGCCGCTCAACAGATAATTGGCTAAAAAGACAGTGCCCTATATGTAGCCTAGATGTAAAAGAGACAACTGCCAGTTTTCGTAGCAGAGTAACTGAATATTCCTACGTACAGCAAGACTGAAATCGTTTGACAGGACAGAATTGTTAAAAGCCCTGGGCAGTAGAGGGCAAAAACGTAACACTAGATAATATTCCATCTGATTCCCGTTAACGTAGTAAATGCAGTTTTCTCCATTGCTGTTTGCTTTTTATGTCTCAAAAAAACTACAATTAAAGAGTGTTGCACAAGATAGGTTGCACATTAATCTTAGTAAAGTGAAGCTGTACGGTGAATGCCGGACATTTGCCACACTTGTCCCTTCGCCAGGTAGCTTGAGTACCGATACCTCAGGTAGGGGACGCCCTTCCTCGTACTTCTTCTGTCCGCTTTCAAACCACGGTCTCCGCATCTTACTCGATGCAACCAGTACGTAAGGGACCTTCTTCGTGTACATCTTGGTGAAATACAGAGCTTCTTTTCCGAAATCGAAATATTTATAACTTTTTGGAAACGAAATCACTTCCGTCGATTATGTCAGTATGTAATTAGTTCTGCCAAGTATAAATATAGATCCCTCTGTCTGTACGGTAGCTTCCTATCACGCTTACTGATTGCGATAGAAACAGTCCATCGCCATGGGAGCATCAAGAAAAGAACGATGTAAAGAGAATGCGAATGTACGCTTAGCATTTCTTTTTGATCGCTGCATTTGTGCTTACTTTAATTACTGCAACTGCATGCCCAAAAGACAATAAGGAAAGAATAAATGGGTATATGTATTTTTGGAAAGAAGAACGACATAATCCATATTAATTTACACTCTAAAATCCGATATCCTTTGCGGTGAAACGTTAGTTAATAAAGTGTAGCGGAACAATGTTCAAAACATGACTGGAAGTACTTTCATAAATAGAGATAAGAACATCTATGGTTCACATGTCATCTACAGTCGACGTACAATTTTAAAATGTTAGAAATAAGGAAAAGAAGTAATACAGAATGCTATGCTTGTAACGTACATTGTTCTACATTGTTTAGCTCTGGCATTTACAGGGTCACAGAGAAAGCATCCTAGGTTTTGGAGGGAAAAGCCGTAATTGTAATGATCTGCACTACAACAGAAACAAGAAGCACAATATCTGGTTCCTTTTACCGACACCCAGTCCCAGATGAAACAGTTGCTGAACATTTCAAAGAAAACTCGAGTCTCATCGCAAATAGGTACACTACTCATACAATTACACTCGCAATTGGCAGTTACTTCAAATCTTCCTTCCTTTTGTTGATAAAAATACATTTTCAGACCCTATTTTAGATAGAAAACAACTTCCGTAATTGTTCTAAATGCTTTCTTTAAAATTATTATGAACAATTAGTTCACGAGGCCATTGAAATTTTAAATGGTTACGAAAATACACTTGACCTCTTAGCCACAAATAATGCTGAGCATCACGACAGATACAGCGATTAGTGATCACACAGTCGTAGCGAGGCTCAATTCCGTAACAAAGAACTTCACCAAAACTAAACGCGAAATATATCTATTTATAAAAGCAACTAAAAATTCGGTTGACGTCTTTCTAAGAGACAGTCTCCAATCCTTCCAAACTATGTAAGTGAAGACCATATGTGCCTTACGTTCAAAAAAATACTATCAACAGCACTCCAGAGATTCATACCAAATTAATTTATAGCAGACGGAACTGATCCCCAATGGTACACAAAAGGCGACAGAAAGCTGCTGCAGGAGCACCGAAAAAGGCACGTAAAATTTCGACGAACGCAAAATCTCCAAGATTGGCGAAGTTTTACTCAGGCTTCAAATTTGGTACGGATTTCAATGCGAGATTCATTTAATAGTTTCCACAACGAAATTCTATCTAGAAATGTGGCGGAAAATCCATAAAGATTGTGGTCCTATGTTAAGTAAACGAGCGGAAACGCTCAGTAACTACCTTTATTGCAGGTCGGGCGGTGGGTGAGTAAGAGGAGGGGGAGACAAGGGTCCCAACCGTCGGAGCAGGTAAAATCGTGGCAAATGTGCGCCGTGGCAAATGTCCGCACACCGTACGGTTTGAATGGCTGTGGCAGGCTAATGGGAATGTTCATCCGCAATTGGAAAAGTTTTCCTTATCCTCTGCGCCCGTAGGCACCTTTCCTTTGTGAAGTATGTGAGCTGTGTGTGTAAGTGTATCTGTTAATCGTACATGATTGTGAGCCGTGCTCCCTTCCAAGTATGCATTTTCGTGAACTTCGCTGTATACCTGTGTTTGGTTTCCCGCCCTTGTCGCGGCTACGTCGTGGTTCTTCTTCCTTCTACCTGTGGCAGCAGTGATGCTTATCGACATTTGCGCCGTGTGCTATCTTTGGTTTGGTGCGTATGGTTTCCGTCAAGAGAGTCTGGAGTGAGTCGGTCGGTTGTTCCGGACGAGGGAAGTCCTCCGCGCGGTACAGTCGGGTGGGGCCACTTGCAGTCCCTGGTCAGCGTGGCAGCGTGTGTGGAGCTGTCCGACCGCTACGAGCTTCGTGGTTCGCCGATTCCGGACTTCCAAATTAAGTAGCAATTTCAACTACCCAAGCCACGTCCATTCATGATGTGTGGTTCGCTTCGGTGGTTTGCTGTTGGAGAGGTTTTCCGGTGAGCAACACCCAGTGGTTCTACCGCTGAGATTTAGCCGCCACGTGGTGCAATTAACTATTTTGGTCGATTGCTATTTGAGTGTATCAGTGAAATTTTCTGTCTTGTGGCCGTTAGTGCTCTGGTTACCTGCCCTGGGCGCTAACGTAATTTCAGGCAGAATCCTTTCCTCACCTGTTGTCGCTGTCCAACATGGTGTGTAATTTTGACAGCTAATACGTACTCCATTGTGGATTATCGCGTTTGTAACATTGCCGGTTGGGGTTCTCACGTACTGATTGACGGGAAGCAGTTGTTGTGTCGGTGGGTCCGTGGCCACCCCCTGGTTGGGTTCCGACGGATCAAGTATACTTGGGCTCAACTAAGTGAACGAGGGCAGACCGACCTCCCTGGAGGCCTTCTGAGTACCACCTGTGTTTAATTATCTGTTGTCAGCTACTTTAGGTTTTACGCTTGTGGTTATTGTTTTTTTTTAAATTTTGCAAAATTAATTTTTAAATTTATCTTTCTAGCTTAAACACTACGGCCTTCTGCCTTTAAAGATTATGATAATAAATTTTGAAGTTTGATTGTGGCCCTCAGCCATTGGTATTGCACTTTGCATATGTTGTTTCTTTAAATTATTTTATTGCTATCTTAATTAAATTTTTATCTTGTTGGTTTTCAAGATTTCTTGTAGTTAAACATGCTGGCCTTCTGCCTTTAAAGGTCTATGGTGATATATCCTGAAGTTTTGGAAATTAATTGTGGCCCTCAGCTATTTCTGTTGCACCTTGTAGATGTTGCCTTTTAGGTTTTTAATTATTTTATTGCTATCTTAATTGAATTTTTAATATTTTTAAGATTTCTAGTTGGCCTTCTGCCTTTAAAGGCTGATGGTAATATATTCTAAAATTCTGGAAATTAATTGTGGCCCTCAGCCATTTTTATTACACCTTGCGTATGTTCTTTTTTGAGTTATTTTATTGCTATCTTAATTGTATTTTTATCTTGTTAAGATTTCTTGTTTGAGGCCTTCAGCGGTGAAAGAGTTGCTAAATTACAATAAATGGCAATTAGAAGCAGAAACTGACTTCAATCCTTGGCTCTTTCCACAATCCTATTATCTGTTCTGCCCAGGGGGTTTAGCGGGCGTTCCAGATTGTAATGGTGTGTGTGTTTGTGTGTGTGTGTGTGTGTGTGTGTGTGTGTGTGTGTGTGTGTGTAGTGTTGTGTAATGATCGTATTGGAGATTGTGTGTAAAAAGAGAGGATGAAGCCCAGTGCCGGCACATAACTTACTCCTCTATAAGAGCACCAAGTAGCGCGCCGAGCTTAACGTCTCCAACCGAAACGAGGATGACCATCAACAGCATTGCTTGCCCTCACTTCACTGCGGAAAGGTTTGGAACTTAATTCAGGGCAGTGGCACAGAGAAACGAGTGAACATGGCTGTAGCCTATTTGTTGTTTTTCATCTTGTACATGAGGTAAGCAGTAACAGCAAATTTGGATAATGACTTGAATTTCATGCAGCTGAAGTGAGAGACTTGAAGGGTTTCCCATGACATTGTAATTCTGACTGTACATGACAAGGGATTTTAGACCAATGGAGTGAATAGTACTTTGAAACGAGGTTAGGAGGCAAATATCAACAAAAGCAAAAGAAGAGCAATAGAGAATACTCAAATCAAATCATGTGATTTTGAATGAGTTAGATTAAAATATAAGGCGACCAACGTAGCAGGCGAGTTTTGTTATTTAGGCAGAAAATTAACTGATGATGTTCAGAACTAGAGAGAATATAAAACGCACAATGGCAATAGAAATACAAATGCAAGTGATCCGGATCGGGGGTAGAACCCGGATTTCTCTTTTCACACGACATCTCTCCTTAATCTCTTTAGGTATCTGCGCACGACTCGCCGTCACATCAAGCTTCCATGCATGCATGTCCAAAGGGATACTGTATTGAACTATACAGACGCTTTTAAATACAGACACTGCCCTACTGTAAAAAAAAAATGGATCCCTATGTAAGATTCAACTGATCTTCACGCGTAACGGGGTTGTTCCATGCATGCATGTCCAAAGGGATACTGTATTGAACGATACAGACGCTTTTAAATACAGACACTGTCCTACTGTAAAAAAATGGATCCCTATGTAAGATTCAACTGATCTTCAAGCGTAACAGGGGTTGTTTCATCAGAATCGTGCGAGCTCGTGCCATAACTGGCGGGCTCCAGTCGCTACGCCAGATAATATCTTCCCTCAATTTATATTCCCAGAAATAAGTAACATTTTGTCCCACTTTTAAGAAGGACATGCAAGGCCTTACCGCAGTGGATACACCGGTTCCCGTCAGATCACCGAAGTTAAGCGCTGTCGGGCGAGTCCGGCACTTGGATGGGTGACCGTCCGGGCCGCCATGCCCTGCTGCCATTTTTCGGGGTGCACTCAGCCTCGTGATGCCAATTCAGGAGCTACTCGGCCGAACAGTAACGGCTCCGGTCAAAGAAATTCATCAAACGACCGGGAGAGCGGTGTGCTGACCACACGCCCCTCCTATCCGCATCCTCAACTGAGGATGACACGGCGGTCGGGTGGTCCCGATGGGCCATTTGTGGCCTGAAGACGGAGTGCTTTAAGAACAACCACTTTTCAGCTCTTGATTGATTTGCATCAAAAATGGTTCAAATGGCTCTGAGCACTATGGGACATAACATCTATGGTCATCAGTCCCCTAGAACTTAGAACTACGGGGGTAAACCTAACTAACCTAAGGGCATCACACAACACCCAGCCATCACGAGGCAGAGAAAATCCCTGATCCCGCCGGGAATCGAACCCGGGAACCCGGGCGTGTGAAGCGAGAACGCTACCGCGATTGATTTGCATCGGAATTTCGAATGCCAGTGGAGGCACACCGTTATTGCCAAAGAGTTACGCAAGTGTGTGTGTGTGTGTGTGTGTGTGTGTGTGTGTGTGTAAGAAAGCGCGAGTGTGCGTGAGTGCATGCGTGTGTGTACAAAGCTTTCAAACATTCATCACACTTTGTAAGTTATTATCTTATAAAAAATCTGATTTACTTTATCAGAAGCAAAGTTACGTCTCTGCTGGCGTTTCCTTTTTTTCCTCGCTGTATTGATACACTTCTTATTTTCTCTCCGAAATTATTATACTTATATAGAATTAAAACTGCGTTGTTTGCGACACTGCCCATTAACAGACTGAGAGAAACAGATATTAAGCTACTAATGTCAATATCTTATCCCAACGAGAAAACATTTAATAACTAGACACATAGGTTCAGTCAACCCAGAGCTCTGTGGCCTGCCATCGGTTTCGGCGCTGAGCTACAACCGAGCGCTGTGGAGTGTGGCACACGGGGTGTTTCGCAAAACGCTCGCTGTGATCCGACTTTACCGTGTAATTATTGTTAATTACCCCTCCCGATACATACACTCGCCACACGGGCTTACCTGCCGCATTCTCATTATCATACTGTAGCCCATTGTTGTGTGATAGTTAATTTTCCAGCTGGCTGGATGCCGGCTGAAATGGTACAATGAGCGCAGCCACTAAAACTGCGCGCGCCATAAGCTTCGCAGTATATATACACCGGTCGTAATCTCGGTGGAATTTGGACTCTTATTATGCAGACGCGGACGCCTTCGGCGCCTGTTGTTAATTAATTCCCCGTTAATTTCGTTGCCGAAAAATTTTGAAATTCCACTATCATACGTCGAGGGGTAACCAACTGTTCAGAGTCGAAAACGCCAAAACGAAAAATGCCGCTGTGTCTAACATACAGTTCAGTGTTTCATTAAAAAATGAAAAACTTCGAATTCTGCTCTATTGCTTCAGCGATTTTTATCCAATGAATAGCAGGGCGGCCGGCCGGAGTGGCTGAGCGGTTCTAGGCGCTACAGTCTGGAACCGCGCGACCGCTACGGACGCAGGTTCGAATCCTGCCTCGGGCATGGATGTGTGTGATGTCCTTAGGTTAGTTAGGTTTAAGTAATTCTAAGTTCTAGGGGACTAATGTCCACAGCAGTTGAGTCACATAGTCTCAGAGCCATTTGAACCAACTTCTGCTGCAAGCTCTTTGTTTTCAAAAATTTGGGACGAGGTAGTATGAACCAAAGCAAAACACGTTCTAGAAAATAAGGGCTTTAAAATGGATTTTTGAAGAGCTATAATCACCTATTCAATAGAAGAAATGTATTTCACATTAGTGAAAACGATTTATTGACATATAGCACAGATTCAGAAAATATCGTTCTTGCGGAGCACAACTAGCTCTTTATACTCATGAAGTAATGAATGCTATCGACAGGGGATGTCAAATTGATTCCATATTTTTAGATTTCCAGAAGGCTTTCGACACCGTTCGCCACAAGCGTCCTCTGACCAAGCTGCATGCCTATGGAATACCATCTCATTCATGCGACTGGACTTGTGATTTCCTGTCAGAAAGGTCACAGTTCGTAGTAGTAGACGGAAAGTCATCGAGTAAAAGAGAAGTAATATCCGGCGTTCGTCTAGGAAGTGTTATAGGCCCTCTATTGTTCCTGATCTGTATTAACGACATAGGAGACAATCTAAGTAGCCCTCTTAGATTATTTGCAGATGATGCTGTCATTTAACGTCTGGTAAAGTCAAAACGAATTGCAAAATGATTTAGATAAGATATCTGTACTGTGCAAAAATTGGCAATTGTCCCTGAATAACGAAAAGTGTGAAGTTATTCACGTGAGTACTAAAAGAAATCCGCTAAATTTCGATTACACGATAAGTCACACAAATCTGTAGAATGTAAATTCAACTAAATACTTAGGGACTAGACTTACAAATAACCTAAATTGGAACTACCACACAGATAATGTTGTGGATAGAGCATACCAAAGACTGCAATTCATTGGCAGATCTACTAAAGAGACTTCTTACACTACACTTGTCCGACATATTTTGGAGTATTGCTGTGCGGTGTGGTATCCGCACCAGGTGGGACTCAAGGATGACTTCGAAAAAAGTTCAAAGAAGGGTGGCTCGTTTTGTATTATCGCGAAATAGTGGAGATAGTGCCACAGACATGAACCGTTAATTGGAGTGGGAATCATTAAAAGGAAGGTGTTTTTCATTGCGCTGTGATTTTCTCATGAAATTTCAATCGCCATTTTTCTCCTCCTCTGGGGTAAACATTCCGTTGACATCCACCATCATAGGGAAAATGATCAGCACAATAAAATAAGAGAAATCAGGCCTCGCACAGAAACATTTAAGTGCTTGTTTTTCCCGCGCTCCGTTCGTGAGTGGAACGGTAGTGAGACAGCTTGAAGGTGGTTCATTGAACCCTCTGCCAGGCATTTAATTGAGATTAGCAGAGTAATCACGCAGATGTAGATTTGCTTACATCTCTTAAGGTAAGCACTTTAGAGCCCATATTTACTGGACATTTATTCTTGTTTTGGTCCATACTATTATCTATCAAAATACGGAAACCAAAGGGTTTGCATTAGAAGAGATTCGTTTCAGAGCACTGAAGATGAAGAAGTGCTAGTAACTATCAAGATTTGTATTTTTAAAGCCCTGGTTTACTAGAAATTTTTGCATGGTATAACCCTTCGTCTCACATCCCTGAATACTGACCATTCCTCCAGGCACACGCTGCACAATCATTTAATATTTTTTCTTTTCTTCTGATTCGGACTGCAATAGGCCCTCTTGCCTGACACGTTCGCACCAGGTATCGGTTTCACTCAAGGACTGTGATGAATCAGCTAACACATAGAATACCGAGTCCGGTCAAACATGTCCAACAAGAAAAACTTCTTTGGTTTAATAGGTCATAGCAAAATTAATAATTATATGATGATGATGAAGACATCGCCTTTAGTGCAACGCTGAAATGTTATATTCAGGGAATTATGATAATCGTTTCGGTGTCTAGCAAAGTGACAAGGTGTAATAGTTGAAAACAAGATAATAAACAATAATAATCGGCACCATCAATTAAAAGTAACACCAATAATGACAGAATAGCGACATAAATCAACGGATAATGAAGATAACGTGACTGAGAAAAGTTTGACTGACCAGAGTAGCGTCACGTGATACAGAACTGACCGTCACTGAACTTCATGCCAGTAGCAAAACTTATCGCCAAGGATGCATGACTCTTTTGACGTTGATGATGAGGGTAAACTCCACGTTTTATACAATATACGCAGAATATGGGATGCTGGCGTTCCACAGAGATTTTTCCGATCACGACTCTTCTTTATTGATACAATTACTAATGGAAACGGGATTTTGTCTATTTATTTCGTTGCTGGAGTGATGATCTCTAAATGTATTATTTGACTCGGAGCTATTTAAACAAACAAATTTAATTCAAACGTTAACAATTCGGTCGCACTTGTAATGTGACTATTTTTAATTTTTGGTATTGGGTGAATTTCTTAACTGTCTCAACACAAAACACCACAAAAGTTCAACACGTGCTGAGAGTTACCGTCGTAATCAACGCTGTGACTAAACATGTAGCAGACATTAGGAAACTACTAATCACACCATCACCATTTTATTAGAGGGTAATTAAGATTTGTAATTATATGGCGTTTAATTAAAACGTGCCGTTTTTGCCAAGGGTGAAACGAATGAAGAAACAGTTATATTAAATGGCATTTATCATTCCCAATGCTGTTGTTGCCTTCTTCAGCCCAAAAATTGGTTCGACTCAGTTCTCCATATTACTCTATCCTGTGCGAACTTCTTCATCTCCGAAAAACTATTGCAGCCTACATATTTCTGAATCTGCTTGCTGTATTTATCTCTTGGTTTCTTCTACTATTTTGCCCCCCCCCCCCTATACTTCCTTCCAATAATACTCTGTTGGTAATCCCTTGACGTCTCAGAATATGTCCTGCAACCCATCGCTTCTTTTGGTCAAGTTGTGCCATAAATTTCTTCTCTCACCAAATTTCATTCATAATCTCCTCATTAGTTACATGATTTACCCATCTAATCTTCGTCATTATTTTGTAGCATCACATTTCGGAAGCTTCTTTACTCTTTTTGTCTAAACTGTTCATCGTAAATGTTTCACTTCCATACATGGCTACGCTCCAGACAAATACTTCCAGAAATTACTTTCTACCACTTAAATCTATATTCGATGTTAACAAATTTCTTTCCTTCAGTAATGATTTTTCTTGCCATTGCAGTCTACATTTTACATTTTTCCTACTTCGGCCGTAATCAGTTACTTTGATGCCTAAATTGCAAAACTCGTCAATTGCTTCAAGTGTCTCGTTTCATAACCTCATTTCCACAGCATCATCTGATGTAATTTGACTGCTTTCCATTATCTTTGTTTTGCTTTTGTTAACGTTCATCTTATACTTTCCTTTCGAGACAATGTCCATTCTGTTCAAATGCTCTCTTAAAGGCCTTTGCCGTCCCTGACACAATGAAAATGGCGCCGGTAAACCTAAAGTGTTTATTTCTTTTCCCTGAACGTTAATTTCTATTCCAGTTTTTTTCTTTCGTTTAGTGCTCCTTCATTGTACAAGTTGAGTAACATCGGGGATAGGCTACAACTCTGTCTCGCTCCCTTCTCAATGAGTGCATCCATTTCATGCCGCGCCATTCTTATAAGTGCCGTATGGTTTGCGTAGAAGTTGTACGTAGTTTTTCGCTCCATGTATTTTACCCTGTTGTCTTCACAGTTTCAAAGAGAGTATTACAGTCAGCAATGTGAAAATATTTCTCTAAGTCTACAGATGCAGTAAATGTAGGTTGGCCTTTCCTTTACCTATCGTCTAAAATAAGTCGTAGGGTCAGAATTGACTCGCGTGTTCCTACATTTCTCCGGGATGCAAACTGATCTTTCGCGATATCGGCTTCTACCAGTTCTTCTTTTTTTTTGTTGTTCTTCTGTAAAGAAATCGTGTTACTTTTTGCAACAATGACTTATTAAGCTAATATTTCGGTGATTTTCACGTGTGTCAGCAATTGCTTTCTTTAGAATTGGAATCATTATACTCTTCTTAAAGTCTGAGGGTATTTCGCCTCATACAAGGGGCGTTCTAAAAGTTTGGCACAGTCGTCTCTCATGTTTTTTTTTATTTTTTGCAGGAGGAGAAATGTTATGAGAACATACTTGGAACATTTAGCTATAAGTTGATATATAAAAGTATTTTCTTCTATGTACAGGTGGGCCATAATAGACTGTCAAGTAGAGGTCAGGTTACGACAACGGTCACTGATACGGTTCCTCTGTTTATGGGGATCGCAGCAGTATCCAGCGATGGTTGCAGGGAATTACATGGCTCTGAGCACTATGCGACTTAACTTCTGAGGTCATCAGTCGCCTAGACCTTAGAACTAATTAAACCTAACTAACCTAAGGACGTCACACACATCCATGCCCGAGGCAGGATTCGAACCTGCGATCATAGCGGTCTCTCGCTTCCAGACTATAGCGCCTAGAACATCACTGCTACGCAGAGGATTAAAGAAGGTGATTTCTCTCAACTGGACAATCCACGATCCATCGACGGCAGTGAGTGATGTGAATAAGGAGACCACTGGTCAAATCATCCATAATGACAGATGTGTGACGACACGACAGTTTGCTGAAATGACTCGCTTGTCATTGAGTAGTGTTATATCACTGGTACAGTCACTAGCGTACAGAAAAGTCTGTGCATGTTGGGTGTCTAGCCGGCCGGAGTGGCCGAGCGGTTCTAGGCGCTACAGACTAGACACGAGCGACCGCTACGGTCGCAGGTTCGAATCCTGCCTCGGGCACGGATGTGTGTGATATCCTTAGGTTATTTAGGTTTAACTAGTTCTAAGTTCTAGGGGACTGATGACCACAGCAGTCAAGTCCCATAGTGCTCAGAGTCATTTGAATCATTTTTTGGTGCCTAGATCATTGACAACAGAAATGAAAACGATGAGGAAGAATGTGGGCGAGGGTCTCATGAAGACCTTTACTAAAGAGTGGAAACAGTGTTCTGACTTCATTCCCCAGGGTGAATCATGGTTGTTCTTATCCGAACCTGAGAGCAAAACCCTATCCATGGAGTGGTATCATCCGTGTTCACCTCGGAAGAAGAAACCAAGACTTTCACGAACTGCACGCCCAAAAGTGATGTCCTCCTTCTTCTGGGAACGGTGTGGTGCCATTTTCATTGACGTTGTGGAACCTGGTTCCACAATTACCCGGGACAGTTACTGTTTGTCACTGGACAAGCTGCGATGTGCCATCAAGATCCACAGACCACAGCTTCAAGATCAGCTCATCAGAGTACACCATGACAGTGCCAAACCCCGTACAGTCCTTATGACACAGGAGAAAATCTGGAAAATGGTTCGGAGTTGTTCCGCATCCTCCCTACAGTCCAGACTGGGCTCCGTCTGATATTTACCTCTTTGGTCGTCTGAAGGCCCACCTGTGCCGTAAAACATTTGATAGTGAGAAAGACCTTATTTCATGAATGAAGCGATGGTGTAAAAGTCAGTCCCCAGAATTTTACCAAAGCGCATTTCCATCATGGAAAGAAAGATGGGTCACAGGTGTTGGATGCTACACCGAGTAGGCTCGATGTATAGCTAAATGTTCCAAGTACAAAATATTATAATGTTGTTCTGCTAAGAACTGACGGAAGAGTCTATTAACATGTTCGAAGTATATTCACGAAAATTTCATTCTCCTTCTGCAACAAATAAAAAAAATTAGAGATGACGGTGCAAAACTTTTTGAACGCCCTTTGTACATCTTGCACACCTGATGGAAGCGTTTTGTCATATCTGGCTCTCCCAATGCTATCAGTAGTTCTCATACAATATCGTCTACTCCAGGAGCCTTGTTTCGCCTTAGACCATTCAGTGCTCTGTCAAACTCTTCGGCCGGCCTGTATGACCTAGGCATTTCAGTCTGGAGTGTCATATCCTTAGGTTAGTTAAGTTTAAGTAGTTCTAAGTTCTAGGGAACTGATGACCTCAGATGTTAAGTCCCATAGTGCTCAGAGCCATTTGATTCAAACCCTTCTCGCAGTGTCGTATCTCCCATATCATCTTCAACTGGCTGCACTTCCCTTTCCATAATACTGCCTTCAGTTTTACCTGCCTTGTATAGACCCTCTATGTACTCCTTTCACCTTTCAGGTTTCCCTTCTTTACTTAGCTCTGGTTTCCCATCTGAGCTCTTAGTATTCATACAGCAGCTTCTCTTTTCCCGAAAGGCCTCTTTAAATTTCCTGTAGGCTGCATCTGTCTTATCCCTAGTGAAAAATGCTTTTATATTCTTACATATTTCCTCTAGCCATTCCTGTTTAGCCAATTTACACTTCCAGTCAAGCTCAGTTTTTAAACGTTTGTATTCCCTCTCGCGTGCTTCATTTGCTGCATTTTTTTGTGTTTTCTCCTTTCATCAATTAAATTCAATATCTCTTGTGTTCTTCAAGGATTTCTATTAGGTCTTGTTTTCTTTATTTTATTTTCTGACGCCTGTACTATGTCATCTCTCAAAGATACCGATTCTTCATCCACTGTATTCCCTTCCCCTCGTTTTGCCATTCGTTCCCTAATGCTCCTGTTGCAACTCTCAATAACCTCTGGTTCTTTCAACTTTTTCAGGTAATAACGCCTTCATTCCGACCTTTTTCCAAACTCTTCAGGTTCAAAACCCATAAATTGTGGTCAGAGTCCACACCTGAGCCTGGAAATGTCTGACAGTTCAGAATCTGATTCCTA
Organism: Schistocerca gregaria; assembly: GCF_023897955.1. Classification (NCBI taxonomy): domain Eukaryota; kingdom Metazoa; phylum Arthropoda; class Insecta; order Orthoptera; family Acrididae; genus Schistocerca; species Schistocerca gregaria. Next base: position 463,176,681 of record NC_064921.1, read on the forward strand.
AATCTGTGTCTTATTATTATATAATGAATCTGAAATCTTCTGGTTTCTCCAGGTCTCTTCCACGTACACAGTTTTCATTTATGATTCTTAAACAAGTATCAGCGATGAATAAATTTTGCTCTGTGCCAATACTTTGTCAGGTCGCTACCTCTTTCATTCCTTTCCCCGAGTCAATATTCACTTTCTATTTTTCCTTCTCTTTCTTTTCCTACTATCGAATCCCAATCTACCATCACAAGTAACTTTTCCTAGCTTAAAACACCAGATTTCTGGGTAACTACATTTAACTGGACTAAAATATGACACTCGTTTTTTAAGTTAAGTTGAAGTGATGGAAAAGCCACAATCGTTGCGGCATGTTTTACAGAACGCCAAAATCCTTTTCTCTGTCCGTTACGAGGTTCTGCAACGAGCTCCACAAAGTCTCCATTTAATGGAATTAAAGAGGTTCAACTTCGACCTTTCAATAAATGACCTTTTAGACTGCATATTATTTGCCTCCACCATGGTCATCAAATTGTAAAGAGGACTTGTTTTCTCTTTCACAAACTGTACAGTCTCTGCTTTCCCGCCTGGCAAGACGTCTTGTTGCACTAACACATGTATACTCACTAACCATAAGAACATTTTTCAGACACGTCCTGGGAATATATTGGTCACTTGGTCCACGGAATTTTGCCTGAATACTTTGCGAGTATTAAGACCTTCTCCCGAGAACCAAACTGCGCCCAGTTCTGGGAAATGCGGCCCACACTAAAAGGTATGCTGACGAAGGACTCTCTTCTGAAGATCTTCTGAACGATCTTCATAATGACAAGAAAATTGCCTAATATTGCCAGTCATCTCCGTGACATGAAAACTACCCGCATTCCGCAGTGATAAATTAGACTGTAACGTACTGACCGTACTGCCTTAATTACAGTCCGTATCGATCACTGTTCTGTTATTAGATCTCGTACATACATACATACATACATACATACATTTCTGAAACCGATACGTAACGGTCTATGGATGACGCAATGGCAGTAGCCTTAATGAAAGGAGGTTAGTCTTTTGGAAAAACCATGCTGTGATTGCTGCGTAGCTGCTGAATTATCACCTCTGTAATGACACTCGCCTCAGCTTTACTAAGCTGGTGTCGAACGTGCTACAGACTGACTAACGTAATTTGTTCCGTGAGTAGCAAGTACTAGAGCATCTCTCAATCAGTAATGGTTCCGTGAAAATGCAAACAACCGACAGAATGTTTGGCGTCAGAGTTAATCCTCTCATTAATAGAGCATGAAGCGCATGCTTCACAGAGACTGCAGCTTTGTAATGACGGAGCGATATTGTTCGAGACGTAAACGGATTAACTATGCAAACTATGATTAGTTGCAAAAACTCTGAAGGACACATTGCTTCCTCGATAAGTGTTTCACTGTGGGGTGTATGACTCTCTTCCTGCTTCTCTGAATGAGTGATTTTTCGCTAAAAATTGTTATTATTGATGGAGCGAGAATAAAGTGGGAGTAGATGTGACTCTCAGTTCTACCAGAAATCACGTCATACGAATAAATAATGTTCTTCTGCTTTAAAGTAATTTCATAAACTTTGTTGCGACGAAGACAAGGTACTTTACATTTTGTCTGAACTCAATTGAATTTAGCTATCGTTCATCCGATAATATGTCTAAACATATTAGACATATTAATTAACTCGGAGTGAAATTATCACATAAGTGTCAATTTAATGAATCCAAAATTGGTACTTTCTTAACACGGAAAAATCAAATTGCGATTTAAAATATTATTAAGCTATGTTTTTGAGTATTAATTGTCTTATGTTATGGAAGTGAAGATGGATCGTTTTCTGGATTGCTTTTCTCTGAAAAGGCATACAGGATCTCTAAGCGACTGGACGTTCATGCAGCTGTCTAGGCAACAAAAAATTTCGAACTTGTGTGGTACTGGAGTTATGATTTGATCGTTTCAAACAGCATGTCCGTGTCGACACTGACATCAACGCCATGAGTTAATTGTAACAACAACGATTACCAAAGCAAAAACAGGAACTAAATCAAATAGAGAGATCTTTGTGTTCGATAAGTGAGTTTTCCTAGGCCGTCATGTAATACGAATCTAAGAGGAACCCAAAATATGTTCCTGTAGGCAGGAGCTTGGGGGATAAGCAGTGACTCGAGTTTAAAGAATTGTTGACCAAGCACTAGACAGAAGTGTACTTAGCGGAACAGTTCATGATGGCAGGAGCCTCGGTGGCATGTAAGACCTTCAAATAAACTTCTAAAGAAACAGCGATTACCCCATAATAGATGTAAAACAGAACACAGAGCAGAAGAGAGAGAGAGAGAGAGAGAGAGAGAGAGAGAGAGAGAGAGACGCTTACTGAAAGCGATTTGGCTTTACAGAGGACAATACGTGAAAAAAACAAAATCTTATCGAAGCATCTCTCGCAGAATGCAAAGAAATTACCGTTGTATGTGAAGGCTATCAGTGGCACTAAAGTTAGTGCCCAGGCACTCGAGGAACCGGAATTGAGGATAACAAAGTAAATTCAAAAGAGTTGAACTTTGTTTTGAAGTGTTACTTTACCAAGGTAGATGTAGAAGTACTGCCCCAGTTTAATTCTTGCATGACTGAAAAAGTGAGAGGTACAGATATTAGTGTCAGAGGCGCTTAGAAACAGCTGAATTCAGTAACAGTCCACGACGAGATGGAAAGCAGGTTAGACTCTAAATTCTGGCAGCTAAACTAACTCTCACTTTACCCATAACACATTATAGATTCCGTGACAGAAAATTGAGCAAAGTGGTTAGGAGAAAGCATGGGTCACAAAGAGGTGTGGCACAAGTGATCCACAAAACCGCCATCCCATCTCATTCAAGCCCATCTGTGGTAAACTCTTCTGACACGATAACTTATCTGTAACAGAATGAACTCGTTCATCCCATCTAGCATGGAATCCGAAAACATCGGTGATGAGAAACGCAGCTTTTGCTTTTCCCACGTGTCATCCTGAAAGCTACTGATCGAAGCAATCATGTAGATGCAGTATTCCATTTCTGAAAAGCATTTAATAACGTATCATACCAACGCTTACAAAGGAAACGATGGTCATATTTGTTATCAAATAAAATGTTGTGACTGATCTTAGGATTTCTTGGTAACGAGGACGCTGGCTTTAATTTTGCTGGATAATTATCGGCAGAAATGGAAGTAAAATCAGATGTGCCCCAGAGAAGTGTGCTGTGTCACATGTTGTTCATGTTGTAAGTTAATGACGTGTCAGACAACATTAACAGTGACCTCAGGTGTTTTGCAGATGGTGCAGTTAAATAAAATGATGTGCCGGATGGTTATAAGTGAATTTTACCGTTCGCAGCTCGTGGTCGTGCCGTAGCGTTCTCGCTTTCCACGCCCGGGTTCCCGGGTTCGATTCCTGGCGGGGTCAGGGATTTTCTCTTCCTCGTGATGAATGGGTATTGTGTGCTGTCCTTAGGTCAGTTAGGTTTAAGTAGTTTTACGTTCTAGGGGACTGATGGCCATAGGTGTTAAGTCCCATAGTACTCAGAGCCATTTGAGCCATTTGAATTTTACCAACTCACGGAGATCCACTATGTGCCGTAATTATCGTTTGACAGCGAAACGCGGTGAATATGGTAACGAGGAACCAATATCCGATGGAGAAAAACTGCTCCCAATTTTGCCCCATAGGTGCAAATCTGGTGCTGTACAACCTATCGTCGACATCTCCAGAGTTCTTATTCAACAAACAGTGTAAGCGGTGGTTAATAATAAAATAAAGATTATGCCTTTCTTATTTTTTGGACCTTCTCTGACCAAGTCGAATTCTTAATCCATTACATATGGAAACATTTATATACGTATTTCTTGCATTCACAGTAGCAGACTTGCACCGGTTTGCCAAAACAAGAACTCATTTTTTTCCCAGTGTTAATCGGTTCCACATTACTACATCAGAATATCTACCAAAGTTCGCTGCCATTCGATTATTACAACACATACTGGACCTCTGTGAGCAGCTGTACTTTAGTTATAATCACCTGGTATTATTTGAAACTCCACAGATATCCAACCAGATCTGGATAAGACTTGAAATATGTGAAAATATTGCCAGTGTACATAAAAATAAACTTGTACGATCACGAAACGCGGAACAATAGTACCTTTAGGCTACAACATCAATGAGTCACAAATGGAACGAGTCAACTTATATCAATATTTGACTTTAACAGCTTGTGGTGAAATGGAATGACCAGACAGGCACAGTAGTAGGCAAACTAGGCCGAAGATTTCTGTTCATTGGCAGGTTACTGAGAAAATGCACCCAGTACACACAGCGATATGCTTGCAGATCACTTGTGATTCTCATCTTAGAATATTGCTCAAATATGTGGGACCCACATCAGATGGGACTAACAGAGAATACTGAACGTATTCAAACACGGGAAGCACTTTCAGTCACACTTTGACTCACTGGGAACCTCACGGAAATACTGAAAACATTGGACTGGCAGACGGTTGAAGAGAGACGAAAATCATTCAGCGGATCACTTCGTACCAAGTTTCAAGCACCAGTATTTTGTGATAAATTTAAAAATGCACTTCATCTCCCTAAATATCGCTTCCACAGTGATTCCAAAAATAATGTTTTGCTACTTACAACGCGATTAGAGGGATTTAAGAAGTTATTCTGCTCACGCTACATATACCATTGGAACACTAATATGTGGTACTGCGGTAAGTACCCTCCACTATCAACTTAAAAGTAGTTTTCATATGCAGGAGTAGATAGGAAAGTACTGAGTGTTTTAAAGTGAAGATTTTTAAATCAAACTTCGTTCTAATGTTGGTGAAACGACACATATAATTACGGCCCTCATGTATACAGACAAAATCTTGTTATTGTGAAGACAACGCCACCGAACTGGATTGTAATTCGGCTACTGTAAATGTTAAATGTAACGAATGGTAATCCAAGTAATGGGCTGGGACAAATTCATACCATCATCAACAATGAAGAATGTGTAAATCAACTACAAGCGCTAAGAGTTTCAGATTGTGAAGCAATTCCGCAAAAAAGCAGTTCTGAGAAGTAGCCAAGTAACAGCACAACACTATCTGCAGAGACCCGGCCTGAGTGGACGAGCGATTCTAGGCGCTACAGTCTGGAACCGCGTGACCGATACGGTCGCAGGTTCGAATCCTGCCACGGGCATGGATGTGTGTGTGTCCTTAGATTAGTTAGGTTTAAGTAGTTCTGAGTTCTAGGGAACTGATGACCTTCGAAGTTAAGTCCCATAGTGCTCAGAGCCGTTTTTTATCTGCACAGAATGTGTTCAGATGCCGGTCCTAACCTGTTGGAAGCATTGTATTAACAGTAGTGTCATTTAGGTAAACGAATTAACGCAGTCATTTAAGCTCTCGACGTATGCAACACCAGAGAACGAATTTTCATTGTATGAAATGCCCCGCAAATAAGTAAGTTAAACTATTAATTAGAGTCACTATTAACCTTCACCAGAATTAAAATGATCAATTTTTACGTATAGTAGCTTGACAAAACACTTTCATCGTTATGCCCAGCTGAGGAGAGTGATTCAATGTATTCGCCTGACGAATTTCCTTTATTTTTCTCCCAAAATCAATTCATCTCCCAACGATGTTACTTTTGCGTTCTTCTGTGCACAGTCTATAGGTTCCAGTGCTCCATCAGTCAGTAGATTAATGATTCTCGACAAAACCTTCTGAATACATCTGTATTCTGCACCATGTCACCTGTGATGCTATTTTCATAAAAATTTCTTTCAATTTCAAGCAGACAGTTGTTCTTAACTTCAGATGACTTCAGATGAGATACAAGATTGCGTGTTGTTTCGACAGCCTAACATTCTGAAAATGTAAACTGAAGATATCTTTTCCTCAAAATATCATAGATCTTCTAAATATGTTGTCGTAGTTCTTGAGAATTACTTTTTGTTCAAATTCCACCAATGCATAGTAATCCTAACATTTTTATCAGGAAATTTTTTTTGCTCTCCTGTTCGTGAATTATCAATCTTCCTCCACTTACAGAGGTTAATGATGTGCTCAGTGCTTGCAGTTTGATACTATGTTGTAGCATCATGGCGTCTCTACCAGGGAGATTTGATTTCATGACTGTTGTTGCTGTGCCGGGTGATTCTGTAGGCTTTTTGTAATTTAGATTGTCTTTATTTATTTGTTTCAAGATTCAATTTGATGGCTGGTTGACTTTCTGAAGATATCTGAATCTGTTTATCCGAGATATTTTTGGAATATGAGGTTGTCCATTTAGATGCCAAGGAGCTCTTTCCGTCAACTGAGATTGTATATATGAAACTTGGAATTCAGTGTTAACTGCAGTTTCATAAAATTTACATAGGGAGTAAACCGCTTCTTTTCAATTGTTGAAGAAAAGTTCTAGGTCGTCTAAGAAGGACAAGCAACGCAAATGTACCTTATTTACCTACTGCCTGCCAGTAGTTACTCCCAGTTTCAGATAACTTTCTCGGACACAGATTTATCAGTAACGGGGATAGTCCATCTCTCTGTCAAACTCCTGTTCTAATATAAATAGTTCAGACATTTTCTCTACAAATTTCACTTTTGCTTTGTTATTAATTAGTTAAAATTGGTTATAAAATTCGTTACGGCACTCTGTGCTCTGTGTACATATAATATGTGACAGGACTACGCTTTCAGCTACACTGTATTTTCGGGAGAGTATTTCAAGATCTTTGTTCGCAACTGATTAATACTGTACAAAGGGCAGCTGTATACGTAATTTCAAGACGATATACGCGAAGAGTACCTCGTATCCACTGTTCGGTTAGATTTAATCCAGGATGCTACCAGAAAATCTATGGGAATAGGCTTACCTGGGACTGCTGTAAACTTCGGCCCAGATAAGTTGCAGAAAAGTAATGTGTGAGTTACTGTGAGAAGTCTCTTGGACGTTGTGGGCTGCTACGACAGCACGCTTGCCGTAATCCGACGCCGCTCCTTACGCGCTAGGGTGTGTGCGCACAGTTGTGTATTCGGACTGTGCGCTTGGCACTGTTTCACGGCGGATTTGCCACTTCACGTGGGAGGGGTCACGCCGAAATTGTCAGCGGGGCTTAAGCCGTTAATTTGGCAGCACGCGGAATAATGTTTTGCGGCTAAAGCTCGGCCGGTGCGCGATAAACTAAATACGCGATCCTTGCGTATTGGTTTGGTGTGCGCGGCGTCCGTCCGTAATCCCTGCATAATCTGCGAAAAAGGTTTGTCGTGTACCGGCGGGGATCAAACACGGGCGTTACCTGCGCTGTCAGTTTTACCCAATTTGCCGATCCTGTTTACGGTCCGCGAGTAAATGCTGCCGCGAAATAATTCTGGTGACGGGACGGCCTGTCCACGGCTCAGCACGGCTCTGTTGATGTCATTTCACTGCCGTGCAGCGAAAAATCACGTAGTAAATTTGGAGTTAGAAGGAAATACTGAATTCATCAACGTCAGTAAATGCAATTTTCGATTTCGTGAAAATACGAAAAAAGGGGGAGAATAACGCTGTGAGCTGAAGAGAATGTTCTCCTGTACCAGATGCGGCTTTAAGGTTGAGCCAGACCAAAGCATAAATTAAAATATATTTCAGTACAATGTACTAAAAATTTTAAATTTTCATTAAGTTATCGAACGTTTCCACACACATTCAAATAACGAGAGTGAACGTTTCTAGAAATGTTGCTACCTAGTGATATTTTTCAGACAGATAGAAATTATTCTCCAGGACACACCATGAAATGTTTAAGAGAGTCATATCCTTCTCCAAACGATTTCTATGTTTCATTCCTGACATCAGAGAGAATCAACAGAGCGTCTGAATTCACGCTCCAAAATTCCCTTCTCTGTATCTCTCTACAATGGCTTGATGCGTCATTAATCGACGAAAGTGTTGAAATACTCCACGGTTTCTGGCATCAGCAATTGTATCCATAGTAATACAATCATGTTAACAACTTCAATGTGTCGTTAGAGTGCACTAGAATATGAAAACGTAAGTGTCACCACCTATCGAGAATTCCAGATACGATTAATTGAAGTACGGGAGTGAAACATGTGTCGTTAGTTTCAGTTGCTAAAAAGTATTTTGCATGCTTAAAAACGTGTGCTTAATGAAGTGCGTTATTCAACACAATTTTTACTGAAACTTCCTGGCAGATTAAAACTGTGTGCCGGACCGAGACTCGAACTCGGGACCTTTGCCTTTCGCGGGCAAGTGCACTTGCCCGCGAAAGGCAAAGGTCCCGAGTTCGAGTCTCGGTCCGGCACACAGTTTTAATCTGCCAGGAAGTTTCATATCAGCGCATACTCCGCTGCAGAGTGAAAATCTCATTCTGGAGACAATTTTTACTACCGTGTACTTGTATTTAGACGGCTTTCGCGAACTGTTAGGTAGAACTGCCAAAAACACGTACACTACTGGCCATTAAAATTGCTATACCATGAAGATGACGTACTACAGACGCGAAATATAACCGACAGGGAGAAGATAGTGTGATATGCAAATGATTAGCTTTTCAGAACATTCACACAAGGCTGGCGCCGGTGGCGACACCTACAACGTGCTGAAATGAAGAAAGTTTCCAACCGATTTTTCATACACAAACAGCAGTGGATCGGCGTTGCCTGGTGAAACGTCGTTGTCACGCCTCGTGTAACGAGGAGGAATGCGTACCATCACGTTTCCGACTTTGATAAAGGTCGGGTTGTAGCCTACCACGATTGCGGTTTATCGTATCGCGACATTGCTGTTCGCGTTGGTAAAGATCCAATGATTGTTAGCAGAATATGGAATCGGTGGGCTCAGGAGGGTAATACGGAATGCCGTGCTGGATCCCAACGGCCTCGTGTCACTAGCAGTCGAGATGACAGGCATCTTATCCGCATGGCTGTAACGGATCTTGCAGCCACGTCTCGATCCGTGAGTCAACAGATGGGGACGTTTGCAAGACAACAACCATCTGTAAGAACAGTTCGACGACGTTTGCAGCAGCATGGACTATCAGCTCGGAGACCATGGCTGCGGTTACCCTTGACGCTGCACCACAGGCAGGATCGCCTGTGATGATGTACTCAACGACGAACCTGGGTGCACGAATGGCAAAACGTCATTTTTTCGGATGAATCCAAGTTCTGTTTACAGCATCGTGATGGTCGCATCCGTGTTTCCGTGTTTGCCGACATCGTGGTGAACGCACATTGGAAGCGTGTATTCTTCATCGCCTTACTGGCGTATCACTCGGTGTGATGGTATGGGGAGCCATTGGTTCCACGTCTCGTCACCTCTTGTTCACATTGACGGCACTTTGAACAGTGGACGTTACATTTCAGATGTGTTACGACCCGTGGCTATACCCAATTAAAAACGTCTGGTCAATGGTGGCGAAGCAACTGGCTCGTCACAATACGCCAGTCACTGCTCTTGATGAACTGTGGTATCGTGTTGAAGCTGCATGGGCAGCTATGCGTGTACACGCCATCCAAGCTCTGTTTGTCTCAATGCCCAGGCGTATCAAGGGCGTTATTACGGCCAGATGTGGCTGTTCTGGGTACTGATCTATGCATGCAAATAGCGTGAAAATGTAATCACATGTCAGTTCTAGTATAATATCTTTGTCCAATGAATACCCGTTTATCATCTGCATTTCTTCTTGGTGTAGCAATTTTAATGGCCAGTAATGTATTTTGAGATATCATTAAAGGCAAAAGAACAATAGGACTGCAGCACACTCACATTGACAAAAGATACGCACCTTCCCCACTAGCTTTTGGCCTGTATCCTACCAGCTTACTCTCCAGCTCAACCTCCTTCACCTTCTGAAATTTCTTTTCTCGAGTGAGCTTAGCGGGATGAATGGGGTTTCGTGCGCAGGGGGATGACAATACACAATTAAGATACTTTAGAAAAGACTACAAGGTCAGAATCTACGAGGAACAACCAAAGGAAGTCGAGATAGATGGAGTAAAAGTAACTAAACTGTTTACTATTTAAAAAATAATCACCATAACTGTCTAAACGTTTTTCTTCCTGTGAGACAAAGCGGTCACTACCCTCTCGAAGAAAAGTTTGCGGTTGCTTACGTAACCAGGAATGTCCCCAATGTACGGCTCTTCATCAGAAGCTAATGAACGGCCACGAATGTCTTTCTTCAGCGTACCAAGAACATGGAAATCGCATGGGACGAGACTGGAACTGTATGGAGGATGTGTAAGGGCTTCCCAGCGAAACTTCTGCAGCATAGGCCGAACATCCTTGGCAACATGTGGGCCCGTCAGCATCATACAGTTGCAAGATAATGTCCGCTCATACGCTGCCGGGATTCTTTCAAATACGCTGAAGAAGTTTCGCTGGGAATCCCTTACACATCCCCCATACATTCCCCATGCGATTTCCACGTTCGTGGTGCGCTGAAGAAAGACATTCGTGGTCGTTGATAAGCTTCGAATGAAGAGTCGCGCGACTTGGTTCCATCATGTTTTCGTGGGCTACTTCAAATGTTTTCTATGAAGGAATTGATTGTCTTGTCTCATAGTCGGATAAATGTATTGACAGTTACGGCGATTCGTTTCGAAACAATGAGAAGTTTACTTCCTTTTTACGTCTATGTTACTTTTGTTTGGCTGTCCCTTATATTAGGTACTTGTGTATGGTCGCAGTTACTGGAGGTCAGAAGGGCTTGAAGGTTCATCTTATTTACACTTGCTCCTTTTTTTGGAAACTTGGACGAATTTGGCGCAGTCTTATTCGAAAAAAATCTCAAGTCCTCCTTGTAGAGATATTCGAATTTTTCATGGAAGCTTCAGGCAACTTTCACATTCTCCTATTCCACTGACAAGTCATGAGAGAAAAAAATACGTATTTCGACCGGTAAGTACCCGTCCGTTTCACAAGATTAATTATTTTTTGATATTTGTAATATTACATGAGAGTGTTTCTTAATTAACCTAATTTCCTTGATAAAATCTTTTCATGTTATGAGCCAAGGAAAAATGTTATCGTGAAACAACGTTTCGACAGGCCTCTTCATCATCATCATATTTGGGTAGAACCTTCTCAAAACATTGTTTCAAAACAACTCTTTTAAAACACCACTGTTAATCAGCTGATGACCTAGATGATTTGATTTGCAAAAATAGATAACTCGCATCCTGCAGACCAAGCCTCAAATGAAACAGTTACGTCACATTATTTGTTGGAATGAGTGTGGCAAAATATATAACTTGGCATAATATATCGTTGCTTACACTGATCAGCCAGAACACTATGACCACCGAACTACTATCGATATAAACCCGTCCAGGCGATAGCAGCGTCACATAACGCTAGCCAGATACACGTACGTTGGATGAAATGTCAGTAACCGTGCTGTCCGTGTGAGCGATCCACCTGAGTTTCGCTGAGGGCAGGTTGTGATGACCCGGAGGCTTGGCATGAGCGTTTCGGAAACCGCAACGTTGTCGGGTGTTCGAGGATTGCTGTGGTGAGTGGTTTCAAAACATGGCGAACCCAGGGTGAAATGGCGTCCAGACGTCGTGTTGTCGGGCGGCCGCCCCTCATTTCAGATGTCGGAAATCGTAGGCTGGAAGGCTTGCAAAACAGAACACGCGACGACGTCGGGCGGAACTAACTTTGCACTTCAGTACTGGGCAGAATACAAGTGTGTCTGAACACACATTGCACCGAACACTCCTGACGACGAGCGTCCGTACCCGACGACCCACGCATGTGACAATGTTGACACCACGACATCGGCAACTGCGACTGAAAAGGGTGCCTGGACTTCGGGACTGGACGTTGCCGCAACGGTAGAGCGTTGCATTGTCTGATGATTCCCGATACCTTCTTTATCATGCCGATGGAAGGGTTCGCATTCGTCGTCTTCCAGGGAAATAGCTCCTTGATACCTGCACTGCGGGACGGAAACAAGCTGGCTGCGGCTCCCTTATGTTCTGAGGAATATTCACGTGGGCATCCAAGGATCCAGTAGAGCTCGTGCAAGGCACCATGATGGAAAACTATTATAGTAAACTGGTTGCATAACACAAAAAGTTAACATTGCCATATTAGTGTGGGAATCAGCTTGGGTAGAACTGCCTACAATATCTGAGCGCAGTGGTGTGGCTTAGAAACTATTTGACAGAAGTTTCAAGTTGATACTGAGGTGGCACCATAACATAATACAGCTTGTGCAGAAACACTTTTTCACAACTGTAGTTATTAGTAAACCGAAGGAAAATTGAGGTTATGTACGTGTACTTGCACACACGTGACAAAAAGTTCATTTGATAGCCACTGGCCGTCAGAGCACAGCCAGCATATCTGTATTACAATATAAAATCAGAGTAATAAATAGACTTAATTTTGTGAAGGTAAAAACTTACCAGCAAAATTTTTGAAGCAGTCCTTGCACTGAAAACTGAGAATGCTATGCGGTTACTTTATCGACCATGAAGTAAGAATGCTTCCATTTGTTGAGAAAATAATGTCAGCTTATTGTGGTTGCTTTGTTGCCCAAAGGTCGTTCCCATGCAGTAGTCGAATGCGATAGGGTCTTTTAGGGGCATCAAATAACAGAGGATTTGAATCTTAGGCTTCGTGGTTAAAATATCAACCACAAACCCACTAAAGGTTAAGTTACATCAACATTTTTCATCATGTAGGTACTCAACGCTTGTTGCATTCGTCTGTTTCGTCTCAGTTAGTATCGGCTCCTCTTTTCTTTATCGAGAAAGCATGCACTTCGCTTAAATTCCGACGAAGCCTGCTTTGCTTTCGTAGCAAGTCAGGAAGGGAAGAGCCGGTTTTCTGCTTGTAGCTACTGTAGTGAACTACAGCGGCCTGGAATGGGGGCGGCAGTCAGTTAACGCGCTGCACGGAACCCTGACGGCCGTGTCCCAGAAAGTAAGTCCCCCGTGCGTACAGCAGCTGTAGTTACAGTAGGTGTGGTTCCGCGGCGCTGACAAGTGCGGCCGTGACGTGGCGGCTCACCTGGCGTGTGGCGGCGGCGCCACGCCGGCGTGTAATTGCAGCATTTGCGGCCATTTATCCAACTTGCGCCACCAGACGCTCGAGGCTCCTCTCCCTCCCTCCCCCTACCCACTCTCATAACCTCCAAAATACTACTGAATCCTGGTGGCACCTCCGCCTCTTCTTCATGGCAGAAATCCTCTGTGGCCGAGTCAGGAGATACACTGGTATCTTTGGACCAGAACCTGTAAAGCTTATAGCACTAGTACGTAGATAGAACAGTGAGTGTGAAGTTTCTGCACTACTAAGGGTTAATGTGCCGCGTGACTTCAAAAGTACACCTTCATCAGTGCCATTAACGTTATGACGAAGTTATGTATGATCAAGCAATGAACACCTCATTTCTGAGAACAGAATATCAGAATGGTACCACAACAATGAACCGCTTAATTACCATGTTACACTGTCCAAAATACGAGCCAGCTGGTGTGGCCGACCGGTTCTAGGCGCTACAGTCTGGAACCGCACGACCGCTACGGTCGCAGATTCGAATCCTGCCTCGGAAAAGGATATGTGTGATGTCTTTAGGTTAGTTAGGTTTAAGTAGTTCTAAGTTCTAGGGGACTGATGACCTCAGAAGTGAAGTCCCATAGTGCTCAGAGCCATCTGAACCATTTGAACCAAAATACGACAGGTGTTCAATAAGTAACGGAATAATTTCTTTTCTTGTCCAGTTTCAGTTTCAAAAATTTGGAATTTGTTGTCGCACATCGCGGAGTATTTTATCTTCGGCCCTTGTAGTTCCATGAAGTTCCAACCAGTAGCGGTGCTATACGTGGCCTTCAAAACGGTGCAACAGAGGAGCGTTCCAGGCATACAGCTGCATTGGGTGTATTCATAGACACTTGCAGAATATTTACGGAGATTTGGCAGTGAACAAAAGAAAAGGTACTCGTTGGTCGATGCGTCTGCCTTATCGAAACAAGGTCCCACCCAAACTCTTCATCTTCCGCGTGCCGTCCGACTGTACGTAGCTGTCACTCCTCCAACGTTGGAACGTGAGGACACTCTCATTAGAAGTGATCAGCGGATCACAATCGAACACCTGTCTGCTCTATGGGACGTCTCTGTTAATAGTGCTGACACACTCGTCCACCTGTTGCGGTAGTCAGAGCTGTATGCCCGCTGAGCTCCTCGCCGCCTAACAGAAGACATAAAGAACAACGAAGAAGGATTTCTGTGGAATTGATTGCGCATTGCGAGGTTGATAGTGACAGTTTTTTGTAGAAAGTCATCACAGACCTTGAAACATGGGTTAATCACTTAGAACCGGAAACAAAATGGCAATCCATAGAGTGGTACCACATCACCTCCACTCCGAAGGAAAAGTTCAAAGCCGTACTCTCAGCTGCTAAAGTCAGAGCTGCGGTTTTCTGGTACTCTGAAGGGGCTATTGTGCTTGACGTCCTCCTTCGTGATGAAACGATCAAACCGGAACTGTATTGTGCTATCCTCAGGAAGTCGAAGAAACGACTTCAGTGTGATCGTCACCATAAAAATGCAGACGGACGTTCCCTTCTCCGTGACAACGCAAGGACTCACAAGTCCGCGTACCCGACGGGAGCTCACAAATACGTCATTGGACTGTTCTTCCTCATCCACCCTACAGCCTGAACCTCGCTCCTTACAACACCCATCTGTTTAGTACAATGAAGAATGCACCCCGCAGGAAACATAACGTGGATGACGGGGAGGTTATTGATGCAGCAAGACGTTTGCTCCGACTTCGATCGATAGAGTAGTACCATGCGGGCCATATAGGCCCTCCCAGTAAGGTGACGTAAGGCTGTACATTTAAAGGAGACTATTGAAAAAAAAAAAGTTTTGTAGCCAGAGGAGTGGGGAATAGTATGGTGTATTGACATGCTGAATAAAACCATCCTGCTTTAAAAACAAAATGTGTTACACTACTTGTTGAAGGCCCCTAATTGTCGTTACGGAAGTTTTGTCACCGGAGATACAAATTCAAAACAAAATAAAAACGATCGAAACTAATGGCACGCTGCTGTATCAGTATTTACTTTATTGCGACCTGTTTCAGTCAGTGACCATCATCAAGGTCTACAACATCATACATCGATTCAAGGCGAAAATCATTTTGGACTTCGTAAAGTCTATTACATTTTAACATTGTCCGTCAAAATAACAAAGCAGCTATCCAGAAGTTGTATGCCATAATGAGATAAACACCGCCGTTGTGGCCACAAATGTGACGTGCGGAACAGACAGACCGCAGTGTCATTCTCTGTCAGTGGTGTCGTATGGATGTAGTATAGGAGAGTGGTGGTCAGCACACAGCACTCTCGGCCGTTGTTGGATTTAGCAGACTGGTGCCACTACCACTCGATGAAGTAGCTACTGAATTGTCGTGTATAGGCTGCACAACTTTCGAGTCCTTCACTGAGGAAAAATCCCTGGCAATAGTGGGAATCGAAACCGAGTCATCCGCATTGTAATAAGCCACGATGACAGTTCAGATGCGGAGGCGGATTTGCATCCCATACAACAACATAACTACAATGCCAAAATATTAACTATGAGGAACCACATACGAAAGGTGATTTTCTCGTATAAACGACGAAAAGTTGAAATTGCTTTGTTGGAAAGTCCATTAAAAGACGCATTACGATGGCCTTACAGCCGACATCCATCTTGGTCAAACCCAAGCCATTAGAGGAAGTGCAGAGGAAACTTAACAATCTCTCTAGAGGACATGGTTACAGACGAGTTAAAATGAAGCAAAAATGGCAACATACCTTCAAAAAACAAGTATGCGTTGTCCACTAGCAGAAGTTTTGATTGTGACTCCTGTTCGCTTTTAAGTAGCATGACTTCTTTAATTCATTTAGTGTAAGGACCGTCATTTTCGGCTGCTTACTATACTTTTTGGATGAAAAATAATAAATTGTAACAAGTCTATGTCCACCAAGGTTGTTCTGCTGTGCAGCATACGTATGAGGCTTTCATCCGCTAACGGCGATCGTAATAAACTCATTAATCACAAACACTTTTTCAACATTAAACAGCCGTATGTAGTCGACTAACTAAAAATTATAGAGTGCAACAAACCCTAATAATTCTTTGCTTGCATGTCATGATAATCATACATTAACGACGAATGAGAGCCGTCCGAAATTAATTCGACTCAAATTCGCTAACTGCGAATATTTTAGCATCAGCTGCGTTATATACCAACTATTAGAGACAAATGAAAATTTATGTCGGACCGAATGCGTGAAGGAGACTATGGTTCGGGGATGCAGACAGTGTCACATGCGGAAGTTTGGGTCGGTACGGGAGACGTTTAGGGATAGCCGCAGCATTTGAGGTGACTTCTCACGTTAAGTCGGAAACCCGAGTTCGAGTACCGGTTCGGCACAAGTTTTCATACCATTAGGTCGTCTTTCTGTACCTAAAACAGCTGATGCCAAGATATTCCCTGTTGCCGAATTTATTTCGCCAGAATAGTTCTCATTCACAAGCTACAACAAAACAGTGTATAGGGGTCCCAGGTACCCCTGGTTGCCACATATAATGGAGAACGATCCAGCATGGTCTGTGCGTGCATTTCAACGCCGCCGTTGTTAGCAGTTAGGAGGCTTCGAAAAGTCTTTGGTGGTAGCTGACGAGTTGCAGTTCCTCTCCCCCAGTTCAACTCTGGTATTGTCCATATAATTCAGATTATGTGACCAATGTAGATGGTTTATTACACGATGGCATTACCTGCGAGAAATTAATCCCTCACGGCAGCTCCATTTTGTATGGCCGCTGTTACCCAAGTAGAGACAATGCTAGTGATGAAGTGAAATTGCGAACCCTCGCTTCACGTCTTTGGTGTGATTTTTGCGACTACAACGTTGCTTCCTGACAAATACGCAGCAGGAATTATCCTGGAGAAGAAATTGGTAAAATCCCAATATTCCTACCTCCACAATAAACGAATCATTTCTATTGTCAGCCATAAAGATAAACTGCTCTTAGCTTGCCATATGTTTGGCTAGGAACTGTTAACATCCAACGCAGCTCTAAGCTAAGCTGACAACGCTACACAGGGTGTTTCTCTTACCACGCAAGGGCCTGGCATTCGGTGGGAATCAACATCGTAGCGATTGGTGTTGGTGTGTAGGGGGGGGGGGGGGGGGGGAGGGGAGTTGTAGCCTCCGAATGCCTGATACACTGCCGCCCATTTCTTGGAGTTTGATAGTTGATGTTTCGCCTTAGACGAGCTACTGCACCTTCAGATTGTCAGGCTAAATTTCCAAAATATGTCAAATCTGCACGGTGCATGACACGATACGTAAGCGTGAACGGCAGTGTCATAAAACAAAGTTCTACTGCCGATGATTCTTACGTCTCGAATGGTAACTAACAGAATCCCTTCCCTATTTTTAACCTTTGGTCCACGGACGTATTTATCAAGAAATAGTGTTGCATTCCTTTTGTCAAATCAAGGGCGCTTTCGTGTATTGCATGCAGTGTTCTTAGCACGTGCTCTAACACATTCAAAATTCGAAGTGTGAAACATATACCTATTCTGCAAACACAACAATGTCACAATTATTTGTCCAACTCTTACGATTAGCATCAAAATATTCCATTGGCTAGGACACCCTGATGCTGCTCGATATCTCCCAAATCATCCTGTACACATCATACACGGTATCGCCACTTTGAATTTTATATTACGAATAATCTATATTATTATTGGCGTTGAATGTTCTGTTGACTTAATTGTTAAATACATTTACAAACCTATTTTCTAACCACTTTATTAATTGATTTACTAACAGCATTACAATGCAAAAATGACGTATTTATATGACACCTCTATCTTGATCGGATACTAGAGGTACAGTATAGATTTGAGTTATGAAAATTATGACTTTTTTAGTTAATATGAATTTAATATGGCTCGTGCGTGGACTGCTTGAGTAAGAAACTTTTGCACAAAAGTTCCACAAGCGCGCTTTTTGAGATTACTTGGATGGTGCACCACTTGGTAGCTCGCTGAAGTAAAATTTTGTTACTTTAGTCATCATTTAGTTCTGCCCGGTGTGTAAACAGGATATAATACACTACTCGTACTCCGTCTTCCATTCATTACCACTTAGCATTGCTGCGTAAAATTCTAAGCGCCGTACGTGTAGCTTACTTTATTAACCATCGCGTTTATCTCTTCGTGACGAAAACACCATTTTATGAAGGATTATTTGAGGGCTTATTTGGAAGTATTAAAACATAAATAAAAAAGGGAAGCATGTGTGGAAGGAAAACAAAAACGACAAGCTTGAAGAAATAGCCGTAAGTGGCTACGACCGGAGGTGGAATAGGCGATGTAAACACCAGCTCTCCTCTGTGTGTGCACACACATAGATACACACGCACGCACGGACACAGATACTTCCATACACGCACACGCTCCATACCGTGCTGCTGTACTAAACACAATGTTTGCATTCGGTTCATGCGCTCTTACAGCGTTGAAAGTGTAAACATTATCATGTGAGCAAACAAAAGGGCGACCGATTAGGGATGAATAAAACATCGTGCCGGGATGGAGTTTTATGCCTTTTTCTGTATGAAAACTCATCAAATTCGTTCGGTGAACCATTTCTCATTTCATTCCATACACTTAGACTCTTTGTAATACATTGGAATTACATTTTCTCACTTTCTGCATCCAAGAATTTACTCTACTACCCAGTGCTCTCGCAACTACTGAAGCCCCCAGGAATTTACAGGATGTATTTGATAGCACTCAGAGGACATCAAATTAAGTTCCCGAATGGAGCACAGACGTTATTGGTGCAGACACCACTCATAATTAAACGGTTCAAATGGCCATGAGCACTATGGGACTTAACTTCTGTGGTCATCAGTCCCCTAGAACTTAGAACTACTTAAACCTAACTAACCTAAGAACATCACACACATCCGTGCCCGAGGCAGGATTCGAACCAGTGACCGTAGCGGTCGCGCTGTTCCAGGCTGTAGCGCCTAGAACCACTCATTATTAGTAACGATCAAATGAAAGAGCATGACAACTAAATTGAGGTGAAAAGTCATAGGATAGCGATATGTAGGTATACTGGCGTTGGTAGTATCTCGTATGTAAGGTAGGAAATGGGTAGCTGTCGTTTGTACTCAGATGATTCATGTGAAAATTTTCCGACGTACGTATAGCCACATGACTGGTATTAACAGATTTTGAAAGCGGTATGGTTGTTGGAGAGAGAAGCGTGGGACATTCCATTTCGGAAATCGTTAGGGAATTCAACATTTCGAGATTCACAACGTCGAGAGTGTGCCGAGAATTACCTCTCACCGCAGACAACACAGTGGCCGACATCCTTCACTTGACGACCAAGAGCAATGGCATTTGCGTAGAATTGTCACTGATAACACGCAAGAAACAGTGTGTGAGATGAACGCAGAAATCAGTGTGGGATATACGACGAACGTATCCATTTGTACAGTGCGACGGACTGTAGCGTTAATGGCCTATGGCAGCAGACTACCGACACGAATGCCTTCGCTAACAGCACGACATCCCCTGCAGCACCTCTCGTGGGCTCGTGACCATATTGGTGTCCGCCCCGATAGCTGAGTGGTCAGCGCGATGGATTGCCGTCCTACGGGCCCGGGTTCGAGTCCCGGCTGGGTCGGGAATTTTCTCCGCCCAGGGACTGGGTGTTGCGTTGTCTTCATCATCATTTCATCTCCATACAGGGCCCAGGTCACCCAATGTGGCGTCGAATGTAATAAGACCTGCACCAAGGCGGCCGGACCTGCCCCGCAAGTGGCTTCCGGGCCAATGACACCAAACGCTCATTTCAGTTCCATTTACCGTATTGGTTGGACCATAGGCGACTCGAAAATAATGGCCTTGTGAAATGAGTCCCGATTTCAGTTGGTAGGTTTCGAGTGCGGCACTGAGCCATGGACCCAAGTTGTCAACAAGGCACTGTGAAAGCTTGTGGTGGTTCCATAATGCTGTGGACTTTGTTTACGTGGATTAGACTGGAGCATCTGGTCAAACTGAAGCGATCAATTACTGGAAGTGGTTATATTCGGTTACTCTGAGACAACAATTTACTGTATTCATGATCCACACAAAAAAAACAAAAAAAAACAAAAAATGAAGGAAAATTTGCGGATGACAATGCAAGTAAATGCAAGTAAAGTCTGTTCAGCTCCCATGCGTACGGGGTCTGAAGATGGCAAAATGAATTGCCGAACCTGGTTTCTTTCAGAATAAAATAAAATAATTTAATGTGTACGGCTGTTGCTAAAGATTATTGACATTGGGAAATAATTTCAGTTTTGTTTGTAATTGTATGGAATTGTACTTTGTAAATATTTATGCAAATATTTTAAAATAGAAGGTGGTAAATAGTCTACCCACCGAAACAGTAGTAATATTTCCCTAGTTTTGTTTGTATGTACAAAAAAATTATACTGGTGTATCTATTTCCTAATCTAATAGCCCAGTCCAAGGAACCTGTAATGAAACTATCTGTCCTTGCTTAAAGTCTACTAATGCTAGCATTAAAATTAAAGATACCTGGTTCTAATTATTATTTATGTATCTTACATGCTGTAAGTATTAATATTGTTATTATTGTCATCATTATTGTTTAGATATTCCCTTTAGTGTTACAGATACTCTAATCTGATGATTGAATACAGAATGAGAAGTTCGGAAAGTGTTTTCTAAAATTTGGTATGTTAGAGGTTAAAGAAAAGCACTGAAAATTCAGATGGCATGTATCTGCTGTTAAAGTCATGTAAGCGTTTGAACTACCTTGGATTTATAACTCAATCGGTTTTGATTCTAACTACTTTGACTCTTCAGTAAATCCGCCAAATCAACTATTTAGCTACGGAACCTTGATTTGGCTATATTTAGTAGTAGGAAACGGTCTGGAAAATCAGGAACAGTTTTAAAAATTAATTTATCTTTAAAAAATTGAGAATAAAGGTAGAATGAAACAGGACAGACCCTGCGGAGGATACTTTCGTACGACCGCACCTTCAGACTGCACACTAAATAAATGACGATCTTTTACCGGAAGTCTTTACGCTGTTCGGTGTTCGTTCAGAAGATACACACACCTCCTTTTCTCGCTCTGTGCGTAGGAATCCTGTGCCACATACCTTGCGAAATCTGTCAAGGTCCCGGCGGAGGTTCGAGACCTCAAGTTTAAGTGTGTGTGAAATCTTATGGGACTTAACTGTTTAGGTCATCAGTCCCTAAGCTTACACACTACTCTACCTAAATTATACTACGGACAAACACACACACCCATGCCCGAAGGAGGACTCGAACCTCCGCCGGGATCAGCCGCACAGTTCATGACTGCAGCGCCTAGACCGCTCGGCTAATCCCGCGCGGCTTCGAGTCCTCCCTCGGGCATGGGTGTGTGTGTTTGTCCTTAGGATAATTTAGGTTAAGTAGTGTGTAAGCTTAGGGACTGATGACCTTAGCAGTTAAGTCCCATAAGATTTCACACACACACTAATCTGTCAAGAATTACCGAATCCATGACACGGAGAAACGCTGCTATATTGCGTTCCGGAAGTGAATCAACACGCTATTAATCAAATGATCATAATATTTTAGTTCATTAGTGTAGAATTCAACGAATGATCTCCTGGCTTCAGATCACGTTATTTTAGGTTGTACGTATCTAATAGCAACATCTGAAGTTGTAGGGAAGGATGTAGTAGGAAACAGTGAATATTTTCTGTAAATAAGAGAAGGTAAATGCAACACGAACCTGCCTTTCATTGAGTTTATGATGATATTCCAACGTGCAGGTTTGGTATAAGGAAAACTGTAGCAACGATTATGAGCAAGACATCTACACGGGGCTACCTGACACTACAAGGAGGGAAAATTGAAAGTGTGAAAGTTTTTAATTGCCTAGAGAGTACAGTATCAAGGAATGGAACTTTAAGACTAGAAGTAAAAGTGAGAAGTACAAGTACAGAGTAAGAAACGGATCTCCTTTTTTAAATCAAGTGCGGAAACTTGAGAAGGGAGTTCCTGTGAGAGCCAAACAGGCCACGTTTAATGTGGATCTCCTGGCGATTATGACATACAGCTTCGATTGCTTTGTAATTAACAAGGCTGATTTTAGCAACCTGTAAGCATGTGAAATGAAGTTCCTGCGATCACCCTTGCACAAGATTAAAAGAGATGAAGTTAGGGATAAACACATCAGAGGAGAGATGCAAGTGGATCTGACCAACTAAGAGGCTGAGTACTGCAAGGCTCACGTGGTTTGGAAGTGTAAAGAGAATGAAGGGTAGTCTCCTGACGAAACAGTACTTAGAGATAGAAGTGTGCAGAGGAAAAGGTCCTAGGACGATCCAGAAGAAGATGGATGGATCATATTATGGCAGATCTGATAACTAGAGAAGTAAACTAGGAAACAATATTAATATAAGATGTATATCAAGACAGAGCTAAAGGAAGCGAACTGTTCATAAAAACCGCAACCTGCTTGCTGGAAGGATACGAAGATAATGATAATCAAAGCCAGCCTCTGTCGCCGAGCGATTCTAGGCGCTACAGTCTGGAACCGCGTTAGCGCTACGGTCGAAGGTTCGAATCCTGCCTCGGAATAGATGTGTGTGCGATGTACTTAGGTTAGTTAGGTTTAAGTAGTTCTAAGTTCTAGGGGACTGATGACCCCAGAAGTTAAGTCCCATAGTGCTCAGGGCCATTTGAACCATTTTTTAAATGCTTGCACATCCTTGTACCATTTACAGTGGCCGTGAAAAGCGCATTAAAAACTGTCAATTTTCCGACAGTGCGTTCTGATGTGGTATTCCATCGCTATACATTATAGTCATTGTTGAATTTCGCACGTGACATTGGAGGAAAGAGTTCATGGGGAATGGATAATTCTGACCACATGTAGCTATTGTGGGTATTCGATGAGATCTATGTGCGCGATGTGTGAGCGCTTGGATTATTACTTGTTGCTAGTTTGAATGTTGGAAGCCGTGACAAGCGAAAGCGAATAGCGGACGCGTGGAAAGGGGGATCTTCAGTAGGCAGTTGCAGGGTATAAACACATGACTGGCCATACGCTGCGTTGCGTGAAACGTACTGAGAATAAGGTCTCGCGATTGGTGGATAGTGCAGTTAAATAATTTGGTGCCGACGCGGATAATGACACTGTCACGTGAAGTTTTATTTTGAAGCGATGATCGGCAAAATGTTTTAAAGTGTTTCAGGCATTTGAGAAAAGTACTGTTTTTGTAAATAAAGATTATAATATTTCACATGAATCACATAGGTGGTGACTTCAGCCTTACGAAACATGGTGTTGGTGTGAGACGAATCAACGGACGTTCAGTAACTACAACTGTAACACTAGATGATGTGAATGGTACGACTTACACTATGTTGTGTTGCATGGAATAGATACTGTATTCACCGGACTTGATACTTGTTGCAAGTAAGTCCTGCCTAGGTTTCCACACTGCTAACTACACGTTCGGCCCAACAACGTATTTCAGTGACAAAAAGCGGCGCTGTTAAATACTGGGCCGGCCGGTGTGGCCGAGCGGTTCTAGGCGCTGCAGTCTCGGGCAGGTTCGAATCCTGCCTCGCGCATGGATGTGTGTGATGTCCTTAGGTTTAAGTAGTTCTAAGTTCTAGGGGACTGATGACCTCAGATATTAAGTCCAATAGTGCTCAGAGCCATTTGAACCATTTGTTAAATACTGGGTGTCTGCATTATGTGTATGGTACCAACTGCATAATTGCAGACAGAACATCATTAAGTTATCTCTTGCTGGCAGCAGAACGATTCAAAATTCTGCTCATAGTACCATCTGGGACTTTGCTGAATACTTCTTGCGTAAATCCGAGTACATGAAGAGGTAGCTTGTAAAACACAAGATTATGTTCAAAATATAAACGCGCAACAGCACCTGGATCCGAGCCCTCTTCGGCTGCATTAATTGTATTAGCACCCCGAGATTCAGGCTGCTTCGTAGCTCGCCTCGCGAATATTTCGGTTCTCTCTCCCTGCTCGGGGAGGACTGGGAACAGCTGTGGACTCGCAGTCGTCCGTTCCCACAAACGGCTTTTCCTCTTCCGCTACCGTCTGCCTGATGCCAGTTTCCTTCGCTTCCCTTCTTTGTCTCCCTCCTTCTGCCTCGCTCCCTCTTTTCCTCTCTCTCCTTCACACTTAGGACGTCCGCTGGCGGCGAATCACCAGTATCATCTTCCCGTTTTTCAAAGCGGGCGCATAACAAGCGGCGGTGATTAGGAGCTGGCAGAGTGTCTGAGTGTTTTGATGACAGGCGGCGGCTCGAGGGTGGCCGTGTGACGGGGCGGAGCAGGCGCTGGGGGACCGAGGCGCGTTGAGGCGGCAGAGCCCAGCTTCCTCGTTGGTTGTACGACAGGCTAGATAGTGCACGCAGTAGTTTAGAGGGTGGGTCCACTCTCACGGTACCTCTAGTAATCCTATTATCCTCGTACGGGAGTTAAGACGAATTATGCCGGTTGTTTCAGAAATAAGTGCATCATTTTTGTGGAATGATAGGAATGGATACAGCAATCCTATACGAACTTGTGCTTTCGGACTCACAGCTAACGCGCTAGACACCGCCAAAGCTCATTTGCTTTTTCTAGTGGAAACATCACGGTACGTTGCGATTATTGCAATAAATACTCGAAGTACATGCTGTTGACTTGATAAAATAACTCAAGCCCTCGCAACGGTGAACATCGGGAAATGGTTCATTGGTGTGGTCTCGGACGTCTCCTGCCGCAACAGCAATTCGAGCTACGAGTTATTCTACAGTGGTTAGAGGAGTCTGATGCACAAGAGCCGTCAAGTGGATACAGTGATAAAAATCGTGAGGTGTTTGATCTGGGGATCTTGCAGGTCAGGGAACAGGTCCATTACGTCCAATCCAGCGCCCAGGGTATTGTCTGTCCAAGAAACTACTCCATCTATTTGTGAAATGGGGAGAACATTCGTCTTCTGGTTTGAAAACGAAAACAGGGAAGTACGTCTTCGAGAAATACACGATAAACACGATCAGTTAGATGGTGTGGAATGATGTAAGCTCCCAGTACTTGGTTGTGAATAATTCCAGCCTAAATATTAATAGAAAACAATTCCTGCATATGGTGGACAGCAATACCTTGAGGATTTTCACGGGACTGTACATGGGAGTCCCGAATGTTGAACATTCCCTCGCGGGTGAAAGTCGATTCATCAGTCCACAGAACAATGTTTGCAAAGTAGGAAGTTAGTATTCTTTCCTGCAGAAACCATACGTAAACGTCGTTCTGGATTGGAAAGTAAGTGAGTGGAAGGTCCTGCACCTTAAAAAACGTGCGACCATAACGCACAGTTCTCCACACACTGTTAGAACTAGTATTTAGAGCATGAGCAACGGAGCATAAGCAATCTGAAGGATAGTAGTCGAACATTTGTATTACTCGTTCCTCGAAACCAGGATTGCGTACACTCCATGGTCGACATCGAACATGGTAATCTCCATCTAATGTGCATCTTTCTTGGAGACGACAAGCCACAGCAGAAAATGTTCTCTGATTTGGTATTCATTTTTGTGGATAGCGTTCTGCGAACAAAGGCCACGTTCCGTCCGTAGTTCTTGAAGCATCAAACGCCAAGTGCATGTCTGCATGTTCATTTCACGTGAAATTTTCCATGTTCTACGCATGATGTTTCACAGTACACAACGTTTTACATGTACATATGCCTAGAATTGTTCCATAACACACTACCTTGGTACAACAGTTGCCTACGAATTATGTTGAGAAGATGCGAAGTACACAAACGGCAGCTCACTTTAGGTTCATTGCACAGAATGTGGACAGTGGGAACCAGTACAGAGTTTCCTTGTTAGTACGCGGGTAGCAATGAATGTAAATGACACTAAACATCCAAACTTACTGATACGAACTGCTGGTAATCGCGCCACCAGGTGGACCTATGACTTTTTGAGATCACCAACTGTCGTAAATTTGTAGAGAATCGAAGCTTTTGAGATGATGAGCTACAAGCGAATGTTGAAAATTAAGTGGACTGATAAGGTAAGGAATGAGGAGGTTCTGCGCAGAAACAGAAAGGAAAGTAATATGTGAAAGACGCTCATAAACGAGAAAGGTCAGAATCATAGGACATCTGTTAAGACATGAGGGAATGACTTCCATGGCACTAGAGGAACTGCCGGCCGGTCTGGCCGAGTGGTTCTAGACGCTTCAGTCTGGAACCACGCGACCGCTACGATCGCAAGTTCGAATCCTGCCTCGGGCATGGATGTGTATGATGTCCTTAGGGTAGTTAGGTTTAAGTAGTTCTAAGTTCTAGGGGACTGATGACCTCAGATGTTGAGCCCCATAGTGCTCAGAGCCATTTTAGAAAAAGAGGAACTGTAGAGTGCAAAAACTGTAGAGGAAGACTGAGATTGGAATACATCCCGCAAATAATTGAGGACATGGGTTGCAGAAAGTTCTACTCTGAGATAAAGAGGTTGACACAGGAATCGAAAAAAAAGAACTGCTGTAGGTAAGCTTCTGCGACCGGTGTTCGTATACTTAAAATGATCGGTATAGAAATTCGAGAATTCTGAGGTGATTATATGTATTTCTTGAACTGACTCTGTCAACTCGCCATTTTCTAGATGGAACTGTCCCCGTTGAGAGCAAGGGACACGTCAAAACTATCACTGTTGAAAGTGAAATGTAATCTGTCATAGCCTCGGTACAATTACGCGGACGGAAAAAATCGCAACACCAAGGAGGAGTTGGGCGATATAAACGATAGATGGTAGCCGTATTTCTACATCTGAAAGACGTCTATTTAAATTTCCCGTAAGTCGCATAAGAGTGGCGCTAGAAGTGACACTGTGAGGATGTGAATCAGGCTTTCTTTAAATACACGCTGGAACTCTCGTGACCATTAGTTACCCTTGAGATTGGATGTGGTGAGTTGATGTTGGTCAAGAATGCCTTTAAGGAGACAAAGCCACACTATCAACACACCGCTGAGTTTGAAGGAGGTCGTGTAGTAGGGCTGCAAAAAAACTGGATGGTTCTTCTGCGATATTGCAGAATGACATGTCAGGAAGGTAGCTTCCGTACATGATTACTGGCAGCGGTGGTCACGAGAATATACGGTCGTGAGAAGACGGGCTCCAGACGGCCTCGTTAGCGGAGCCTGTACTGTTGATGGTGCGAATGGGGCGGTCTACTGCCTGTCGAACCTCTGGAACAGTTCTGAAGAGAATACCACGCAGTGGTTCTTTCATCTCTGGAATCAAATCAAACTCACAAGGACTTAAGTCCGGGGAGTATGGTGGATGGTACAGTACTTCCCAGTCCCATCGACCGAACAGAGCAGCCACACCTAGCACTGTATGCGCCCGCGCATTGTCGTGCAAAATGATGGGTGGGTTGCGCAGAAAGTGTCGCCGCTTCTTTCGCAAAGCTTTTCTTGGATCATCACCTTCGACCAGCTTTGCGAAAGAAGCGGCGACACTTTCTGCGCAACCCACCCATCATTTTGCACGACAATGCGCGGGCGCATATAGCGCAAGCTGTGGCTGCTCTGTTCGGTCGATGGGACTGGGAAGTACTGTACCGTCCACCATACTCCCAGGACTAAAGTCCTTGTGACTTTTATTTGATTCCGAAGTTGAAGGAACCACTTCGTGGCATTCGCTTCAAAACTGTTCCAGAGGTTCGACAGTCATTAGACCTTTCCATTCTCACCATCTACAGAACAGGCTTTGCTAACGATTTACTACGCCTTCCAAATGGCTGGCAACGGGTTCTACACAACTCTGGTGACTATTTTGAAGGACAGTAACAGGTGCAAACATGTAACTCTTTCGTATCGGTTCTGAATAAATAGTTGCCACTATTTAAGTTCCAACCCTCGTATATCATTTTGAAACTCCGTGACAGACCAAAACTGTATATCGGACTGATATTCCAACACAGAGTATTGCCAGTTGTGGGCACTGATTTTGCTGACTAGGCAATCCTCGTGTGACTTACGATTCGCCCTAGGGTTCTGGGTTCGACTGCTGGATGGGTACTAAATTTTAAGCTGTTAGGAAGGTAAAAAAACGGTGCACCTACTCTGCATGGTGACAAATCAGATTTCTATCAATCCCCTCGATCCTTGATCAGTCATTTCTCTGTAACAAGCTTTCTTCCTGGGTTGCTAGTCCGGCAAGGTATGCAACAGGGCTTCTGTGCAGTTTGAAAAGTCTGGGAGAGGTACTGGCGGACGTACATCTGCGAAATCGGTCACGTTCCTTGAAAAATTACGAAGTAAACTGTATTTAACATACGATACAACGTGCTCTCTGACATATTATTGATTTAAATAGCTTCACATCGCAATTTTAGAAGGACTGTGAAAGATTTTATCCGAATTACTCAAATAATCTTCGAACTTTTTCGTTGTTTATTTTACGCGCTTGGTCGAGTATACGTAGTCTATTTGGCAACTTGACATTGAATACTTGCAACAGATTCAACTCTCTCTCTGATACTTTATGAGCTGAAACTTCTGGTTTGTCTAATTTAATTGTTTAGAGCATAATAGACAGATGAGCAATGAATTTATAATGTGGAAGAGGATACAAATAATAACGGAAAAAGCTTTGAATATGGTGAAAGTAATAGATTGTAACCGTCAAACTTTATTTGAAAATTTTAGTTCGATGTATATTTATAGAAACCACTTTTTAGCTAAGACATTTGAAGCATTAGAGATATATAGTAAACTGTTGTGACTTCTTAAATGTATATCTGAAGCAGATGCAGGTATTTATCACCTCTGCTTCCTCTTATATTTAAGAGAAAGTGAGAAGGTGGAGGGTAGCTTTTAGAAATACTGAAATAGCGTCCGCCATCATTCACGGTATTCTTTTCTTGCACTAGTTCCATGTATCATGTATCATCCTCGCAGAAAGATGCAAGAGACTTCATTCCAGACTTAAGTGTACGAGTATCGGAACCTAGCGCCCGTCGCACACGCCTGCGATATACGATGACCCGTGGTTCCAATCAATCATTGCTCCACCCGGCTTAATCACGTGACGGCCGGAAATTCCCTAATTGGAGAGCGGGAAAGCACCATTTCAGAACTGTCCCACAGTGATGGGTCATATATACCTAATAATGGATGCATTCATTGTCAGCAACAGCATGCGGCGGCGCGGAATTGCGGCCTTTAATATTTCATCGCGATGCGCCGTCCTGACTCATTTTTCTTTTTTTTTTTTCACCCTCCGATGGCCACGCCGCTGGAACGCTGCGGACGATGGAAGCAATAAAGGCAGAATCCCGGGTATAATCTACTGAAGCACTCCCTCGTAGCAGTATGCACTCTCGCCCCTTACTCGGGAGAGCTCTTAAAAGGCCCTAAAACCTTAATTCTGCAAGTTCACGTCTCGTTGTTGCGGGCAAGTTTCCTCAATGAATTCTAATGGAGTGTTAGCAACTTGGAGCTACGTTATTCAAACATTATAAAGTTGTTTCTTATTAGACTTCTAAATGAAATTTACCTATTAGATGGGAGCGGGCCGCGTGATTGGACAAGGCGGCTGACTGGTATCGGCGCAAGTACTTCCGGAGAAAAAGTCTGCCTGTACGTGTCCGGATGGGAGAAAGTTCCTTGCAAAAATTCTCCGAGGTAATGCAATCGTGTTATCTTTCATGAGGCGCAGGTGGATTAAAACGCGTAGCGTATGTCATAAAACCTCTTTACTGCCCGAGATAGCTGTGAGCTCATTTATATATTGGTCGTTATTCCTCAAAGGGAGTTGTCGCCCCGTGGAAGAGAGGTCTTAAATTCCACCCGTGCGTTGTGTAAAGTGCTCTTGCCAAGGCGGCCACAACGAATGTAAGCGCTCACAGCGCGAAATTTCCCATCGGAAAGGAGCGAAAAAAAAGGTGCACACTTGCAATTAAAATAATAAACGGCGCCATTATTTGAGATAAACTTATCTTCCTTTCGTTATTTATGCGGACGAGAAGGTTTTATATCTGCCGCGCCTCTCCATTTCTCACGCCCTGTATTGCAAGAAATGAAATTATCCGGCAAGTTTTCCTCTGAAATATGAGTGTCGCGAGCTGTTTGAACAGAGGGAGGGAATATAACGCAGCAGAGGGAGGTTGGCGGGGGATAAGGGACAAGGGATTGTGGGGGTGGTTAGACGGCCAAGGAAGCAAGCAGCGTGCTCTCTTCCGCTGGAAATAATCCTCACTAATCTCGGATTTGTTAGGAATCGACAGAACGTCTCGCTGGGGCGAGTTTCAGCAGGAGATTAAAAGACATTCGCGATCAAATAAGATTACACCAGCCGGGCAAGAGACCATCAGTCTGTACAAAACGTAACTCCCTGTCGCTAAATCGTCGGTCTGTGTTGACAAGTCATCTTTATTTCCGAATTTTAAAGCAGGAAATACCACCAGAGAGATTTTTCTGCGAGCAATACGAAATAGAAATACGTGCTACAGATGCTAAGAATCTACACTGCGCAACAAAATTAAATGATAATTTTTTCGAAAGTGTCTCTCAATACGACGCGTAAGTTTGAAATTTGGCTGAAAGATGACAACCTTCCTCTGTAAAGGTGAAAAAGCGAGACGTCCTGTTACGTCAGCTTCGGGATATATGACTGTTCAAACAGTCAAGGCGTCGATACACGCGAAAAAAATGCCAGAGCTTTGGGTTAATGGTCTCACATTGTCACCAAATTTCACCACTACTCAGCTTAACGTCACTTTGGACAAGTCACAGGATAGGAAGGTCGTGACATCCCCTCTCACCTACGTTGTGATCTTTCTTTTGACACCTCTGCGATGGAGGTAAGAACCGCGAATCCCAGTGTTGATATCACGCCATTTTCCTGCTCCAGTTCACGATCATTTTTCGTCTAATGGTTCTGAACGGCCCCTAGCGGTTGCAGCCCGTACACGATAGCAAAAGTTGTGCTCGCGCTCCACTCCAAAGGGGTCTGCCCACGTTCAGTGGGAATGCAGTCTCACAATGTCCTTGGAAGAGATGCAACACCTGTGGGGGTAAAGCAATGACTACAGTTAGCAAGAGCGTTGTCCTGTTGCACATAGCGCTGCGAACCGTCGTTTTCGACAGCGAAGTGTGTGAATCAATGCAACAAGGAAAAAGGGAGGTTTTATTGACACCTTTTATGCCTCACCTTGCAGCCTTTTTCTGTCGATTCTGAGCGGCACTGTATCTGAAATGTTTTCGTCGGCCACTCACAAGAAAATCGCGAAATTTTCGCTCTGGGCTTCGTGGTTCTGACGTCCACCGCAAAGGCATAAAAAGAAAGGAATTAATGTAGGTAAGAGAGGTACGACGACCTTCCCATCATGTTACACGTCTTCGGTAGCGCTGGGCACATCTGTGGTGAAATCATTAACTAACATTTCATGTCAAGGGAACTTCAGAGCTCTGTCTGATTCTTTGCACGTGTCGACACCTTCACTTTTTGAGGCGTCGATGAGCCCAAGGGTGATGTCGCACGGCGGAACGCTTTTGCGCCATCATAGGGGAAGATTGCGGCACCTCTGAGCCAATTTTCAAACTTCTGCGTCCCAATGGGTGACAATTACAGGGTTTCGAAATGTGATGCTGTAATTGTATTGTGCATTGTATGTACAAACTTTATTTTTTTCCCTAAAAACATTACCCTAATTACCGAGCGAGGTGGCGCAGTGGTAAGCACTCGCATTCGGGAGGACGACGGTTCAATCCCGTCTCCGGCCATCCTGATTTAGGTTTTCCGTGATTTTCCTAAATCGTTTCAGGCAAATGCCGGGATGGTTCCTTTGAAAGGGCATGGCCGATTTCCTTCCCAATCCTTCCCTAACCCTAGCTTGCGCTTCGTCTCTAATGACCTCGTTGTCGACGGGACGTTAAACACTAACCACCACCATTACCCTAATTACTAACGAAGTGGAAAGGTATGTTGACGAAAGTTTGGTGGAATACACATTAGAAATGGGCTTAGTTGTTTTTCAGTGTTAATACTGCTTCCTGATAGCAGTTACCCACGTATTATTATATAAATGCACAAGGACTATAACGTGAACAGCAACCAGCCACAAGTATGACTTAGCAACTTTCATACGGATCAAAGCATGGTTGGTTTCGGATTTTTTACAAATCCATGGTTGCTACATTTTTGGTTTTTTATTCTGGCTGGGGCCTCGTTTTCTATCCGTTAGTGGCTTGCTGCACTGCGATAGAAAGTTTTTTGTTCCTATTTGGTGGAGTTTACGAAAGATTAATTTGTTATGACCTCTATCAAAGCATTTATGAAAAGGTTTTAAAGTTATTAAAACGTGAAATTTGGTGACAATTTAGCTGATGTATGCTTCTGTGTGACGAAATTTCTCTGTGTTTTTACTGTGAGTTTTGAAGTGAATGCATTTGTGAGTCGTGCCACGCAACACAGAAAATGGTAACCATAGTCTCAATTAAACCGAATAGATGGAGGCGTAATATGTAGACATGTTTCTCGTTCAAATTTGAGTCTCAGATGCACATCACCATTTTAGTATTTTATTTACTTGTATATTTATGAAACACAGTGAGATTATGGGCTTAACGCTTTTTCCTACGTCAGGACTGACACTTGGTAACATAAGAATGTAGATTCTCTTTGTGACGTTCGCGACTTACTGTAATGGTATGGCCAGTTTCGTTTGTGTTATCAGTTACCTTCAGATTTAGAATAAACAAAAATCCTATTGTTCAAAAACAATTTCTACCGACTTGCAACTTGGTCAGTAAACAAGAAAAGACGTGACGTAGAAAATACCATAAAACATAGCTACAGAGTGTAACATGTCACATGTTGTATACTCAAGTTCGGTGTGTTCTGTGATGCAGTTAGGAAAGATAAAGACAGCAGTCTTCTCATACACTATCTCCACATTTTATTATTGTCAGTTGTTGAACTCTTTCACAAAACTAAGTTAGTCTACCAAAAGTTTTCTAGTGTATTTTAATTAACTTTGTTTTAGCATGATAAATTACTTTGTGTAATTTTGCGTACAGTGTTAATCTGAAGCAGATGTACGTCTATCTTCGCCTTAAACAGCAGAATCACAAAACGCACAATAGCTTTGAAGACTCAAAGCCTGATCGTACAACACGTGACTTGTTAGACTCTGCCGCGCAGGATTAGCCGAGCGGTCTATTGCGCTGCACTCATGGACTGTGCGGCTGGTCCTGGCGGAGGTTCGAGTCCTCCCTCGGGCATGGGTGTGTTTATTTGTCCTTAGGACAATTTAGGTTAAGTAGTGTGTAAGCTTAGGGACTGATGACCTTGGCAGTTAAGTCCCATAAGATTTCACACACACATGTTACATTCTCTGACGATATTTTATGGTATGTTCCCGGTGACTTACTTATTTTTTTATACTGCAAATATCGTAAGTTGAAATTCCTATAAAAATATTTATTTTAGTTTATTTTAGATGTGAAGATGATTTGTGGGCACAATCTAGGCAGGATATATCACTTTATGAACTCATGATCTACGCAAATATTATTTGCACTGAAAATCAGGATCGCTTCTCCATATTCTTCACCATCTCAAACCTTATAAAAAAAAGTAAACATGTATCAGTACTACCATCAGGACAACACCTTGAAGTATATTTCTATTTATCATGTAATAACTGAAGTGCAGGTACCTAATTAACATAAATAAGACGTAAAGAGAAAAAGAATGAGTGAGCCATAACAATGAGAAATGTAGGAAGAATGTTTAAATGCATTTAGGACTTTGAATACGAAATAATGATAGACTGCAGTTACTCATGCAGGATTCTGTGAGAATTACATGATGTGTTCCTGTTATTTCGAAGTATTTATTTTTCATTTTTTTAAGGAAATGCATGATCTATTTGTTGTTAGACTGGAAAAACAGGCGTAACAAATATGTACCATATAAGACATTATCTCTTGAACACCACCTCTCCCATTTATGTAGAAGTGTTCCTTCCAGGATGAAACACGTTCACATAACATTCCCCTTCTTTCTTATGCAGTAATTATCTGTTAAAGCGTTTGGCATGAAACAGCTCTGCTGCCTTCCAGACAGAATGCCACAATGCCTAAAGAAAGACATGAACAGTTGAGTTTGTAGCAGTTATGTCCTTTGGAGCCCCTATTATTATTTAGGATTTGGAAAAGACTATAAATGAAAGATAATACAATATCTGGTCAAAGTATACAGCTCATTTTTAATTCGAAATTGGCCACCAGATGCAACGATAGGAAGGGCCGCCAGTATAAAAGGAGGCCTAGAGTATTGTGACGTAGGCATAGAAGCAGTACCAACAGAATGGGTCCGTAAGGAGGCCAAGTTGCTTTGAACGTGAACTAGTCACTGGATGCCGCCTGAGTGGGAAATCCATCAGGGGCATTTAAACGCTTCTAAAGCTGCTGAAGTCCACTGTTGCTGATATGGCTGAAAAGTGTACACATTAAGGAACAACTATATCCTAGCAAAGATGAGGCTGACCTCATGTACTGGTGGACAAGCACCGACGAACGTTGAGTAGGGTGGTGGTAAAAATTCCATGAAATCTGCGGAATAGCTCACTGGTGAGTTCTAAATTTCTACCAGCAGTCCTGCTAGATCAGTGCACGTATTGACTTAAAAAGAATGGTATGCTACAAATTTCAAAACTAAATGATGCTGAGAGGTTATAAACAGCGGCACTACTGGACAGCGGATAACTGGAACGGAATGGTTTGGAGTGGTGAATTCCTGGAGAATATTGTGCGCCGTCATGTGCAGTGCCCCCAGTCAGCTACATACGTCACGGTACGGGGATGTTTTCGTGACTGTCGGGTGGTCCTCTTATTGCGCTCAAGAAAGGACTAAATGCGGAAGGATTTACAGCATTGAGAACTGCGTATAACAGAGGTATAGTTACGAGGCAATAATTATTTGTTTCAGCATGAAAACGCGTTATTTCATAAAGCAGCATCTGCGAGGCAATGGGTTGTGGAAACAGCATCCCTGAGATGCACTGGACTGCCCACAGTCCCAAACTGAATCCATTGAACACCTCTGGGACAAATTAGAACTTCAACTTCACTCCAGACCACAGGGTCCATCGTCAGTACCTTCTCGGATTTCGGCTTTTGAGGAATGATGGGCTGTCCCTCCTCTATAGGCATGAATCACTGAATGTAACCGTAGTACAGCTGAGGTCGTCTTAGTGTCAAAAAGTGAACACACAAAGGATTAATGTCCACTAATAGATGCCCAAATACTTATGACCCGATAGCGTATAACCTACGCTAGAAGACAAGGGGTGTTGAAGCATCGTTAAGAAGTTAATGGATGAATGGTGTTCTTTTCTGCTGATAGGGTGTAAATCATGTTAGGTACATGAAGAAAACTGATTATCTGGAATGTTATTTAATTTACGGCAGTGAAAAAATGATGAACGCACGATTAGCAGCAGGAACATTAGCTAAAAGTTAGAAGTGTGCACTACGAAACAGATCAGTGTCATTTAGAAACCCGACAGGAGATGGTGGGAAGCACTGTACAGTAGACTTTTCCATGTTAAGGAAACTCCGTTGTGAACAACTGTTACGTCACACAGCATTAATACTGGCGTTTGGAAATTGTTCCTTTCTAACAAATTGTGGAGAGAAACATGGCACTTCAACACTGAGTAGAGAAGAAGAAACAAGAAATGTGTATAAAATGTTAAAAACTAAATAACAACTGAAAAGAAAAGAGTATGTATGGAATACACTACACAGGAAAACAACAAAAACTCTCTGTTGCGGAAAAAAGATGACCTCTACATTGGATGAATGGCAGAGAGCACAATAACATTGGGAAATGAACCGGAATTTCCATGTATACTAATGGGCCGTCCACAGGAGGTGTCTGTGGATGGTGAAAGCAGTTGCACCACGGAAGAAGAAGCAAAGGAGTACGTTAAGAATAGTCGAATGATGTTGACTAAAAAGCCAAGCAGCTCGTGGTACGTATTTGATGTGGACACGGGTAACCCGCAGAGCATTTACTAGTAAGACAATGAAAAATTGAAAATCCTGTTTATTGGTTAATTAGTCATTTGAACGCATTTCGTATTTTGGTGGCTCACAAACTGGCGCTCCGTCAGCAGTAAAGGAAATTAATTTTTTGTGACACCAGTTTCTCTCCATCCCTTTTTACTGGGATAATTCTAATACATTTCCGTTTTGTTAGGAAACAAGCGTGAGATAACTATAACAGTCTTGCTGTCTTCTTAATTAACCATACTATGAAGAGGATAGATTGCTACTCACAGTAAATATTACGCATTCGATTGCAGACGGGCAAGCCGAAAAGACAGTTACGCATAAGCTGTGAGCGAGAGCCGTCTTCAGGAAAGGGAAATGCACACACATTCAGACAAAGCTGTGTGAACGCGACGGCGTTTCTATTGCTGAAGAAGGCTTTGGCCCAAAGCTTGTCTGTAACAGGCTTTTCATGGTGCCCATCTGCAAACCAACGTGTCGTATTTACGGTGAGTAGCTATCTGTCCTTTTCATAATACTGTCGATATTCCGTAGTTTGTCTTTCTAATTAGAATTTCTGTTTCCTTACAATATAATACAGCATACTGCCTAACATGTACTATCTTCTACTATGGATAACTTGCGTTCGAAACGCTAGTTATATAATTATCTGAACGTAGAACAATCGATTTCTGACGGAGAGTTAAGTCAGGGGACGAAACACGAATGCACTCGTATTTACCTATTGGCTGACGCGATGGTGGAACGTGTGTATACAAAATTTCCCCCTTAAAAATTCATTTATTTTACATGTCATGCATTTTATATGTTCTTTTCCAGGCATCAAATTTCAGTAAATAATGAATGTAATGCAAATTTTGAAATTAATAATGTCGTTAGCGACATTTGAAGCAGTCTTTGTTGTCCGCATTCGTACACCAGTTTCCCCTCATGACTCGCATGGTGACCATGTTTTAGGCAACATCTTCTGCAGAAGCGCGTGAAGTTTAGGCTAACCAACAATCCCTCACGTGGGGTAATAAATTAAGGAAGTTATAATTGCCAGATATTTCAGCGTGAGTAACAAGCTGCACGTGAGGACTGTAATTAACGTTACCTCATGTTCCGCCCATAATTTATGGCACACGAGCGGCTGCTTGGCTTGCAGCGTTGTACACGGAGGCGGTGGGGAATTCGCGCATCTTCTTACATACGGCGGCCGTGGGAGGAGTGGAGAAAGCACAACGCCATCGTGGATTATTGTCCGCGTCCCCCACCTAACTGCTTGCCAGATCTCCATTCGTAACCTTCATTTTCCTCTCACTTTTCGCACTTTGTTTTCCGGATCTTTTAACGATAGCTGCATGGAGATGAAAATGTGGTACGAAACGTCCAATTTGCAGGCATTCCGTGTTGGATAATGTGCTCTGGGTGAGAGTAAGGAACAAGTTCCTTGTTATCATAATAAAAGAAGATACGATTTGTGGAAAATTGCAAGACATCCGTGTAAGCTAGTTTTCCCGGATATTCTAATCATAATTGCAATACACGATCTCACTTCTCTAGTATCATAACCTTGACCAGTCATAAAACAAGGTGGAGGCAAATTCCTTCTTCTGTGCGCCTCTAAAGCAGCTATGCTGCGCAAAGTTCAAT